>NC_064252.1:25442631-26692631 GCF_003254725.2 Canis lupus dingo | reverse complement strand
TGAAAATTTCCAAAATTTCCCATTGGACCTGTCCTCACAATTTTCATTTACAGCTACGTGCGTACAATCATTCCTCAAGAATTTGCTTGTCCTGAAATGCATGGTACCATATTTCTTCGATACACTGGAGAACTGCTTATTCATGATGTGTACTGTGTTCTTCTGAGGATTTATGTTGCCATTTTCATCATTAATTTACAATTGGAAGAACCTGTTTGGGCCATTGATTTGTTTTTGTGAACTGGAGATATAATGCAACAGAATAGTAACCGCAGGAATTCAAAAATAGCAAACATAACTTGCCAGCCAGAAGCCCTATGTCAGTCTGATCCGAGTTCAATTAGGAAAGGGCAATATGCCTCTCCCACTTGGTCATTTCTTAGGTTTATTTTTATTCCTAATTTTCTGAAACTTCACAATGGCGGTTTTGGGGTGTGTGTGTGTGTGTATGTGAGAGAGAGAGAGTAAGAGAGAGAGAGGTGAGTGGGGAGGGGGAGGTGAAAACAGATGAATAAGACCCGCAAGTCTGAAAAAATGTATCAGGCAGTGCCTGCTGGCTAAGTCCACTGAGTAACAGACCTGATTTCAGCTCAGGTTATGATCTCAGGATCACAAGACGGAGCCCCACGTGGGGCTCCATGCTCAATGGGGAGTCTACTTGTCTCTCTCCCTCCTCCTCGGCCCTTCCCCCCTCCTTCACACGCTCACTTTCTCTCTCTCTAAAGTGAATAAATCATTTAAAAAAGATTTTATTTATTTATTTGACACATACACACAGAGCGAGCACAAGCAGGCAGAGCAGCAGTTAGAGGGAGAGGGACAAGCAGGCTCCCCACTGAGCAAGGAGCCTGACATGGGGCTCAATCCCAGGACCCTGGAATCATAACCTGAGTTGAAGGCAGATGCTCAACCTACTGAGCTACCCAAGTCCCCTGAATGAATAAATCTTTAAAATATAAATAAATAAATAAATAAATAAATAAATAAATAAATAAATATATATAGAGAGAGAGAGAGAGAGAAAGAGAGAGAGGAGAGAGGGAAGGAAGGAGGGTAAGGTTGTGAGACCATTAATTATTTGTGTTCAACTCTTTCCCTCCGTTCTGGCTTTTTGCTTTTTCACGGCCAGGAGGAGGTGGTAGGTAAGGTGTGGAAGGAACATTCTAGGCAAATGGATGCTTTGTGCCTGAGCCAACTCATACCTGTGCTGAAGTAGGACACAGAAGTTCACTTCTGCGGGGTTGTGACCCTCTGTCCTCTTAAGTAGAGATAGGAGAGAAAAATAACCTAGAAATAATGACAAATGTTTCCTCTTTCCAATGATCACACCTCTGTCCTTTTCCTTCGCTGATTTATTGTCTCAGACCTTCACCAGGAAGCTGGCTTCGCCCCGGTGGTGAGAGATGTGAGGGCCATCCGTGCTGCTTGGGAACATTCTCGCTTTTCTTCTTCTGTCACTTGGCGGAGTTCCATTTCCCCACACCTTTGGTTTCAGGTGTGCGCGGGAGGTTTGCTTTGGCCAATGAAATGTGAGCAAAAATGACGCATCTCTTCCAGGTGGAAGCTTGAGGAGCCGGGGAGCCATGTGCTGCGTCCCTGCCAAGTTGTTGAGCAGTGTTCGACTCAGCACCCCTATCTCCACGAGGACTAGGGGACAGAGTGTCCCCCACCGCCCACCGCGGGCAGTTAACATGAACAGGAAAAAGAATTCGTTGTTTCAAGCCACTGAGACCTTAAGGATTGTAGTTCCTGCGGTGTAGACCGAACCTGGGGAGGGTGGGGTGGAGTGCACGTATAGGTAGAGAGACCGTGGATCCCTTGGCCAGATTTGCTTCCAGAAGGCTGACCCTGAT
The DNA here is from genome assembly GCF_003254725.2 of Canis lupus dingo. Taxonomy (NCBI): domain Eukaryota; kingdom Metazoa; phylum Chordata; class Mammalia; order Carnivora; family Canidae; genus Canis; species Canis lupus. The sequence continues at coordinate 26,690,778 of NC_064252.1, read as the reverse complement.
GGGCAGCGCTCCAAAGCCCTCTTTTTTTTTTTTTTTTTTTTTTTTTTTTTTTTTTTTTTTACAGAGGACACCCGTATATTTTCAAGGCCAGTCGCCTTCCTTGCATCTTCTGTTTGCCAGTCACACACCAAGAATCTGGAACATTCTCAGTAGACGGCTTTATTGGTATGGGTTTTCAACAAACAGAAATAAGCCCAACAGCGTTTAAAACAAAACAAAACTGAACAGAATAGTGGCCTCCGGTCCCCCGCGGTACTGAAAAGACAAAGATCTTCACTTCGAGAGGTTTCCGGTGCGCGGCGCCGCTGCGCGCCCGCCCAGCCCCCGACCCCGCCGCGCCCGCCGCCGCCGGGGGCCCGGGCTCGGCGCGCACTGCGGGGTCCCGGGGGCGCGCGGAGGGCGGCGGGCGGGGCGGGGCGGGGAGCGGACACGCCCACCGGCACGCGCGCCCCCGCCTCGCCATCGCCCCCTGCCGGCGGCGGCCGGAGCCGGCTGCGCGGTGCGGGGGCGGGGCAGGCTGACCGCGCGGCCCGCGTCCAAGGCCGGTTCGGAGGCGCCCGGGCCGATCCGAGCCGAACCGAGACTGCGCGTTGTTAGCCTTTAACGAATGCGACAGCTATGAAAAATTGAGGGCTGTTGCACTCTTTTGAAAACGAGATGCCTCGCAGGCAGGACACACGGACGCCCTTACCGTCACTGGGACATTAGAAGGGAGGCGAGGTTCTGTGGATGGGACAAGGCAGAGAATGAGTCCCCGGAGAAGGAGCGATCACAGCTCTCCAGGGTAAACCTGAACACGCAGAGGATCTGGAAAATGAAAGCGGGGTTGCTCTCCGAGCTGTGCCAAGCCCCTTCCCTGCAGACCACTAGTTTGTCACCCTGCGCAAGGAGCTCTGGGTTGCAGGAGTGTCGAGGCAGGGGAAGGACCTGACACCCAGAACGATCCGCGGAGAGAAGCGGCTTTATTGGCCTTGGCAACCAACCAGCTGAGTGGGGTTTTCAGGCTGAATGTGTCATGCAGGGTTTTCAAACAATTTGCATGTTTTCCAGCTGCTTTCAATCGCCCCCCAACCCTCCTGCTCATTAAATAGTGGAAAACATTTTAATAGGCCCAAACCATGTGGGTTTAATTTTTTTTTCTTACAAGCCTCAACTGTGCTCCCTCCACCTTGTGTTTTTGGTTGTCCTTTTTTTTGTTGTTTTGTTTTCAAAGCGTTTAAACATTTTTGTCCATTTGACATCAGTTTAATGGCTTATTTTCTAGTAGCGGCTTCTAAAAATCAGATCCACTTAAACTTGTGCGCACATCTCTTCCTTGTTTCCTCTTTCACAGCATCAAAATACTTCACGACTCCTTCTGATGTGGGAATTGGTGAAAATGATCATTCTTGGGGCCTAAGGAAATCTGACATCTCGGAAACTTGTTTCATAGGTTCGCAATTTTCGTTTCATTTCATTCCATTCAAATTTCAGATTTGGGCTAGTTTCATCTTGCCCAGTATTTCTTTTGGCAAATGATTCAATTTGCTCTTTTCAGGAATTTGTAAACTCCTTTGCCAATTTTCACAACTAGTAGTTTGTCACCAGCATTCTGCTATGATTATGTCCCCTACTAACTTGAGAGTTTTAACACAAAGTATAGTTCGACAGAGCTGGGGACATTTAGGGAGGCATTGCTAACAAAATGCAGTTTTCATCATAAGATATATTTACTACTGGCCATCAGTGTTGTTTGCTTGACAACTTGACTAAGTGACATTCTTAAGATTAAGTTCTCATTTTTCCCTTGTTACAGATTCTAATATTGCACATGTAGGGACCTCAGAATGCCTCACCCCCTATAGGTTCTTGAGAGATACCACTTCTCACATGGCATGGCTAATTTTCGGGGCACTGTAATGTACTGTGAACTCATGATTGTTTTGTCTTAGATTTGCCTTCATACTCACTTGAAATCCAGAATCCCATCCAAAATACATAAGTACTTGGGTAGCCCGGGTGGCTCAGCGGTTTAGCACCTGCCTTCCGCCCAGGACGTGATCCTGGATCGAGTCCCACATCGGGCTCCCTGCATGGAGCCTGCTTCTCCCTCCGCCTGTGTCTCTGCCTCTCTCTCTCTCTGTCTCTCATGAATAAATAAATAAAATTTTTAAATAAAAAAAGTAGTGAGATGGGAGAATGAGAATGATCCCCCTGGAGGTAGATTATTCTTCCTTTTAATATTATAGCTGTTAATAGTAGAAAGTACAAAGTAAATATAGTTAAAACATTTTGTTCTACAAGTTGTTAGCCTCTTAAAAATACAACGGCTACTAAAAATTGAGTACCATGTATGCTTAAGGAACATTGGTGCCACTGTTTTGGAAATGAGATATTGTACCATAAATGCAACTGAACTAGATCTTAGTTCACAAGTGAATGTGGTTAACAAACGAGTAAAGTAAACAATAGCTTTTTACCAAAAACATGATTTCATTCTGAATAATGCAATGTGATCAAATCTGGTCATCCAGAAATCTGTTATTTTTCTTTATACAGAAAGTATGTAGTCTGGATTTTTAAATTGTTTTAATTTGTTATTTTTTAAAAGATTTTATTTATTTATTCATGAGAGACACACAGAGAGAGGCAGAGACACAGGCAGAGGGAGAAGCAGGCTCCTCGCAGGGAGCCCGATATGGGACTCCATCCCAGGACCCCAGGATTGCGACCTGAGCCGAAGGCAGATGCTCAACTGCTGAGCCACCCAGGTGTGGATTTTTTAAAAAATGAGTTTGATGCCCTTCATTCAAGGGAAACTAATCCACAGTGCCTCTGAAGTGATGGAGGAGTCTGCCCTGAGATGTTTTTTAAAAAGCAGACATTTTAAGTCCTACATGTCTTTGCTGTCAATCTCTAGTGGACAAAATTTTTTTTTCCAGCAATCTCTTGGGTTTCTTTAAGATATATTACCTAAGCAGTGGAGAAACCATATTGCTTTTGTCTATAAGACTGCTTCTAGGGCAGCCCGGGTGGCTTGGCGGTTTAGCGCCGCCTTCGGCCCAGGGCATGATCCTGGAGACCGCAGGGAGCCTGCTTCTCCCTCTGCCTGTGTCTCTGCCTCTCTCTCTCTCTCTGTGTGTCTCATGAATAAAAAAAATAATAATAAAATAAAATAAATAAAAAATAAAAATCTTAAAAAAAAAAGACTGCTTCTACCTATCAGGGTTTATCTTGTACATGATACTCTGAGAAGTAGGAATGTATGGTCCTATTTTGTATACTTTTAAATTATTAATATGACATATATAATATGCGTAGTATCGATGTTTACCATCTCCCAAAAGTAAAAATATGTTACAAAATGTTCTTTGATCATTTGGACTAAGTAGTGGCACTTGGGTCAGGATTACTTTTTCAATTCCATTTAACAGACAGCCTATCTTTAATCAGTACAACTTGCAAAATTTCCAAGTCTATTTGTGTATGCAACAGAATACTCTATAATTGTCACACTCTGAATTTATGGTTCTTGCTCCCTATGTGTCTGAGAAGAAAGACCCAAAAGGGATTTATTTTTCTTAGGAGAATGAGTCAGAAATTTTGGGCTAAAAGAGTTGAAACTACTGTTAGATAACAGTGCCTACTATCCTATTCTTCCAAAATTTGCGATAGTGGGACTGACTTTTGTATATTTTGCATGGTGGCTGAATAAAATTGGGTAGCTAATTCTACAATCCTACATGCCTTCTAAATATATTTTTAAAAATAGAATGGAATTCATTATTGTAAATTTAGACTTGCAGACACGAAGTAGAAACTGTCCTGCAGGTTTCCTTAACAGGTGACATTTTGCCAGGGGCTGAGGAGAGGAAGAAGGGAGAGTCAGTTTGTAATGGGCCAGAGTTTCGGTTTGGGATGATGAAAAGGATCTGGAGACAGTGGTGATGGTTGCACAGCCAACCATGTGAATGTGCTTAAAGCCATTGAATTGTCCTATTCAGAATGAGATATTTTGTGTGTTTTTTTTTAAAACACACACACACACACACACACACACACACAAGACCTTCTGTGTCCTGGCTTCCATGCCAGGACAGCCTCATCTCCACCCCTCTTGGCCCCAAGGTCACCTACCAGCAGCATCCGGGATTCCTGGCCACTGGCTCCCACACCCTGCTTCTGCCTGCTTCCCCATCTTTGCTCTACTCTGCTTCTGGTCTGCAAGGCCCTCCTCTCCCTTTTCATCTGGCTCGTCCCCCACCTTTCTGAATTAGGAAGTGGACAGCTGGGAGTCACATGGCTTTTGAAAATCAGCTTTGGGAATCCATCTGGAATTGAGTCCTCCCCCTCTGCTCTTGTTATCCTCAATTCAGTAGATACCTGGGTAGGTTCTGGGGACCCTGGAATTCTTGCTTGGGGGTGGGGGGCAGACACTGTGATGCCAGCTTCCCCCTTGTTCAGAAGCCCCTCCCGGGTGCCTCACCATCCCCCACTTTCAGTGGAGAGAGAACAAGGCTCAAATCTGTCCGGGTGTCAGGGTCCTGAGAAGTCTCAGTGATCATGGGGGAAAACTACCAACTGAATCTTTGTGTCCCCCTAAAATTCATATGTTGAAATCCTATACCTGCCCCCATGTGATGGTACCAGGAAGGTGAGGCTCTGGGAGGTTTTAAGATTAGATGAGGTCATGAGCGTAGAGTCCTCATCATCGATAGAATCAGTGTCCTCATAAGAATCACAGAGAGCTTACTTCCTCTTTCTGCTGTCTGCCAGGTAAGGGCATGGAAGAGGGTCCCCACTAGAACCCAACCATGCTGGCATCCTGATCTCAAACTTCCAGCCTCCAGAACCATGAGAAATACATTTCTGTTGTTTATAAGCCACTCAGTCTGTGGTGCTTTCTTACAGCAGCCCAAACTGATGAAGACAAGAGGGGAAAATAATGCAATCTTAGCATAATGGAATTTAAAGAATTTGCAATCATGAGCATGGACTCAGTGCTAAGCCAGGCCCATCTTTCTCCTGGATCCTTCAAAACTGAGGTCTGGATGACACCTGGCTTTGAAGGGATCAGCACCAGCAAGGCTGGCCTGACATCAACCTGTGGTCACTGTAGCCCGAAGCACATGTGGGTAATGCTCTCTCTGTTCATGGACCTGGAAGCGTTTAAAGTAGAAGCAAAACTATTTTTGATCCAAAAGATCCAAGGAGACAGAAAAATGGTAGCACATTCTGTCTAGGTGAATGTGGCTTCTGTTCATCAATTTCTGGCTCCCATGGCTGGGGCCACCAGGCTCTAAGGAGGAGCCCCAGAACCCCCATCTTCTGGGGTGCTGACTGGAGTGCAGAATCCTTGACCTCTTGCTTCTGTGGGAGGTGCCACCTGGAGCTAGGGCAGCACTTGCCAGAGGGTTGCTCCCCACATTTGCAGCAGCTCTTGTAGACTGAAGGGTGGCTCACAGTGGTTGGGGGGGCCTATTTCTAAGATTGTACTTGTAACGGGTTCTATCACCGGTGAGATCCTGCGAGGAAATGGGGACTTCAGGAGATTTTTCTTTTTTTTTAAAGATTCAAAAATTTATTTGTTCATAAGAGACACACACACACACAGAGAGAGAGAGACAGAGACAGAGATACAGGCAGAGGGAGAAGCAGGCTCCATGCAGGGAGCCCAATGTGGGACTCGATCACGGGACTCCAGGATCACAGCTGGGCTGAAGGCAGGCACTAAACTGCTGAGCCACCTGGGCTGCCTGAGATTTTTCTTTCTTCCTGACTTCCACGACTGTGAGAACAACAGTCACTCCTTGTGGTCAATTTGAAGAGCAGACATAAGTTGTAACAGAAAACGCTCCATATTAGCTCCTACAGAGAGCGAACATTTTAATTTAATTTTTTTATTTGTTTAAATGTTTTATTTTATGCCGAACTTACAGAAAGTTGTATATAAAGAGTATCCATATGCTCCTCATGCAAATTTGCATATTGTGAACATGTTCCCCATTGGCTTTAGCCTTGGTGTACTCTTTCCTTATCTGTTTCCTACCGTCTATGTATCTCCTTATCTATCCAACTATCTACTTCTCTGTCATTTACTCCTCATTTAGATGAAAGATTTGTATGTTGCGGTATTCAGGTGGAGCCCCATCCCTTGCCACAATACTCCTTACCAGAATATCTCTGTGAGAGAAGGGGCATGGCCACTGCTGTAGCTGGGGCGCCAGAACGCTACAGACATGATCCCAGTCCATAATGGGACAAGTGATGATCATGCACTGGGGACCACCCCACAGCCAAGTTGAGATTGGGCGGCCAGCTGGCTCAGGTGAGTCTGTGTGGGGGCTACAGCAGGTTGCCCAGAAATGCCTAGAAAGGCCATGCGGTCTCTGCAGAGGAGCAGGCACCATTACATCACTATCTCTGTCTTTTCTCTATAATTTTATGAAATAATACATTATCTGCTATGAAATTGCAGATAGCAGTGATAGGGAACATAAGGGACATGAAGGAAATGTGGTTTAAATAGACCTGGGGATCATGTGGCAAGGTACAAAGGCCAACTCTGGTCAACCAGAGGCTCCTCCTCACTCCCTATTCCCCACTCTACCGCCAGCCTGGCCTGGGAAAGGCACACAAGGGAGGGAGGGAGACAAGGCAGGGACTAGGGACTGGAAACAGCAGAGCTAAGCCAAAGGGAGAACAGGGGCCAGAAAAAGGCAGGAGAGGCCTGATGAGGGAAAATATACACAAGGGAGGGTCAGCCCCAAAGGGAGGAAGGCCCAGTAACAGGTAGGATGGGAAAGAGAGGAGCAGAGGGGCCAAGAGCATCCTCACCCCGGGGCTCTCCCAGCACCTGTGCACAGGTGGCACCAGGGCTCCCGGCCTCCCTGGGGTGCCTGCGTCCTCCCACATCCTGGGAGCTCTGTGGTGGGAGAGGAGACAGTCAGCTTCCCTGTAGGACAGAGAAGCCGCCCTACCACACGTGCCCCTGTCTGCCTCCTCGCCCTCCAGGGACTCTGAAGTTGTCCCCAGGGTCACCTACCCAGGATCCTGACCTCACGCTCAGCACAGGCTGGAATCCTCCCTCTGGGAGCTAGCTGGACACCCCCGCCGCCCCTATAGGACCACTGACCCCTGGCAACCTCCGCCTGTGCCCAGTCCCAGCTCCTGCCCATCTGCTGGGAAGACTGGAGGGGGTCTTGGCTACAAAGGGCTCAGGCAGGGAGCTCTGTGCTCAAGTCACCTTCAGAGCCAGGGCTCCGGGAACCTGCCAGGGCCCCGGCAGTGCCTGTGTGCTTCTGGCTTTGCCAGACTGTTCTCCAAGAAGGTATGCCACATTTCCACATGGTGATACTCCCACCCACAGGGAAGACAAGGCTGGTTCAGTCCTTCCCTGTGTCCCTCGGCCATCCAGCAGCACCCAGGAGCACCTACTCGGGGTCCCACCCCGGCAGGAACCTGGCATGCAAGGATGTGCTAGGTACTGTCCTGCCCTCGAGGAGATGGCAGCCTAGAGGAGACAGGAGAGGACCCAGGTGACCCCATATCTTCGTCCCACGGACCCACCCCTGCTCTGCCTGTGGACCCCAGCTGAAGGGATGCCTCAGGACCCGGCTTCCACCTTTGGTGTCCGCAGCCACCTGCTTGCTGCCAGGACCTTCACAGTCCACGCGCTGGGAGGACAGGTGTATGATTGAGAAAGGCCCACCGACGGCTTTACTCTTGTCCCTGCATGTCAGGCTGTCTGGGCCTGTCCCCGCCTGGGACCTGGCTGTGCGGGAAGTCATCGTGAAACAAGGAGGCATCACTGGCCTGTTGCACCACATGGTAACATAGGGAAGGCTTGTTGCCACCCGTCACCTATCCCTGGAAGATAAAGTCTTCTGGGGGCATCAGGTTCCTGGAGGCCCGGGGGGACGGTGGTGGGTGAAAAAAAGGAAGGTCCAGAGGGCTTTTCGGGGTCCAGGCAGGGGCTTTTTCATCTTTGTGTCTCCAGCCACGTGGAACCAGCCCGGGAAGCTTTTGTTGCCTTCGCCGGTGGCCGCTGGGCAGCCCTGCCCCGAATTCGGCTGGTCCATGTGGTCACATCTCATGCTTTTCTCTGTTGCAGTTGGGAACACGGTCACCCCTTGAGACCCAGGGGCTGCCCCTTCCATCCCTCAGGCCCTCTACGTGATGACTGTCCCCAGGCCCCGTTCCCAGGACACTGATCCTCTGTCCCCACGCCCTCTGGGCTTCTCCTCAGCCCAGGACATCAACCCCATGGGTCCAACCTGAACCCCTTCTCCTTGAGGGAGCAGCTCTAGGTGGCCAACAAGGGAGCCTCGACCTGGGTGACTCTGCTGAGCCCAGCTGTGGAAGGAGGGGCGTTCATCCAGAGTGACGTGAGCTCAGCAACTCAGGGATTGTGTACCAGAATAGTGGCCGGGATATGGCTTGGGGCTGACCTCCTCCCAAGCCGCTGGGTGGTCCTGTTCTTCCCCTGCCAGGACGCCCCAAATGCAGGAGAGCCGGGGCGGGGGTGTCACCAGGCGCCTCTCACGGCCTCAGTGGGAGAGGGCTCCAAGCAGGGTGTCAAGGGAAATCTGTCGAGGCGAACCAGAGCCTCAGCTTGCAATGCTTTGGGGATTTCCAACGACCATCTGTCCAGAATGCCAGAGCGTTTGTAAAACTCAGCGCCAGGGCTTTCTTGAGAATAGCAAACATTTGGAAAGACCCGAAGTGTGCTCCGCTAGGGGACTGGCTGGATCAAGTGGATCAGGGCTCGTGCACACGCAGAATCTCACGGGCCCTTGTGAATATTGATGGCGCCTCTCGGGATTTGAGGAGCTCGCCTTCCTCCTCTGACATACTGAGACCTGGGGGGCTGTGTAGGCCCGGCATCCGGGCGGAGGGGGGCAGGCCTCCAGGTGTGGGTCCCGCCTGGATTCCAGGGCAGGACAGGACGGCCACCACCTGCAGACCAGAGGCCGGCCCCCTCCCAGGCCCTGCCCCGACCCTCCCTTAATCCCTCGCCCCTCCTGAGCCCCGAGCTGGAGGTCAGGGGACACCCATTTTCCCGAACCTCCCAGCGGGCAGGAAACGGGGGCCCGGGGCCCAGTCGGCCAGTCTTGTGTCTATTTCTTAAGTCGGGGCGCGGGCACTGGGGGCTCACTTGCGTCACGTCAATCCTCATGTAAGGAAACTTCTAGGAAAGCATGTGAAGGGTGGGCTGATTGATCATTTGACACGGGAGTGACTGAGAGTGTGTGGTGAGTTGTCTGAAAACACAGGACAAGTGGGCTTCCTCTCTGAAAAGTAATTGTTTCCTTGGGAGCCTGTATGACTTCCTCTTCCCCTGAAGGGAGCTCCCTCCTATTTTCTTCTCATCATTGTGTCTGAGATTCGGCTATTGCTTGTGGGATCGCGTAAACCTCCACGCTTACAGAGACATCTTGGTGCCCCATTTCGGACGTTCCTCAGCTTGCCAGGCTCTGAGTTGGGGCGCATGGGCCGAGCATGGAGAGCACGAGGGTCACCTCCCGGCTCTGGCTGTGACCTCTCCCCAGAGGCTGTGTCCTCCCCTGTGGGGGGACCTGAGAGGACCCGTCCTCACTGCTGGGCGGGGTGGGAGGGTTCAAAGAGCCACTCCCAGTCCTATGAGGCATGAGGAACAGACCCTGGTGGCCAGTCAGGCTCGCTCCTGCCTGCCTCAGATCCAGTCCTTAAAGTGTATCACGCTGGGCGTGGGGGAGACCCGCTGTCAGCTCCCAGGTCACACGGTGGGTCACACTCCAGGACCCAGAACACTGGAGGCAGAAACAGCAAGAACGTGGAGGAGAGGCCCAGAGAGTCAAGGTGACCGTGGGCGTCCAGCTCCGGGGAGTACAGGGGTCCAGCTGGCTGCGGTCCTCCGACAGGAAGAGGGTACGAAGCCCAGGGTCTATGTAGGCAGGTCGGACACCTTTGTCCCTTTTTTCCCTCTTTCTCTCTTTTGATCCTTTTTTTAAAAAAAGATTTTATTTATTTGTTCATAAGAGACACACAGAGAGAAGCAGAGACACAGGCAGAGGGAGAAGAGGCTCCCTGCGGGAAGCCCGAGGTGGGACTCGATCCCAGGACCCCGGGATTACGACCCGTGCCAGTGGCAGATGCTCACCCACCGAGGCCCCCAGGCATCCCTCTTTTGATCCATTTTTAAATGTAATTTCCAAATTTTATTTGAATTATATAGATGAAATTCAACTCAATTATGTTGATAAAAAGGGTCACTAAAAATCCCACCCCTGGGGCGCCAGGGTGCCTAGTGGGTTAGGGCTCCCCCTTTGGCTCAGGGCATGGTCGCAGAGTTGGGATCGAGCCCCAGGGCGGGCTCCCTGCTCGCTGTGGAGTCTGCTTCTCCCTCTCCCTCTGCCTCTCACGCCTGCTCCTGCTCTCTCTCTATCAGATAACTTTAAAAAAAATCTTAAAAAAAATGCCAACCCAGCCCAGATGGCCAGTGACTTCAGAATACAGGTGGGGGCCGCGCTGGTTCCCGCCCGCCAGCCCCGCTGGGTGAAGAGGGCACAGCCGAGGGCCCACGACCCCACCTGGAGTCCGGACTCATGACCACTGAGACCAGGAGAGGCGTCAAGCGTCAGCTTAGCCCAGAGAGGAGAGCTGTCAGAGCGGGATAATGGAGACGGTGGAGGGGCATCGTCCAGAGGCGCACGAGGAGAGCGGGTCCCGGAGCAGACGAACGTCCAGCCAGCGCCCGGCGGGTCACCCGGCCCGGGCTCGGGGCACACGCGGGGCCTGCCGGGCCGCCCACCTGATGACAGGAGAACCTGGGGCCGCAGGGGCTGGGAGCTGCCGGGCCTGCAGGAGCTGCGGGTGCCCGACCCCCCGAGGGGCAGTGCCCGTCTCCCAGCCTGTCCAGTAGGAGGCTACGCTCCCCGAGGGCCCGGCGCGACCTCACATCCCACTGGTCCCTCGAGTCCTTGCCACCTGCAGCCCAGGGCGAGTCCCACAGACATGCTTCCCGGTGGCCCCGACCGCCTGCCGCCTAGAGCCGGCCCTGCTGGATCCGGTGCTGGATCCGGGGGGCCAGGGCTCCATGGGGACCACGGGGAGGAGCGGGCTTCCGTCTCAGCCCCGGCCTGGCCCCCGTCCCTCCCGGTCCCCCTGGTGGCCTCGCGCTGCTCCAGCCCCTCCAGCCCGGGACACGTTGGCCCTGTCACCGGCCACCACACGCTACCCGGGTCCCCCCTCTTACCGTGGAACCCCACTAGCATTCCTGCAGGTGCGACACACGGGACCTGCGAGGTCGCCTGTTACATTTATATATCGCCTGAGTTCGGTTCGTTTCCTGTCACACTGGCTACAAAGCATCATCCAGAGCCTGCGTCCCTGTGGGGAAGGAAACGGAAGGGTACCGGTGTGACGACAGACGCCTGACAAATCACGGCGACAGACAAACCCAAGCCCAAACCCAAAGTTCTGTCTGTGTCCTTGCCGCCCCCGGAGCTGGACACACCAGCCCTGAGCCCGTCCCTCTGCGCTCCTGTGGTCTGTGCCCAGGTCACCCCCTGGCTTGGAGTTCCCGGCCGTCACCCAGCACCTTTGCCACCGCCCACGATGCTGAGAGTCCACCCCTGGGCCCCCCTCCCGTCCTCCCAGACTTTGAAGGGACATCGCTGGTCCCAGCCTCAGCTCGTCCCCTCTCCGGCTGAAGGTGCACCTCCCCTCCAGTCAACCGCCCACGGCCTCCCCGGCCTGCCCTCTGACAGAGGAGGACCCCGGCTCCCTGCTGTCTCCCAGCTCCCCACCCCCAGGCCTCCCCTCGGAGCCTCGGCTTTGCCTTCGACATTCGGAACCACAAGCTGAACCCCCAGCACCTTCTGCAGTTGCAATGACCAGCGATGCAGATAGTCTGTCCCAAGGAGCAAGCAGAGATCACCCTCCTTGGGGGCTGTTGCCGAGTCACGTGTGTGTTTCCAAGACGCCCCCGAGAGTTCAAGGTCAGTGCCACCCGCTCCTGATACTCGGCAGCAGGCTCGCCCTGTGAGCCTGACTCCTCTTTGGAGCATTCCAGAAACCATCCAGGGAGCACGACAGGGTGCTGGGGAAGGGGCTCGGGTTGGGGTCAGAGACATGGTCTGGGGCCAAGGACCCTGAGGCCTGCTCATCTTGTCACTCTGGGACCTGAATGGAGCCTCCTGGGAGTGTGTCCTACACAAAGTCAGACAGACTGAGCAAATGACAGTATAGGACAGCAGTTCCTGGGAGTACGGGGTTCTCCAGTAGGTTCCAAATCACTTGTTGTCCTGCGGAAACTCAAAGTTCACAGGCTGCTGGCCTGCAGCCTTCTCTGGGTCACTGTGCTCCCCCAGGTCCTCCCCTTTGGGGTGCTGCCCCTGCCTGAGCCCCTCCCTCCCGCTCCACCGTGGTCATCTAGGTCTGACTCTCTGTCCCTCCGGATCTCAACCTACAGGGTGCCTCTCCCAGCCCCTTACAGTCTCCGTGTGCGGCTGGTGCTCCCTTGAGGCCCTGACAGGGAGGGGAGGAATCTGGGAGGGGGCCCCCCGGGACTGTCCTGCGATCTAGGAGGGACTTGTGCAGGCTCACCAGCTGCCAGGGCTCCACTTGGGGGGGGCGGGTGGAGTCCACAGAGGCCAGCGGGAGAGCGATGGCCGGCCTGTGGGGGGTCCTGCCTGGGTGCCTGTCCCTTGGGGTCTGTCTGGGTGCCCTGTGTCAGGAGGGGCGGAGCTCAGCTTCTGTGCAGGGAAGCCCTTCCCTCTGGCTCCCTCCAGGGTAGGGCATTACAGGGGTTGGGGCTGGACTCCCCCCGCCCCTCTGCCCTGCCTCCACCCAATATGGAGACTCATTTTGCTTTAAGATTTTATTTATTAATTCATCAGAGAGAGAGGCAGAGACACAGGCTCCATGCAGGGAGCCCGACGGGAGACTCGATCCCGGGTCTCCAGGATCAGGCCTGGACTGAAGGTGGCGCTAAACCGCTGAGCCCCCCCCGGGCTGCCCAGACTCCTTTTTATTCTCTTACAAGGTGCCTGCATTCCCACCAGTGCTGCTGACAATAGGATAGGCTGGCAGTGGGGAGGTTTCTATTTCAAATCCCTCCCCCCCCACCCCTCCCCTACCGCTAGGCTTAGTGATTATGACTTGCAATAGAGGGAATTCGTGTGACACTTCCCTCCTTGAGGGCCCACTACACACTGAGAGGCATTTGCAGGTTTGCAAGGGGTTGCAAGCCTTTATTTAGCTCTCTGGACATCGTGACACATTTACAGAGAAACAGTTGGTAGAAGATCCTTAATATTTCCCTGCATGGCTCTGCATCGAAAATCAATTAAAGTAATTACTTCTCTAAAAATTGAAAACTCCTCCGCGGCGTTGACTGTAATCTTAATGATGTATGTTTGGAACCTAGGACAGATTTTTCAATGAAAGGAAATCTACTCAGATTTTTTTTTTTAAAGACACTTTCTTCCGGGCCCATTGCCTTAAGCTGGTTTCCTTGGGTCAAGCTGAAGATGTTGGTGGAGGGCAAGTGGGCATTTCCTGGGAGGAAGTGTTTCCTTCTGCTGTTCACAGACGCCTCCTGAGGTCTATAGGCAGACTGAGGTCCATCCTTCAGGCTCCTTCTGCAGGTGGAGACAGGGGGGCAGAGGGGAGGTGCAACAGCCACAGGGATGGGGAAGGGAGGGGGCACCAGGAGGTGAGGGTCAGAGGAGTGTGGCCAGGGCGGGCAGGAGTGGAGCTGGCGCCCCGGAGGGAGCAGGTGACCCAGGGGAGGCTGTGAGAGGGGCCGGGAAAGACCAGGGAGACGACAGGAGGGAGAAGGGCAGCGGAGGCAGCAGGAGGGAGGGAGGACCTCACCTGGAGAATGGCCCGAAGTTGCTGAGACAATTGCTGACTCCTCCTGTCCAGATCAGCCCAGGGCTGGAAGGGTGAGTCCTGGTGGTCCACGAAGGTCTGCCAGCAGTACTCAAAGTCTGCATGGAGGCGGGGGAGGGAGGTGAGCTGGGCTCTGGGGAGGGCCAGGGGCCTCAGGGTGTCTGATCTCCGGGACAGGCTGAGCCCCTCCCCACTGCACATCTGCTGTGTCCCCTCCCCGGGGCTCCCCTCACCCCGCGGGACTCTTTCTTCAGCCTGGAACCTCAGCCACCTGACTTGTCTCCTTTCTGGAGTCTCCGTGGCACGGCCACCCACGATTCTCCCTCCCCTTCTGGACACCGGTCGCCCCTGACCTGCAGGCCCATGGCCCTCCTGTCCTGTGCCCTGCGGGCTCTGCCCACCCCCCCCCCCCGCAGGCAGCCAACAGGGGCCACCGCCAAGCATACTACTCCTGCCCACCCCTCTGTAGCACCCCCAGGCCTCTCCCTGCCCTCCGTCCCCCCAGGAGGCCCACGCTGACCTCTGAAGGTCATGATGGAGATGTGGACCCCAGCGTCGTACAGTTCGCGCAGCCCCTTCACATAGGGTCCCATGGTGTAGATGCGGGAGGCCAAGATGCTCAGGCTCACGTGTCTGTTCTTGGCCAGAAACCGAATAATCTCCTTGGCACATTTTTCGCAGGGGGTCCAGGAGAGAAAGCACGTGACCTTGTAGCTGAGCTTCTGGTCCAGGTTCCTGGAGCGGATGTGCTCCAGGAGGAACCACTCGGCATGTTGTCCCCCGCCACCCTGACACAGAAGAGGCACGGAAGGGTTCCTGCATTGGCAGTCAATACGGGGGGGGGGGGGCGGGGGGGGCGGGAGGTCCTGGCCTCAGGGAGGCCCCGCTCAGGTCCTGACCCTGGGATGTCAACGCACTATTCCCAGGATCCAGGGTCACCAGGACGGGTGGACAAGCGCAGGAGGGCAATTTCCCAGGGGCCTGGTGGGCGGTGCTCGGGACCCCCATTCTGCCTCTGCTCACTATGGCTCCGCACCTGCCTGTACCTGACGGGTGTCCCTTCAGGTGCTTGCGGTCCCACTGATCAGGGGTTTGCAGGATTTCTGGCTTTTACACCACCGCATTCAAATATGATCCAACTTGACTACTGAGTTCCAGGAGCCCCGCTAAGCTTGTGCCCAAGGGAAGGGTCTTCGGGACCCTCACGACTGGGGCCCTGCAGGCAGAGGCAGCAGAGCCACAGACAAGGGAGAGAGGAGGCCAGGTGAGCACCCAGGTCAGTGACCTGATGCCGTGGGAGTGGGTGCTTCCTCCAGGGAGGGGTCCAGCCCTGTCTGCATCCACCCACTCACCCACTCCACGCGGGTGTCGCTACCTCCACGAGCCCCAGCGCCAAGCCCTCGGCAGATACACAAGGGCTCGCTGGGGGGGGCGGGGCAGGGCTGGGCAGGGGCGCCCGGGGGGAGGTGCCTGGCTCATGGGATGAAAGTCACTGTTGGGGTCATAGGACTGCGACATGAGTCCAACCAGTCCAGGGGAGGGATTGTCTAGCAAGGACCCGGAGCAAGTCAGGTGAGCGGTAGCAGCGCAGAGATCTGGGCGGAGCGTGATGGGGACACGGGGACCGAATGGACATTCGGGGGGATGCTGGTGTGGGCAGCAGTGCCTTGGCAGGATCCCCAAGAGTGGGCGAGGGTCCCTCCAGTCCCTCTCGCTTGTGGCCAGGGGGAGCGTCGAGAGCCCACACAACTCGGGCTCTCTGGCCAGGGGCCGCCCCGGGGAAGGGGCCAGGGAAAGCTGACCCCTTGCCTGGAAGCCTTCTCCTCTGTCCTAACTCTTCCTCGGAGGCACAGCAGAAGGGGAGAGGCTGAGCCCGGGGCTTCGGGTGACAGGGACTGACGGTGTCAGGCCTTGGGCCACTGGGACTGCTTCCCAATGTGTGGCTCCAAGCCAGTGACCACCACAGAAACGGTCCCCACCTGACTCCAGGCGAGCTGTGGCTGCTGGGCCGGGACCAAGCCTGAGAGGTGCGTGGGTCCAACCCCACACCTCATGTCCACCCAGAACCTTCTACCCCCTGATGGTCCCAGTATTGGGAGGCCCTGCACACTGCAGTCAGCCTGGGCCAGTCACCTCATTTTGAACGATGTCCTTATCCTGGTCCAGAAGGACCCCAGAGCTGCCATCGCTGAGCTCCACTTGGTAGCAGAGGTAGGTCTTGGATGGGTTATGATCATTCCGGAAGTTCTGGGTGAAGGTGTTCTCATCCAGTAGGTGTCTGTGGACACAGGAGTGGGGGAGAAGCTCAAAGACTCGGGGCTCCCTTTAGGGTATTGAGCATCATCTTGCTGATGTATGTTTAGAGTCGAAGAGAGATTTTACATAAAACGTACAGATACTTTGGGGTGCCTGGGTGGCTCACGGTTGAGCGTCTGCCTTTAGCTCTGGGCATGATCACAGGGTCCTGGGATCGAGTCCCGCTTCGGGCTCCCCCCAGAAAGCCTGCCTCTCTCTCTCTGCCTGTGTGTCTGCCCCCACCCCCCGTGTCCCTCATGAAGAAATAAATAACATCTTAAGAAAAAACCCAAAGAACAGCTAGTTTGATCTTTAGAACGCTAAAGTATTGCTTATGAGCTCATTGCGTTTTGCCAGATTCTTTGGATCCTCAGCGCACGCCCTTTACCCCGGCACCCCACATGCTGGCCAGACCCACAGAGGACAGGCTTCCACTCGCTTGCTGGTGCCACCCCGCCTCCCTCTGCGACCCCTTCCGAGGGCCCCCGGGGAGGCCAGGCCAGTCCTCTGCCCGGTGCCCCACAGGAGCAGCCCGGGGCGCTCAGACCTCGCCGGGGCCTCTCCCTCTCCCCGGGCAGGCTGGCATCCCATGTCCTGGTCTCACCAGCCCATCCCCGTCCTGCCGACCCTCTCCCTGTGGTGGAGGGACACCCTGGGGATTCCCCCCTTGACGTCAAGGCCAGCCCGAGCCACACGCTGTGTCGGGGCCCGACACATGCCCACTCGGGACCATTGCCGAAAACACAACACCAGAGCCTACTCTCCTCAGATAATCACGGGATTTTCTATAAGGATGAAAATACCACGTGCCCTTTCCAAACCAAAATCCTACAGCTGGGAGGGACCTCCTGGCCCAAGGCTCACAAGTGATCCCCAGGCCCAATTCCACCTGGAATTCCAGGATCGGAGGGAGTGAGGATCGGGACCATCAGGGATGAGTCCCGGAGCCCAAGGGAAGCCGGCGGGACATCAGAGCCGGACGGGCCAGCAGGAGGGAGGCAAAGACGTGGAGGAGCCCTGGGGTCCAGGAGGAGCCCCTGGGGGTGGCGGTGCCCCATCAGGCCGCCCTGGGCAGGGGCTCAGCAGCAGGTGATGCAGGAGGCGGGGTACCTGTCCCAGTCCTCCGGGCCAGCCTCCATGTCCGCGGCCCTTCACCGCCTCTGGCTCTGTGCCGGCTGCTCCTCCACCTGGTCGCACCTGTGCTCCCCCGTCGAGGTGCTCCCCGCGGACCCAGGAGCCTTATATACCATCAGCGCTCCTGGCAGCTGCTGAGCTGGCATTACCGCGCCACACCCCTTCTCGACTTGGGCTACTACTCATGCCACCCTCATGGGTGTCGACATAGGAGGAAGTTGTCTGGGAAGTGTCCTACCCGAAGTCCCCAGGGTCAGGTTTTGGTTTCTCTGCTCTGACGGAGGCCCTACCTGGAAGCCTCAAGGAGTGACCAAGGGCAGATGAGGTCCGAGGGGGGTGCGGTCCCTCTCAGATTGAGGGACCAGCAAGGCGGGAGGCCTTGGGACCTGGACAGGCGTCGGGACCCTGGAGGGCGGCCCGGGCACAGACACAGCCCCAGAGGGCAGGCTCCTGGGCGGTGTCCCCACCCCACCCCCCAGGAGTCTCCCTTAGCAGCCAGCAGGGCCTTGGCCTGACCTGGGCTCCCCGGGGCCCTCAGGGTGAGACACCTGTGCACCTGCACACAACCTTGTCCCGGGATGGCCGGAGCGTCCGGTCTGAGAAACGGCAGCCGGACCTTCCTCCCGGGTCCTCTCCAGGCGGGAGGACAAACTCCGGCTGAGCTCTCCTTCGGAGCCCACTCCCTAGGCGCCCACCACCCACTGGATGATTGAGACATTCAGCCCCATTACCACCGCAGCAGAAATGAAAGGCTCCAGAGGGACTGGGACTTGGCCAGGGCCCCACAGGGGTCAGAAGGATGGGTGCAGGGATGCAGGGATGCGGGGACGCAGCCCTCCTCCTGGGCGGCCACCTGTGCTCTTCTGTCCACCTCCAGGCCTGGAGCGATGAAGGGGAATTTGTGTTCCGGTCCCGAGGGGACCCGGGGCCCTACCCTCGTCCCCGTGGGGCTGCCCCTCTGGCCCACTGACTCCCCCATCCTGGCTTCCCTACCCACTCCACCCCGCATCCTGGCCCAGCCTCCCTCCCTCCCTCCCTGGGGCTGTGTCTGTCCCAGGGGCCAGCGGGGCCAACCCGGGCCTGAGTCACACCTGGCTGCCTCCACCGAGAGTCGCGGGGCTGATCCCCCTCCCCGCTGTCTAGTCACATCTGAGAGTGGAAACCTTAGCACAGTGTCCCTTCCTCCTGGGGAGGACAGACAGAACGGTGACCTCCCGGGGCCTGTGTTGAGGCCCCTCCCTCATCCCTCAGCCTCTAGACCCGGTCCTCTCTAGCCCTGACCCTGGCCCCTGGGGGCCCAGGTGGTCTCTGCGGTGTCCTGCCTGGTGCCCACACTTTCCACTCACAGCCTCTGCACCCAACGGACCGCACACACCCACAGTCTCTAGCCCTCCTGAGCTGGAGCCCCCATCCCTCCCTGGACGGGGGCTGCGGAGGCCAGGCCTGGGTCCCTGAGGATTTCCCCCACCCAGTCCCCAGCTCTTGCCTTCCAGGGGGGAGGATGCGGCCCTGATGCAGGCCAAGCTCTCTTCCAGGACCCCCAGAGTTTCCTGGTCACTCACCCCCTCGAGGCAGCGCTGCTGGTCCCCCCATACCCATTGTTTCCGAGGGAGGGACCCCTATGTGTGCACGCAGCCCTGTGCTGGGGCAGGCAGTGGGTCCAGGAGCGAGAGGTCCTGCTGTATAAGCCCTGGCCCTGGAGGCCCACTGAGGGCAGCAGCCCCCCCACACACACACACACATCTGTCCCCTGCCTTCCAGGTGGCTCCTGCAGCCAGGACACCCGCATCTCAATGGGCTCAGCCTGCGGCACTGGCTCTCCTGAGCAGAGGTGCCCCTTCAACCGTCCTGGAGCGTCTGTGGGGAGACCAACGGGGCCTCCTTTACAGGAGGGTGCTTTGCTCCCACTTTCCCGGGACAGTCTCCCTAGCACTCCAGCTCCTCTGCCAGCAGCTCTGAGGTCTCAGGTTCTGGAATGTTTATCAGCACCCCGTCCTTCCCGGCTCCCCTACCCCTGCACTGTCTGCTCCGTGCCTCCGCCTGCCTGCCCCCTCTACTGCAGACGAGACTGGCTCTGCGTGTCTCCACGTCTGGAAGACCGATTTGCAGTGAGTGACCAGAGTACAGGCGGTGAGAGCATCCTCGTCCCGGGAAGACCAGAGGGCACATCCCGGCCAACAAGGTCTTGCCCTTCTCCCCAAGGTTACCTCTTGACTCACCTGTGTGAGTCTCAGATGAGGGGCAGGAGCATGAGGCCCCGCCAGCTGGGACCTGGGAGGGGGGCCTCACCTCAATGTTCTCGTCCCCCTGGTCCTTCCCGAAGGACCCCAGCCCCGCATCCTCACCCATGGCCCCCGCCCCATGTTCTCTGAAGTCTGACTTCACACAGACTTCACAGCACAGGCCCAGGGACTAGCATGCTCCCTGTCCCTGTCTCCCTGAGACATGCTCCTGAAAAGGTGGCTGTAGAGCCTGCGTGGTGACCTCTGGGTCCAGGGGAAGCGCTCGACACGACCCGTGTGGCCATGACCAAGAAGCACACAGGCAGCCAGCTGGAGGAGGGAGATCCTGTCCTCTCCGGGGAAGGACAGCCCCTCCCCCCCGAGTCAGCTCCGGAACAGAGTGAAGATGTGAAAAGATCCTTACTGGGGTTCCGCCAGAGAGAGTTCCTAGCAAAGCGTGCCAGGGTCCGAGGAGGGAAGGGAAGGGAGGGCCCGGGTCCCCGTGAGAGCTCATGTCTGCACCCCTACCTCGGGAGCCGGTGCAGGCCAGGCCAGGACTGGTCTCTGTTCTCCCGTCAGGAAAACTGGGAACAGGCTGGGCTGCCCAGGGCGGGGGACGGGGGACAGACTGGTGGTGCCAGAGAGACAGACTGGAGCCAAAGTAGCCCAGGAGGGTGCACACACGGCCCCTCGGCCTGAGTCTCTCCACCGCTCAGGCAGCAGAAGGTCCCGTTAGCATCCTGACTCCAGGCCAGGTGGCTCTGGATGAGCTCCCAGCCCTGCCCCCCTGCAGGTGGCCTCCCCTCCCTGGAGCCAGGGGACAGGACAGGCTGCCTGTGCCCAGCCCTGGGGCGAGTAGTGCTCCCTGGCTGTGTCGTGTCCCCTGTCCAGCACCTCATGGTGGTCTCTGGCTCATGGGCAGAGCTTCAACACTGGGCTCCTGGAGAGACAGGGCCCTGGGAGATAGGGGGCAGGTCTTCCTGGACCCCACCCTCTGGAAACTGTAACTGTGGGGAACCTACTCCTCCTGTCGGGACCACCAGTCCTCTTCCTGGGTTGCCCCCTATCCCCTGTGTCACTGTACCATGGATTTTTTGGTGACTTGCTTCCTGGGCCAGAGGTAGGGATGTTGTCAGAGTCCAGAATCAAAACCAAAGGTGTGATTTGATGATGCTTTTCTTCCAACAGTCACCATTTGGGGAGTTTCAACCGCTGACGTTGGTCTGAGTTCAGATATTCACTTGGATGAGTCCTTTAACCCTGGGTGGTTCCTTTTTGTCATGTCCCTGCTTGTCGAGTAGCTGTGCGGGGTGTCTAGGTCATAAAGTGGCTGGGCTCGTTTGCTCAGGCACGTGTATAGGACGGCAGATGCTTGTCTATATGTGTGTCCTGAGGTCCCAGGGATATCCTGAGTAGGGAACCACCTCTTCTAATCCACCCCTAAGGCTCACAGTCCTGAGATAGACGCAAGATGTACGGTCACCTCAGCCCTGGAGGACAAAGTAGGCTGGTCTGAGCCACAGGCTGGTGTCCCTCTCTCTTTTCCCCACAGCACATTCTCTCTGCTCAGAATCCTCCTGCTTCTGGCCCTGGCTACCAGGGTTTGCTCCAAGCCTCCTCCTGGGCTGGGCTCAGGTCCTAATTCTGCTCTGCCTGGCGATCCTCAGTACGGAAGAACAGGGCTCAATCGACTCGTGTTATTGCTCTCGTTCACTTTACCAGTGGGTACCTGCTTCAGAGAGATGCAGATACTCAAGCAGGTGAAGGCTGTGGGTGGGTCCAGTACACCCAGTTTCTTCTACTCCCAAGACAAACAACATTGTTGGGCACTCCCATACTGACCTCTGAGGAAAGTATCTGGGGGCTGTTTCTGTTTCAGGCTCTGACAACCTGATGTGATGCCAGAAAATCTGTGGCTGTCACCTGTAGTGAGCAAGAGGGGGTGCAGCTCTGTTCTCTGACAGTCCCTCCTCCTGGGGACAGAGAACAAGGCCTTGGCTGGAGGAGCTCCTGTATCCGTTCCTGGATCCATCCCACCTCCCTTTCCAGGCCCTACATTTGTACTCCATATGTGTGCAGACTTCGGAGGGGGGGACGTAAGGGTCCATGTTGGGAATCAGGGATTGGGCCTCCGTCCTGGGCTCTCAGCGGGGGGGAATCACCTGAATGTAACAAACAAAGCGTCTGGGCTTTGCCAGCCTTCACTCTGGGCTGAGCGAGCTCTCAGGCGCTCCTGGCAGTTCCTCGCCGCAGCACAGAGCTGTCCGTGTTACACACTCAGGGAAGCTGCCAGAACTCCCCAGCTCGGCTCTTCGTGTTTGTCTTCTGCTATTCTCCTCGGCGACCAGAGGGCTGCCCCCCTCCAGGCACAGGGTCTCAGCCCAGGGAGCAAGACGGCCGCACAAACCTAACACCCCAGAGATCACACGTCCTTCTGCTGGGTCACAGTGGTTACCGAGTGTGATGATGGCCCAGCAGGGACCCATCGTTTACGGTTCCTGTTGGTGTTTCCTTTGGAGACCCCGCTTGTCCTGTTGCTCTCTGAGCCTTCCTTCTCACCGACCCCTTCCTCTGGGTGGCCCGCACCCCAGCCCTTGCCCTGCTCTCTCTCTAGGCCCTTCGTTCTGGCTCTGGTCCTGCTCTGGCCACACCCCCTCACCTCTCTGCTGATGCTCATTATGTGCAACCCTGTCCTATCGCACCTGGGTGGACCCTCCCTCATGTGCTCCCCCTTGGCTCCTCCGGCATCCCCAGTGTCTGAGCTCCAGCCAGAGGCTTCCCTGCGATGTCTCAGTGGGCCTCCAGGGCCAGGGCTTATACAGCAGGACCTCTCGCTCCTGGACCCACTGCCTGCCCCAGCACAGGGCTGCGTGCACACATAGGGGTCCCTCCCTCGGAAACAATGGGTATGGGGGGACCAGCAGCGCTGCCTCGAGGGGGTGAGTGACCAGGAAACTCTGGGGGTCCTGGAAGAGAGCTTGGCCTGCATCAGGGCCGCATCCTCCCCCCTGGAAGGCAAGAGCTGGGGACTGGGTGGGGGAAATCCTCAGGGACCCAGGCCTGGCCTCCGCAGCCCCCGTCCAGGGAGGGATGGGGGCTCCAGCTCAGGAGGGCTAGAGACTGTGGGTGTGTGCGGTCCGTTGGGTGCAGAGGCTGTGAGTGGAAAGTGTGGGCACCAGGCAGGACACCGCAGAGACCACCTGGGCCCCCAGGGGCCAGGGTCAGGGCTAGAGAGGACCGGGTCTAGAGGCTGAGGGATGAGGGAGGGGCCTCAACACAGGCCCCGGGAGGTCACCGTTCTGTCTGTCCTCCCCAGGAGGAAGGGACACTGTGCTAAGGTTTCCACTCTCAGATGTGACTAGACAGCGGGGAGGGGGATCAGCCCCGCGACTCTCGGTGGAGGCAGCCAGGTGTGACTCAGGCCCGGGTTGGCCCCGCTGGCCCCTGGGACAGACACAGCCCCAGGGAGGGAGGGAGGGAGGCTGGGCCAGGATGCGGGGTGGAGTGGGTAGGGAAGCCAGGATGGGGGAGTCAGTGGGCCAGAGGGGCAGCCCCACGGGGACGAGGGTAGGGCCCCGGGTCCCCTCGGGACCGGAACACAAATTCCCCTTCATCGCTCCAGGCCTGGAGGTGGACAGAAGAGCACAGGTGGCCGCCCAGGAGGAGGGCTGCGTCCCCGCATCCCTGCATCCCTGCACCCATCCTTCTGACCCCTGTGGGGCCCTGGCCAAGTCCCAGTCCCTCTGGAGCCTTTCATTTCTGCTGCGGTGGTAATGGGGCTGAATGTCTCAATCATCCAGTGGGTGGTGGGCGCCTAGGGAGTGGGCTCCGAAGGAGAGCTCAGCCGGAGTTTGTCCTCCCGCCTGGAGAGGACCCGGGAGGAAGGTCCGGCTGCCGTTTCTCAGACCGGACGCTCCGGCCATCCCGGGACAAGGTTGTGTGCAGGTGCACAGGTGTCTCACCCTGAGGGCCCCGGGGAGCCCAGGTCAGGCCAAGGCCCTGCTGGCTGCTAAGGGAGACTCCTGGGGGGTGGGGTGGGGACACCGCCCAGGAGCCTGCCCTCTGGGGCTGTGTCTGTGCCCGGGCCGCCCTCCAGGGTCCCGACGCCTGTCCAGGTCCCAAGGCCTCCCGCCTTGCTGGTCCCTCAATCTGAGAGGGACCGCACCCCCCTCGGACCTCATCTGCCCTTGGTCACTCCTTGAGGCTTCCAGGTAGGGCCTCCGTCAGAGCAGAGAAACCAAAACCTGACCCTGGGGACTTCGGGTAGGACACTTCCCAGACAACTTCCTCCTATGTCGACACCCATGAGGGTGGCATGAGTAGTAGCCCAAGTCGAGAAGGGGTGTGGCGCGGTAATGCCAGCTCAGCAGCTGCCAGGAGCGCTGATGGTATATAAGGCTCCTGGGTCCGCGGGGAGCACCTCGACGGGGGAGCACAGGTGCGACCAGGTGGAGGAGCAGCCGGCACAGAGCCAGAGGCGGTGAAGGGCCGCGGACATGGAGGCTGGCCCGGAGGACTGGGACAGGTACCCCGCCTCCTGCATCACCTGCTGCTGAGCCCCTGCCCAGGGCGGCCTGATGGGGCACCGCCACCCCCAGGGGCTCCTCCTGGACCCCAGGGCTCCTCCACGTCTTTGCCTCCCTCCTGCTGGCCCGTCCGGCTCTGATGTCCCGCCGGCTTCCCTTGGGCTCCGGGACTCATCCCTGATGGTCCCGATCCTCACTCCCTCCGATCCTGGAATTCCAGGTGGAATTGGGCCTGGGGATCACTTGTGAGCCTTGGGCCAGGAGGTCCCTCCCAGCTGTAGGATTTTGGTTTGGAAAGGGCACGTGGTATTTTCATCCTTATAGAAAATCCCGTGATTATCTGAGGAGAGTAGGCTCTGGTGTTGTGTTTTCGGCAATGGTCCCGAGTGGGCATGTGTCGGGCCCCGACACAGCGTGTGGCTCGGGCTGGCCTTGACGTCAAGGGGGGAATCCCCAGGGTGTCCCTCCACCACAGGGAGAGGGTCGGCAGGACGGGGATGGGCTGGTGAGACCAGGACATGGGATGCCAGCCTGCCCGGGGAGAGGGAGAGGCCCCGGCGAGGTCTGAGCGCCCCGGGCTGCTCCTGTGGGGCACCGGGCAGAGGACTGGCCTGGCCTCCCCGGGGGCCCTCGGAAGGGGTCGCAGAGGGAGGCGGGGTGGCACCAGCAAGCGAGTGGAAGCCTGTCCTCTGTGGGTCTGGCCAGCATGTGGGGTGCCGGGGTAAAGGGCGTGCGCTGAGGATCCAAAGAATCTGGCAAAACGCAATGAGCTCATAAGCAATACTTTAGCGTTCTAAAGATCAAACTAGCTGTTCTTTGGGTTTTTTCTTAAGATGTTATTTATTTCTTCATGAGGGACACGGGGGGTGGGGGCAGACACACAGGCAGAGAGAGAGAGGCAGGCTTTCTGGGGGGAGCCCGAAGCGGGACTCGATCCCAGGACCCTGTGATCATGCCCAGAGCTAAAGGCAGACGCTCAACCGTGAGCCACCCAGGCGCCCCAAAGTATCTGTACGTTTTATGTAAAATCTCTCTTCGACTCTAAACATACATCAGCAAGATGATGCTCAATACCCTAAAGGGAGCCCCGAGTCTTTGAGCTTCTCCCCCACTCCTGTGTCCACAGACACCTACTGGATGAGAACACCTTCACCCAGAACTTCCGGAATGATCATAACCCATCCAAGACCTACCTCTGCTACCAAGTGGAGCTCAGCGATGGCAGCTCTGGGGTCCTTCTGGACCAGGATAAGGACATCGTTCAAAATGAGGTGACTGGCCCAGGCTGACTGCAGTGTGCAGGGCCTCCCAATACTGGGACCATCAGGGGGTAGAAGGTTCTGGGTGGACATGAGGTGTGGGGTTGGACCCACGCACCTCTCAGGCTTGGTCCCGGCCCAGCAGCCACAGCTCGCCTGGAGTCAGGTGGGGACCGTTTCTGTGGTGGTCACTGGCTTGGAGCCACACATTGGGAAGCAGTCCCAGTGGCCCAAGGCCTGACACCGTCAGTCCCTGTCACCCGAAGCCCCGGGCTCAGCCTCTCCCCTTCTGCTGTGCCTCCGAGGAAGAGTTAGGACAGAGGAGAAGGCTTCCAGGCAAGGGGTCAGCTTTCCCTGGCCCCTTCCCCGGGGCGGCCCCTGGCCAGAGAGCCCGAGTTGTGTGGGCTCTCGACGCTCCCCCTGGCCACAAGCGAGAGGGACTGGAGGGACCCTCGCCCACTCTTGGGGATCCTGCCAAGGCACTGCTGCCCACACCAGCATCCCCCCGAATGTCCATTCGGTCCCCGTGTCCCCATCACGCTCCGCCCAGATCTCTGCGCTGCTACCGCTCACCTGACTTGCTCCGGGTCCTTGCTAGACAATCCCTCCCCTGGACTGGTTGGACTCATGTCGCAGTCCTATGACCCCAACAGTGACTTTCATCCCATGAGCCAGGCACCTCCCCCCGGGCGCCCCTGCCCAGCCCTGCCCCGCCCCCCCCAGCGAGCCCTTGTGTATCTGCCGAGGGCTTGGCGCTGGGGCTCGTGGAGGTAGCGACACCCGCGTGGAGTGGGTGAGTGGGTGGATGCAGACAGGGCTGGACCCCTCCCTGGAGGAAGCACCCACTCCCACGGCATCAGGTCACTGACCTGGGTGCTCACCTGGCCTCCTCTCTCCCTTGTCTGTGGCTCTGCTGCCTCTGCCTGCAGGGCCCCAGTCGTGAGGGTCCCGAAGACCCTTCCCTTGGGCACAAGCTTAGCGGGGCTCCTGGAACTCAGTAGTCAAGTTGGATCATATTTGAATGCGGTGGTGTAAAAGCCAGAAATCCTGCAAACCCCTGATCAGTGGGACCGCAAGCACCTGAAGGGACACCCGTCAGGTACAGGCAGGTGCGGAGCCATAGTGAGCAGAGGCAGAATGGGGGTCCCGAGCACCGCCCACCAGGCCCCTGGGAAATTGCCCTCCTGCGCTTGTCCACCCGTCCTGGTGACCCTGGATCCTGGGAATAGTGCGTTGACATCCCAGGGTCAGGACCTGAGCGGGGCCTCCCTGAGGCCAGGACCTCCCGCCCCCCCCGCCCCCCCCCCCCCCGTATTGACTGCCAATGCAGGAACCCTTCCGTGCCTCTTCTGTGTCAGGGTGGCGGGGGACAACATGCCGAGTGGTTCCTCCTGGAGCACATCCGCTCCAGGAACCTGGACCAGAAGCTCAGCTACAAGGTCACGTGCTTTCTCTCCTGGACCCCCTGCGAAAAATGTGCCGAGGAGATTATTCGGTTTCTGGCCAAGAACAGACACGTGAGCCTGAGCATCTTGGCCTCCCGCATCTACACCATGGGACCCTATGTGAAGGGGCTGCGCGAACTGTACGACGCTGGGGTCCACATCTCCATCATGACCTTCAGAGGTCAGCGTGGGCCTCCTGGGGGGACGGAGGGCAGGGAGAGGCCTGGGGGTGCTACAGAGGGGTGGGCAGGAGTAGTATGCTTGGCGGTGGCCCCTGTTGGCTGCCTGCGGGGGGGGGGGGTGGGCAGAGCCCGCAGGGCACAGGACAGGAGGGCCATGGGCCTGCAGGTCAGGGGCGACCGGTGTCCAGAAGGGGAGGGAGAATCGTGGGTGGCCGTGCCACGGAGACTCCAGAAAGGAGACAAGTCAGGTGGCTGAGGTTCCAGGCTGAAGAAAGAGTCCCGCGGGGTGAGGGGAGCCCCGGGGAGGGGACACAGCAGATGTGCAGTGGGGAGGGGCTCAGCCTGTCCCGGAGATCAGACACCCTGAGGCCCCTGGCCCTCCCCAGAGCCCAGCTCACCTCCCTCCCCCGCCTCCATGCAGACTTTGAGTACTGCTGGCAGACCTTCGTGGACCACCAGGACTCACCCTTCCAGCCCTGGGCTGATCTGGACAGGAGGAGTCAGCAATTGTCTCAGCAACTTCGGGCCATTCTCCAGGTGAGGTCCTCCCTCCCTCCTGCTGCCTCCGCTGCCCTTCTCCCTCCTGTCGTCTCCCTGGTCTTTCCCGGCCCCTCTCACAGCCTCCCCTGGGTCACCTGCTCCCTCCGGGGCGCCAGCTCCACTCCTGCCCGCCCTGGCCACACTCCTCTGACCCTCACCTCCTGGTGCCCCCTCCCTTCCCCATCCCTGTGGCTGTTGCACCTCCCCTCTGCCCCCCTGTCTCCACCTGCAGAAGGAGCCTGAAGGATGGACCTCAGTCTGCCTATAGACCTCAGGAGGCGTCTGTGAACAGCAGAAGGAAACACTTCCTCCCAGGAAATGCCCACTTGCCCTCCACCAACATCTTCAGCTTGACCCAAGGAAACCAGCTTAAGGCAATGGGCCCGGAAGAAAGTGTCTTTAAAAAAAAAAAATCTGAGTAGATTTCCTTTCATTGAAAAATCTGTCCTAGGTTCCAAACATACATCATTAAGATTACAGTCAACGCCGCGGAGGAGTTTTCAATTTTTAGAGAAGTAATTACTTTAATTGATTTTCGATGCAGAGCCATGCAGGGAAATATTAAGGATCTTCTACCAACTGTTTCTCTGTAAATGTGTCACGATGTCCAGAGAGCTAAATAAAGGCTTGCAACCCCTTGCAAACCTGCAAATGCCTCTCAGTGTGTAGTGGGCCCTCAAGGAGGGAAGTGTCACACGAATTCCCTCTATTGCAAGTCATAATCACTAAGCCTAGCGGTAGGGGAGGGGTGGGGGGGGAGGGATTTGAAATAGAAACCTCCCCACTGCCAGCCTATCCTATTGTCAGCAGCACTGGTGGGAATGCAGGCACCTTGTAAGAGAATAAAAAGGAGTCTGGGCAGCCCGGGGGGGGGGCTCAGCGGTTTAGCGCCACCTTCAGTCCAGGCCTGATCCTGGAGACCCGGGATCGAGTCTCCCGTCGGGCTCCCTGCATGGAGCCTGTGTCTCTGCCTCTCTCTCTGATGAATTAATAAATAAAATCTTAAAGCAAAATGAGTCTCCATATTGGGTGGAGGCAGGGCAGAGGGGCGGGGGGAGTCCAGCCCCAACCCCTGTAATGCCCTACCCTGGAGGGAGCCAGAGGGAAGGGCTTCCCTGCACAGAAGCTGAGCTCCGCCCCTCCTGACACAGGGCACCCAGACAGACCCCAAGGGACAGGCACCCAGGCAGGACCCCCCACAGGCCGGCCATCGCTCTCCCGCTGGCCTCTGTGGACTCCACCCGCCCCCCCCAAGTGGAGCCCTGGCAGCTGGTGAGCCTGCACAAGTCCCTCCTAGATCGCAGGACAGTCCCGGGGGGCCCCCTCCCAGATTCCTCCCCTCCCTGTCAGGGCCTCAAGGGAGCACCAGCCGCACACGGAGACTGTAAGGGGCTGGGAGAGGCACCCTGTAGGTTGAGATCCGGAGGGACAGAGAGTCAGACCTAGATGACCACGGTGGAGCGGGAGGGAGGGGCTCAGGCAGGGGCAGCACCCCAAAGGGGAGGACCTGGGGGAGCACAGTGACCCAGAGAAGGCTGCAGGCCAGCAGCCTGTGAACTTTGAGTTTCCGCAGGACAACAAGTGATTTGGAACCTACTGGAGAACCCCGTACTCCCAGGAACTGCTGTCCTATACTGTCATTTGCTCAGTCTGTCTGACTTTGTGTAGGACACACTCCCAGGAGGCTCCATTCAGGTCCCAGAGTGACAAGATGAGCAGGCCTCAGGGTCCTTGGCCCCAGACCATGTCTCTGACCCCAACCCGAGCCCCTTCCCCAGCACCCTGTCGTGCTCCCTGGATGGTTTCTGGAATGCTCCAAAGAGGAGTCAGGCTCACAGGGCGAGCCTGCTGCCGAGTATCAGGAGCGGGTGGCACTGACCTTGAACTCTCGGGGGCGTCTTGGAAACACACACGTGACTCGGCAACAGCCCCCAAGGAGGGTGATCTCTGCTTGCTCCTTGGGACAGACTATCTGCATCGCTGGTCATTGCAACTGCAGAAGGTGCTGGGGGTTCAGCTTGTGGTTCCGAATGTCGAAGGCAAAGCCGAGGCTCCGAGGGGAGGCCTGGGGGTGGGGAGCTGGGAGACAGCAGGGAGCCGGGGTCCTCCTCTGTCAGAGGGCAGGCCGGGGAGGCCGTGGGCGGTTGACTGGAGGGGAGGTGCACCTTCAGCCGGAGAGGGGACGAGCTGAGGCTGGGACCAGCGATGTCCCTTCAAAGTCTGGGAGGACGGGAGGGGGGCCCAGGGGTGGACTCTCAGCATCGTGGGCGGTGGCAAAGGTGCTGGGTGACGGCCGGGAACTCCAAGCCAGGGGGTGACCTGGGCACAGACCACAGGAGCGCAGAGGGACGGGCTCAGGGCTGGTGTGTCCAGCTCCGGGGGCGGCAAGGACACAGACAGAACTTTGGGTTTGGGCTTGGGTTTGTCTGTCGCCGTGATTTGTCAGGCGTCTGTCGTCACACCGGTACCCTTCCGTTTCCTTCCCCACAGGGACGCAGGCTCTGGATGATGCTTTGTAGCCAGTGTGACAGGAAACGAACCGAACTCAGGCGATATATAAATGTAACAGGCGACCTCGCAGGTCCCGTGTGTCGCACCTGCAGGAATGCTAGTGGGGTTCCACGGTAAGAGGGGGGACCCGGGTAGCGTGTGGTGGCCGGTGACAGGGCCAACGTGTCCCGGGCTGGAGGGGCTGGAGCAGCGCGAGGCCACCAGGGGGACCGGGAGGGACGGGGGCCAGGCCGGGGCTGAGACGGAAGCCCGCTCCTCCCCGTGGTCCCCATGGAGCCCTGGCCCCCCGGATCCAGCACCGGATCCAGCAGGGCCGGCTCTAGGCGGCAGGCGGTCGGGGCCACCGGGAAGCATGTCTGTGGGACTCGCCCTGGGCTGCAGGTGGCAAGGACTCGAGGGACCAGTGGGATGTGAGGTCGCGCCGGGCCCTCGGGGAGCGTAGCCTCCTACTGGACAGGCTGGGAGACGGGCACTGCCCCTCGGGGGGTCGGGCACCCGCAGCTCCTGCAGGCCCGGCAGCTCCCAGCCCCTGCGGCCCCAGGTTCTCCTGTCATCAGGTGGGCGGCCCGGCAGGCCCCGCGTGTGCCCCGAGCCCGGGCCGGGTGACCCGCCGGGCGCTGGCTGGACGTTCGTCTGCTCCGGGACCCGCTCTCCTCGTGCGCCTCTGGACGATGCCCCTCCACCGTCTCCATTATCCCGCTCTGACAGCTCTCCTCTCTGGGCTAAGCTGACGCTTGACGCCTCTCCTGGTCTCAGTGGTCATGAGTCCGGACTCCAGGTGGGGTCGTGGGCCCTCGGCTGTGCCCTCTTCACCCAGCGGGGCTGGCGGGCGGGAACCAGCGCGGCCCCCACCTGTATTCTGAAGTCACTGGCCATCTGGGCTGGGTTGGCATTTTTTTTAAGATTTTTTTTAAAGTTATCTGATAGAGAGAGAGCAGGAGCAGGCGTGAGAGGCAGAGGGAGAGGGAGAAGCAGACTCCACAGCGAGCAGGGAGCCCGCCCTGGGGCTCGATCCCAACTCTGCGACCATGCCCTGAGCCAAAGGGGGAGCCCTAACCCACTAGGCACCCTGGCGCCCCAGGGGTGGGATTTTTAGTGACCCTTTTTATCAACATAATTGAGTTGAATTTCATCTATATAATTCAAATAAAATTTGGAAATTACATTTAAAAATGGATCAAAAGAGGGATGCCTGGGGGCCTCGGTGGGTGAGCATCTGCCACTGGCACGGGTCGTAATCCCGGGGTCCTGGGATCGAGTCCCACCTCGGGCTTCCCGCAGGGAGCCTCTTCTCCCTCTGCCTGTGTCTCTGCTTCTCTCTGTGTGTCTCTTATGAACAAATAAATAAAATCTTTTTTTAAAAAAAGGATCAAAAGAGAGAAAGAGGGAAAAAAGGGACAAAGGTGTCCGACCTGCCTACATAGACCCTGGGCTTCGTACCCTCTTCCTGTCGGAGGACCGCAGCCAGCTGGACCCCTGTACTCCCCGGAGCTGGACGCCCACGGTCACCTTGACTCTCTGGGCCTCTCCTCCACGTTCTTGCTGTTTCTGCCTCCAGTGTTCTGGGTCCTGGAGTGTGACCCACCGTGTGACCTGGGAGCTGACAGCGGGTCTCCCCCACGCCCAGCGTGATACACTTTAAGGACTGGATCTGAGGCAGGCAGGAGCGAGCCTGACTGGCCACCAGGGTCTGTTCCTCATGCCTCATAGGACTGGGAGTGGCTCTTTGAACCCTCCCACCCCGCCCAGCAGTGAGGACGGGTCCTCTCAGGTCCCCCCACAGGGGAGGACACAGCCTCTGGGGGAGAGGTCACAGCCAGAGCCGGGAGGTGACCCTCGTGCTCTCCATGCTCGGCCCATGCGCCCCAACTCAGAGCCTGGCAAGCTGAGGAACGTCCGAAATGGGGCACCAAGATGTCTCTGTAAGCGTGGAGGTTTACGCGATCCCACAAGCAATAGCCGAATCTCAGACACAATGATGAGAAGAAAATAGGAGGGAGCTCCCTTCAGGGGAAGAGGAAGTCATACAGGCTCCCAAGGAAACAATTACTTTTCAGAGAGGAAGCCCACTTGTCCTGTGTTTTCAGACAACTCACCACACACTCTCAGTCACTCCCGTGTCAAATGATCAATCAGCCCACCCTTCACATGCTTTCCTAGAAGTTTCCTTACATGAGGATTGACGTGACGCAAGTGAGCCCCCAGTGCCCGCGCCCCGACTTAAGAAATAGACACAAGACTGGCCGACTGGGCCCCGGGCCCCCGTTTCCTGCCCGCTGGGAGGTTCGGGAAAATGGGTGTCCCCTGACCTCCAGCTCGGGGCTCAGGAGGGGCGAGGGATTAAGGGAGGGTCGGGGCAGGGCCTGGGAGGGGGCCGGCCTCTGGTCTGCAGGTGGTGGCCGTCCTGTCCTGCCCTGGAATCCAGGCGGGACCCACACCTGGAGGCCTGCCCCCCTCCGCCCGGATGCCGGGCCTACACAGCCCCCCAGGTCTCAGTATGTCAGAGGAGGAAGGCGAGCTCCTCAAATCCCGAGAGGCGCCATCAATATTCACAAGGGCCCGTGAGATTCTGCGTGTGCACGAGCCCTGATCCACTTGATCCAGCCAGTCCCCTAGCGGAGCACACTTCGGGTCTTTCCAAATGTTTGCTATTCTCAAGAAAGCCCTGGCGCTGAGTTTTACAAACGCTCTGGCATTCTGGACAGATGGTCGTTGGAAATCCCCAAAGCATTGCAAGCTGAGGCTCTGGTTCGCCTCGACAGATTTCCCTTGACACCCTGCTTGGAGCCCTCTCCCACTGAGGCCGTGAGAGGCGCCTGGTGACACCCCCGCCCCGGCTCTCCTGCATTTGGGGCGTCCTGGCAGGGGAAGAACAGGACCACCCAGCGGCTTGGGAGGAGGTCAGCCCCAAGCCATATCCCGGCCACTATTCTGGTACACAATCCCTGAGTTGCTGAGCTCACGTCACTCTGGATGAACGCCCCTCCTTCCACAGCTGGGCTCAGCAGAGTCACCCAGGTCGAGGCTCCCTTGTTGGCCACCTAGAGCTGCTCCCTCAAGGAGAAGGGGTTCAGGTTGGACCCATGGGGTTGATGTCCTGGGCTGAGGAGAAGCCCAGAGGGCGTGGGGACAGAGGATCAGTGTCCTGGGAACGGGGCCTGGGGACAGTCATCACGTAGAGGGCCTGAGGGATGGAAGGGGCAGCCCCTGGGTCTCAAGGGGTGACCGTGTTCCCAACTGCAACAGAGAAAAGCATGAGATGTGACCACATGGACCAGCCGAATTCGGGGCAGGGCTGCCCAGCGGCCACCGGCGAAGGCAACAAAAGCTTCCCGGGCTGGTTCCACGTGGCTGGAGACACAAAGATGAAAAAGCCCCTGCCTGGACCCCGAAAAGCCCTCTGGACCTTCCTTTTTTTCACCCACCACCGTCCCCCTGGGCCTCCAGGAACCTGATGCCCCCAGAAGACTTTATCTTCCAGGGATAGGTGACGGGTGGCAACAAGCCTTCCCTATGTTACCATGTGGTGCAACAGGCCAGTGATGCCTCCTTGTTTCACGATGACTTCCCGCACAGCCAGGTCCCAGGCGGGGACAGGCCCAGACAGCCTGACATGCAGGGACAAGAGTGAAGCCGTCGGTGGGCCTTTCTCAATCATACACCTGTCCTCCCAGCGCGTGGACTGTGAAGGTCCTGGCAGCAAGCAGGTGGCTGCGGACACCAAAGGTGGAAGCCGGGTCCTGAGGCATCCCTTCAGCTGGGGTCCACAGGCAGAGCAGGGGTGGGTCCGTGGGACGAAGATATGGGGTCACCTGGGTCCTCTCCTGTCTCCTCTAGGCTGCCATCTCCTCGAGGGCAGGACAGTACCTAGCACATCCTTGCATGCCAGGTTCCTGCCGGGGTGGGACCCCGAGTAGGTGCTCCTGGGTGCTGCTGGATGGCCGAGGGACACAGGGAAGGACTGAACCAGCCTTGCCTTCCCTGTGGGTGGGAGTATCACCATGTGGAAATGTGGCATACCTTCTTGGAGAACAGTCTGGCAAAGCCAGAAGCACACAGGCACTGCCGGGGCCCTGGCAGGTTCCCGGAGCCCTGGCTCTGAAGGTGACTTGAGCACAGAGCTCCCTGCCTGAGCCCTTTGTAGCCAAGACCCCCTCCAGTCTTCCCAGCAGATGGGCAGGAGCTGGGACTGGGCACAGGCGGAGGTTGCCAGGGGTCAGTGGTCCTATAGGGGCGGCGGGGGTGTCCAGCTAGCTCCCAGAGGGAGGATTCCAGCCTGTGCTGAGCGTGAGGTCAGGATCCTGGGTAGGTGACCCTGGGGACAACTTCAGAGTCCCTGGAGGGCGAGGAGGCAGACAGGGGCACGTGTGGTAGGGCGGCTTCTCTGTCCTACAGGGAAGCTGACTGTCTCCTCTCCCACCACAGAGCTCCCAGGATGTGGGAGGACACAGGCACCCCAGGGAGGCCGGGAGTCCTGGTGCCACCTGTGCACAGGTGCTGGGAGAGCCCCGGGGTGAGGATGCCCTTGGCCCCTCTGCTCCTCTCTTTCCCATCCTACCTGTTACTGGGCCTTCCTCCCTTTGGGGCTGACCCTCCCTTGTGTATATTTTCCCTCTCCCCAGGCCTCTCCTGGCCTCTTTCTGACCCTTGTGCTCCCCTCAGCCTAGCTCTGCTGTCCCCAGTCAGTCCCCTTTCTTTCTGTCTCTCCCTCCCTGTTTCGGTGTTCCCTACCTCCTTCCCTCCCTCTTTCCCCCAATCCCATTTTTCTTGGGTTGGATCCTTTGGTTCTCTCATCTGCCCAGTGTGCTTTATCTTTCCCTTTGATTATGAATTTTCCCTCTACTCCACTTTTCTCCTCTTCTCCCTCATTGCTGCCTCTTTCCTTCCCTTGAAGTTTTACCTCTGACTACTGGACCTGATTTTTCTTTGTCTCTCTTAGATCCAGCATGAATTACAGGCTTTCATTCCTCCTTTGACTCTCTGGGACTTTCCTCTCCAAGATGACCTGGAATGATGATAGAACCTATTCTTGTAGAAGGAGAGAGAAAATCTCTGTTCCCAATCCTCCTGCCCATCCCATCCAGCTGTCCTGTTCCTTGTAGTTGTGGATCTTTGGTTCTCCTGGCTGCAGGGTATTCCATCTAGGGAGCACACTGTTCTTCCTTTATCAGCCCTGCTCTCATGGGCACTCACGACTGTGAGGTCTTTACTTTAGACTCTTTCCAAGGGAAATCCTGTCCACCTTTTTTTTTTTTTTTTTTTTTTTTTTTTAATTTTATTTATTTATGATAGTCACATAGAGAGAGAGAGAGAGAGGCAGAGACACAGGCAGAGGGAGAAGCAGGCTCCATGCACCGGGAGCCCGATGTGGGATTCGATCCCGGGTCTCCAGGATCGCGCCCTGGGCCAAAGGCAGGCGCCAAACCGCTGCGCCACCCAGGGATCCCCCTGTCCACCTTTTTACCTCTCTTTATTTTTCTAAGATTTGACTCTACCAGGCTTCTATTGGCTTTCCTGCTAACTAATGATGTTTCATAGCCTCACTCTAAAAAATCTGCAAATCTTTATAAATACTGAAAACATAAGGTAGAGATGAAAATGTCCCTCCCTCCCACCACAACAATTGAGGGAGAGAGATCTCATTGTGTCATAAAATTAGTTAAGCAACGAGTTCAATGAATCTGAATATAGATTAAAATCTCACATTCTCAGAGCACCAATCTTGATTTTCTGTTCTATTGTGTGAACACCAGCAGCTATTACCCAATAGTATAGAGTACTGGTGGGAGGAAGGACTTTGGAACCAGTTGCCTGAGTTGCAATCCTGCCCCTATCATTTACTGGATTATGATGTCTGGCAAATTCTTTAGCCAGATTATAGGCATACAAATGGGAGATAATAATGGAACTTTCACCTACTTGGTTGTGAGGCTTAAATGAACTTGTTTATATTTATATCTACATATATTATGAAGAGGGCCTGACTTATAGTAAACATGATGAAAAGATTTGCTATTACCTATTACTAGAAATCTGTCTCTGAAAACTGCACTAAAAATTATCTTGCAAAAGTGTCTAAGACCCATATAATGAGAACTACAAAACATTACTAAGAGAAAGCAAAGGAGATGTGAAAAACGGAGAGATATACCATGTTCGTGGATCAGAAGTCTCCATATTGTTAAAATGTCAATTCTAGAGATACCATGTAATCTCAAACAAGTTCTCAAGATTCTGCCCTCCTGTGGCAGCTCTGATACAAGGATTTGGCTAAGCTGACCCACATTTGCCCGAATAATTCCATTTACAGTAGTCTTAGATAGGGATGGGCCACAAGAGATGTTAGTATGACCACTTGAGTGGGAAGCTGTGAGGAAGCCGTCTTTTATAACATGGTCCCCTGTTGAGGTACTGATTTGACTCACCTCCTTGGTGTGCAACCACAACTGCAAGAACCTCCTCCACATCCTCCTTGAGCTTCTCCCACCCTTGAGTGAGGTGTGTTTGCTAGCTCTTTGGTGAAGGGAATCTTAAGAAAGAAAAAACAAATACAAATTGAATCATTTGCTTCCCGTGACAGCAAGCCAAGACTTAATTACTGGTTCAATCTATCCTAAGAATGCGACTTTTTAAGTCAACCTGAAGTTTTGTAATCAAAACTCACCAGCACTGGTGAGGTCATCTGCTTGATAAAAACAGAACATCTGCTACTCTCTTCCCTCCACCACAAGAAGACATTCTGACCTGAAACAGCCCTCTTTTTTGTTTTGCTAACAAGTTCCTAGCTCCATCCCCTGCATATGAAAACCTTCACTGGTGCAACTGGCCTCAGAGCATCTCTACTTGCTAGGTGGAATGTTGCCCAATTCATAAAGCATTTAATGAAGCCAAATAGATCTTCAAATTTACTCAGTTGAAGTTTGTTGTTGTTGTTATTGTTTTTAAATATTTTATTTATTTATTTATTCATGAGAGATACAAAGAGAGAGAGAGGCAGAGACACAGGCAGAGGGAGAAGCAGGATCCATGCAGGGAGCCCGACGTGGGACTCGATCCTGGGTCTCCAGGATCATACCCTGGGCTGAAGGCGGCGCTAAACCGCTGAGCCACCTGGGCTGCCTCGAAGTTTGTCTTTAACAGGACCTCACAGGACACCTAGAACTAAAGTCAGGGACAAGAACAAGACATGGATTTTTGCCCACCCTCACATGCTCTACAGCTCATTCTTGTAGGCTCCAGTTCATCCTTGCTTTCCCACACCCTACCTCTATCACCTCATCACACAACGCTTGTCCCATGGACTTCACGTCTGCTGCACAGCAGACATGAAGATGACAACTTACTGACATTGCTTAACCTTCTCCTAAAATGGCATAGAGTCAGAGTCCCATAAGAAGTACTTGTGCATCCCATATGATCCAGCAATTCTACCTCTGGGTGTGTAGAGCAAGATAGCTCTGTAGAGAGCAAGATAAAATCACTTGTGTCAAGCAGTAAGTGATTCATTCAGGTGGTAATGTGAGCAGCCAAGGGTGTTGCAAGTCAGACCAGATATCCCCTAAATGGCACAGGCTGGCAATACCCAGCACGGGTAACTAGCAGAACCAAAGCGCAAAGGCTCAAGGCTGATTAAACTCCAAAGGAACTTCAAGAGGAGCTGCAGCAAACTGTCCAACTCTCCAGATGCTGACCCTTTTACATCTGACTGCATTGAAAGGGCAACTGAAGCCAGAGGCTCTGCCCAATTGGTCTCTGAACATAATACAGATCCTCCACTGCTTGAATATAATAAGCAGCAAGTGCCAAGAGCTGACCTGGACTGGGTGGAAACCTCATCTCACCTGTGTGTCCACAGACTGACTTTGAGTGTGTTCATTAATTTCTTGACTCTTGTATCTTGTTTGTTGTGTGATTTTGTTTTGTGCTTTGCTTAGTGTGACATATATGAAGCCAAGTTAAATGCATATGAAATGTCATCAAATTTGGAATCCTGACTCTGCTTTACAGTGTGATTAACCCTGCTTTATGACTCGATAAGGCTGGCATTTCGGAAAGACAACTCATGTGTGCAC
This sequence comes from Canis lupus dingo, assembly GCF_003254725.2. Lineage (NCBI taxonomy): Eukaryota > Metazoa > Chordata > Mammalia > Carnivora > Canidae > Canis > Canis lupus. The sequence continues at coordinate 26,652,735 of NC_064252.1, read as the reverse complement.
CTTCATAGTGTGCTTGTAACAATATCCAAAGGAAACAAAATCAATATTTTGAAGAGCTAGTTGCACCTCTGTGTTCATTGCAGTATTATTCACAATAGCCAGGATATGGAAACAACTTATATGTCCAACTGATTGATGAACAGATAAAGATGTGGGAGATTAAAAAAAAAGATGTGGGAGATTTTATATATATGTATGTGTGAAAAGGAAATAACAAAAGCATCAAAATCGAAACCTAGTACTTTGAAAAAAATAATTGAGAGAAAGCAAAAATAAAATTATGAGTAAAAAATGGGATCATCTTTTTTTAAGATTTTATTTTTAATTTTTATTTATTTGAGATAGAGAGTGAGAGAGAACATGAGGGGGTGGAGGAGGGCAGAGAGAGAGGGAGAAGCAGGCTTCCTGCTGAGCAGAGAGCTTGATGTGGAGCTTGATCCCAGGACCCTGGGATCATGACCCAAGCCAAAGGCAGATGCTTAGCCAACCGAGCCATCTAAGGGCCCTCATCTTTTGTTTAAGATTTTAAAGTAATCTATACTCAACATAGAGCTCGAACCCACAACCTGGAGACCAAGAGTCACATGCTCCACTGACTGAGGCAGCCAGGGACCCCTGGGGTTGTCTTTTATAGAGCTGTAGAAAGTCTGAAGAGAATACTATGAACACACACCAATCAGTTTGAAAAATGAGGCTGAATGGACAACTTCCAAAAAAAATATGATAAAAATGATACCCAAAGAAATGCAACACCTGCATTAACCATAAACCATTAAAGAAATGAAATTTTTACTTAAAATGACCACATAAACCAGTTACCAGCTCCAGATATTTTATGGTAAGTTCAATCAACCATGTAAAGATTAGAATTGAACTTTCCTAAGCAATTAGAAAAAAAAAGTTAAACTCCCCAGTTGATTTTGGGCAGATATAATAATCTTGATTCAAAACTACATAAGAAGGGATCCCTGGGTGGCGCAGCGGTTTGGCGCCTGCCTTTGGCCCAGGGCGCGATCCTGGAGACCCGGGATCAAATCCCACGTTGGGCTCCCGGTGCATGGAGCCTGCTTCTCCCTCTGCCTATGTCTCTGCCTCTCTCTCTCCCTGTGTGACTATCATAAATAAATTAAAAAAAAAAAAAACTACATAAGAAGAAGAAAAAAAAAGACTACATAAGAAGAGGGTGCCTGGCTGGCTCAGTCAGTGGAGAATGTGACTCGTCTCAGGGTTGTGGGTTCGAGCCCCATGTTGGAGAGATTACTTAAAAATAAAAAAAATAATAAAACTAAATAAGAAGATGAGTGAGAAAAATTATAGCCATATTTATTTATAAATATAGATGCAAAAATCATAGTTAAACTGTTAGCAAACAAATATCAAGCCAAGAAAGATTGAAAGAATATAGGATTTCAACTATACTCAAAAAGATTATTAAAAAAAAGATAAAGAATATGGGACTTAAAATTTTCTATTTCCCTCTTAGAAGAATTTCTCTTAAAATGGAAGGACAGAAAAAAAAAATAGAAGGACAGAAAAGTCTCCTTTATGAGTGCCATTGTTCAAGTGCTTTTGTTCAAGCCAGTGTCCCAGGAGCCTCAATAAAGGACAAGAGCTGTGGGGGTTGCAAAAGAACAGAAACTAAAAGAAATAGTAAGCAAATTCTCAGTGAGGTTGGTAGATCCAACTTTAATTTAGGAAAATTAATAGTGGGGCAGCCCCGGTGGCTCAGCGGTTTAGCGCGCCTTAAGTCCAGGCCTGATCCTGGACACCTGGGATCGAGTCCCACTTCAGGCTCCCTGCGTGGAGCCTGCTTCTCCCTTTGCCTGTGTCTCTGCCTCTCTCTCTCTCTGTGTGTCTCTCATGAATTAATAAATAAAATCTTGGGGAAAAAAAAGGAAAATTAATAGTGTTCCCAGATACTAGCAACAAAAAGTGTAAAGGTAGTTGAAAGCTACAATAGCTCCCAAAAAGTTTACAAGAAGTGAATCTAGCAAAATGTATGAGACCTTTATGAAAAAGTACAAGACTCATTAAAAACATAAAAAGAGGGATGCCTGAGTAGCTGCCTTTGGCCCAGGGTGTGATCCTGGGGTCCTGGGATCAAGTCCCACATCAGGCTTCCCTCGGGAAGCCTGCTTCTTCTCCCTCTGCCTGTGTCTCTGCCTCTCTCTGTGTGTCTCTCATGAAAAAATAAATAAAATCTTAATTAAAAAAAGAAAAAGAAGACTTATATAAATTCAGGTATATACCATGTTAATGAATAAAGACCCTCAGTGCCAGGAAGATGTCCATGCTTCCCAAAATTAATCTGCACGTTGATAGTAGGATTTGTCATGAAAAAGCTTGCCCATAAATTCATGTTGATCTAAAAGGGCCAATTTCAGACATTTTGGGGTTTATTCAGTGCTCTCTCTTTTTTGATTTATTGAGGTGAAACTCGCATAACACAAAAAAAGCCTGGGCAGGTGGACATGACACTGCACTCGTGACCGGATCTCCTGTTCTCTACTCCTGGATTCTGACTGTTCAGCAGGGACCTGCCTCACCTGAGCCGACCCTCGGAGCTGACCTTGACCTAGAGGCCACACAGCCAGTGACAGGGGACAGGGATTGGGGGTTCCCCAGCTGTGAATCAAAACAGACACATGGGCTCTGCTTCTGCTCCTGACACCAGCAGCCCGCTGCACCCTCCCTGTGCCTCTTGTGGTTCCTTCCAGAGTCCTGCCTTTCCATTCTAGTTTCCTTGGCTCATGCAAGCACCAGTGCTCCTGAGAAGGGCCGGCGGTGCTCCGAGGGAACAGCTGAGTCTCTGGGAACCAGAGATTGACTGGAAATGCAGAAAAACACCCAGGGTGAGGGTGGGGAGACAGGCCAAGTGCAGCCAAGTTCTTCATGGGACCCTCAGAGAGCCACGTGTTGATTTTACCCTCAGTTCACCTGGATGGGGCATTGGCCTTCACCTCTCTCTCTCTCTCTCTCTCTCTCTCTCTCTCAAAGCTGAGACAGAGCCCAAGGGGATCTATCTCCATGATGATTTGGAAATGCACCTTGTCAAGGCTGGACCTCGTAATAAAGGGTAATGAAGCAGCCAAGGGAAACTGCATAGCCAAAGAGCCCAGGTAGGGGAGGCAGGAGGAGGCAGCCAGTTCCCAACAACCCTTTGTCGGGATTACACACAGGGCAGAGGGTGAAGACTCCCTACAGTCTCCACCTGAGACACCAGCTTCAGAGACAACTCCTTGATTTGCCTTCGCTATGCATCTCCTTCCCAGCCAACACGTCTTTGCTTCTTTTATTCCCACCAGGAAATCTCCATCACCCTGGGGACAGCACTGGCCCAGCTACCATCACTAATATTCTGGGTATCCGGGGAGGTAGCAATGACCTCCGACCTCCAACCTCTGACCTCCATCCAGAAAGGCCACCACAGAGCCTGGAGACTCAGCTCTGTGTGAGACAGCACTCACCCCTTGCTGAGGTCAATCATCCTGTCCCTCAGCCAACGAAAGGAACCCTGTCAGTCACAAGTGTCATGGGCTGACTGTCTGTGTCTCCTGAACTCATATGTTGAAGCCCTAACCCCCGGGACGCCTGGATGGCTCAGTGGTTAAGCATCTGCCTTTGGCCCAGGGTGTGATCCGGGAGCCCCAGGATCGAGTCCCACGTCGGGCTCCCTGCATGGAGCCTGCTTCTCCCTCTGCCTGTGTCTCTGCCTCTCCTCTCTCTCTCTCTGTCTCTCATGAATAAAAAAATAAAATCTTAAAAAAAAAAATGAAGTCCTAACCCCCAGTGTGATAGGGTTCGGGGTAGGGGTGGGGGTCTCTGAGGTGATTTGGTTTAGACGACAGCATGAGGTGGGCCCCATGAGGGGATTTGTGTCCCTCTAAGAAGATGAAGAGAAAGTAAAACTGTCCCTCCTTCTCCCTCCGTCTCCTTCTCCATTTGTCCCTCTATCTGCTCTGCCAAGTGAAGGCGGAGGGGGCCTTCAGCAGAGGACCAGCCACAGAATTAGGAACTCGAAGCCCGAAGCCCGTTTGCTGTGGAGTCAGGAGAAAACACGGGGTAGGGGGCCTGACAAAAGATCTGCACTCCTTCTTCTCCCCTGTTCACTCCAGAGGCATGTGGAGGGAGGCCCTTGGCCCGCCTGGGGAGCACAGAGGTGATGAGGACAGGGCTCCCCACTCCTCAGAGAGCCTTGGTCCTCCCAGGAGCCAGCCCTGGTCCTGCTCTCTGCAGCCAGTCTGCCCCAGGCCCCGGGGGCATCCTACTTTCTCTTTCTCTTTGCAATAACTTGGGTCCTGCCGGGCGCACAGCGGGGCCTGTCTCCATCTGAGGGGAGGACAGCTGAGCCTGAGGAAGCGCCACCAGCTGAGGGCCCTCCCACCCCGAGGCCAAAGCAGGAAGGAGGTGGGGCCTCCGTGGAGGCGGCCTGGGAGGTATCAGATCGGGGGCTTTCCTAAAGCGAGGCCAATGAGAGGAATGGAGCCCTGGCGCCTCGGTGGCCACCACCCAAGGTACAGCTGCTCACTCTGTCCCCCTCCCCACCCCACGCTGGGCCCCCTCCAGCAGCCCCTCCTTCCTGGTGGCCCACCCGGGTCCCAATGAATGAATCTCGGCTTCCCTTCTCTCCCTCTCTGGCCTCCAAGTTCTCCACGGGGCCCACTCCTACCTGGGTCCTGGCCCTATTCTGGGGATGCTCCCACTGTTGCCTCCGAACATGCCCCGCGCGCACCTCCACCCAGCCCTGCGGTCCTCCAGGCCAGCGCCTCTGGGTCTGAAAGTCTGTTGGGCATGTCGGTTCCTGCCTGGGCCCCGGTGATGCCACCCTTGGAGGCTTCTGGAAGTTCCTGTGCTCTGTTAACACTCAGAATTGAACTGGAGGATGGGCAAAGGGGTTGGTGGTTTGAGTTTAAAGCATTCTGGTCTATTTTCTCTTTGATATTGGAACCATTATGAACACGGTGTGAGGCTAGCTTCTTCAGAGGTGAGAAAGAACTCGCCTGTTCCAGGGCTCGCCCAGCCGCGGGCAGACAGGTAGATGCAGCCTGTTCTCAACCTCACCCACAACCTAGGTCACCGAGCTTCACGCTTTCTTCATGTTTGTAACTACCCCAGAGTGCAAATGGGAGAAGGATGTCAAGATGAGGAGAAATGCACATATTTAAAATGAAGTAGGAAAAAAAGGCACTTCTAGGATTGCACTCTGAGGCCACAGCAGTCATGGGAGGACCTTGCTGGAAATGGCCCGCCTGGGGACAGGGACAGCAGCCCCATCACTTACTAACCCTGGGCTAGGCTAGGCTGCTCCACTTCAGCTGGCCTGGCTTCCTTTCCTCTAGGGTGGAGGGTGGCTCCCAAGAGATCTGGGGAGGACTCTGAGTTCCGAAATTTAAAGCTCTTAGAACAGTAGCCTGAATCCCTGAATTTATGCATTAACCTGATACTTTTTTAAAAAAAGAATGTGTAGGTAAAAAATCAGGAATGAATTGAAGTATTAGAAAAGCTGCTCCCTGGGGAGGGAGGGTTCCTATTTCTCTTTGCTATTTTTCTAACAGGTTGTGGGATGAGTGTGCTGAAAGGAGCAGTCCTGCAGGGGCTCCTTGAGAGAAGCCCCCACACCACCCCATCCTTGTCCCCCCTGGAAAAGCAGCAGGCAATGCTTGGGGGCAGGGAGTCCCCATGCCCCGAGGGAGGCCAGCAGCCAGGGACAATCCCAAGAAAACTCATCGAATTCTGTTTCCTGTCTTTCCCCCACTAGAAGCCCAATGGACAGGATAGGTCCTGAAACCTTCTTCTTCCACTTTCCAAGCCTCCTCTATGCCTCTGGGCGGAATCTCTGCTACCTCTGCTTCCAAGTGGAAAGAAAGAGGTATCCCTGGCATAACTATGAGTACTGGAACTCAGGCGTCTTTCAAAACAAGGTAAGGCCTGTTAAGGCAGGAGCTGCGTCAGTTGGGAAGGTGGAAAAGGATGGAATAAGATGCCAGATGGGGAATCTCAGTGATGCGTGCTCTTTCCCACTACATTGTCCCAAGACGTTGGCCCATGAACTCCTTGCTTGACAGTCCTGGAACTGGATACAGCATGGCATTTGATTATCCTATGAGCCTTGTTCAGAGAGCTGACTGGTATTTGTCTCCAAGTCTTGTCATGGAGCTTGACCCCAGCAGTCTTTTTTTTTTTTTTTTTTTTTTATTTATGATAGTCACAGAGAGAGAGAGAGGCGCAGAGACACAGGCAGAGGGAGAAGCAGGCTCCATGCACCGGGAGCCCGATGTGGGATTCGATCCCGGGTCTCCAGGATCGCGCCCTGGGCCAAAGGCAGGCGCCAAACCGCTGCGCCACCCAGGGATCCCAACCCCAGCAGTCTTTGATGAAAGAGTACCTTTAGAAAGTCCAGGCCTATTGGACACCAGAACACCAGGCCCTGGTTATGGTCCTGCCAGTCAAGTCGTCCCCCTGCCACACCACTGACTCTTCTGTGCCCAGGACCTGTGATCCCTTCAGGGGAGAACCCACATCCCTCGTCTGCCTGCCCCTGGCCTCCTCCCAGCCACAGTCCAGGCGTCCCTGGAAGGCTGCCACGGCACCAGTGACCAGCTTCAGCAGTTGCTGGAGCCAGGCCACCCCCCTGCAGCCCTGCCCCCTAACCACACACCACTGCTGAGAGATATCCCACCCCACGCCTGCCCTCTCCTCTCCCCTGACATTGCAGACTTTTCAGAGCCTGTTTGCAAGAGAGAGCCATATGGGCTGGGTTGGGGTATGCACTAGTGGTACTAACCATCGAAACATCATTGGAGTCACATATGTCACTTAACTTTTCCTGGTAGCCAGTGTTCAAGGAGTAAAAAAAGGGAGGGTGAAATTAGTATTGATAATGTATTGGATGATATATCTAAGAGATTATTTCAAGTTATAGTTAATATAAAAATTCTTCATGAGGTTACCTACATTCTTTTTTCCTATGCTGTTGGAATGAGATGTGCATGTTACACTTGCCCCACATCTCAATTCAGACAAGCCACACATTAAGTGCTCTGGAGACACGTGCGGCTAGTGGTTTCCCTGCAGGGCAGCATGGCTGTGTGACCCTCCCCAGCAGACAGCACCCACGAAACTAGCCTGGATTCAGAGGGCTTAGCCTGGGGCCAGTAGGATGCCTGTAGGATGGATGGATGGATGGACGGATGGGTGGACGGATGGATGGATAGATGGATGGATAGATGGAGACTAGATGTTGGATGGATGGAGAGTGGAAGTTGGAATTGATGGATGGTTGAGGACTGTGGGAAGGGATGGCTCAGTGAAAAAAAGAGAGTGGGGAGAGATGGAATGGGGGGATAAATCAATGGACAGCATGGCCCCGGGACTCCTGCGCCCTTGCCCGTCCTCCCATGGCACCTGGCCCTGCCATACTCCCTGCTCTGCCAGCCAAGAGTATCCTCTTCTCTTCTCCTCTCTCGCAGGTCTATCCTCAGGCTCGCTGCCATGCAGAATCCTGCTTCCTTTCTTGGTTCCGTGACTGGAATCTGTTCTCTTACAAGCATAAGTACCATGTCACCTGGTATTTATCCTGGAGCCCCTGCCCCAACTGTGCAAAGGAGATACTTAGTTTCCTACAGGAATACAAGAACGTGACGTTGAGCATCTTCACCGCCCGCCTCTACTACTTCTGGCACTCAGATTTCCAGGTTGGGCTTCAGAGGCTATGCCGTGCAGGGGTCCGGGTGGACATCATGTGCTTTGAAGGTAAGAGCAGAAGGAGCTGGGGACAGGACTGTGGGAGGGAGTAGGACCAGGGTGGGGATAGGGGAGGATCTAGAATGTCCCTAGGGAGAGTGAGTGGGAAGACAGCCTGGGAAACTGAGGCAGGACTGGTGGCATCTGGTAGGGAGGGTATGAGAGATTCAGGAGAAGAAGGCCTCCCAGGGCCCACCTAACTGCTCTCTTCCGTCTTCACCTCAGATTATAAATACTGCTGGAAAAACTTTGTGGACCACCAGGGGATGCCCTTCCAGAGGCGGAATCTACTAAAACATTATCGTCATCTGGCCAGAGAGCTTGGCAAAATTCTTGGGTGAGGGAGTCCTCAACCTCCCTTCCTCTCCCCGCTATTGTTGCTCCTCCTCCTGGGCTCCAGCCACCTTCACCTCCCTCTCCAGCCCCTCAGCACTGCCACCCCCCCACCCCCCACCCCCCACCCCATGCCTGCACTTTCCTCCTGAGCATCCTCTCTCCTCCCTGGAGGCCTCCCTCCCCACCCCATGAGCCCCCCCAACCTGGCTCTTCCCATCTCACCACATTAACCAAACCTTGTTAATAAACTGAAGGTAAACAGGCATGAATATGTCTAAGGGTGAAAGTCAGAAGATGGGAGGAACATCCTTCCCCAGGATGTGACTTACCAGAAAACAAGGGTCGTTGGTGAGAGCACGGTCTTGTGCGAGGGCTTCCGTGCTCTTGCTCCGTGAGCCCTTGGTGACCCTGTGTCCCCTGCTCCTAACAGCAGCAGGCAGACTGGATTCCGTCCCACCCTAAGGATTTCATCTTAACAACCATCTTTTAAAAGTCTTTGCCTCAAATATAGTCGCATCCTGAGGCAGTAGGGGTTGGGACTTTGGCTGATGGATGTGGGGGGCACATGGTTCAACCCACACAATGACCCAGGGCCTTCTTGAGCTGAAGAAGTGGGCAAAAGCGAGATCCTTATTCTGCGTCTCTGTCTCCTGGGTTATGCCTGACTTGCCCCTGGCTCACCCTCGCACTGCCTCTTCAGGTGCTCGCCACACCTGCTCTCACTCCCCCGTCCCTTATTCCCCTCCCCACGTTGCTGCCAAAGGGGAAGCTCTGGACAGGTTGCAGCCTGGGGATAGCAACAGGGAGTGGGCAAGACAGTAATTATGTAGTTTACAAGTAAATAAGGTGGGTTTGTTTGTTTTTTTAATGTAGGATTGGATATGGGAGGACGGGGATCATCAGAACTTTTCCCAAAAAGCAGAATAAAATGTGGCAGGTGGCTGAGAATCAAGTCGGGGAGACAGGGAAGCGCAAGCAGAAGAGGTAAAACAGAGGGCCTGTGATTCCTGGACCACAGAGCCCCATGTGCACACACTGGGGAGAAAGCCGATGGCAGGGCCCCCACCTGGTGGCCTGGCCCAGGGCGTGGCGAAAAGGAGCCAGAGACCATCCTGAGCCGGTGGCATTCTGGGCAGGTGGCGGCTGAGGAAGGGACAGCAAGCGGGCAGGTGTTCGGTTTGGAACACATCCCTAAAATCATTGTGGAGAACGTCTTGGGTCCCATACAGACCGGACCGGCTGTTTCTCCCTCTGGTCTTGGCTGGCCAGGGTGGATTGTTGGTGGCCGCAGACACCTGCCCCTTCCTTCCCCCTCCGTCTATACTGCTGCCTGGGGGCCGAGAGCTGTGGCTGCCCAGCCTCCAAGTGGAGAGGTACACGCATGGACGACACCCCTCTGGACTGTCTGGGTCGTCAAAATGGGCCTAAGGGGTCAGCTCAAAATATCTCCTTCTTCTAGAGGAGAAAGAACAAAGCAGAAGGCCAGTCCTAGAGATCCCTGGAGGCTTCTGGGACTTCTCCTCCACAACAGTCCCCTTCCCGCTCTCGCACATCCCTGCTCTCAGCCCAGAGTCTCAGCCAGCTAGCAGGAATTCCCCAGGCTGAGCAGCGGGAGTGCTGTCATTAGGGAAAGGCCAGTGGAGGGTGTCAGCCGTCCTGTCCACCCTTCCTGCTTCTCAGGCCAGAGGCGCCTTAGCTGTCAATTTGACCAACACCTGAGTATGCAGATCTGATCACTCTCTTGGAAGAGCCTGGGCCCAGCTCATTCTGGAATCTTCTTCCATTGGCTGGGGCCTCTGGACATTAGAACAGATGGCAGTGGAGGGGACGCCATTCCCTTGGATCCTCCAACTCTTGCCCATGCTCTTGTTACCCCCTTGAGGGCATCCCAGGGCCTGTAGGGCAAAATGAGGTGGGTTGGGGGGGTGCCCACCAACTGGGAGAAGTTCTCTGGGGACTCACGTGTGTATGTGGTCTGGACTGGGGGTGACAGGTGGCTGCTCTAAGACCTCCTCTCTAGGATTTGAGTTCTCCAGTTGCTCTTTCTTTTTCCATCTGGGGATCTTGGCAGACATGTGACAAGACAAGCAGATAGCTTTCAGGAAATACACTTCAGGTCCAGGTCCCTGATTCCTGACCTGGGAAGCCTCTGGGGGCAACAAGGCCCTGCTCTTGTGCCCCACTCCCCAACTCCTATTCACAGAATAATGAGGAAGTGGGAGAAGCCAGGCCTCACCCCTGGGCAGGCATTCCAGCTCCGCCATTTGTTTGCTGGGTGGCTCCAGAGAGTATCTTAGCCTCTCTGTGCTGGGACCTCATCTGAGATGTCAGGATCACGATAGGCCCTTACTGAAGCTATCAGAGGCTGTGGTAGAGGATGGAGTACAGGATCTGCTCAACACACTTGCCTTCTCCAAGGTTGGAGTTGAAGATCTGACCCACAGACCTCAGTTTCCAGATTCCCAGAGTCATGACAGATACTGAATGACTCTTAAGGGCAACACAGAGGTGATGAGGACAGGGCTCCCCACTCCTCAGAGAGCCTACCTCTCCTGGGAGCCAGCCCCGGTCCTGCTCTCCGCAGCCAGTCTGCCCCAGGCCCCCAGGGGCATCCTACTTTCTCTTTCTCTTTCTCTTTGCAATAACTTGGGTTCTGCCCGGGCACACAGCGGGGCCTGTCTCCATCTGAGAGGAGGGCAGCTGAGCCCGAGGAAGTGCCACCATCCGAGGGCCCTCCCCACCCCGAGGCCAAAGCAGGAAGGAGGTGGGGCTTCCGTGGTGGCCTGGGAGGTTACTCCAGATTGGGACTTTCTGAAAGCAAGACTGGTAAGAAAGGGCTGGTGCCCAACAAAGGGCAGAGCTGGGACAAGCTCGCTGAGGAGAGGCAGCTGGGTAGGGACTCCCAGGGTCAGATAAGTCGGGAGGGAAGAAGGCAGGATGGAAGCCAAAAGAAGCAAGATCAGACAAGGGGCCTCTCACCCCAGGTTTTGTCTGGCAGGAAGGGGAGGGAGGACACTCACAGATGAAGGGCTTTCCCAAGGCCAAGAACAGCCTTGGGAGAGGGAAGTGGGCTGCAGAGCCCAGGGCCCAGGCTGGGGTGGGATGAGCCTGCTAAGGAGCCCGGGATGGGGCTGCAAGGACCAGATACCACTGCTTGCTGTGCTCTGTGCCTCCTTCCTGCTCCCAGTGCGACTTGTCTCCCTCTCTAACACCCTGTCTGCAGGGTCTGCTCCTGCCTCTGGCCTGTGGGCACTGCCTGGGCAGGTGCCCATCGCCCCATGCCCCACCCCCACCCCCTTGGCCTCCAGCTGCTGGTCTCTGCCTCCCTGGCCACATCCTATAGGCGTGGCCACCGGGTCTTCCTCAAGTGGCTTGTTTAAGCTTGGCTATTATAGACTTTAGATTCAAGGATGATTGAGACATTGGGGTTGGCTATAAAAGCATATTTGTAAGTTTTATTTTAAAGACGTGCACAATTTTGCAAAGAATGTTCTAATTTCTATAACTGCCTCAAACAACGGTTCATTTGGCTGACGCTCAGGAAGTCAATAAAAAACCGACACTGGGTTTCCGTGGTGAAGAGATAGACTAGTTATGGATACGGTGCCACCCAGGAGAGCGGGGAGCTGATGCTGGAACTCCCTGATGGTGTTTAAGGGCAAAAATGAAGGGTAAGGGGTCCAGGGTCGTGGATTCTTCTGATCGAGTGGAGATTAGGTAAACTTCAAGATTGATTAATTTGTCTTTCTGGTATCAAATGGTCTGGCTTCATCCAGATTGTGGTCAGTGGTCATACTTGCTTCCCTGGTCCAGGTCTGAAAACCACCTCAGCAACGTCCCATCAGTGATGCTGGCTTTGTTAACGGAGGCAGAACCCAAGCGCTTAGTGGCTATGAGGACTGTGTAGACTATATTCCCTGGGTAATGTCCATCCTTTTAAGCAAAGCATCCTCTGAGTTCCCTCCCAGCTTTTTCCCCAGCAATCTTGAAACTGTGGGCGGCATGCCTTTCTGCAGACTTAATTCTGTGGATGGTCTCATTTCTGTTCTGTGGAGGGAAAACCCATCTCCAAGATAAGAAGATAAATCGTTTCCCATGAAGACACTATCAAGTGTGGAAAATTAAATTCGCCTTTAAATACTTCTGTTTTTTTTTTTTTTTTGCCTTTAAATACTTCTTATGAGTTGTTTCTGTCATGCCTAAATTTTAGCGATTCAAGTTTCGTGCTAATAAAATAGTGCATTTATCTAAAATTTGAAATATTTCAGCCCTGAGTGTCTGGGTTTGCCAGGGTCTGGGGAGTTTCCCAGAACGTGGGAACTTCAGTACTAAAATCAGGACGCTGCAGGGCCCTTGGTTGTGCTATGAATGGAAGTTTTCATTCTAATCCTTGGGCTGAGGGCAGCCAGTTGCCCTGAGAGTAGCAGCTTCGGGTGAGGTCACTGGCAGGTAATCCAAGGCCACGATCCAGAGATGGCGTTTTCAGTGACAGTTATCCAAATGCACCCGAAGTTTTACTAGGGCATAAGGGGTATCAGAGATGGGTTTCCGTTGATGAGATTAGTGGCTTTGTTAATTAGCATAACAGATGACTGACATGGTTTTTTGTTGGTGGAATCAGGGGTGTTTCGAGGAGTTGGCTGGAAATATGGGGAAGGCATTTCTGGTCTTGCAGGAGCATGGTATGGAAATCACCTGCACCCCATAGTCTGTGCCCTGAGGAATGGCACCTTTGGCTTGATTCCTGTGTCGGGTTCCAAGTGTCTGTGGTCCCCTAAGCCAGACTCAGTGGCCATCCCGGTCACATCAGCTTTGGGTGGAGTGTCCAGAGGAGAATGGCCTGGGGCTCCATCAGGCTTCCCCAGTTCGTTCAGACTGTTTGGCATCTGCTAGGTCAGCAATATCTACACACAGTGGGGCTCTGCCAGACGGAGCTTTCTTTTTATTTTTGTGGTTTTTAAAAGATTTTATTTATTTGAGACAAAGAGAGTGAGAAAGAGCACGAGCAGGATGAGGGATAGAGAGAGAAGCAGACTTCCCTGCTGAGGAGGGAGCCAGACATGGGGCTTGACCCTGGGGCTCCAGGATCATGACTTGAGCTGAAGGCAGACGCTGAACAGACTGAATGACCCAGGTGCCCCCAGATGGGGCTTTCATGCCCCTCTCTGGGTGCCGGCAGGAAGGCTCCTAGTTCTGTTCACCTACTTGTATGTTTGCGGAGCCAACAGCATTTATCAGAAAGAACCTGTACACGCATACCCGCATGAGCCAGGTCACTCTGGAACTGAAAAAAAAAGCGAGTATACACTACACTTGTAGTGTATACTCTACACTCTGTAGAGTATAATCACAACCAGGGGTGGAAAAGCTATGTGAGTCCTTTAGCCAAAGTCTGTCACAACAATCCCTGGTGACAGCAGATTTTCCTGTTCACCAGCCTGTCTGCACTTTGAACAGACAAAATTTTGATACCCACGCCTAAGCAAAAGAGCACAGAGTTAAAAGAAGTACCAGAGTTAAAAGAAGTCCCCTCCATCCCCAAAGAAAAGGGTTCTGGAATGGGACATGCCAGGGTTGAGATGCCTGTGGGGACCTGAACAGAGGGGTCTTGGGGCACAGGACAAAGATGGGTGAGCCAAAGGACACATGACGTCTAGTTTTCCCCACCCAACCCAAGGCGTCCTGCCTGCGGTGGCCTAAACCTGGGGGTGGTGGGTGCTCCACCAGACTGGCGATGGGGCTGTGTGCAGGTGGGAGAGCTCCCCCTTTTCCTTCTCCTGCCCAGCCCTCCTGGCCGACAAAGAAAGAGGAGAATGTCCTTTCCCTCCTCACCCCAAGGGCCCAAATGGACTCAAGGAGTTGGGTTCAGACAGACCCTGGGGTGACACCAGAAGGTGCCCTCTGCATCTTTGGTTTTCTTCTTCTTGCCCAGAACCACGATGAATCCACTACAAGAAGAAACATTCTACCAGCAGTTCAGCAACCAACGGGTCCCAAAGCCAACCTACCAGAGGAGGACCTACCTGTGCTACCAGCTGAAGCCACATGAAGGCTCCGTCATTGCCAAAGTCTGCCTTCAAAATCAGGTGTCACGCGGGCCGTCTGGACACGAGGCCGTGGGAGAAATCCCGAGGCTTACATAAGTCTCAGCCCTGCTTCCTGGGAGCTCTGCACCTCCGCAGAAGCCGGTCCCTCCAGGAGAATGCTCTTCCCGCCCCTCTTAGAGAATATGTTACTTGTCCTCCGGACGTCAGCTCTGTCGCTGCTTCTGAGAAGCTAAGCTGTCTTCCAAGGACCAAACACTCAACTCCACCTGCACCAACTCCCTCATACACTTGCCCTCTGCTTTTCTGCCCGCCTTCCCACCTGCCCTGCCCCACCTCCTTCTCATTCTGACCTGCTCCTGGGGAACCCCATGTTCGAACATCTCCAGATATCCAATAGGTGGGGTCTGCGGAGCATCTGGGACGGTGCCGTGGGGGTGTCTGTTTGCCAACCCGTCTCCTCTCGGGGACCTGGTCTGATTCTGACCAAGTTGCCGATGCTTTGGGGTGCTGAACTAATGGATGAGTGAGAGAATGCAGGGAGGGAGGTTCTTTCCCCGTCCTAGGCAAGTTCACAGGGCGGAGCCCCTTCTCCCCAGTGGTGCCCATAGCATGGGACCTCTGGCCTCTGCCCGGTAACCAAGCCTTTCTTCTCTCCGTCTGGGACCCTCTCTAGGAAAAGCGCCATGCAGAAATTTGCTTTATTGACGATATAAAGTCACGACAACTAGACCCATCCCAGAAATTCGAAATCACCTGCTATGTCACATGGAGCCCCTGCCCCACCTGTGCCAAGAAACTGATTGCGTTTGTCAATGATCACCCCCACATCAGCCTGAGGCTCTTTGCCTCCCGCCTGTACTTCCACTGGCGCCAGAAGTATAAGCGGGAGCTGAGGCACCTGCAGGAATCTGAGATCTCCCTGGCTGTCATGAGCTACCTGGGTAGGGAGAAAGCAGAGCTGCCAGGGGATGGGAAGGTTTGCAGCTCCAAGAGAGAAGAGCTCCTGGGGGAAGGGAGTGGGGTGGTTGGATGGAAGGGTGGTGGCCCAGCTAAGGCCCAGGCTGTGATACCCCCAGGAAGGGCAAAGGAAGGAGGAGTCCCTGGGCCCACAGAGGGCAGGCTTGCTGCTGTCCCGCACCCCGGAACCTGAATACCTTCTCTCTGTCATCTCAGAGTTTAAGGACTGCTGGGAGAAGTTTGTAGACCACAAGGGCAGGCCTTTCCAGCCCTGGAACAAGCTGAAGCAGTACAGTGAAAGCATAGGCCGTCGGCTCCAGAGGATCGTCCAGGTGAGAAGCTGTTCTCGCTGCAGGTGCGGGTCCCCACTTCCCCCAATACCTTTCTCTCCCCGCCTACACGCTTCCCCTCACCCCATCCAGGACTCCCTTTTCTTAGGATTCTTATCCTTAGTTCCTTTATCTCCCTTTTCTTAGAATCTTGCCAGTTTTCTGTTTCCCTTGAGACATCCCTGCCTCTTCTCATCCCCTCTCCTTGGCTTGCACTCCACACCCCTGGCTGCCAGTGACACTTCTAATTTTTCTCTTTCTCAACAGCCCCTGAACAATTTAGAGAATGACTTCAGAAATTTGAGACTTTAATGAGCATCGGGCCCCCCAACCCCATTCCTGAAGCATCTCAGCGGTTCATAAACTGCTGCCTCTGAGGAGCAGGTTGTGAGCTCTGCAGGCACATCTAACCCTCTCCTTTCCTCCTTCATTCTTTTGTTTCCTTTTATAAGTGGGTATATATTTTTATAATTGAGAAAATAAAGAGAATGTGTAAGTCTGTAGAAGTTGGATTACTTTCTAAAAGGGAAATCGGGATTTTCCCTCAGAAAAAAAAAAATGAGTATAAGGAAAGGCCTTTTTATTCTACTGCACCAAGAAAAAAAATGTATCTGAGAATTCCCTCTCAAGTCTGGAATAGTTGGATCATTTTGTCTTCCCCTCTATCCTCTGTTCCTTTCCAGTATCTCCTAGCCATCTAAATAAATGAGGTGAAACAGTTGGGCGCATGCAGTGGCTCATAGAATTGCCTGGAGGGATAAATAAAACCACTTGGAGCAGTGTTATTGGGTGCTCTTAGTTGGAGCAATAAGAGCCAACTCCGGCTGATGAAAACAGGAAAAGAAAAAAAAAAAAGATTTGTTAAAAAGATGTTGGGAGTCTCCTTGAAGCTCTAGGAAAGAGGGAAAGCTAGATTTGGAGGCTTCCAAACAGGAAGGAGCCCCCCCCCCAACTATGCTATAGAGCTGGTTTCATGAAGGTGGCGCTGCCAGTGGCAGCACGCTCCACCTGCATAAGCCCCACCTAGAAGCCAGGCGCTGACCCAGGGCCTCTGCTTGGCTGCCTCCACTGCCAACACCCACCCCACCCCCAGAATGGAGAAAAGGAAAGGAGAAGAAATGGGTGACAATAAATAATGAACACAGCAGGGGTGCCTGGGTGGCTCATGGGTTAGGTGTCAGACTCCTGATTTCCACTCAAGTCATGACCTCAGGGTAGCAAGATCGAATCCTGTGTCAGGCTGTGCACTGGGCATTGAATATGCTTGAGATTCTCTCTCTCCCTCTCCTTCCGCCCCTCCTGTCCACCCCCATTCCATCTGCCCCCCACTCACACATATGCACACTCAAAAAAATGAACACAACCTAAGATGAAAGAGTAAAATCAAATGTATAACACTAAATATGAACAGAATAAATTCTTCCATGCTGCTTCCAAGAAGCACTCTGAAAAAAAAAAAAAGAAGGAAACAGATTGAAAATGAAAGGAATGGGGAAGCCTGGGTGGCTCAGTGGTTGAGCATCTGCCTTCGGCTCAGGTCATGATCCCAGGGCCCTGGGATCGAGTCCCACATCGGGCTTCCCACAGGGAGCCTGCTTCTCCCTCTGCCTGTGTCTCTGCCTCTCTCTCTCTGTGTCTCTCTCATGCATAAATAAATACAATCTTAAAAAAAAAAAAAAAGGAAAATGGAAGAAATGAACAAAGAAACCAGGCAAACTAAAATTTAAGAAGAAAGCAATAGCACGATCACACAAGGTGCACTGAATGAATCAAACAGGTTGAGGACAGACTTAGCCTAATGGCACAGGGGAACAATGAAAGACAAAGTAATCATAGACTTGTACGTGCCAAACAACATAGCCACCAAATATATACATAAAGGAAAAATGATTAGAAACTATGTTTGGTTGGTGTGGCAATGCTTATAGCCCAGGGAAGGCATCAGGGTTGGCCCAAGTCTGTCATGTAATTCTATTCCCCTTTGCCACTTTTTAGCCTCTCTTAAAGCTAGGAGTAGCCATGTGATCCAGTTAGAACCCATCACACGTAAGAAAATAGCTACTGGGTTTGTTGTTGATTTATTTATTTATTTATTTATTTATTTATTTATTTATTTATGAGAAACACATAGATAGAGGCAGAGACACAGGCAGAGGGAGAAGCAGGCTTCCTATGGGGAGCCCGATGTGAGACTCGATCCCAGGACCCTGGGATCACACCCTGAGCTGAAGGCAGATGCTCAACCACTGAGCCACTGAGGTGCCCCTCCAAAATCCCTTTTATTTTTTATTTATTTTTTAAACAGTGGGTTTATTTATTTATTTAATTTTTATTTATTTATGATAGTCACACACAGAGAGAGAGAGGCAGAGACATAGGCAGAGGGAGAAGCAGGCTCCATGCACCGGGAGCCCGATGTGGGACTCAATCCTGGGTCTCCAGGATCACGCCTTGGGCCAAAGGCAGGCGCCAAACCGCTGCGCCACCCAGGGATCCCCCAAAATCCCTTTTAAATAAGATAATAAATGTCTGCATTATTCACATCGCAGTTAGGTATTTTGTTATTTATAACTAAATGTGCCCTAACTAATGTAATTTCAAATCCAAATCTAGAGAATACAGCAAAACCTATAGTCAGAGGGGCACCTAGCTGGCTCAGTCAATATGTAAAGCATGAAGTCTTAATCATGGGGTTATGAGTTCAAGTCCATGTCAAGGGTAGAGTTTACTTAAATGGACTTAAGGGCTGTTTACAAAAAGTGGCTTTGGGGCACCGGGGCTCTGTGCTCAGCAGGGAGTTTGCTTGAAGATTCTCCCTCTGCCCCTCCCCTGCTGCTTTTTTTTTTTTTAAGATTTTATTTATTTATTCATGAGACACACACACACACACACACATACACACATACACACAAAGAGGCAGAGACACAGGCAGAGGGAGAAGCAGGCTCCATGCAGGGAGCCGGACGTGGGACTCAATCTCGGGTCTCCAGGATCAGGCCCTGGGCTGAAGGCAGCACTAAACCGCTGAGCCACCCGGGCTGCCCTCCCCTGCTGCTTTAAAATATATAAACATATCTTAAGAAAAATTTTAAAGTGGGTTAAAAAAAAAGCTATAGTCAGAAAAAAATGAATAGACTACATTTCTTCATTACCAAAAAAAGATAAATATAGCAATTTACTACCCATTCTAAGAAATTTAAAAAAGCAATGAAAGAAATCAGAGATAAGAAATTAATAAAGCTCAAAACTGAAGTTAAATAGAAAATTTTAAATGGTAAGAAGGACAAATAAATCCAAAAATCTGTTCCTTAAAAAGATCAATGAAGTAAATTAATCCAGAAAGAATCTAATAAAAGAAAAAAGACAGCAAAAATATACAAGATAAAGTATTAGAAAAAATATAACTCTGATATAGAAAAGACTGGGAAAAACTGTAAGAGGATATTTCATTTGAATTTATAGAAACAAATTGGACCCAAAAAGTAAAAAACTGGGATAGACTTATTCTCATGGAGGAAATGGGAAAGATAAAGACCTACCACTAAAAAAAAAAAAAGGCAAAACAAAAACAAAAACACCAGGACCAATTGTATTCACAAATCTTTTTATCATACCTCTAAAGAATATATAATTTTAGTGTTAATAAGAGATTACAAGTTATAGGAAAATATGGAAAATTTCTCCCAACTCATTCATGTTGTAAAGAAACAGCCTTGGAACACCTGGGTGGCTCATCGGTTGAGCATCTGCCTTCGGCTCAAGGTGTGATCCTGGAATGCCTGGATTGAGTCCCACATCGGGCTCTCTGCATTGGAGCCTACTTCTCCCACTGCCTGTGTCTCTGCCTCTCTCTCTCTCTCTGTATCTCATGAATAAATAAATAAAATCTTAAAAAAAAAAAAAAAACAGCCTTACTACAAAAAACTGATAAATACCAAAAATAAAGAACATTAGATTCCCTAAGTTGATATCACTTATGAATATCGATGCAAAAATTATAAATAAAATATTTATAAATAGGGGCACCCGATTGGCTCAGTCGGTGGAGCATGCAACTCTTGACCTCAGGGTTGTGAGTTCAAGCCCCCACTGGTGGAGAGATTACTTAAAAAGTAAAATATTTTTTAAAAAAGATTTTATTTGGGCAGCCCTGGTGGCTCAGTGGTTTAGCGCCGTCTTCAGCCCAGGGCATGATCCTAGAGACCCGGGATTGAGTCCCACGTCAGGCTCCCTGCATGGAGCCTGCTTCCCTTTGCCTTTGTCTCTGCCTCTCTCTCTCTGTGTGTCTCTCATGAATAAATAAATAAAATCCTTTAAAAAAAAGATTTTATTTATCTATTTGAGAGAGAGAAAGAGCACGAGCAGGGGAGGGGCAGAGAGAGAGGGAGAAGCAGACTTCCTGTTGAGCAGGGAGCCTGATATAGGATTCAATCCCAGGACCCCAGGATCATGACCTGAGCTGAAGGAGACACTTTACCAACTGAGCCACCCAGGCGCCCCAAAAATAAAATATATTTTTTAAAACTACAAATAGAATTAATAACATATTAAGAGAATAATAATATATTATGACCAAATAAGGTGACTCTAAAAATGCAAGTATAGTTATATCAGGAAATAGATCAACATGATCCATTACATGACCAATTAAAGAAGAAAAACTATGTGATGTCATTTCAATAAATGCTGAACAGAAGTTCATAAGATTCGGCCATCATTAAAGTATTAAGCAAAAATAAAAATAATACTTACTCAAGTGTAGGAAAAGATTTTTATCAAAAGACAGCAATAAATATTATCATAAATGGTAAAACATTCAAACCATTTCAATGAAATTGGGACATGACAGGGAGGGCACCTAGACCATTTATTCCAAATTGTCTTGGAGTTCTAATGAATATAATTAGAGGAAGAAATTCCATAATTAGTGTGAACATTGGAAAAAAGATAAGCTGTCTTCAGTTGTGGATGTTTTGGCACCCTCCAAACTGAAGAGACTCTGGTTTGTAGGGGGAAAAAAAGAGAGTAAATAAGAAGGCTAAATACACCATAAATATATAAAACCCTTTTCTCTAAAATAAAAACAATCATCAAAAAAATGGAAAAGAGGAAAATATTACACTTAAAACAGCAATAAAAAGTATTAAATCTGAAAGAAACTAAAGACACAAATGCCTGGAAATATGTCTTATGTTCATAGCTTGGAAAACAATATTTTTTATGTTTATTTTTGCTTACTATCATTTTTTGCAGAGACAGGAAAAACCATCCTAAAATTCCTATGAAATCTTCAGAGACCCCGAATTGCCACGCAAACTTAGAAAATAGAAAAGTTTGGAGAAAGATGCAAAGTTTCAAAAATTAAAATCTGTATGACTAAGGGAAAATTAAAAGTCCCGAGGCCACAAATAAAGTTTATGAATAAAGAAAAAAAGAGGCCAAGCCCAATGATGGAAGATTTCAGTATAAATCTCCTCCGTGTGTGCATCTCAGTAAAGGAAATCCGTCTAGATGACTCGGATCCTGCAATCTCAATGGGCCTTCTATAAGTGTTTGGCCTGTTATTTAAGATGTCTGGAGGGTTCAAAAGAATCAATCATGTTAGATTTGTAATTGCCATTTAAGTTTTAAGGAACTAAAATTAATCACATTAATAATAATGTTTTAAATGTTCAAAGAAATTGATTTCCAGAGTTCTATTACTTTCATAAATTGTTCAACACATTAAGTGCCAATACAATTGAGCACTCCCCTCCAGACGCAAAAACCTCCTGGATTTTAAAGAATTATCAAAAATGTTAGACTGAGACTGCCTGAAAGTAACTAAAAGCCCCCAAACCAGGAGCTGAAACTAGCCGGGAGCAGGGGTCTCTGAGGATGGTCTGTTTGCCTCAAAGCCCCTAGGTCTCCTTTTGTGTTCTCTGACGTGTGAAGGTGTCCCCTGGGTTTGTACAGTTAGTGGCCCTGGATGGATACTTATCTTAAACAGAAAAGTCCAGATATAAGCTGCAGACAACCCGCTGCTTCCAGGTTTCTACTAGCGTTCTCAGGACGTGTGGGGTCTTTGTCCTCGTGGCCCCCAAATGTAGCCCAGTTGTAGCATCTATGTTCTGTCAGGTAGGTTGGGGAAGCAGGGAAGAACAGGGCCATGGACCAAGGTAGATGTCTCCCAGGAAGAGTTCCAGAAGCTTCCATTTGGCCTTTATTGTCACATCTCATTGACCAAGGTTAGTCAGTCATTTGGCCACATCTAGCAGCAAAGGAGTCTGGGAAATGTAGCCTTTATTTGGGATGGCCATATAACCTGGGAAAAGTCAGGGGTTATACACTGATAAAAAAAGATGACAAATAAAGTGGGACAATTAGTCTCTGCCACATAGGGGAGAAAGTACCTAATAACAAATGTGAAATGTGTATGTGCTGAATGGGGTAGCATCCCCTCCAAAACGCGTGTCCTTTCCAGAACCTCAGAATGTGACCTTATCTGGAAATAGGGTCGTGGCAGATGTAATTATCTGAGATGCGATCAGGCTCAAGTAGGGTGGCCCTTTAAAATCGAATAAGAAGAGGGGAGACCCAGGCCCAGACTTGCAGGAAGAAGCGCCTGTGAAGACCAAAGGAGAGGTTGGATCTACAAGCCAAGGAACGCCAAGGATTGCCAGCAACACCAGAAGGGGAAAGGCGCCAGAAAGATCCTCCCCTAGAGCCTTCAGGGAAAGCACAACCTGCGGGCATCTTGATGTCAGACGTCAGGCCTCCAGAACTACAAGAGAATAAATTTTTGCTGCTGAAAGCCGCCCAGCTTGTGGTACTTTGTCATGGCGCCCTGGAAACCAAATAGCAGTCCTGGGGCAGCCCCAGTGGCCCAGCGGTTTAGTGCTGCCTTCAGCCCAGGGTGTGATCCTGGAGGTCCGGGATCGAGTCCCTACCCTGCATGGAGCCTGCTTCTCCCTCTGCCTGTGTCTCTGTCTCTGTCTCTGTCTCTGTCTCTCTCTCTCTCTCTCTGTATGTCTCTCATGAATAAATAAATGAAATCTTCAAAAAAAAAAAAAAAAAGCCCTGAGAAGAAAGATGTATACTTTATGAATGTAATTTAAAATTTGGAATAAAGGACATAAAAATAGAAGCTATATGAAGTGAGGAAAAATGTGATACTCTTGTAGAGAATATTTTACTTTTTCCTTTTCCTTCTATAAACTCAAAGCAATCTTAACCAAAATTTCCTTTGGATTTTTTCCCATAATCTGGCATATCAATTTTAATTTCAATATGAAAAGAGAAAATCTGCAAGAATAGCCAAGCGAATTCTGAAAAAGAGTAACAATGTTGGGAGAGAAGAGGGATCGCCCTGCGAAGTATTTCAAAACTTTAAGAATATTGAATATTGGATATTAAATGTACCCTAAAGCTAGAGTAGCTAAACTGGCTTACAAAGGCTTCATACCAGCCAAATCTGAGAAATTTTGAGCATTCAAGTAAATAATGATGTGATGAATTATATAGCCCATTGAATGAAATAGGAGATCATGAATCTGTACTAAGATAAACACATAACTACAATGAAAATGTGATGAAGCATGGGATAGGTATATAATTTCAAATGACCTCCTCCAGAAAATAGTTATTCGTTTCAACAGGAAAAGGAGTAACTAGTAGATACCACCTTAATCAAATGGTCCAAGTGGACGTGGTGAGCAAGGGGAGACAGATGGACATCGTGTGCTATGTCCTGGGGTCCCGTGAGAACACAACATCACCTTGGTGATGTCCCTGCTAAGATGCGTGACCTGAATCTAATCATAAGGAAGCATTGGGTGAGCCTCAATTCAGGGGCAGACAGCAAATTGTTCCCTTGCCTATCACTGATCATATAGCACCCCTAGCGGTGGGGAGCGGCGGGGGTGAAGGGGGAGAGGCTGGGAGAATGAGCATTTCATTGGGCTAGTTGTTGCTTTCTCTCTTCCCAAGTGAATGAAGTTTCTGTTAGCAGGGAGATGAGTTGGGTTGGTGGGCAAGTGTTACAGGCTGAACTGTGTCCCCTGCAAGATTCTTTTGGGGTGTGTGTGTGTGTGTGTTTTAAGTAGGTTTCACACCCAATGTGGGGCTTGAACTCACAACTCTGAGATCAAGTTCAAGAGTCGCAGGCTCTACTCACTAAGTCAGGCAGGCACACCTCCCCACACCCCCCCCCGCCCCCACCCCCCGCGCCTTGCAAAATTCCTGTGCTGAAGTCCCAATTGCCAGGACCTCAGAATGTGACTGCATTAGGAGACAGAGCCTTTAAAGAGGGGATGAAGTTAAATGATGTCATAGGGGTGAACCCCAGTCCAGTAGTATTAGTGTCCTTATAAGAAGAGGAGAGTCCCGGGGCGCCTGGGTAACTCAGTCGGTTAAGTGTCTGCCTTAGGCTCAGTTCATGATCCCAGGATCCTGGGATGAAGCCTCAGGTCGGGCTCCCTGCTCAGTGGGGAGTCTGGTTCTCCCTGTGATCCTCCCTTCTGCTCGGTGTTAGCTTGCTCTCTCAAATAAATAAATAAAATCTTAAAAAAAAAAGAAGAAGAAGAAGAGATTAGGACACAGACACACACAGAAGGAAGGCCGTGTGAGGACACAAGCTGAAGGTAGCCATCAGCAAGCCAAGGAGTGAGACCTCAGAAGAAACAACCCCACCGACACCCTGGTCTCAGACTTCCAGCCTCCAGGACCGCTGGAGAATTTGTTGTTGAAGCACATCAATCAGTTCTGGTGGCGTTTGCACGCTGCTAGAGTAAGTACCAGTGTCAGTCGTGGGGAGGTGCTGGCTAGGGGAAGGCAGGACTCGGGAGAGTCCACCCACCCAGGCCTTTCTTCGAAAGAAATAGATACAGAGCAGAGGTTGGAGTGGAGGGGGGTTTCACAGCTATTGGAACCGCTGTCTTCCCTCCTCCCTGCCGTGTTCCCTGACCCTGACGTCCCCATCAGAAGCACGCTTGGGATACGCCCCACCGTAGGAGCCCACCTGGCCAGCTGTTTCTGGGGAGCTGCTGGCTCAGCTGACTACTCCATTCACACGTCATAAGGCCCTAGAACAGGTCACAACATCCAGAACCGGGGGTGTTCTCAAGATCTGTTGGAGAAACGGGACTCTGTCGCTGGGAGGCTAGCCACCTCTCCTTCACCTGTCCTTCTGGATGGATGTGCTCTTTACCTTCTACCTGTTTGTTCTCATGTGGCCTCTGCAACTCTGCGCTCGGCCACCTTTATACCTTCTGGAAATGCCTCGACCTTTGTCGTGTGTTGAATGGCACCCCCCTTCCCAGATTTCCAGTCCTGCTAATCCACACATCTCTTGTGTTAGTTTTCATTTTGTTGGTTGGTTGCTTGGTTGTCATTTTACTGGGATTTTAGGAGGAAGGAGAGGTAAAGGCTCAGCTCAGCTTTGCCATCTTCTTTTTTATTAAGATTTTATTTATTTATTCATGAGAGACACAGAGAGAGAAAGAGAGAGAGAGAGAGAGGCAGAGACACAGGCAGAGGGAGAAGCAGGCTCCATGCAGGGAGCCCAATGTGGGGCTCGATCCCAGGATCACGATCTGAGCCGAAGGCAGACGCTCAACCACTAACCCAGGTGCCCCAGCTTTGCCATCCTGAACCAGAAGTACAGGCAGCTTTGGCTGGATGGTTGGATAGATGGAAGGATAAGGGGGAAAGTGGATGAATAACTGAACAGACGAGGAACGTTCACTCTTCCTCATGGGCAAAGCACAGTGCACTCCAGTGATTGAGGGCTGGCGGGTGGATGGCTCCAGGGTCGGCCTGACCACCGGGCTTGCACTGCCCAGAGACCCCCTGGGCCACACGGCTTCCTTCCAGTCTGGGGTGGGCTGGGCATCCTACCCACACCCTCCCAAGGTCTGAACATACCCAGTGGGGAGAAAGGCTGACGAAATCCCTGGAAGCCCCTGGCTGAGGGTGGGAGAGAACAGACTTCCAGGCAAGAGCACCAGAGTGCTCTGTTAGGATCACATCAGGCTCAGGCACCATCTGATTCCATCTAAGAAGGAGGTCGGGGGTCCAGGAGCAAACCGAAGGCCCTGTTGTGCAGTGTAGGGCGGTGTGGGGCCTGCAGCCCCCAGTCCTGGGGGCCAGCTACTTCTTCCCCTTTCCCCTCAGATTTGCAAGGACAGTTGGGAGACTTTGGAAAGACAGGATGTCTCCCTGGGGCAGAGTGGAGCAAGGGCAGCCTCCTCTCTTCTCCCCAATGTCCACTGAGGTGCTCCTCCTCTCCCTTCCCCACCTGAGCGGGTTATCCATGCAGCCTCTCCCACGCTGGACCCTCCTCCCCTCCCAACCAGGGTCCAGCATCTGCCCTCTCCGACTCCCCAGCTCCACCTCTGGAAAGGGCTTTCCTCCCACGGGCCTTAAACCCTCCTCCTAGCCTTCCTCTCCTGCCTCTTTCTCCCTCCCTCCCTCCAAACCTCTTCCCTCCACCTTGCTTGCTTTCTAGTTCTGCAGCTTTCCCTTCCAGGAGGCTGCCCAAGTGAAGGCAGGGAGCACTGACAGCTGGAAGCCACTTGCAAGGAGCTCTCGAAAGGCCCGGAGCAGGAGAAGCCAGCAAGGGCCCCACAGCAGACCCAGATCCCCGCCAGCCAGCCAGCCAGTCTACTCTCAAAGGGAAAAGGGAGGCTCTCAAGGCTGGTCTGAGACCCCCAGGTGAGGGGTGGGGGACCCTCTCAGGGGTCTTTGAGGTCCAAAGGTTTTCATCACAATGCTTAGGATCAAGTCTGGGTGAGGGGTGCATGGGGGTTCTTTACACCGTGGCTTCTACTTTGGGATAGGTTTGAACCTTTTCATCATAAAAAGTGTAAAAACAGGACACCTGGGTGGCTCGGTGTTTGAGCATCTGCCTTTGGCTCAGGTTGTGAGATCTGAGATCAAGTCCTGGGATCTCAGTCCTGCATCAGGCTCCCCGCAGGGAGCCTGCTTCTCCCTCTGCTTATGTCTCTGCCTCTCTCTGTCTCTATGTCTCTCATGAATAAATAAATAAGATCTTTAAAAAAAAAAAAAAAAGGCTTAAAAACTAAGAGCATCAAACGTGTTTTTCTCTCCAAGCTCCAGAGCAGAACATGGACCACGGTGGGACCTCTCTATCTGAATCCCACAGACACCCTTCAACTCAACAAAAAACTGGCCTTGTGGTCTTCCTTCCTTTACTGCACACCTTTCTCTGCTCAATATGGTCCTCTCGCCCTCACATCAGCCCTGGCTGGGGTGGACAGCCTCACCTCACCCCTGCCTGGGGTAGGGAGGTGCTCCTCTGGCCCCGGGTGGGAGCTTCCTTGCCCTCGGCAGAGACACAGCTCCTAAGTACAAGAGAGTCGAGACCAGACATCCTTGGCACAGGGATTGGAGCCTGTGGGTAAGCAGGCCGGTCTTGGTCCATCTCAGGGAAGCTTTTTTTTTTCTTTTTTAATTTAAATTCAATTAGGCAACATATAGTACATCATCAGCTTCAGATGCTGTTCTCAATAATTCACCCGCGATGTATAACACACCGTGCTTATCAGATGGAGGAAGTTTGTGAATGCTTCTCAGAAAGTCCATGTGGAATGAAGCCCCTGTTGCCCACAGCATCAACCCCAACAGCCCCCAGTCCTGACTCTTGCTTCCTAGGACCAGCTCCCACATAACAGGCCTGTGGACCCCAGCAAGCCTAGTCCCAGACTCCACTCTCTAGGACAAGTAGTGGTTCACTGGGGCCGCCGTAACAAAGAGGGACCAGGAGGCTAAAAAAAAGAAATATATTTGCTCATGGTTCCAGAGGCTGAAGTCCGAGGTCAAAGTGTTGGCACGGTTGGTTCCTTGAGGCTGTGAGGGAAGGATCTGTTCCAGGCAGGCCTCTCCCATCGGCTTGGAGACAGCCGTCCCCTCCCCGTGTCCTTCACATTGTCTTCCCTCTATGTCTGCCTCTGGACCCCCGATTTCCCCTTTTATAAAGACATCAGTCACATTGGATCAGGGCCTGTGCTCTGACCTTATTCTCACTTTATTCCTCTGTAAAAAGCCTGTGTCCAAATAAAGTTGCATTCTGAAGGACTGGAGGTTAGGGTTCCAGCATATGAATTTAAGGAGGCAGGGGGAGGTGGGGCCACAACCAGACCCATAACACATGGAGCATTAGGATGGTGACAGCTCTAGCCCTAAGCCCTAGCCCTTGCAGGTGGCGTGGGCTCGGTGGGAAAGCCCGGAGAAACAAAATGGCAGTCAGCCCAGCCAATGTCAACTCGGGCAAGGCTGTGGATGCCAGAAAGCCTAAGTTTTTGTTTGGGAGAATATCGTTATTTTTCATATATATATATATATATATATATATATATAATTTTATATATCATATATTTTTATATTTTTTTCACATTTTACATATGACAAAGTTTCAAGAGCCCCTGACCTCCTACAGCCATGGGGCACAACTTGTGGACCATTGGGCCCAATATTTAGCCATGAGAGGTGCAGAGGAGGCTACACGCTGCCTCGGGAGACCTCTTAGGCCAACTTGGGGAACCTGACCAGGAAGGAACAGAACCCTAAGGCCTGGGATGAGAACATTTGGAGTAAAAGAGTCTGAGTACTGACCACCAGAGTCTTCTGACCCCTGAGGCTGGCATGGGAAGCCCATCACTCTGACTAGGTAAGAGGAGACGTCTCCCGCGGTGACCATGTGACGGCGTCACCTGAGGCAGATACCCCTCCAGATTACACTTTTCCTTCTCAAGATTCACCTTCGCCTCTTCTTATCCCAGCATGGACCAAGTAGGGAAGCACACTCCCTCCCCAGGAGGACATCATTAACTCACCCCAAGAATTGAGAGAGCCGCTGACACACCCGAGCAGGAATGAGGGGTGCACGGGTGCTGGGCTGGAGGCTTGCAGACTGATAGGGGAAGGGGGGCAATAAACAGCATGGGGGGCGGTGTCGATGTGAGAGCACTCGCCATGACACAGCGGTTACCCAACTGATGAGGACACCTGCCGCCAGCCCTGGTGCACTGGCAAGGGGGCTCCTTGAGGCTGGGCCTGACCACAGCCCCCAATGGGATAGAGATGCTGTGACAAGGGGTCTGAAGCTCCCCACCCCCCTTTTTAAAAGATCTTATTTATTTATTTATTTATTTGAGCAAGAGAGAGAGAGAGAGCACAAACGGGGGGAAGGGCAGAGGGAGAGGGAGAAGCAGGCTCCCAGCTGACCAGGAGCCTAAGGCAGGGCTCCATCCCAGGACCCTGAGATTATGACCTGAGCCCAAGGCGGACTCTTAACCCAATGAGCCACCCAGGTGCCCCTTGAACCCTCTTTTTGATGTTTAACTGACAGCTTTTCAGCCTCACTCCCCCCTTCTCCCTTTGCACCCCACATCTGGGCAAACTGATAAAAAAGCCTGATGTGCCTTCTTTTGGTATCAGCAGAAGACTCAAACTGCATCAGTGGAGGGTTGCTTGGCCCAGCCTGCCCTCTAACAGCAAGAAAACCCAGCCCAGCCTCCCCTCCTGGTTCTCTCGGGCCATTCTGGACCCGCTTGAGAGCCCGCTTACTCTCCCCATTCTCCTTAATTATGCGTGTAATCCATATTTTCACACCTTCTGATGTGTGTACTGCACACGTCTCTACATCTGAGACAAATTTTGGGGGTCCAGAGGGCTCATCTGCCTCTGCAGGTGACCACAACAGATGCTGAAACAGTCTCAGCATAGTTCTGAGGAAAGGGCCAGAAGGCTCAGGTTGATGGAAATGTAGGGATGGATTTATTTACCTCTGACCATGCTCTCCTGAAGGGGGCAAACTGTATCTCAGATTCACAACCTTTGGGGAGCACTCACCATGGAGATCTCATATCTGGCAGTGCCAGCTGTCGTCCTTGTCACCGGGTGCCTGCACAATGAAACCACCAGTGGAATAACCACAGTGGATGACATGGAGGTTTCTCGTGGCCTAACAGTATGAGCTTCCTTTCACAAAGTGGGTCCCAAGGCTCGGTCCCATAGCTGAGGAATGGCCAATGTGTCAGAGCCAGGGGCTGAGGTTCGCCCTCCATACAGCATCAGCCCCAGGGAGATCAACTGGACCCTTCATGGCAAGTTGATTGCACCAGATTCTTCTGCTGGAGAAGCCGGCAGTTCACACCAGATTGGACACCAACTTGCGATCAGGTTTGCCTTCTCTGCCCATATCACCTGTCCCATCACTGCCATCGTCACCCCCATGGAGTCAGGCCATTGTCCTCCAGAATCTCATGGAGGTGCTGCTTCCAGGAAGAGGCTGCCCTGGCCCTCCTCAGCCCTGCAATTTAGACCCTGGCCAATCAGAGGTCCTAGTTTCCAGCAGAGGGAACGCTTCCACCAGGGGACAGTGCCACAGCTGCCACCGGTCACTTTGGCAGAAACAGTGGTCACTTAATTGATGGGGTTAAATGGCTTGAGGACCCGAGATGCCAGGGTTGCTGCTTACTGCAGGCAGAGGTGTCACCGAGGTCCCTCTAGGTGCCCAGTGGCAATTTATGAACAGGCATTTGCAGCAGACTCAACTGATCTGACAAAGATGAGTTGACAAGGGCTCAGACTCTTCATGGGTGAGAGGCTGGGTCACCCCACCAGGCACACAGCCTGGACCAGAGGGCACTCGGGCTGAGTGAGGGGCAGAGGAGGGAGGTGAGGAACGTCAGTAACAGGCTTGGGGCTGGCTGCAGCACTGAGGACTCTCACCATCAAGTCTTTATTTAGAGGTTGTAACCGGCCATCTCTTTGGAGACTCTGAAAGAGTGAGTCTATACAGAGAAGACAGCTTCAGTGGCCCCCTGGACACTCAGGTCTTGGCCTCAGCTGTTTGGGCTGTACATGGGGTGCACAGTTGCATGTCTCCACCTCCTGCTCCAGGCTCTTCCAGTACAACAGACAGGGGTAAAGGACAGTGGAAGCTGGCACATGCAAAGCTTGGAAGTTGAGGGCTAGGGTTGGTGCACCCCAGGGCAACCCTCGACCAGCGGTGGATGGCACTTGGTGAATAATGCTCCCATTCCTCATCCTTTGGGAATGGACAACTCTGGGAGACATGTGAGTACTTCCTGGGTCATTTCAGGTGGAATGACACACAGTTGCCATAATGGTGACCTCAGCAACACAGCTTCTTGTGGCCTTTCTTCCTTCCCTGACTCGTTCTACCCCTCCACTCCTACTCCACGGATACTTCCCAAATAATAATCCCTGCCTTAGGCTCTGCCTCTAGGGGTGACTGAGGTCCCTCCAAACCTGCTTCTCCTCCTTCAGTCTCCATCCAGGTGAAGAACCACTATCTACCCAGTTGTCCAAAGTAGAAATCCAGGCACAATTGTGACACCTCCCTGACCCTTACATCAAAATCATTTCCCAGGTCTTGACAACTCTACCACCTAAGTCAACCTCCAGATTATCCATCCTCCCTCTTTCACAGACATGTGCATGGCCACCACCACTCCCCACCTACATGGCCGTTGGGAGGGTTGGGACGTGAGTTGATTCTTACCTGTTCTCTGTCATCAATCCTGTATGTTCCTGTCCAGCCTCTATCCTGAGCCCAGGGTGAACCTAAATGCAGAGAAGCTTAGAGGACTCTCTCAGCTGTCACTCATTTCTGCCCTGACTGCCACTCTCTGGGCTCAGACAGGAGTGCCGAGCTTGGTTGAACAGCAGATGAGCATTAGCTCGAGACAGTCCCAGGTTCCAGAACCTGCAATTCCAGAGACCTGGGACACTGACCATCCCGGGGTTCTAGAAGAGAACACACTTGGCAGGAAGGAGAGAAAAGATGAAGATGAGATGTACCACTCCACCTCTGATGACACCCTGCAAGGACCCCAACGGTGGGCACTCACCCATCTACATTCCAGCTTCCAGTTCCCGAGCACTTTTTCACCCCTTACCATCCCACCACATGTCCGGAGGCCTCAGAAAACAGGTTGACCTGTCTAAGATCATGGTCGGTAACTGGCAGGCCTGGGGCTCCCAGGGGCTGGAGCTCCTTCCTCATCACTGCTGTGATGCCACCAAAGTGAAGGCTCGAGTGCAAGAGATTTTTTTCAAAATCATCTTTAATGTATTTTTAATAATTTTTTGCCTCATTTACCAGATAAATCATCTAAATAAATAGATGCTATACAGTCTCTTACCAACATCAGTACAAAAATAAACCGCGCTCTGCATCCACTCTAGCCCTCCCAGCACACACTCACTCAGAAAAGGCATGTGCTTGGAATCAACCCGCACTCCCATCCCTCCCAAATACATTCACGTTGTCTGAACAAAGCTCGACGCTCATTCCGTGCAAAGGCAGCGTTCTTGTGCTGAGACGTGGAGGCCAGGCTGGCCACTTACAAAGCAAAGCTAAGCCACCTTACACGGGCATAGCGCCTCCCCCCGCAGGAGGGGAGTCAGCAATGGGATCGTCACCCTGAAGGGATGACAGGGCTCGGCTGGGCATTACAAGTGGCCGTGCCAGGGGTGGGGGAATCCTGTCCTCGCCCCATCCCACAGCAAGAGGAAAGTACCGACCGGGCTCTCTACATTCAAAATGAGAGGGGGCCGGGGAAGGAAAGACAGACGGTCCGACTCTTTCTAAGCCCCCACCACCCCTGTGAGTACTGGCCTTCTGGGGTGGGGTGGGGTGGGGCGGGGTAGGGGGGAGCTCAGTGTCCCAGGCCCCCCCAGGATGCTCAGGGCTGGGAAAAGGCCTGCGAGGCCACATCCAGCCCCTCATAGAGGTCTCCGACCCTGGGGAGCCGTGGGGAGCCCCAGCTCACAGGCTTCTGCCCTGAGACACAGGGTGCCCTGCTTGCCCAAAGGGCCGAAGAGGCAAGAAGCATCCTGCCATGCAGACAGAACATGAGCCGTCTCACTCCACAAACAGCCCCCAACCCCCCTCCCAGCCTGCAAATTGCACAAACAGCTCTTTGAAAGTGCCCATGAGGCAGGAAGAGGTCCCATGTCCCCTGGGGGATGGGGTGTATGCCTTCTACTGCAAGCTGCCAGCCCGGTCCCAAAGCCAAGGCCAACAGCATTCGATTAGAGGCCCCCCTGGCCACCCCCGCTCCACCCCCACCAACTCCAAGCTGCCCTTCCCAGACCCAGGGTCTCACAGCAGGGTGGGGCAGGTGGGGGGCTCTGCTGCCCCTCCTATCCCCACGAGCTCCTCTAGAGTCAACTTCCCAAGCTGGGAGGAACCACCAGAGCAGACCACCCCCCCGCCACATTGGAAGCACTGAATTGACCCTGGACAACAAAGGATTAAGGAGGAAGGAAAGAGACTCAGGGATTTAGGAATCTTGCCAGCAGGGCACCCCAAACAAAAATGGGGTCCAGGCTGTCTTTGGTTCGGGAACTCGGGAAGAAGGGGTCTGGGGGAAGAATCGCCCTATCCTTGCCTCAGCAGGATTCTGCTGACTTCTTCAGGACAAAGCAGAGTGGAGAGAGAGCCCTGGGAGATGGTGGGCAGGGCCTCCCCCTACAGGACCCCAATGCTGATGATGGGGGAAGGTGGAGGGAGCCGGCCTCTTACCTTTGCTCCCCTGGCTCCTCTTATCCACCCCCACCTGGCTTTTTCTCCCTTCCAGGGCTGGAGCAGAAAAGAAGCCCCTCCTCACACTTGGGAAGCTACTTGGCCACAGGACACATTTGTGCAAAGTAGGAGATGAGCGTCCCTCCTCCCAGCATCCCTTCTCCCAGCATCCCTCCTCCCAGCAGCAAAAGCCTTCTGCCCAGCGGGCCCAGCGGCTCCGGTGCTTAAGCACAGCCCGACCCACCAGCCGCTGCAGCCCCACTGTAGGAGGACGCGCAGAGCCCCCCCAACACACACACAGGAAAACCGGGGCACTCCCAGCTGTGGCATCTGGGATGGATGGGCAGGGGAAGCAGGATGGAAGGAGGAAGGGTTTCAGGAGTTGAAGGCTGCCCTGAGAAGGTGGTGGGACGCTCCCTCCCTCTCTGGGAGGGCAGAAAAAGAGAGGAGGGGGTAGGGTTGAAAAGTCACCTGAGTCAGAGAAAACAAGAGCCCCTCAGGGGAGGAAGGACAGGATCAAGTGCCTCAGAGCCTGTGCTGACCCTGGCATGCCTGCGGGCCCACCACGTAAGCCAGAGAACCATACTGTGTGCCGGGAGCCTTGAGGCCGTCCGGCCCTCACTGACAGCTGTGAGCGGACCAAGTCGGGATAGATCCTGTCACGTGCTGTGCCGTGCAAGGGTGGGAAGTGTGGGGTGCCCGTGACAAGTTCTCAGGTGCTGTGAACCACCCCACAATTTGCCAGGTCAGGGTTTCGAAACAGGTTTGCAAGACCCGCTGTGTGCATCTGCAGACACACACCTGCAGTCACGAGGTCACAGGGCAGTGTGTGTGCACCCGTGTGGCTGCGTGTGCATGTGAGTGTCTCTCACAGGCCAGGTGATGGGGGGCAGGGGCTCCCAATGGGAGGGGCTCAGCTGGCAGCCACCCCAAGGAAGGGTATGGAACGTACCCCAACAACCTCAAAGCCTTCCTCTTGCGCCCTCATTTTGACCCAGTCATTTTTGGTCAAAGCCAAACTCCATATCCCACCGCAAAGCTGGAGTGGAAAGTTAAAAAGAAAGAACCCCACCCCCCACCCCAAAAAGGAAAAGGGAAACCAGCCAGAAAGGTGGGAGTGGGTGGCTCAAAGGAGAGGGTCTGGGCCCTCCCATCCTCCTTTGGTTCCTGGCACCAGCTGCTGCATCTCTAGAGCCGTACAGTGATGGAGATGGATGGAGATGCAGGCGGCCAGGGGCGGGTGGCCCTCCTGGCCTGGAGGCGGCCCCCTGACTGGCAGGGCAATGCCAGGCCGCTCCAGCCCCAGCCCCCTACACAGACCACCAAGCCTTTCTGTAAACATCACGCGCAGAGAAAGGGGCGAGGTGGCGGGAGAGTGTCAGGATCTTTCCCCTGCTCCTGTTCCATATGTTTTTTAAATAAAATAATTACCCCGCCCCCAACCCCTCCCCATCTCTGGAAGTCCCCACCCCAAGCCCAAAAGCAAACAGTTTACGAAGAGTAAAAATGGTGACTCAGAACTTCCCGCCGCGGTCCCGGAAGAAACCTTCAGCCGCCTGGGCCTCCCGGAAGGTGACTGTGACGGAGTTGGCGGTGATATCGGTCACTGTCACTTCACTTGCGGGGAGCACGGGTGTCCAAGGAGGTGGCCCCTCGGCCAGGTCTGCATCTGCGACAGACACAGGAGATGGACTGAGCTAAGGACAGCACTGGCGACACTGCTGCCTTTGGATCCCTGCCCACCCAGCACCAGGTCCCCCCTCTGGGGCTGCAGCCAGCTCTGGGTCTAGCTCAAGGCCGGACGCCCGGGAGGAGGTCACTACCTTCGTCTTCCCAGCCTGGATAGGTTGACCCCCAGTGGGACCCCAGGAAGAGCTCGGGGCTGTGCCAGGGCCCCTGCAGGCTGTGCAGCCTCGGAAGCACCTCGGTCCCCCTCTGGGCATTGCAGCACTTGGACCCGATGGCTCGAGGGAACCCCCCCCCCAGCACTCTGGGGCTTGGGCATGGGATGCCTTACCCTCCTCCTCGGGGGGCTGCTCAGCAGGCTCCCACTCGCTGGCCGCCTGCAGGACGTCCGGGGCCGCTGGCTCCTGCAGGAAGAGCTCCCGTGGATGGCTGTGACTCTCCAGGTCGGGCCCGCGGGGCGGGAACTTCTTGCGTGAGAGCCGCAGGTACTTGTGGGCCTTCCGCGGCTTGCGGAGCGGGAAGGGCAGGGCGGGCACCATGGGGCCCTTGTCCACCATGGGTGCCCCTGCCTTGACCACCCCCTCAGGGCTCCCGCTGCCGAGTGGGCGCGTCAGAGAGAAGCACAGCTTCTCCTTGCCCTTGGCCTTGTGCGAGCTCCGCAGGTCCATGCTGTACAGCCGCTGCGGGGGCAAGCCAGGGCACGGCGGGTCAGCCCTGCCCTCCCAGCCGCTGCCGCGCCTTTGCTCATGCTGTTCCTCCCACCTGGAGTGCCCTTCCCTGTGTTTCACGGCCTGGAGCCAGCCATTCCTCCAACCCCCAGCCCAGCCCAGAAAGCCACCCTCTGAGCAGCCGCAGCCTGTATCACCCACACCCCACTGCCCCAGCCTGGCCTGGTGCAGCTGCTCATCTTGGCCCCACAGGGTAGCCACCTCTCCCCAGGGGGGTTGTGTACAGCTCAGGGCCGGGCCAGTGCAGCAGAGGAGCCCACAGGAGCACAGACTGAAAACTGACCAAGAAAAAGCAAATCTGGATTTCTTCTGGTCCCAACTAAGGAGTTCTTCACCACGGGGAAGGAATCTTTGCCTCCTAAAGGACCCCCAAGGCTGAAACAGCCAGCTGGCCAAGGAGACGGTGTGAGGTGGATGCCCTCGGGTTCTGGGAACAAGTACCCAAGGGGTGCACATGGCACTGGGTGCCCCAGGTCACACAGCCACTGGGATGGTGTTCTGCTCGCAGCCCACAGGGTGCTCCTCTGCTCTGCAGGCCCTTCCCCGTGCAGGTGCCACATCGCACTCTAGGGATTTGTCTTATTGACTTCGGCTGAAATGGATACAAATCCAAGAAAGATGCTTGGTGCTAAGTGTTGGGAGGGCCTGGATAGGTCCAGGATAGTACCTTCTGCTGCCACCTATCACCAGAGGCCAGGGAAGACAGTGAGGCTTCAGATGGGATGGTGGCTCAAACCTCCCCCAGCTGGGAGCAGAGATCACAGGCATAAGCTCCATTCTCCCACCCTGCCCACTAACTCCCAACACTCAGCACAGGGTACAGGTTGTTCTGGGACAGGAGGAAGGCCAGCCAGGGAGAGGTAGGGACAAGACTGTAATGCCAGCAGCGCTTATCCTACTGCAGCTTCATCAAAATCCACTCCTTCATCCTGGCTCGGTGGCCATCACAAGCCTAGTAAACTCCTCTAACGCTGCAAGGCAATCCGTCTTTGCCCTTCTCCACCTCACCAAGAGAGAACCGCAGCTACTAATAGGCATCCAGGAGCCCCCGGACTCAGACCTGGGTTTGAATCCAGCTGTGTTACCCTGGGTAAACTCCTGGCCTCCCTGAGCCTCAGTTTCTCTGTCAGTGAGACGATGAAGAAGCCAGCCTCCAAGACTGCCGCCCCCAATTCCTGCCTCAAGGAATTCACATCCATGTGTAGTCCCCTCAACCCCTACCTACTATAGGACTTCTTCCAAGGCTAGCTCATTAAAGACACTGTGCCCCCGGCTTGCTCTCTTGGATCCTCTGCTCTGGGGGAAGACAGGGGCCACACTGTGAAACCACCTGGGAGCCCTCAGAGAGGCCCACATGCAAAGTTCCAGGCCTCCTGTCAACAACCAATGCTGACCTGCCGCCACACGAAGAGCTACCTTGGAAGCAGGTCACCCAGCCCCAGTCCAACCTCCAGATGAGTGCACACTGGTTGACATTTACAACTGTAACCTAAACTAGAGTCGCTAAAGAACCAGCTATGGGACTCCTGCATTCCTGACCCACCGAGACTGTGTGATATGCTAAGTGTTCATTGCTCTAAGTTGCTAAGTTTGGGACTAGCTTGTCACATGGCGGTCGATACCAAGCACAGCCTCCTGGAGGCTTTGTGGGCGGGTGACGCACATTCACTTGTGAGCAGCACTGAGCACAGAGCTTAGCATGGAGAAGACGTCTGACAAACAGATGCCACCCTCCTTCTTGGGACCCAATTCACACCAGACCCCGTGGAAAATGCCCACTGCGTGAAGGGAAACCCATCCTTTCCGGCAAAAGCCTCAGATGATCTATAATCAAGAGTGGGCAGGAGACAGGACATGGCTCACACTCTGTGTAGACCAAGAAGCCATGTTGTTTGGCTTCAAATACCTAGGTGAACGTTAGTCGATTAAGGAGAGCAGATATGCTTTTCATCCCAATTTTATAGATCAGAAAATTCAAGCTCAGAGAGGCAGAGACATGCCTCAAATCACATCACTTCAAACTCGACCCACTTTCCAAGCACAACAGTGAAGTCAGCAAAGTGGTCCCAAGACCTGGGCAATGTGAGGCGTCCCGGAGTTTAGAAGCCTGTGTGTGGCAGAGGATTGGAACAGGAGGCCCCGCAGGCTCCTTCTCACTCAAAAATGCCCCATTTCTAGGGCATCCCAAGACAACAGTTCCAGAATTCTGAGTGTCCTTTTATTGGATTCTAAAATTCCAGGTGCCCATGTTGCCTCAATTCTAAAGCTTATGTTTCCTGAAGTCCTCAAATATTATAATTTTGTATTTGGGGACTTTGAGCATCATAAAGGCTCACTTACAAGATCCTAGGCTTTCAAAATTCTAGGCTCCCTTCAGCCATATACCCACCTTGCCCCGAGCCCCACAGCACCTCCCACCCAGGCTGTCTTCCTTCCCCACCCCCCCAATGGAGACCCCCTGAGTGCACCACCCCCCAGGGCCCTGGGCAGAGCAAGGAGGGTAAGTGGTTCAGCTCAACTAGCTGGTGCAAATGCATGGGCTGGGGCAGACTGATGGGAGGGGCAGGGGGACCTCAGGGTGGGCACCAGGGCTGGCGGGGTTACCTGCAGCAGAAGCCGCTTGGGTTTCGGACCTCTCTTCCTATACCCCGACGCTCGGTCTCTCTCCTCCCTGGGGTGCAAAGCAGATGGCAGAAGAAAAGCAAACACTGGTGACATTTAAGGGAAAGTAAAGCATCCGCTCCACCTCATACTCTCCTGTGTATGGGGAAAGGGGCACCCGCCATAGGCCACCCCCAATCCTCAGGTAGGGACTCCTCTCCATTGCTTTCTCTACACCCTAACAGTGGGGCCCCATGTTCATATCCCAGGGCCTCGGTCTTCCCGTCTGGCAAAAGGGGTGCAGGGGCACAGCCACTGGTCCTAACCACTGAGGTGGGACTTGCGTGACATCTCCCAAAGTATGTGGGTCTCTACTGGGCTCCAGGGTCAGGTCAGAGCTCTGCTCTCCATGCCACTGGGTACACCCTCCAAAACAATGCAGTTCTTCCAGTTTCCACTCTCAGAAGAGTTGTACAGAAACCTGTCAATCAAATTTGCCTCGAATGTCCCAGGGGAGCTGATGAGAATGTATATGGTCCTCTCGTGAGATGCCAGAGTGCCTCAGCGGTTGAACTCAGGGCGTGATCCAGGGATCCAGGATCGAGTCCTGCATCGGGCTCCCTGTGGGGAGCCTGCTTCTCCCTCTGCTTGTGTCTCTGTTTCTCGTGAATAAATAAAATCTTTAAAAATTTTTTTAAAAATTAATAAAAATTTAAAAAAAGGAAATGGTCCTCTCATGAGTAAAGCTCTACCTAGATTCTTCCCCTTTTGGGATCTGGATGACCTTGGTGGAGAGGACAGGCTCTTGCTTCTATCATCTGGTTCAGAAAAGGGAGAACAACTTGCCTATATCGAGTCTCCAGTAGATGCCAGACTCTCTGCTGGGTGCCCTCCCCACACCACAAACACACAGGCACGACCCGAGGATGCATACAAAGCCACACAAGACACACACAAGACAACACAACAGAGACTCCAACAACAGTGCCGGTGGAGAACTTCAAAGCCATTTGTATTCTATTTCC
The DNA here is from genome assembly GCF_003254725.2 of Canis lupus dingo. NCBI lineage: Eukaryota > Metazoa > Chordata > Mammalia > Carnivora > Canidae > Canis > Canis lupus. The sequence continues at coordinate 26,613,726 of NC_064252.1, read as the reverse complement.
TTTCATTCCTGCTTTCTGTGGCCCCAGCTACAGAGGCCATGTGGGCAGCAGAGAGACTGTGGAGGCTGGGAGTGTGCGCCCTTCCCCCTACTGACTGTGTGACCCCAGAGAGTCTCTCTATCTGAGCTCAGGGCTGCCCATCCCAGGTGGCTGTTTCCACCACTAGCCCTCCTCCCTCCTCAGGGCAGTACTGCCCACGGGCTCCAGGGACACTGGGGGAGATGCATCTGCGTAGGGCCCTTCCTCCCTCCCTCCCTGTGGGGTTGGCTGCAGCAGGTCTGCCCTGAGGCCCTGGAGCCAGCATTTGACCACACCGTGATACTAGCCACTTGGCTTGCCAGGACAGACCTGCCGGCCTTTGAGGGTGAGTCTTCTCTCAGAAGCCAGTGCTGGGCACCAAGACACCCTGTTCCAGGCCCAGCTCTACCCTGACTCAAGGGAGACCTTGACTGATCACTTCCCCTCTGGACCTCACAGTCCTCGTCTGGAGCAAGACAGTCCCTCCTCAGCTGGCCATCAGGGCGTTTGGGAGGAGCAAGAGAAGTCCCTGGGATTTATCAAAATGGAGGGTAGAAAAGCTAAAATAATAAAGTGAGGTAGGGGTGAGAGGAAAGAGAAAGAAGAGAGGAAGAGGACGAGGAAGTAGAGGGAGAAGGAAGGGTTGTGGGAGAAAAGAACAATGATGATAGTGTGTTTATGGCATTTACATGTGAGGGAGCCACTATTACTATCCTTGCGTTATAGTCATGGAAACTGAGGCACAGAGAGCTTAAGTCACTTGCCGAGTGCCAAAATTCTGACAGCTTCTGCCACTAAGAGCTGAGCTCCAGGCCTAGCGAGGGTCCAGGGTCCAGTCAGGGCCAGCAGGGCAGGACTGCCAGGCCACACGATCCTGGTTTCCAATCCAATGCAGTGTGTGCGTGTGTGTGCACGCATAAAGGGGGAGGGGTGCATTCTATCCAGTCCTTATCACCTAGGGCCTGGTTTCTGTCAGCCTTGGATCCTGACATCAATGTCCAGGGCCCTAGGGTGGTGGCACCCTAGGAGTTGCACCCTCTCCGCCTCTCCCTGTTGGCGGGACTCCACAGAAGAGCCCCTTTGCCAGACTCTGAGTCTCTTTAAAACCCTGCAAGGCTAGTGTTAAATGGGCATCATCCCTCTTTTACTCCCTCTTCACCAAGACTGAGAGAAGAAGGCGAAAAGTCACACAGTAGGTCTGTCTGTAAAGGTCTCCAAGCTCTTCATTTGTTCCTTAACTATTTTCTGACTCATTCAAAATAACATCCAAATCCTCCACTGGGACTTAGTGGCACTCCCTGAGCTGTGCACCCCCTTCCTTCAACTGCCCCACTCCTGCCTCATCTCCCACACATCACCCAGCTCACACCACTCCAGCCAGCCGCACTCAGAGCCACACTTGCCTCCATACTGTTCCTTAAACATTGGCTCTCACCCCAGGGCCTTTGCATTGACTGTTCTCTTTACTTGGGATGTCCTTCCCTAAAATACTTGCTAGACTCATTCTCTCAAGTAATCCAGGTCTCTGGTCAAACACTCTTACCTAACTGACCCTTGAACCCCTACCCATCCCCTCCCCCTGCCCCAACCCTGTCCTTGCAGTAGTTATGACCATCTGATAGCATATACATTTCTTGGTGTTGTTTTATTATCTGTCTCTGCACTGGAATTCGAGCCCCATAAGAACAGGGATTTGGTTTTGTTCCTTGCTGCGTCCCTAGCACCTAGAACAGTGTCTGGCACATGGCACAACCTCAAGCCATGAACAAGCAAACAAATGACCCTTCATTACCATCACGGAGATCATTCACACACGTGTGCCCACACTTACTGGTTTACAAAGTGCTTTCATACACCTTGCTCCCCGTGAGAGCCCTGTAAGGTCAACAGCACTATTGCCACTTTGCAGATGGGGAGCATGAGGCCCCGAGGGGGAGGAGGCCTTGCCCACCACCACACAGCTGGTGAGCATCAGAACCAGGATTCTAATTCGGGACTTGGACACCTGCCTGATGCTCTCCTCACTGCTGTCTAGGACATTCCACAGAATTCTCCCCAGCACCACAATCCAAGGCTCCACCAAGCACAAGGAGCCAGAAAAACCATGTGGGATAGGGACTCCCTGATTTTTAAAGGAGAACAGGGGAGAGTTTTCCTCAGAATGGGCAGGACGCTTCCTGGGGAGAAGCAATGGAAGAGGGCAAGGAAGGGCAGGGGAAGGGCATCTAACTGGGAGTCAGGAGGCCTGGATTAAGCCCTGGTTGGGTGGCTTCCCAGCGGTAATGTCCCCTGAAAAGCTCTTTAGCTCCTCAGAGCTTCAGCTTCCCCATCCATCAGAGGAGATTCTCATCCCTATCTCAGGAGATCACCATAAAGGGCCAAATGGAAATGATTTTGTGCAAAGATCCCACTCTGTACAGGTGGGCAAGGTGAGAGGATACAGAAGGATTTGGGCTGCCTGCTGGTGGGGAGATCGGTGAAGCAGCAGATTCAAAAAGCTCCTATATCAGCAGAAACGACATTTTGTCAAAGGCTCCCCACTGAGATGCAACCTCACTGCCCATCAGCGGAGCTACCAATCACTAACATTCAGAATCAGAGCAGAGTACTGGCAGATAAGGGAGATGGGGGCGGGGGGGGGCCTTTGCCCATGGCCACTGAGCAGGGAGGTGGCCAGTGGGATGGACCAGAACTCAGACATCCTTGCTCTGAAGCCACAATCCATCCCCTGGCCTTTCTCAAGCTTCACTGGATTCTCCTTTTCTTGGTGAGACAGTCTCTAGGGAGAATCTCTCTCTGATCTGTTATCAAGGCCACCACTGTCCATTATTGACATTGCTGGCCCTACACAGGGCATCTCCGTAAAGCATTCTTATACTTTTCACAGCAGTTAGAAGCCCTACCTTTGGGAAAATCAGGACCAGTGTTATTAGGGGATGGCCCATTTTACAGCAGAGAGACCGAGGCCTGGAAAGGTTAGAGAAGTAGCCGATATCACTCAGCAACAGGAAAGGGCCCTTGGCTGCACTGGTATCTGATGCCCACCCCCTTCTTTCAGCTGCATATGAAATCGGGCTGTCCCTGCCTAACCCCCTCCCCATCATGCCCATGCCCCATGTTCGGAGCCAAGCCAGCAGCAGGCTTCTTATGAAACCTCAAAGCCTGCCTTATGCCCAGGCCCAGTCAGGCTGAGGCCCCCTTACTTCTCCTCATAGGCCATGACCAGGCGGGGGTCCAGGATGTGCTCTTCCGGCTCCCATGTGCTGTACCTGGGGAGAGAAACCGCAGGTCAGAAGCTGCCCTGCCCCCCACTGGCATTCACCAAGGGTATAGCTGTTCCACCAGGGCCTGCCATCTGCAGACTTTTGCTCCCTTTCTGGCCCAACATAACTGTCACCTACTCCTCACAGCTATCCCTGGTTGCCCAGGCTAGGTCAGGGGGCTCCTGAACTCCAGACACCAGAACTCCCCTCATTCTGAGCACTGATCACACCACCCTATAAATAACTGCATCCAACTCCCAGTTAGGCCTCATGCTCACCCCAGAAGCACAGGGTACCCTGCCCAGGATTCCCTTCCTGTGGGAGGCATGAGCCTGTGGTCAAGAGCTCAAGTCTGGCTCTGGAGCCAGACTACCTGGGTTCAAATCCCAGCTCAGCCCTTGCTAGCTGTCCAACCTTGAAGGATTTACTCAACATCCCTGTGCCTCCATCTCCCCATCTGTAAAGAACTCTTGCGCTGCTTAATACGTTCATCTAAGTACCTAGTACAGTGCTTACTGTTGCTGTCCCTGCCCACAATCTGCAAGCCCTGGCCCCAACATCTCCTCTGCCCAGGCGGAGCCACTCCCTCCCTCCTCGGCACACATCTGTACCTTCACTGCCAGGTGTGAAGTTCCCCCGCCGCCCTGGCATGCAGCAGGAATCTGGTAGATGGTTCAGCGATCCTAGGATCCCATGGCAGGTCGCCTTGGTATTTCGGGTGGGGACCTTCCACCACCCCCAGACTGGGGAGCATCCCCTGGTGGGACAGCCTGGGGAGCAACAGCTTAGCAGCTCCACAGCTGAAGCCATCCTTGTGCTACCTGCACTGCTATTTACTTAACACTTGCCTTTAAAGCAGCTCACTTTTTTCATTTAATAATTTTAAAAACAAATGTTAGGAGCACCCAGGTGGCTCAGTGGTTGGCATCTGCCTTTGGCTCAAGGTGTGATCCCAGGGTCCTGGAATCGAGCCCCACATTGGAATCCTCGCACCAGGGCTTCACAACTGGTGGTGAAGGTAAAGATCTCTGCCCTCATGAATAAATAAATAAAACCTTTAAAAAAAATCTCAAAATAAACAAAAACAAAATTTTAGGGGGCGCCTGGCTGGTACGGTCGGAGGAGTATGTGACTCTTAGTCTCAGGGTCCTGAGTTTAAGTCCACATTAGGTATAGAGATTACTAAAAACATAAATAAATAAACTTAAAAAAAAAACTTATGACTTCCATAAATAGAAAAACTAGTATCACTCACCATAAACAGATGCTAATGCATAAAGAAACTAATCTTTAAAACACATACCTGAATGTGTATATATACACAATATTCAAATACGCAATATATACACAAGCATATAAACACACACATAAGTTCACACGTATACACGTATATGTAAAAACAACAGCAAAGCAATGCACCATGATTCTGGCCCAGGCTGTATGCCCAGCTCTGCTGGACAGGAAGGGAGGCGAGCAGGTATTAGGCAGGCGTTAGGAGGCAGCAAGAGGCTGGCTGGTGGAAGCCCTGTTCCTACTCCTCCTAACCAGCTGAGCTGAAACTTTCATCTTAAACCATCCTGGGACTGATACCTACAAGAAGTCGAATCTAGATTCGAACAAGCTACCTAAGGACAGAATCCTTTCCTCCTTCCTGCCACTGACACTTCTGCACACCTAGTTTATGTTGGGCCCTGTGCCAGGTTCTGTGGACTCAGCAACAAAGGTCCGAGCCCTGAAGGCCTTACAGTCCCTACCCAAGTGCTGCGTGCCCAGCCCGATCAGGTGCCTTCACAGCCCCCCTCATACGTGCTATGCTCTCCGCCTGAGGGACAGTCCCTCCATGACCTCATCCTTTCAGAGCCAGCCCTTGTAGCTTCCCCTGACATCCTTTTCCTCAAACTGTCCCACTCCCAGCAGAACGAACCCTCCCCTCTGCTGCTCTCCACAGCCTGGCGCACTTGGCATCTGCCAAAATTATTGATGAATCCAGTGGCACCCTGGCTGGTAGACTATAAGCCCTCCCTAGGGTGCCCAGCCCAGCCTCCGACCCTAGGTGCTCTGGGAATGGCTATGGAAGCCACTGCAGAGTTCTGCTCACCCTGAAGAAATGCTAACAGTGAAACTGGGGTTTTTTAATAGTTTGCATAGAGCCCAAAGTATAAGCAACCAGAGACTGGCAGAGATCCAAAACTTCCTCTTCCAGAACAAAGGTTAAATTTCTTCAACTGTAACTAGTTACAAGAAACAAGGAATTTTGTGGTCCTCTGTGTCCTCCACCTTCACCCTCTCCCCTTCTCTAGCTGTTAAGATGATTCTACAGTGTTCTGGTCCTCTCTGTCTCTCTCACTTGCCCACTGCCCTGCCCATTTTTTGGTTGTTGATGTAGGTGCTATGTGGTTCCTGGCAAGTCCCTAACCTTCTCTGGACCTCAATTTCCTCATCTTAAGACTCACCACCACCACCACCATCACGGTAACAGCACCGCTCACTGCCAGGGGCTCATCTATTCCTCATAAAACCCCCATGAGGTAGGTTACCCTATTTAAAGATGAAGAAACAGGCACAGAGAGTAAGCATCTTGCCAAGATCACGAAGACAGTAAGTGGCCAGTCTGTGGTTGGAACTGTTGAATCGTGGCCACCCTCTACCTTTGGGTCTCTCACCCGGCACTGCGCCTGGCTCCCCACTGGGCTGTGATGTCCCTGGGTGAAAGGCAGTACTGACTGACCTGTATCTGACTGAGGCTTTGCACACAGTGGGTGCACAGAAAGGCTCAGCGGATTCAGGCCGGGCCTTTACTTGGCTGGGGTGGCAGCACGTGAAACAATGGGACAGGGTCAGACTCTGCAAGCAGCAGGAGGCCTGCCTGGTCCTGCTCCAGGCTGCGGCAGAGGAAGGGCAGGGGGACGCAGCGCCTCACTCTCTCGGGCCCCCCCGCCCCCTAAAGTGGAGGCCAGCGGCCGCTCCACAACGTGGGGAGCCAGAGGCCGCGGTGAGACGCGCGGGGCGCACTGCCCAGGCGCCGCGGACCTGGGTCTGCCGGAGGGCGGGGCGGGGCGAGCGGAGGGGCCGACGCGGGCAGGGCGGGAACACCGCGCTCCGTGGGGGGCGGAGAGCCCCGCTCGGCCCGCCCCGCCCCGCCCCGCCCCGCCCCGCCCCTGCAGCGGGGCCGCCGTGCGCGCGCACGCACGGAGGGGGCGCGCCCGGATTACCAGCCCAGCCAATGGGGGGCGGGGGCGGGGGCGGCGCGCGGCGGCCGCGAGGTAAACACGGCCACGTGACCGGCGCCCCGCCCCCCGAGCCCGGGTAAACAGGCTCGCGGCCTCCCCGCCTGAGCCGCGCTGCGCAGGCTCCCGCCGTGCCGGGGGCGGGGCCCCCCGGGGCCAGGCCCGCCCTAGTTCCCCCCAACAGCTCAATTTAAAGCCCTCCAAAGTGAGCCGCCGGTCGGGGCCCTCAGGTCTAAGACAGACGGGTGCGGCGGTGCGCAAGTCAGGCCGCCACTGGGGCCTCGTTTACTCATCCGTGAGGTGGGGATGCCAAAGGTCCCAGTACTGGGGGCTTAATGTGATGATTAGATGTGCTAAGCCACGTGAAGCACTTACATCCGTGTGATACGTAATAAAAGCAAAGACGCGTTAATTAAATAAATCAAAATACAGGGCGAAAACCTGCCAGGCCGGAATGCTGGCCTCTGCTGTTGCCGCCCAAACCCAGCGTTGGAGGAGGAAGATGCACGGCCACCTCCTCTGTCCCTGGCACTGTGTTATCAACTTGTGTTATCAACCCTTCAACAGAGTCCTGTGAGGCTAGGGCCTCATTTTACATGTGGAGAGATGAGAGGTGCAGAGATTGAGGGCTTTGCCATGGGTCACACAGCTTGTAAATCTACAAAACTAGGCTCCAAAGACAGCCTGGTCTGGCCCCAAAGCCCAAGCCCTTGCTCCTGAATAGCCAAGTCACCTTTGGCAGAGCTGATTGTGTATCACAGGTGCTAGGCCCCTACGCCCCGGGATCAGGGAAACCACAGTTCAGATTATCCCAGCTATATTTGACCCTGGGGCACAGACTCCTCTGCTATGGATATCTGTGTCCCCATCTGTAAAATGGGTTGCAAAGAGGCAGTTAAAAATGGGCCAAGGCGGGATTCCCAGGTGGCTCAGCGGTTTAGCACCTGCCTTTGGCCCAGGGCGTGATCCTGGAGACCAGGGATCCAGTCCCACGTCGGGCTCCCTGCATGGAGCCTGCTTCTCCCTCTGCCTGTGTCTCTGCCTCTCTCTGTGTGTGTGTCTCATGAATAAATAAATAAAATCTTTTTTTAAAAAAATGGGCCAATGCCTGACTCATGCAAGGTGCTTACTGATTAGCTGCCTGGTTATTGCTTTGGCCACTGACAATATCATTACCAAAGCTCCCCTGAGGTAGTCCTCCCTAAAAGATGGAGTAGTGTTCACAAGTGGGAAAAGAAGAAAGGAATGCATTCCCAAAGGGGGTAACAGCAGTCCTGGGCAGGCTGAAATCAGTGGAGTATCTGAGGGTCTGTGTGGGACACAGAGACGGAACTGATGATTTAATAATATCTTCTGCCCTGTGCCCCCAGACCCTCCCTATGCAATTTTCTGTACCTTCCAGAACAAGATAGCTCCTCTGCCCCATCTGCTGGGGATGAAGGGCAGTCATTTGTCTGCTGTTGGGGAGAAAACGGACAAAGCATGTAATGGCCTATCAGAGGCCTGGCACGGAGTGTGTGTCTAAATCATGGTTTCTGTTATTAATATAAGCCTCCTTGACAGGGTGAGGAAGGTGCTGCCGAAGGTGCTGACTCTCCTCCCCACCAACGAACGCTGGCACTACCCTCACCAAGTCTCCCAGGCCTGTAGGCAACAGCCTAACCAGCTACCCACTCCCCACCCTCTTTCTCAGTCTCTTCTCCAAGCAAGGAACCCCAAGGAGGGGAGACTAAAGCCCACATGGATTACAAAGGACCCCAGGTCCTCCTGCCTCACCCCCTGCCAACCTGTTTTCCTCCAAGTGAAGTGGGGTGATGCAGTAGGTGGCATGAAGTAGGTGCCACATGGCAAGGGAGCTGTAAGTTATATTCTTGTCATGATCTCCCTTCTTTGGGCCTCAGTTTCCCCATCTGAGGACTGATCTAAACCATTTCTAAGACTACTTTGAGCCCCTTTGAGGAATGGAATCTCCTAGATTCCTTTCCTGTCTGTGGGGAGACCTAGAAGTTGAGCTAACTTTGTGTTAAGAACCAACATTTCGTAAGTACCTGGTCATCTGAGACTTCCATCCCCTCACAACAACGTTATTCCAATTGGAAGATGAAAAAGCAGAGGCTCCACCACACTGGGGACCTAGATAGCTGTGAGCCAGGCCAGGAACCCAGGACCAAAGTGCAGGGGAGCCAGGGGTGCCCCGGGTCATCTTGTCAAACAAGGCTCCCAGAGCCCCTTTGAGGAGTCACAAAAGGTAGTCATTCGGGCCCACCTGGTGGTCTCAGCATGTTAAGAAACAAGTGGCAGGGGGCTCAGGCCAGCAGGAACATGAGAAGCTGCTCTTGGAGTGCTAGGCCCTTCTCTCCTGGCTGAAGCTCTGATAAGCAGACATATCCATTTGGGATTAAAAAAGTGGAAGAAGGAATTTTTCATTGATAAGTACCTCTGTTTCAAGAAGGAAATCTTTCAAAAGATGGAGTCTAGCGAAGAGGAAAAATAGCCAACGGTGCCTTGAAGGCCAACCAGCTGACTACACTCCCATGCAGCTCCTTCTGGTGCTGAAGCTAAGGGGGCACATGTACCGGGGAGTCAGTGCCCTGCTGCCCACCCCAGGCCTTCTCCTTTTCTAGCTCCCCCTCAACTCTTACTGTCCCTTCACACAGGCTGGAAGGCCACCTCTCATCTGCGGGGAGGAGGAGGGGATCCTCCCCCAGGTCCAGGGTATTGGGCAATGGGCGGTGGGTGGCGGGAGCAGCAGCAGTGGACCAGGGCAGGACTTGGTTGGCCAGTCCCCAACCCCAACCTCAGGATGCCTGCAGGTCGTCCTGAACACTTGCAACCAGGCCTTGCACCGGCAAGGTGAAGGAACATGAAAGAGGAGGGCAGGGCGTGCGCTATACAGCCTCTTTTTGCAGAGCGGGAAACTGAGGCAACACAGGCTGTATTTCCCTCTGCTGTGTCTCCCCACCAGGCCCTCATGACGCTCCCAGAATCCAATACCAGGTCAGAAACAGAAACATAGCAGAAAGCCCCTGGCATAAGCAACAGCAGCTCTGGGCAAAGGGGGTTTCCAGGAGTCACTCCCAAGGAGGCAGGGCCCCCACAGACCAATGAAGAGGCCCCACGAATTGTTCATTCCCTCCCACTCCCACCCCCCTGTTGGCAGGTGATTGGTTAGTAGGAAGGTTCTTGATTGGACCTTAGCAGGAGAGGTGGAGCCACGGGAAGGGGACCTACAGCCAGCAACCTGTACTGCAACTCTGAGATAGAGGCCCAGAGGCGATATGTGAAAGTGGGGAAGCCCAGTTCAAGTCCCACCTCTGCCTCCACTTGCTGTGTGACCTAAGGCAAGATGCTTAGCTTCTCTGAGCATGTATTCTCATCTTTAGAGATCACCACCATCCCTGCTTCACAAGGCTATCTGGAAACCTGCTTGGTAGACTGGAGAATGCTATCCAAAGGCAAAGTGAGCTCAGGCTCTGTCCCTAGCTCTATGGCACTGAGGACTCCTGCCCCACTGGCTAGACTTGTCTTATCCAGCCCCACAAACCCCCCTACTCAGCACTACCCTACTATTTGCTCTATCTCCACCTGGCCAGCAGCCATCTCTGAAGCCAAGATGCTGGGCCTTCACCTCTCAGATGCCAGGAAAAGCCAGAAATGGGGCTTTTCCAACCAAAAGATGGAGCTCAACCCAGAGCAGAGCAGGAGAGAAGAGAAGCCGGGGCCCACCTTGACCCTCACGTCCTTCCAGCCCCTCAGCCAGCAGAGGGGAAACCGAGGCTTAATCAAGGTTCAACTGCCAATTACTAAAGCAGCTGGAGCTAAAAGCTAGTCAGGAGAGAGGCAAAAGGCAGATGGAAGGATGAACAGGTAGGCAGACACATACACACAAAGGAGCCTTACTTTGGAGGCCATCCTTTCCATTTCACCAGATATTCGACTTTACCCTGGAAAGAAAGAGAAGCAGACAAAGTGAGATACACAGCTGCCCCGACAACCATCATGGGACAATAAGGTCCAATAATTTCTGCAGACTGATGTCCCCATAACACATACACAGTCCAGGGACACTCCCCCCCCCCACACACACACACACCCCAGAGCTCCACCAACCCAAAGACACCCAAACTTTGGCTGCTGGGTGACTACCCCACCTAGACTGTCCTTCCTGTAAAAGCACAGGAGTGCATCTGGCCCCAAACGTTTCTGGGGCTCCTACAGCAGAAGCTCAGAGCCCATGTCACACACGGGGAAATGACCACATGGGGCATGGATCGCCAAAGATCCGGTGCCCAGAGTCCCAGTATTATGACCATAGCTTTTTAACTTTTAACAAACAGAAGACTCTCCAAATTCTAGAAAATTCCTCACTGTGGCAGGTTTCCCATGGCTCTAGCCCCACCAGTCCCCTTCCCTAGGAGAGGCTACCTCTGGCCTGGGGGGTGCCAGGCCAGTGACTTTAGGACTCTTAACTCAAAAGACCCTGGCAGGACTCCAGAAAATGCTGACAAAGGCTCCACCTTCAGAAGTGGTGGTCACCACCCCTCCAGTAGTTAGGAAATAGAGCCTGACCCCTTCCTTCCTCACTGATGGGGGCCTGGCTTCCCAGCCCTACCCGATCCACCAGAACTTTAGGACCAAGATAAGTCATCCCCTCAAAGAGGCCTGCCCTGACCACCCTTTCTAATGCCATCCCTCCCACGTTCCAGTTCTCTTTCTGCATCACACACAGCCCCACTGGAAGGCATCTGTATTTATTTTCCTGTTCGTTGCGTGTCTCCCCTGCCGGACTGCCAGCTCCATGAGGGAAGGGATGTATGCTTCCCTGGGGCTTAGACGGGTGCCTGGTACATAACAGACTCTCTATAAATACATTTTGAATGAATGGCTGAAGGAATGCTGTCCCTCACTCTCTGGCACTACCGTGTAGGACGGTAACCACTGGATCTGCTTAGGCTACTGTGCGTGGAAAGCACTGGGCTTTGTAAAATAAATGAAAATTGAGGAAACCCTGGAGGGAGGAGGAAGGGCGGCCCCAAGAGTTCAACTCCATCAGTGCTGGGGGAAGAAAAGCCCATGGCCCTCCTCCACCTTCACCCTTGGCCCAAGACCCCAGCACTGAGTTTTCTCTCTCCAAAGACCACGAGCTAGCAATTAACCAACTTAAGCTCCTGCTCTATCTCCATCTCTACCTCGGGGTGTGACCTTCACCAGGTCACTTCCTCTGCGGGGGGTCTCAGTCTCTGCCCAAGTCAACTGGGGGGGGGGAGGTGACCTCTAAGACCCCTCCCAGCCCTGCCCCTGGAGCCTCCCAAGGGGCTGCAGAGAGGAGATAAGGGGCAAGGATGGTGGAGAGTGCCAGAAGAACTTTCCCCGAGGGCTTCCATCCCCCACCTCCAGTGTGAGGTGACCACTCTGCAAACAGGTGCACTGGAAATGTGGTCCGCCAGAGTCCGGCCCCGAGGCGCGGGTGCCCGAACCCAGCGAAACTGGTGCCTCCTTAAATTGCAGGGTGAATGCTTTGGAGGCGAAGGGAAGAGGGAGGAGCTTAGAGGATGCCCCAGCGCTGTAGGCGGCCTCGCGGAGCGCGGCCGGGCGGGGCCGGGAGTTGGGGTGGGGAAGAGGGAGAGGTGTGCGCTGGAAGACGGGGAGAAAGCCGGAGGTGGGGGTAGAGGGCTCCGAAAAGGTCGAAGTCCAGAGTGAGACCTCAGAAGCAGGAGGCTCAACCTCCGCCTCCAACTTCCAAGGTCTCGGTACCGAGTCCGGGGTCCTGAGTTCGGGACCCAGCTCCGACGCTAACACGCCAGGCAAGCCTTCTCCTCAGCTCGGGCCTCCATCTCCCCTTATTTAGAATGAGGGAAGGCTGAGGGAGGATGGCATTCGGGATCCCCACAGTCTGATCCTAATCTCCAGCTCTGGCGGGCTCAGCTGCCCCCAGGATGCCGGGCCGACAACTTTTTTATTCTACTCATCCTACGAGGCGGCAGGGGAAACTGAGGCACGGGCTGGGGAGACGAGCCCAGCAGCACGGAGCTGCCCGGGCCCCCCCCTCCGCCCCACTCTCCGCCTCGCCGCCAGCGTGGAGGGGACGGTGCTGGGGCCAACAGGGGACCCCACAGGGGTCCTGGGAGCCGCCCCCAGGCAGCCTCACCTTCCGCACGCGCTTCTTCCGGATGCTCTCCACCGCGAACACCTGCTCGCCGATGGCTGACAGCTCCATGCGGGGCGGCGGGCGAGCGGGCCCGGGGCCGGGCCGAGCCGGGCCGGGGGCGGAGCTGCGGGGCCGCGGCTGAGGCGCGCGATGCTCGGGCCGGCGGGGACCCCGTCACCCTCGCCCGGGCGCGCACGCGCACGCGCACGCGCACGCGCACGCGCGCACACCCCCTCGCGCTCCCTCACGCCGCCGACGTTCCATTTTTGAACCTGCGCAACGTTTTCCTCTGCGCGAGCGGGCGGGCGGGCGGGCGCGCGGGGAGGGGGCGGGGCGGGGGCTCGGCTCGCGCCCGGCAGGTCACGCCCCCCTCCCCCTGCCCGCCGGCCCGCCCCGCCCCGCCCCTCCCCGCCGGAGCCCCGCCCCCGCCCCCGCCCCCGCCCCCGCCGCCGAGCGAGCGCCGCCGGCCCGCGGGACTTATTTGGCGCGGGCGTCGCTCGCCACCGGGGCGGGGCGGCATCGTGGCCCCGAGACGCGTTTCTGAGGACGCCCCCGGTGACTGCGGGAGGCCGGAAACAACACGCCGCCGTGGGGCCGACCAGAAGCGGGCAGGGCGCGGAGGCCACGTGTCCCACCTCCCACCGAGGGGCGGGCGGGGCCGGGGCGCGGACCCCCGTGCGGGCCGAGATTTGCATCTCCGGACCGAGGCGCCTAGATCCCGGGTCTGCAGCGGGCGCCTGCTGGGCGGTCCGTCCCGCGGTCCGTCCGGCGGCGGCTGCGCGGAGCGCCGGGGCTGGGCAATAATTGGCGGCAGGTGTGGCCGGGGCGCGCGGCCCCTAGTCGTTCTAGCTTGTGACATGAATGGACCCCGAGACCGCCCAGCCCGCTCCTGTTTTCGCTGCGGCGCCCGCACTCCTTCCCGCCGCCCCCGCCGCCCCCGCCGCCTACCTGCAAGCATCCCGAGTCCTGCCTCCCTGACCCGCTCCTCCTCCCGCCTGCCTGCAGCTACCACCTCCGCGCGAGCTGCCGCCCCCCGCCGCCCCCCCCCCCAGCCGGGGCCACACTGTGCCCGAGAGCGCTTTCTCCAATGCAGATCTGGCTGGGTCACCCCAGTGCTTAAAATCCTCCCATGGCTCCTTATTCCCCCTCAGCAGAAGGTCCAAACGCCTCTGTCTGGAGCGGAGAGAAAGGAAATAGATTTACCCTTGACTTTTGATCAGCAGCAACGGAAGCCATCCAGAAGGCGCTGGAATGATTAATGTCCAGGAAGAAAATAACCATCATCTTAGAATTAAGTACCCAGTGCAAATTTCTTTCAAAAATTATGTGCCCGGTGAAAATACCTTTCCGGGAGGGGGAGAAAATAATAACATTTGCAAATACCAAGACTAAACCTTTGCCACTAGCAGACCCTCCCTCAAGGAAATTCCAGAGGAAGAACTTCAGACGGGAGGATGATGACCACAGACAGGTCTGATGCAACGGGGAATAAAGAACAATGAACATTGACAATATAAAACAATAACAATGTCTTCTGGATAAAAATAGAATTAAAATGCACAAGAACAATAGCATGTAAATCGAATGAGTGGAGTAAAAGGGTTCTAAGATCCTTATATTCTAAAGGAGGCAAATGGAGATACCAAATACACTCAGAGGGACGGCTGGGTAGCTCAGCGTCTTCCTTCAGCTCAGAGTGTGATTCTGTGATTCAGAATCCAGTCCCCGCATGGGGGTCCCTGCAGGGAGTCTGCTTCGCCCTCTGACTACTTCTCTGCCTCTCTCTCTCTCTCTGTGTAGCTCATGAATAAATAAATAAATCTTAAAAAAAAAAAAAAACCACCAAACAAATGCACTTAGACTTGGGCGAGTTAAGAATGTAAGTTGTCATTACCAGGGTAAACTAAAAGAATGGAAGTGCAGCGCATAATACTTATCCGAAATATTAGAGGAGGAAGATAGAAGGAGAAAAATCAACCCAATTAATCCTAAACCAAGCAAGAACAGAGAGAAAAATAAATACAAGAACGATGGGACAAAGATATGACAGATCTAGATGAAAATGTGCTACAATTCAATAAATGCAAGTGGACTTGCATCAAACTGGATAAAAATCCAACTACATGAAATTTAGAAAGCACATCCACAAGAGACACTCCCAAAACGTAAGGCTACTGAAAGGATGAAAGTGAATGCACAGGGAACTGCATCATGCCAAGGCTAACAAGAAAAAGGCTCATCTAGTTCTTTTAATACTAGGGAGAAAAAAAAAACCAAAAACACTCCCTGGAGACAAAGAAAGTCACTTCATAATGAAAATGATCCAATTCACCAGAAAGATAGAACAATTTCAAATTTGTGTGCAAATTCTATAATCTTAAAATAGAAGAAACATGAAGAGAACTATACAGAAAAATAGACATCCAAAATTATGGTGAGAGACCTAAAAACACAATCTTCTGTAATTAGTAGAACAAATATATTCAATAAGGGACATCCAAAATTATGGTGAGAGACCTAAAAACACAATCTTCTGTAATTAGTAGAACAAATATATTCAATAAGGGTCTAAGAAATTTGACTACTGGACTTTCACAGAACATTGTGGCAACAACTGCAGAATTATATATGGAATATTTACAAAACAGTAAATCTCAAGGAATTTCTGAAGTTTGAAATCATAAAGAGTAGATCCTCTGACTATAACACAAATAAGCCAGAAATTGACAACAAAAAGATAACTTCAAAAGCCCCATGTGTTTGGAAATTAAGAAGTATATTTCTAAATAACTGATGAATCACAGAAGAAATCATAATGGAAATTATGCATATTAAATGAGAGAGGAAATATTGCATATTAAAAATGAAGAGGCGCCTGGCCGACTGGGTCAGAAGAGTGTGCAACTCTTGATCGCCAAGTTTGAGCTCACACTAGGTATAGAGATTACTTAAAAATGAAATCCTAAAAAAAAAAAAATTGAAAAAAAAAAAAAAAGAAAAAAAAATTGTGAGATACAGCTAAAGCATGACTCAAAGGGAAGTCATGACTTTTAATGCTTCTATTAGAAAAGCGAAAAGGTGGAAAGTAGCAAGTGCCCATCTCAAGAAGCTGGAAAAAGAACAGTAAAGTAGAATAAAACAGAAGGAAGGAGAGAGTGCAGTAAGAGCAGAAGGTAATGAAAGAGATCAGCAAAAACAAAAACAAAAATTGCTTCTATGAAAATACTAATTATACTGACAAACTCTGGTGAAATTGATCAAGAGAAAAGAGAGAAGGCACAATTAACCAATATCGCAAATGAAAAGTCAGTGAGTCTGCCGATATTGAGAAAAAGAGATAAAAGATAATTATGAATAACTTCATGGCGATAGCTTAATCTTTTTTGGGGGGATCCCTGGGTGGCTCAGCGGTTTGGTGCCTGCCTTCAGCTCAGGGCATGATCCTGGAGTCCCAGGATCGAGTCCCACATCAGGCTCCCTGCATGGAGCCTGCTTCTCCCTCTGCCTGTGTCTCTGCCTCTCTGTGTTTCTCATGAATATATAATAATAATGATAAATATATAAAGGCACCCCAGGCGTCCCAGTAGCTTAAAAATCTTAATGAACTTGGAAAATTCCTAGAAAAAGCATAACTTAGCAAAACTGACTTGAGAAAACCTGAATGAGCATCCCTGGTCATATTACCAAAGTATCTAACAATGGGACACTGGGCATTCATAACAGGTGCCAGCCTTAGCATTGAGCAGAGTCCAAGAGACCTCTGGCTCCCCCCCCACATTAACTCTTTGATCTATATGTCATCAAAATATCTGGGGAGGGGCAGCCCCGGTGGCACAGCGGTTTAGCGCCGCCTGCAGCCCAGGGTGTGATCCTGGATCCTCGGGATCATCGAGTCCCGCATTGGGCTCTCTGCATGGAGCCTGCTTCTCTCTCTGACTATCTCTCTCTCTCTCTGAATGAATGAATAAATAAATAAATCTTTAAAAAAAGAAAAAAGAATATCTGGGGAATCTGGGGCAGCCATGGAGTGGTTGTGGCACTTGGGGTTGAGAGTGGTGGCTCTGTACCAACTGGTATGAAGCATAACCGTTAAAAGAATTGAATCAATCATCACAATTGAATCAATCATCACTAGCGTTCCCACAAAGAAAATTCAGGTCCAGAGAGCTTCACTTATGAGTTATTTAAAGAAGAAGTAATTCCAGCCTTACCCCTACTTTTCCACATACCAGAAAAAGAGGGACTACTTCCCAATTCTTTTTATGACAAGTACAGTGCAAAAAAAAAAATTATAGACCAATGTCTCTCATGAATATACATACAAAAATCTTAAACAAAACATTAACAAACCAAATCTGGCAGTATGGCAAAATGATACTACTTCATGACAAAATTGGGTCTCATCCAGAAATGCAAGGTTGGCTTAACATTTGAAAATCAGTTGATGTAATTCACCACATTAAAAGTTAAAAGAGAAAGACATATGGGCATCTCCATAGATGCAGGAAAAGTTCAACATCTGTTTGTTTTAAAATGTGTAGCAAACTAGGAATTCAAGGGAATGTCTTTATCTTGGTAAAGGTATCTACAAAAAAACTATGGCAGATATTCTAATTAATGGGGAAATATTGAAAGCATTACCCTTGAGATTGGTAACAAAGCAAGGATGGTCACAATCCTCATTTCCATTAAACACTGGATATCCTAAACCTGTGTTTCCCAACATGGTAGCCACTAGCCATCTGCGACTAATGAGAACTAGTCCCAACTGACATGTAAGAGTAAAATGCAATACATATCGGATTTAAAGACTTAGTGTAAAAACAAAAACAAGCAAATCTCCACACTGCAAAATGTTTCATTAATAGTTGTGTACTGATTATATATTGAAACAATATTTTTATACATTGGGTTGTATGAAATTTATTATAAAAATTAAGTTTACCTACTTTTGATATTTTTTAATGTGGCTACTAGAAGATTTCACATTTTATGCATGTGGCCTGTATATATGAATCACATTAGCTTTCTTTCTTTCTTTTTTTTTTTTCACATTAGGTTTCTCTTGGACAGAGCTATCCTAGACAGCAAGACAACAAAATGAAAACAAAAATAACAAGACTACAGATAAATAAAACTGTCATTATTTTCGGGTTCTATGTAGAAAATCCAAAAAATTAAAAATCTTCAGATTATTTTTCAAATTAATAAAAGAATTTAGTAAAACTGTTGGATTGAAAAAAAAAAACAAAACCAGCATACAGAGGCGCCTGGGTGGCTCAGTTGTTCAAGCGTCCAACTCAATGTCAGCTCAGGTCTTGATCCCAGGGTTGTGAGTTTGAGCCCCCAACTGGGCTCCATATTCGGCATGGAACCTACTTAAAAAAAAAAACAAAAAAACCCAACATACAAAAATTTGTTGTTTTGTGCTTCTCTATGCTAGTAATAAATGATTAGAAGATGAAGTACAGGAAGGTATCATTTATAGCATAATAAAAATATGTAGGAGCACCTGGGTAACTTAGTTAAATGTCTGACTCTTGATTTCGGCTCAGGTCATGATCTCAGGGTTGTGAGATCGAGCCCTATGTCTGGCTCCACGCTCAGAGTGGAGTCTGCTTGACATTCTCTTTCCCTCTCCTTCTATTCTTCTTCCTACCCACTTTTTTCCTCTCTCTCTCTCTCATAAATAAATAAATAAATAAATAAATAAAATCTTTAAAAATTTATGTAAATCAAAGGAATAAATCAAATGAAAATACACAAAGTCCTATGGAATACAATTTTATACAGAGATATATTAAAGACTGGATAAAGGGGTGCTTGGGTGGGTCAACAATTGAGCCTCTGCTTTCAGCTCAGGTCGTGATCCCGGGGTCCTGGGATCAAGTCCTGCATCAGGCTCCCTGCATGGAACCTGCTTCTCCCTCTGTCTATGTCTCTGCCTCTCTCTGTATCTCTCATGAATAAATAAATAAAATCTTTAAAAAAATTAATAAAGACTAGATAAAAATGGAAAGTTAACATAGAAAACAATCAAGTAGAAGTGCCTGGCTGGCTTAGTTGGTGGAGCACACAACTCTTGATCTCAGGGTTGTGAGTTTGAGCTCCATGTTGGGTGCAGAAATTACTTAAAACTAAAATCTTTAATAAACAAGCAAACAGGTGGTTATCAGAGTGGAGGTGGGTGGGTGAGGGGAGGATGGGGAAATAAGTGAAGGGGATGAAGAGTACACTTATCAAGATGAGCACTGAGAAATGTATAGAGTTGTTGAATCATTCTTGTACACCCAAAACTAATCTAACACTGTATGTTCACTACACTGGAATTAAGACTTTTTTAAAAAATGGAGAATATGCCATGTTCATAGACTGAAAAACTCAGTACTGGAGCTGTGTCAAGACTCTCCAAATTGACCTATAGAGTCAAGGCAATCCTAACCAAAATCATCCAATTTTTTGAACTGCATAGGGGGTAAGTAACATTTTTATGGAAGTGCAGAGGACTGACTAGTGAGGGCACTCTTTAGGAGGAAGAAAAAGAATGAGAAGAAATTGCCCCTAGCAGATAGCAAAACTTTACAAAAACACCCTACATACATATATATGGAGGGAGGGAGGGCGGGAGAGATACTGAGACCACGCTGGTCAATGGGTATGAACTTTTCAGTAAATGGTGCTGCGATTATTAGTTATTCATATGGGAAAAACTGCAATCAGCTCTCCTACATCACAAAAACTTATTCCATAGGACACTCAAGCTCACTGTGAAAAGCAAAACCCTGAAACTTTTAGAAGATGATATTTTGCAATATCTTTCTTCACGTGAGGTAGAGAATAATTCTTAAACGAGAAACAAAGAACATAATCCCATGGGAAGCAATGGATAACTCTGAGTATATTAACATTATAAACTCTACCAAAGACTACCTAAATAGTTAAAAGAGGAAGAAAGTATTTTAAATACTCATTAATTGACAAAGGAAAGTATGTGAGGAATTCCAATGAATTGATTAGGAGGAGAGACAAGCAATTGGAACAAGAATACAGGAGTGGAGAAGGATGGCAAAAGACTCGGAACTCTAACTTCATGAAGAGGAACCACTTAGAGTGCTTGGGTGGCTCGGTTGGTTAAGCGTCTGCCTTTGGCTCAGATCATGATCCTGAGGTCCTGAGATGCAACCCCGTTTGTGGGTCTCTGCTCAGCGGGGAGTCTGCTTCTCCCTCTGCCCTGCTCATGCTCTCTCTCTCAAAGAAATAAATAAAATCTTAAAAAAAAAAAAAAAAAAAAAAGGGCAGCCCTGGTGGCTCAGCAGTTTAGCGCCACCTTTGGTCCAGGGCATGATGCTGGAAACCCGGGATCGAGTCCCAAGTCGGGCTCCCCGCAGAGACTACTTCTCCCTCTGCCTGTGTCTCTGCCTCTGCCTCTCTCTCTCTCTGTCTCTCGTGAATAAATAAATAAAATCTTAAAAAAAAAAAAAAAGAAAAGGAACCACAAAATGACCAACATAATGAGAAGTTGCTCGTGAGGTTGTGCAAACACAACCCCCCCTCATGAGATCTACAATTTCACCCCCACTTGATAAGCAAAAATTTAAGTCTGACCGTGGCAAGTCCTGACAGGAGTATGGAACAATGTGGATTCTTACACATCGTGGGTGAGAATGACAGTGGATTCACCCATTTTGGAAAGTCAGTTTGGCACTACAGCGTAGCTTTAAACCTGCACAGAATCTGTGAGCCAGCAGTCCGTCTCCTAGGGACACACCTCAGAGCACTGCTTGTACGGGTACACCCAAAAATCTGTTTTTAAATGTTCATAGCAACAGTGTTTGTGGAAACCTGAAACTGGAACCAGCCTCCAAATCCAGTAGCCTGAGCAAGTAAAGCCTGAAATATTCACACATGAGGTTATTATTCAGCATTGAGATAGAAGGAACTGCAGCCGTACACAGCAACTTGGATGGATCTCTCAAAATAAGGCTTAGCAAAAAGAATTAAGAATACAAACCATATGGTACCACTTATATATGGTTTAAAAGCAGGCAAAGCTAACACTATTTTGGGTAAGGATGTATGCACTGATTGTAAAACCAAATGAAAAACAAGGAAATTATTATTATGGGATCAAAGTAACGATTCCCCCTTGGGGAGCGAGGTGAGTGTGAATGCAGAGGAACACATAATCCTGGGGATGTGCCTTTTAATTTGGAAGTTGTTTATGTGAGTGTCTGCTTTATTATTATTCTTTGAATGTCCGTATGTTTTCTGCGCTCTTACATATATTATGTGTCACAATCTAAAAATTAAATTAAATTTAAAGATTTAATTAATTTAAAATTAAATTAAAAGAAATATTTCTGAAATTGTAGTTGGAGGTCCACACTATTTAGGGCATTTTAGGCTATGTTAAGGATTTTTTACTTTATCCTAAAAGTACCCGATAGTTCAGGGGGAAATTACAGTTGAAAGAGAAATACTAAAAGTAAAAACTCACTCTAAAGAAAATAAGGATAACTCAGGATATTCAGGGTGAGAGCTCCTCAGAGATATTTTAGGAGATACCCCATGAGCAAAACAAGAACAGGAGGGAAAGGAGCAATCGGAATGTAAGAATGAATTATTGAACGTTAAAAACATTGCTGTAATTTTCAAAATTAACAAAGAGTTAGTGGATCCTAGAACATAGCACAGAGATGTAAAATATGAAAGAAAAATCCAAGAAGTATAAAGGATCTATTCAGGTCTAACATCTACCATCAAGAGTTTCTTTTTCTTTTTTTTTTTTTTTAAGATTTTACTTATTTATTCATGAGAGACACACAGAGACACAGGCAGAGGCAGAAGCAGGCTCCATGCAGGGAGCCCAATGTGGGACTCGATCCTGAAGCTCTAAGATCATGTCCTGGGCGGAAGGCGGGCGCCAAACTGCTGAGCCACCCAAGCGTCCCTATCAAGAGTTTCAGAAAGAGAAAGTAGGAGGCTAAGAGGAGGGAAATGGCCAAATAGAAAATAATTTTCCAGCACCAAGCAGAGATAGCATCACAAAATTGAAAATCTTGTCAGCTGATGAGCAGGATGGATGTTTGTTTTGTCTTGTTTTTAAGTAAATTCCATCCCCAGCCTGGAGCCCAAAGTGGGACTTGAACTTACCACCCTGAGGTCAAGACTTGAGCAAAATCAAGAGTCAGACGCTTAACTAAGCCACCCAGGTGGCCCATAATTTTTAAAAGGCTAACACCTAAACAAGCTAAGAAATATCTCAACATCAAGGATTTAAAATATTTAAAACTATCTGTTTGAAACAAAATCACAGGGGCGCCTGGGTGGCTCAGTTGGTTGAGCATCCAACTCTTGATTTCAGCTCAGGTCATGAACTCAAAGTTGTGAGATCAAACCCCATGTCGGGCTCCGTGCTGGGTATGGAGCCTGCTTGGGATTCTCTCCCTCTCCCTTTGTTCCTCCTCCCCCCACCACTCTGCTTGCTCTCTCTCTTATTTTTTTTTTTAATTTTTATTTATTTATTTGAAAGAGAGAACGGGCACTCATGAGCAGGGAGAGAGGCAGAGGAGAAGCAGACTCCCAGGAGCCTGAGCCACCCAGGTGCCCTGCTCTCTCTCTAAAAAAAAAAAAAAAAAAAAAGTAAAATTTTAAAAATAAAACAAAATCACAAAGAAAGGAATATGAATCAGTCTGACATCATCAATAACAGGCCAGAAGACAACAGAGAAACTAATTCAAATACTAAGGGAAAATTACTTTGGACCAAAAATCAATTATGTACCTTCTGGGCCAGTTAAGAAAATCTGTGTAACAGAAAATGTGATTGACAGCACCCCCAAAAGAATAGAAGGTCACTTTTCTTTATTTTTTCAAATTTAAATTCAATTAATTAGCCTATGATGTGTTACTAGTTTCAGAAGTAGAGGTCAGTGATTCATTAGTCTTGTTTTGTTTCTTAAATTCCACATATGAGTGAGATCATATAATTGTCTTTCTCTGATTAACTTATTTTGCTTAGCATAATACTCTCCATCCACATCATTGCAAAGGGCAAGATTTATTTTTTTATTTTTTTATTTTGATGATGATGACTGAGTAGTATTCCATTGTATATATATATCCCACATCTTTTTTTTTAAAAAAGATTTTATTTATTTATTTATGAGAGACACACAGAGAGAGAGAGAGAGGCAGAGACACAGGCAGAGGGAGAAGTAGGCTCCTCGCAGGGAGCCCGATGTGGGACTTGATCCCGGGTCTTGAGGATCACACCCTGGGCCAAAGGCAGGTGCTAAACCACTGGGCCACCGAGGGATCCCCCCCACATCTTCTTTATCCACTCATCTATGGATGGACATCCGTGCTCTTTCCATAGTTTGGCTATTGTGGACACTGCTGCTATAAACATTGGGGTACAGGTGCCCCCTTTGGATCACTATATTTGTATCTTTGAGGTAAATGCCTAAGAGTGCAATTGCTGGGTTGTGGAGTAGCTCTATTTTCAATTTTTTGAGGAACCTCCATACTGTTTTCCAGAGTGACTGTACCAGCTTGCATTCCCACCAACAGTGTGAGAGGGTTCCCCTTTTCTCCACATCCTCACCAATATCTGTCATTTCCTGGCTTGTTAATTTTAGCCATTCTGACCAGTGTGAGGTGGTATCTCATTGCGGTTTTGATTTGCATTTCCCTGATGCTGAGTGACGTTGAGCACATTTTCATGTCTGTTAGGCGGCCACTTTTCTCATCTAACAAGACATATGTGGGAAGTATTGCTTGCCTGTCCCATAGATCAGAGACATTAGGGCAAGCATCTCTACCTTGTATTTATTGCCACATGGTCACAAGATATCTGCTACAGCTCCAGACATCACACTCATGTTTCTTTCAAGGAGGAGAAAAGTTGGTGCCACATGCTTATGTTCCTTCTACCTTGATTTTATCAGGAAAACAAAGCTTGCCCAAGAAACCTAAGGAAACTTCTGCTTATGGTTCGGTTGCCAGAAATGTGTTTCATAAAGCTCCTCCTGGCTGCCAAAGAGCCTGAGACAGCAAGCAGTTAGCCAGATTATATTGCTGCCTTATAATTGGAAAAGGGATTCAGTGAGCAAGAAATAAGTCGGGGAATGGATATCAGGCTGGCAACTAGCAGATTAGCCTCATTAGCCAAATTCAACTATGAAGGCTAAATAAAGACATTTTTCAGACATGCAAGAGCTCTGAAAACTTACCTCCTGAACATCCTTCATTAAGAAGTTATTTCAGAATCGACTTCAGCAAGAATGTATTAGAGTAAATAATGCTAGCTTGCAGACCAAATACACACACACACACACACACACACACACACACGAG
Source organism: Canis lupus dingo (assembly GCF_003254725.2). Taxonomy (NCBI): domain Eukaryota; kingdom Metazoa; phylum Chordata; class Mammalia; order Carnivora; family Canidae; genus Canis; species Canis lupus. The sequence goes on along the minus strand of NC_064252.1, from coordinate 26,589,712 downwards.
TCTCAGCAGTTAAATGCATGAAGAGTTCATTTTTTAAAAGATTTTTTTTATTTATTTGAGAGAGAGTGAGCACGAGAGAGAGAATGAGCAAGAGGAGAGGGAGAAGCAGACCTCCCACCGAGCAGGGAGCCTGATGCGGGGCTCGATCCCAGGACCCAGGGACCAAGACCTGAGCTGAAGGCAACCACCTAACCAACTGAGCCACCCAGGTGCCCCAAGAGTTCATTTCTTGACCACCTTAGAATCCAGTGTGGGCTAGTGGGGACTAGGGTGGGGGAGGGGAGTCTGCTCCATATAATTATTCAGGACTCTGACTTCTTCTGTCTACTTGTTCCACTATCTCCTGGAGCCTCAGAGTCCTCCATAGGACCATCCAGCTGGTGAACAAGGGGGGAGAGAAAGCAAAGAAGGCATGTCACTTCCACGGAAATACCACACCTTTTAGTCACTGGCAAGAACTAGTCATGGTGCCAAGAATAGATGCAAGGGGTTGAGTCATCTGCCATGACATCCAGGGACCAGAGGAGCTCATGGACTTTGGTGAACACCTCTAAGTCCAAGAGGTAGAAATCCACTAAGAAAAAGGAGTAGGAAAGAAGAAACAAAGGGATTTATCCAGGATTCTGGTGGAAATGTACCTGTGACAGCATGCCTAGGAAACAATTTTCATGTCTCCTAGATAGCATCCCAGGAGCAGAATGACTGGGTCATAGATGGCAACGTTCAGAGAAACTGTCAAACTATTTTCTACATGGGCTGGACTATTTTACATTTCATTGACACTGTTCAACAGTTCACGTTGCTTCACAGCCTTGCCAACACTTGATATTGTATTCCCATTTTAACTATTTATTATATGTGTACTGATAGATGTAGAGAACTTGCATTTCTTTTTTTTTTTTAAGATATTATTTATTTATTCCTGAGAGTCACAGACAGAGAGAAGCAGAGACATAGGCAGAGGGAGAAGCAGGCTCCCTGCAGGGAGCTGGATGTGGGACCCAATCCTGGATCCTGGGATCATGACCTGAGCCGAAGGCAGACGCTCAACTGATGAGCCACCCAGGCATCCCTGAGAACTTGCATTTCTTTAAGGACTAATGATATTGAGCATCTTTTCATTTGCTTATTTGCCATTCTAAATCTTCTTTGGTAAAGTGTGTTTTCAAATCTTTTGCCCATTGGAAAAATCAGGTTGTTTGTCTAATTTCTGAGTTATAAGAATTTATACATTAGAGGCGCCTGGGTGGCTGAGTCGGTTAAGCATTTGCTTGCAGCTCAGGTCATGGTTCCAGGGTCCTGGGATCAAGGTCTGCATCAGGCTCCCTGCTCAGCAAGGAGACTGCTTCTCCCTCTGCCCCTGCTCATGTTCTCTTGCTCGGTCACTCAACTAAATAAGAATTTATACATTTGTTTATACATTTCAAGTTCTTTATCAGATAAATGTTTTACAAATATTTTCTCCCAGATGGTGGCTTGCCTTTTAATTTTCTTAATGGTGTCTTTCAAAGAATGAAAGCTCTTACATTTAGGTATATAATCCATTATGAGTTAATTTTTGTATATGAAGTGAGGTGAGGATGAACGTTTTTTTCTTTTTTTCATATGGTTACCATCTTGTCGATTTCTAACCCCCCCAAAAAAAGACTGATCGAATATTTATTGAGATTATGTTGAATCTGTAGCTCAACTTTGACATGACACCTTAACAATATTGAATTTTCCAATCCTTGAAAGTATTATAACTCTCCATTTAACAACAGTTAATATTTAGTTCTTATTTAATTTCTTTCGACAATGTTGAAACTTTCAGCAATGTTCTGTAGTTTTAGGGGTATTGTTGCTACATGTTTTTGTTAGAGTTATCCCTAAGTGTTTCATTGCTATGTTAAGTGGCATTTTTAAATGTCAATTTCTAATTGTTCATGACTAGTATACAGAATTAAATTTGATTTTTTATATTGGCCTTGTATCCTACAACATTTCCGTATTCACTTATTAGTTCTATTAGCTTTTTTTGTAAATTTCACTCAGTTTTCTAAATAGATGATCATGTCTGATATTAAAGGCAGTTTTTCTTCATTTCCAGTCTGTATGCCATTGTTTTTCTTGCCTTATTGCACTGGTTAAGACCTCAAGTATGATGTTGACTGGAAGTATTAAGAGTGAATGTCTTTGCCTTTTTCCTGATCTTAGGAAGCAAGACTCAGAGTTTTACCAGTATAGATGATATCAGCTACGGGTTTTTTTTTTCCATAGGCACCCTTTATTAGATTGAGAGAGTTTCCTTCTATTCCTAGTTTGGTGAGAATTTTCATTATAACACTATTAAATTTTATCAGATTTTTTTTCTGCATCTATTTAGATTAGATGACTATGGTTTTTCTTATCTAAGGTAACTAATATGGTGAATTAACATTTGATTTTTTAAAAAGATTTTATTTATTCACGAGAGAGAGAGAGAGAGAGAGAGAGGCAGAGGGAGAAGCAGGCTCCATGCAGGGACCCCGATGTAGGACTTGATCCCAGATCTCCAGGATCACACCCTGGGCTGAAGGCAACGCTAAACCATTGGACCACCCGGGCTGCCCTAACATTTGATATTTAAAATCAATAATAAAGTTAAATATATGGTCTACAGTTTGCATTTTAAATATAAAAATGGAGATTTTCAGGTCCTGAAGGGTGTCCCAGACCCTCCATCTGGCTCACCTCCCACTCACCTCTCAATTCCATCTTCTTCCAACCACTAAGGTCACTACCATGTCACCACCTTCCCTCCCAGATGAAGCCACCAGCACCCCTCACCTTGGTCCCTGCCACCTCTTCCATCTAGCACTTGCAGCCAGAATGACTACATCATTTCTTACTAACCACTTATGATATTCTGATTCCAATAAGAAATATGTATTTGGTCGTCTTCTCATCTCATTTCTAGCACAGCACTTCTAAGACACTTGGAATTCCCTAAATGATAAGAGTGATAAAGACGTCTTGATATTTATAACAAGCCCCTTTCAACTACATCTGAGTTTACGTTAATGAAATGACTTTTTTTTCAGATTTTATTTATTTTTATTTATTTATTTTTTATTAATTTATGATAGTCACAGAGAGAGAGAGAGAGAGAGAGAGAGAGGCAGAGACACAGGCCAGAGGGAGAAGCAGGCTCCGTGCAGGGAGCCTGATGTAGGACTCGATCTGGGGACCCCAGGATCACACACCTAGCCGAAGGCAGATGCCCAACCGCTGAGCCACCCAAACATCCCAATGAAGTGACTTTTGGAAAGCAACTAAGGATGGATGCTGGTTGCCAGGGGAACTAACCAGGTGATTACAGGGTTCTGACTTTCAGCCCCACCCTCATGACTTCCAGGGAGAGGAGCAGGGCTGCAGGTTGAATCGGTAGCCAAGGGCCAATGATTTAATCAATTGTACCTATGTAATAAAGCCTCCATAAAAATCCCAAAAAGATGGGGTTCAGAGAGCTTCCAGATATGTCTGGAGGTCTCAAGAGAGTAGTGTGTTTGGAGAGCATGAAAGCTCCACACCTCTTTTCCCAAACCTTGCTCTGTGCACCTCTTCCATTTGGCTGTTGCTCAGGTATATCCTTTTATAATAAATCAGTAAACTAGTAAATAAACTGTTTTCTTTAGTTCCGAGAGCTGCTCTAGCAAATTAACTGAACCCAAGGAAGATGTCATGTGACCATCTGAAGTGGGGTATAGTGGAGGGGAGACTTGTGAGACTAAGGAGCCCTTAACCTGCAGCATCCAACACTATCTCCAGATCAATAGGATCAGAATTGAGTTGCTTGATAGTGTAGGAAAAAACACACTGGACCACCCTTCAGTGGCTCTCAGCTCAGGACCTCCATACTTTGCCTATGCAGTTCCCTTCATTGGCATTCCTGCCACCCGTCCTGTGATTACTAAGGACCTCTACCAGTCGCAGTTGTATCCATCTTTCAAAATAAAGTTCAACCATCTCCCCATGAAGCATCCCAGCTACCCTTCTCCCTAACCTCCAGCAGGATCTCCCCCAGTCACACCCCTGATCCTGCCGTCTATGCATGTCTCCCCATCGGCCTGGGAGCTGCTCCAGGACAGGTAACACATTTGATTCATCTTGCCACCCCGTGCTCTGCCTGGAGCAGGGCGTACAATAGGGGTTTAGTGTTTGTTGAGTGAATAAATAAATACATGCTCAGTGAAAAACTAGCCTTCCGCAATGCATGGGGAAGAGGGCAGAAGTTGGCCGGGGTGGTGGTGGGGGGAGGAGGGGGCTACACAAGAGAGGGCCTGCTCCAGTGGAAAAACTGATTGCAGAGAGATGGCTACAGGAAAGGGAGTTCCATGACCACCAGGTGGCGCCAGGCTCCCAGGCGTCTGTCGCCCAACTCTTGATCTCCAAATTCCCTTAAGGGATGAAGCAGGATCGACAGCAGCAGCAGTGAAAGAGAGTCCCCCTAGGCAGGTCCTTGGTATCACTTCAGATCCTCCGGTGGGTCTTACCCCGTTTGCTTTTCTGCACCTGAAAGTCCACCCCCCGGGGTTGAGAGGCCTGCTCTTTGCTGCACAGCCCCTCAGGGAGGATGGGGTGATGGCTGTGCCACAAGGGGAATGAAAGAGAGCAGGACTTGGATCCAGGAGACCTGAGCTCCTGTCCCCACTCTGAAACTTGCTGGCTGTGTGACTTGGGTACTCCGAGGCTCCGTCTTACTATGTGCGGGAACTTTCTGAGTGCTTTATGCTTATTACTCAGTTAATCCCTCCATCTCCCTAGGATGTAGAAACCACTGAGTCCCATTTGACAGGTGAGGAAACTGAGGCACAGAGAAAGTAAGTAGCTGACAACTAAAGGTTACACAGCTAGGCGGTGGGCCCACTTAGCCCCTGCTGGGAAGGGGTTAGATGGGGATGGCTGGGCTGGGAGGAGAGAAGAAGGTGAGGCTGAGGCCCCAGGAAGGCCCCAGAGGGTCCAGGCTGGCAGGGGAAGCCAAGAAGACTGAGGAGGAGCCAGTATAGATGGGCTCTTGGAGCCAAGCTGGAGGGAGACACAGAAGGCACTGAGGGCCCAGGAGAGATGTGGTCATTTCCGGAGCGCTGGCCAGAGCATGGGGCAGGCAGTATGACAAGAGGGAAGGGGGAGAAGGATGGGGGAGCTGGGTCAAGGGCCTCGTGGGTTTGTTTTAGGGCAGACACTGAGGCTGGACTGCTGAGGGAGAACCAATAGAGAGGCAGAGGCTGGCGGAAGGGTGGCTGATGATTCTGGAAGGAGAAGGCAGGAGAGAGGGACCCCAGGAGCCTCCACGGCCGGCCGTGATGTCCTCAGGTCCTCAGGCTTCAGCTCTCATCATACAGAGACGCATCCGGAAGCCTGGAGAGGTTAGGGACTCGCTCTCTCCCCTGGGGCCCAGGGCTTCCCTGGGAGCTCCTGCTGTGTGCCGAGCCCCGCCCCGTCCAGGGAGGGAGACAGCAAAGCCAGACCCAGTGGCTGAGCCCCAGGACCAAGATCACTGCCAGGAGACACGGGCCAAGGGAGGCGGTCCCAGCCTCTGGGGCTGTGAGTTCCCTACTTTCTCTCCCTCCTCCTCCGCCCCTTCCCACCTCTGTCCTGAGGGCAAGGGTGTTACCCAGGGGCCAGAAGGGGAGCTGTCCCGGAATCCCCAGTTAGAAGGCACCTCAGGATGGCTCTCTGGCCACTTACAACCTTGCCTGGCACTATCCTGCCCTTATGGGTGTATGAACTCCCTGGGTTCCCTGGCACCCCAGAAGGTGGGTGCTCTTACAATCTTCTTACAGGTGCGGAGACGGAGCAGCTTGCCCCAGTTACACAGCTAGCGACTGTGGTGGCCAGACCGTTTCCACACCGCAGAGCATAGCATGTCCGATGTCGTGAACACACCTCACCATCGGGCTGTCTGAAGTGCTGCAGAGCCAGGCCTGAGCCCTGACGGTCCAGACTTTGAAGCACGAGGCCAGCCTGCGGCTCCTTCTGATAGAGCCCTTCATTCCACGGGTGAGGACCCTGGGTCTCAGAGGGCAGATAACTCAGCAGAGCCCCCACCCCTGGTACGGAGCAGAACCAAAACAGGACTCTGACTTGGTGGCTCCAAGGCCACTGTCCCTTCCTCAGCCACTTGTGATGCCCCTTTGTCCCTTCCTGTCCTAGAAGGCCAGCCCGGTTCCCACGTGGCCTCCTGGGGACCCTCCCTGTGCGGCCCAGCTCCGGCGCCCTTACCTGCTGCAGACACACACCGCCCACGGGGCTCTGTCCCTTTCCTGCATCCCATTTCGACAGCCCCCACGAGGCTTTCCACCAGCAATGGGAAGAGATCTTTGCCCTGCCCAACCCCGTGGCAGGTGGGCGAGGGGCACCGGATGAGGAGGCAGGAGGACGGGTGTGGGCAGGCATGTCCTTTCCCGGGTAATACCTGGGCCCCTCAGGTGAAGCCAGAACCCCAGCCCCAGGGCAGGGAACCTGGCTTCCAGCTGAGAAGGTCCGAGACCCAAGCAAGGCCAGGACCTGGGGCCCATATGCACATCCTCCTGGCCTCTGAGCACACCGGCTCCTGTCCTCGAGGAGCTCAGGTCTCCGCTCCTTTTCCCGAGGGACAGCCGATGGTTATCTGATCTCTTCTCAGCTTTCCTTGCCTTTCCTTGCCTCCTCCGCCTCAGCCTTCCACACCCCCAGCTGGCCCCGGACAACCTCTCTGCTCTCCAAGGCTTCCTCACTGAGGCTGGCCATGCAGGAGCTCGGGGGGACCTCGGGCCTCCACCACCCTTCCATCTATGACTGGGAAGAGCGAGGCCACTCACCCACAGGTTCCTCAGAGGCCCAGCTGGGGCCTGACCATCTGTGTGTCCCCAGGGCCTGGCATGGAGCCAGCACAGGATAAATACTGCGGTGTGACATGCTTGATGTGGCAGGTGGGATCAGCTGAGCTGGAGTCCAGCTCCACCACTGCATGCTATGCAGCCTAGGGCAAGTCCCTCAACCTCTCTGAGCCTCTGTGTTTTGTTTGTAAAAACTGGACAAGGGATGCTGGGGTGGCTCAGTGGTTAAGCATCTGCCTTCAGCTCAGGGCATGATCCTGGGGTCCTGGGATCGAGTCCTGCATCAGGGTCTCCACAGGGAGCCAGCATCTCCCTCTGCCTGTGTCTCTATCTCTCTCTGTGTGTCTCTCATGAATAAATAAATAAAATCTTAAAAAAAAAAAAACTGGGACGAATGAGGCCTACTCCATAGGTTGTAGTAAGACCATGTGTGCAAACTAAATCTCGCAGTTTAAGGTGGTTATCACTCATTTATTCAGTAAGTACTGATGGAACACCTATTCTGTGTCACTGATTCTGAGTTCAAAAGGAAAGAAGCCAAGTCAGCAGACCCCAGATTCCCCGATCTCCCATTCTCTGCTCTTTCCTCGTGCGTCCCCAACCCGCATTCCTCCTCTGTCCAGATTCCCTAAATCATCCAGTTGCACATTTCACAGCCCTGCTCAGAGGAACCAGTGGGCCCCGGTGCCTGGAGTATCAGGCACCGGCTCCTGGATGTGGCACTCAAGACCCTCTGTGATCTGGCTCCAGCGTCTCTTTCCCATCAGGTCTCCCCTCATTTTGTGACACCAAATTCCACTGCAGTCACATGGGCCCCGTTCCGTGCCCAGAACACGTTGGGCTTTCTCAGCAGCATACCTTTGTGCGAGCTGTGACCTGAGTAGAACAGCTGCCCACTTCTTCACTGCCTGACAAACTCCTACCAGCTTTCCCCTCTCCTCCGCATGGCCTCCCTGGTGGCCGGGGCCAGCCCTGAGCCTTCATCGGTCCCCGCCAAGCGTCCTGCCTCACGCCCCAGCTCAGACCCTGCACTGCCTCTTCTATCACTGACTGGGCAGGAACTGTGGAGCCAGCACTGCATGGCCATGCTCTGCGTCTGCCCTGCCCGTGTCATTCACAGTCCAACGTGTTCCTAAGGACTTGAATGGTAGTCTCTGCTGCTCCGGAGCCTGTCTAGCTTTGTCTGAGGTCCTGGTCCCTGATTAGATGGAATGATCCAGATAGAATTCCTGGGCCAGGCCCTCAGCCTGTAGGAGGGAAATCTGAGGCTCGACTGCTGTCCCCACCCCCGCCCAGGGCGGGGGGGCCCCTCTACAAGGTCCCAAGTCTTCCCAGCCTGTCTTTGCCCACCTCTACTGACAGGGAGCTCTGTCCCTTAGGGAGCATCTTGTCCATCTCTGATTGTTCATACTGAGCTGAAAACGGCCTCCGTGGAACTTCCACCTGGTTCACTCGTCCTTGCACTTGTTCATTCAAAGTGCATGGAGCACCTACTGTGTGTGAGCCAATACACCAAGTCACTTAAGCTTCACAACACCTCGGTGAAGCGGCCAGGATGATGCTGTCGGTGATGCTGGTCAAGTGCAAGAGAGATCTCTCTGCACAGAATCCCACAGCTGAGCTGCGGGGGATGAGTTTCCTTCTGAGGGTTGGAGGGCCTGTGCTCTGTCTTCCACTGAACTGGATACCTCTCCTTGCAGGGCCTGGGGAGACATGGGGATGACACCAGCCCATCTGGTGCCCCAAAGCCTTCAGTAGAAGTTACAGAGCTGGGCCTTGGTCAAGTCTAGAGAGGGGACCCAGGGGAGCCAGGCCTACCTTGGAGAGGAGGGGCCTCAGAAGTTGGGGGACTCAGCAGAGGAGCCATTGGGAAGGACCCCTCTTCTTCCCCAGGAGCCTTCTGAGAAGGAAGTATTATTTAACTGACATTGTGTTGGGAGGGGAAACACGGGGTCCTTGGAGCTCAGCCAGCCTCCTGCCTTCGGGCTGTTTGGCTTTGTTTGTTTTTTTGGTCTTTTTTTTTTTTTCCTTTTTCTTCAGGCTAATTGTTCTCATTAAATCTTTTTGTCCTGTTTTGTTTTTTACGAGGCTGACAATGCTGCGCAGTGCTCAGCGCTGCTTCCTGTGTTTCTGCCCCAGCACAGGCCTCCATGGGGCCTTGCTTCCTGTTGTGAGCTGTCGCCATGACGACTTAAGGCCCGGTGGGCTCCATGGGGTGGTGGTGGGGGGAGTAGGGGGGCTAACATGGTTGACATCACCGGGTGAGGAGGCAAGGGTCCCGTCCGGAGGGGGTTGAATGGGGGCCGGGCAGGCAGTGTCGGGAGCCTGGTGCATTGCTGAGGGGTGAGTCACAGCCTGGGAAGGGGAAGAATGCCCTCACATTCTTTTGGGAGGTAAACAAGGTCAGGGAGTGCGGCTGGGATCCTGTTTACCTGACCCTGGCCCCCCGGGGGACCAGGAACCAGTGCAGGACAACACACTGGAACAGAACCAGCCAGACCTCAGGGGCTAAGGGACCAGGAGGGAAGGCCAGGAGAAGGTGAGGGGCCGGTGGCTGGAACCCAGACACCCTTCGAGAGGGCTGGTGGGTACAAGACTGGGATTCAAGTTACAACTCTGCTACATGACAGTTCTGTGACTCTGAGCGGGTCACCTGGCCCCCTGGGCCTCAGTCTCCCCTATTTCTAATGGGCTAACCCCCCTGCGTAGATGGCTCTATTCCCCAGCCACGTGGGGGGTGGTTTGGGAGTGGGCCTGGGGCTGAGTACAGCCCAATGCCCTGCAGACCTCTTTATGCCCCACCTGCCAACAGAGAGCTCAGTCCAGGGCTAGGCACTCCAGACTCTTGGGCCAGGGCAGGATGGCTGCACCTGACCTTCTGGGTCGTGCCCCAGAGGAACAGCCCAGCCGAAGGGCCAAGGATGAGCTCCGAAGGAGGAGGTGGGTACACAGCTGCCTAAGGAGACACCTGTAGAATCACAGGGCTGGAGGCCGTGCAGCTCATGCTCTGCTTCTGACCATCTTCAGCCTTCCCAGAGCCCCGTGTCCTATCCATCCTATCCGTGAACCCCCCGCCTCCCTCCACTGAAGGACAGCCTCCCTGCCCATCACAACAACAGGTCCAGAGGAGCCCCTCTGAGCCAATGACCATCACAATGGTCAAGCTCTGGGATTCACTGGTGCTGGGATCCTGCAAGAACAGCCAGAGAGAGGCCTAGAGCTGACCTTCCAGCCCCTGTATCTCAGAGACAGACCTTTGCCAACTGCAAAACGAACAGCTGCCAACAGGAAGGGGCTGCCTTTATGCAGCACGCCCCCAACCTCTGCAGGTGCCAGGGCGGGTGGGCACCAGGAGACGGCCCCCAGCAGCCCCAGTGGCATTGAGGCCACCTGGTCTCCTGGCTGAGAGCAAGGACGTCAGTGTCAGACTGGCCTGGATCAAGTCTGGCTTTGCCACTTGCCAGCTGGTGCACTCGGGCAAGTTCCTTAGCCCCTCTGAGCCTCAGCTTCTTGATCTGGAAAACAGACTCTCCCAGGGTTGCTGTGAGACGAAGGGAGTTAATACACACGAAACGCTTAGTACATAGTAGGTCCTCAGCACATGCTGAACCCACGCAGACCCACCGTGTCCTCCCCTGCATGCCAGGTCCCTAGGATCCCCCGGACCTGATGCCTATCCCAGGGCAGGACCTGGTGCCCATTCCAGGGCAGGAGCACTGCCCACCACATGCCCTGAGGTTTTCCCATAAGGGGGCTGGGCTTGGGCTTCCCTGGACAGGGAATATCCTGTTCTAGGAGTGGGGGGAGGAAGAGGAGCGGGAAGGACACAGCCGCTCCACATTCCTGGCATTCTTGGCGGCGGCTGTGTCCAGCTGCCTTGAGCTGCCACTGCTGGGGCATTGGCCTAGTTCCAGGCTGTCTCGTCCTGGCAGGACAGCATCCCACTTGGGGTGTCCCTTGGACTTGAGGTGCTGGGGGAACCCCTCTGGTCCTAGTCCCACCCACAGAAACAAACAAACCCCTAACCTGAAAGGAAAGGTTTGGGAGGTCTGGGGAGAGTCAACAGGGAAGGGGTTTGGGCTTTGGGTTTTATCTTTTGGGGTTCCCCAGCCTGCTCCCCTACCGCCAGGGAAGCCCTTGAGAGTGGCCAGAGGGCAGAGGTGGATGGGTGGAGAGAGGAGAGGCAGAGGGCTCCTGGGTTCTAGCCTCTAGTGGCTGGCACAGTTGTTTTCATTCTCTGAGACTCAGTTTCTCCATCTACAAAAGGAGAGGGCTGCCTCCCTCCTTTAGCAAGCTCAGCCTTGCTACACTGTGGTGCTGTGACCTAGTCGTCCCTTCTTCACAGAGCCTCTTCCCCCGACCAAGCAGGGAACCTTGGCCTGGCCCTTCACTGAGCCTGGTCCTAGTGCAAGTTAAGCTGTTCTCACAGTTTCCCCGGGACCACCTCCACCTCCACCCAGCAATGGCCTGCAGGCTTCTGAGACTCTGAAAACTGGTAACAACACAGTCCCAGGCTGCTCTCGCTCTGGAGCCTCCTCCCTGGGTGTTTCTCGGGGGTCCTGGGAGGGAAATGACTTGTCCAAGATCCCACAGTTAGCTGGGTCGAGCTGACTCTGGACCTCAAGCATTGGAGGCTCCTCCCTAAAGCCACCCAGAGCTGAGTTCATTCTTTTCCATGTTTCCCTGCAAACAGCCTCTGGTTTCAGACCGTGAGAGCCAGAGCAGTCTGGGAAGGAGCCCAACGGGGCAACTCCCCAGGGGTCCACATCAGAAGCCTCCTCTCCTCGGGAGACCAAGCCTGTGAGCAGGTGACCCCAGACACAGGCACCTCCTCCTGTCCCTGCCCTGCCTTCTGCAGTTGGGGAGCGTGGAGGAGTCAAACAGGGCCCAGCAGGGAAGGCACAGAGGCTGCCCCGGGGGTTGGGCACATCTGAGCTCAAGCCTGGGTGCCAGTCTCCCTCCCTCTGTTCCCTCCTGCGGCTCTAGGACCACTGCAAGCCCCTCTGCCCCGTCCTAGAGACCCTCCACGACGCTCAGGGCCCATTGCAGAGTTCAAGAGTTCACTCTGGCTCTGGGGACAGAGACCAGGGGACCTGGCCCAGACCACATGGGGAGGCAGAAAGAGCTCTTTGCCCGAGTCAGGAGTCCCAAGAGGTCCCTTCACTTGGACCTGAGCACCTGCATTGACCGTTGGAGAGGTGGACAACGTGGTCCCTCTGGGCCAGTCCCTCGCCGACCCTCTGTGGTCCCAGGATTCTGAGGTTTGGGTTTTTGGTTCTGTGAACACCCACCGCCCTCTGCATTCCCTTGACAGCATTAAGCAGAGGAAGCCCTGTTCTGTCACCTGCCTTTGTCTGGGACTTGCCTCTCTGAGGGCAGCCAAGGTCCTGCTCCCGACAACCTCACCTTCCCCATCGCCCGATCCCCCTGAAAGCCCAGACACCCCCGAAAGCCATTGCCTCCACATTGCCTGGCCCCGGTCTGCTTCCTGCCTGCTTATCCTGTGTGTGTCTGTCCTGACATCTGTCTGTCTGAGGGACCACAGAAGGAAAAGGCTGGAACACACCCTGCTGGGTCCACGTGACCAGTGCCCTCTTAACCCTCCGCTGGGAAATCACCTCGATTGTGGAGATTGCCACGGGAGTGTGCGCCAGCGTGTCTGTGGGCCTGGAGCGTGTGTGTGCGTGCGTGTGTGTGTGTATGCATGTCACACGGGGCGCGTGTCAGGATTTTCTGTGTGTTGAATACTTGGTGAAATGGATTATGAGAAAATGAATGGAATGGGTGGAATATTATGCAACCATTAAATATAATATCTTTGAAGAACTGTGATGACATAAAAACCAGTACAATAGAAAATTTAGTAAAAAAAGAAAAAAAGTGCACCCAAAAGAAAAAGTTGAAGCGAATACCCCAAATGCTAATAATCGTTATTTCTGGACTGCTAAATTGTGAATAATCCTGCCTTTCCTGTATGCTCTTGGATGTTTACAACATTTTCTGCAATGTGACTTGTTTTAGAATCAGAAAAGGGAAAGAGAAGTAATAAAAAACAAACTAAAGATGAAGCCGAAAACAAACGTGATTTAAGATCAAAGAAACAAAGGCCTAATGAAAAATATTAAGGATAAAACTAAGCCAAATGTTCAGCTCAAGGTAGCAAACACTGAGTGAGCACCTACTGTGTACTAAGGCTCTGCTGAGTGTGGGGTTACGGAAATGCTCAAGATGTAGTCCTCCCTGGCGAGTGCACTGTCCATCAGGAGGGTGGGACAGTCACCCATCACAGGTAACACAGACACAGATGTACTGTGGGTTCCCCTCCACTGCCCACCGAGAGGGCACCAGAGAAAGTGATGAGTGAATCAGGAGGGCTTCAGGGAGGAGGTGACTCCTCATATGAGGTGTTGGTTTTTTTCTTTTTTTAAGATTTATTAATTTCAGCGAGGAGAAGCAAAGGGAGAGAGAGAGAGAGAGAATCCTCAAGCAGACTCCTCTCTGAGCATGGAGCCAGACACAGGACTTGATCCCAGGACCCTGAGATCACGAGCCGAGCAGAAATCAAGAGTCGGTTCGAGCCCCCCAGGCGCTCCACAGGAGGACTTCACGGAGGGCATGCAGTAATGGAGAGAAGCGTGGTAGGTGGCTAGGGGACCACCCTTTGTCTGGAACAGGAGTGACACACAGGCTGCAGCTCATCGGAAGTCTGTGGTGCTGATATTCTGAGAGATATTCTGGAGCTAAGCCAGCACTCACGGGGAAAGAATGCAAGGATTGATTAGCAATTCATTCATTCATTCAAGAAATATTTCGTGAGGACCTACTATGTGCCATGCACTGTCTGGGGATCCTGCAGTGCAGCTTCCATCTCAATGGAGGGAAATGGGCGATTGAACAATTAGAGTTAAATATACGGTATGGCACATGGTAAGAAGCGCTGTGAGGAAAGACGAGGCTGTGGCAGGTGGGGGTTCAGTGTATGCAAGGCAGTCTGGGAAGGCTCCCCCACTGTGGCATTTTTTTTTTTTAATTTTTTTTTTTATTTTTTTATTTATGATAGTCACAGAGAGAGAGAGAGGCAGAGACACAGGCAGAGGGAGAAGCAGGCTCCATGCACCGGGAGCCCGACGTGGGAATCGATCCCAGGTCTCCAGGATCGCGCCCTGGGCCAAAGGCAGGCGCCAAACCGCTGCGCCACCCAGGGATCCCCACTGTGGCATTTTTTAAAAAGATTTTATTTATTTATTTATTTATTTATTTATTTATTTATTTATTTATTTATTCATGAGAGACAAACACAGAGAGAGAGGCAGAGACACAGGCAGAGGGAAAAGCAGTCTCCCCATGGGGAACCCAATGCAGGACTCAATCCTGGGACCCCGGGATCATGACCTGAGCCGAAGGCAAACGCTCAACCACTGAGCCACCAAGGGGTCCCCCCAGTGTGGCATTTGATCAGAGACAAAAGGAAGTGAAGTGTGGAGTCCAGAGGCGGAGGGCTTCAGGTGTGTGTGTGGGGAGCACCTGCAGTGCCCCAGGGTAACATAGGCAACATGAGGTCAGCATGGGGCCTGTAGGCCCTTGTGGGGCTGCAATGAGGACCTGGGCTTTTACTCTGAGCAACAGCAGGGGCTGTGGAGAGGTGTGAACAAAGAAGTGCACCACCTGACTTGGGCTGTATAGTAAGCCTGCCCTGTGGCAGCCTGGGGTGGGGGTGGGGTGCAGAGAGGGGCAGAGGGAGGTGGGGCACGAGGCTGGGCTGCCAGTGTAGGGGTGTCGAGAAGGAGTGGGAATCTCAGCATATTCTGAAGCGGAGGGGACGGTGCTCACAGATTCCAAGACGTGGGCCCCAGGGCTCCGGAGGACAAAGGATGACTCTGAGACATCCACAGGGCACAATGGGGCAGGCAGCCAGACCCGGGAGTCTGAAGTCCAGGTCCCAGCTGGGGACACACATTTGGCTGTCATTGGCTTGTGGACCCATGAGCTACGATGAGATCACTCTGGGAAAGAGTGTCGACAAACAGTAAGTCCAAGGATTGAGCCCTGGGCTCCCCCAACAATTTATTGTTTGGGGAGATGAAAGGGGACCAGCAGCGTGGGGGAGGGGGAGCTCAAGAGAGCAGTGGAACAAATAGAATTCCTGCAGAGAGGTGGGTGCAAGCCTGGTGGGAGAGGCTTAGGCTAGCAACAGGGGAGAGAAACTCAAAAGGGGAGGGCAAGACGCTTCCCAGGAGCTTGGCTGTACACGGGAGCTGCAGTGGTGTCCTGAGACCCAAGTAAGAGGCTCACAGGGCCCAAGTCATCCTGCTCTCCCCGCTGGTGGCCCAGGAGGAGCTGTTTACCCCTGGAGGTGGTGGGGACAGTGGACAGAGCTCGGTCTAGACTGGGTGTCCACACACAGGTGCTCAGGGCCCCTCAAAGTGTGGGTGGAGCCAAGGGTGAGAAAAGAAGGGGACGGTCCCGAGACCAGGGCCAGGGCCACATGCCAGGGCCACGGCCAAGGCTGGCTCCCGCAGGCCGCGGTGTTCCAGGAGTCAGAGAATTCCGAATCCCAACTCTTCATTAAGAAGATCGACTTCTAAAAAAAAAGAAGAAGAAGAAGATCGACTTCTCTGTCTCTGTCTTCTCTGCACTGGGAGCAGCTCTCGTGCCACAGCCCCTCATCCACTGAAGTGGACGCCTGTGCAAAGCGTGTCTCCACCCCCTTCTTGGGCAGGAGTGCCTCTCAGCTGTCCATCACTGTCTGCAGCAGAGCTAAAACCACCAGAGTCACTGACAGATGAGAGCCTAGCTGCTTGGCAGCCCCACGTCCCCTGACCTCACTTATTCCCAGCGCAGCTTCCCACCCAGAGCTATTTCAAGGGACACGGACACAGCAGCCAAGTTCACTGGGGCTGGGGCTGGGGCTGCCGCAGGAGGGGCGGCTGGTTCTGGGGCTGCATCGCGACTGGGTTTGGGGGCCTCATCACTGGTGATGCCAGGAGCCCCTCTCTGAAGCCACAGCTCTCCTCCTACCCCTGGGCTTTGCCCTCTCGGAGGCCATGGGGCTCTTGTGCCTGATGCTGGCTGTTCCCCTCCTTGTTGCCGTGGGAAGGAGCCGTGTCCACTTCCCACAGGTCTCGACTGCCCTGTATGTTCTTTCTCCTACACCTCTCCGGGCAGCCTGGGGAAAGTGGTTGGCTCAAGGTTTGGCAGAGGGAAGACAAATAAATACTGGATTGAAAAGGAAAAGACAAAAGATCTACTTCTCAAGTAGAAAGAGCTTGTATTTGATTTCACACATATTTAACGTGGTTATGCCCCTAGTGTACGCAGACTTCCATCTGGACCCTTGCCCCAAGCCCTGCCAATGCAAGGGCTGACCTGGGAGCAGACACCATGAGTGACGGGGTGAAGATAGGGTTGTTTTTTTTGGTTTGATGCAGGTTCTTTTGGCTTTTAAGATGGGAGAACTAGCATTCTCTCCCAAAGAGTGAAGCCAGAGAGGGGAAACTGGCGTGGCGGTACAGATTGAGCGAGGACTGCAGGAGGGATGGGGCCCAGCGCACGCGTGAAGGGCCGTCCCTCGGGAGACTCACAGGTACTCCACCCACGAAACCCACAGGGAAGGCAGCCCGAGCAGGTGCAGGGCCCAGCAGGAGGGTGGGTGGAGCACATGGATGTTCTCCCATGATTCCTTCTCTTATTTCGCTGCAAAAGGAGCGCCACCACGGGCTACAAATAAAGGCCCCGGGGGTTTGAGGTGGGAGGAGAAGGTATAAAAGAATCCTCTTATATGGAAGGGAAGCAAGGGGACCAGAGCAATGTAGCAGCGCTGCCCAACAACACGCTGGCAGATGCACTTTCCCAAGACAGCCACCACAACACCTCCCATCCCACAGGCACTTCTAGAACCTTCCACCCTCTCACTAAGGAGTGGAGGCTAAAAAAAAAAAAAAAGGAGTGGAGTCTAATTCCCCTCCCCTTGAACCTGGGCAGGTTGGTGACTCACTCCTCAGCAACAGATTGTAGTGGAAGCGACACTGCGACACTCCAGAAGTAACATGGGAAATGCTCCCATCTTGTAGGAGACTCCCACTAGAGCCCTGAGCCGCCATGCTGCGAGGAAGCCCAAAGGAGCCCACGCAGAGAGACCCTGTGGAACAGCTCTGAGGTCATGGAGAGGGAGAGTCCTGCCAGTGCCCAGATGCTTCAGCTCCAGCCGCCATGTGACTGCAACTCTCTGAAACTCTGAACAACCCAGCTGAGCCCCTCCCAATCCATGAGAGATGATAAAATTATAGTTGTCTTAAGCCTTTACTTTATGACCCAGAAATAGCTCATTGGAACAAACACCAAGGGCCAACTTGAGACTTACAGTCGTGAAATTAAGGTGGCACCCCCTTGGCCGGGTGACACCCATTTCTTCAGGGACAGAAGGCTGCACAGTCACCACAAGCTTCTCTTCCTGTATCGAGGGAGGAGTAGAGGATGAGGAGGAAATGTTGAGAGTACTGGGTCCTGGGTCCCAATGAGAGCTATTTCTCTTCCACGCACATGCCAAGTCCTCTCTGATTTTAGCAATACGGAACTCAGCCGCCATCCTCAGATGAACTAGGGTCGGGGGAGACAGGAGCCTTCCCAGAGAGAGGCCTGGGGACTCGGCAGGCTGGGTGCTCAACCCTTCCCACTTGCCTGAGGCCTTCGGCACCCAGCCAGTGGAGTGGGGAAAGGCTGGAGAATTGGTGAGCCTCGGTGCTCCCATCTGAAAAACCCACTTAAGACCTCTCAGTGTCTTCTGCTTCTGAGACTAAGGCTGCCACAGGGACATGTTTCCACACAAGCCCTGCCTGCACTGCCCGGGGCTCCATTCTGTAAGCCTGAGATGCAGGAGGACAGGAGGCCTGGCCCTCTTTCTGCTATAAGCCTTGTTCAGGATTTTTAGGTTCCAAGTAACAAGAGACCCAACTCAAGGTGACTTTAAAAACTAAAATCTGTGGGCTGTGTACTAAGTGAAAAAAGCACATGGGTATTTGAGGTTTCAAGCAAATTTGGATCTGGACTGGTCCTATAAATAAGCGGTCAGGACCTGGTTTCTCTGCCTCCATCTCTTGGCTCCAGGTTCTGGCATTTGCTCCGGTCTCAGGATGGCCTCCACTCGGCTCTGGGTCTACCTTCTTCTCTTCACCTTCTTCTCTTCGCATGCAGTGGAGAGAAAGTCTACCTGCTGGAGAGCTTAAGCAGAGGTCTTTGCTCTGGTTGGACAACCTGAGTCACATGTCCACCCCTGAACCAATCACAGTAGCCATGCGATGAGCTATAGTAATTGCTTTGAACACATCAGGGCCCACCACAGCTGGGAACCTCAGGGTCTGGTCAGGGCGGAGGGAAGGGAATGGATGCCAAGGAGGGAACCATAGGGTGTCTGCCACTGTAGCACACACCCAAGAACAGCAGACAAGGACCTGAGGCATGTCCCTTAGTCTGCCCTGCAGAACCTCCTGGAGACTTCGTGCTCTGTCAGAGAGGAAGTGGTTGAGCCTTGGAAGGGGGGAATCTCCCATCAGGGCTATTTCTAGTACCATCTGCCCATCTGGCCAGCCCGGAGCCCTGGGATGGGGGCAGCCACCATTGGCCAGAACCCAGGGCGTGCCTGGGACACTTGGGCAGCTGGGGACTGAGTAAGCTGGAGAGGGCTAGGGCAGGGGAGCCATCTGACTCTTCTCTAACATCAAAAAAGGGAACAGGAAAGGTCAGCTTAGGCTCCAGGAAGGATCCAAACAAGGAGCGTGACAAAAGCAGATAGCCCGGTCCATCTGGGCTTCACTCAGCTGGATCCTTCCATACCTTGCTCACCCAAGAAGCCAGGGAGCAAGGCTTGGTGGGGTTTACCCCATTGCTCAGATGGGGAGGCCGAGGCCCCGAGACATGTAACTGACTCAAGGTCACCCAGAGGGGTGGGGACAAAGCCAGAATATGAACCTGACTCTCTCGGGCCAGCCCTCCCCTTCCAGGAGCACAGCTCAGAGGCAGGCCCATCCCACACACAGAGTAATGTGAGAGTGAGGTCACTGGTTGGGGGGACATCCCATCCCCCCATGCTCCCTACTGTCCTGCAGGCTGGGAAGGAGAGAAAGGAGGGCTGCCCAAGGATCCAACTGGCCCAAGTTCAAATCCTGCCTCTGCCACGCTGCCTGTGTGAACGTGGGCAAGTCCGTACCCTCATTTAGGAAATGAAGAAATGAACACTTCCCTTAGAGGTCATGGGGAGGATGATTGACATCACTTATGTAAAGCAGCCAGCACAGTGCAGCCCACGGCGCGTGCTATATTCCTCCCGTCACGGAAGGAGTTTGTAGGGTTTAATTACAGTATCATAGCAGAAATGCTGTGATCTGCCGAGCCCAATGCTGCAAGATGGAGCCCAGGGAAGTCTTCCAAGTAACACTGAGAAACAGAATGGGGGTGGGACTCTGGTGAGGAATTAACCTGCGGTACAGACGCGGGGGACCTCGCTTTCGGGGAGGGAGTCAGGCCCGTTTCCAGCATTGTCCTCGCTGCTCAGCCATAAGTCCAGACACCGCAGAATCGGCTTGCACCCTTTCCCTGGGGGCGAGGACCAGAGGCTCATCCCCCGAGCCTGGACTCACAGGGGCAAGGAGGCTGCAGACAGGGGGCCATTGTCCACCCTGGCTGGGCCCGGTCCCCCCGCTGCCAGCCCGTCTGGGGCTCAGGGTCTTCGCGGCTCGGCCCGGCCATGTGTGTGTATTGGCAGCGGGGTGTTTGTCCCTCGGTCGCCACTGGAGACCCAGATTCTACCACTGGGCACTCTGTCCAGTGTCCCGACGGTGACCCTGGAGCATCTCCGACCGGCAGGCCTGGGTGGGGCCTGGGAGGACAAAGCCGCCTTTCGCTGCTGGCAGCTGGGTGGGCAGAGTGCGTCAGCTCGTCGGCCAGCCAGCGGGACTGGAAGTCAGCCTTGTGGCCGCACCCCGCCCCCAACGCTCCATCACCACGCACATCTTGTCTTTGTCGTGACGCGGCGTGACAGATGTCGCTTGTCCATTGTGCTGCTGAAGCATCCCTAGACCCCGACCCCTGCCATCCAGCCGCACAGCCGCTGCCCTGGTCAGCTCCTCCCCGGCACCCCTGCCTCCTGGGCTCACAGTCTGTCCTGCCCATGCAGCCAGAGGTGGTCGTGGGGGGCGGGGGGAGCTTTTACAAATGCGGTTCAACCCCATCAGTCCCTGGTGTCAAATCCGGTGACTATTTGCAAAACGTACACCTGACAAAGAATTCATTTCCCAAGTATATAAAGAACTCCTACAGATCAAGAAGGAAAAAGAGAGGCAACAAGTGAGAAAGGAGGAAGAGACTCTCAGCAGGCCTTACACCAAAGAGCTTCAGCATGTGGCCTATAAATCCACGGAAACATCATTAGTCATCAGGGGAATGCAAACTAAAACCACAATGAGGTATCACCACACACCCACCAAAGTTGCTAAAATGAAAATTATAGGAAATAGCAAGTGTGGGTAAGGACATGGAACTGGGACTCCGAGGACACGGGGGCTGTAGGGAGCGTATCTGGTACAACCACTTGGGAAGACACTTTGGCATCGTCTGCCCTCTCTCCAGCACCCCCACCCCTGGGTTTATGTCCAAGACAACAGCATGCATATGCCCACCGACCGAAAGACATAGACAAGATCCTTTGTTGCAGCTTAACTCACAGTGGCCAAAGCCCAGCAATAACCCGAATATCCATCAACAGTACAATGGAGTAAGAATAGTGCTTGAGGTACAAGCACCGCAGCCACGTGGATGCATCTCACACAGTGTTGAGGGGCAGAAGCGGGACACAAAGGTGTAGCTGCTGCGTGATTCCATTTATGTGAACTTCAGAAACAGAACTGCAAAAAAAAAAAAGAAAGAAAGAAAAAGAAAAAAGAAAAGAAAGAAACAGAACAGCACAAATCAGAACGGGGACTATCTTTGTGGGGAAAGGAGGCACAGTGCCTGTAGGGGGCGCCACAGGGGGCTTTCTTGGCTGCTGATAATGTCCTGTGTCTTGACCTAGGTACTGGTTACACTGGTGTGTTTCCCTTGTGAAAATCCATCCAGCTGGACATTTAAGGATACAGGTGTTTTTCTTTACATATTTTGTTCTTCAATAAAAAGATCAAAAAGAAAAAGAAAGAATCCTTTGCCTACATTGCCCCAAATCCTCCTGGTGGTTCCCAGCAGTTTATTGCCCAACGTCTGGACATGCCATGTAGTTCTCTCTGCCTGGAACTCCATTATCCAGTTGGCAAACACTCTGCTCTGGGGTCGCCACCTCCACCAGGAAGCCCTCCCTCCTGGCCCCAGACAGAGGTGGTTTCTCTGTCCTCAAGGAGCCACAGGCACCTTCATTTCAGCCCTTAGTCTTCTGACAGTCACGCCACAGCATTTACTGAACACTTGTTATGTGCCAGGCACATACACTTGTGGATAAACATCATAAATAATAGGTTACAGTTAAAAAAATTAAATAATTGTAGAAATAGATGCTGACAAATTGCAGTGAATGCCCTGAAGGGAAGTCCAGGAAGTCAGTGGAGAATAGTGCCGAGGAAGGGGGGCTGGTTTACGAGGCGCTGAGCGCAGAGACCCAGAGAACACATGGGAGCCGGGCCAGGAGAGACTGCAGGGGGAATCTCCAGGCTGAGGGCACCCTGCTGACTGTGGCTGAGGGTGGGGGTCAGCATGCCTCTTCCACCCTGATTTCTCAATCCCGGGAGTATAGCACAAGGCAGGACCCCTTGAGGTGTCTAGGGGGATTTTAGGGATGAATGAGTGACTGAATGAATGTTGAGAGTCTGGAGGAGACAGACCCAGGAGATCACAGGCAGGGTGTGGGGGCCTTGAGGACACTGGTTGCCCCTTCACAAATGCCCACCTCCAGCTGGCAGAGCCAATGCAAGAAATAAAGTTTGGGGTTCCCGGAAACACAGACCCCACCAGCAGCAGCAGCGAGTGAGCAGAGGCACAGGCCAACGATTCCTTCCTTTGTTCGTTCTCACACTTGGTAAACATTAATTGAGTATGAGCCGTGTGCCAGGCTCTATAGTAGGGGCTGTTCCCTTTGCCTCTCATTCATTTAACTCCCAGCAGCTATTTCAACTTCTGGGATCTCTGGGGCTTTAAGGTCTCCCTACTTCTGGATGTTTGCTCATCCTAGACCTAGTCCTCAGTCCACCGGACCAGGCAGGACTCTCCCGTGATCACCAGGGAAAATCCCAGGGAACCTTGGGTTATACTGCCTGGTTGTTGACAAGCCTAAACATGATTTAGAAGGTGGTTGTTCACCTTGCCAAAATAATATCTGCTTTACCAGAGAATTCCCAGTGCTGTTTTAGTCTTCTCAATAGGATTTCCCAGACACTGCTATTGGGGGCATGAGCAGGTACTGTCCTTCCAGAACCAATAAGCCAGGCCTGGAGCAATTATGACAGTGTATGCCCCAGACCCAGCCACCCCACACCTCAGTGGTAACCCCGGAGCACATTACACCCATCACCACGAAGCATGCTCAAGATATTCCTGGCGGCACTGCTTGCAGCTGCTGTGAAGTACAGGCAACCAGGTGTCCCTCACTAGGGAAATTGTTAAGGAATGAGGTGGATGCACATGGAAAGTAGAGAAGTAGCCCATCTGTAAAACAACATGGGTCAAACCAAAAGACCTGGTTTTGAGTAAAAAAGGAGATTAAATAAAATGGGACATCAGACATGATGTCATTTGTGTAAACTTAAAATGGATACACATACTCCTAAAAAGCTACATGCTTGTAGACAGTTTACATTTATTTTTTTAAATCTTTTTAAAGATTTTATTTATTTATTTATTTATTTATTTATTTATTTATTTATTTATTTATTTATGAGAGACACAGAAAGAGAGACAGAGACATAGGCAGAGGGAGAAGCAGGCTCCATGCAGGGAGCCTGATGTGGGCCTGGATCCTGCGACTCCAGGATCACGCCCTGGGTTGAAGGCAGGCACTCAACCACTGAGCCACCCAGGTGTCCCTATACATTTATTTAAGGGCATATCCTGAGTATGTTAGAAGAGGAGTCTTTGGATGGAGAGGAATAGGGGCTGGGTCAGGGATGAGGGGAGATACACACACACACACACACACACACACACACTTTATATAAAATAAGAGAGGGCCTTGCATGGAGAGTGAAAGTATATGAAGAACAAAAGTGTTTTTTTTTTTTAAGAACAAAAGATTTTAATTAACTGAACAACCTCCACTTGAAATAAAAAGTAGAATTTAAATTTAAATCGTACTGCTTCTGAGAAGTAATAGATGTACTTTTTCTTATTCCTCCCACTAAGCACAACTAAAACCCTGATCATAATATATAAAATAAGCCCAAGGAGGCTCTGAAAGAAGGGGAGAAGAAGGCAGATTAGCTAGAGATCACAGGACTCAAAGAACAACAACCGGATGAGTTTCTTGGCGGTCAGTTTTTTTTTTTTTTTTTGCCTCATATCTCAGACTTGAAGCTAAAGAAGCCAGCAATCTGGAAATGCCATGGGGTTTGGATATCAGCCCCGCCCCTCCAAAACAACAAAAGCCTACTCTATCTAGCCAAGGAGCCAGAAAAGAGGCAGCCAACAAGACAGAAACATTTTAGACAATAATTATGGTACTCCAGCCAAACCCTTCAGAAAAATCTGTGGCCCCCACCATGTCAGCAAGACCACATGGGAAACCTAAACTGCCCCCTTCAGCAGTATATAAGGTACTCCAATCTCTCTGCCAGAATGCTTTCAGGGAAAGCCAAGGAGGGGGCTGGGACTTGCAACAATAGAGAGCCACACTAACTGTTGCATCAACAGAGGTCAAGTGGGGAATTTGGACTTCTAACCCTATTTGGCAGCAATGAGGCACTTCCCCAAGTCCCCACTTAAGCAGCATCCCAGGAAACTAACTAAAGCAGAAGGCTAAGTAAGATACAGAGCCTCATTGCATAATGCCCAAAATATCTAGGTCTCACTGGAAAAATCACTCTGCCAAAAGCCAGGAAGATCTCAAGCAGAATGAGCAAAGATGCCCACACCAAGATAAGAGAAGTGTTACAAAACACATCTGAAATAAATGAAAACAATTAAAAGTCTCAGCCAAGAAACAAAAGATATAAACATTTAAAATATCACTTACAATTGCTTGAAAATAAAATAAAATGCTTCGGTGTAAATCTAGCAAAACATGTGCACAGGACTTGAGGGCTGAAAACTCACAGACAGCTGATGAAAAAAATAAAAAAAAGACAAAGAAATGGAAAGATATACTATGTTCATGAAGACAATTCAACATAGTGAAGATGTCAATTTTCCTCAAATTGGCATAAGAACTCAATGCAGTTCTTATAAAAACTCCAGCAAAATGTTTTGTTGATATAGAAAACATTATTCTAAAACTGATATGGAGGGAAAGTATTTTCCATTTCAGTGGAGGTTGGGGAGAGGAGAGAGGGGGAAGGGTGAAAGGGGTGGGGGCTGGCTGGAGGCTTTGTCCAGAGGAAGTGAGATTGCACTCTATCAGACAGCCAGAGGGACAGGACAGGACTGTCCACTTGGCCGCAGGTGCCCCCGGATGAGGCTGAGCCCCAACAAATCTTATAATCAATGGATAAAGTGGGGAAGATGTGGAATCGCTTCCAATACAGTGTCAGGATCTCTTCGGTCACAAGGGAGGGAGCTGTAGTGAAAATGTGGACATGTACTCCAACAGGTGTTTGTGAAAGAAAGATAAGTACAGGAGACTCTGCTCCTCAGCAACAGAGCCGTCCCTTAAGAGAAAATGTGGCCTTGCAACTGGGATGAGACCCTTCTAAGAATTCTTCAAGGAGAAACCAAAACTGTGCCACTGAAATTCCTCAGATTGTTGAAATAAGCATTGAAAAGGATCAGGAGCCATGTGTCACCCTGGGAGTAAGACTCACAAGAAGAGATCCCTCGGCAGCCTCCATGAGGTGGAGAGAAAAAACGTTCCTGTTCTACAAAGATACAGAGTTCATTGGAAACTGATAAAAAGTTTGGTGGAACTGGAAGCAGACTCTCAAAAGAGAGCTCAAGTGCAAGCTCCATGTGTGATACGACAGCGTGTCGGCAGAAATGTAGGAAGGTGCTCTTGGAGACAGAGGTTGCAGGATACTGTGGGCTTGTGTTTTCCCCCTGAGAACTTACAACAAGCAATCAAAACCCCTTTTTTTTCTAATAAAAGAAAAATATACATTTCAGAATTAACGCTTGACAAATGCCCATTTCCTGCTGGCTCAAATTTAGCCCTCAAATTTTGGCATTTGATTAAACAGCAGACAGCCCCCGTGAACCCACACTCAACAGTCTTTGATACATGTGATCCATCCTCTGTGTCTAGAGATGAAAAAGATAAACTTCAAAAGAGAGAGAGAAGGCGGCTTGGTATTGAAGAAGGGATTGAGGGATCCCTGGGTGGCGCAGCGGTTTGGCGCCTGCCTTTGGCCCAGGGCGCGATCCTGGAGACCCGGGATCGAATCCCACGTCGGGCTCCCGGTGCATGGAGCCTGCTTCTCCCTCTGCCTGTGTCTCTGCCTCTCTCTCTCTCTCTCTCTCTCTATGTGACTATCATAAATAAATAAAAAAAATTAAAAAAAAAAAAAAAAAAGAAGAAGGGATTGAGTCTCCTCCCAATGCACAAATCCATATATTTGAAGCCACTGCACAGGTTAATCCGTTATATAAACCGGGACCAAAGTTAGCTCCTGAATGAATGAAGTGAAGTGCGGACAATACGGCAATTCTGCAAACTAACTATGACTCAGAAGAGGACGCTAACACCCTGTGTCTGCAGTCACGTAGGCAGAGGAAGGTCAGGTGTCTGGAGACAGCCGTGCCCACGTTAGCAGACAGGGAGCTGGGAAAGTCCATTTGCAGATGGATTGTGTACACCACCTTGTGCTGGACTTGCTTCAGATGACGGGGAAATCCCTGTTACTGGGGATCGATGGACCTTTCTGAACAGAAGCCTCCCTTGAAGGGAAACCTGAAGGCACATTCTTGCTCGGGGACTCTGCCCAAGAGGACTGCCTCTTCTGTGAATAATTGACCATGACCCATGACCCATGTGTACTTGGCTCCTCCACTCTAACCGGACTTCGGGAACATTAGAAAGATCCCAGTTTTTTGAACGATCACTTACTTTATTATTAAAAAGACTTTTTCTGTTAGCCTGCACTATATCTGCCATGCAGTAATCTGTAGATGCCCCACACATGATGAAATTGTTGGACTCCCTTTGCCAACAATGTTACAGAAGTTTTTGAAAGAGTGTCTATCCTGTACCATCAATGTTACAGGATTTTGAAAGAGTTCCCTGGTTAGAATGAGAACCAGTCAAGGCCAAGTCAACTCTCTTGCCCCCCCAAGGGCATTAACTAGATCTGCTTTTATGTGCCTCAGACAGTACATCTGTAGAGCAAGCACATGTATCAGTGTTGGGTGGTTTTTTTTTTTTTTTTTCCAGTATAATAGGTAGGCTTAGTGTTATTATCTGTCAGATGTGATCTGCTGTTACTTACTCAGATAAATGCGGTGCCTATTGAGACAGAAGACAGGGCTACAGGTGTTCAGTAAGGCTACAAAAACAGTTTGTCGATTGAGCAGTTTGGTTTTTAATGACTGTTGTAATTGAGTGAAGCAACTCTGGGCCATTTGCTATAAAGAATTCTATTTCTTTTTTTTTTTTTTAAGAATTCTATTTTTTTAAAAGATTGTATTTATTTATTCATGAGAGACACACACAGAGAGAGAGGGAGAGATGTAGCCAGCGGGCAAAGCAGGCTCCCTATGGGGAGCCCCATGTGGGACTCGATCCCGGGACTCCGGGATCACGACCTGAGCTGAAGGCAGACGCTCAACCACTGAGCCACCCAGATGCCCCAAAAGAATTCTATTTCTTACTGAAGAACAAATTATTAATATGAGTCTTTCAATAGTATGACTAATATTTGAAATTATTATTTTTTTCTAAGAATTTTTCTTTTTTTCTAAGAATTTTTCTATAACTTTCCAAAAGTAGCAGTTTGTAGTTACTATAAATCAAGCATGGGAAGTCTAAAAGAGAAAGAGAAAAAAGACAACTACAATTTTCTGGCCACAAGTTCACTGGCATGTGGGTATAAGTTATAGTCGGTCTCCTGTCTCTCCTGTAAAAGGTGCCGTTAGGTAAACCAGGTTTTCTAAATAGTTGCTCTTAAAAAGTCAGGCTTATAAAGTTGATAGTAGAATTGTATTTCAAGGCCTTAGGTATCGATTTTTTTGTATGAGTGCATTAACTTAAAACACATTGGAAAGGAATGCCTGGGTGGCTCAGTGGCTGAGCATCTGCCTTTGGCTCAGGGCATGATCCTGGGGTCTTGGGATCAAGTTCCACATTGGGCTCCCCACAGGCAGCCTGCTTCTCCCTCTGCCTGTGTCTCTGCCACTCTCTGTGTCTCTCATGAATAAATAAATAAAATCTTAAAAAAACACACACACACACATTAGGAAGAGCTGCCATGTAGTCCCACAGTCCCACATGTGATTTTTTTTTTTTTTTAAAGTTAGTAAAGGCAGTCTACTCAATTAGTTGAAGCTGATTAGTTGAAGTTGATTAGTTGAAGTTGGGTCTTTCCCTATGCCGGTGATGCATTTGTGAGCCATGAAGAAAGGGAGGCTAGAAGCAAGTCAGCTGATAACAGTAGTGGTTGCTGATGTTTGAGATTATTACTAAACTGCGATGAGCAATTTGGATGGCAACACCTCGCTCCTTGTTGGAAACTCTCACAGCTGAATTGCTTAAGTGCAATTTATAGAATTTCAGGGCAGTTAATTTCTAATGGCAACTCTGAAACCCTAATTGCAGATTTAAGAGGTACTATACAACCACTGTATCTGTAAATAACTTCACTTAGCACCTCTTTGTCACTTAGAATAGTATGCGCTACTATTGGAGTGAGCTGTTTGGGAAGTAATACCAAGTTCTAGCATTTGCTTTTTTACAGCTCTGTCCTGGATATTTTGCACTAGTCAACTCCATTCTTTTTTTTTTTTTTATTATTTATTCATGAGAGACACAGAGACATAGGCAGAGGAAGAAGCAGGTCCCTGTGGGGAGCCCAGTGGAGGACTTGGTCTGGGATCCCAGATCCCAGGTTCATGCCCTGACCCTAAGGCAGACACCCAACCGTTGAGCCACTCAGGCATCCCAGTTGAATCCATTACTGTGTCTTATTGTTACTGTGCTCTGTACCACTGGTGAACGGTCCTTGGTTTCCCTACCGGCTCCTACAGAAAGTTCTTGCACATCCCAATGGCTATTGCCAAGACTATAAAAAAGAAAAGTTGTATTTGTGTGCAACACCAACCCTTTGACTGCTAATGTATGTTTCTGCTTGCTGTGCCTTATTACAGCTGCTTTTTTGTGCTAACAAAGTATGTTTGGTGTAAAAAATGAATAAATAAATAAATTGAATTAAATTAAACTGATACCTGGAAAAGCAAAGGAACCAGAATCATTGAAACAGTTTTGAAAACGAGCAAGAGGAGGGGAACCAGTCCACATGATTTATCAAAAACCTGATATATAAAGCGTGTAAGACTTCTTACATTCCTACAGTAAGCAAGGCTGTGTAATATTGGCAGAGCAAGTGACACACAGATCAATGGAAGGAGTTAGAGCACCCAGAGACAGACCACACAAATATTTGCGTTACAATAATGCAAACACAGTTAAATGAAGGAAAGACAGACTTTTAAGCAAATAGTGTTGGAGCAATTAAACATCTATAGGTGGGCAGGCCGGGTGGCTCAGCAGTTTAGCGCTGCTTTCAGCCCAGGGTGTGATCCTGGAGCCCCAGGATCGAGTCCCACATCGAGCTTCCTGCATAGAGCCTGCTTCTCCCTCTGTCTGTGTTTATGCCTCTCTCTCTCTCTCTCTGTGTCTCTCATGAATAAATAAATAAAATCTAAAAAAAAAATAAACATCTATAGGTAAGAAAAAGAAAAACCCATAGAAATAAAGACATCTCAATCTAAGTCTCACACCTTAATTAATTCAAAATGGATCATAAAGTTAAGTGTAAAACTAGAAAACTTTTAGAAAAAAACACAGGAGAAAAAGTTGGGGATCGAGGGCTAAGCAACCAGTGCTCATACCGAGCACCAAAAGCATGAGCTGTAAAAGACTGATAAATTGGACTTACATCAAAATTCAAAATTTTCCCTTGGTGGAAGAGTCTCTTTAAAAAAAAAAATTATTTATTTAGGGGGAGGGTGCAGAGGGGGAGAAGGAGAAAGAGAGAGAATCTCAAGCAGATTCCTCCCTGAGGGCAGAGCCCACCCCGGGGCTTGATCTCATGACCTTGAGATCATAAACTGAGTTGAAATCAAGAGTCAGATACTTAACTGACTGAAGCACCCAGGCACCCCCATGGAAGAGTCTCTG
The DNA here is from genome assembly GCF_003254725.2 of Canis lupus dingo. Lineage (NCBI taxonomy): Eukaryota > Metazoa > Chordata > Mammalia > Carnivora > Canidae > Canis > Canis lupus. The sequence continues at coordinate 26,560,366 of NC_064252.1, read as the reverse complement.
AAAAAGCTGAAGAGCCAAAAGCTCTTGATTTCAGTTTGGGTCTAGATCTCAGGGTCGTGGGATTGAGCACTGTGATGGTTCGGCACTCTGTGGGCAGTCTGCTTGGGATTCGCTTCCTCTGCCCTTTCCCCTGCACTCTTTCCCTCTCCCTCTCTCTCTCTCTCTCTCTCAAATAAGTAAATAAATCTCTTTTAAAAAATGGCTGAAGAGAAATTACAGACTGGGAGGAAATATTTGCAAACCACCTCTCAGACCAAGGACCAGTGTCTAGAACCTACAAAGAACCTTCAAAATTCGACATCAAAAAGAAAAAAAAAAAAAAGAAAAAATCCAGTTAGAAAATGAGCAAAACACAAGAAGAGACATTTCACCAAAGAGGGTATGCAGATGGCAGATAAGCACATGCAAATATGTTCAACATCATTAACCAGGAGTGAAATGCAAATTAAACCCCAATGAGCTATCATTGTACACCGATCAGAATGGCTAAAATTAAAAAATGGTGACAAGACCAAATGTTGGAGAGGGTGCAGAGAAACCGAATCACTCACACACTGCTGGTGGGAACATGAAAAGGTACAGCCACTCTGGAAAATGGTTTGGCAGTTTCTTTAAAAATTAAACATGCAAGTGTCATTCAACCCAGCAATTGCACTCCTGGGCATTTGTCCCAGAGAAATGAAGACTTATGTTCACACCAAAACCTGTACGGGGATGCTTATAGCAACTTTATTCATCATAGCCCAAATCTGGAAACAACCCAGATGTCCTTCGACAAATGAATGGCTAAGCAAACTTCGTGTATCTATATCATGGGAAACGACTCAGTAACCGAAAGGAATGAACCGGTGACCCACACAGCAACCTGGCTGGCTGACTCCCCAGGAGTTATGCTGAGTCAGAAAAGCCAATCCCAAAAGGTTACATACAGTATGACTCCATTTATTTTTTATTATTTTTTTTAAAGATTTATTTATTTATGATAGAGAGAGAGAGAGGCAGAGACACAGGAGGGGGGAGAAGCAGGCTTCATGCTGGGAGCCTGACATGGGACTTGATCCTGGGACTCCAGGATCACACCCTGGGCCAAAGGCAGGCGCTAAACCGCTGAGCCACCCAGGGATCCCCCGTATGACTCCATTTATATAATATTCTTGAAACGACAAAAATTACAAAAATGGAAAACAGCGGGGATCCCTGTGTGGCTCAGAGGTTTAGCACCTGCCTTTGGCCCAGGGCATGATCCTGGGGTTCCGGGATCGAGTCCCGTATCAGGCTCCCTGCATGGAGCCTGCTTCTCCCTCTGCCTGTGTCTCTGCCTCTCTGTGTCTCTCATGAATAAATAAAATCTTTAATTAAAAAATATGGAAAACAGCTTAGTGCTTGCTGGGAGTTCAGGTGGGGGCGAGGATTGAGGGGAGTGGGCGTGGCCATAAAGGGGCAACAGGAGGATCCCTGTGGCCTTGGAAACCTGTGGTACCTTGACTGCATCCTGGTTGTGACATTGTCCTACGATATAGTTTTTGTAGGATGCTGTCATCGGGGGAAACCAGGGAAAGGCTGCAGGGGGACTCTCTGCATTATTTCTTTAAACTGCATGTGAATCTACAGTTATCTCAAAATTAAAAAGTTAAATTTGCCAAAGATGTTAGCCAGGATCACCTCCCTGCTCGTCTCCCCAAGCGCCCACTGCATGAGAGGTGGTGGCTGGTGCTCGGTTTCCGGGGACCAAGCTGCCATCAAGAGTTCAGCTGCGGCTGGGGAGCTGGCACCACAGCCACTGCCACCCAGGGAACTCAGAGAGCAGAGCTGGAGCCAGATGCAGGCAAATGTTGTTTCACACGTTGACACGAAGGGAAGTGTGGCTGCCATAATCCCTGGCAGCCCTCCAGGGTGGCCAAGGACAGAGATGGTGTGCAAGGCCTAAAGAGGAACTGCGAGCTCACAGGAGCCAATGCGGGTGCCCCGAGGAATAGTCGTGTTGGCTGGCCAAGTGTTTGGGTTTGTCCAGACCCCAGCTGGCTCGGGGGGACTCCTGGGGAAAGCCAGGGACCCAACATGTGGAGATGGCACGCAGTGAACGTCCCGCCGAGACATCCTTGTGCTCAGTGGGGCTGGGCTGGGCCGGGCCTCACTGCTGGGGTGGGGGAGTCGGTTCCTAGGTGGTAGGTAGCAGTGCACAGGTGCGGTGGTCTGCGCGGACCGCACACCTGCTTCGGCCGTGGATCGTCACTATGCTTCGTTTGGTCATGTTTTCTTTTTATTTTTCATGAAGATTTTTAAGGATTTATTTATTCATGACAGACACAGAAAGAGAGGCAGAGATATAGGCAAAGAGGGATGATGTGGGACTTGATCCTAGGACCCTGGGATCACACCCTGAGCTGAAGACAGACGCTTAACCACTGAGCCACCCAGGTGCCTGGGATGCTTTGTATTTTTGTATCTCTCTACCCCTTCGGAATCTGTGCCTCCGCATCCCCCTCTCCAACTATTTCCAGAATTCTCCTTTCCCAAACTTTTCCAAAGGAAGAAGGGACATCAAAGTTGTCTGATGCTGCCTTGAGACCTGCAGGTGTCACATGGTGAACCCCTATTCTACAGTCCCAGGTGCTGTCGCTTCGAGATGGGAGCTGCTTGTCCTACCACAGAGGAGGCCGGGATCAGACCTCAGGCATCCGGCTCTCTGCCCAGCTTCACTTGGTCAGGGCTGGGGAAGAAGAAAGCCCCCCCCCCCCGTGCACCTGCAGAAATGATGCCTCAGCGCCTCTCTCCACTCCCACGGCCACGCCACGGCTCCGTCGCAGTCATGCAGCAGTGCACGGTGACAGTCTGCTGTATGTCAGGCACTCCTACAGACTCCGAGAGTGCCGGTGAACAAAACAGACACAGATATCCTTGCCCCCTGAGCTCACATTCACACCTCCACTTCTAGTCCCTCCATCCATCCTCCATCCTTCATCCACAGCCACCTGGAGGCACTCAGGGGACATTGTCACCGGTGGGAGCCTGGAGGCTTTTGAGCTTTGGCTCCATATGCAGGTAAGACCTATATTGACTTTTGAGGTTATTTCCAAATAGATCAGCATACAGTCATTGAATGGTATGTTGTTATGTTAATTTGATCAATGTAAGATATCTAAAATAGCACAAATTTAACTAACCCTATTTAGATCTTTCTTCCTGCTTTCAAGATAACCAAAAACCTCAACAAAATGGTAGTTTCTGGGCCTTTCTGGGCATGCATGAGGTTCAGGGACACCAGCCCCCTCCCGATCGGTCCCACAACCTCCCCTGACATAGGCCCCTTTTCCTTCCGTATGGTCCTTTCTGGAATAGGGAGCATAAGAATCTTGCTCCAAAAGTAAGATGGTAAGGGTTCGAGTCCTGATCCCACCAGTTACTCATAAGACTTTGAGTCAGTTCCCTCTCCCTTTGTGGCTTCAGTTTCCCCATCTGTGAAATGGGAGCAGGGGGATGACCTTCAGGGTCCCTTTCAGCACCAATGGCACGATCTCTCCTACTCGACTTCTGCTCCCCAACATCTGTGTCTCTCCCCAACTCACGTTCCTGGTGTGCACATGGTAAATCTTCAGATACAGGACACAGTTTCCAGGTCACCCACGCTGTGGCCATCAGGACCTGGCCATAGAACAAGCTGATTGTCTCCAGGAAGTCTGGCCACCTTCACGGCTGCTGGGCCAGGACCCCTGAACTACAGGCATGGGCTGAGTGACCCCATCACACAGGTCTGGTCCAGGGCCTGCCCAGAAGTTTCACAACTGGCTCAGGACGAGGACCTTTCCTGAGCCGACCCCGAGCTTTTCCTTCCAAACACTCTTCTGTTAGCCTAGAGCTTGTTAAAACACAGAGAACCCGCATTGGCTTTGACAATTTAAGTATTCCTCCTTTAGTCCTCACTGAAGGACACTGTCTGTGTCCTTGTCCACCCTGGAGCTCTGCCAGGGTTTATGTCCAGCTGTCCAGTTTATATTTTCTGGTAGCCACTTTTCCCTTCTTACTAATACACGAAACATTTGCCTGCCATTCGCATCTGGCTCCAATTCCCTAGGAGGTGAGGTCTGTGGTTCTGATGCCCTGGCTGAGCCAGAATAAGTTTTTTTGTTTTTTTTTTTTTTAAGACCTCATTTATTTATTCACAAGAAACCCAGAGAGAGTGGCAGAGATACAGGAAGAGGGAAAAGCAGGCTCCACGTGGGAAGCCTGATGTGAGACTCGATCCCAGGACCACAAGATCATGACCTGAGTCAAAGGCAGATACTCAACCACTGAGCCACCCAGGCAGCCCCAGAATCGGCATTCTCACAAGATCCCTAGGGTATTTTGCACATTAAGGTTCAAGAAGTTCTCGTAGCCAAGAATCCCAAATTCCCCTACCCAGCCAGATATGCTTCTTCAGTCACTTAATTCATCCATCAGTGATATGTTTGCTAACTGAATTCCAGTACCTTTCACTGCAGGGGTGTCCTACTAGGGAGGAATTTCCTATTCCCAGGTAAGCATCCAAGTAGCCACTGAGCTCCCATGTTCGCAGGGTCAGCCCTCACATGGTCAGCACCTAGAACCCAGGCCCTACCCATCTGTTCCAGGTGACTGTCCCAACCTGGCTGCGACCAAGGGGTCCCATCAGTTGGGGTCTGGCTGCAATGAGCTCAAATTATTATTTTATATTTTTAAATTAAATTTTATTATTATTATTTAAAGATTTTATTTATCCACAAGAAATACACAGAGAGGGGGAGAGAGAGAGAGAGAGAGAGGCAGAGACACGGGCAGAGGGAGAAGCAGGCTCCATGCAGGGAGCCCAACGTGGGACTCGATCCCAGGTCTCCAGGATCACACCCTGGGCTGAAGGCAGCGCTAAACTGCTGAGCCACCCGGGCTGCCCTATTTTATTATTATTATTTTTAAAGATTTTATTTATTTACTCATGAGAGACAGAGAGAGAGGCAGAGACGGGGCAGAGGGAGAAGCAGGTTCCATGCAGGGAGCCCGATGTGGGACTGAATCCAGGGTCCCCGGGATCAAACCCCGGGCTGCAGGCGGCGCTAAACCGCTGCGCCACGGGGGCTGCCCGATTTTATACTTTTTAAAGATTGTATGTATTTATTTGAGAGAGAAGAAGGGAGAGAGAGAGCAGGAGCAGGAGCAGAGGGAGAAGTAGGCTCCCCACTGAGCAGGGAGCCCAAGGCAGGGCCCGATCCCAGGACCCTGGGATCATGACCTGAGCTGAAGGCAGATGCTTAATGGATTGAGCCACCCAGGCACCCTGAGCTCAAACTTTTAAAGGCCAGAAAGCCAAGGCCCACCTCCCCATCTCAGCTCAGGCTCCTCTCCCTAACATAGGAACACACACGTGCACACATTCACACACCAGGCCCTGGCTCTGTCTCCTGTGAGTCATGGGGTGACTCACAGGCATGTCCCTCCTCCCCTGATCGTCAAGGAGGAGATGGGGAAAGTGGGAGGGGGAAAGAGATGTGTCAGAGCCAAACCTGAGAAAAGTGGCTTCAGACCCATCTTGGCTGAGGAACTGCCAGGGCCAGGGTTGGGGGCCTGGGCGCCCTGCCTGTGCGGGTTTGGGAAACAAGGCAAGTCATGGAGTCAGCACATCCTTCCTGGCCCACAAGCCCCACAGGATTGTGTTGGGGAAGTCACTGCAGTGCAGGGCTGGGGTGGGGAGATGGGGGATGACATCGCCCCAGCTTCACAGGGAATTCTTGGAGTGGGAGCCATTCTGACCAGCAGCCAACCCCCTCCAATAAACCCCTGGGCACCCCCCAACCCTGACCTCAGTTACAGAGTCCTCACATAAGGGCCCATATCCACGCAGGCGGATGTTTGCAGACAGGGCAGGGAGTCTCTGGATCTCATGAGATGAGTGGATGAAGCTTAGACCAGGCCAAGTCCAGACCACACTGGCTGGTTTGGGTGTCATGCTATCTGCCACTTGTCCCTGCCCTACCTCTCCCAGGACGTGGGCTTCCTATGGGACTAGAGCAGGTGAGCAATGCGCTGGGGGAATGTGGGGCCGGGGGATGGGACAGCCAAGCCACCCACACCCTTGAGACCTGGGGCCCACCTCGGTTTTCCAATTTGGGTTATTTCCTGCCATCACTGGTGCTTCTGGGGGTATTAAACTGTGACTCAGAAAAGAAAAGTGGGGGGAGTTACCCTGAGACGGCCCCTGGCAGGGCTAGCTGGAGACAGGGGTCAGGAGGAGGAACCTTGGAGAAATGGACCCTTCCTCTTCCTGCCCACCCCCCAATCTGCTGGGACAGATGCCCAAAGTCCCACTCCTCCACTCCAAATCCCCTCTGGGTTGAACCCTGGACCCCATTCTCACACCTCCCTGGGTGTATTTGGGGAGCAGGTGAGCCGTGCCTGACCAAAGACTCCCGGAGAGGCAGAGGTGGACAGTGGGGTCACCTGGGTGTGGGAGCTTCTCCCTAGCATTGCCCAACTGTTTCCCAGGCCCCCGACAGGTGGCCACGGCGCAGGGCTGGGGGAGGCCTCAGGCGGCCCCCACGCCCCTGCTTTCCGCTTTGATTAGCAGAAACATTCCTACATCTGTCTCGGGAAGACAGCCTGCTCCCATCGTCAATCACCCAGGAAACGCAAACACATTCCGGCTGCGCCCTGACCTTCTTCCCACAAAGTCATGGGCACCCTCAGGGCTCCCCACCCCCAGCCTGGAGCCAAGGGGACAGGTGTGAGGGAGAAGCCCCCCCAGCTCCCGCCCCACCAGACCTCAGCTTCTGCTACTGCAGAGGAAGGTCTGGATCACAGCCCTCACCACCTCGCCTCCCTCCTTATACACACACACACACACACACACACACACACTCAGGAAAACACAGAGCTGCCAGTAAAACACGGATACACTCATAACCACACCCACAGACAGCTGTGCACACATGCACACAGACACAGGCCACTGGCCACGAACCAGAGAGCAGGGGACAAATGCACACACACGGTTTGGCCCCTACGAGGCTGAGCGACTAGAGGGCAGAGATCCCAGCTCTCAGCTCACAGTAGGTCTGCAGCACACGGCACTGGTCACCTTGGACCTCCCCTGCGTCACACCTATTTCTTCCATTGTCCTCTCTCCCTACTCGGATATGAGCTCTGCAAGGACAGGATCTTTCTCCCGTTCACAGCTGCACCCCAGCACCCAGCACGGGGCTTGGCACACAGTAGGTGCTCGGTGAACGTTTGTGAATGCCTGGGCAGCCTCCCACCCTGACCCTGTCCTGCAGTCACCACGCTCATCCCCACAGCCAGGCTCCCAGATAGTTGCCCGCTTCCCATGACCTTACCATGTTCCCGGGACCCAGGGGACCCCAGGTCCTTCTCCATCGCCTGACTCAGAAGTGCCATCATCTGACCGTATCTCCCCTGCCAGCTCCTGACCCCTGTCCTAGGACGTGATCCTGTCCACCCCACCCCCCGCGCCTGGCCTTACTCACTTCCCTGATCCACCTGCCACAGGCTAGCCTCCCTCAAGTTCAGGTTCAGTCCTCCCTCCCTTTAAGGCATCCTCCAGAATCATCCGGGGCCATGCCAGTCTCTCCTGACCTGTGCGAGGAACAGGATGCCCTCAGTCCCTGTCTTGGGGGCCTAGGGTAAATGTGCAATGAAACACAGGGGACAGATTAGTACTGTGATGGGGGGGCGTGCAGGCGGCTGCGGTGGGGGGACCCAAGGAGGTGACGGCCAGCAGAGCCAGCTCCCTGCAGTTACCTTTGGCTCTTCCGGTGGACTGAGGCCCTGGCATGCCCGGCAGCGTCGCCGCGCCTCCCACCTCTTCGCCAGCCATGCGGAACTCTGTGTTCCCACGTTCAGGCCCGTGAGGGAGAAATCCGTGCTTGTTGTTCTATGCCGCTGAGTTTGGAGTTTGCACCATAGGGTGAGGGGGGCCGTCGCTGACTGAACATCCCTACCGTGTGCTAAGCTCCTCCATGCACTTTTTATATTTGATGCCCTATGATCATTGCCCCCTTTTTTCAAGTGAGGAAACTGAGGCACAGAGAGCCTACCACGTGTCTGAGGGAGAGACAGAGGCATCTGGGCTCCAGGGCTCAAGAGCTTAAGCACCCAGTCACGCTGCTCCTCGGTAATCACACTTCCTTCCCCAGAAATGGGGGCGAGGCCCATCCACCTGCTGGGGCTGGGGCTGGGGCTCTGCTTGCAGGCATGTCCTCTTGCTTTCTTCTCTCTGGCTGCAGTTAACTTGTTCCTCACCTGGGGAGCCCTGGTCTCCAGGAGAGAGGCTCACAACAGCCCCCCCCTTCCCAGCCGAAGCTCTCACGGTCCACAGAGCAATTGCACAGGCTGTCTTTCATTTAATCCTCCCAAGAGCCTGGGGAGACAGTTGTCTCTCCCTCCATCTTATCCATCATGGGACATTCAGAGAGTCGCACATCTTGCCCCCGGGTGGAAAAGCATATGAGGTCAGATAAAAGTTAATATTTATTGGGCTACGTGACATTGTATTCTATAGGAATGCATTCAGTTGCAAGGACAAGAAACAAAAATCTGACTGATATTGGCTGAGGGAAGAAAGATAGAGGTTTAATTTTCTTCCACCCCAAGATTTTAGGAACTATCCTAATTAGGAACAACCCTGGTGCTGTCAGGTGGCTTGACAACGTCAGGGCTGGGGGTTTCTTTAGCATCCTTATCACCTCATGACTTCAAAGTGGCAGCTGATCCTCCAAGCATCATGTCTGCATCCAAAGCAGGAAGAAGGGACAAAAGGGAAGGGCTATGTTCCTGTAAGTATCTGTCTTTTTATTGAGGAGGGGTCTTCACTGTGACCGTCCTTCCATATGCGACAGACCTACATCCCATTAGTCAGAATTAGTCAGAATAGGGTCACATGGCCCTACTTAGACCAACCACAGGTCCAAGGCAATCAGGTCCACGAATGGGTTAGGCCAACCACAGCCCATCCTCTGATGCTAAGATCACAGCATTTCTGCTGGCCCCATGAGCAGAGGGGGGTTCTGTTCATCAGGAAAACAGAGGACAGCCACCGGCCAGGTGAGGCAACGGGCAAGGTGTGCTTCCCCAGATACCATGCCAAGTAGTTTAATACATCATCTTGCTTGGGCCTCACACAACCTTATAAAGTCAGGACTGGGGCAGCCCTGGTGGTGCAGCAGTTTGGTGCTGCCTGCAGCCTGGGGTATGATCCTGGAGACCCGGGACCGAGTCCCACGTCAGGCTCCCTGCGTGGAGCCTGCTTCTCCCTCTGCCTGTGTCTCTGCCTCTCTCTGTATGTTTATGAATAAATAAATAAAATTTAAAAAAATAAAGTCAGGACTATTTTATGCCAACTTTGCGAATGAGGAGACAAAGCTAGTGAGCACGGAGCTGTTTTGCGTTCTTAACCATTATACCAGGGTGCTGGGTCATGAAGGACTCAGATACCCCAAAGCAGGAAACAGTCCAAAGGGACCACTGGCCAGGCCCCGCTCACCATCAACCTCGCCACGCACCTGCCGGCCATGGGCTATGAGGGTGCAGGGCCAGGCTACCTGATGGCGCCACTGTCTGGGGAGGGCAGGCGTGCATTCCCACGGTGCTCACTATGGCTGTTGTGCTCTCAGGGGGCTTTGGCCAGAGGCGAGGGCTGTGCCCCTACTTCTTTTTCCTTCATCCATCCAATGTCTGCCGATGCCAGGCACCCAGTCACGCCTGGGAGGGAGAGGGTGGGTACAGATGGGTGGCTCAGGCACAGATCCTGCCCTCGAAGACAGATCTTGCCACCCAGCGTCTCCTAATTCAGGGAAATCTAGGGTGGGATGTTTGAAGGGGTTCGGAGGACAGAAAGCTCATTTCTGGCCAGGGGAGCTCCAAGGGCAGTCGTTTTTGGCTCCCCCTCTTTCATCGTGGTAAAAAACACATAACATAAAATTTACCATCTTAACCATTTTCAAGTGTACGGTTCAGTAGTCTTAAGTACGTTGATATCTTTGTGCAACCATCACCGCCATCCATTCCAGAACTGTTCATCTTGAGAAACTGAAACTACGCCCATTAAACATGAACTCCCCATTTTTCCCTCCTCCCCCAGCCTCCCGGTGGCCATTCCACTTCCTGTCTCTATGAACAGGACTATTCCAGGGACCTCAGATAAATGACATCGGACAATACATGTCTTTTTGTGTCTGGCTTATTTCACTGAGCACAATGTTTCCAAGGTTTACCCATGTTGTAACAGGTGTCAGATTTTCCTTCCCTTTTAAGGCTGAATAATATTCCATTATAAGAAAATGCTACATTTTGCTCATTCACTCATCTCTCAGTGCATACTTGGGGTGCTTCCGCTTTTGGCTACTGCAAATAATGCTGCTATGAACGTGGGTGTACAAATAAATCTCTGAGACGTTGATTTCAATTATTTTGTGGATATACCCAGAAGTGGAAGGGCTGGGTCATATGGTAATTCTGTTTAACTTTTTGAGGAACTGCTGAATTGTTGTTCATAGCAGCCACACCATTTTACATTCCTGCTAGGGTGGCTGTAAAGCGAATATGAGTTTGACTTTGAAGAGGGACAGAGACCTGGGAGGTCAACACACTCTGTGTTAGCCTAGAAGAGACGAAAGAAGCATGCTACAGGGGTGCCTGGGTGGTTCTCTTGGTTAAGTGTCTGCCTTTGGCTCAGGTCATGATCTTAGGGTCCTGGGATAGAGCCCTGCATCAGGCTCCTGCTCAGCAAGGAGCCTGCTTCTCCCTCTCCCTCTGCCCTCTGCCCCTGCCCTTGCTTGTGCTTTCTCTCAAATGAATAAATAAAATCTAAAAAAGGTTAAAAATAAAAAAAATTAAAAATAATACAATCTTTTTTTAAAGCATGCTACAGAATGAGACAGGCATTTGGCTTTTGTTTGGGGTCATTATTTTGCCCACCCACTCTCTAAACCCACTTCATGGGTCTCAGACTCATGGATCACCCTCCTGTACAGCAACTAGAAGTGTCAGCCACCCATGTTCTCAGACTTCTTTGCAGATGGGGCCTTCGAAACTCACCAACCCAAGAATTGAAAACAAAACTCAAGCTGGAAGGAAGCAGAGTACTTCCCCGCTGAGCTGCTAGGACGGTGGTGCCCAGGGCTGGGTGTCGGGTGTGGGGCATGCTGGCTGCAGGGTGGCAAGCGTCAGAGTGTTAACCTCACGGGGTGTCTGAGAGTATTGGTTCTGTTTGCAGACCACAAGCCCGGGTCTTCAGCTCTTAGGATTTATGAGTCACCCAACATCCTTTGAATATCTATTCTTTGAACATCCTTTCCTGCCTAAGTTAACCAGAGTTGGTTTCTTTTGCCCACAACGAAAAACAGTGCCTTATATAGAAACTGGTGCCCAGGGTGGTTGTAGGCAACAGATGTTGAAGAAATTCAGAGAAGCTGGGATTGGTTATCTGGACTGCTTGGGACCAAAGACAGTAAAAATTCGCACATCAGAAGTGATCAGCCCTAGAATCCTGCGGCATGTCAAGGGAAATAGGAATTCAGAGTCACCACTAAGAATCACCTGGAATGAAGAGCCTGTCGAAAGCAAGGCTCAGACTGAGGCTCTGTTGCCTTAGAAGAGTGAGGATGAGACTGTGGGTGGAGGCTGCTGCTTCTCACAGGGCTGGACTGCTGAAGAACCAGAAGATAATCTCCTAAATCCTAGATTCATGGCTCAAGATCCAGATAAAAAACTGAGGACTTCTGTCCTAAAAGGAGCACTGGCTTCTTGCAGCCACCAGGCTGAGATAGCAAAAACCAAAACCTAAGGTCTTGAGCCTGCAGAAGGGTGAGCTACCTCAGTGGCTGCTGCCGCGGCCTCACCAGCTGTGCTCTGTGGAGGTCAGACCCTTGCCTGGGAAAGAGTGAACTTGACGTTTGCATGGAGCCACGTGGGAGTGTTTGGGGTGATGCTGAACCCCTGGAGCCCCCGATCCCCACCGAGCCCCCTTGCAGGCTGAAGGAATCTGTCCTCACTGTCTGATAACACTGATCCTGCCTTCACGGGGTCCCTTCAATGACCCTCCCCCCAAGGCCCCCGTGCCCTCATGTTTTCAGACCACAGTCGGGTCCCCAGACTAGGGCAGGACTGAATATCGTCTCCAAATCAAAATCTGAGCAAAACTTTGCTGTTTCATATGATCAAAAATCTGGAGACAATGTGTGAATGGGTCAGTTGAGCTGAGCTTATTAATCTGGCCTTATCGACCAGCAATTCTGGATTCAGGGTGTGGGTCTCAGCTGGAGGTGGTTCTAATTGTTTCCAGGGCTGGTTTGGGGGTTGGCAAGTATGATGCTGAAGGCTGACTCAGGGGTGGCCCATGGTCACTGAGATGGAGGTGACAAACAGCCAGGTATAATAGACAGAGTTGTGAATCAACCATGGATGACCCACCACACCTAACACCTTCACCAAGACAGCACGAACCACCTTGTTGATACAGCCCAACAGCTTTCAGAAGGCCTCAGTGTCCCGGTGGGGATCCTGCCAGTGGCCTGACTCCCGATTTCTGGGGTAGAAACCAAGACCCTGTGGTCTGACCTTTGGGGGACTCATGGGACAAATGGATCACAAGGTCCCTAGAGCAAGAATGGATCAGTGACCCACAAGGACACGTGGCTTTTATAACCAGAGAGACCTGGATCTGGCAAACAGAAGCCCGACCTGAGCCCCTCCTCCCAGCACCCCTCCCACTGCAGACATCCCTTCTCCAGCCTCAGACTGAGTCTGTCCACTGAGATCTCCTTACACTGTCCCAAGGGGACTATAGCCATTTATAGGAGAACCAGGCTCTGGGGAGCAGGGGGAGGGAGTTGGAGCCTGAGTCCTTGTTTCCTCATCTGTGACATGAGGACAATAATATCTGCCTGAAAGGATTGTCGGGTTAATTGAGCAGAATAACGGGACAGTGGCAGGAATATAAACTCGCATTGCCTGCAGCTAAATTTTAATCCCTCTGTGATTTGTGTTCATTCTTTCATTGGTTTCCATCTTCACTCCACTGCACTATCATCAGTCTTGTGCTGCGCACTGAGGGCTCAAAACTAACAGCCTCTACTATTGACTCCAGGTTAAGTATGTGTCAGGGGCAGTGTGCAGCCTCTGTGTCTCTAACCTGGGAAAAAACTCTGCAAGGTCATGCAGCAGGAGGTATCAATGCTGGGCTGGGGACCTAGTTGTGTTGTGTTCTCTCCACTGTGGCACCAGCCTCCTCAGAAGTTAATTAAATGAGGCAGCAAATACAGAACTTGGGACATGGTGAGGGTGATAAATAGAGAAAGAGGGATATGGCTCAATGAGTGGGTGGATGGACAGATGGATAGATGGATGAATGGATGGATGCACAGGTGAGTGCATGGATGGATGGGTAGGGGAGGGATGGATGAGTGGATAGACAAATGGATGGATGAGTGAGTGAGTGGATGGGCGGGGAACGGATGGGTGGCGGTAGGTTGATGGATGGCTGGGTGGTTAAGTGGATGGATGGATGGATGGATGGATGGATGGATAAACATAGACACACAGAGAGATAATGACTAAATAGACTTAGAAGATGGGTTTGACATGACCTTTAACCCTCCAGGATCTTCCAATCAAGGAAGATGCAATGCTAAGCATGGACCTAGCTGAGAAATAGAAAAATCTTATCTGCAGTTAGTGACACTGCCAAAGTCTGCAATTTTCTAGCCCAACATAGTGTGTGATAAAGATCAGCCAGGCAAGCTGTGACTTGAGACAGACACACTTGGCCACCCCAATAACACACTTTTTTGTTCATTTGTTCAACAGGCATTGATTGAGCACCTAGTGCCAGGCAGTATCCTAGGCTCTGGGTATAGCGTCATGCACAAAATACCTCCATGTGACGGTTCCAATATGTGGTGGGAAGGGGGACAAGGATGATGTACGTGTAGAGTGAGCCAGATGAGGATAAGCATCATGAAGATGAACAAAGCAAGCAAGAAAGGGGGGCTCTGGAGGCTGGGGGCAATTCCGTCAGAAAGGTTGATACCTACAGGGAGGCCCAAAGGGAGGGAAGCACACAGGGTTGAGGCCCAGATCTGGAGGGAGCAGGGCTTTCCCAGGATCACGCAGCTGAATGAGACTATAACCCAGGCGATGCACGGGTGTTGGGGTTCCTCTGAATGGTGGAGACACACCAGATATGATGTCAGCAGAGGAAAGTGTTGTTGGGATCCAGCCAGTGAGGAGCTACGTGATCTCAATGCCCTAAGCCCCTTCACCATAATGTCCCTGTTCGTTTTCCCCTCTGCTCGTTAAAACAACCCTGTATTTTCACAGATATTTTACTTTATACGCTGTCAGTGTTCACTATTTTGTTATTTTCTGGAGGCAGTAAACGCTAACCCTTTAAAGAGGGCTCCAGTTTGGCTCTGGCTGAGGGAGGACAGCTGCCGGCTGGGGCAGGGAAGGCTCCTCAGGGGGAAATGAGATCTGAGCAGGCCTCAAATGGAGAAGAGTTCATAAGGTGATGCCAAATGCCCAGACCAGCCTGGTGGCCACATCTTCTCTTTCTCAGAAAGAAGGAGGCTATTATCAGGATTTGATCCTTTTACAGAGGGCAGAAAACTCAAGATAAAAGTAGCTCAAACAGAAAGAAATTTCTTCCTTTTTTTTTTTTTTAATTTCTTCCTTTCTTATGTAAAAACTCCTGGGGTGCCTGGCTGGCCCAGTTAGTATAGCATGTGACTCTTGATCTCAAGGTCATGGGTTCAAGGCCCAAGTTGGGTATAGAGCCTACTTGGAAAAAAAAAAAAAGGAATAAAAACTCCTAATCTAGGTAGTGAGGTGTGTCAGGGACCCAGTCCCTTCCATCTTGCTCCACCAATCTCAGTATTTGGCTTTCACCTCCTGGCTCAACATGGCTGCTGAGTACCAGACGTCATGTCTATATCACAGTCAAGGACAGAGAAAGGGATGAAGAAGGGAATGCCTTCTCACGAGCAGCGGGGTATCTAGAAGAATGCCATTTTAGGTTGGCAGTTCTAAGACCCAGAGAGAGCCCCCCAGGTCCCCGAAAAGCACACAGGGTTGGCACTGTTGCTACTGGAGATGGCATCGGGGAGCGGGGTGGTGCAGGGAAGTTCCGTTCCACATTCCCCGGAGAAGTTCCTGCAGCTGTACGTGGAACAGCATAGCAGTTGGCCGCTTTCAAGATGCCAGCCCTCCAGCGGCCCCCTAACTTCCACCTCCTACTGGATTTATTCCCCTGTCCTTCCAGCCAGAGATTTCTCTGGTGCCCTGGGAACACAGGACATTGGGGGTTTGGGGGAGAGGGAGGGTCCTACAGAGCTGTGCAGGCAGGCTCAGTCTCCAGCTAAACCCCTCTGACCTGTGCCTCCCACCACCACAGATGGAGTCCAATTTCCCAAGTGTAGGACCAGGAGATTGCTAGAAAAGCCCTTGCTAGAGAAAGACACAAGGCAGGGGCTCAAGAAGGTGAGTGAATGAATGAATGAGTCACTCAGTTAACCAATCACTCAATCAGGTGTCATTCAGTCTAAGCTCAGCCAAGTCGTCACCCAGCTTCCATTTACATACTTCCAGTGACAGGGAGATCACTACTTATGGGGGCAAAATGGTTTCAGTTTTAGATTGTGCTTAGGATGAGTCAGACCCCCCACCTCCTGGGGCTCCCCATCAGCCCCAGTCTGCCCACAAGCGGGACCCAGAATACATTTAGATTCCTTTTCATGGGCTGGTGCCCAAGTCTCTGCAGGCAAGGGAAAGCACAGAATCTGGTCATCTTCTTGTGTTTCAGAGGAAGCTCTGACCAGAGAGGGGCTATGACTCACCCAAGGCCACACAGCTGGGTAAGAGCTGAGCTCAGATCCACCTTTCAGCTATGCTTCCTCTGAAATCCACAGCTCCTCCAGCCTTTCCCACATTGGGGACCCCCTCACCACAGCCGGCCCCACTACCTGCCGAAGATCTGCTGCCCTTATGGGGATCCTCACGCTGGAGAAAACCCATCTTTTGTCACTGCCAGCGACAGGCACAGGGCTGAGACCTGTGGTCTGGTGTGAGGAGCTGCTGCAGGACCAAGATTTATAGGACAGGCTGTATGGCTCTTACCCACCCCCCGACAGGGGCCCACATGTGTATGCACACACGTGTGAGCATGTACATGAGCATGTGCCTGAACTTCCCAGAGCCAGGGGAACACATAATAGGCTGTGGGTAAATCCTGCCAATAAGGGAAGTGTAACTGTCACGCACGAGGCCAACAGACAGAACTCCGGTGGATTCACTTGGTTTTGTTTTGTGGTTATCTTTTTTTTTTTACAACTTTAAATACGGAATATAAATAAATTTACATTTAAAAAATAAAAGGAAAGCCCCCAAAAATATAATCACCGACTTTACAAACTGAAGGAAGCAGATTTTGGACGTGGGGTAGGGAGGAAAGTGCAGTAGAAGGTGGGGGGGAAGGTGGGAGCTCAGACCCCACCCCAGGGAGACCTGGGGATCATTTCTCTTTTCTCCCCCACTCCCAGACCATGAGCTGGTTTCCTGGAAGAAGCCACCAGAAGTGGAAATCAAAAGAATCTAATATGGGGGGGGGGGAGTGTGTAGGGGAAAGCAGGAGCTACCCCCTCCCTTGGAGACTTTCTCCTGGGTTTTTCACACCTGCCTGGAAGGGGAACCGCTTGAGCTGGGGACCCAGGAACACGGAGGCCAGCTGGACAATAGTGTTGCCTCCCCACCCAACATGGGCTCGCTCCCATCCGACCACTCCAAGCCACTGGTTAAGTCAGGGCGCAGCTGGTCCACACAGAGCCTTGCTGTCAGTTAGGAAAAGGATCCCTTTCTCCAGACAGGTTTTCTCCATCTGCCAGAAAACTGTCCTAATAAATACACAAATTGGCCACGTTCTATGGTATGAACAATGATCCCTGTAGGCAGGGCCCTTGTGCAGTGTGCAGCCTGCACAAACCTACATGGCAGTCTTGGCTGGGTTGGGATAGGATGGGCAGCCCCCGTGCTGCCCTGACCCCGGGTCTTCTGCCTAACGGAGCATGAGTGGGGTTATTCATGGCCTCAGAATGGAGTCCAAGAGTCCCTCGGTGGAGCAGACTGAGGGCCAGGACAAGAGGAAGATACAGGGTGGAGGTAGAGAGAAAAAAACAGAGGAAGTGAAGGTCGGGGGTGGGGGGAGTGAAAGGAGGCAGTGAATGCCCAGGTCACCATCCACGGCGGCTCCAGAGCAAACTTCATCTCTAACCCACCTGCGGGGGCACCTGGCTGCCTGGTGCTGGGGCCACGCCCACCCAGAGGAGTCCACGTCTTCAGAGATTTCATAAATGAAAGGAAGCCACTGTGAGTGGACGGGACCGGGGAGAAGTTTCTGGGCCTGGGCGCTGTGGGAGGGCTTCTCTCCAGTCTGCACTCCCCTCCCCGTGGTCTCAGCCACCTGGCCCATCTGCAGGTGTCCCTTCGGAGCTGGCCTGGGGTCCCGGGTCCAGGCAGGCCCTCCATGCCTCGAGGGCCTCGTGGCCACCTGCAAGGCTTTGGGCCAGCCCACGGTACTCAGGTGGGACCCGAGCCGGGAGCTGGGGAGCAGCGAGCCTGTGGGTCTCTCTTGAGCATCTATCCCAGATCCTTGGGGTCAGCGGAGGAAGCCAGCAGTGGAGTTCGGGTCCTCCGTTTCCTTCTCGAGCTTCTGGGCAAGGTGCTGGCGGCCAGTGAGGGGACCCGCTGGTGGGCGGATGGACGCGCGGAAGAGGGGAAGCACCATTGGCCGTCCGAATCAGGCATCGAGACAGACGGACGAGGGGAACAATATTATCACTCCAAGGACCCCATGGGGGCGATACAGCAAATACCATATTAAATAACCCTGTTGGGCAAGCAGAGGGGACACAGGGGGTCAGACACAGCCCAGGGGCTCCATCCCATGCTCACACACCTCCCTTGCCAGGGTCGGGGAGCCGATTTCCATCATCGCTCAGGGCTGGGGAAGTTGAGGGTTTGATTTCCCATTCTCTTAGGGCATGCTGTGACACAGCTGGACTGGGGTCCCCAAAGCCCCTCACACCTGCCCACTCCGTGGGAAAATTCAGTTGAAACTGGGTGGGAGGGGATCCAGGCTTAGAGCCCGGATTCTGTGTTTGTGGGATCACCTGTCCCCAGCCCCTTCATGGCCCAGGCCACAAGCCAGGGAGAAGAAACACCAGGGGCCTGGGCCTCAGGGTCCCCCTCAGGCCTCACCTGCCCTCAATCTCCTCCAGATGCCCCTAGGCTCCGAGGGTCTCCTTCAGTGCCTTCTTGTCATGTGTGTGCTTGAACTTCCGGTGCTTCCCCTTGGGGGGCCGGCGGACTCGCACTGTCCGAATGGTCACCCGAGTTTGGGGTGTCTTGGCTGCTTGAGAGAAAGAAAGGTCTTGTCAGCAGGTGGGCAGCCTCCAGAAAGGGTGTATCGCTCTCCACCAACACCTGCCGGAGACCTCTCCAGACCTCCTGGGCTGAAAGAAGGGGTGGGAGTCTGAGCCAGCCCTCCTGGGGTGCAAATCCCAACTCCACTGCTTACCAGCTGCACGTGCCTTAGGGACCATTATTGAACCACTCTGTGCCTCAGTTTCCCCATTTGTGAAATGCGGGGGATAAGACTGCCTACCCTGTAGGACTGGTAAGATGAACAAATGGCAGTCTACCAGCGTACACACAGGGGAGTAGATTCACTCTGGCTCTAAGTTCCTTGGCCTTACCCCAACGACCTTCCTGATTTCCATTCCCCTTGAGCCTGGCGTGGACTCGGATCTGTTAACCAATAAAATGAGGCAGAGTGGTGCTGTGCCAGTTCCAGGCAAAACCCTTAAGAAGGGTTGGCAGCTCTTAGAGCGCCTGGGTGGCTCATTCAGTTGAGCGGCCGACTCTTGATTTCAGCTTAGGTCATGATCTTGGGGTCCTGGGATCGAGCCCTGCATCAGGCTCTGCATTCAGCAGGGAGTCTGCTTGAGATTCTCTCTCCCTCTCCCTCTGCCCCTCCCCTTGCTGATGTTCTCTCTCTCTCTCTCTCTCTCTCTCTCAAGTAAAACTTCAAAGGGCACTTGGATGGCTCAGTGGTTGAGCATCGGCCTTTGGCTCAGGGCATGATCCCGGGGTCCACATCGGGCTCCCCACAGGGAGCCTGCTTCTCCCTCTGCCTGTGTCTCTGCCTCTCTCTGTGTCTCTCATGAATAAATAAAATCTTCTTAAAAATCAATCAATCAATCTTTAAAAAAGAAGGCAGCGGCTTGGCAGCTCCTCCCACTTTGCTTTGGGGAGCCCCGTGCAGGAGAAGTCTAGCTACTCCTCCAGGGAAGCCACGTGGGGAGGAGACGACGTGGATGGCAGGAGAGGGACCAGGGCCCAGCAGCCCCCGCAGCCCATGGACGGTGACCCCAGGAGACACGGGCAGAACCGCCAGGCGGAGCCCAGTCCCCCCATGAATCAAGGAAGAGGATAAAATCGTGTTGTCTTACGCCAAAGATCAGACTAAGAAGTGATCAGCAGACGGGAGCTCCTCTTACTCACTTTCGTATTTCCTCCCTGGCCCTCCTGTCGAGGTTTCCTCCTGCCAGCCTCTCAGCCCCCTGCCATCCTGCGATGGGGGAGCACTGGGCAGGGGCTGGACCCACGGAACCACACACTTTCACCGTGGGGCGAGGCCCCCCGTCCCCGTGCCTGTCATCGCCCGACCCTCGCCACTCCAAGGAGCAGTTCAGTGGACGGGCCAGAGCTCAAACTGTGGGCCAGACCCCCCGGGGTTCAAAGTTGGGCTCTCCCAGGTGTTAGTGGGGTGCTTTGGGGCAAGTCATATAAACTCTCTGTGCCTCCATTTCTGTATCGTTAAAACTGAGCCAGCAACAGCCCTGGACCTCGGGTTAGATGATAACACATGGAAACAGCCAGAAACCCTTGGCTAGCGCTTCCGTTACACCTGGAATCGTTCTAAGCTCCTTTATTCTCATAGCAGGTACAAGTATCTACATTTAACAGATAAGGAAACTGAGGCAGAGAGACTGGACCTTGAACCTAGGAGTCGGCCTCTGGAGTCCATACTTCCAACCACTGGCCTGTACATCACAGTGCTCGTGAGCCTCAGTCAAGGTTACCACTTAGGTCTCTTCCTCCTGAGCTCCCAGGTGGATATCCTGGCCATGAAAGCTCTCTCTGCCAAGCTCAAGGCCCAGCTCGCCCTGGGAGCCTGCCCTGGCCCCCTCAGCTCTTTGGGGCCAATGCTGACTTCCCACCTTACAGACATAAGCTCCCATGGGGCAGTTAGCTCATCTCTGCAAACGGGCAGTGTAAGGACGCAGGCAGGTCTCAGATCTCCCTCAAGGGAGGACACCTAGAAGGGCCACTAAAGGGCCCGCAGTTTGGGCTCCAGAGAAGGGGTCATCAGCAGGACCCCAGGCTGCACAAAGCCTGGGAAAGCTCAAGGTCCTCATGCAGCTCATGAGTGACAGAGCAGAGTCTCGAGCCCAGGAGGTCTGACACTGGCATCACAGAGGCCACAGGAGCAAGCCTTATTAGCCGGGCTGTGGATAGCTGCCCGCGGGACTGTCATGCAGGGCCAAATGGCTGAGCTGACGTGGCAAGCCTTTATGTAATCTACATATTAATCAGTTGACCATGCCTTCCAAAATCTGCTTGGAAAATCACATGAAGCAAAAGCACATAAAAGAACCCTGTCTTAAACATAAAGAAGAATATCTGTCCTGACTAGAAATCTGTGTTAATTATTATTACTATTCCATGCTATTCGATTATTCCACGTTGTCTCATGTTAACTTTTTTTATACAATTTTTTAAAGATTTTATTTTATTTATTCATGAGAGACATACAGAGAGAGGCAGAGACACAGGCAGAGGGAGAAACAGGCTCCCTGTGGGGAGCCTGATGTGGGACTCGATCCCGGGACCCGGGGATCCTGACCCGAGTCAAAGGCAGACGCTCAACCACTGAGCCTCCCAGGCACCCATCATGTCAATTACAACAGGTCAGTTTGGAGCTGTCGAATTGTCGACCTTCCCAGGGCATCCATGCTTCAGCTCTGCTCTCAGAACAGGATGAAGAGGCTGAGACAAGCCTGCTTCTAGGATGTTCTGTTCTCTACCACCAGAAAGTTATTGAAAATCAATACATGATTTTTTTTTTCTTTTTCATGATTTTTTTTTAATGCTCCTCTAATCATACTAACTTAATAAGTGTTGATCCTTGGGGCACCTGGCTGGCTCAGTTGGCAGAACATGAGACTCTCGATCTCAGGGTTGTGAGTTCGAGCCCCATGTTGGGTGTAGAGATCACTTAAAAATAAAATCTTTAAAAAAAATTTTTTTTAAATTCTTGATCCTTACTATAAACATTCGAGGGAGAAAAGGCAGCAGGACGGCCTAAAGAACACAGAACTAGACAGTACAAGACCTGGCTTCTGGGCTAGACTTTGCCACTGTGCCACCTTCATTAAGTCCATTAAGCTCTCTCTGCTCTAGCAGCTCTTCAATGACACTGAACCACTGACTTGTGAGGTCATCTCTCTGGATCATTCTAGCTCTAACAATGTAAAATTCTTTAAAAAAAAAAAAAGAAAGAAAGAAAAGAAAAAAGAAAAGAAAAGAAAAGAAAGAAAAGAAAAGCTAGCTCTAACAAAGTAAAATTCTTAAAAAAAAAAGAAAGAAAGAAAAGAAAAAAGAAAAGAAAAGAAAAGAAAAAGAAAAAGAAAAAGAAAAAGAAAAAGAAAAAGAAAAAGAAAAAGAAAAAGAAAAAGAAAAAGAAAAAGAAAAAGAAAAAGAAAAGAAAAGGCAGCCCGGGTGGCTCAGTGGATCCTGGAGGCCCGGGATCGAGTCCCACATCGGGTTCCCTGCATGGAGCCTGCTTCTCCTTTTACCTGTGTCTCTGCCTCTCTCTCTGTGTGTGTCTCTCATGAATAGATAAATAAAATCTTTTAAAAAAAAAGAAAAGAAAATGACAAGGCAGGTAAGAGCCAGCGACTGCCGTCTGGGTGAGGGAAGGGCCAGGAGCAGGACTTCAGGATACCGAGACTCTATCTGTACCCCTGCCTGGGACTGGCTGTGTGACCTTGGGCAAGACCTCAGCCTCTCTGAGCCTCATGCACCTCCTCTGTAAAAAGTGGACCCGGCAATTGCATCAGATCATTTTTGGGGTCCCTTTTGACTCAGGTCAAACCACGCCCCAGAAATTGTGACTTTGTGAACTCTAAAAGAGAAAAATGGAACTCTGGTTCCAATCAGCCAACCGATGCTTGAACTCTGTCTGTCCATCACTGCTGCAGGGTTGCCCAGGCTCTACCTACACATCTTCAAGGACAGGAAGCTCACTACCACACAAGGCATATAATTCCCTCTTGGCCCCCTGGCTGATGAACAGCTTTTGGTATATGGAGTTAAAATCTCCCTCCAGTGGCTTTTCCCCCCTGGTCCTAACCCCCCTGAAGACCACAGGGAATTAGTTTGATTTCTCATTCCCAGGACGAGTTGTCAAATATCTGAAGATAATATCCATGGAGTGTCCTCTTGTCTCACCATTTCATGTACTTGTTCGACAAAGTAGGGGGCTTTGGTAGCAAGATGGGGATGGGAGTTGCACTGGACAAGGTAGTCAGGGCAGACCTCTAGGAGGAGGTGACTTCTGAGCTGAGACCCAAATGAAGACAAGTAGCTTTCTGAAGAGTTGAGAGAAGTGAATTTCAGATAGAAAGCAGCTTATGCAAAGGCCCTGAGGCAGACACATATTTGGACACTTGAGGAGGTCGGGCTGGTTGGGGTGGCATAAATGAGGGGGAATGGCTGGCAGCAAGGCTGGAAGACCAATCAGGGGCTAAAGCCTTTATGTAAAGCCTCGCAGGCAGGGGAGGAATCTGGATTATTCTCAGTGAGACAGAAAGCTTCAGATGAACTTAACCAAGGGCAAGCCTGATCCAATTTCCCCCACAGCTGCCACAAGGGAAGGGAGCTGCCCAGCTAAGCAATTCAGAGACAGACCCTGGACCAGCGGTTACCTCGCAGGTCTTGGGAACTCCCCGGGGTTCGGGTCACGGGTCGAGCAGCCACCACTGTCTCACACTTGCACGCCAGGTGGTCCTCCAGGGTCACCGTGGCCTTCTTAAAGGTTGGCTTCTTCCGTACAATCTCGATTTTTCTCACCTGGAGGACAGAACCATCCAAGTGCCTCTGTAAGACCACACAAGCAGGGGCTGAGGGAGCCCGCCCGCCTGCTCTTCCCACCCCAGTGTCCCCTGCAGGGCTCTTTCCTCGAAAGCCGGGAGTGGACAGCGACATTGGCCTAAACAATGGCAGGACCTTGCCCTCTGCCCTTCTCGTAGCTTTTCCATCAAAACAAGCCCTCCCGACCTGGCCTCCAGCTTGGCCGCAGCCCCCTCGGAGCTCCCAGAGAGGGAGAAAGGCATTTCCGGGTTGTGCGTAGGGCCTGTGGTGTCCTCATTCCCGGAGCGCCAGCCAAGGTCAGGGACTATGGCAGAGGCGGGAGATGGTTGTCTAGAAGGAAGTGGGGGGAGGCTTTATCCAGGAGGGAGGCGGGAAGGGGGAGGTCAGCTGTCAGGTGTCCATCCACAGAGCTGGAAGCGCAGGGGACAGGAGATACCATGACAGTGGGTGGTGCAGGAGAGAGTGACACTTGTGATCTTGGGCACCGGGCCCAGGCCTGGGATGGAGGTGGTGGGCACGGGGCAAAGCCACAGCTGACCTCAGGGAGGGGAGTGTGGCAAAACAGGTGGAGCTGTTGGCAAGAGTGGGGCTCACCAGCCAGGGCTGAGCCCTAGGTGAGCTCGCTGCCCAGCAGCTCTGCCCCGCCTGAGTCAGTGTGGAGGCGAGGCTGACCCAAGGGGCTTTTCCACATGAATCAGAAGGCAGCTGAGGCTTCTCTGGCCCGGCCTGGCCCAGCATGAGACCCAGAGCTCCCCAGGGCCGCCTCTATTCTAGAATGTGCCTTGAGTCAGAGTGCATACCCGATGCTTCCAGAAAGCAGGCAGGATTCAGCTTTCTGACCCTCGCTGGGGGCTTCCCCAGCATTTGCTGTGCCTGTTGCCTGGAGGGTCTCTGCACCCTCCTCGTTAAGGACACAGCAAGGCTTCTGAACAGGTTTGGAGGAAAACCAAGCAGCCCAGAACATTCTGAGTGTCTGATAAATGCTTGCAGACAGCTCTCTTCAAGGAATATTTGGGGATTTTATCCCTGAGAAAGGAGACAGCACCCTTCACATAATGTCCTACACCCCACCCTGCCAGGCGTTGGGGGAGGGGGGTTGCCTGCGGCTTCTGGGTACAGCAGCCTGGGTGGCCTGGAGGGCTCACAGGTGGCCTCGGCACACCTGTCCCAAGAGCCGCCTGCCGCGGCCCTACCTGGACAGAGCCCCCCGCCCCAAGGCATGCCTCTCCGCCCCTATGGAGGCTGGAGCCCCCCACCCCCAGACCCCCTCACCGCAGCCCCCAGCCAGGGCCAGCGGGCCGGCGGCGCCCTGCGCACCTGAACGGGCCGCAGCTGCACCTGCGTGGGCCGGCACTGCACGTTGCGGTTGTTGCAGCAGCCGGAGCAGCGCTGCACCTCCACGCACGGCGGCCACACCAGGAAGTTGGCGTTGGTGCGGTCTATGAGGCGCCGTGAGATCTCGAACACCTCGGTGCGGGTCTTGCACTCAGCGATCATGGCCGGCTCGGCGACCGTCGGGGACCCTGAAGGAAGAGGGGGACCATGGTCGGGAGGGTCCGCCCAGCGGGACACCTCGGGGACTGCTCTCCCCCAGAAATGCCCAGCGGGGTCCCACTTCCTTCAACCCCCACCACTCCCCCCACCCCGGGTGGGGGGCGATGGCGCACCCTGGCTGTTATCAGCTGTGGGATTGGGATGGCTTGCTGAGGTGTCCTCAGCCTCAGTTTCCCCATGAGATCTACACCCCAGAACTGCTGCAAGGATAGAGTGAGGTCATTCAGGGAGTGCTGGCCTGGCACGAATGTCCGTGTTCTTCGGCCAGCCCTCAAGTTCATTCTGTGATCTCACACATCTGTGCCCTTGCCTGGCTCCTGGCTCCCGCTCGCTTATTATTTTGTAACCACTCTCATGTTGCCCTTTTACACTGTAATCTATTCTTACATCCTTGCTTCTTTCAAAGTCTGTCTCCCCATCTGTGGCACGGGGATGACAGCGCCCATACTGCACTTGAAGGTGGAAGGAGTGATGTGAGCAGCAGACAGCAAGTGTCCGGTCCAGGCTGGGGCTCTGCAGTCATTCCCATACAGAAACACTGAGGCTTGACTCGCTGCCCAAATTTGGAGTGAGGACCTGAACTCAGACCACCAACTCCTATCTGAATGTTCCCCTAGCCACTGTCGACAGTGTTTGGGGACTACAGCTGGGCAGAGAGGAGGAGGAGGGGCTTAGGGCAGTCACTGGCCTCCCCTGGGAGGGCTTCTATGGGACCTAGGCAGGTGCCAAGCTTTGCCTGCTGTCCCAGGCTGCAGCCCTAAGCCATAGAAGAGACACACAGCCCATGAGGATGGCACTGGGTTCAAGTGAGAAGAGCTGCCGGGATCCCAGCCCTATCCCTTGCTCGCTGTGTGACTCTGGCCATGGCTTTACCCTCTCTGGGCCCCAGTTTCCAACTCTATAAAATGGGGTCAGTAATATTTATCTCTAGGGTTGAAGGAATGAACAAATGAGTTTAAAAACGCTGTATTTAGGAAACTGTTGGGTGATGGGGCATGATGACTCAACTCCTCCAGTTCTGCTGTTCTACATGGTTCAACTCAGTCCTCGGGGTGTGATGAATGGGGCAGCCCAGAGCCTTGGGCTGGCTGCACACCCCAGTTCTTCTTGTCCGGCTCCCACTGTGGAGGGGTCAACCATTCTCATCTGCAGCCTCACCTAGGCTCCTTCTCCCTCGGGATAAACTCTCCAGCTCGTCTCCAGAATGGGATCGGGTCAAATTCAGGTCCAACTCGGCCCCGTCTTCGTCTGCAGGAGAAGGCACAGTCAGATGCATTCTGATAACCACTGGCTGATCTGACTGTGGAGTGGGGGCTCCAAGGGGGATATGGGGCAGGCAGGAAGGTGGCCTCTCACCCCTCACTGGTACTCTACTCCAAAGAACAGCTCCCAGTAAACCTGAGGGTCCTAGCTCCAACCCCAGAGTGGCCATGGGGCTCAGGGGGTGGTGGGGCACTGACTGCATCCCTGGCGAGGGGGCCTTCAGCCCCACTCGGGGCTCTTCAGCCACATTTTTGGACAGAACCCATGTCAAAGGAGTTAAAAATAACCCTTCCCTTTTGCTACTGTAAGCGAACCTCCTCAGCCTCCAGGGCAGGGCAAGGACCCAGAGCTCGGAAGGCCAGTTTCCAGTGCCCCTCCGCCCAGCGTTCCCATAGGAAGTGCTGAATGGAGAAATTCCCAGAATCCCCGGGGGGACCAGCATGCCCTGGACACAGCCCTTCTGGAGCCCCGGACAATGGCCCAGCTGAGGCAGAGGGAGGAGGGAAGGAGAGCAGTGGGGGTGGGGAGCCAGTCTGCTGGGATGGGGGTGCCAGTACCTCAAGGCCTTGCAGGCCCAGGTCTTGCTCTAGCTCCCAGTGTCTCATTGGGTTTGCCTCTCCCCTCTAACCTCTGACCTGGTGTCTGCCCTAAACTGTCCGTTTCTCCCTCAGGTCATAGACTATAGCTCCTTTCCACAGCCTGGGAGGTCCTCATCTTGGTGGCATCGGTGCCCCTTGGAGCCATCCATCCCTCTCTGGTGGTGGCCACCACTGCCATGGGAGGTGTCTCCCCTTCCCCCTGGCCCTGCCAACCACAAAGCTCCCCCTCCTCTGTGTGGGCTCCCAGGGGTCCTATTTGGAGGAGCCGGTCCTACAACTGGTGCATTTCCATCCAGCCTACTGCTCCTGCGTCAGCCTGTCTGTCTGTCCCTCTCGCTCCCTTCCTTTCTCCCTGCCATCTCTGGAATGTCCCTGGTGGAGAGGAGATGGGGGAAAAGATGTGCTTTGTGGAAAGGTTAAGTTGATTAGGAAAAAATAGCCACATGGTTGCCTCGAAACAGGCCCGCTATTGAGAACCTCTGTCCCCAATCCCGACCCCCAGCCGGGGTGTGTAGGGGCTGTCCGAGGGTGGGGGCCTAGGGCCTTGGAAAGAAACTGCAGAAAGGCTAAATTTGGAAGTTGCCCCATTGTGTTGGCCAGGGCTGGCCAGTCGGGCATGGGGTGGGGGGTGTGGGAGACGTCGGGTGGGGGGCCCAGCGAACAATAGGTGGGCCCAGCTGGGGCCCCCTCCTGCCTGCCTCGCCAGCCCCCGGCACAGGCGGGTTTGAAAGGGCCCGGGAATGCTTTTGAGAGGGAGCCAGGGGCCCAACGGGGAGAGGAAACAAAGACAGGAAACACTGTCCCCCGTAGATAGGAGTCTGGGCAAGGATTACAAAGTGACAAAGAGACAAAACCCTAGAGGGAAGGGGAGCTGGGGGTGCAGGGGGGGTGCTGACCAGGGCTCTAGGGAACAGGCCAGAGGTTAGAATAGAATGGAATTTGCTCTGAAGACAGCGTTTATAAATACATTCCCGACCCAGCCCGCCAGCCCTGCCACGTGTGTGCCACCAAGCACGTGCCCATTCGCTGAGTGCACTCTTGGGCTAGGGCAGGGCTGCCCGCTGGTCTGGGCCAGGTGTCCCCAGGAGACCTTACAGACTGGGCCCTCGGCCAGAGAGGCAGGGAGATGGCTCCTTCGGCACCACCCCCCTGGCTGAGTCCACACCTGGATCCACATGTGGCATATGCCCTGGGCACCTTTTCCCTGCCCTCCTTCTCCTGGCACCCCACCCCGTGCACCAAGCCAGAGCCACATGTGGGTGCTTCTCCTGCCACACCCCACATCCCAGGTACCAACCCGTCCACCTTCTCGGCCCTGCCCCGCATAGGTGTGGCCGAGCCCTCCCAGGACAGTCACAGGCCTCTAGTTTTCTGAAAGTCGAGGAAGGGAGGATGCCCCTCGCCCTGCCCCTCCCAGTTCCCCAGGACTCAGTGGAGGCCTAGAGCAATGATCAAGGGTTCCATTTACCTACGGAGGCTCCGTGCAGCAGGCGCTGGAGGTCATCAAAGGAGCGGATCGAGTGGTCGCTCAGCATCTCGTAGAGCTCCTCGGGAATGGGGTCCCCCTGCCAGGCAGACACCGTGGGGCCAGGTGAGCTGGGGTTGAGGGTTTTCCAGCCATGGCCCTCTTCATCGCCACACACATACCCTCCCATGGAAAACCCCCCACAGGGGGGGGCCTCTCGGCTGTGGGCAAATGCACAGTCATGCTGGGGGCACAGGCAGGGACCAGATTCCAGGCCAGATGACCAAAAGCACAAAGTTCTGGGAGCCAGAACCTGCTGGAGCCTCTAAGACCCAGCTCAGATGCCCAACCCCACCCCCAATCAAGAGCCCTGCTCTGAGAAGGATTGGGTTATATACCTCTGTCTCCTACATCACACCACAGGTTCCAGAAGACTCCAACCACCTTTCTGCTTTTCCTCCCCACCCGACAGCCAATGATAGCCAGCATTTGTCACTGGAGACTTATTGTTCCCATTTTACAGATTAGAAAACAGAGTCCTCCAGCCAATGATCAGCAGAACCTACATTCAAAGCCAAGGCTTTCTGATGTTAGAGCCTGTGCTCCCAGCTCCCTGGATACATGAGGTGTTTCCTAAATGCTGGAGGTGCTGCCCAGTCTCAGGGGCTCCAGGTACTAATGAATCTATTTAGTCTCTTGCTCAAAAGAGAAGGGAATCCTCAGATACAGACATGAAACCTGAAAGCTTACCCATGCCCCATGCCCAACCAAACCCTATTTTTAGAGCCCCTCTGGCCTGTTACCAAAAACACTTGAAACTTAATAAGTGCTTTAACAGGCCCCACTCGGAGCCCAGCTTCCTCCAGGGAAACCACAGGCCTCACAATGACATGAGAGCAGCCCAATAGGAAGGTCACGGCCATGTCCCTCATGGTCCAAGGAGACCTGAGGGGCTGATGCCAGAAGTCTTGAGAAGGAGCGCCCAATCTGGACACCCAGTGCCTCAGGACAAAGGAAATGCATGGGACGCTGCTTCATGTCCAAACTCACACCCATGCACACACACACATGTGCACATACAGACACAGGATGGCACGGTCCTGTGGAAGGAGCCCTGGGTGGGGAGTCCTGGCAGACTTGACTTATTTAACTCTGTGCCTCAGTTTCTCCATATTTGGGAGCAGGAGCTCCTGCTCTAGTCAGTTCACAGAACACTCCAAGGACTGGAGTTCTGATTGGCTTTGCATAGGCTGAGGTCCTGGCCTGACTAGGGGTGGGAGTGGGGGATGGGGTGGGGTCATCTGCCCTGTGGCCAGCCCCGGGGGACTCACTCCAAAAGCTCTGTTAGGAGCTTGGTGATGGACCAGTTTCTCACTCCCCAAACAGTTATCAGGGTGTCTAGGAACACCTCCTCCAGGGGTTTCACCATCTCCATCCGGCTCCGGCCACCCAGGCCGGCTTTGAAGCCAGGGTAGAGTGTGGGTAAGATCACTTTTAAAACCCATTCCTGGGGATCCCTGGGTGGCTCAGTGGTTTAGTGCCTGCCTTCGGCCCAGGGCGCGATCCTGGAGTCCCACATCGGGCTCCCGGTATGGAGCCTGCTTCTCCCTCTGCCTGTGTCTCTGCCTCTCTCTCTCTCTCTCTCTCTCTCTCTCTCTCTATGTCTATCATGAATAAATAAATA
This sequence comes from Canis lupus dingo, assembly GCF_003254725.2. NCBI lineage: Eukaryota > Metazoa > Chordata > Mammalia > Carnivora > Canidae > Canis > Canis lupus. Next base: position 26,530,569 of record NC_064252.1, on the reverse strand, counting down.
AAATCTTAAAAAAAAAAAAAGATAAAACCAATTCCTTGGGACGCCTGGGTGGCTCAGCGGTTGAGCGCCTGCCTTCAGCTCAGGGCATGATCCTGGAGTCCCAGGATCGAGTCCCACACGGGGCTCCCTGCATGGAGCCTGCTTCTCCCTCCCCTGTGTCTGCCTCTCTCTCTCTGTATCTCTAATGAATAGATAAGATAATATAAAATAATAAATATAATATAATATAATATAATATAATATAATATATAATATAAATAAAACGAATTCCTTGAAACCCCTGAGCTGAGTTCTTTCATTTGAATGTGGAGCTTATAATCCTGCGTGGTGTCTAGGGCTGCCGGGAGGCTCCAGGCGGGGAAGGCTGGGGCCCTAGCAGTAAGCCTGGCTGGCAACCGGGGGCTTTCCTTCAGGGTCCATGGCTACAAAGCTGGGGAGCCAGGGCTACATGAGAAGGCCATCAGCTCAGCTACCTCTCACTCCCCTACCTCTACCGCGCTCCGCCTCCTCCTACTCTAAGAGAGAGACCTGCCTTTGGTATCTCCAAATGTGGACACAGGGCTCTACCCACAGACCGGAAGGCAGGCGGCTGGTCCCCAGTTAAGACCAAGGCAGGCTACTTCCTCTGAGGGTTTTGCCAAGCCCAGAACTGGCAGTCCAGGGAACTAAATTCTACCCTTGTACTGCTACTAACCACCCCGTGACCCCAGGCTGGTCACTGCCCCTCTCTGGTCCTGGCTCTCATCTGTGAATCAAGGGGTCAAAGACATTTGATTCAATTCTAATTCTGCCTGTGGTGGTAGGAGAAGCAGTAGAGGAAAGCCAAGGGTGAGGGCTCCCAGGCTGTCTGTATAGTAATGATTCAATTAACCCCCTACAAAAAAAATAATAAAATTTAACCCCCCAGGAGAGGGTCCAAAGGCCCAGTACCAAATGGCATATAGCGCTCATGCCAAGACCTCTTTGCCCATTGGAGAGGTGGCTGCAGCTGCCAGCCGGGGCAGAGTGGACAGACCCCAAGTAGGGCTAGTGGATGCCCCAGACCCAGCCTACCACCCAAGAGAGGCGATTTTTATGGAAACAGATCCAGACCCTCCCAGGCTGAATGCTGAAGAGCCCAGGACAGACTGGGGAGGTGGGAAAGAGCCCAAGTACACAGTAGGTGCTCAAGAAGCACTCATAAAATGCATGAAGGACTATCCCCCTTCTCACTGAGGTTCTCTCCTGTATGATTCTACCTCCTCCACCAGGAAGACCACTTGGGTTACCCCACCACCACCACCACCACCTATGCAAATTGCCTCCTAAAGAGTCCACTTCATTCCAAGCAGAGAGGCCATCCCTGCCCATGTTTCTAGTAACTTGGCCACTGGATGTCCAGAACTAAGAGCCCCCTGGATTTGATAATAATACCACAGCTAACTTTTAGTAAGTGCTGACTATGAGCCATGCACTGAGCTCAATGCTGTACTAACTACCAATCCTAAGCAGCTGGCTCTATTTACCTATATCTTCCAGATGAGGAAGCTAAAGGCTTAGAGAAGTAAGTAACGGGCTACAGGTCTCCTCAACAATAGCAGAGCCACACCCCACCCCCTTCCAGCCCACTGTGGAGCTTTCTGGAAACAGATGTCTCAGAGCATTGGTTCTCAACCAGGGGCTGGGGAGGTCCTCAGGGGACACTGGCCATGGCTGAGGCGGTCACAACTAGAGAGCGCTACTGGCATCTAGTAGGCTGTGGCCAGTGATCCTGCTAAACATCGTACCATGCACAGGACAACCCTCCACACTAAAGAATCATCTGGCCCAAGATGTCAACGGTGCAGAGGCTGAGAAGCTCGAACACAGAAAAGCAGGGAGGGGCTTCAGCTGCCAAGGAAACCTGGCCTCTCGGATTAAGGCTGTAACAACCTTAGCTTCTTTATCTTTTCAATGAGGCTGGGAACACCTGACTGGTGTTACTGGGAGGCATAATTGCACCTCGCAGAGCAGCCAGCAAATAACGGGTACTTAATGAGCTGTCACTGTGGCCAATTCAGTCCTTCGGGTGGCTCCTTTGAGGGCAGCAGCGAGCAGCACACATGCCCACGGCCAGCAGTGCAGGGCAGTTTTGAGGAAGACAATTGGTGGGCGGAGAGCTGCCTGCCCTGGGAGAGTATGCGGCTTTGCATTATCCCCTGTGCTGGGCCCCAGGAAATGGCACCCTAGCCCCCACTGGCACTGCCCGGGGCCGTGTGGGCTGGCGGGTCCCTTCCGGGGCTGGGGGTGGGTGAGGGATAGGGAGATTCAGCCTGCGGTCAGCTCCAGGATGCAGTGCCCTAGGGGAGACTCACATGGGCACCTGCTCCTCGGGGTCAGAGGCCCCTCCTGGTGTGGGAGGGTGAGCAGCCCGGAGCCCGGGTTTCGTGGGCACAGGTTCTAGAACCCTCCTTAGGTGCACAGGGAAAAAGCCACGGCATCCTCATGCAGCTGCCCCAGATCTCAGGCCTGGGGTTCCTGACAGGGCAAGGGCGTGGTGAGAAGGCAGCTGGGGCACAGCCAGCCATGGGAGCCAAGGCAAACAGCCGCCTCCCCACCCCGCCCCACCCCCAGCGCCAGCTGCAGAAGGTAGGAAGGGCACGAGCTAGCGTGAGGCCAGGTGAATTACCTGCTCCCAGCCAGGCTGGCAGATCAAAGGGGCTTGGACCCCACCCTCCCCCAGGGCCCCAGCTGCACACACAGATATGCTCCCCAGCCGGCCTGCCGTTCCGCTGAGGGAGATGACACAGGCTCAGCCCAAGCAACCAGGGGCGTTGTCTGTGGCTGGCGGAGGGAGAAGCCGACAAGGCCTTGGAGCGCCTGCCTGCCTGACAGTCTCAGGCCTGATTTAGATTCGATGCCAAAGCCAAGCCCTTTGAAGAAACCTTCTCTGGGCAGACCACAGAAGCCATTTAGAACCAGACTTTCCCACCTAGCATTTCCCTTCCCAATTGCTCCTGGGCCCTCCCGCCCCGCCTGAATGTTAGCCCAGCCCCACACTGGGTTGGCCACCTCTCTCTGGAGCAGAAAAACTGTTAAGGCTGGAAGAGGGGCCAGGGCAGCCCATCACAGTCACTGTCCCCCACTACCACCACCCCGATCCTACCCCCCACATCCCCGGCCGGCCCAACTCCCAGCACTGTGGTGGGGTGCAGCGGGAATCTGCATTTTCCAGAGAGGCTGGGGAATTCTGCTGTTAGAGAACTCTGAGCTAATCCGATCGTCACATGGGGGGGGGCGGGGGGGGGGCAGAAACAGAGGCCCAGCTCAATATACACAGAATCTTTGCAGTCTGATTTTCCTTCTGTTTCTTCCTCTGTCCTGTCCAATCTTGGCAGCCCAAGTCCCAAGATGTGGGAAAGAAAGACAGACTTGTCTCTCAAGATGGGGGGGAAGGGCTCAAATGAGAATGCCTGCCTGACGGCAGAGGAGCCTGGCTGCATTGCCCTGAGGGTGAGGACTACTCGAGGACACGTTTATAAAGCACTTAGCAAGCGCTAGACGGATGTCTGGTCCTTCTTTGCCACCACCCACACCACCCAACCCCCATATCCACTGTCCTTTCCCAAATATTTATAGATTATCCACCTTGGACCAGACAATGCTCTAAGAGGGAGACAGTGATGACCAAGACAAACTCTCTAGTGGAGTTTAGACTAGTGAGGGAAACCGGACAATAAATAAACCAGAAAATGGAAGAGCTGTCCTAGAGGAGACATGGGGGCAGGGGGAGGTGGGAGGAGAGACTGAGAGGGACCCAGGAAGCCCAGGGCAAACACCTCTCTACCACTCTTGCTGAATCAATCTCCCCCCAACTCTTCTAGGTTTTGTACCAGAGCCTGTAAATTCTGTTGGGTCCTAAACTTGCAGACGCTTCTAGGGCTGGGGGAACCCAGCAAGTCGGCCCCCCACCACCTAAGGCCATTAACAAACCAGAAAGAAGCTGGATGGTAAAGGGCTGCCAGGCCCCCTTCACTCCTTCCCGGCAGAAGGGTGCTGAGGCGGGAGGCATCACATGACAGTGGGAGTTACCCTCCCCGGAAGCCAGCTCAGCTGATGGAGATGGGACCTCCTAGGCCTGGCGGACCCACTGCTGGGCTCCCCATCAGAGCTCCCACCCCTCCCTCCCAGCTGCTAAGGCCTCTACCTGAGGCTGATGCCAGAGACAAGGCCAGCTCCAAGGCCATGACCAGCAGCAAGCTCTCCTGGAGTCTTCCTTCCTCGACTGACCCCCATGTGGATGGGTTTCCCCTTTATGTCTCCTCCCCCACCCTCCCCAGAGCCTCATGAGAGCATGAGACAGACATAGGCTTAGCATGAAAAGTGCTTCTTTCAGAAAGTGCAAAGCACCACACAATTGTGGGTTCCCGAGGGCCTTGTGTTCCAGGACCCTGTGATTACAGTAAGGAGAGAGGCACCGGCTTCTGTGCCATAGCGTGCCCCCAAACACACATACCCATGGAGTTGTGGGGAAGGAGGAGGAGGTGCTGGAGGAAGGCGGAAATGGGGAGGACAAGCCCCGGAGAGCCTCACCCAGCTGTCACCCAGCCTCTCCAGAACATGCTGGTAGCAGCAAGGAGGAGGCTGAACAGCCAGGTGGGAGCCCCCTCAGCGGCGTGGGTCCTCCAGTCTTGGAGGCTCAAAGAAGGGCCGATTGGAGGGAGAAATGCTCTGGACCGCAGCGCCCCCCAGGCGCATCAACACTATTTTCCGCCTCCTGGGGGTGGTCGGCAAAAAAGCAATTTCAGAGGGTTGTTTACTGTTTGAGGGGAGGCAAGCTGACCCGAGCAAGCAAAAAACAGTGGGTGCTGCGACGCGGGGATCTGATGGGAGGGTCCCTGTTTGCCCTCCCTCCTAGGGCCCAGCAAGGAACCGCGGCCACTACGCGGGTGACGGTGACGAGGCTCCAGGACCCACGGTGCGCCCACCTGTTGCGCGGGGGTGGGCCCCCGGGGCTGGGTGTAGAGGAGCCGTGCGTGCCTGTGTGCGTGCGTGGGTGTGCGCGCACGTGTGTTCAGGCCGCGTGTTCGGGGACCAGGCGTACGTGTGTGTGCGGTGCGCGCGCGTGTGCCCCGCGTGTGCACGGGCGTGGCGGCGGCGGGCGCGCGACCCGGCCGCGGTAGTGCGTGCCCGTCGCTCTGCGCGCCCGCCCGCCGGAGCGCAGCATCGCCTCCGGCCAAGAGTGTGCATGCGTGGGGTGAGTGAGCGAGTCCGGGGGCCGGGCGGGGTGGGCTGCGGAGAGCAGCGGCGGGGGCGCCGCCGTTCCCAGGACGCCCTGGCACCGGGCCCGGCCCCCAGGCCCCGCGGCGAGGCGAGGCGAGGCGCGGCGCGACGAGGCGGCAGCTGGGGCCGGCCGGCGCCCCCCTCCCCAACAGCTGGCCGCGGCCGGGGGCTGCAGACCGGAGAGGAGGGGGCGTCGGGAGGGGCCTGCAGGCTGCCGGGCCGAGCCCTGCGGCCTCCCTCCCGGGTGCGGACCGCGGGGGGTTGGCCGCGGAAGGGCGGGGCCCCAGGGCGGGCGGCCGGCGGCCCTCGAGGAGCCCCGAGAACAAAAGGAGACGGCGACGGCTCCTCTGTGGTCAAAACAACCTGCGCTGGCGGCGGCCCAAGGTCTGGCCGCGGCCGCGGAGCCCTTCACCTTAACCCCTTCGCCGCCGCCGCCGCCGCCGCCTTCCTGCGCCTCGTTAGACGCCAGGAGGGGCCGGCCCTCCTCGGGCGCCGGCGAGGTGCGGGCTCCGGCCGCGGCCGAGCGGAGGCGGGACGGGACCCAGGCTCGCCGCGCTCCCCGCCGCCCTCCCTCCCCTCCACCTCGCGCTTCCTCCCTGCCCCGCCCCCTTTCCCACCTGGATTCCGGGTGGACTTGCCAACTCACTGCTACGTGTGGCTGGGAGGGGTAGGGGCACCGATCCGACCTGATAGCTCCCGCAGACGTTTCTACACCCCACCTGCCTTGCAGCTACGCTTTTACAGGCGCGCTCCGCACCCTGCAAGCGGGGGAGAGGCGCTCCCTCTCGCAGGGCGCGGGCGCAGGTTTGGCGGGGCCTGGGGCACACACCGCCCCGAGGGCTGGATTCCTTAAAAGCCGCACTCCTCCCCAATTCCCGAGTGCCCCAAACCTCTCCCCACCTCGATCGCTCGCCCGCCCGCGCTCTCGGCACCCACCGCCCCCAAGACGCAAGCTGCTGCCGGACTGCGCTCTAGGGCCGGGCATGCCCTGCGCTGGCCCGAGGGCGCCCGTCCCGACCCGGAGCCCCAGCCGGGGTGGGGAGGCAACCCCCCGCGGAAGGGTGGCGTGGCTGCCACCGGTGCGCGAGCGCGCACCTCCCGCGCAAGCCGGGTCCTGGACAGAACCTAAGCTGGAACCAAAGTGGGCTCGGAGAACGCGCAGCCTTTTGCGCCCTCGGCACCACCCCCACCCTCTCTCCCTCGGGGCTCCTGAGGGGTGGGGGACGGGGCCACACACACCCTCCCCCGACGCCGAAAGGGCCAGAGATCCAGGATCGGCCCTGGGAAAGAAAGCTACCCCCGCCCCCTCCCCGCACAGCCCGGCACCTCCCGGACCTCGCGTCCCAGCCCTCGGAGGTCACCTAGCGCCCGGCGCTAGGCCCGTGGGCTGCAAGGGTCCAAAGTTCACTGCAGGGAGGGGAGGGGGTGGCGGGGGGGGGAGGGGGAGGTAATGAATGAAGCCGACCAGCCCCGGCCGCCGTCGCAACTCACCTCGGCGCTGACCAGACGCAGGTAGCAGCAGAGAGACAGGAAGAGCGCCCAGCAGCGATTCATGCCGACTCCGGGCCCGGCCCCGCGGGGCCCCGGACGCGTGGACCGAGCGCGCCGCCCCCGCGGCCAGGGTGGGGGGCGGGGGCTGGGGAGGGAGGTGGGCTCGGCTCGGGTCTGCGGCGCTCAGGCGCTCAGGCCGCTGCAGCCGCCGCCGCGGCTCACCCGCATGGCCCCCGGGCGCCGCCGCCCCCCGCCCCGGCTCCGTCGTTGAGGGGCTGGGGAGGGCCTGAGCGCGGGACCAGGGTCCGAGGCCGCTACCTGGGCGGATCCCGAGCCCGAGCGAGCATCCACGGCCAGGGGTCTGCGTCGCGAACCAGCCGAGGCGTCTAGCCGTGTGGGGGCGCCCAGGGGACTCCAACCTCCAAGAGGAAAAAGAACACGGCAGTCGATGGTTCGTCTTCACTCGCCGACTAGAGGCGTTTTCCTCTGCCCGCCGGCTTAGCTTTTTTGCAACATTTTCTGGAAAGGCCCCCGAAGTCGGAAAGTGCAGAGCTGGGCACCTCAAGGCCAAAGTCTCCCCAAAAAAACTTTTTCCAAAGTTGGCTTTGCAGCGGCGGCCCGAGTCCCCGGGCGGGGAGAGGTGCAAACTCCCGCCCGGGCCGGGTGGGGGGGCCGGAGCGTGTGCGCCTTGGCGCGGGGCCCGGGCGGCGGGCACGGCTGCTCCGCGCTCGCGGCGTGCCCGCTGCGCGCAGTGCCGGGCGCGGCAGACAGGTGGACGCGGCGCGAGTCCGTCGGTCCGTCAGTCCGCGCGCTCAGCGCTCCGGGCGTCCTCTGCGGGCTGTGAGCTGCGGCTGCTCCGGCTTCTCTTTGCAACGAGGCTGGAGGGTGGGCCTTTTTTTTTTCCTTTCCCTTTTTTGCGCGTGTGTGTCTGTGTGTGTGCGCAAAATATCTCTATCTCGGGAATGAAAGATGGGCGCTGGCGGCCGGAGGGGAGCCCTCAGGGAGGCAGCGGGGGAGGCTGCGGGTGCGCGGGGAGACAGGCGGGCTGCTCCCGGCGGCAGGAGGAGAAGTTGCCACCCTTTCAGCTGTTCCGGCCTTTATAAAGGAGAAGGGAGAGCGCTAGAGGTGGGTGGAGACTGCCTTTCCTCTTCTGGCCGGGAGTCAGCACCGGGAAGGGGGGGGGGAGCTCCGGGAGGGCCTGAGGCGGGGGCGGGGCGCGCAGGGGTCTCTAAGAGCCCGGCAGCACCCCCAGTCCAGGATCTGGCCCTGGGGAGGGGAGAACTAGGGGCGACCTAGCGCCCCGCCCCTTAGCACAGTGACCGTGGCCTGATTTCTAGCCCACGTGGTTGGGGAGTTGTCTCCAGGGCCACCGCCAGGAGTCCAAGCCTGCAGCCCCAGGACAGCGCTTGCACCCCGACAGGGGCATGGTCTAGCTGTGAAGGACTCAGGCTGGGCAGCTTGGATCCCATCCTGCCCTGGTGCTGAGGAGCTGGGTCACCTTGGCCAAGTCACTTCCTTTCTGTGCTCTTCCATCCAGCCTCAAAGCAGGATAGGGTTCTTGGGAGGACCTAAAAGGGCGGGAAAGGGCAGACAGCACCCAGCCACAAGGTGACCACACAGACCCCTGCTGCCAGTACCATTCAGCAGAAAAGCGGGGTTTATGTCTCCGCCTCCTAGCTGGTTGCCTGGCACACAACAGGCACTGCCAGCATTGGCTGAATTTGAATTTGTTGAACTGCAAAGTCACACAAACCCCCTCAACCCTGCAGCATCCTTGCAGGGCCGCCATCACAATCCTACAGTCATCCTGATGTTTACTACCTACCTCAGCCCCCGGGTTTGAGGCCCGGCCCCCCACACACACACCCACGCCAGCATTCACACAGTTAACGCCTTCCACCCCCAGCTCCGACAGCGGCTGCGGCCCCTGCCTTCCGCAGCCAGTCACACGGTCACAGTCACAGAGTCACACGCATGCCCGCCCAGCCCAGCACCCACCACGGGACCCGCAGGCTCACTGCATCGCCTGGCTTCTGGCTGTAGGACACCTTTATCTGGTCCCCTTGTACTGTCTGTGTCTTCTGCCCTTGGTACCCAGACATAACCTCTGGGGTGCCAGCTTGCTCCTCATGCCTCAGTCACTGAGACAGGGACAGCGGCTGTCTCTTCATAAGCCATCTTCTTGGACCTGAGCAAAGGTGGCGCAGAGGAGGGGGGACTTCCCAGTTGGGCCTCTTTACAAGCAGCCTCGAGTACCCACCTGTACCCATTACTGCCCAGGCAGCATGGCACAGTGGCCACAAGGCAGGCTGCAGGCAGGTCACCTTGGTTCAGATCCTGGTGTGGCCACTTGCTGGTCAGGTGTCTCTGGGAAGCCTAACCTCTCCAGACCTTGGTTTCCTCCCCTATAAACTAGAAATAAGTCTATAACTGGAGGGAGGGAAGGATTTCAAAGAGGCCTGGGAATGTCTTAATGGTGATGGGAATGTTGGTCAGTGTGGCTGGTGATGATGAGTTCCCTGGGTATGTACATATATCAAAACTGACCCATGTATTTTATTGTACCTCATTACGGTTGTAGAATTGGTAACTACCTCAGAGAGTGGTCTAGAGGCTCAGATGAGATAATCCATCTGGAAGGACTGCACAGGATGCCTGGCACATGGAGCGCGTCATCCCTTCAACACAGGGTTTGAGTGTTCCCCAGCAGCTACGTGCTATTCCGGGCCCAAGTGGACAGCACAAGGCTAATACAGGCTCCTGCCCTGGAGGAGCCCCGATCCAGAAGGACAGATGCGTAAACAGATAAATTAGGAGACAGGGTGACAAGGGAGATTGGGGGTGGGAGGGTGGGAAGGTAATCCCAAAACACAAGATTTGAAGTCTAAAGACTTAGAGATAAAAACCACAGGACACCAGGTGATGTTGACCTTGACCTTCTGTGTCCTTATCTATAAAAGAGATGAGATGACGGCTATTGAGGCAACCCTGTGTGTGTAATCAGCAGTGTTCTTCTTACTCCGCAGGTAGCCTCTCGGTGCTCCTGTGAAGTATGTTACTGCTATCTTACAAATGGGGACATTGAAGCACAGAGAGGTTAAGCAACTTGTTCAAGGTCACACAGCCGGTAAGTGGTAGAGACTGGACTGGAACCCAAGCCTTCCAGCTGTGGAGCCCGCACGCTTAAATTAACACCATGCTATGCTGCCTCTTGGCAGGTGCTGACTGATTGACGATGATAATTATGACACATTTTACACTTGTGAGCATCAAACACAACATATGTAAAAGTGCTTTGCCAACTGAAAGTGCTGTACGGACATGAGTTCTGACTTACGCACAAAGTGTTGTGGGAGCACAAAGGAGGGAACACACAGCTCAGCCTCCGGGGAGGGAGGCAAAGGGGAGGGAGGCTACTAGGAGCAGCATCATTGAGCACCCACCCATCCTTACTGCAGGCCCGAGGTGGAAATGTAATATAGGAGACCCAGAGCTGGGGTTCTGGGACCTACCAGGCTGCTAAGTGGGATAGACACAAATCATTACAGTCCAGAGGTCTTTGTGCACTGCTTGGAAATGGCAAGACGGGGACAGAAGAGACAGATGGAACCACAGGGCTCCCAGCCTGAATGCCATGCTAAAGAGACACCGCCCCCCGTACCCTCTCCTTGTAGACACCATGCCAATGTGGGGGGGTCTTTCTATACGAGCAGTTCTCTAAAGAACACCTCCTTCTTTTCTTCCTAAGACTTAGCACCTCCTCCAGGAAGCCCCCTGGGCTTGGTACTTGCTCTGGGTTTCCACAGCAAGTGGAAACTTGTGTTTCCCTCGTGTTGTCATTGCCCGTTTATCAGTCTAGCACTAGACTGAGATCCAGGTGAACAAGGGCCTGATTCTAGCTCCCAGCAGTTGCTCAATAAATGTCTGCTAGAGGAATGAATAAATGAGTACATATCTTGCCTATTTCTTCCTCTGAGTCCCGGCCTTTTGCCTTTCGGTGCAAAGATGCCAGGCTCTGCCTCAGGGGTGAAAGGGGTTGGGGAGGGGCTTGTAACAGGAGCCTCTGAACCCAGATGCACAGAGGCACCTCACAGACTTGGAAAGACCCCGGCCCATCTTTGACCCTGGGACCCTTAGGAACCAGGCTTTCCAGTAGGTCTGGGAGCTGGTCCTGTGGGCTGGGGGCCACACCCTATGACTCTCACTCCCCACCCCCTTGATAAAGTCTGAACGCAGCAGAAAGCCAAGTGGCCACAGCCCTCAGCTAATTGCTGAGGGGCCTGCCCAAGGCCAGGGCTTTTTGGACTGTGTGTCTAGAGCAGTCTAAGCTGTCCTCCATCAAAAAGATCTCATACCCTGGGAGTGGGGGCTCAGGGCCAAGGAAGGAGTTGGCTTCCATCCCGGGGACAGACTTGGGCCCTCCAGTGCAGAGTGGGTATCCCTGCTCTCCTAAGAGAGCCCTAGCAGCACCCGTGCCAGGCAAGCCTGCTTTCCCCAGCTTGATGGCCAGAGGAAGTCAGGCTCCAAATTGGGGACAGTCCAAGGCCAAGCGACAAATGGCCTGGGGCCCCAGCCCCAGGCTGTAGGATGGCAAAGTACATATCTGCCCCCACACGGGTAGCTTAGGTCAGCTGGCCCAGGGCCCCTCACTGCCCTGCCCCCGCTGCCCCGGCCTCGAGGCCTGGGCCTGTGTCACCCTCACCCAGGGAGGGAGGTATTGTAACGTTGGTGCTCCTTTGGTGGTTGAGGAACTGGAGGTTTGCGGGGTGAGGGGGTGGGGTGGGGGTGGGTCAGGGGACGAGGCTTCCCAGCAAAGACTGCCTGGGGTTCAAGGCCTGCTCTACCATTTACTAGCTCGTGACCTTGAGCGTCACCTTTCTGAGCCTCGGTTTTCTCATCTATAAAATGTGGATAACAAGAGTGATCACCCCAGGGAGTTAACACATCCTCAGCGTCGAAAGCTTGGCTTGGTTGCGGGGCTGAGCGATATAATCGCTCCAGCTGCAGGCGTTTGCGCACACGCACACACCCACCTGTGCGCTCAGGAGACAGGCCTGGGGGAGGAGCATCCCCAGGCTGCGAAGGCTACAGGCACATCACCTGGAAGGGAGCGGTGGTCGCCACACAGAGCCCCCACCGCTCCTGTTGGAGACGCCCACACACTGGTGAGGCTGTGCCGCTGTGGCTGTGAGTACCGGGAAGGCAGGAGAGACCCCAGGAAGGCAGACAGACAGACAGACAGACAGACACCCAGGCCTGGGGCAGGCTGGGGGAGCCTACTGCGCGGCCTCTGCAGCCTTGGGCCTCGTGTCCTGCGTACAAAGGCAAGGGAAGCTCAGTGTTTGTTTTCCTGGGGCTGAGCAATGCATTTTTAGCTTTTCTAGTCTCCAGACAAGGAAGAGGATGTTTGGACGGGACAGCTCAGATCTACCTGTCCTGGAAGCTGGCTGGAAATGGAGCAGAGCCCCCGCCCCCACCCCCAAACGGGCTGGGAGGTGACCCGTCCCCAGAGCTGGTGCTGGTCGGCTTTCCCTAGAAAGATGCAGTTTCATCCTTACTGCACCCTTGGCTGCTCCCAGGCTGGGCCCCTGGTAACCGGGACACCTCCCCTACAGAGCCTTCGTGGGGGGCCAAGCACTCTGCCTGAGGAAAGGGTAGCAATCTCACCACTCCACCACCAAAGGAGCAAGGCCACCTCCTGCGGGGCTGGGGTTCTTCCCTTGTTCATACCTGGGGGCGGGGCATTGAGACTCCGAGAAGGATACTTGCTTGCCCAGCATCACCCAGCGAGGAAGCGGGTGTGTCAAGATTTGAATCCAGAGCCTTGATGCCAAAGCCCCCACTTTTGCCATCTCCCCATTACATGATGACTCCCTGTGTGGCCTGGATCGGAGTTGCCCAGTGTTTCATGTCACTTTCCATGCAGAAAATTAAAGTGGGCTGCATGGAGGAGGCTGGGCAGGGCTGGAGGCGGTGGGCCCCCAAGACCTGTCCACCTCCTCAGGGCGGTAGGGGGGCGGGTCATCTGCAGCCCTGTAGGTGGGAGCTTGTGTACTAGATCTGGGTTAGCGGGCCCTTTCCAAATCAGGGAGTCCTTGCCGCTGTGCTCTGAAGATTCACCTGGGATAGGGCAGGAGGGAGAAAGGGGTGGGCAGGCGGCAGGCAGCCCCTCCTGGTGGGGGTACAGCAGCACCAGGCCCTCACCAGCTCTCCGGAGGAGGATATTCGTGACTGCAGGAAACATGATTTGTCCGTCAGAAGGGTGGGAAGCTAACCACAGTGATAAAGCCACAGATTTGTCCTCAATGTTCCTGAGAGACATGAGCCCAGGCCTTCAGGTATATTCACCCAGTTAGGCCTCACAACCAGCCTATGAGAGAGGAGCTATGTCAACCCCATTTTACAGATGGGAAAACCGAGGCCTGGAGCGGCTTTGGCACTGTCAAGGATGAGTGAGGGCAGAGCTGGAGTTTGAAACTGGGCAGCCTGGTGCCGGCATCACTCTCTGGATGAAACATAGCTGCCCAGTCCTCCTGGGCCCCGCCCTCCCTCAGCCACTGGTTTTGGCCTCACTAGACCTCTGCCTGGTGAGGGCCCTCTGGTGAGCACTGGGCTGGACCCCTGGCTGAAGGAGGCTCCTCCTCTGCCATGAGTGGCACCCCACCCTGGCCGGCTGACCCTGGACAGGGGAGACTGCTAGAAAGGAGACACAGATGGCAGGTTATGGATGGTCATTACCCCTCCCTTTGCTCAGCTTGCCACCAGGGTCCCCATCTCCTCCCCCAGCCGTTAGGAAGCCCTCCTTTGGGAGAAAGCCTGACACAGCATCGGTGTTCAAGACCCTGACCCTGCAATACAAGCCAATTGGGTTCGGGGGGGACCTCTGAGCCCAAGATCACACAGTGAGTCAGGGACAGAAATGAGCGACAGCTTTGCCAACTGCAGGGACCCCCAGCCCTCTCCTGCTGGGGAGCGGGGACTCTGGGAGTGTGGGGGCGGGGGCGAGGGAGGCAGGTGGGTATGAGGAAAGGTTCTGGGCGAGGCTGTGGATTCACAAGGAGTAGTGGATGACTGATTTCTACCCCAGACCACTTCTACTTGTGGTGATCCCCCTCCCACTGTGCCTTTCACTCTCCTCTCCAACCACATCTCTCCCACTTCCTCACCCTTCCCGACTGCGCTCTGGGGAGCTTTCCCTGGAGTGAGTTCCCAGAAGTAGCAAGTTGTCCCTTCTCAGGCTGCCTAGAGGCCACTTGAGGATGCTTCCATGTCCTGGATGTATCCTAGGTCCCGCTGCCGCTGCTCCACCCCCCCCACCCCCGCCCCAGGCCCATGAGCTTCTCGAGGGCAGGGACTGTAAGCCTGTGCAGGTTTGGGTCCCCGGACAAGAACCCTGGTGGGTAAGCCCCGCGGGCTTGGCTTTGAGACCCTGCTGTGCCGGTTACTGGCTGTGTGTCCTTGGGCAGGACATTGACCTCTCTGAGCCGCCTGTTTCTTCAGCTGTGAACCGGGATCAGTACATTTGCCTCATGTGGCTACTGTGAGGACCAGATGTGAGAAGGGGTGCTGGGGCGCCCGCCCGGGGCCCGGCACAGCGCAGATGCTCAGCACAGGGCACAGCCACTACCTTTTCATCGTCGTCTGATGCACACCATGGCTCCTCGGAGCGTGGTCCACCGATTGGCCTCTGCCGCACCTGGGGGCCTGGAGGAAGCACGCAGGGCCAGACCCACCCCGGACCTGCCAGGTCAGACTCGGCATTTTAAGAAGACTCCCAGTGACTCACTTGCACAGCAGTTTGAGAAGCACCGGTCGAAAATCGTCGAGCAACGCGATTGCCCATGGATGGAACATTTACACCAAGTCCCTTGAGCCACCCAGCAGGCAGGGAGAGCAAAGTATATTATCCCCATTTTACAGACGAGAAAACTGAGGCCTGGGGAGGTGCCGTGACTTCCCTGATTCACACAATCAGGGGGTTGCCAAGCCAGATTGAACCAGTGCCCTGGGCTGCAGAGCTACAGCTCCTGGAGGGGACGTCCCAGGCCTGTCCAATGTTGAGCCTGGAGGAGGAGAGTCCAGGACCCCAGTTCCTCGTCTGTAGGATGGGGTCCCGACACAATCTGATCGTGGGGAGGATGTGCAGACATGCCCTGCCCGGTACCCCAGACTTGCCCTCACAAAGAAGTGCGTGTTGCATTGCCAGCTCACCTCTCTGGAGCCCCCTACCCTTGAGGGGCATGCAGGCTGAGGCAGGCAGGTGGAAGACAGAAAGACCGAGAACGGTACAAACACCTTCGGGCGGTGCTTACATAAGTCAATAAGCAAACAGGGCAGCCCAGTGGGAGTGACTAATCGTCTGAATGGTAACAGCCACCACAGTGGGCATAATGCTCCTTGGGCACAGGTGCGCCCCCTGGCCACCAGGGCACGACGTCCCTGCTGATGGCACAGCGTTGTCAGTGGTCCCAGATGGGAACATGGAGCCAGAGAAGCTAGATCCTCCTCCTCCTCCTCTTCCTCCTCCTCCTCCTCCTCCTCCTCCTCCTCCTCCTCCTCCTCGGGGCTCTGACGGCACCTCCTCCATTCCTCCTTGGATGCCAACAGTACAGAAGAGCCCAGAGTTCAAAACCAACCTCCACCACACCCCAGCCCTGTAAGCCTGGGGGCGTCCCCGCCCTCTGGGCCGCAGATGAGGATAATTCTAGAATGAGCACATTTGGTGATGGGGTTAATCTAGCAACTGATTGTATATGCTTAGCACATAGAAAGCTCTCAGGAAACGGGAGCCCTGGTTCCGATGCCACTCGCTTGGAACGGGGCTGTTCCCTCCATTTGCCCCCCAGGGAAGCAGCGTGGGAATGAGGGAATGACCGTAGCTTTATCACAGACGAGAAACGGAGGCCCCAGAGAAGAAGTGACTTGCCTAAGGTCATCCTGCTGGTCATTGTTGGAGCAGAGTCAGAGGTGAACTTGAGTTTAGGACTCCCAGGACAGTGCTCAAGGGGAGGGAAAAACAAATAAGTCAGGAAGGCAGACCTCCCAAGTCCCGCCCACCCAGGGTGAGATCTTTTCTCATGTGGGATCTGGTGGGGCATGTGGGGGTGAGCGAGTGTGTCTGTATGATGTGTGATGTGTGTATGAGAGGGATGGGGTAGGGAGGAGGAGGGACACAGGTCTGTGTGCACGTGGACATCTGTGTGTGTCCTACACACAGGCCTGGGAGGGAGGGGATAAAAGTGTCCCTGGGCAGCCAGGAATGGCCACACTGGGGACACCCAGGGCCGGCCGCAGAGCAGTGGGCCCCGTGTGCCGGCGCCCCGGGGTTCCCCTCCCTGAAGACCACCGCAGGGTAGAGGATGCATCTCAGCCTCCACCCGTCATCTCCCCATCCACCCCCCACCTCCCCCAGCTCCTTCCTGTTTTGATGGAAGGAAAAAATTTCAGCTTTTTCCTTCTTTATTTTTCCAGACGGGTGACTCGCTCGGGAAAGGAATTCCCCCCTCCCCAAACCATCATAATACCTATATATCGATGCCATAGATCCAGGCCCATCCTGTTGTGCTGGGATAGTCACGGTTATTTTTGGGTGCTTTACGGGGGTGGTACCCCAGGGGAGGTGATGTGGGGGGGTGCTCAGCTGCCTTCTCCCAGTCCACATCCCCCCTCTCCCGGATTCCTCCCCACCCCCTCCCAGTCTTCCCTGCCTGAGTTCTGGGAGGAGGGAAGGAAGCCTGCTAGGCCAGGGTATAAATAACTCAGGTGGTTACTCAGCTCCTGAGAACATGATAACATGAGTCATGATGTGAAATCAAGAGGAGCAGAGAACAGCCTTGGGCCACCGCCCGGGGCAGGGCAGTGGGCCTCAAGGGAGAGGGGGTCTGGAACCCCGGGCGCTGGCAGTGGGCAGGGCCCAGAAGGACAGGGGAAGCCGCTGCCCCATGTGAGGCATCAGACACACCCCACCCTGGCTCAGATGCCAGGTTCTTACCTGGAGCTGTGGGCCAGGGGAGGGGGCCTGGGCTTCCTTGCCAAGGCCCTCCCTGAGCTGGGAAGAGGAAAGAGGGCAGGACCCCGAGTGAACATCATTGGTCCTCTCCCTGTGCCTGTCACAGGTCAGCGGGAAGATCAGGTCCATTGGAACCTGTCCCCTCCCCCATCTCCAAGGCAGATAGCCCAAGGAGTTCCCAGAGCCTCAGCACAACTTGCAGGAAGGACTTGCAGCACTCAAGGTGGGGGGAAAGCTTCCTTCTCCCTCCCGGGGTGGCTTGGAATCCAGGACAGTCCCCACCCCCTTTTGGCTGCCTGGCCACAGCGTGGGCATGAGGTGTGGGTGCAGAAACAGGACACCACCAGGGAGCCCTGGCCTAGCCCGAGTGAGGAGCCCAGGCTGCAAGGCGGGGCTGCTGGCCCCATCCTGGGCTCTGGCACTTGGGGTCAGAAGCCAGCCCCAGCCCCTGCCCACTCACCCGGGGAAGTCCTCCGCTTCAGGCTCGCCTCCAGAGCGGGCAGGCTCGGACCCTGGGTTGCCATGGCAACGGGTTCTGGAGCCTGCGCGAGCAGAGCCACCTTCTTCTCTGTCCCCCCTGCAGCCGCCTGGCCTCGCTGGGAGAGGGCCTTTGCCAGGGTGAGGGCCCACGGCACCTGTCCCGGTGAGAGGGCCATGGGCTCGGGCCCAGCTAAGGGCTGCCCACCCAGGCCGGGAATCGGGACATACACAGGGCATCTGGGTGGCCTTGGGCAGCTCGTTGCCTGGGTCTGAGCCTCAGGCCCCTGGCCTGGAAAATGGTAGACTAGGGAGGGGGGCTAATGGCTTCTCTTGGCTGTCCTGAGACAGTCACCCAGCTGAGCAGTTGCCACCCAAGAGCCCCCTTCCTCATCTACGAGGCATCTCTTTCCCATCTTGGGTCTTACTGCCCAGGGCAGCATCCCCAGAGTCTGCACCCACCCCACCTGACTCTGTCCCTAGGACCCTGGGCCTGGCTCACCCCACCCGCCCCCCACCCGCCACCTCTGCTTGCCCAGACAGCTTGGCATGGCTCAGACCCAGCCATTCAATGGACAGCCTGCCCTCTGGCCCCTCACAAACAATGGGGACTCCAGGAATATTGTCCCGCCTGAGCTGAATCAAACGCTCTAAATTTAGCCCATCTGATGCGTCCTCTGCTTCCTGCCCCTGCTGCCCTGCTTTCAAGGCGATGAGGTCACCCCGGAACTGCCTGCCCCAGCAGCCAGACCCAGGGGGTTTCCAGGTCCAAGGCTGCTCCCCTGCCCTTGGGGAACGGGGTGCCAGGGGACCAGGGGCCACGGGTCTTCCCTCCCTGCCTGCCCTGCCTCTCGGGCCTCTGGGCCCAGGGAAGAGTCCCTGTGAATTTTAGCCCCAATCTGGATGGGGACAAGCCAGGGAGGCAGGGGCAGGTGAGCTTCCGGGGGAGAAGCACATGTTGAAGATCCAAGGGCCTGGGGCACGAGGAAGACCCACGAGGGCTCTAGTGGTTCGCTGAGTGCTGGCTGCATGCCGGGCCCAGCGCCGGGTGAAGAGTGGACCTGCCCTCCCGGAGTGGACAGTACAGAGGAGGAAGGACAATCAGCAAGTGAGCAGTAAATGGCCAGGATCGTTTTCGAAGATTCGAACATGACATGTGTTATAAGGGAAATAAATCAGAGAGATACGATCACAAAACTGGGGTGGGGTGGATGGCCCTGATTCAGAGGAAGGGTCAGGGGAGGCCTCTCGGAGAGGTGACATTTGAGCTGGGCCTTGGATGACCAGAAAGAACTATTCGAAGAAGAGCTGGGTGGGGCTGAGGCCTCCAGGCCAGAGGAGGGGCAAGGGCGGACTCCTAGGAGAGAAGAGACTTGCTGAGTTTGGGGACGGAGTTTGGGGCCCGTCTGGAGGCCAGGATCCCCCCCCACCCCAGGAGGGAGAGGGGAGGGCAGGGGTCAGGAGGCAGAAGAAGCCAGGTAGCATTCCCCGAGCCGGAGATGCCCTCTCCGGGGTGACGAGCAGGGGAGCCGCTGCCTCACTCAGGTGGAACGGGGTCTGTGGGCTGCCGCGTGGAGAGGGATCAGGGAGCCCGGGGAGGGGACTGAAGCCACAGCACCTTGGGATAATAAACACTGTTTGCTGGAGGGCGCGTCAAGATCCTCCTGATTCGGCCCTCTCCTGAGCTTGGAGGCCCAGAGAGAGCGTGCTGTCTGCCCAAGGTCACACAGCAAGCGAATAATCTTTTATAGGAGGTAGGAAGGGGAGCTTGGCCAGCTGAGGAGGAAGTGTCTTTTCAAGAACCCGGTGTCTGAGCCCCTGCCCTCGGCCCAGGCTCCTGCTGGGGTGTGGGTGAGCAGGCCAGAGGGGCGGGCGGGGGGCTCTGTCTCTGGCCTGCTTCCTTTCACATCCTGTGGACAGGTGTTCCGACTCTGGCCCCTCCCACCCACAATCCTCCCCAACCGCAGCCCTCCCCCTGCGCTGCCAAGAATCCGAGGTTGGCAGGGAGTCGCGGGGGGCCTCTGGAATGTCGCTTTCCAGTGCCAGCACCGGTGTGCCAGCCTCGACAGAGGCCTGGGGGGCGGACAGGGATCACCGGATCTTGTCTGGAATGGGGAGGCTGGCAGTCCTGAGCCACTGGGAAAGGGCAGGGCCCTGCAGGTCGCATCCCAGGCGGTGGGGTGGCGGTGGGGCTGGGGGGGGGGGGCATCCTGCAGTGGAACCCACTCGGGCTGCTCCAGCGACTTACCGACTTGACTTACTGTCTCTTCGGGAGTGGGGGAGTGGGGGAGCTGGTTCCCTAGCAACCGTGCCCCCCTCCATCACACTCTTCCCTCCAGCTACCCACACCCTCAGCGCCTCTGGGTTTATACTTGAACCCTGTTGGGGTGGGGGGAGGTGGTGCTCTATGTTGGAGATTCCAATTAACCCTTCAGACACTGAGTGCAAGGAAAACGCTTTGGGCTGAGGCTGCTCTCGGTTCAAATCCCACGTCGACAGTGACTGTCTTTCTGGGCCTCAGTTTCCTAACCGACAAAATGGAGATGATCCCCCTGTGCAAGGGCTTGGTGTAAGAATTTCTTTTTTTTTTTTTTTCTAAGATTTTATTTATTCATGAGGGACACAGAGAGAGAGTCTGAGGGAGAAGCAGGTTCCCTGCGGGGAGCCCAATATGGGACTCGATCCCAGGACCCTAGGATCATGCCCTGAGCCAAGGGCAGATGCTCAACCTCTGGGCCACTCAGGCTCCCCTGGTGTAAGAATTAAAGAGAGTGACACCAAATCAGGCCCCACCCCGGGCCCCTGGCACACTCCAGTGCTCCTCATCTGTTCATTGCCTCCCTCCTGAACCCCCTGGGAGAAATAGACTGCTTCTTGCCTCTGCTGGCCAGAAGGAGAGCCTGGAAATGGAGCCTGGGAGGAGGTGAAGCACTGGAGTGGCAAGGGACAGTGGGGCACCTGGTTGGGATCCTGACTCGGGAGTCACACAGACCTGGGTTTGAGCCCTAGCTCCTCCACTGGCCAGCTATGTGGCCTTGGACAAGTTTTAACCCTCTCTGAGCCTCGATTTTCTCATTTGCTTAATGGTAACAATAGCATCTTCTCCACCGGGGCTGTTGGGACACAGGTATTACTGTGTGTATTATCAGCCGGTGGGGGAAAGAGGGTGCTGTGGGGAGACTTATGTCTCCCCAGTGGTCCCAGGTTGTTGGAAGCTTCTGGCGAGGGCGATGGGCAGCCTTGAGTGGCTGGAGTGAGGGCAGGGCAGCCAGTACCCAGGTACCATCTGCCCACATCTCATTGCAGGAGCTGAGGTGTTGGTGATTCTCTGGGGACCCCCCACACTCCCAACTATGCTGGTGGTGGAGCTGGGCGAGGCCTCCTTTTCCAGCCAGATGCCCTTGAGGCCTGGGGCAGGGCCACCCCCTCCTCCCCTCTGCCAGCAGGCCCAGGCCAAGATGCCTTTATTTTTAAACCTGCGAACAATGCCTGGCCGGGCACAGCCTCCTACAGAGGACGGAGAGAGGGAGGATGGGCTGGGAGCTGTGCTTCCTGGGCCGACACTCCTCATCCCCAGACAGGTACCCTGCTTAGATTTCCCTCAACCCTGGCCTTGACCCTGCTCTCCCTGGAGTCGTGGAGGGAGCACCCAGATTCTAGGGTCCCGTCCTCTGGTTGGGACAAACCAGCCCCATCAAACAGGATTGGATGCGGCACATCTGCAGGGCCCGGT
The DNA here is from genome assembly GCF_003254725.2 of Canis lupus dingo. Classification (NCBI taxonomy): domain Eukaryota; kingdom Metazoa; phylum Chordata; class Mammalia; order Carnivora; family Canidae; genus Canis; species Canis lupus. The sequence goes on along the minus strand of NC_064252.1, from coordinate 26,509,618 downwards.
GTCAAGAGTGGCTTCAGAAGCCAGGACCTTCTGGTCCCTCGGGCTCCCCCTCTGCCTCCATAACTCCCCCAAACCCAGGCTGGATCTTCTGTCTCCTTTGGAAGGTTCCTCGTCCTTCCCAGTGATGCACTCCTGCCTTCTCACGACTCCTCTTGCTTGCTCACGGCTCTCCAGCAAATTCCTGAGTCTGTGTGGCAAGAGGGTGGTGCCCCTGGCAGTCCTGGAGGGCAGGGCGAGATCGAGAGCCCAGGAGGCAGGGACATGGGGTCTGGTCCTGCTTCTGCCATCAACCCCTGTGTGACCTTGAGTAAGACCCAACACTGTCCCGTCTCAGGATGGGAGAGGGCTTGGTAGACTCTCAGGTGCTATGCACACATGGGGCACAGGGTCTCCCGATGAGCAGGACACACTGAGAACGGGTGTCCCTGACATATGGGGGGTCTCTCTGGAGAGCCGCAAACACCAGACCCCAGAGCCAGATGGCCTGGCTTCAGATCTGGCTCTCCACTGTCAGGTGCAGATTTGAGGCAAGATAACTACCCTTCCCCCCAGGACCTCTGTTTCCCCATCGGTAAATTCCGGTCATGAGCCACGCCTGGGTGGCTTAGTGGTTGAGCATCTGCAATGGGCTCTGGGCGTGATCCTGGGGTCCTGGGATTGAGTCCCAAACCGGGCTCCCCACAGGGAGTCTGCTTCTCTCTCTGCCTGTGTCTCTGCCTCTCTCATGAATAATTAATTAAAATAAGTGCGGTCATGATCGTACCTGCCTCTTAGGGCTGTCTGGTAGAGACAGGATACATACATGAAGAGTGAGCACTGAGCACCAACCCCTACCACAAGTGCGGCAGAGCCAAGGTGTAACACGTGGGTGTGTGCACCAACGCGTGTGTGCCCCGCGAGCGTGCTCCCAAAGAATGTGGAAGCCACAGAATGTGATTGAAAGAGAACAGGCAGCAAAGTCGGGCTGTGGGCTCCCACCCGCAGGCGAGCCCAGTGTTTGCGTGTGCTCACCGATGTCCGAGGGGAATGTGTGTGCCCAAGCCTGTGTGTGCCGAGGATGTGCTCATGAGGACCTGAAAGAGCTTATGTCCCCTTGTCTGGCCGTTGAGGTGGCAGCACAGGGGCACATGTCTCGTCCCGCTGTCCTCCCCTGGTGAGACAGGAAGCACAGCCCATCAGGTTACCCCCTTCTCCCAGAGACCGGCCCCCACCAGGGCTGCTGGAGACCAGACTCCAAGGGAGACCTCTGGGAGGTGTTGGTGGAGAGGGGACAGGTGGCTGATGGCCTGCAAATGAGCTCAGGCCCTCCTGGCTCCCAGGCTGTTCTGATTCTCCCCTGGCATCACTGCTGGCAACATATCCCATAGTTATGACCCATGTGCCCCCCCCCCCCCCGTGAAGACAGGGATTTTGTCTGCTTTGCCCACAGCTTTGTGGCCCAGTGCCTAAAACAGTGCCAGGCACACAGCAGGGGCTCGACAAGCACTTGAATAGATGAGGAACCGGGAAAGGTTTTGTTGTTGTTGTTGTTGTCATTGTCAACTTAGCAAGGTATAAAAGTCAGCGGGAGACAGACCTCAAACATACAGCCATGTAACCACCCCCTCAAGCAGGACAAAGGACATGTTCTTTGCCCTAAAAGTTCCTTGGTGCCCCTTGCGCTTGCCTTGGTGATCACCGACCCAACTTCTGGTTCTAGAACGCTGCCCTTCCTAGAATTCCACACCTGCATCTGGAATGACTCTGCTGCCCCGTGGACCCTGGAGAAGGAGGCCCGAGGAGGATCAGGGGACCCAGCAGGGTGGAGGTGACCATGACAGGCCTGGCCTGAGAGAGGTCAAGGGGGGCCATCCTGATCCCTGGCTTTGAGAAGAATTCTTAGCCCCAAGGAGCGTCTGGCTGTGGCAGACAAGGTGAGGTGTCCTGTGGGAGCTGCTGGGCCAGAGGCCGAGATGCCCCTCACAGCCTGGTTGGGAGAAGGATGCGCTCACAGGCACCAAGCACATGGGTGCGCACACACGAGCAAACCTGTACAGACACACACACGAGGAGGGCAGCCCGGGCCCAGGCAGGTGGCAGGTGGTTGACAGACCGCCACCTTCTCTGTGGAAGAGAACCCCCGGGGCTGCAGAGAGCGTAGCAAATGTGGGCAGGGGCAGCTCAGTTCCCCTGGCCCGTCCCTGGGAGATGCGTGGCTCGTGTGGAATCCCAACCTTGTGATGTAGCCGGTATCTGCTCCCCCTTATGGATGAGGAAACGGAGGCGTGAAGGGGCTGAGCCATTTGTTCTCGTCACCCAGTGACAGCACTCAGATTCTGCTTTTTCAGTCTGTGACAGGTTGCGTTTTCCAGAGAGAACCACAGCGTCTCCCATCCCACACACTCTTACGGCGGCGCAACACCGATGCTCCTCTTCTTTTGGATCTGGATAGACTTGCATTTGCAGAAGCGATGCTCTGTGGCTTCCAAGCTAGGTCAGAAAATGCAACGTAGCTTCTGCTTGGTTCTCTTGGGACCCTCATCATGGGAGCTCTGGGCCGCCATGCTCTGGGGAAGCCCAATAAGCCCACAGCCCAAATGGAGAGGCTGTACTGAAGGAGGGGAAAGACACCCAGCCAGCACACACCGCCCCCGCCTTGCCCTTCCGGCTCTCACCACTGGCTACAAACGCACGTGAGACCCCAAGCCAGACCGTGAGCCCAGCCCAAATTCCTGAGCTGCAGAAACCACGAGAAATAATGAAATGATTTGGATTGTTTTAAGGTGCTATGTTTGGGGTTTGTTTGTTACGCAGCAGCAGTAGCTCATTGGAACACAACCCATGGAGAATCCTGTTGGGTGGAGGTTCAAAATAATCCAGGTCCAACGGCTTCTCACACCTCCACAAACCACCCTAATCCGGGCTGCTGTGATCTCTTGCCTGGATGCCTGCAGTGCCTTTGGCTCAGGACGTGATCCCGGGGTCCTGGGATGGAGTCCCGCATCGGGCTCCCCTCAGGGAGCCTGCTTCTCCCTCTACCTGTGTCTCTGCCTCTCTCTGTGTCTCTCATGGATAAATAAATAAAATCTTAAAAAAAAGGGGGAGGGGGCTGCCCTCCCGCCCATTCAGGGTACCTCCCTATGCTCTAAACAGGGGAAACTGAGGCCCAGAGAAGGTAAAGCATTTGTTGGAAGCTAACCAGTCATTCACATATTCAACAGATGTAAAAGCTTTATAGCATCCAAGCTTTGCAGAGTCTTTGAACTTGAAGGCCCAGCACCCCTCACGTGCATAGCCATTCCCAGGCACATGTAAGGTCCATATTTTATTTTCCTAATCATGTATGTTTTCCTTAAAGGTCCCAAGATGAATTCAGCTTCAGGCCTCACCAACCCAGGAATGGCCCCTGCCCACAGGATTTTCAGAATTAAATAAACTACTGCCACAGAGTGGTGCCTAGTACCTAGTGAGTGCTCAGTGCCATGTTGTTGAGGCCCCATTGTGCCCCGGGCGCTGTCCCCAGGAGCTGGGGATTCAGTGATGAGCCAGATCAACCAAGCCCCTGTCCTCTTCAGCTTATGTCCTGAGATGGGGAATAGATGGTGAATAGGTAAACAAGCGGGCATGAAATGGCACATAGGGATAAGGGCAATAATGAACGAGTGGTGTTGGGGGAGGGAAGATGGATGGGGAGGGGGCAATGTAGTTTAGAAGTGTCAGGAGACTTCTCTGAGGAGGTACCATTTGAAGAGGCAAATGATTAAAAGAAGAGAGTCATATCAGACAGAGGGAATAGCAGGTACAAAGGGCCTGTGGCAGGAAGGAGCTGGATACATTCGAGAAACAAAGCCAGTGAGGAAGTGAGTGAGGAAGAGAACAGGGAGATGAGGTCAGAGAACCCCAGAGGTGAGGTCTGCTTCCCTCTCCCCCTTCCTGCCTCTGAGTAAGGAGCACTTGCAGAGCTGCCCCCCAGGCCACCACAGGGGTGCTGCTCTGCCATTGTTACTCCTGCCTTGTGACCTCAGCCCCACCCAGCCCGGCCCCAACCCCCACTTCCCCTTCCAGTTGTGACCCAAGAAGTCAGGAACCACATCCTTTCCTAAACTGGGTCCCCCCTCCCTGCACCCCTTCTAGGGGGTGGGGCTCAGACTCCCAGCGTTGGACTCTCAGTCTCTGGCTGACTCCTTTGGGCTCCCCATTTGCCTTCCCCCTCCACCACCCACCACTAGCCCCAGTAGTGTCAGACCCTAGCAGCCTCCTCTCCTTCCCCTTCACCAACCTCCCAGAAGCCATGGGGTTTCCTCCCCTGCGAATGCATCAGCCGTTCCCTAAACTCAGAACACCCTTTCTTCCCTCCTCCCTCTGACCAAATCTCAGCTGTTCCCTCCTCCTGGAAGTCCCTGCGTTATGAGCAGCAGATGGGTCTTGCTCATCTCTATCCCCCAGGGCCAGGCAGAGGCCTTTGCACCCAGAAGGATCTCAGTGGATGGGCGAATGAATGAAGAATTAGTTGGATCCAATCAGCCCATTGTCCACCGGCCTGTGTGGCAAACACCCTGCTGGGCCCAGAAGCTGGGGATGACACAGCCACTCGCATCCCTGTGCAAAGAGCTCTTTCCCCAAGTCCAGGAGTCTGAAGCAGGTCTGGGCTCTGCACTAATTTGCTGTGTGACCTTGGGAAGCCACTGACCTGTGCTGAGCTTCTCATTTGGCAAAACAGCATCTGGAAGAGGCTAAATGATCTCAGAGCATCATGGTCACAAGTGTGGACTCGGGCCAGATGGCCTGGGCTCAAATCCTGGTCCTGCCACCTTGCCAACTGTGTGACCTTGGGTGAGATTTTTAACCTCTCTGAGCCTCCGATCCCCCATCTGTAAGTGCTGCAGAGCATTAGGGCCCATCTCACAAAACAGTTGTGAAGATTCATGTTTGCAATGACTCCGTGGAAAGCCCAGCCTGGGGGACGTAACCGTATGGCTAATTAGATCATAATTAGGTCTGAGGTCTGCGATGTGCATCTTATGGGGACATGACCGGTTCATGTGAACACATCTACTATGCATCAGAGCAGAAGGCCGGGAATGTCCAGGTCTGAGGTTTGGAGGGTCCTTGAGGCACCAGCACAGGGCAGCTGTCACCCCCAGGCTGGGAGAGTGGTGTGCACTCCTCCAGGCTGCGTGCACACGGGGGCTCTTTCCGGTGTACACACTACCTGCCCTGAAGCAGCTCACCCTTCCCCCAATGCCAGACCCTCTCAGGAGTCAAATGCAACAGAGGAGGCCGAGGGAAACTGAGGACAATCCCATCACGGCCGACTGAGCTTCCGGAGACCAGCCAGTGAATGTCCTTCCACCCCCCACTCTCCTGGGAAATGATGACAAGGAATGAGGTCAGAGGTCACCCATGGGACATTCTGGGGACCCCAGGCTATCAGGAGCTGCCTCTCAGACTACAGGGTCCCTGCTTCTAAGGCCTGGGTTCAAGAGAGAGTTCAAGGAATTTTAGCGCTGAGTCCAGAGCCCATGACAGAGGAAGCTGAGGCCAGGAGTGCTGAGTGACTCGCCCAAGGTCACACAGCTGTGGGGGGAAGGGCTGGGACCAGATCTCAGGCCTCTAACCACCTGCCCCCCAAACCTCCGCAGTGCTTCTCCCCCGCTTGGTGATACATTTCTGGAAATCACCCCAGTTCTACTTTCCAAAATGAGTCAGGAACATCTGTACCTCTGGGGGCTGCAAAGACTCCCTGGGGCTCCCTGGCAAGAATGCTGACAACTTTCTGAGGGGTCTGAAAGCAGAACTGGCCTTCCCAGGAATTGAGAAGAAAGGTATCATTTCTGTTCATTTGGTGAGAATTCCAGAAAGCCTTACAGGGCCCTGATGTCCTGTTCTTGCCCCACTCATGTGATATAGGGGACCAGGCCCTATTTGACAGGGGATGCCATTGAGGTGCCAAAGGGTGGAGAGATTTGCCCAGGGTCACACAGGCGGCCCTGGTTCTGACACTCAGGCTGCTAACTCCAAGCCCAGAAGCTTCCCTGACACCCAGGAGGCGAGTCTGACCTTCCTTGTCAGAGGCCTGGGCGGATCTTAGACAGCATCGACTCCCACCCCTGAGCTCTGAATTCTTTCTCATTTTTAATGCCCTTACTATAAAAGCAACAATACATGTTCACTTGCGAAAATCTGAAAAATGCAGAAAAGTCAAAATAAGGAAGAAAAATCACCACCCACAGCCCCGCCACCCAGAGACAATCATTGTTAAGGTTTGATGTATTTCCTTCTATAGTTTTTTGTTTGGGGACTTTTTTTAAACATGGCTGAGATCATACAGTATATTAAAAGAAGAAAAAAAACAAAACGGTAGTATCCTGCCCTTTTGACTTGCCATTATAGCGTGGGCACTCCTCTGGCTAGTTGGCCCTCTCTCTCTCACCTCGTTTCTGTTTCCTCTTGTGTGAACTTCATTTTTATTGGCCGCCTAATATTTTGTCCAGTGGAAGTTCCATAGTTTATTTAGCCATTCCCTTATTGTTGGACATCTCTGTGATTTCCAGTTTTTCAACATTATCAATCATGTATTTTGGGAGATCTTTGCACAGGAAGTTTTTCTTTTTCCATATTTAGGGATCTCTCCTTGGCTGGAATGGAATTACTGGGTCAGTGAGTCACACACGTTTCTGGCACACTTGGTCAAAGTGCTTGCCAAAGGACCCGAGCTGTGCCCCCTCTCCAGGTGAGCAAAGAGAGGCCCCAAGAGCTGGGCCCAGTCACTGAGCCCCCCAGTGAGATCCACCATCCTTCCTCTCTATATCATCTACCCCTCTAATCATGCCCTTGTTCATTCCACAGATAATGGGCACCCACTGTGTGCCAGGGGGCAGGCGAAGTTACTGGAGATGGATCCCTCAATGAACAAAACAGACAAAACCCCCTCCCCTCAAGACCACTCCTCCCAAAGAGGGAGAGAAGGAGCAAGCTGGAGGACACTGTGTTCTCCTTTGCCTCTGCCCTGGGCTGTATGCAAATCCAGGCACTTATTTGCATATCCTTGATTTGCATACCTGAGCAGGTAAGAAAGCAGAGGGGGGTGCCGTCTGGCAGCCCCACCAGCCCTGTTTTCCTTGATTCCCCCACCCCCAGTCATTTTCTAGAATTTGGCCTTCCCTTAAAATTTGGGAGATTTCACAAGTCTGGATTTCTGGCATCTCCTGAACCCTCTGCAGACCTGGCCAGTTCCCAGATGGTCCCCAGGGCCACAGCTCAGCCTAGGGACGCCCACTACCCGGCTCCCACCTGGCCACCCCACTCCGTACTAATCTCAGTGCCTTGGCCATGCTTCCCGCACACACTCAGTCCATGAACCTTTTGTGATGTGAGTCTGGCCGGAAGGAGTCAGCAATAAGACCAACGACCGTGGTGACACTGAGACGAGTAACAAGAAGTGACTTGGGCCAGGTGACAGTGGCAAGTGACAGAGGCAGATCTGAGCAGGGCAGCTAGGCTCCTGAGTCGGGGGCCTTAACCACACGTGCCTGACAGTCCAGTGGGGTAGACAGGTACAAAAAGGCGCCCCCGCAGGTGAACAGACAGCCCTGCCAGAGGTAATTCAGGCCCCCCACCGCACCCCCATTCCCACCCCACCCCCACCCGAGGAAAGCACCCCCAGGCTTAAGCAGCCCTGAGAAAATACAGCTGGGAGCTGGAAGTGAAAAGTCAAGCTAGAGATTTTCCATTCTTTGTGGGTTTTTTGTTTTTTGTTTTGGGATTTTGTTGTTGTTTTTTTAGATGTATTTTTTTAAAGATTTTGTTTATTCACGAGAGGCAGAGAGAGAGAGAGAGAGAGAGAGGCAGAGACACCGGCAGAGGGAGAAGCAGGCTCCATACAGGTTGCCGACGTGGGACTCGATCCCAGGACTCCAGGATCATGCTCCGGGCTGAAGGCAGGTGCTAAACCACTGAGCCACCCAGGGATCCGATTGTTTTAGATTTTATTTATTTATTCATGAGAGACACAGAGAAAGAGACAGAGACACAGGCAGAGGGAGAAGCAGTCTCCATGCAGGGAGCCTAATGCGGGACTTGATCCCAGGACCCCAGGATCACACCTGAGCCGAAAGCAGGTGCTCAACCACTGAGCCACCCAGGCTCCCCTGTTTGGGGACTTTTTGTTGTTTTTGTAAAGTAGGCTCCACGCCCAGCATGGAGCTCAGTGCAAGCCTTGAACTCACAACCCTGAGATCCAGACCCGAGCTGAGATCAAGAGTCAGACACTTAACCAACTGAGCCACCCAGGCGCCCCTCCGTTTCTTTCGACCTGGGCTTGCCCTTCCCAGAATGCCCTCTCCCCCTTCCTTTACCTGCTTATGCTCACTCTCGCTCCACTGAGATGCTACCCCTTTCCGAGAAGCCCTCCCTAACCCGGGGGACAGTCTGCAGCCCTGGTCCAGGCGGGGAGATGGGGAGACTAGAGCACCAGCAACACCCATGTTCTCAACTCCCACAGGAAGACCATCACTCCCCAAGCCCGATCCCTAATCCAGTCCCACCCTTCTGCTGCTGGGGGTCGGTAAGATGGGAAGGGCAGAAAGAGGGAGTGAGCCCTGATACAGGACAGTGGGTGTGGCTGCTGGTCTTGGGGGGCCCAGCAGTCTGACTCCCGGGCATGTATCCCAGCTGAATGCTCACAGGCTGGGTGACCTTAACCTCTCTCTGCCTCGTCTTCCTTGCCTCCAGAACATACAGGAGCAGACCCGGCCTGGATGCCCCAATAAGCATCGCTGTGGATGAACAGGGGAGCACCTGCCCATGGGGTCGTAGGCTCGCAGAACCCTGGGAGCCCAGGGGAGCCCCTGCCCACTCTCACGTTACAGCAAAGAAAACCACTGAGCCCAGAGAGAGAGGAGGCCAGGCCTTAAGCCAGAACCCCTTACCCCCGCCCCAGTTGCTGACACCAGCTGCCCTGGGTCCAGGGTCCACCTCTACCCCTCCCAGAAAATGTTTCTCATAAGGAAAACTCGGTGCACAGCCCACACCCCAGCTCCTTGTCAAAGGACCGGCTTGTGTCTTCTGTCCTGGGCCCAGCCAGAGCCTGCTCCCTGGGCCTTCATCTTTCTGGGAAGGAACTTCCTCCCAAGACCGCCTCCCCTGGCCATCAAGGGAGGGGGTGGCTTCCTGGCCTGAACAATGGGGCTGGGATGTCCCTTGGCTTCTGCCATGTGGGGGTGCTGGGACATCTGAAGATGCCATTCCCATTTGGGAGCATGGAGAATGTGGACCTGAGGGCAGGAGAGGGGCCCAGGCCCCAGCAGCAGCTTTGGAGAACACTCTCCAGCATTTTCCTTGTCCCCGCCTCACTGGGTCTCAGTTTCCTTGCCTGTAAGATGGAGAATGATGAGAACATCTAGCTTATAGGGTATGAAGTTAACCAAATCCTCTGTGCAAAGGGCTTATCACGGACAGCCTAGGGTCAGAATTTGCACACAAGGTGAAGCTGGGTGGTGAGGGCATTGGCTAAACACACACACAGTAGCCACTTGCCCAGCTGAGAGTCCCACTTCCAGCTGTGTGGCCTTGGGGAAGTTACTTAACCTCCCTGTGTCTTAGTTTCTTCATCTAAAATGGGAGTAATAGGGACACCTGAGTGGCTCAGTGGTTGAGTGTCTGTCTGGCTCAGGTCATGATCCCGGGGTCCTAGGATCGAGTCCCGCATAGAGCTCCCTGCATGGAGCCTGCTTCTCCCTCTGCCTGTGTCTCTGCCTCTCTCTGTGTGTCTCTCATGAATAAATAAATAAAATCTTTAAAAAAATAAATAATAAAATGAGAGCAGTAATAGTCCTTCAGCAGAGGGGTTTCTGAAAATTAACTGAGTTACTGCATGTAAAGTGCTTAAAGAAGGCCGTCAGAGACGCCTGCGTGGCTCAGCGGTTGAGCATCTGTCTGCCTTTGGCTCAGGGTGTGATCCCGGGGACTTAACACAATTTTTTTTACCTTCCACTTTGGAGATCCAGATGGTGGCAGGGTTGTGTCCCTTCTGGAGGATCTAGGGGACAGTCTGTTCCCCTGCCTCTTTCAGATCCTAGAGACCCCTGCATTCCTTGGCTTGTGGCCCCTTCCTCCATCTTCAGAGCCGGCAACGTGGCAGGTTCCGACCTCCTTCTGATCTCTGTTTCTGTTGTCACCTCTCTCTGACTTTGGCCCTCTTCCCTCCCTCCTATTTTTTTCTACCTTTTTATTTAGAACTCATTTTAGGGGGGAAAAAAAAAGAACTCATTTTAGGCTTATAGAAGTCATAAGGATGACTCAGCTCCCACGTGCTCTCCACCCAGATTCTCCTACTATTAACATCCAACACGACTGGGCTGCATTTACCAGATTGAAGACATTCACAGGGATACAACCTTGCAAACCACAGTCTTTATTCCGATGTCACCAGCTCTGTCACCGATGTCCTTTCCCTGTTTCAGAAGCCGTCTAGGCTCCCCATGGCATCTGGCCTTCAGGTCACCTCAGTCTTTCCCGACCTTGACACTTGAGGATGCTACTTGGCTGTTTTATAGAATGGCTCTGTTTTGTTTTTTGGAACAGCTTTATTGAGATACCATACAGATACCGCTGTACAATTCCTCACGTTTAAAGTGTGCAAGTCACCGATGTGGGGTTTAAGGCATTGTTAAACTTCTCAAATTGTAATAAACTATATCTAACATAAAATTTGTCATTTTTTCTTTTTTTTTAACATTCTGTTTATTCATGAGAGAGACAGAGACACAGGCAGAGGGAGAAGCAGGCTTCGGGCAGGGAGCTCGATGCGGGACTCGATCCCGATCTTTTAAAAAAAAAAAGATTTTATTTATTTATTCATGAGAGACACAGAGAGTGAGGGAGAAGCAGGTTCCCTGCAGGGAGCCTGATGCAGGATTGGATCCCAGGACCCCAGGATCACTCCCTGAGCCAAAGGCAGATGCTCAACTACTAAGACACCCAGGTGCTCCTCATTTTAACTACTTTTAAGTGGACAGTTCAGTGTGTTTCCCCCTTATAAAGATGCTGTGATGACATGGGGCCCACATGGATTATGCATGCTAACAGCTTGTCTCGAGATCCTCCACTTACACCTACAAAGTCCCTCTTGCCCCGTAAGGTGACAGTCACGAGTTCCAGGGCTCAGGACATGACCATCCTGGGGGGGGGGGGGTGCTATTCCGTGTGCCACACTTCGGTGGAGCCATCAGGTGCCACGTGCCAGCGGTCCCCTGTCTTCCCACTGGGCCTAGTGCGGCGGCCAGCCCCCACGTACTGCTGGGTCCTCATCACCTAGAGGGGCTTGGGAAACCGAATTCCTGCATTCATCACACTCACTGCAGCTGAGAATGCTAAAGGGCCACTTTTGTCAAAGGCAAATAGTAACATTTGCATTGGGTCACCCTAAGCTAGCAGGGCTGGGCCGTGTAGCCTGCAGCAGGAAGCACGAAGGACCTTGCTTCCACCTCAACGGTCTGTGCAGAACGAGCCCCTCCCAGACCCATTTTGCAGACAAGAGCTGCAGGTGCCTCTGCCCCTGGGGCTCCTCACCATGACTCCGCAGCCTGGGAGGCATCAGGACCTACAGGTTGCTAAAATCCTGAAATACACCCAAATCAACATATCCAGCCTCTGCCCGGACCTCCCAAAGCCCCCCACCTGCCCGAACCCTCCCTGAGAACCCCCAGACCTCCTAGTAACTAGTGCACCCCATGTTCCAGAAGGGGATCCCTGCCCCTCAGTCACCTGATTGGCCAGTGCCTGGGCTACACTCTCCCCGCTGCTCCGGCACATAGGTGCTCAGCGAGTATAGAGAAGAGAGAGACTTGAAAACCCTCCAGGCCCCCTGCTCCCCGCCCGGTGCTCAGTCCCCCAGCCTCACTTCTTCCCCTTGCCCCAGCCATGGCCCCAGTGCTGCCTTGGTGCCTCCCCACTTTCCCGGGGGCCGGTGGGTGTGAGTGGGGCGGAACAAGAGGGCTTTGAGGCGGCCCTATCTCCGGAGGGAAGTGGAGGAGATAACACAGCTTCTCACTTTCCCAGCCTGGCCCGAACCAGAGATAACCCAGGGGAGACGGGGTGCCAGAGCCCTACTAGCAGCGGGGCCACCCACCTGCCCCCCGGGTCTCCCACCATCCCACTATCACAAACTCCAGGCTGAAATCTGAGGAGCCACTCGGAAGAGCCGCCTGAGACAGGCAGATGATAAGCCGGCCAGAGCTGCTGGGGAGGGAGGACGAGTCTCCAGTGTCCCCTGGAAAATGACCCAAAGGCGGCAGCTACCCTTCCCCAAGCTCATTCTACCCAGACCTCACCAGGGAGCCCACCCTAACCCAGCCCATGCTCTCCAGAGCTCCCCTAAGACATGGCCCCTCCAAAAGCACCCAGTCCATCCCTCTTGCTGACTGATGAAGAACCAGAGAAGTGGGGGTCTTGCCCAAGTCACATTGAGGGCTTGACCCCAGACCCCCCAGCTGCTGCAAGTTTCTCTTCAGCACACAGGAAGGCTGTCCCAAACAATGGTCAGATCCTGTGAGGTAGGGGGCAAGGAGGGGGTGCAAAGCATCAGGTCTGAGTTCTAGGGGGTGGGGTGGGGAAGAGAGGAAAGGGCTTCAGGGTGGGGAGGGGACCTAGAGCTGGGAGCAGGATATCTGGTTCTACCCCCAGCTCTGCAACTAATTCACTGGGGCCCCATGACCTACTCCCTGCTCCTCTCCTAGACTCAGTTTCCCCATCTATAAACAGAGATGATGATGTTTTTGGCCATGAAAGTGCCGCACAGTGAATTAAATGACTGCACTTGTCCGAGTGCCTTGGGCACTGCTCGGCCCCTGGCAAACACCCAAAGGAACAGCTGCGATTCTGCATTTCTTCTCTTTCCATCTGTCCAGCTCCACCAGAGCTCCGTGGGGCCGGGCCGGGGCGTGTGCCCCTCACAGCACGGGTCGCAGGCTTGCGGGGTCCACCCCCTCCGCGCATCCCCGCGACCATGACCATCCGGTGCTCAGCATCTAGAAGGCCCAGGGCCGAGGAGGGCCGGCACCCAGGGCTGAATGAACAGCTGATGAGTGAGCGAGCCAGTGGCTGAGTCAAGCTACTCAGTTTCTTCCTCCCCAGCCTGACCCTCCTCTTCTCCCTTTGCAGCTTCCTGCCTCACCCCCCGCCCCCAGGTGGAAGCAGCAGGTGGACAGTGGGGAGGACCCTCAGCCAAGGGACAAATGTGCTGCTTCCCACAGACCAGCAGTCCAGGCACTGACCAGCTGCTCTCCGCTCACCACCAGCCCGAGCAAGGCCTTCCCCGCGGACCCCAACCTCCCAGCATGGGACGCCCAAGATCACACGTGTTAGCCCAAGACCCAGAACAGAGGCCCCTGCACACAGCCAGCCAGGCAGGCCAGGAACAAGGGGGAGCCGCCTGGGGCTTGGAACCACCAAGCCCCTCGTCTGTCAGTGAATTCACCTGTAGCACCAAATCTGGTTCCCATAGCAGAGTAAATGTTAGATAGGGAAACTGAGACCCGGAGCAGGAGGTGTCTTGTCCAAAGTCACAGAATGAGGAGCACATGGGTGGCTCAGTGGTTGAGCATCTGCCTTCGGCTCAGCGCATGATCCTGAGGTAGCAGGGTCCTGGGGTCCCAGGATCGAGTCCCACATCAGCACCCGCAGGGAGCCTGCTTCTCCCTCTGCCTGTGTCTCTGCCTCTCTCTCTCTCTCTCTGTGTCTCTCATGAATAAATAAATAAAATCTTAAAAATAAAAAAAGTCACAGAATGAAAAAGAGGCAGACAGAAATAGAATAGGCCCCAGGGTTGGGAGATGGGGGGTCCTAATACCGCCCTATCCCCACCACAGCAATGGCCTTCCCTCTGAAGACTTTGTAATACATGAGATCCACTTCCCCAGACTCGGTGCCCAGCATTGTGGCCCAGAGCTCGTCGGCCCTGTCCCCACCACCTCTCATGAGCTCCTCTGAATCTCAATTTTCTCCTTTGTCAGTGGAGCTGACGATAGTACAAATCTTGTGATGTTGCTGTGAGGGTTAAATGCGACCCTGCCATTTGGATAGACATTTCTCCAAAAACTACATATGAAAGACGATCGCCATGGTTCATTGGTTAGAGAAGCCAAAATCAAATTCAGGGGGCGCCTGGGTGGCTCAGTCCATTGAGCATCTGCCTCTTGATCTCGGCTCGGGTCTTGGTCTCAGCATTGTGGGTTCGGGTCCCATGTTGGGCTCTGCACTGGGTGTGGTGCTTACCTAAAAAAAAAAACAAAAACAAAATCAAACCCACACCGAGGTGCCTGTTCACACCGACTAGGATGGCTGTAATCAGGAGGACAGACTAGACACCAGTGTTGGTGAGGATGCAGAGAAATGGGAGTCCTCGTGCATGGCTGGTGGGAACGTAAAATGATTCAGCGGCTTTGGAACATGATTTGACAGTTCCTCAAAATGTTAAACACAGTTGCCATCTGAGCCAGCAGCTCTCTGCCTAGGCATACACCCAAGAGAAACGAAAACATATGTCCACACAAAGACTCGTGCAGGGATGTTCATAGAAGCATTCTAGCCAAAAAAGAGGGAACAGCCCAAGAGTCCACCAGGGATGAATGGATAAATCAGATGTGGTAAATCCATGCAGTGAAATATTATTTAGCCATTAAAAAAAAAAGGGAATGAAGTGCTGATTCATGCTACAACATGATGCTCTGTGAAAGAAGCCAGTCGCAAAAGACCTTCTACTGTGTGTGGGTTTCGTTGATCTGAAAAGTCCTGAAGAGCCACATCCATAGAGTATGCAGGTGACAACGGGCAGCTGGGGAAGGGGAACAGGGCGTAGTGCGGATTGGGTTTCTTTAAGGGACGATCTAAAATTAGATGATGGTGATGCTTGTACAACTCCATAAACATACTAAAAACCATTGAATCACACACTTTTTAAAAAAGATTTTGTTTATTTATTCACGAGAGACACACACAGAGAGAGGCAGAGGGAGAAGCAGGCTCCCCACAGGGAGCCCCATGTGGGTCTAGATCCCAGGACCCCAGGATCACACCCTGAGCTGAAGGCAGACACTGAACCACTGAGCCACCCAGGTGTGCCCCAAATCACACACTTTAAATGAGTGAGTTTTTAGGGATGCAAGTTAGATCTTAATAAAGCTGTTTTAACAAATGAGACGCAGCGTCTGGTTGGCGCTCAGGGAGGGGTAATGGCTGGGGTTAGTATTCGTGTTATTTGCATTTGTATCCCATTCACTGCTCACAACAACCCTTCGGGGTGGGCATTTGGCAGATGCCGCACAGGGGCTGTTGGAGAAATGGGGTGTCCGACATAGGAAGTGATAGAGCCCCAACACCTCCCTGGCCTTCTGGACAAATGAGAGAGCAAGGCTGGGGGACCCTCAGGGCAGGCTTCCCAGGGGAGGTGGGCCGGGCACCACACACTGCATTTTCACGTGCCAGGCTCTGTTGTAGACTGGGGGTTGGGGCGCCTGCATGGTCCCCAGGGTCCGACCTTCCCACCCTTCCTCACCCCAGACCCCTGTTTTCCATTTGTCAAAAGGGCTCCATCAGTGGTTTTCGAACTATGTCTCAAGGCACCCTGGAGCCAAGAAGAGAAAGGATGCCACTGAGGTCCCCCATGGGAGCCCACCCACGTCCTGTCTCCCCTTTAGGCCCTGCCCAACCTACAGGATGTGGCTGCCAAACGTAGGTGGGGAAGAGGAAGGCGTGGGGGTGGCGTACAGGAATCTGCATCCTGGGGACCAGGAGATGGGAACTCCAGGTGCCTGTAGCCTCGCTTCCGGCTCCAGACTAGGGAAGAAGACTTAGCCGCTGCCACTTGGGACACAGCTGCCTGGCTCAGAGCCCGGAGCCCTTCCCAGACGTGGTGCCAGCACTTCCTCTTCCCTTCTGGGAGAGGAGACGCTCTGGAGCCTCCTGCTTAGGGCCTGGGTCCCCAGGCCTACACGAGCCATGGCTCCAGCCACCCAACCCCAGACACTTTGGAGGGTGAAGCTGGACCTGTGAAGGATCCCCCGACTTTGGAGAGTTCACAAAGCCCCCATTATGCTTGCACAACTTTAACAGCAGCAGCCAAAGGCACACGCACACAGACAAGGCTGACAGGATCAGGCAAGAGAGAATGCAAGTGGCCAATGGGGCGTGGTGGGGCATGTGGCCAAGCGGAGCACCCTTGCCTCATCCAAAGGGCTCCAGCCGCCTATTGCCAGGCTTGAATTTCCAAAAGCCAGGATTTTAATGTGGAATCTCCAGATTTTGGGAAACATAGGGGAGCAAAACACATTCATGAACAGGGTCCAGCCAGTGGGTCACCAATCAGCAAATTATCTCAGTACCAGATACAACCTCCATCTCCGCAGGCCAGAGAACGGAGGCCAAGAGAGGAGAAGCAAGTCGCCAGCACCCCACCCAGTGTGGTTTGTGGCGGAGTCCACACTCAAAGCCGGGGCCCCCGTGGCAGACACAAGGAAGGACACTCTCAGTAAGCCCTTCTCTTGTATTCCTAAATAAATAAATAAATAAATGACACATCCATCCGCAGTCTCGTGAAAGAGACAATGGGCCCCCACACAGCTCGGCAGTGGAGAGGGACGAGGGAGCCCCGTGTCTGTTGGTGTGGGCCGCGCTCCAAGGTGCGAGGAAGAACCTGCCACTTACGGTTGTGGGCTTAAGGTGGAGAACAAAAAGATAATATATATTTGAGTCTATCTGCATAGGCCGTCTCTAGGAGAAGCCTCCAGAAGCCGACTGAAGGGGTGGGAGGGGGACGTTTCCACTCCACACCCTTTGATGTATTTTGATTGTTGGACATGCGTGAGCCTGTTAGCAAGTATATAGGGTGTTTGCTTTCATTGTCCCCTCTTCCCCTCTTTGTGTCATTCTCTGAGCCTGGGACTGAGCAAGGATTTGCAGGTGTCCTGGGGTCTGGGAGGCAGAGAGGATGGGGGAGGGGAGGTGCCCCAGATGAGGCCTACTGTTTACCAGGCCTCTGTGTGCTTGAGCCACTCGGTACCCCCAACAACTCTGTGATGTGAGGCAGTTATAACCACATTTTACAGTTGAGGAAACTGAGTCATGCGACCAGAATGTGGGGAAGCTGGCTCAGAGCTCAGGAGGCAGGCCAAGGAGTCCTTGCTCCTCTTCTCATGCCTCCCCTTTCTCAGCTGAGGATCCACAGCCTGGGGTCTGTCATAACCCTACACATGCCCCAGGCCAGGGCCCCTTCCTTCATGAGCTAGTGGGGCAGCTCCCAGTCCCTTAGCCATACCCTCACACTCTGGTCCATCCAGCTGGCGCAGCTGGATTCCTTCCGGGAATGGCTCAGCCCCAGGTCCAGAGACCATCTGGGTTCCAGCCAGAAGCTGGTTTCCACCCCTGAACTTCCGGTCCAGCTGGGGGCTGCACAGCCCCTCATAGAGCCTGTGTCGGGGGATCCCCGGGTATATCCTGCCCCAGGTGGGATTTGCAGGATGCCTCAAGAATTCCAGGATGCCTCAAGAATTCCAGGTGTCCCCTTACACAACACACAGCATCACCAGGAGATTAGTGCTCCCTCCATCCCTCTGAGAAGGAGACCAGAGAGGTTAGGCCAGTAGCCTAAAGTCACACAATAAATGAGGACTTGGGGCCAGTGACATCCCTTGGCTTCTCCCCGTAGAGGAGGACGGAATGACACCTCCTCCCAGGCTGTGATGGACAAGGATTGAAGGACCACAGTGCCAACACGGAGGTGAAAAAGACACGCTTCCCTGTGGAGAGTGAGGGGCTCTGGGGAGGGAGCTAGAAGCTCAGCAGGTGCCTGGGACAGCTGGGGAGGGGTGGTCAGGGAGGACTTGGGGGGGGTGTATGGAAGCCCCTGGGGCAGGGCAGCTGAGCCAGGAGGCGCCCTCTGTGGATGCCAAGGGGTATGAGCAGACGGGGCAGGAAGCCCACTGGGGGCCCGAGAGGGGCTTTCTGGGTGGAAGCGGAGGCGGTGTTCCTCAAGACGGAGAGCGAGGTCAAGGCTTGGCAGGTGATTCCTTGGCCAGTTCCTGCCGCGCCGGGGAGGAGAGCCCACCCCCGGGCCTCCTCTGCCGCCAGCCAGTGGTCAGGTCTGGGCTGCCCGATGCCCCCTGTGCTGACTCATGTCCGCCGGCTGGCCCTGGCGGGGAGCAAGGGGGCGGACCCCACTCCACGCTTGACCTTATCAGGCCTTGCTTGGGTCCAGCCGCCCGGACAGGGGCAGGGCCTCGGCACCTCCCCACCTCCTCCCTGCCCTGGCTGAGCAGGCCCTGCGTGAGCTCATGGGAGCCCGCGGCGGGGACAGGCAAGGAGGATGGTGGCCCGAGAAGGGCGGAGGGCGACAGCCTGGCTCGGGTGCCCTGTGGGGCTGCCCATCGGCCCCCTGCCCGCTGGGCCAGAGCTGGACACGGCTATTTTTAGTTCTCAAATGAGGAACGGTGGGACCTGGGTGTAGCAGCTGCTATGGGGAGGCTTCTCATGGCAGCAGCCTGGCCCTGGAAGCACGCTCACACACACACACACACACACACACACACACGATGCAAACACATGAACGCATGTGAATGAACACAGTCACCCACAGCAGCAGAGACGGGCCCACATGCACCTGCAGACACGCACGCATTCACGTGCACATGTGTACACACGCACACCACGCGGGCCTGTCAAAACACACAGAGGCCTGCACCCAAGACCCATCCAAGCATACACCCCAGCTGCACTCAACTACACAAGCACCCCAGGGCCCCCACCTGTGCGTACACACCTTGCCCTTACTTTGGACACTTCACCCACTTGCTGGCCCTTCTAGTGAGGCCCTTGAGGAGCTCCCAGCCGGTAGCTATAAACAGGCCGTGGCCACACAGTGGGCCTCACGCTGTGGTGAGCGTGGAACAGAGGGCTATAGCTGCACAGAGGAGGTGGTGGCCCAACCTGGGGCGATCAGGGAAGGCTTCCTGGAGGGGGAGGCCCCTGCAGGAACAAGCAGTGAAGAACCTACCTGTTTTAATAAAGCCTGGAGTAATTTTCTAGTGCCTACGAAAATAACCACAGCAGCCAATAGTCATAACAGCTCCCGCTTGCTCGCCCTATGCTCATGTCATGCCGGGCCCCTCCCTGCATCGTCCCATCTCACCCTCTCAGGGCCCTGTGGGGCAAGTACCAGTACGATCACTATCTGCAGAGAGAGCACATGGCTGCCGGGTGTGACACCCAAGCCTATTCTGAGACACTGGCAGTGACTCTCTTGGCCATGGGGGCTTCCTTACGACCTAGTGGCTGAGTTCCAAGAACAAGTGTCCCAAGAGGTGGGCTATGGAAGCTGCCATTTCTCACGGCCTGGGTCTAGGCTCCAACATAGCATTATTTCCTCCATATTGTGCAAGAATCCACAAGAGTCAGATGCAAGGGAAGGAGGCGTAGACCCCTACCTCTCAATAAAAGGAGGGTGAATAACCAGGGGGAACTGGGACAGTGTGTTCTAAAACTGCCAGAGTGAGGATGGAGTGGGCCCAAGGCAGGCAGCCAGCCAGTCTAGCCCAGAGCCCCCTGCCCTGCCCCGACCCCAGACCTCCAGCTGAGGCTATCAGGTCAGCCTGAGACCAAGTGGCCCCACCTCCTCTACCCCCATCTGGCCCTTTCCATGCACATGTTTTGAGTGGCACATAGAGGGGCCATTGTGTGTGGCTCCCGAAGCCCAACTGGCCTGGTACCTCAGCTAGAAAGGAGCAGCCTATGTGGGGCAGAGGAGCTGGGTGCCCAGGCTGGGGAGGTACTTCACTCCATGCCAGTCTCCCCAGCCCCCCCCTCACCAGGGTCCTAAGGCCCCAGTCCTATCTCCTCTGCTTTCTTCTGCACACCCCAGAGGGACAGAGACCCACAGAGGGTTTGCAAGAGGTTACTCAAGGCTCCCCCTGAGTGAGACCCCAGCACAGATGTCCTTTCCAGGGCCCTTCACCCAATGCCTTTGAGTCTCCTGGCTCTGGGGTTGAAAGTCTCCAACACTATAAAATCCAGAAGTCCATTTCCATGCTTCTCTCTTTCTCAAGAGTCTACAGTTTCTCATACATATTGACTCCATCTGACGAAACCAATCAAATTGCAAACCAGCTCACGCTTTGACCCAGGAATTCCCTTTCTAAGGAAATTTCTATGCATCACCAACCACCAAGCAGATGCCAAAGGGCTGGAGCAAAGACGCTCGTCGTGGCATTGCGTCTGATGGCGAGGAGCAGGAAACGACCTGCATGCCCATCAGCCAGGGCTCCTTGAAGGAGGGACCGCAGGTCACACAGGGACTAGTAGAAGGGATGAAGGCAGCTGTAGAGGGAGAACCTGGACCTTCTCCCAGACACACGTGGGTGGGTGGGTGGGTGGGAGGGCGAGAGCCTTTGACAGAACATCCCGAGGGGTGTGCACAGATTTGAGCTTTTTAAGAGCACAGTCTCTGTACGATGTAGTCACGTGCGGAGAGCAAAGAGAAGCCCCTGGGGGGACAGAGGGCAGACTGTGAGGGGCGGGGGACCCGGGTGTGTACCCTGTGGCTGCTGTAACAAATCACCACAGACTTGGTGGCCAAAGACGACACATAAGGACTGATTCTCTTAGTCCCGGAGGCCTCATTACATGAAGGTGTAATGAGGGCCACGCTCCCTCCAAAGGCTCCAGGGGAGGATCCCTCCTGCCTCTTCCAGCTCCTGGTGGCTCCGGTCTGTGGGGCTGGTGGCTGGTCCCCCCAGTCTCTGCCTGTGTCCCAGATGGGTCCTTCACTCCCAGGGCTTCATTTTCAAATATTCCTCTCCTGTCTCGTGCTGGGTTTAGGACCTACTCAATCCAGTTATGATCTTATTTTGAAATCCTTATTCTAATTACATCTGCAAAAGAACTTTATTCCACATAAGGTCACGTTTGGAGGTTCTGGGTGGACATGAATTCTGCGGGGACTCGATTGAACCCTGACAGGGCGGGAAGGCCCGTATGCCTTCCTACAATGAGAGCATGCTTATGCATTTATGGATTACTTGTGTTATTTCCTTTTAATTTCCCAAACTTCTAAAACCCCAGAAGACCATGGGTCTTCAAAGACCCCTCCTCGCCTTCTAGGGTTCAGGTCTCAGGCTCTCTAGGAGGCCAGGTCCTCAGAAATGAGGTAAAAATGGTCACCATGGGCAGGGCTGACATTCACAGCCCAGCACGTCCTGGGAGGGTGAGCTCATCCTGGGGACAGGGGAGAGGAAAGGAGAGTCGGGGGGGGGGGGGGCTCTTCGTGGCATCAATGACCCATTCGCCACTAGGGATCCCCCCAATATCCTGGACATTCACTGATCCCAGCCCCTCGTCCCCCAGATGAGAAAAGAAAGGATTTGGCCCAGGTCACTGCCTGAATTAGGAGTCCCGTGTCCCCTCCTTACTGCTTCTCAGCAAGTACCTTGCCCCCAAATCTCCTCCATGCCACCAGCTGCAGTGCCCAGCATTCCCACTACAGAATCATTCTGCTGGGTTCACCCTGGGAGGCAAGCAGGACAGCCAGGCAAATGAGGGAAACTGAGGCTCAGGCTGGTGACAGAGTAGAAGGGTCAGAACCCACCCCGGGCCCGTCCTGTCCAGTCAGCAGACACTTGCTGGGCTTAGACAGTCCTTGGTGCTGGACACCAGGGAAGCTTGTCGTGGGCCCTGAGGAGCCCAGCAGAGCCCGTGTAACTGAGGCCGGGAGGAAGCCCCAGAGCCCTCCTCACCCCACCTGGCCTCTTGGGCTCTGTCTCCCTTCCTCTGGTGGCCCTTGCCCTGCCTCTTGCCCTGTCCCCTGCCATCCCCAGGCTACACTGTGGCCAGGGCCCAGGGCAGAGCAGGGCTTGCCCACAGCAGTGACATAGCTGCCCTGTCTGCATCTGCCTCCGTGTGGCGGGCCTCACCCGTGGGTCTCTCTGCCCACACTGGTGGCTGGGGAACCGGGGGCTCGGAGAGGGCACCCTGGTCTCAGACCCACTCTACCGAGCCCCCATGGGTCTTAGTAATTAATTAATCATCAGGCTGTTTAAAGATTAACAACAGTATGATGTTGGGGGGAAAGTCTTAACCCGTGATGGGGGCACAGAGGAGGAGCTCACCCCCTCCCTGGCGACCCCTGGACCTTGCGACACACACGGGTGGGGGTGGGGGTGAGAAGGGATCTGGCTCTGCACCGCCCCTGCCCCTCCCTGCCTCGCTTGGTCTCTAAGGAGTTAGGGCTGAACTCAGAGCGGGGGCTGGGGATATAAGGTGAGGCAAGAAAGCTCCTCCCAAAACAAAAGTCCCAGGCTTGGGTCAGATCCCCGTCCACAGGCATTCACCTGGGCGGCATGACCTCAGGTGAGTGACACCCCGCACTGAGCCCCCGTCTCCTTATCTGCTAACAGAGGGTATTACCTGACAGGGTGGCCTGAGGATTCTCTAAGATAGTGTCTGCCAAGTGGACGCCGCGAGCCTGGCGTTTAGGAGGTGCTTGGCGTCTTCCTCCAGGGACCTGACACCCTAAGTCTGTGCGTTGTGTCTGCCCACCCCCGCCTCCGCCGCCACTGCCCCAAGTGTCAGAGTCACTCCCTTCTGCAAGTAACAGTCAAGTTCAAGTTTGATTCCAACCCCCAGGGAAGGGAAAGTGGCCCTTTCTCCAGGGCCAGGTGGGAAGGTGAGTCAGCTTCCTCACCTGGGCTGATTCACACCTGTGTTGGGGGCGGAGCGGGGAAGAACCAGACAGGGACACTTTCATCCCTTCTTTGTGGGGCAGCCACATCCACAGGCCCAAGCCGGAACGGGGAGGGGGGGTACTCAGATGCACCCCGCCCCAGTGGTGATGTTGTCCCTGAGGCCCCGAGAAGGGCAGAGAGGCCCCACACAGCGCCCTGGAGGCATCACGCCGCCCACCTCCCCCGCCTCCCCCTGCACCGTTAGGTAACAGCCCTGCCCTGCCCACCAGCCCAGCCGCCGACTCTCCTCCCTCAGGAGGTGCCCAAGGGGTCAGCGAGCGTGACTCAGGAGTGGGAAAGGCCCATGAAGTCATCCAGCGGCCACCTCGGGAGCTCAGGAGCCTGTCTGGACCCCGGGCTCACCGGCCGGTCGGGGAGTTCCCCAGGGAGGGGCCATCTGCTCCCCTGGCTGCGGGACAGAGCTGGCCCCGGGACAGATGGACACCGTCCGGAGCCCGCAGCGCTCGACTCCACCTGCCCCAGGCGTCCCCTGGCCCACGCAGCCGCCCTTCCCTGCAGCCCTGGGGGGGCGGGGGGGGACGCCTCCAAGAGGCCGCTGGCCCGGAGCCCGGGGCCTGGCCAGAATGACTTAGAGAACAGGACCGATGGCTTCCATCGCCTGCTGGGCGCGCCACCTGAGCATCCCAAGCTTTTAATACCGTGACCGTCAGAAAAGCTGAAGATCAAGTGTTACCGAGACCCAAGGGCCCAGACAGCAGAGTAACAGACCCGGGTTCTGGCCGCAGCTGTGGAGCCGATCCCAGCACCTCCTGGGCCTCGGTTTGCTCCTCTGTAAAGTGGGGATCATGAAAGCCACCGAGCCGCTGGTCCAGTGGCTGGGAGGATAAAACGAGCCCACGGGGCAGCGTCCTGGCAGAAAGCAGACGGGAGGGGCTTTAGAACAAGCGATCTTGGACAAGGAGCCACTCTGAGCTGGACAGATGAACTGTGCAGAGGTGCAGGGGAGGAACCGGGAGCGTCCCCAGAGCTGAGGGGCAAGGAGGGGCTGAGGGCAGAGCCGGGGAGAGGGGCGGCAGGGAGGAAGGCCACACACACAGGAGCTTGGGTTGGGGGGAAGGCTGGCTGGATGGAGGAGAGCAGGGGTGAGACACCCCTCGGGTCCCGCACCCCCATCTGCTAGCGCCTCCCGTTGGCTGAACCCACTAGAAGCTGCTGAGAGGGAAGCCCGCTGCCCTGAAAACCCCCTGATCAAGGCAACCAAGAGGCAGGATGAGAAGTGTAGCAAAGGGACCAGGGGGCAGCAAGCAGAATGTGATCCGAAAGATACTGAAAACATCTTCATTCAGCAAAGGTTTACTGAGCAGAGCCTTGACCAGGCTTTGTTCTGGGCCCAGGGACAGCGGGGTTGACCCAGACAGACCAAGTCCCCGCTCCGTGGACAGAGCGGCCCCAGCAAGAGGGAGGTGATGGGGCCTTGTGAGATATTTTCACCCAAAGAAGTCCCTACAGGACCATCAGAGACCCTTTATACAGACAGGGAAACTGAGGCCAGGAAGGAGGCAGGGCCTCGCCCTAGGCCACCCAGCGAGCCAGCGGCACGGGGCAGCTCAGGGCGCCCGCCCCCATCATTCCTCCAAGGCCCAGGAGGTTGCTCAGGCTTGCAGGGAGCAGGGACCCAGGAATTCCCGGTGTGCCCGTGCCTCCCGAGGCCCTTCCGGGCTCCGCCGAACCACGTGCGGCAGGGTGGGCGCGAGGCCACCGTCGGCGAGCAGGCCACGAGGGGAGTGATGTGCTCACATTCCCAGACAGGCCAGCGCATTCCTGCTGGGGTGCCACCATGCCACCCACGCCGCCCCACCCCGCTCCCCCGCACACAGTGCCCATTGTCTGCCCCAGACACTTTGAGCTGCCGCTGCCCCGGCCTCCGACACCGCCCCACACCCCCCTGTTGCCACGTGGGGCTCCACAAGCTGAAGCACCCCTGCGCCTGCCCCCAGCCCCAAAGGGCAGCGGTGCCAGCTATCTCAGAACCAAGCAGTGATCAATCAGAGAGGGAGGGCGCCTTGCCCCAAGTCACCCAGACCAAAATCCAAATCCCTGGACACCACCTCCATCTCCCCCTATTCATTTCTCTTCCCTAAGAACTCGTCTTCCAAAGCCCTGGCCCCAGGGAGCCGCTGGATGCTCCTCCCAGGGGCCCGGCCGGGCTGGACCCCTGCGCCCTCTGGCGCACGTCACCCTGCCGGGCTGTGAATATCCCCATTTTACAGTCCAGGGGCCCAACTCAGGAAGGATGGAGCTTGCCAAGGCCACCCAGCGAGGAGCAAGGGAGATGAGATCTAGCCCGGGTCGTGAGTCCCAGCCCACGCCCTCCACCTCCTGCGGGGAGCAGCTCGGATCAGAGCAGGCCCGGTGGGCGGTGCAAGGAGAACATCCAGGGGGAAACCGTGTCCAAACCACCCTCGCAGCCGGGTGTGTTCACTGTGCGCAAAGGCTGGGCCGTCTGGCAACGTCCGTTCACTCGTCCATCGCCCCTAAAATGACAACTGCCCATCTCTGTTTCGTGCCTTCTGTTTCTCCTGAGCCCTCATGGTGACCTCACAGTGCCCACGGTCCATATCTGTACACCTGTCCTCAGTTCCCTCCTGGGGACCCGTGCACGGCCGTCCCTCCCCGGGACACCTTCTCTCGCTGGCTGCAGGGCTCGCCTCTCTGGCCACGTCCTTTTGCTTCCTTCCTACCTCCTCCTGCTCTCTGCTTTACAACAGGCTGTTCTCCTGTTCCTCGGCGGCCCCCCACCCCCGCCCCGCCCTGTGGACTGGAAGGTGTGTGCCAGTGGGGATTTCGGTCTCCTGCTGTACGAGGTAGATGAGGGAAGAGAAGAATCGAGACTGATGATTAGATTTTTTTAACTCAACGTACCTGTAAAACAGGCTCCCGGATCGAGAGCCAGACCATTTCTGGCTTCCCTTCTTCTCCTTCTGGTCAGTACCCAGCCACCCACCTGACCACCAAGGGGGACCACCCTCCGGCTCTGACCCTTCTTGACCTGCGCGTACACGCAGCCAGGGCCCATTCGTCTGTGGGCTGTGACTTTCGTGGCCGACGGGGGATTTGCCAGTGGTGTTGTGTGCAGCCAGGAGGATCTGTGGGCTTTTGGCTGAAGAAACTAGGTGAGCAGTGGTGCCATCTACTGAACTGGGGGTGGCCAGGGAGGAGCAGTTTCGGGGTGGGGGATCAGGTGTTCCGTTTGGGGCCGTGGAAGAGGCAGCAGGACTGGGGTGGTGACCAAAGGCAACATCAGCTTCTTGGTGCCTTTAAAGCTTGGTGCTGTTAAAGGGAGTGTTGGAATTATCTGACCTACTGAGGGAGTTCTCTTCCGTAGGCTCAGGGCCACCTGCTCGGGGTCAGGCCCCCCCAACCTGCTCTCCACCGGAGGACCCTGCTTGGACCCTGACCTGTATTTCAGGACAGGAGTTGAGGCCCAGCAAGAGAGAGTGACTTGCCCAAGGTCACAATTGGTTAGGGTTGAGCCACAACTTGCTCTGCCGAGAAAAACCTCTGCCCTGGCCTCTGGGTGTGCCACTGTGGCTTGGAGGGACCCGACTCGTGTCCAGATGAGGGCCTGGCCCTCGGTTGAGGGTCCAGGTTCAGAGTAGCACAGTAAGCCATGAAGGCTCCCCATGGGATGCAGGCCTGGCGATGGGCCAGAGGAGCCTGGAGCGGGATAACCCCCACCTGAGGTCACCGTCTCCCCCGCAGTGACATCACTGCTCTGGGCCGCACAGCCGGAGGACCACGCAAGCTGAGGCGGGCCAGGTAGGCAGCTGGAAGCACGTCACCAACCCCGGGGCAGCCCCCATCACCCGCCAAAGCCCCCTGGGGATGACTGGCCTCCATGTGCCTTGGAAACCAGAAGGCGCCCATCACCTCTGGTCCGAGTGCCTCATCTCACAGAGAGGGACACTAAGCAGAGCCTCTCCCAAGGTTAGCAAGAGAACAGTAAAGCCTGGGAGGAGCCCAGCACAGGGCACTGTCCGCAGCCAAGGGCCGTGGTCCCCAGCACCCTGCTGCGTGAGGGCCCGGGGAGAAGCGTGAGCAGTGGAGGAGGGCTGTGCTCGAGAGAGATGACACCCAGGGCCCCCCGAAGGCCAGGTGGCTCCTGCCCCCAGGAACTCACAGGAACACAGCTCAGACGGTGTCCATGTTTATCGCCTGTCCTCACACAGAATGTAAGCAGCCTCTCCCCACTCGCAGCTGTGTCCCCAGAACCTAGCGCAATGCCTGGCATGTAGTAAGTGCTCAGCAAACCTTTGAATCAACAAACGAATCTATAGAAGGGCAGAGAAGGATGCTAACACTGTCATCACCGGTGCACACGATGGGACCACAGACAAGATTGGAGGTTGTGGTCAGAACTCACCCACATCCTGCCCTCTTGCCCCACCTGCCTGTCCTACCTTGGGTGTCCATAGACCAGGGCTCCTTCCCAACCCCACTCCCCCACTCAGTCCTGACTTCCAGTATGTTCCCTGCCCCTTCCCACAGCTCCTCCTTCCCCGGGGGCTTTTTGGGAGCAAGCGGGAGGAATTCCTGGCCTCTAGTCAGGGGAGATGCCCCGGCAGGCGAGAGGCAGTGCACACACGCCAGGGACCGCTCCAAATTCCAGCTCCCACGGGCCGGCTGGGAACATGCCAGAGCGAGGCCAGGGAGGGGCAGGGAGCCCCTTCGCAGGAGCCAGGAGGACACAGGGGGGTCTGGGAGGAGGGCTGGTGCATGGGTGGGGGGTGCTGAAGAAGCAGACCGTCAGAGTGGACGTGGTCAGGGCCCCAAGGGCAGAGAGCTCACCACCTCCAGTGCCCAGACGGGAAGACTGGGGCCCCCTGGTGTCAAACTCTGAGCTCCTGAATCTTGGCAGGTCAAAGATCTGGGACGGTGGGTGTTACAAGGGCATGAGGTGGGCGCTCCATCTGTGGCCAGACACCATACGCCCACAGAAGAAGAGGGGCGTCTGAGAGGCTGGTTCGCATGAGACCCTGTAGGAAGAGCCCTGCACCGGCAGTGGGAGGTGGGGGGTGTCTTGGGCTGCCCCTGCCCTCACTGGGGCCAGGTGAGCCCCTCCCTCCCCAGCTGTGTCTGGGACCTCCCCTCATTGATAAGGGGCTGCCCTGGGTGGGCTTGGCACCCTCAGCCCCTGTGAGTTCAGGCGGCAACAGGTGGGGGACCAGGGAGGGAAGGTAGCAAAGCCTGTGGAAGGCTCTTGGCCTGACCTCTTCTGGGTCCCCCTCCTGTCCCGTCCCCTGCTGGTTCTGGGTCAAGGACCTGAGCCATGAGCCCAGGCAGTGGCCCCTGCCAGGCTGTTAGTGCCGGGGCTGCCGCCAAGGCCCACAGCAGTGCACCAGGCCGGCCACCGCGCCCCCCGCCACCCTCCAGCTCCCACAGCACTCTCAACCCACAGAGCGGTGTTGGGACTGCGGACAGCTGGATGCAGACTTTCAGAACCACAGAGGCTTTGAGCTAGAAAATTCTAGCACCCCAGGTTCTTACAACCAGAAAATTCCAAGACCATCGAATATTGGAACATTTTCCACTCCAGGCCCAAGGTTCTTATAACCA
Organism: Canis lupus dingo; assembly: GCF_003254725.2. Taxonomy (NCBI): domain Eukaryota; kingdom Metazoa; phylum Chordata; class Mammalia; order Carnivora; family Canidae; genus Canis; species Canis lupus. The sequence continues at coordinate 26,481,296 of NC_064252.1, read as the reverse complement.
AATAATTTCAGAAATGCAGCATCTTGCAACCAAAGATCATAACCATGGAAATGGATTTAGGGAATAATGGGAGCGGGCTCTGAGTAGCAGCAAATTCCCAAACAAAAATCCCATTGTCCCAGAGGACACCAGCTTGCAATCTTCCCATCGGCCAGACAGCCAGACGGCCAGACGGAAAGCCATCCTGGAGCAGAAGGAGCCAGCCCCCGGTGGGGGGGTCATTCCACAAGCCCCTGCCTTGGGGCTGTGTCTCTGGGCCTGAATAGCAAAGGCGGGAAGAGAGAGGGCGCTTCTGAGCAAACAAAAGGAGCTGAGGGCCTGTCCTCTGGGTCCTGGGCAGGTACCTTTGCCAAGAGAGGAGAAAAGAAAGAAAGCCGTTGATGCCACAGGTTTGGGTGGCGGGTATGTGGTCACGGGGGGTGGTGGCAGGATCTACCCCCTCCCTGGGTGCAGGAGCTCAGAATTTTCTCCTGGCAGGAAGGGCCCACCCTCCTAAGAATGGAAAACAATCCTTGGCATCTGGCCCCTGAGGCGTGCAAGGTCCTTGACAATCAAGCATTATTATCCTCTCTGCCTCACCCAGTGCAGAGGGGAAACCGAGGCAGGTGGGGTCTCTGTCTAAACCAAGAACCTGAATCGGCCCCTGGCAGATTCCAGCGGTCCTCGTGTCTAGTGCAGGAATGTCAGTGCAGCGACAGCCACCAGGGCGGAGCCTGGGTCAGCCCTGGCAGGGCAGGCGGGAGCGGAGACCAGGACCAGAGAGTGCAGTGGTTTGCCCAAAGCCACCCAGTGCGCCGCAGCAGAGCCTCTTATTGCCTCTACAGACTCATCTCTAGGGCCCCCTCTTCTAGGAAGGCTCACGCCCCCCTGAGACCCTGTGCCCCTTAAGACTTTACCACTCCATGCCAAGCTCTGTGCTCTAACTACTGTGTTTTTATGGGTTATGTTGTCTAAGTAATTTGTAGAGAAATGTCTCATCTTTCCAGCCTATGCTGGGGTGCTTTCCCCGTACCGACCTGGAACCAGAAGCCTTGGGTCGAAGCTTCCACACCCCTGCTCAAACACCTACAATGGCTCCCCACTGCCCCGGGTAAATGCAGGCAGGCACTTCTGGGACCAGGTCCTGTGGCTGCACTGTAGTTCCTTGGTGCCCCTGGCCATAGGTCCCACCAGGTTCCTGCAGCTGCCACAAGGCCGGCTCTCTCCCTCACTCCCTGCTCCCTGTAGCCCCTTGCCCTCCTCCCTCCTTCTGGGGCCAGAGCATCCTCAGCCCCCTCAGCTGAGACCACCTGCTGGGGGCAGCTACCTCCTCCAGCCTCCTTGGATTTCCCTCTGCTACTCTTGCCCCTGGGCAGGTGGTGGCCGCCACCTGGGTGCCTGGTACCTGAGGCTGGGCTGGGTCTCACCCAGGCTGGATCTGAGACCAGTAGCAATTGTGCCTCTTTACTGAGGTCCCACTGCTGGCTTCAGCCCCTCATGTGCTTTCGCTCATCAAATCCTGCAACAACAATAGGAGGTGGGTTGTTGTCCCATCATCCCCATTTTTCAGATTCCAAGGCTCAGGCAGTGTGGCTACATTGCTTCCTCAAGGTGACACCATTAATCGGGCAGAGTGACCCTGAAAGTCTGACTCCAGAGCCCACATGCTCCTCCATCAGGTCACAGCGCCCAGGGAGGGGGACGACAGAGCACTGAGCCCCACAGTGCCAGGGAGCTGTGGGGCGTCTGGGACCAGGGACTGCTGAGCCAGGACCTCTTCGCTCAACCTCTGAGGCCCCAAGAGGGCGGGCCCCTTGTTCCTGGACCCCCACGGACACCTGCACACAGAGACACACCATCTCTCATCCTCTCTCTCACACCCACACACAAGCACGCGGACATGCACACACAGCTCACCTATGCGCACACACACACATGCACGCATGTGTGTAGACATGCACAAAGAGCACATGTGCACACATCTGCAGGCACAGATTTGGACACATAGCTCATGCATGCAGACACGTGCTCACGGAACACACATGTGCACACATACGCACACATAGGCACATATGCACCAGTGCACACATCCATGTGGACACCCATATGCGGTGCACACATGGAGACACATATGCACACACATGCACAGATGCACATGTGCATGTGGACATGCACACAGCTCACGCGTGCAGACACCCGCAGAGAACACAATTGAACACACATGCGCTGACTCGCACACAGATGCACACATGTGCATACATGCACACACACACACACGTACCCCGGGCCGCTGGAACCGGCTGCAGGAAGCCCTCAGCTGCTCAAGCCTTTTTCACTTCAGCTTTTCCTAAATTTGCTTTGAGGAAGTTGCGGCCGCCTCCGGGTTCTCCTCTCTCTCTCACGCGCTCCAGACCACATCCCTTCCCTCCCCAGCTTCTCTGGAACCTGGAGCACAACGACCAAAATAAGGGAACAGGGAAGACAGTCAACGTGATGAGTAAGGCCATTCTACCTAAGGGTGGCAAGCGATAGGGCTGGAAAAGAGAAGAGGTGGGCCGGGGAACATCAGGAGAGTGGGTTGCGGTTTTCGCCGGGGTGGTCAGGAGAGGCCAGGCTGGGAAAGCAGCATTTCTGCAAACTTCTAGAGGAGGAGCATTCCAGGACACGGGGAGAGCTGGTGCAAAGGTCCTGAGGCAGCCATGCATCTGCCACAAGAGAGGAACAGAGAGGAGGCCATGCCACACAGATGAGTACAGGGAGGGAGGGAGGTGAGGTCAGGGACCGGGCACTGCGGTGACTGGGGCTGGTACTCTGCATTCGATGGTACTCTGCTAGCAGGGTTTGGGGCAGAGAAAGGAGGCACATTTTTTTTATTACTGTGGTAAAATCCACATAACGTAAAATTTACCATCTTGAGGATGTTTAAGTGTACACTGTAATGGAATTAAATTCATTCACAACGTGGAGCCAGCACCTCCAGCACCCCACAACTCTATTCCTCTTCTGAAGGAAGAGACTCTGCACGGAGGGGGCGCAGCTCGACTCAGGCTTTAACAGGAGCACTGTGGCTGCCAGGGGGAGAATAGACATGAGCCTCCAGCATGGAAGCCTGGAAGCCAGACGGAGGGCAAGGGAGAGTAGGGCACCGACCAGAGGCAGGACCCCCGGGTTCCACCACGGCCATGCCTCCCTGACCATCTGGGGAACCCCGACAAAATCACCTCATTCTCCAATTCAATACCTTCAGCCAGCTGGCTCTTGGGCAGGTATTTACTGTATTGAACACCTACTATGTGCTCAGCACCTGCTGGGTGTGCAGAGCATAAGAATCGCAGGACAGACACAGACACGGCCCCTGACTTGAGGAGGTTGCCATCTGCCTGGGAAGTTGGACGCGGAGCCTAAATCAGCAAGAATAGATAACGTGATGGCTGATGGCCACCGTGAGTGGCGAAGGAGAAGCTGAGACAGCAGGAAGAGCCGACATTAGGTCACTCTGATAGGAGGCGGGTGTCTCGGAAGGCTTCCAGGAGGAGGTGACATTGGAGCCCAGACCAGAAGGGCAAGCCGCCACTGCCCACGGCAGAAAAGAGAGGAAAGCATTCCCGGCAGGGGACAGCCTATGCAGAAGCCACCTGCCTCTATGAAAGCCTTCTTCCCCGTTCCCTCTTCCAGGTAAAGGGGTCCGGGGGGCCCGTGGGTCAAGTCCAAGTTCCTCTTCTGTGAAATGGGGGTCCTTTTAGTGCCCGTCTCCCCTAGATAGGAAGAGTAAATGAGCCAATGCTTGGCAAGTGCCAGATGCGGCGTCCGGCACACAGCGCGTGGACAGACCACAGGGGTCAACTTCCCTGCCCTCACCCACCCCACGGTGGTCTGGAGAACTGGGGCCCCCCTGGCTCGATGGAAGGTCTCAGGAAAGACCTTCCAAAACCCACCTCCAAATCTCTCCCCAGCTTGCTTCCTGCTGTGCCTGAAATTTCTCTATTAGAAGCTCATTCCTTTGAATTGTGCTTCCCCACTCTTCCAGAACCACCCATCCCATTCAGGTTAGCCGTGGGCAAGGTATTGCTCAGCCTTCCCAGCTCATGCCAAGCCTCCCTCTTTCAGAAACTCTTCCCCGATTGCCGCAGCCCATGGAGTCTCTCTCCTCGCTCTGCGCTGGCCTTTGGCCTTCAGAGTCCCAGCCTCAGAGCTGAAAGGGCCCCAAGAAATCGTCCAACCCAGCCCTCCCTGACACCCCATGCTTCGGATGAGGAGTGGGAGCCCATGCCGAGTCCTTGGAGGAGGAGCAGGGACGGGAGCCAGGCCGTCCGGATAGCCAGCCTGGTCACTGTCCAGGACGCCGCGCACCAGTGCAGATCAGATTTACCATTTGCTTTTTTAAAACGGATTCTAAAATATCTCACACGGTCCCAAAGGAAATGCGAAAGCGCCTCCCGCATCACAGGACTCCTCCGGGGTGGCTCTTCTGCTGGGCGACCCATGTACACCTGGAGCTCCTTCACCTGCCTGCCGAATGGAACTCCCAGGGCCAGGGAGGCCACGATTCCCTCGAACACCTCTCGGGCCGCTGGACCTCTGGGTCGCTTCCAGGTTTGTGCTATTGATCAGGACTTTAAAGATAAAAGCGAAGCTGTGAACTCCAGGCTCCGAAGCCTCACGTGAAGCACGCTCACCCTGAGGGCCAAACCAAACAGCTGTGGGCCGAGTCGGCCCCTGGGCAGGGCTCAGCGGGCCTTGGGTCCCAGACCAGGCACGGAGCCGCGTGCTGGCTGTGTGAGCCCGGTGGGCCAGCTGCCCTCTCTGAGTCCTGGTTTTACCATCTGTGAAATGGGAGTAATATTGCCTATTCGCTGCGGTGTCCACACATTCAGTATTTGCTGATGGGGAGTGGGGGCCAGACGTTGAGCCAGGACTCTGCGCCAGGAGCCAAGCGGGCCACATCGTCCACCTGATCCTGTGGAACCTCCACTGTGGCCCTCAGAGGGCTGTCACCACCCTGGGAAGAAAGAGCCAGGATCCGGCCCCAGCCAGCTCTTCCCCAGGTCCCACACGGGGCCATCCCAGCTCAGCCAAGAGGCCCGGGTCACATGACTCTGGTGGTCCCGCGTGGCTGAGACACAGCGGCCTGCGACAAGCTGGAAGGCAGACGGGGACCAAAGAGCGAGAAGTCCTGAATGCCACACCAAGGTGCCTGCCGCGTGGTGCTTGATGAACGATTTGGACATATGAATAAGCGAATGTGCCGTGTGGAGCCATCGAAGGCTCTTGAGCAGGGGAGGGCCTGCCTTTGACTGAACACAAACGTTCAGGGCTTTAGCCAGTGCTGGTCCCAGGGAGCAAAGTGCTCGGCGCAGCGCCCGATCCCTGGGCTTGTCCCTCTGGAACCTCTGTCCACCCTCCACCCCTGCTCTGGGGTCGGATGGCCTCAATCCAGCTTCTTTGCTGGCTTCTGGGGTTCGGCCGGCAGGAGACCCACATGTTGAGGACGGTGGTGTGCTGGTGAATGTTTGTGTTGTCATGCCAGCGTGGTCACGGGCCCCGGCCGTGATGGGAACGGTGCGGTCGTGTCAGTGTGGAGGTGTGCCTATGGTTCAAGTGGGGTGACGACAGCACTCGTGCCTCCTTGAAGGGTATTGTGTGAGTGGCACGAGGCACATCCCTGCCTGGCCCGGCGTCCGTGCCCGGAGAGTCTTCCCATAGTGACCATTGCCTGAGTCCCCATGTTGTGCCTCCGGCCTGGTGACAGGGCTCTGAAGACTGCCCTGGCATGGGGCGGGGGCCTGCTGGGAGCCATCGGGGACGAGGTGGTGGCTGGTGAGGATGGGGAAGTGGCAAGCTGGCTATCTTTAGCGCCTTCTCTCATAGCCATTTCCTCTGCCTGTTGCTGGGGCCAGGCGGCAGCCAGCGTGGAGGGCCACTTCTCCATAGTCATGTGAAGCCTGGTTGGCCTGGAGGCCGGCTGTGGGGCCAGGGCCCCCACCTGTCTGCCGCAGCCCTGCAGGCAGCATCCCCCACAGCACCCATCTGTCAAGGACCATGCTGGGAGCCTGCGAAGGGCAGGGGGCAAAGGGACTGGGTGCGCTGCAGGCGCTGCTGGGAAAAGCCGCCCCTCCCCTGGCGCACCTGCAGCCTCCAGGCACCTACTCCGGGAGGGCAGCGCGGTGTAGGGCTTGGCGCTCAGTTTCTGGCACCTGGATTTTTTTTTTTTTTAAGATTTCATTTATTTGTTCATGAGAGACACAGAGAGCGAGAGGCAGAGACACAGGCAGAGGGAGAAGCAGGCTCCGTGCAGGGAGCCCGACGTGGGACTCGATCCCAGGTCTCCAGGATCACGCCCTGGGCTGAAGGCGGCGTTAAATCGCTGAGCCACCCAGGCTGCCCTGGCACCTGGATTTGAATCCCTGCTTCAGCATCTGGAGAGTCCCGTGCAAGGGGCCACTACCCAACTTGTACATTTTCATTGTGAAGACAGGGGTGACAACAGGAGCACTGGCTCCTGGGGCTGTGATGAGCCCTCAGGGAGACAGCATACAAGACGCCTGGCAGGAGCGCCTGGGTGGCTCAGCAGTTGAGCATCTGCCTTAGGCTCAGGGCGTGATTCCGGGGTCCTGGGATCGAGTCCCGCATGGGCTTCCCACAGGGAGCCTGCTTCTCCCTCTGCTTGTGTCTCTGCCTCTCGCTCTGTGTCTCATGAATAAATAAACAAAATCCTAAAAAAAAAAAAAAAAAGATGCCTGGCCTAACATAGTCCAGCTCTGTGCCCTCGCAGGATTCTCTGCATCTCTCTCTGGACCCCCAGTTTCCCATCTGTAAAATGGGAATCATGGTTGTGAGGATTGAAGTAACCTGAGGGGGTGTCTACCACCAACAGGCCTCGGCAAGAGTAGGTGCTCAACAAATGGGCACTCCATGCCTTCTCTGAAGCCAAAATGCTTGACAGGCTCCTAGTGGCCTAGGGGCAGGACAAAGAGATGCCAGGCCTCAAGTCCCCCCACCCCCTCCACCACCCACCTCCAGTTATCCACTGTGTGCCCATGGACAGACTGCACATCCTCTCTGAGTCTCAGTTTCTCCTCTGCAAAATGGGGTAAGAAGAGGGGCCGCCGCAAGGGGGTCCTGGAGCCTGGGACGGCGCATCAAGTACTCAGGAGGTGCCTGGAGGAGGAAGGTACGCACAGCTCCTCCACCTGCCTGCCGGCCAGTGCCCTCTGCAGGCGGCCTCACCAGGCCAAGGGTGGCGGGCTCAGGCCTGGGCAGCGTGGCGGGCAGACCCCGGGGACTGGCGGACGAGACATGTTCTTAGTTCCGATGTATCAGTAGGCCCTGGAAGGTTCCAGAGAGGATGCTGCCTCCCCGACTTCCAAGCCCAGGGCTGTTATTTCCTGCCCCTCTGGAGTCTGAGGACAGCCCCAGCCCGGGCTTCTGAGCCTGCTGCTGAAAGAGCAGGGAAAGCTCCCTGGGCTCCTGGGAACAGGCCAGGAGCCTGGCCCCGGGGGAGGGGACGTGATGCTGGAGGGGTTGGCAGGCCCTGAGCACCTCTGCGGTGCGACACCGCATGGAGGGTGGGCTCGGAGCTTCAGACAAGTAGCTGCGTGCTGAGAGCCCATGGGAGGAGGGCGAGGCCCTGGGAGCGCAGGGCTGGGCTCCCTGGGCTGGGGTCGGGGCTTGGGGACAAGAGGCCGCAGGGCCTGGCAGTGCGGGAGCCAGGGAGGGGGGCAGAGTCCACTGGGGGTGGGCGTGGGAGGTGCAGCCAGCTACCCCCCCCCCTCCAAGGCCATCCCCAGGTGAGCTCAGCCAAGCCACTGGCTCTGTCATGCCTTTTAAGGCAATGGTGGCTCCTGCCACCTCCTTGTTCCCACTTGCTCAGAAATTCCCAGCAGGTATTTTTTCTTTTTCTTTTCTTTTTTTTTTTTTTCATGAGGATTGGAATGAGACTCCTTGTTCTGTCACCGCAGGATTCCAGGGAGGCCTGTCTGAGGGTTCTGGTGACAGGAAGCGCACAGCGACAGGCAGTCAGAGAAGCACCCTCAGTGACATGTGCAGGCACAGATCGCGGGAGGCAGAGATGGCTGCCCCACCCACCAGGGGCCCACAGCAATGCCTGGGGACCCCGAGACGCAGGGAACGTTTACTGAGCACCTACCATATCCCACGCCTGTGGGGTCCCGCCTTCACAGACCCACCTCCTTTGGGAGTTCAGATCGGAGCATGGAAGCCCCCTCCATCTCAGGGCCTTTATACCTGCTGTTCTGCTCTGGGGGGGCGGGGATCTCTCTGCAGGGGTCTCTCTGCAGCGCTTGCTGTGCAGCACTCGCTCACTCAGGCTGGATCCTTTATGCTCTCAGAGCAGCCTCCCCCATGCCCATCACTGTAGCCCATTGGCCTGTTTTAGTTCCTCACAGCCTCCATCACTTATTATTTTATTTTATTTTATTTGACAGAGAGAGAGAGCTGGCACCGAGCAGGGAGGAGGATCAGAAAGGTACAAGCAGACTCCCCACTGAGCAGCCTGACACGGGGCTCAATCCCAGGATCCCAGGATCATCACCTGAGCTGGAGGCAGATTGAGCCACCCAGGCGCCCTGCACCCTCACTTCTGAAACTGTCTTGTTTATTGGTGTTTGCTGTCTGCACACCCACCTGGATCAGCTTCTGGAGAGAAGGCTGTTGTGTCCGCCTTGCTCCCTCAGGGCCTGGAGGAGGGCTGTGTCCGTAGTAGGTGCTCAGGATTTCAGTGAGTGCCTCTGACCCCACACATGGGTGGTTGGCCTTTCCCACTGCCCCCCAGGAAGCCCTATTATTTGTCCTAACAACCCCAGCTGTTCTGTGCAACCACTGAAGCGGTCTTGCTCACTTGGTCCCACTGTCATCACTGAGGAGGAGAGTCCCCAGCCGATGAGGCTGAGGCCTGGAACTGCTGTGGGATGTGCTCAAGGTCACTCACCGGCCAGGGGCAGGCAGAGATCAAGAGGATGGGAATGGGAGGGGATGGCCAACAGCCAAGGGCTCAGCACCTATCAGGTAAGCCTGTCCCTGAAAAGGGCTTTCTGTGTGTCACATGTGCGGGGACACAGAGGGTGTGGTGACCCCCATCACCTGGAGGTGTATCTGTGATGCCAGATGCCTGTGTACACGTCCTCAGCCGCAGAGCACACAGAGTATTCTTTCCGGGCCTTAGGGGCGAGCCTTTGTTCGCTGGACCCCACATCCCATCATTCTGGCCATGCCCACAACTGAGCAGAGCCCTGGACAGGGAGCCAGGCCCAGCCAGGCCGTCTCAGGCCAGCAAAACCCTTCCTACCGGGGCTGGGGGCAGCTGGGCTCCAGGGCTGATATAAGGGTAGTGGGGAGGCCCCCAGCTGAGAGGCCAAGGCATGAGGGTGCGGCTCCTACCCAGCACAGCGTCCTCTCCAGAATCTGAAGAGAATCCCCCAGAGACAGAGCCCAGGTCCCATGGCAGGCCCAGCTGGAGAGGCCTGGTGGCCTTGGACCAGGTCCTGACCTTCTGTGGGCTTGACCCCCCAAAGGCCGTGGGGAACCCTGGAGAGGAGACCCCATAGGAAGAGGGAGAGGCGTCCCTGCCCTCAGAAGCTGAGAATGAAGCCCTGGGGCGTCCAGCAGGATGCGGCCCACTCACCCCCTGGCGGCCCGGGCCTGAAGTGCAGCTCCAGCCACCCGGGAGCCAGGACCCGGAGAACCCCACGCCAGAAGGTCCCGGGCAGCCAACAGGGTCTTTGAGGCCTGCTCCCCCAGGGCTCAGATGGGCCTCCAGAAATGCTTGGCAGACGTCACAGGAGGGCCCCAGGCTTGGAACTCGTCTGTGCACCCCAAACCTGTCAAGACTCATAGAACTTCAGCCACCTGTTCTGGCCTCCCACCTGGGAATTTGGGGACCTCACCCCACTCGTGTGGACACCATGCTAACTAGGAACCAGAGGGGCACGGGCCATCTCAAATGCACTTGGCATAGCACCACACACATGGCACCAGGCCGTCCCCAGCTAGCACTACCAGTTCCCAGAGGTCACTAGAACCCAGGTGGACAGCAGGGAGCACCCAGAGCTGCCCCAGCTGGGCTCCAGGGGCCTCAAGAGGTCAGAGGCAAAAATCTACTTGGCCCAAGGCTGTGCAGCAGCTCTGGGAGGGAAGGAGCCTATCAGTGAGCCCAGGAGAGCACTAGCACACCCCGAACGCCAGGGTCAAGGCCTAGTCAATCAGTGGGGTCAGTCAGAAACCAGAGGCCTGGAAGCTCAAGAGCTTGGAGTGGCTGAGCTGCTCAGCAGTGTTACAGGTGCCCAGGGTGGAGGCTGAACCACACAACTCCAGAATAAAGGGGCCCAATGGCTTTACCACCTGAGCTCAGTGTGTGTTCACAGGAGTGATGAAGCAGCACCTTCCTCAGTGTAAATACTGTGTCCCACAGATCCAGGTGCTTCTGCATGGCACCCACCCCCTAATGTGTTGATGGTGGCTATGGGTTAGAAAAGAACCTGAACAGGCCACAACTGGAACCCAATCCTATGTGGATTAGTGACATTATTCTTACACTCAATACTGCCAGGGTCGGCCCTGCCATGCCCATCAGCAACTCCAAAGACAACAGGGAACATCAAATCCTCACAGCCTCCTTCCTACTGTGCTACCACCCAAGCTGTGCAAACACAACTGACGACCTCTACAGCAGAGAGCCAGCTGCCTCACCTGGGTGACACAGCTGCCAAGCCTGCTGCCCTGAGGTGTACTCTGACAGCCATGGGGCAGACCCCAGCTCAGTTTTTAGCTCCCGGCGCACCCAATCTGCTCCAGGCACAGAACCAGACAAGTGCTATGGGAAAAAGGAAACCCTTAGCTAAGCCCAGAGGCCAAGGGCAACATCTCAATAAATACAGGCTCCTGTGGTCACAGCGAAAGCAAACAGAACTGGGAAGCAAATCAGAGGCAGAAGTCACTGGAAAATAATTTTTATTGAGATCCCACCAGCTGCACAATCTGGTCCTGACATTAAGCTCCTTCTTCCTTTGCAATTCGATCTTTCTTAAGTGGTCCCTGCAGAGAAAGGACAGTGGGCAAGGTCAGAGGGAGAGAGCACCTGGGCACAAATACCCCACCCCTAATTGGCTCCCCGGTGCAGACACAAGCTCAGGAGCCAGCCCAGCTGTGCCTTCTGCACTAGCAACCATATGGGCAGGTGGCAAGCTGATGGGGCCCATCGCCCAGGAGTCATCCCAACCCCAGGCCAAGGGTGACAAGGGAGAGGTGTGTACCATGAATGCTTTCTTCTCCTCCACAGTCTGGAATCGGCCATGGCCAAACTTGGAGGTGGTGTCAATGAATTTCAGGTCAATCTTCTCTAGGGCACGCCGTTTGGTCTGCACCAGCAAGGACTATGGGCCAAAAAAGCAAAGCTTAATTACGAAGTGCCAGGCCTTCCTTCCCCACACATCTTGGCTTGCAGGCCCCTCAACAAAGCTCAGAGAGGACCAACGGTCGGTCTCCATCGGGCCCTCCAAAGCCTAGAGCAACCCCCTCCCACAACACCTCTAGGCCAGCTGGTTTGCCCAAGATGACCCCTGCCTGACGACTGAGCAGGAAACACGAAAAAGCAGAGGCAGACAGCTATGCCAAGCCAGACTGGGAACTTCCTCCTCCCAGGACTTCAAAGCTGCTTTCTGAGGAATGGCAAATCCCCTTTTCCTTTGAACTCCCCTCCCAAGTGTGGTGCTATGCTCCATGTCTGGGAACGGTCAATGCTCCCTCTTCAGGAAGGCTGAGCACCACATGCCTACACCCCACCCACCAGGAAGGGGCCCCAGCCTCACCTTGCGCAGAGTCAGCACTCGCTTCTTGGTGCCCACCACACAGCCTTTCAGCATCACAAAGTCATTGGTCACTTCACCGTAGTGGACAAAGCCACCCTGGAGAAACCAAGGCATCAGGTCAGGTCATGCACAGGGGTAGAGGTCAGTCCGACACTACACATGCCGCCCCTGACGACCATGGGGCTGTTCTCAGAAGGAAGGCAGCAAGGAATGTTTCCGCAGTCTGACTCGGGCGCTGCGCCCAGCGCTCATTCCAGAGCCTCATCACCGAACAGCTGGGTCAGAGACCTCCCTCAACCAGTTGACCCAAGTCTTGCCGTTTACAAGGGACTAACAGCTGGAAGCGATCTGCGCACAGGACCAGGGATCAGTTAACACGGCCTCCATGCGCTAACCAGGACCTGAGAGCACCAGGGTTGCACCGCACAGGTGAGACCCAGAGCAGATTAGTCCCTAGGAATGAGGGGGAATTCCCCCACAAGAGCCAGGGCTTTGGGGGCTCAGAAGACCTCGCAGGCTACTCACCAGGGGGTTGATGCTCTTGTCAGACAAATCGTAATCAGTGGAAGCGTTGTTCTTGATCAGCTTGCCATCCTTGATGAGATAGCCCTGGCCAATCTTGTATATCTAAATGAAAGGAACGTTTTCACACTGCAAGGGGGAATACTCAGGTGTCCCTAGGCAGGCTAGCTGCAGGAAGGACAACCAATGCAGACAAGTGGCATCAAACCCAGCAGCAGGCTAATCTGCCAAGGACTCTGGAAAAAATAGCTACCAGTCCTAATGACGGGGTACCCCAGGCTTGGGGCAGAGAGCAAATCAGCTGGGCTGAGACACTACCATCTGATGGAAACAAAGCCCAGGGGCCTCCCCAAACCCCCGAGGCAAAGGCTCTCTACCCAGGGCACTCTGGGGGTCAGCTACACCAGAGCCACCTTCAATAAACTACACCTTACAGATCACACCCAGGAACCAAAAACCATGCCCATCAGAAAAGATGAGCAGCTCAAGTGCATATGCATTCCAGAAGCTCCCCTACCAACTGAGGAGTGCTACTCCCAACACCGGCCTAGTCTTTCCCTTCTCCGCGTCAAGGGGAACTCCCTCCTTGGCACCTCACCTTCTTGTTGATCTCAGTGCGGTGATGGTAGCCTTTCTGCCCAGCCCGAGCCACAGAGAAGGCCACTCGGGCAGGATGCCAGGCTCCAATACAGGCAACCTTGCGCAGGCCCCGGTGGGTTTTGCGGGGTAGCTTCTTGGTGTGCCAGCGGCTGGTGACCCCTGAAAAAAACACAAGCTTGTTTCAGGCTGTCTGGCACTTGCGCCATTGGCCTCTTTCCTGTCATAAACACCCAATGTGAGTTCATGCATTTGTGGTGCTTGTATATGAACATTCAACAGCTACTAACTAGATCAGTTTGAGGGACAGGTGGGTTTAACATACGTTACCCTCAAATACCCATGTCCTCCCCCTCCTCTCACATTTCTTCAGGTTTATTACCTGCCTAGACATAAACCTGTTCTCAAACCTGTAACAAAAAGTCTTGGGAGAATCAGCCCAGAACTAGAATGGGAACACGTGCACTTCACAGCATTCACCAAGTTCCTCACTGGCAGAAGCCAGTGAGGAGGGACTCAATTTCCAGGTCCCCTCTGCCTCCTGCAGTGGGCTGCATGTGGCAAAAGGGTTCTTAAGTATGGCCAGAATTCTCTCCCAGCCCTCCATATTTCCCTCCCACCTGGCCACAAGGCTGTTCTCAGAAGGCAGGCAAGGAGACAAATTCCTGCACAATCTTACTCCAGCCACGTGCCAGTGCTTATTCCAGAGCCTCATCACCAAAGCTCCAGACATGGAAGCCCTGAGTTTTATGGCAACCTGGGCCATCGCAAACTCACCTTTGTAGCCTTTGCCCTTGGTGACACCGATGACATCAATCATCTCATCTTGCCCAAACACCTGGTTCACAGGCACCTGCTGTTCCAGCCTCTCACGGGCCCAGTCGAGCTTCTCGGCCACTGTGCCTCCGTTCACCTGGATCTCCATGAGGTGGGCCTTCTTCTGGCGCAGAGGAAGCAGGCGCATCTAGGAGGGAACCAATACAGCTCAGATCCCTGAGCTTCGAGATCTTCCATGGGAAGGAAGTCAGGGTGGGCAGAACAGTTTGGCAACCCTGAACCTCATGTTTCCCCATTGGCAAAAATGAAGCCGCCTTCCTGTGTTAACTCCCCACTGGGTACAAGTCCCCTTTCCAACTCATACACTGTGGGAAAGTGGAATAGCACCTCGGTCGGAATAGAAGCTGCAAAGATTAAGGGAAAAATATTCAAGCCTAAAGCCTTTCATTAAAGGTGGCCCAGTGCTGTTCTATAGAATTTTCTTCAGAAATGGTCAGATTACAAATCTGAGCTGATCCAGTCATTGCTAACCCCAGGGAAACTGAACCCTTGGGAATAAGATGTAAACCTAGAATGACAGCTCAGATCAACTGTAGAGGAAGAAATAGTCATTCTAACCCAGTCAGGCAAAGACTTATTCAGTTCATAGCAAATAAGATTTTCAGGGTAAATGACAAGTGTCCTCCTCCAGACTCCTCTCAGCTATGCATTTTACAGTTAAGGAGTTCTGCGTTCCTTCAGCCCCTTTTCCTAAAATGGGGCACGGCTTCAATAAAGACTAGAGACACACTGCCCTCTGCTGGCATCAGAAAAACCAACCCACAAGCCTAGAGGCACTACAGGCTTCCTTCTCAGACCAACTGTCTTAACCTGGCCCCAGAAATCAGGGGCAGGGCAGGCGCTGCACTGTGCTGCTGTGGAACTTTGAGCAACCCCCCAGGCTGCTTACTGGCCCATGCATCCAGACTTTAAATCCTGAGACCACACAAGGTCAGTGTGAGAAAAGGGATAATTCACAGCAGGTAACAAGGTGCCATCTGATACCCCAAGCTGTGGGGCAGTCACCTTCCTTTTGTGCACCTTGTGGGGTGCTCACCTGGGTGTGGGCGATGACACGGATCACCTGGCAATACTTCTTCATGCTGTTGAAGTCCTTCTCCAGCTGCTTCTTGCCATCGTCATCCTGCCACTTCTTGCAATATTTGGTGAAGGCCTTCTTCTTAGACTTATGCCTTCAGGAGCAGAGCAGAGTTGGGGACGGGGCCGGGTGCAGGCCTTCATCACCCCTCCAAAGGGGCGAGCGGAAGGCACACTGGCACCACATGGGGATGGGGCTCATTGCCGGCTTCTAAGGAGCCTTTTCCACCGGCAAGCGGAGCCTGGATGGAGCTCATCGGGCAGAGCCGAGCGGAGCTGAGCAGAGGTCCACAAAATTAATGCAAGTCACAAGCATTCAAATACACACTAATTCTTGCTCCGGCTTAGCCATTAACCCAACCACACTCCTGGACAGAAGGACTGGGGAGTGTTACACTGCACCCCTCAGTTTCTAAACACCTCCCAGCAACTAAGAACACTGAATACCAAGAGTCCTCACCCAACACCTAACACTAAGCTGAACGTGAAGGTCTAGAGGTGCTGCTCAAGGTCTGCCCTCACAATTTGTTCTGGCAACTAAACCAGACACCAGAGCAGCTCTTCCCCACCAGAGTGAAGCCCAGCACAGGGTACTTGCTCTCCTCATCCAGAGTGCACGGCCTCCTTGTCCCTTACCAGTTCTTATAGAAGCGCCTTTTGCATTCGTCACTGATGTGCTCAGCAAAGATGGTCTTAAAGGTACGGAGGCCTCGAGGGGTTTCCACATAGCCAACGATGCCCACAACCACCATGGGTGGGGTCTCCACAATGGTCACAGCCTCCACCACTTCCTTCTTGTTCACCTCTGCCAAAAAGAGTGGTCAGACTTGAGTGGGACAGCTAAATCCCCAATAAGGAATAAGCGTTTTTGCAGAAGTGTGAAATCCCCATCTGGGTCAAGAGTGCAACCAGCTTCAGCTAGCAGGGGACTTTTCAGAAATGGGGTCCTTACAGGCCGTCTAGACTCCCAGGCTTGTCCTTACTCCATACATTAGAATTCTAACTCAACAAAACTCTTTCGCTGGCTCGTTTTAATTCTCATCTATCACAAATCTCTGGGGCACTTGCGTGGCTCAGTTGGTTAAGCATCTGCCTTTACCTCAGGTCATGATCCCAGGGTCCGGGGATTGGGCTCCCTGGTCAGTGGGGAGTCTGCTTTCTCTCTCCCCCTGCTCACTCTGAGCACTCTTACAAAAAGTTAAAAAATTTACTCGTAACGCTGACTTCAGTACATCCCCCCACCTAAAGCAACACCAGCCACCCGCAGTCTTTAGTGTTAATCAAACCCCATGGGGATTCCCACCCCGTCAAGTCTGCCCTCTCGGGACTACCGTCCAGGCCACCCCCAACCAGCGTGAAGGATCCCGCTTGTACTCACTGGATCCTGGCCGGTCCACCTCCCGCACGATGTGAGTCATGCCGGCCTTGTAGCCCAGGAAGGCTGTGAGGTGGACAGGCTTGGAAGAGTCATCCTTGGGGAAGCTCTTCACCTTCCCACGGTGGCGGCTGCTGCGTTTCCGAGGCAAGAAGCCCAGGGACCCATGCCTGGGAGCGGAGAACTTCCTGTGGGACTGGGAGAAAAGATAACATGAGCACTCCCAACCCCTCTTATGTAGCTCACTCCTGATGCCGGGCTTGCCTCAGTGGCGAAGGATTCTCCACAATGCCGAGCCCGCGCCAGAGGCCCTGCGCCCCAGCTAACAAGTGTGCTTACGGGCTGGACTGGGTTCACCTTGCACAAGGCCCTGCGGCCTAAACTGAATCTTTACCTCAAAACCTCATTTTGTAACTTTAAGATGGAACCTCCCCTTCTCTAAATGGGCCAAAAGCACACCAGGTGAGGTCATTAAGTCACAGGTGCCTCTGCCATCCAGTCAGCCCAGATCCTGACAAGGGGGCTGCGGGGACCAAGGGGCTCCCCGCCGGCCCCAGACACGAAGGCCACCACAGAGCCAAATCAGAACGTGACAATCAGCACAGAGGATCTGTCCGCCCGTCAGAAAGTTCATCATCTGTGGCTCCTAGGACTCGAGGCCTCACCTCACGGGTGGTACCGGCCTCCCACGCAGGTCAGCGCGGGGCCTCGGCAACCCCAGCCCGGGCTCCCCTCCCACGTGCCGGCACAAGCCCAGCGCCCCGACTCAAGGTCCTCCCGGCCCACGTACCTACGAACTCCAGCTTACACTAGCACCAACTCAGTGAGCTCGAGCCCCAGGTATTATCCGGGACTCGAGACCTCCATACCGGAGCCCGCCCCGCGGGCGTTCGCCAGCCGCCTGGCGGGCCCCAAACCAACCACAAGCCTCACGCGTTTTCAGAAAATAGGCCTCACTGCGGATCGCGCTAAGCGCCCCGCGCTCTTGGAGCAGGCCCCCGGCCCCCGCCGAGGTGAGATGGCGGCGCTGCGCCGCGGATTGAGCCCCACCGCCGCGCCAACGAGGAGGAAACCGCCATGATACGTACCATCGTGCCGCCCAGTACAGCCGGTAGAGGTCGGGCCACGAGCGACCAGTCATTTATATAGCCCGGCCTGGGCCCGCCCCTTCCGGCGTACGAGCGCGCGCCCGCGGGGGACGCTGGGTCGGGGGGCGGGTGCAGGCCGCCATTTCCACGCTCGCTCGTCCTCGCCTAGCGTTTGCTTCGGAGCGGGACGCCGTCCACGGGGGGCGGGGACTAGAAACTACGGCAAGCGGCTGGGTTCAAACTTCGCGAAGCGTCGCGGAAACGCTGGCAGAGCTTTGGAGCGCGACGACTGTAGGGGTTTGGGTAGCTGCCAAATTTGGTCGAAGACGCCGTTACGCTGAAGCTACGCGGCTGCGTCTTTTTCCTGTGAGATGCAGTCACCTCTAGGATTGGATAACCCGGCTGCGGGTTTCAGTGCCGAAGCGCCCGCACACGCCTCTCCGGGTTCCGTCCCACGCAGCGGATCTGCGGTGTTGCCGTTTGGCGGGCACGCTGAGCTGGGACGAGTTGCCCCGCTGCCACCTGCTCAAAGTTGGAAAGAAAAGAGCGAAAGCCCGGTTTCCTGGCTCCCAGCCCAAAGCTGCTTCCCCGACACCCAACCTGCCTTCAGTGCGTTCTGATTTCCGACGTGCGCCCCCGGAGCCCCATCTCGGCCGCTGCTCCCGGTGTCCAGCTGCTGTGGTCCTGCTTCTGGGGTCGCTGTGGCGCCTAAACGACCTCAGGACCTGCGGGGACGGGTCCGGCTGCCCAGCCCCGGAGCCTGGCCCTGCAGCCCCAGGGACCCTCGCAGATGTCGCTTGCGCACCCGCCCCCACGCTCTCCCACCCCCGGGGCCCAGGAGGCTCCTAAGCGTTCTCCCTACCTCCAGGCTTGCCTTTCCAAATCTTTTTAAGAATCAAATGTCATCTTGTTACTTCGCATGGCTCCCTGTCGTTTCCTTGGGATGAGGCATTAACTCCTGAGGCCGCCACCCTGGGCTCTGTCTTTTTTTTTTTTTTTTTTTTTTTTTTTTAATTATTTATTCATGAGAGAGAGAGCGAGAGAGGCAGAGACACAGGCAGAGGGAGAAGCAGGCTCCCTGCGGAGAGCCCGACGTGGGACTCGATCCCGGGTCTCCAGGATCACCTGGGCTCTGTCCTAACTGGCTACCCCTCCACCCTTTTTCATGTAGGAGAGCACGCGTGCACACAAACTTTCCCATCTATCACCTTGCACCTCCATCCCCCCTTTTTATTTGATTCTTGGGCCTGGCCGTTGCTCACATCGTTCTTTTAAAAAAAAAAAATTTTTCATTTAATCTTCACACCATCCCTTGAGGGGCAGCGCTGACAGGTCTTCAGTCCCTTATTGGAACTTTTTGGGGCCAGATGTGTTTCCAAACTCAGCATTTTTTCATGTTTTAAATAAATCACGCAATATGGTGCACACTTATGTAATCCTCCCCAAACTCTTTAATGAAACACATTAATTCTGTTTTAAAAAAGAGAGAATATTCTCATGGAGTGGGATAAATATAAATGTCTTCACATCAGTTCAAGGCTGACTTTGCTGCCTAAAGAATTCAGATCAGTTTGGTTTTTGCTATCCGATGACTTAAGTTTTTAATTTCAGAATTGCAAACAAGGGATTATGACCCATATTGTCTGTCCCCTCTCACAGAGAAAACTAAGTTTTAGGCCAAGAGGAAATAATCTGACGAAAGTCACACAATCAGTGAAGGACAGAGGAACAAGACAGCCACCATCACATGCCAAATAAGACTATTTAAAACCATGAGGAGAGTTTTTAAAAGGTTTGACATCGCTGAAGGTGCTAGACAGACTATTCTCCCTAAAAGAAACTCCCTCTTTACCATCAAGAGAAAAGAGGGCTGCCTGGGTGGCTTAGTGGGTTAAGCATCAGGTTATGATCTTAGGGTCCTGCAATCGAGCCCCACGTCAGGCTCCATGTTCAGCAGGAGCCTGGTTGAGATCCTCTCTTCCTCTCCCTCCGCCCCTCCCTAGCTTGTGTACACACGTGCTCTCTCTAAGATCTTTTAAAAAATGAAAAAAATAAAATAGAACTTCTAGTAAGGAGCAAAACAGGGTCCTAGGCTTTGCTCAGGTACCTAAAGAGCAGATATTCTCTACAGCCAGGTAAAACCCTAGGTGTGGAAGGTTAAGAGGACCTGAGGAGGAGCTGAATGGGGAATGACATGAGAACGTTTCAGCATTCATCTCTCTTACTAGACTGAAAGCTTCCTGTAGGCAGAGACCATGTCGTTTCCTACATGCTCAACACCCAGTACAGGGCCTAGCACAGAGGTCTGGGTCACATTTGTCATGAGGGCATGAACACAGGGGACCCAAACTGGAACATCACAGTTTTACTTTCAAAGGCTGCCTCCCTTTGTCCCTTTGAAGCAGTAATGCTCCCTCTTTGACATGAGCTCACATCTTGATCTTTTGTGCTGTCATTGATTGTTGCAAAACCACCTGGCCCAGATAACAGAGTATTTGGGCCAGAGGATCAGTTAATGTGAGCTTGTGGCATGAGCACAGCCCAATGCCCCTGGGGCAGGAGCCTGGGCACAGAGCCTCTGGGTCATGAAGGCACCCCATCCCTGCTCCTCCACTACCAGCTACCAGGATGATGCCCCACAGAACAGGAGCCGACAGGCCAGGGGTGCACAGCAGCTCTTGCTCCTGCTCCTGTGTGGCCCAGGCCTGGTGAAATTCTCTGCCCCTCTGTTGGGGTTACAGGCGACCATAGCAAATATGGCCTCCCTCCCATTGCCTCTCAGTCTACATGCTGGGCCTCTGTATCCTGTGGTGCAGCAGTCTGCAGGTAGGCAGGGGGCTCACCCTCATCCTGGCCAGGAAGCCGTGCATGGAGATGCTGCTGCCCATCCAACGGGTCTTGTGGCAGCCGCTGACCATCGCATGGGGCTGGGGTCTTCAGCAGCTCGCCACCCTGATGCATGGAGCCCACTACTGCATCCTGCAGCTCCTGCGGCACATGAAGTGGGAGGCAAACCTATTCTTGCTCTCCATGGCCCAGTGGGCCTACTGCAGCCCATCCAGCTTCCACCACGAGAACAGCAAGACAGTGGAGCTGCTGCTGCGAGCCGTACTGAAGCAGGTGGCAGTGTCCCTCCTGCTCCGCTGCCTGGATAAGCTGTGGATGGCCATGTGACGGGTAGCCCAGGCCATGCAGGGCAATGGCCTAAAACCCCTGGAGTGGGCCAAGCTGTGCTGGGCAGACTCCAAAGACCTAGATGCAGTCACCACCACCCTTCCAGCCACTGCTGTCCCTTTTAGCCAGTGCCTCCCTGGACCTGACTCAGCCACCCTGAGCAGGCTCACACCAGCCTCTATCAGCCTGTGCCTCGTAGTTAGGAATAAGGATGCCAGGAAGCAAGAAGGAGGCTGTGGCTTTGGGGCCACCAAGGTGCCCATTAGTGCCAGGTTCCAGAGCAGCAGGACAAGCAAGATGGCCTTCAGGTGTTCATCCAAGCAGGCCCTCGCCCAGCAAGTCAAGGCCATCTGTGTTCTCATCATTCTTCTCTATATCTATGCCACATCTCTCTTCGTGCAGATCTTAAATGATCAAGTGGGAGCCAGCCTCTGGTATGTCCCCAGGTTTGCTTTGTCAGTGAGAGATCGAATGGTATCAGATCTGTCCACCTAGACCTTTGCTAGGCTGGGGGCAAGGGTGGGTGGTAAGCCACATGCATACTAGGGACTAGGCTGGGGGACCTGGTCTCAGCTCTGTCACCACTGTGTGTCCCTGGGGAGGTTCCTTTAATCTTTCTTAGCCTCAGTTTCCTTTTTTGTAATTTGTATATAATAGGACTTCAGGGAGAGGGGAAATATATAATTGTGCCATTTGTAAATGGTAGAGTGCTCTTCCTTCTGTAATTACCCTAAGAGAGTATAGAAGACCTCCTTGGAGAGCCCATTCATATTCTATTAAAGGGTATAAAGAGAAGACCTGAATAAATGGAGGGACATAGTCAATTCATGAATTGACTGACCTTAATGTCTAAGAAATGTCAATTGTCTCCAAGTTAATCTATAAAGTCATTAGGATTCCAGCTACTATCCCAAGGGATTGTGGCAGGACATACTCAGAAACTGATTCTAAGATATATATAGAAAATCAAGGTCCTTGAAAACTTAAGATATTTTTTTAAAAAATGGAGTCAAGGTGGGGACTTACTCTACCAAATATTAAGACATATTACAAAAGCCCAGCAGTAAAAACAATGTGGTAGTGGCAAGAGAAACATGCAGATGAATAAATAGAATGCAGAACCCTGGACATAGGCTGGCTACAGACAGAAACAATACAGGAAAAAAAGTGGCATCCCAAACCAGGGTGAGAGCATGGACTTATTAGCAGATGGGGTTGGAGAAATTGATTCACGACATGAGAAAATAAATACATATGGGTGCTGTAGTGGATTGAAGGTGTTCCCTAAAGATATGTCCACCTAGAACCTGTCAAAGTGGCCTTATTTGGGGGAAAAGACCTTTGCAAAGGATTCTTTGAACCAAGGATCTTGAGATTAGATCATCCTGAATTAGGATGAGCTCTAAACCCAGTGACAAATGTCTTTATTTTTTTTTAAGATTTTATTTATGTATTTGAGAGAGAGAGAGAGAGAAAACGAGCTGGGTGAGGGACAGAGGGAGAAGCAGACTCCCCGCTGAGCAGGGAGCCCAATGTGGGGCTTGATCCTGGGACTCGATCCTGGGATTCCATCCCAGGACTCTGGGATCATGACTCGAGCTGAAGGCAGACGCTTAACCGACTAAGCGACTCAGGCGCCCCCAATGACAAATGTCTTTCTAAGAGACACTTAGCGGAAGAGAAACACAGAGAAGGCCATGTGAAGAGGGACACAGATTAGCCAAGGATTGCTAGCAGCCACCAGAAGATATTCCTTGGAGAGAAGCATGAACAGTTTTTCCCTCAGAGCCTCTGTAAGGAACCAACCCTGCCAACACACTGATTTCATACTTCTGAACTGTGAGAGAGAAAAATCTCTGTTGTTTGAGGCCACCAAACTTTTGGTAATTTGCTACAGCAGCCACAAGAAACGAATACAGATCTTACTTAATGTCTCAGCTCTATCCCTAAGGTCCAAAAACATTTGAAGTGCTATACCAATGCAGATTGGTGTTATTTATATTATTACAATGATCTGTATGTGCCCCATGCATTTATTATTCTTTGGGAAATAATCTTAGCTGCCCTTTATTGAGGGCAGACAATCTTTTATTTCATTCAATCGTCTAATCAACGCTTTGAAGAAAGCACTCTTTTATCAACTCCATTTTATAGCTAAAGAAACTCTCAAAAGAATTGAGTAACTTCCTGAGGTCACACCACAGAATTCACGCCTTCAACCACCAGCCCTCACGTCCCTGCTCAGAATGAGCTCTTTCCAGGATTTCTCTGGCACCTCCTTCACTGGCCCCACTAGCACGGAGGTGTCAGAAAGACAGGCCCTGCTGAATTCCCTGTTGTGTCCCCAGGCCAGAGCATATATAGATCCTATGAATGACATCAGATGTCAGTGTCCCCTTTTAGACTTTTGCCTGTTCTATCCCCATTTGTTTGCCGTTCATAGGGACTTTTTGCCTCCTCAACCCACAAGCCAAGGCAACAGTCCCCTCCTGCCTGGATTGCTGAAGCAGCCTCCAAAAGCATTCTTTTGTCCCTGTCCTGCTCTTGAGATCCATTCTCCACCTGGCGGCAGGGTAAGATCTCAAACCATGAATTAGACCCAAGTTATTCCACTAAGACCTCCCTCCAATGGCTTCCTATAGTATGAGGCTCTGAGGGAACTGCAAGCAGGGTCCCAGCATATTCCTGGGTCCCCCAGGGGACCCTCCATGAAGACCCCTCTTCTTCCACGTGGAGCTCTCCCTGTGGCAGAGCCTTTGCACCTGCTTCTCTCCCTGCCTAGACCACGGGCTGACTTCTACTTGTTCTTGTTAAAGCATAAATGTTGAGAGATGATAAAAATCACAACTCTTGTATAGATAACAAATGAACATATGTCAAAGATTTTATTTAGCTCATTAATTAATGGGGGAACCAGACAGTTGCCACAGCTGGTTCAAAAGAAAATATACAGAGCCACACATTTATATGGAGTAAAGAAACGTCAAAATGAATTTACAAATAGATATAAAACTGGCTTTTTCCTTTGTGGTGGAATGTGTCCTTCCACTAGACAGGATTTATTTGCATATGTATAGATTAGGATTATTTGTGTAGCTACACTTTATCTATAATCCAGCAAGCTGTAAAACAGTTTAAGGGCAAAGAAGAACCTTTTAAACTACATCAAACCAGATAATCCCCAAGGCTCCAGCATGTCAGCAAAAGGACAACCAGAGGGCTCTTTTCCTTCTTCCAAAATCTTTAAATTTTTCTTCCTTAAACTTCCTTATTCTTCCGTCCCAAAACCTTATATATTACCTCTTGGAGAAGACTTCCTCAATCACATAATAGTGCAAACTGGTCTCCCTCCCCTCCTCAGACCTTATCCCCCATTGGGATTTTATGTATGTATGTACATATATATGTATGTATGTCAGCATTATGTCCAAGGTGAGAACTCATAGCCCAGAAACCAAAAGTTGCATACTCTACTGGCCGAGCCAGCCAGGCTCCCCCTCTTCCCCACTGTGGGTTTGATTTGATTTTTAAAGATTTTATTTATTTATTCCTGAGAGACACAGAGAGAAGCAGAGACACAGAGGGAGAAGCAGACTCCTCACAGGGAGCCCAATGTGGGACTCCAGAACTCGATCCTGGGACTCCAGGATCACACCCTGTGCCACCCAGGCGTCCCCCCATTGTGGATTTTAAATTGTCAATGTCAATTGCTTTAAAGAAGGGACAACTCCATTTTACATGGCACTAAGCACATAGGCAGGTTTCATAAATATTTGTGGATGAATATGAGGGTAAACCTGTTTATTTGGGGGATATGTAAAAGTTGTCAGTGGAGACTCAGGGTTAGACCTCCTGGGTCTCTCTAACCAAAATGTGTTTCTCTTCCCTGAGGGAATATGAAGATGAAAAGCCCCTCCTCCCAGAACCAAAGGTGCAATTCGGTGTCTTGGACTTCATGTCCCTGGGAACCTTCTCCTCTTGCTGTCCCTGCAAACACCCTGCTCAGAACCCTCAGCATTTTCCTAGTTTGACCAGCTGACATAATAGCCACCTGAGCCTTTGTTTCCTTAGGTGTAAAGTAACAATCACATCTGAATCAAGGGGTCACTCATTCATTCACTCAGTGAATGTGTAGGATTGCCTGTCACACACAAGACTGTTATGTCAACGCAAATCAAACAAACCTTTTAAAATCTCTAAAAGTAAGAATTTTATTTGAGCCCAAGTTAGGACAGCTGCCAAGGAAACAGGCTTCTCACAGGGAAGAGAATGTTTCAGAGAATGAACAGTTTTTACAGGGTTACATACATCTTGTAAAAGCTCAAAAGATTATAGATTAGCATATAGGCAGGAATCACGAATTTTATCAGAAAGGAATTCAGGGAGTAGGGGAACATTGATGGATATCTCAAGGGTAAGATGGTTTTCCTTCAGGCTATTCATTCACAATGCAGATGTACAATGCATGTGTGGTGGACCATAAATCAGGCTTCTGGTCTGAACAAAGTTTATATACAGTCATGTTGGCTTAGAAGGAAAGTTAAAATAACTTGTCTCATATTTCAGGCCTTCAGACAGTTTTTCTCTCATCAGTTATAGTCTTGACATATAATTCATTATGTAATTACATATGCTAATGAACTATAATATTATCTCAGTCGATTTTCAAACAAATCACCAGGCAGCTTATCAGAATGTGGGTCCAGATTCATGAAGACTGGATCTGCTGCTGGTCCACGGAGTACCCGTTAAACAGCAAGGCCCTAAACGCATTTTTTTTTCCTAAACCATCTTATTAACCACCCATTTTATAGCCCAGATGACTGAGGCTCTGAGAGACTGAGGGTCCCAAAGCTGGCAGACTTTGAGAGGGGTTTCAGGGACAGAGTAAAGCAGAGGTTCTTCAGCATTGGCTGGGCATTCGAACCACCCTGGGGGCGGTTTCAGAAATCCTGACTCCCAGGCTGAATCTCAGAACTGTTAAAAACAAAAAAACAAAACAAAAAACAAAACAAAAAAAAAACACACCATAGTTCCAAAATGGTGTCCTTAGGCCCATCAAACTGGAGCTTAATACCTAACCTCATGCAGTTTCAACCTCCCCCAGAAATGCAGTCTTCACTAGTCAGGGATTTTCTGATCAGCATCAAGGAAGTGACCTTGCCTGGAACAATCCTTCCATTTCTTTTGCTAGTAATTTCCTTGCCTTCCCACCTTCCTATAAAACCCTTCCACTTTGTACAGCTCCTTGGAGTTCCCTTCTGCTTGCTGCCCGTTTCATGAATTGTTTAATAAAACCAATTAGATCCTCAAATTTACTCAGTTGAATTTTTGGTTTTTTAAAACAATAAATTGCAATTTCTGGGAGTGAAACCCAGACATCAAACATTTTGAAAAGTTCTCCAGATGACTCAAATGTAGCCAAAATTGAGAGCTACAGAACTAAAGAATTCTATATGAGAGTCGAGTTGGTAGGTTTCAATGTTCACTCACCCAACCAATCTCTTCTAGGTTTACAGTGTGTGCCAGGTTCTGCCCTGGGGGTTGGGAATTTGGAGATGAGTCCATTTGGTGTTCATTCAAGGTACCTGGAAAGGTGAGAGAGGGCTGGAGATGGAAGAGAAGGTGAGGCATGTCTTCTAGAAGGAGGCAGCTCTCCTCTGAAGTGAGAAGCTTTCTCTGGCCTGCCCTACAGACTCCTGGGCTGGGGCACTTCTGTTGGGGTAGGTCTCTTGGACGTAGGGTGACCCCCGTGTGTTTCTTGAGCACAGAATCTCCCGAAAAATAATAAATGCACATTAGTCATGACTCACTTTATCTGACATTAAAACATTCCAGAGTCATTCATTCACTACATATTTGTTGTGTATCTGCTGCTTGCTGGGCACCACTGTTCTAGGCATGTGGTATACATCAGTGAATAAAACAATGTTCCCTGCCCTCTGGAAGCTTACATTCCAGCCTTAGTGAGAAAAACAGCATGGAAAAGAGGCTGGCACAGACAAATAAACCAAAGAAACTAAAGAACACAGAAGCAGATTTCCATACACACCAGGACCTGATCCGTGATTGAAGAGCCACAAGGCCATGGGGCAGTTGGGTTGATGAGAGTGTGGGGAGAACCAACTTACTCTAGGGGGGGAAAATTGCATCTCCTACACACACCAGATATGAAGGCAGATTCTAGGTAATTTAAGACTATAAAGATAATGTAAAAATATAGGAGAAAAATCTCTGACCTACAGATGCTGAAAATCTTAAAATAAGGCCGCAGAAACACAAAACAAGGTCATGTCAAAATTAAGGACTGCTTTTCAGCCGAGGATAGTATCACTAATTAACCCTCAGAGGGTACTCGCTAGGTGCCTGGCGCTGTTCTCTGTGTTTGCAAGGGAGAACAGAGCTACAGAAAAAAGGTACACTTGAAAGTGGTGAGAATGATTCAAGCTCAAGCAGTCAGCGACCAAAGTCCAAGCTCTTAACCAAGGGGCCACAGTTTCTGCTGTCTGTAAAGGGCCAGAAAGTACATATTTTGGCTCTGTGGACTATACAATGATAGGGATCCAAAGTCCACTTCAATGGCATTGGGGCTGTTTTAAGCTAAAAACACCTAAGCAGACATCAGCCACAAAAAAGAAAAAAACTTGCCGGGCAGCCCAGATGGTTCAGCGGCTTAGCGCCACCTTCAGCCCAGGGTGTGATCCTGGAGACCCGGGATCAAGTCCCGCGTCAGGCTCCCTGCATGGGGCCTGCTTCTCCCTCTGCCTGTGTCTCTACCTCTCTCTGTGTGTGTGTTTCTTGTGAATAAATAAATAAGTAAATAAGCAAACAAACAAATAAATCTTAGAAAAAAAAGAAAGAAAGAAAAAACTTGGCTAAACCACTTTGCTGCCTTACAAAGGACTTCCTGAAAGATACAGCTACCATAAATCCCCAGTTTGGGTGACTCACAGCCAAAAAGGAGATAACCATTGTAATCTGAATAATTACTCAAACCAGCTTTATCTGAAACTGTCACACCTTCTATTTGCTCTTCCCTAGGAGCCCTTTCTTCCTGCTCCTTAACCCCTTAACAGGTGGATATGGAAATACTTATATTTTTTCCCTTTAATTTGGTGGTTCTTGAAGCAAATTAGAACAGTGGGAATGGAGCAGGAATTAGCTCATGTCCATCATCCTTGGGATGGGTAATAAGATGTGGGCATGTGTCCGATGGGCACCATTGGGCATGAACAAGCAAGATGTTCCTATCAACGTGAATAAGTTTTAACACTGTAGTGTTGAGTTGAGAAAAGGAAGACACAGCAATGTTTATAGCCCAATGCCATTCATGCTATTTACAAACACAAATAGGGCACCTGGCTGGCTCAGTCAATAGAGCATGTGACTCTTTATCTTGGGGTCATGAGTTTCAGCTCTATGTTGGGTAGAAAGGTTACTTAAATGTATTTTTTTTTTTTTTTGAGAGAGAGAGAAAGAGAGTCTATGAACAAAGGAAGTGGGGCAGAGGGAGAGGGAGAAAATCTGAAGCAGACACTGCACTGAGCATGGAGCCTGGTGCTGGGCTTGATCTCACGATTCTGAGATCAGGACCTGAGCTGAAATCAAGAGTCAGACACTCAACTGACTGAGCCACTCAGGCAACCCCAGAGATTACTTAAATAAATAAATAAATCTTAAGAAGTAAATGTATTAAAAAATAACGCCAACACAAAGGCATACATAATTTACAAGGGTGTGTGTACATTCAGACAGACCTATGTATGCTATATTAGAGCAATGGGCAGCGGAATCAGGTGGGGAGCATGGCAGGAACACAAATGGGGCCTGCGGGGCCCCACCTGTTATCATACTGGGCCTCCATGTTCTTTCTGAGCTGTCTCTGGGAGGCTGATGAACACCAAGTGTGTGAACCTCTGCTTTCAAAACTGTCGTGAGGAGGGGCCTGGGAATGAGGGGCAAGGGAGAAGGAAGACAGAAAAGAAGACAAGAGAGAGCGTTTGACCCAGTCGGAAGATCATTAACGGGTTTCAAGCTGAGGAGGCCGATAAACTCAGCCATTTGCACTTGTGCACAAAAACAATAATATTACCATGATAGGGGCACCTGGGTGGCTCAGTTGCTTAAATGCCTTCGACTCAGGTCATGATCCCAGGGTCCTGGGACTGAGCCCTGCATCAGACTCCCTGCTCAGTGGGGAGTCTGCTTCTCCCTCTGCCTTTCTCCTACTTATGCTCTCTCTCTCTCTGTCAAATAAATAAGTAAAATATTTAAAAATAAATAAATAAAATTTAAATATATATAACCATAATAATTGTAGGGGAAAAGATCATTTTTCCTTCTATCTACGCTTTTAAGTTCTCAGCTGGATCTCTGTAAGAAATGACAAATTAACCAGAGAAAAACAAACAGAAGTCTGTTAACACTGTATATCTCATATACACATGGGAGAAATCCAGGGATGAGTGGCTCAAAGGGGTGGCTAAAACTTGGGCTTATTTGGCATCTTCAGCAAAGAACAACACATTTGTAGAGAATGAGAGGGCAAAGGAAACCGTTTTAGACTTCCAAGGGTGGCAAACTGTGGGAAAGTAAATATATGGAGGAAACTAACAAAATGTAGTTTGTTTTCAGATTCCTCTGCTGCTGCCACTGGGCTCATAAGAGTCTAGAGTGGTCTCCAGCAAAGGAAAATTTAAACCCTAGAAAAGGAGAAGGGAAAGAGAGCTTTTCCTGCATTTGCTATTTTAATTGCCTTTGGCTCGAAATAATTCTTATGTCAAAGAAGCATATTTTGGGGTGTCATATTCTGGTTTCCTTCAATGATATTTCTGTACAGTGAAATAGTTTGCAGTCTGTTAACCAGAATTAGGTAGGTCTATATATAGCGACATGAAAAAACTTTCAAGACACGTCGTCAAGTAAAAAAAGCAAGTCATGGAACAACACAAATGCTTTAATCCTATTTATTTAAAAATTAGATACATGTCCGCACATGCAAAATGAGTAAATTCATAGACAGCCAACCAGAAGGTGGCTTAAACTGTGGATACTTTTGAGGAGTGTGGTGGGCCTAAGGGCTGGGTGTGCAGGCGGCTTTCCCAGATGGTTCAGTATAGCCTGCTGTGTTCTTCACAAGAATGTACTCATTGTTAATTACTTGGGCAATTTTTAAAAATAAAAAAGTGAACTTCTGAGAAGAAACAAAACAGGAATCATCTGGACTTTTTCAAAATATAGATACCACCCTGGGGCCTGCTGAATCAGAGGCTGGGGGAAGGGGAAGCACAGCCATTCCAGAAATGAACCCCAGATAATTCTGATGGGCACACCCCCTTAAGCACCACTCAGCTGGGCTGAGTTCAGGCAAATCACTTAAACTTGAAATCCAAGTAATTGTAAAAATCTTTTCTGTGTGCCGAAAAGCTTCTCTGGGTCATTACAAAGCTCATGTTGGAAGGCTCTGAGCAAATCCCTTTCCATCTCTAGGTCTGAGTCTCTTCTTTTGGAAAATGAGGAGGTTGGACCAGAATCTCTTTAATGGATGGTCTCAGGTCCCTTCCACTTACCTTTTAGGATTCCAGGTGGGCCGTGTTTCTAATCCAACCAACCAAGATCTACTACTGTGCTGTGAAAAACAAAACACCAGATAACTGTCCTGCTAAAGAATATAGAATAAAAGTAGAAAATCACCCCTTTGTCATCCCTAATTGAGCCAGGCAGGGATCTCCAAGAGATGTTAAAAGCATTGGGTGAAACATAGAGAACAGCATAGTCATGCAAAGTAACACATACAGATTAATTATTAGTCCCAAAGAGAAAATGTACTTCAACAATGGGGAGACTAAGCAAGCAGCAACACTCAGAGAGGGACACCCTGGCATGGTGTCCCTCCCGATGGGGCACACTCTGAAGTACACGACATCATCGCGAACTACTAAGGTCCCAATGTTCAGTTTAAGTACAATCATGAAAAAACAGACCAATCAGGTCTCTCTGGCCTCTACTTTCACCCTGTCCCTCCTCCAACTGTCCCTTTCAGCCCCTCTTGATTTATTGCAACTCCCACAGCTGGGGTTTCCAGGGTACATACAACTACAACATAAAGCAGGAGGGTGCAGGGAGATTTCGTTTTCCACTGTATGTCAGGGCTCTCCAGAGAAACAGAACCAGCAGAACCAGTGTGTGTGTGTGTGTGTGTGTGTGTGTGTGTGTGTGTGATATGATTTAAGAATTTAGTTCATGTAATTGTGGGGGTTGGCAAGTCTGAAATCCATAGGGCATGCCAGCAAGTCTGAAACTCAGGCAAGAGTTGATGTTGCAGGGATGCCTGGGTGGCTCAGTGGCTGAGCCACCTTTGGCTTAGGTCGTGACCCCGGAGTCCTGGGGTTGAGTCCCCCATCGGGCTCCCAGTGGGGAGCCTGCTTCTCCTTCTGCCTATGTCTTTGCCTCTTTCTCTGAATTTCTCATGAATAAATAAAATCTTTTTATTTTTTTTTTATTTTTATTTTTTTTAATAAAATCTTTTTAAAAGGAAAAAAAAAGAGTTGATGTTGGAGTCTTGGGTCCAAAATCTGCAGGGCACACTGACAGACTGGAAACTCAGAAAGGAGTTGATGTCATTGTAGTCTGGAATCCAAATTCTCTCCGTTCTGAGAAGACTCCATTTTCTGTCTTAAAGCCTTCAACTGGTCAGGTGAGGCCCACCCACATTCCTGCAAGTCATCTCCTTTATTTAGTAAATAGATTGTGCACATCGAACACTTCTACAAAGTGCTTTCACAGCAATATCTAAACCAGTGTTTGATGGAACAGCTGGGCACCATACCCATCAATAAACTGTACCAAGGCATGTACTCACTCTGACCATCCATCTAATTCATTTTTTAGCTATATCCCCACTTCTGTTTTCTCCACCTTTATTTCAAAATTTATATTTTTCATTTCTAATACTTCTGCTTGATTCACTTTCCTTATTTCTTGTTCCTCTTTGATATTGTGAATATCGTCCCTTATGTCCACGTCATGCTTATTTAAAATTCTTGGTTTGTTTGTCCTAATACACCTTCATCAAATGGCAGTTTATTAACTTTATTTTCAGGGAGATGTGGGCTCCTTTCGCCTCTGCACAAGGATCTCAATTATTCAGTCTGGTGTGTGTATTGAGAGAGGAAAAAGGCCAGTTCCTGGTGTGTGTTAGTCCCAAGAAATTTGACTAGAGGGGAGGATGAAAGCTCTAGGGTCCACCACACAGCTGCAAGTGCTCCCTCTGGCTGACACTGTCTCCAGCTAATCATGGTTTCACCTTGAACCAGCTTTAGCAGTCTCCTAGTTGGCATCCTAAGTCCTGCTACTTTGGAGGGGCAGGTGCGTGAATGAATCCTGAGCGCCACTGTCTTTGATTTCCAACCAGCACATGGAATTAATTTGCATGAATGGTGTGAGGTAGGAACCCAACCTCATTTCTTTCCCCATATGGATAGCCAATGTTCCTGGCACTGCTCACTTACTAAATGGCCCATCCTTCCGTTTGCAATGTCACTTCTATATATCACATTTCCAAATGTTCCCTTTCTAATTCTGGGCTCTGCATTCTGTTCCATTGTTCTTTTTGTCTATCATCTGATTTACTACAGCTTTATAATGAACCTTTACATCTGCTACGTCTATCTGGTAGAACTTGCTCTTCTTCCTCAAAATTGGATTGACAATTCTTGGCCCTTTCCTTTTCCATTATAATTTTAGAATCAGCTTCTAAGCGAGATCAGTCAGTCAGAGAAAGACAGATACCATATGATTTCACTCATATGTGGAACTTAAGAAATCAAACAAAAGAACATGGGAGGATAAAAGAGAGAAAAACCAAGAAATGGACTCCTAACTATAGAGAACAAACTGATAGTTACAGGAGGAGAGGTGGGTGAGGGATGGGGGTTATGGGTGATGGGGATTAAGGAGGCACTTGCCCAGATGAGCACTGGGTGTTGTATGGAAGTGTTGAATCACTGAATACACCTGAAACTACTATTATGCTGTATGTTAACTAACTGGAATTTAAATTAAAGCTTTAAATAATAATAATAGGGAATCCCTGGGTGGCTCAGTGGTGTAGCGTCTACCTTCGGCCCAGGGTGTGATCCTGGAGTCCCTGGATCAAGTCCCACGTCAGGTTCCCTGCATGGAGCCTGCTTCTCCCTCTGCCTGTGTCTCTGCCTCTCTCTCTCTCTCTCTCTCTCTCTCTCTGTGTCTTTCATGAATAATTAAATAAAATCTTAAAAAGAAATAAATACATATTTGTTTTAAAAAAGAATTTAAAAAAATAAAAAAATAAAATAAAAAATTTAAAATTTTCAAATTCCATTGAAAATCTTAATATTTGGATTGAAATGCACTGACTCTACAGATCAATTTGGGAAGAATTGAGATCTTTACACACAGTTATCTCAGATTATCTCTCCCATTTCTTTAGGTCTTCCTTGTCTGTTTGTTTAAGATTTTATTTATTTATTTGAGAGAGAGTGAGAGCCAGAGCAATCACAGAGGAAGGGGCAAAGGGAGAAGCAGAATCACTGCTGAGCAGAGAGCCTGATGTGGGGCTCAATCCCAGGATGCTGAGACTGTGACTTGAGCCGAAGGCAGATGCTTAATCCGCTGAGCCACCCAGGAGCCCTTCTTTGTTGCCTTAAATTTTAGAGTTTTCTTTATTTTTTAAAAAAAATTTTATTTCTTTATTTTTGAGAGAAAGAGAGAAGCAGATTCCCCACCAAGCAGGGAGCTGGATGTGGGGCTCGATACCAGCACTCTGGGATCACCACCTGAGCTGAAAGCAGACTCTTAACCAACAGAGTCACCCAGGCACCCTAGAGTTTTCTTTCTAAAGATTTGCCCACCCCCTCCTTTTAAAGTTTTATTTATTTATTTATTTATTTATTTATTTATTTATTTATTTATTTATTTATGTAATATCTACACCCAACCTGGGGCTAAAACTCACGACCCCAAGATCAAGAGTGGCATGCACTTCCAACGAGCCAGCCAAGCACCCCTCTCTCCTTTTAAATTATTCCTAGTTACTTTTTAAAAAATGTATTATAGACGGCACCCTTTTTATATTTACATTATCTAAGTACTGGCTATGGGAATATAAAAGGACAATTGCTGGAATCCCTTGGTGGCGCAGTGGTTTGGCGCCTGCCTTTGGCCCAGGATGTGATCCTGGAGACCTGGGATCGAATCCCATGTTGGGCTCCCGGTGCATGGAGTCTGCTTCTCCCTCTGCCTCTCTCTCTCTCTGTGTGACTATCATAAGTAAAAATGAAAAAAAAAAAAAGTACAATTGCTTTTGGCATATTGATACTCTGATCAGTGAACTTACAAAACTCTTATCAATTCTGATAATTTGTGTACTCTTTAGAGTTTTTTTTAAACAGACTCTTTTTTTTAAATTTTTTAAAATTTATTTATGATAGTCACAGAGAGAGAGAGAGGCAGAGACACAGGCAGAGGGCGAAGCAGGCTCCATGCACCGGGAGCCCGACCTGGGATTCGATCCCGGGTCTCCAAGATCCTGCCCTGGGCCAAAGGCAAGCGCCAAACCGCTGCACCACCCAGGGGTCCCTCTTTAGAGTTTTCTATGTAGAGCAATTATATCATATGAAAATAATAAATATTTGTTTTTTCCTTTCCAATCTTCATACCTTATATAACTTGTTTTTCTTGTCTTACTATGCTGGCTGGGACCTCCAGAGCCATATTGAATGTAGTGATTGCTGGCATTCTTGTTATTCTCCAGTTTTTAAAAGGAATGCTTTTTTTTCTACATTTTTTTTTAAGTAGGCTTTGTGCCCAACATGGGGCTTGAACTCATGACCCTGAGATCAAGAGTCGCATGCTCTATAGACTGAGCCAGCCACGCGCCTCTAAAATGAATGCTTTTAATGTTTCATCCATGAAATTTACCCATCCTGTAGGATTTTTGTAGATAATTTTTATTAAGTTAAGGGCATTCTATTTTTAGGTTGGTAAGAGATTTTATATTGAATGGGTGTTGGTTTTATTGGCTGGTTTCACTGTATCTGTGAAGATGACCTTGTGGTTTTAATCTGCTAATATGAAAAAATCACATTCCTCAATTTTCTAATAATAAACCGAGTCTGCATTCCTAGGATAAACCCATCTTGTTTGCGTATTATCTTATGAATTGCAAGATTAAGTTTGCTACCAGTTTTTCAATGTTGTTTGCAACGATATTCCTGAGTGAAATTGGCCAAAACTTTTCCTTTCTTGTAATATCTTTGATTTTGATGTTTAATCCATCTTAGTAAGTTATATTTTTCTATAACTATGAGAGGAGTTGCCCATGTGTGTTTATTTCAAATTTACTGGTATAAAGTTGTTTACAATATTCTCTTGCTATCTTTTTATTATAATTATTTAAAATATCTGCTTCATCTGTAGATATGAGC
Source organism: Canis lupus dingo (assembly GCF_003254725.2). Taxonomy (NCBI): domain Eukaryota; kingdom Metazoa; phylum Chordata; class Mammalia; order Carnivora; family Canidae; genus Canis; species Canis lupus. The sequence goes on along the minus strand of NC_064252.1, from coordinate 26,446,360 downwards.
TTCAATCCCTAATATTGTTATTCCAGTCTTCAATTTTATTGACCAGTGTTGCAAAAAATATGTTAGGTTTTTGGTCTTTTTAGAGAACCAATTTTTGGCTTCATGGATTATTTTTATCATAATGGTTTCTATTCATTAATTTCTGGGGTTTTTAAAAAATAATTTCTTTGGTTCCAAGGTGCAGGGCTCATCCTGTTGATCTTTATCTGATTTCCTAAGTTGGTTGCCTAGTTCATTAATTGCCAGACTTCTAAATTAAGCATTTAAAATTTTAAAACATTTCCTCTTGCACACTACTTTATCTGCAGCCCCCCAAATTTTCACTTTAGTTACTTTGCAGTCTTAAGTATTTCCTAATTTTCATTATAAATTTTTTCCTTGCTCCATGGGTTATTTAGTAGTATGTTTTAAAATTTTAATATATAATGTTTTAAGTAGTTTTTGTTGTTAATTATTTCTTGGGTTTTTTTAAGTTTTTTTTTTTTTTTTTTTTTTTTTTTTAAGAGACAGAGAGAGCACATGTACAGGGGCAGAGGGAGGAGAGAGGATTTTAAGCAAGCTCCATGCCTAGCACAGAGCCCCACATGGGACTCAATCTTATGCCCCTGAGATCATGACCTGAGCCAAAATCAAGAGTCAGATGCTTGACCTACTGAGCCACTAGCCACTCCTATTACTAATTATTTCTAACTCAATTGTATTGTCAGGAAAAATGATCTATATGTTACTGATTCTTAGAAATTGGACAAGATGAGGCACCTGAGTCGCTCAGCGGTTGAGCTTCTGCCTTCAGCTCAGGGTGTGATTCTGGAGACCCAGGATTGAGTCCTGCATCAGGCTCCCTGCATGGAGCCTGCTTCTCTCTCTGCCTGTGTCTCTGCCTTTCTCTCTGTGTCTCTCATGAATAAATAAATAAAATCTTAAAAAAAAGAAATTGGATGAGAAGTGTTTGAAAGTCACTTTGGTATAAAATAATTTTTATTTATTCATTTTTTTAAGATTTTATTTATTTATTCATGGGAGACACAGAGAGAGAGAGAGGCAGAGACACAGGCAGAGGGAGAAGCAGGCTCCATGCAGGGAGCCTGACATGGCACTCGATCCCTGGTCTCCGGGATCAGGCTTTGGGCTGAAGGCAGCGCTAAACTGCTGAGCCACCCAGGCTGCCCTAAAATAATTTTTATTTTCCAATTTTTGAGTACATTGTTCTGTACATGTCCATCAAATAAAGTTGGTTCATTGTATGTTTATATCTTTTCTAAATTTAGTGACATTTTTCTCTTTGATTTATCCATTTCAATGAGAGATATGTACATTTACTATGATGCAAAATGTGTCAGTATCTCCTAATGGTTCTTTTTAAATTGAATATGGTTCGTGCCTATTTTATTTTATATGTATGAATGATATACACAACTTTAGACTTGTATTTTCTTGGTGAATTGAACTTTATATTGCATTATATAGTCATGCTCTTTATCACTAGGAATACTTTTCCCCTTACATTCTATTTTGTCTAATATTCCCATAGATATGCTAGCCATCTTTTTCTTTTTTTTTTTTTTTAAGATTTTATTTATTCATGAGAGACACACAGAGAGAGGCAGAGACATAGGCAGAGAGAGAAGCAGCCTGACATGGAATTCAATCCTAGAACCCTGGGACCGCGACCTGAGCCAAAGGCAGACGCTCAACCACTGAGCCACCCAGGTGCCACAAGCCATTTTTTTCTTAATATTTTATTTTTAAGTAAACTACATCCAACGTGGGGCTCAAACCCACAACCCCGAGACCAAGAGTAACATGCTCTACTTACTGAGCCAGCCAGGTACCCTCCTTAGCCACCTTTTGGTTAATATTTGCCTGCTATATATTTTCCCTTCCTTTTGGCTTTGAAATTTTTATTTGGTTCCTTATTATATCTGTCTGATTGTTTTTGATAATCCCCTATCTCTTTCTCATACATTTGATACTTTCTTTAGTTTTTTTTTTTTTTTTTAAGGATTTTATTTCTTTCTCTGAGAGAGAGAGCATGAGTGGGGAGAGAGGCAGAGGGAGAGGGAGAAGCAGGCTCCTCACTGAATAGGGAGTCCAATTCAGGGCTTGATCCCAGGACCCTGGGATAATGACCCCAGCCAAAGGCAGACGCCTAACTGACTGAGCCACCCAGGTGCCCCTCTTCTTTAGTTTTTAAATACATGAAATATTCCCATTTTATATCATGATCATTCAATGTCCCAAAGCTGAACCCTTAGCTGGTCTGATTCTGCTGTCTATTATTTCAGTTGACTTTATCTCGCTTTTTTAAAAAATATTTTATTTGTTTATTCATGAGAGACACAGAGAGAGAGGGAGAGACATAGGCAGAGGGAGAAGCAGGCTCCCCATGGAGAGCCCAATGTGGCACTCGATTCCAGGACCCCAGGATAACGAACTGAGCCAAAGGCAGATGTTCAACCATGGAGCCACCCAGGCACCCTATCTTGCTATCTTATGTATTCATGTGTTTTGTGAGTCTTGCTTCTGAGTTCTTATTTAGTGGTATTTTATCTGCAGGAGTTCTCTGAGGCTTGGATTGAGAAGATGTGCATCTTCCTGGTGCCTGATGGTGCCACCGACCCAGCACCATTAGAAACTAAATGTTCAATTTGGGATTCTTCAGACAATGAGGAAAGAGTGAATTTAGGCAGGAGGGCCAACTGGGTAATGTCAGGGTCCTACTGGCAATCCCTCTCTGTCCTGTACCTGTGGGAAGCCCCCAACAGCCAGCCTACAACCCTCTGCCCTCTGGTTTACCCTTCCAGAGAGAGGACATCCCTCTGAGCATCAGAGCTTCATGTGGGATCCAAATCAATCTTCCACTCTCCCGGTCTCCAGTGCCCCCCTCAAGCCTGTTAAAACTTCAGGGTGCCAGAGCTGTGTTAGGGAAGCTCTGACTTCAGACCTGCTCATCACTCTGGGTTCAACCTTCCTTCTTTTTTGTGTTTTTAATGATCTATTCCTGTTGTTTATTGTTTGTTCATTTGTTTCTTTTCTTTCATTTTAAGTTTTTGACGGTCCAGACTTCCATATTGCTAGTCTTGCTCTTTTTAAAATTTTTTATTATTTATTTTTTAAATTTTTTATTATTTAAATAAAGATTCTTTCTTTGAGGATTCCAAGCACTCATTTTATTTATTTATTTTTTAGGATTTTATTTATTCGAGAGTGACCAAGAGAGAGTACAAGCAAGGGGAGGAGTAGAGGGAGAGGGAGGAGCAGATTCCCGCAGAACTGCAAGCCAGATAAGGGGCTCCATCCCAGGACCCTGGAATCATGATGATGTGAGCTGAAGGCAGATGCTTAACCAACTGAGCCACCCAGGTGCCCCCCAAACACTCATTTTAAAGATAAAGTCTTTCATCTTTCCATAAATCTTTCTCATCTTCAGTGACTTCATTTTCTGCCGGGGAGCGGTGAATTTGTTGCCTGCCGGATTTCAGCCAGGCTTCTGGATTTTTGGTTTGCAGCCTCATTTGGAGTGGGAGGGTTTTGTTTTCTTTATCCTGCCTTTTTTCTTTTCTTTTCTTACCCTCTGGGACCCAGAGAGTTGCTGTTGCCTCTACCAGGCTTCCGGATGCACAATCCAGAAGCAGATCTCATGATATTTTAGGGCTCCTTCTATAGACATATTGGGGAGACACTGAAACCACAGTTGAGGCACCAGTGGGGGGCTTGCTTTGGCATATAGGGGGGTAAACTAAATCTTCATCCTCCCTCTCTGGACCGTCCACTTTCTCTAAGTCAGAGTCCCATGCCAGGATCCTCCCAGTTAGAGCTTTTGCTTCCTTTCCTGGTGGCAGAGGGTCACCCTGGTTGCTGGCTTCACGCAGGAGCCTGGCTCAGGTTCTGTCTCTTGCAGAGCATTTTAGATTCTATTACCCTACAAAAGCCAAAACTTCAGTAGCTACTTGGATCTAGAGTCCACGTGCCCTTGGCTTTGGCCCTGTCCCCATTTTGTATTTTTACTGCATGGGGTTGTTTATCTTTGAGCCTGGGGATTGGCCTATTTAATTTTACCTTCTTATGCTTTGTTAACCATTGCTCTATGTATGGTGCAGCAGTTTTTCTTGGCTTTTTATGGTCGTTATCTACTGCTGTACAGCAAATTAGCCCAAAACTTGGCAACCCCAAACAACAGCCATGTTATTATTATGTCGTGAAACTTTGCTTCAGGAATTTGGGCAGGGCTCAGCTGAGTGATTCTTTTTTCCCATGTGGCACCAAGTGAGGTCATGTGGTGGTATTCAGTTGGTACCTGAGTCAGTCTAGAGGGTTTGGGACAGTGGGGACAATGACTAGAAGGACGGGCTCAGCTGGGACTCTCACCCTATGTAGGTACATGAGATCTTGGTGGTCTCAACATATCAGACTTTTTTTTTTTTTTTTTTTTTCACATCAGACTTCTTAATGTGACAGCTTAGGGCTGTGTTCCAAGAGATGGGGAAAGTGCTCTTTTTTTAAGGCCTGGCCCACAAAAATGCCAGAATATCATTCTATTGATGAACCATCACAGGCCTGCCCATATGCAAGGGGAGGAGACATAGGCACCTACTACCTATGAGAGGAGGGTCAAAGAATTTGTGGCCCTAGTTCATCTGCCACCCTAATTTATTTTTGCTCCTCGGCAGTGAGATCCTTTAGGTGAAAGAACACGTGCTATTGGATCCCAAGGGGTTTTAGAGACCTGACACAGAGTGGTGTCACATGTGTGTTGAATGAACAGCTAGATGAATTCAGTACATAGGCTCAGAGCTAACTAGACCTGTGGGCACCTCCTTCATCCCTTCCTTGAGAAAAGAATGAGATTGCTGTGTACTTTCTTTAGACAGTTGAAGCATGCTGCTAAGCCTCCAGAAAGATCACAGTAGCAAATTTTTAAGATTATAATTCTGCTGGGATTCATACACTCAGATCCGATGAATGCATTGGATCTCTCTGCCCAGACAACTCCATGCCGTCACAGGAAACAGACCTAACACCTCCCGTACCAAAGCAGCCTCAAGGGGGCAGGAGAGAAGGAGCAAAGGCAAGCCCGGCTCAGCCTGGACTGAGGACTCAAATTACTGTGCAGCTCTAGGGTTGCAAAATCTTGACCTGCAAAGAACAGTCTGGCTTCCTCCTGTGGGCCTTCCATTAACAGGGAACACATAAACACAAATGGTAGGAGAGGAGGGTGTGTCTATAACCTGCTAGGTGGTTTTTGATGTGTTTTGTTTTGTTTTTGTTTGTTTGTTTTGCAATGCTAGGTGTTAAGTGCAGCTTCATGGGGGACCCTGGACACCTACCCATCTTTTATAACTTTGTGCTTCTAAGAAAATGCCTACACAACCTGCTGTACATACCTCCCTAGAAAACCAATGGGGTCAGGAAGGCCAACAATGTTTACTAAGCTCCTTCTTTGTATCAAGCACAATTCTAAGCACATTTTGTGCATTCTCTCATTTAATCCTGACAATAATCCTCAGGTTTTTTTTTTTTTTTTAAGATCTTATTTACTTATTTGAGAGAGAGAGAGGGAAGGAAGGAGAGCATGAACAGAGGGGGAAAAACAGAGGGAGAGGGATAAGCAGACTCCCTGCTGAGCAGGGAGCTTAACTGGCTGAGCCACCCAGGCGCCCCCTCAGGTTTACTTATAATAAAGTACTATTCGGGATGCCTGGGTGGCTCAGTGGTTGAGCTGTCTGCCTTTAGCTCAGAGAGTGATCCCGGGGTCCAGGGATCAAGTCCTATGTTAGGCTCCCTGCAAGGAGCCTGCTTCTCCCTCTGCCTCTCTCACTGTGTCTCTCATGAATAAATAAGTAAAATCTTAAAAAAAAAAGTACTATGCTTATTTCCATTTTTCATATTAGGAAACAGGCCCAGAGGGCTAAAGCCATTTGCCCAAGGTGACTCAATGACTATCAGACGGAACCAGGACTTCCACCCAAGAATATCTCCGTCTGCAGCTCAGGTTCCTAAATACCACCCTTTCTGAGATTTAAATCCATTGGTGTCATCAGATCTTAATGCTGGAAGGGTTAGAAACAGTCTCTAAATTTTTCACTCCTTATGCTCCCATGCCTAGCACAAAGCCTTAGGTGTGCTTTGAAGGTGGGCTTCAAATAAAGATTTGTTGAGAGGTGCCTGGGTGGCTCAGCCTGTTGAGCATCTGCCTTTGGCTCTGGTCATGATCCCAGAGTCCCAGATGGAGCCCTACAAGGGGCTCCCTGCTCAGCGGAGAGTCTGCTTCTCCCTCTCCCCTGGCCTCTCCCTTGACCACGTATGCACTTTCTCCATAAATAAAATCTTTTTAAAAAATTAAAAAATAAAAGATTTACTGAATAAGTGAATGAATATTACTTAGTGATTCCACCCATCACACCCAGATTTATTCCCCACTTAAAAAATGTGTATAAATCATATACAGTGAAAGTCGCCCTTTTTTATGGACAAACATATATTGTCAATCATATGTATAACCATCATCACAAACAAGATATAAAATGATTCCATCATCCCCCAATTTTCCCATGCTCCTAACTAGTAAATCCTCAAACATGCCCTCCAGCCACACTTCTAGTCCCTAGCAACCATTGATCTGTTTTCTGTTCCTATAGTTTTGCTTTTGCAAAAAGGGCACATAAAAGGAAACATACGGTCTGTAGCCTTTCGAGCTTGGCCTCTTTTACTTAATATAACACATGTCATTGAGCATATCAATTGTTCATTCCTTTTTATTCCTGGGTAGGATCCCACCGCATGCAGTGTTCCGCAATTTGTTTATACATTCTCCAGTTGAGGGACATTTGAGTTGTTTCCAAATTTTAGCTATTACAGATAAAGCCGCTATAAGCATTCTTATGCAGGGTTTTTCTGTGTGAACATAACTTTAAATTTCTCTAGGGTAAATACCTAGGAGGGGGGGTTACAGGGTCACATGGTAAATGTATAAGCTACCTATAGAAGAAGCTGATAACCTGTTCTCCTAAGTGGCTATACCATTTCGTATTTTCACCAGCAAGGTACAAGAGTTCCAGTTGTTCCAAATCCTCTTTAGCCCTTGATAGTGTCAAATTAAAAATTTTAACCATTTTAATAGGTATGTGGAAGTACCTTATCCTGATTTCAATTTACATTTCCCTAATTCATGATGATGGGCATCTTTTCATGTGCTTAGTTGCCCTTTGTATATCTTTTTTGGTGAAATGTATTTATTCAAGTCTTTCACCCATTTTCTAAAAAGCAGATTTTTCTTATTGTTGACTTTGTAGAGTTCTTTATATATTTGGGAGCAAAATCTTTTTTTTTTTTTTTTTAAGATTTATTTATTTATTTTAGGGAGTGAGAGAGCACAAGCACAGGGAAGGGCAGAGGGAGGGGAAAACTTTAGCCAACTCCTCCCGGAGCTGGAAGCCCAATGCTGAACTTGATCTCAGGACCCTGAGGAGGTCATGACCTGAGCCCAAAACAAGAGTTGGATGCTTAACCAACTGTGCCACCCAAGGGCCTTTGGGATTTAAATTATTTATCAGATGTATGCTTTGTAAAAATTTTCTTCCAGATCGTAGTTTGCCTTCATTCATTTTTGTAACAGTGACTTTTGAAGAGCAGTTCTTAATTTTTTTAAAAAATATTTTATTTATTTATTCATGAGAGACAGAGAGAGAGGCGCAGACACACAGGCAGAGGTAGGAGCAGGCCCCATCCAGGGAGCAAGATGCGGGACTCGATCCTGGGACTCCAGGATCACACCCCCTGGGCTGAAGGCAGGCGCTAAACCACTGAGCCACCCAGGGATCCCCCAAGCAGTTCTAAATTTTGATGAAGCTCAATTGATTAATTGTTTTCTCTTATGGATCATGCTCCACATTATACCTAAGAACTCTTTGCCCAACCCCAAATCACACAAATTTCTCTCATGTTTTCTTCTAGAAGTTTTATACAATCATAGCAGCTACATCATGAGGTTGCTGTATCAAATGGGAGCACAGGGCCTGGCCCAGAACTGACCCTCAGTACACAGAGCCTAAGATGGACGTTTGCCTAGGTGATACTTGGAAGAAGTGCCTCACACCCACCACACACTTCCTCTGCACAGACCTATGTCCTTTCATCAGAGAATGACAAGATAGCAGGAAAACACATCCTTCTCCAACCCGATCCTGGAACCAAGGAAGGTCCCTGGACCACCGAGAGAGGCGGTTAGGACTACAGGTCATGGGAAGAGCCAGACCCAGAGGGTGTAACCAGCCCTCCTCTAGCCGGTCTGCTCCCATGACCCCTGGAGGCCTAGCCCAAATTGTGATGTGGTTCTGGGGACTAGGGTCTACTTCTTGAGAACCTACTGTGTGCCAGACCATTGGCTCCAACAGGGAACGAGACAGAACCCACCGAAGAGCAGAAGAAAACAATGAACAAATAAATACATAATTAGTGAATTAAGGAAAAGGATGGGGGGGGGGGGTCCATACGTCCAATAAAAAATCTGCTGCCCTTCCTCAGCCTCCGCCTCTGTGCCAGGTGTCTCGGGCCCTCCAGGCGGGGGATGGGGGTGCGCAGACACAGGCGCCCGTGTGATGTCAGCCTAAAAGCCAGGTGGAAAGGTCCTGGGGAGGTGGGGGCTGCGCTTTGGGGGTTATTCATTCTCGGTCATTCATTCAGTCGAGAATCTGCATGCTGCGCGGGAAGACAAACGAGGCCCCCGCTGCTACGCTGGGGGGCACCCAGCGGTACGCACCGAGGGGCTGGGACGCCGCTATTTGGGGCGCGCCCCTCCCCACCCCGCCCCCGGCTCCGCGGAGGTCGCGGCGCTAGCGACGAGCGCGCCCCCCGCCCGGCCCCAGCACGCGCGCCCCCGCGAACCAGCGCGCGCCCCCCGCCCGCGGCCCCGCGCCCCCCGCGCACGACGCCCCCTGGCGGGGGCCCTGGGCGACGCCGGCCGCGCGAGGCGGGGAGGGGGCGGGGGCGCCGCGCACGCGCAGGGCCGGCGGCGCGCCGAGCGGGGGGCACCGCGCGGGTGCAGCCACGATGGAAGGGGGTGCGTACGGAGCGGGCAAGGCCGGGGGCGCCTTCGACCCCCACACCCTGGTCCGCCAGCCGCACACCATCCTGCGCGTCGTGTCTTGGGTAAGGACGGCGGTGGCCCGGCCGCGCGGGCGGTGGCGTGTGGCGCGCCCGGGCGGACCCCAGGCCAAGGTGCGGCAGCCGGCGGGGAGCCTTGCGGACGGGGTGCGGGCGGCCGCCGCGCCCTCCTGCGGGGGCCGGGGCCGGGGCCGGGGCGGGGGCGGGGGCGGGCTCGGCGCCCGGGTTCGCGAGCGGCCCCCCATCGCGGTGACCTCCAGGCCGCGGCTCTGCAGCTGGCGGCTCGGGTTGCGCGGTGCCGCCGGGCGGGTCGGCGGCCGTGGGGACTGAGCACGGGGTCCAGGTGGCCCTTGGGGGGGCGGGTGGATCGGGGCGTGGATCCTCACCGGGGCACGCCGCGCCCGCCGTGGACGCGCGAGGAGGAGACGGCCGGAAACCCGGTTTGGTGGCTTAGCCCGGAAGGTACGGAGCGATGCGGCGGGGGCCGGACACCTGGCTTCCACCCGGGAGCTGCGTGACCTTGGGCCGGGAACCACCCGAGAAACGTTCCTGCGGGAAGAAGAGTTACGTCCCGAGGTGGGGAGAGGCAGCTCCTCTCTCATGCCTCAGTTTCCCGATTTGTTGAGAGGTGGGAGGAGCTACCTTGGGCTCTGATATTTACCCCCAAGCCATGACCGCGCCCCCCCCCCCAAGTACACCTGGATGCTTGTGGGGGGAAGATAGGGGAGAGGTCCTCTACACACAGGGAAGAGCAGAGAGGCCTGGTGGGGGTCAGAATTCCCCCAGCAGTAGGGGGTCCCTGCTCAGAATTGGGGTTGTGGGGGAGGAAGCTGGGACAGGACTGCCAGCAGAGAGGGAGGGGTTCAGATGGTCTGGACAGCACCCAGGGGAAGAAGGCCTGCTGCGGGAGGGGGTGCCTGGGGCTCCCTCGGGTTTCCTAGCCATTACCCAGACACCCTCACTAGAGGGTCTCAGCTCTGCAGGCCTGGGGCCTGTTCCTGTGGGCCCACACCAGAAGGGTTTAGACTGGGGACACTGGGCAGGGTCACTGTCAGCAACCCCAAGGGGCTACACCTGAGGCCAGCTTAGCCTCAGGGTGCTCAAGGTCCCTCATTTCCTGGGTTTTCAGGGTAATATTAGGGTCTGATGGGTGGGACAGCTTGGGTGTTTATCTCTGGCCTCCCAGAGAGAATGGAAGCTAACTGTCCTTTGAAAACGTTAAAACCTCCTCCTGGTGCTACAAGAAGCATGGCCTCATGTAAACCCCTTTCTTCTCACGTACCCATCAGATGGGGAGCTCATTGAGGGGGGAAGCCCCAGTGGCACCACAGGGCCTGGCAGCGGGCTGCTACCCCAGGCACATCCATAAGGTTTTGTGGCACTGAATTCATTCACCTGTGCCAGTCTCCAGCTCCCCAGAGACCCCGACTGGCCCTTGGTAGAGCTGGAACTCTGGGGGGCACCTGTCTGGTTAGGTGGGCCAGCTCTGTGCTCTGCTTCCCTTTGCCAGCCCCTGGGCCACTGGCCCAGGAGGATGAAGCCACTGGCTTTGTGAGGAGGTGTGGGCAGTTTGCCTGCTTGGGTCGCTTCTGCCTGTGATGGCTTCATTTAGTAAAGCTTCATCAAGTCCACTGGGCCCCTAGGGAAGGCGGCATGACTCAGATCCAGCCGTTAGTGCTCAGGGATCCTATAGTCCCACTGGGAAGGGAGCCAGGTTCACCCCCCGCCCCCCCCCCCCCGCCTCCCTCAGGCATGAGAGCCAGCCTAGGGGTCTCCCCAGGCCATGAGAACCAGCCTAGGGGTCTCCCTGCTGCAGGAATCAGAGAGGCATCGTGGAGGTGATAATCAAATTGGGCCTTGAAGCATGAGCAGGGTTTCTGCATGTGCATGTCAGGGTGTGGGGAGACATCCCAAGCAGAAGGAAGGAAACTAACTGCTGGAGTACCCACCATGTGCAGGGGTGCACACACGGTTACCTAGCTAGGTCCCCCACTGCATCCCTTGAAGAAGCAGGCTCAGAGGGTCCTGAGGTTACAAGCATGGAGGCGACAGACAGAGGGTTCGAACCCAAATCTTGGAGTCTCCAAAAAGCACATCGATTGCTCCCAATCCTGAAATCCAGGATTGGAAAGGATAAAGGTCATCCGGGCCAACCACCATCTAACACCCAAATCCCCCCACAGCCTTCTAGCTCTGCTGACTTTACCTTTGTGTGAGGAAAGCTTGATGAAGCTTTACTAAATCTGCTGATACAGGCTGATTGACACCTTCAAAACATAGTTTTTTTTTTTCTGGTCACAAAAGTAATGCGTGATGACTTTTGGAAAATATAAACATCACTTCTGATGGTCGCACAACAACATAAAGGTACCGTACTTATACCACCGTACAGCTAAAAATGACTAAAATGGTACATTTTATGTCATATGATTTTTAACACAATAAAAACATTCAGGAAAAAGAAACCATGTGTGATCCCACCACTTAGGGAGGCGCAGTGCTTCCTTCGAGTCTTTTTCAAAAATATGTAGTGAGCTAACATGTTTTAACATGTTTTAACACGCTGATGAGCATGTGGAAGATGCACTTGATGACCCATCCTTTGCTCTGGTGCTCCCTGGGCACCCCACCTTGGGGTCAGGGAGGCATCAGGCTTCACCTTCAAGCTAACAAAGTCTGAGCTCCAGGGCTGGGGTGACCAGTTCATCCCGGTTTGCTGGAACTGTCTCAGCTTTAGCACCCAAAGTCCTGTGTCCTAAGAGCCCTTTCGTCTCACACAAACCTGGATGACTGGTCACTCTGTCCAGAACAACTCCTGTGTTTCTTTCTCCTGGAGTGGCCCTAGCCACACGCACACGTGGGCTTGTGATTTCATGGAATTTGTGAAAGACAGATCTCATTTCTAAAAGAGGGACCCCCATCCTGTAAAGCTTCGGGGCCTCTCCAAACCTGGATCGTCCCTGGAACCTGAGCCACCGGGGCAGAAGCAGGTCCCCCGGCACCTCCTCTTGGCTTCCTCTGCCCCTCTCTGCTCCTTCCCTGCCCACTGACCCCCAGACCTGGTAGGGTGGTTATTCACAGCAGGAATTGAGCGCTTTGGTTGGTTACGTGGGGAGGGAGCTGGCGAGCCCTCTGGCTCAACTGACTGGGACCTTTCCTGCCTGGAGCCAGGAGGGAATGGCCAAGTTGGGGCAGTGTCTGGGGTGAGCTCGGAGCTGCTGCCTCTGACCCGGGTGATGCTGGCTGGGGGCCAGGAGCAGGCTGCCTCTGGGCTTCCCCACGCCCCGGCTGTGACCACCCCTTGCCTTGGTTCCCCCGGCGCAGTGAGGAGGCTGAGCCTGGTCAGAGGCATGCCAGGACTGCAGCCCATCGGTGGGCACCTTTGTTCTGGAGCCACGAGGGTGCATGGAGCTCCGGCAGGGAGCTAACTGGTTTCATGTAAAGGACCACCTTGTCTGTGGACTTTGCACTCTTCTAGAGGGTCGTCAATCTGACCTGTGGCAAAGGAATATTGGCGCTGGTAGAGGAGAGGGTTGTTGCTGTTATAATGTTCAATTTGAGCAAAACAGAATGCTAAAATGTTTGAGTTTTTGGCGTTTTCAGGGGTGATTTCTGAAGGGCCTTGGCTGTAGCACCCCAGGATTCTGTGAGTAGGGTGGGTAAGGTAACAGAATGAGGCACAGGCTGGAGGTCTGTGGGGTCCACATTCAGTGTACTCCCCGTGGCTTACTGTCTAGGTCACTGTGGCCCCAAGGTGGGGGTGGGTGGGTCTCATCTTTATCAGCACCCTCAACCATCCCAGGGAACGCTGAGTGTAAAACCTGAGCTTGCTTTGGGAACAAAGCAGCTTCGAGATGAGACCCCTCGTCCCCTCTCCCATCCAGATCACTGTACTGTAGCCATCCTGCATCAAAAGTCCGGAGCTGTGGGCTGGGTGAAAGGGGTCCAGAGTGGAGAGAGAGCCTCTGGCCAGCGCCGGCATTCAGTCATTCATTCTGCAAATGCCAAGTCCGTGCCTGGTATCAGCCTGCATGTCCCATCAGAGACGCTCTTGGTCCGGTGACACACACTCTTTGGGAGGCTTGAGACACTACAAGAAGAAAATCCAGTAGAAATAGCTGCCTCTGCCAGGGGGGCATGGAGTCATGCCCTGAGTCACCTTCCAGGGGGAGGTGACTTCTGAGTTGGTTCTGATAAAGAAGTGGGGAGGGGCATTCCAGGTGGAGAGAACAGCATGTGCAAATATCTGGAGGCGTGAGGTCTGGTTGGGCTTTAGAAATGATGGTGAGCTCTTGGGGGTCCCTGGTGCGTGAGTGAGAGTGACATCACACTCTGTGAGTGTGCTCAAGAGTGTAAGGCAGGAGGTGGCTCACAAAAGGCCTTGGATGGCAGATGCACACACTGGACTTTATCTGAGGGCCGTGGGCAGCCACGGTGACTGTCAGGTGGAGGTGTGGCTTGAGAGGGTTCGGGGGTGGGGGGCAGGTGTCCTGGCAGGAAATGCGCGGCCTCATATAGCCTGTCCTCCCAGCATCTGGCATGGCCCGTCACTAACGTGGAGCCACGTCCGTGGAGGTAGATCACATGCTCCTTTGGCGTTTATCACTAACAGGCTTGGAATCTTCTTTATCTTTTCATCTGCCTGTGGCTGACCTTTGGCTGGTCCGTCTCTCTCAGGTCTAGGACAGAGTCAGTGGCAAGGTCTTCAGGAGGCCCTGGCTGGTGGCTGAGGTCTTCAGGAGGAGTTGATTGATGGGATCCTGCCTTGGATCTTAGGCACTTCTTCATGCACAGTGCAGGAGTGTGGCAGCCTGGGGGAGCCTGGGGTTTGGTGTGGGGAGCAGGATCACCTGAGCAGGGCCTTGGATAATCCTGGCCTCTCCTCCTCTCATCTCTGACCTGCGATTAGAATGCTTAGATTTGGGGCTGACTGGAAGCTTTGCAAAGATGGAAGTTGAAAGGGCCTGCTGCACATCTGCTCCTCCCAGGTCTGTGTCATCCTGGTCGGGCGGATTTTGTTACCTCACTTTATTTTTTTTAAGATTTTTATCTGAGAGACAGAGAGACACAGAGGGAGAAGCAGGCTTCATGCAGGGAGCCCGACATGGGACTCGATCCCAGGTCTCCAGGATCAGGCCGTGGGCCGAAGGCAGCGCTAAACTGCTGAGCCACCCAGGCTGCCCTGTTACCTCACTGTAGGTGAGAAGCTGAGGCCCAGAGAGGTTAACTGGAGTAGCTGGGATCACAGCCTGCAGCTTCCCACTTCGGGAAGTCCCCAGCCACACGGGGGCAGTGCCCCGTGACCTGCTCCTACGGGGACCCCTGTGCCTGTCCACCTGTTTACGGGGAAGCCAGGAGGCAAGCCCCAGCCTGGGGAGAAAGAACAAAGGCTGGGGGTGGAGGGGCGGAGAGGAGGAAGAACCAGGAGGGAAGGAAGGGCAGATGGCAGAGCTGGCAAGGGAGCCACACTTGGCATCCAGACCAGGAGAGCCAGCTGTCCGGTAGGAGGAAAGGCAGGACAAGCCATTGGGAAGTGCCCACGGGCTGGACGCCTGAAGCCACATTCCGCAACCCCTCTGACCTGGATGGGTGGTATGACCTGAGCAAGGTGCCATGGGGTCCGGGCCTCACCTGTCAGACGGGAAAAGGATACTCAGATTGGGCTGGTGCTTCCCAACCTTTATCCTCAAAGAAATCCCACTCTCACTCCTAATGGACTCCAGGTTGAGGACTTTTGTACTGGTCAGTCTTTGGAAAAGTGATATAGTGAACCACACCCCCACAGTGCTTTCAGGGCCCCTGCAGCAGGGGGGCCTGGGCCCCAGGTCCATATATGGGAGCAGAGCGTCGGTTGGATCCTGGCACGGCGGCTCATACTCCTGTGTTTCTGAAGGACACTTCCTCTCCAGGATGGAATCATGCTCAGCCCTCCTAGCCAAGGAGTGAAGGGGACTGGGGGGAAAGGGTGGCTGTTTGGCTCCCACCGCCCTTGGCTGCCAGGCCCGAACTATTTAGAACACAGTCATCCAGAAACCCCAACAAGCCGGGGCTCTCAGCTCACGGTCCAGGGGGCAAAAAGATGTGGCCTGTGTCCCCAAGTCTTTAGCGCCACGCTGAACGCCCCTAATTGTAAATTGCTGTCACCCACCCCCCACAATCCTGCTCCCCTGCCAGCTTTCTTAAGGGAGCTCTTCTTTCTCTCATGCCTTCCCTCTGTTGAGCCTGGAGGTGGGACAGGGTCCTCTTGGCTCCCAAGGCTGCTTCCAGACCATTCAGCTCTGACTCTCGTGCCCACACTAGATCCCCTCATCTTGGGCCAGCCCCAGGTCACTCCCCAATTCCTTGAAGGCGCCTACACCTCAACATCACGCTCTCTACCACTGCCACTGCCTTCATTCCTGGTGATTGTAGCGCCCACTCTGTGATCCTGCTCCCACCCTGGCCTCGCCTCCTCCCGCAGTCCTCTCCTCCTGGCTGAGCCCCTCTCGCCAGGTGTAGCCAGGTGTAGCCAGGTGCACAGGAGGCCCCAGGTGCAGGAGGCCCAGCCCACCTTTCCAGCAGCTACATGCGCTCAAGTGGCCACCTCACTGGCTCTCTCTCATTCTCGATCCCAACAGCCCTGGGCCTGGGACCCTTGGGCTGTGCCCTCGCCCCATCCTCCCTGTCCCCCTCCAGCTGGGCTCCCCCGCAGTCTCACCCACCCGCACCCCGCTCCAGCCTCCTGCGTGGGGCACTCACCCTCCCCTGGGCTCTCTCCCATTTGTGACCCTGCAGGCCTCACTGCGGCCACCAGCGCCCCCCTCCCCCTCCTCCAGCCGCTCTGGCTCTTGCCCTTAGGCTTCTGGATGCCCGACGCTCTCCTCACCCCTGGGGGCCTTTAGATGACCTGTCTGGTCACAGTCTCAAAGGATTCTCCCTCAGTTTCTCACCTGCACCCCGCTCAGGCTTCCTCTCCCTCCTCTCCACCATCTGTGACCTCCTCCTTGCCAAATCCACTGTCGCTTGTCATTACCAGCTCTCTGAGCCCGACCTGGCCGGCAGTGAGGGGTTTATCTGTCCTCCCCTCGGACCCAGCAGCCACAGGACACAGACACGCTGTCGTGTTCTGTTTGAGGCACCTACTGGGGTGTGCTGGGGGCCTGCCCTTTGCCGAGGCCTCGCCTCATGGTGGAGGGAAATGTGGTGGGGAAACCGGTAAAAAAAAAAAAAAAAAAATACAGAAAGGAGCGCACGGCCAGAGTGAGGGGACACCCACTCAGGTCAGACCTGGGAGGTGACAGACAGTTGAGATAAGAAGAATGGGGCCAGCCAGGTGGAGAAGGGGGAGGAGGAGTTCCAGGCAGAAGGAGCGTCGTGGGAAAGGCCGAGAGGTGCGCCAGAGCAGAGAAGAGGTGGCCACCCCCGTGGGGTAAGCTCTGGGGGGGCAGAGTCTGCGTCCATTACGTCACTGTGTCCTAGTGCTAGGTGGTGCGCGGCGTCCTGTCAGGGCTCCATATGTGGGGAAACGAGGTGGGAAACTGCACCGCTCTGCCTTCCTCTTTCCACCCACCGTCCCTATTTACGGTTTCCCACCCAGCCTTCAAGGCCCAACTCAGGTATCACCTCCTCCTTGAAGCCTTTCAGGATTCCACTCCCACCCCTCACCTCCACCCTCCCCCCAGGCTTGCTGTCTCCTCCCTGCTTCCTTTGTGCCCCTTGTGAGCTGCCGAAAAGACTCTCAAAGCAGAAGGCATTTCCCTCTTTGTGTCTTTTCTTTTTCTCAAGAAACTGAGGCAGGGCCTGGGACCAGATTATCCGCCGGAAGACATTCCGCCAAGGGAAAGAAATGCTGTCAGGCAGAGACCGCATAGAGCCTTGGTTTCCCCATCTGCAAAATGGGGAGAGCAATGCGTGCCTCATGGGGCCGTTGGGGCATAAGCGGAGTCCTGCCCAGGAAGGGCCCAGACGGCGCGTGGTCAGTGTTCACGGTGCTTCATCACGGGTGGCACTGCCCCCCCCCCACCTCAGAAAGTTCAGAGGTGACAGGGCCTGGGTGAGGAAGGATGTGGCCGTGGCAGGTTGTGGGAGGGGCCACACGGGTACTCCTGCCACCGAGCAGCAGCCCAGGCCCAGGCCCGTCAAGCAGCTCTGCTCTGGGTCTTGGTCTCCCCCTGCCCCCTGCACTTCCACAGCCACAGGACAGTGGAGCCAGGGCCAGTGGGGACAGAGGGGAGCCCTCGGATCAGCAGCGAGTCAGTACCTCGGGGCCAACGGTCCGCTTGCTCAGGCCCCTGCCCAGCAGAGCCCCCTCCCCACCCCCACGGCCGAGCCCTGAAGGATGGCTTGCAGGGAGATTACGGCCTAATCCCCTGCAGGTCACATCCGAGGCTTCAGAACAGGGTGCCCGGGAGGGGAGGAGAGGAGGGACCCCGGGAGTGCCCCCGCCTGACCCCACCTCAGCCCTGCGGCTCCACAGGAGGCTCTTCAGGAAACAGAGTGGCTGCCCGGTGCCTGTCATGTGCCCCTGCATTGGCTCCAGCCATTTTCCTCACATGACCCTACGTAACGCAGGGCCCCAGTCCCCTGAAGGGGGGGGCCTTGGCAGCCTGACTCATCCCTCAAAAGCACAGCTACTTCTTTCCTCGCAGCCTTTCCCTGGGGCCCAGGAGGCAGGATCGAGGACTTTGGTAGGGACACTAGCGGGGAGGCAGGTTCAGCTCCAGGTGAGGGAGAGGACCCAGCAGCGCCCCCTTCTTAGAGAGTGAGCTCCGCATGGTCAGAGGTGTGCAAGCCGAGGCCCAACCTGCGGATGTTGAGGAGGGAATACTCCTTTCTCCTGATTCCCATGCTGTCTGTGCCTCTGCCCACCTCAGGTTTGCTGTTTGCTCCCCTTGAGCCTTTCCTGACCCTCCCTCTAGGTCCAAGGATGGAGATGTTCACCCAAAAATGAACCAGTAAAGTAGGGACACCTGCGTGTAATGGTGTTCTCAAGAAAACAAGGCGGAGTATTGGAGAATATTGTGGGTCTGGAAGTCAGGTCCGGGGGGCTTCTCTGAGTAGTTGTCTTGCCCTGAGATTTGGATGTTGAGAAGGAACCAGCAGGAGCCAACCTGGGAGATCTGGGGACCTCTGGGTATTCCAGGCAGGGGGAACAGCCAAGTGCAAAGGCCCTGAGGCAGGAATGAGCTTGGGAGAGAGCTAAAGGAGAGTGGTGAAAAAGGAGTCTGAGGGGGATCCCTGGGTGGCGCAGTGGTTTGGCGCCTGCCTTTGGCCCAGGGTGCGATCCGGGAGACCCTGGATCGAATCCCACGTCGGGCTCCCGGTGCATGGAGCCTGCTTCTCCCTCTGCCTGTGTCTCTGCCTCTCTCTCTCTCTCTCTCTCTCTCTCTCTCTGTGTGTGTGACTATCATAAATAAATAAATAAATAAATAAATAAATAAATAAATAAATAAATAAATAAAAGGAGTTTGAGGAAGGCAGGAGCCCTGGGGTTGCAGTGAGGTGGGGGATTCACCGTGGGGGGTGGAGGGGGGACAGACCAGGGGAGTGACATGTTTAAAGGGATCTCTCCAGCTGCTGTAAAGGGGATGGTGCGGGGGTGGCAGTGGACATAAAGAGACTGGGTAGCTGTTGTCATCACAAGAGGCAGTAGTGGCCTGAGCCAGTGTGGGGAACATGGGGTAATTTGAGTTATTTGGGGGCAGGATGAAGCCAGAGGCCCAGCGCCATATTGGATGGCATTTAGAGGATGAGCCCAGTTTGGACTTCGAGCTCCTGAGTGGGAGCCAGTGTGTGGATGGATGAGGGGCGCTGGAGGTCACTGGGGCTGGAGAGGTCTGATGTGAGACCAGCAGCCCACATAGGGGGACCTCAGAGCCCTCCAGGGGGCTGGACTTTACCTCAGCCTTGGGAGGGACTGGTAGGAGTTGGGATGGCTGAGCACCCGCTGGCTGCCACGGGAGGAGGCAAGGAGGCCCAAGAGGAGGCTGTCCTGGGTCAGGCAGTGTCGCAGCCTGGAGGTGGGCAGCAGCCGAGACCATGGAGTACAGGGCTACTGAGCAGGTCAGCTGGCTGCCTGCAGGGTGCGGCAGGGCCTGGGGGCTCCTCCAGCTGCCCAGTGGGAACATGTCCCGGTAGGGGTGAGATGGACAGTGCAAGGAACTGGCAAGACCAAGGGCTCCCCTCTCTACAGTTTAGCTGGGGGGAACCCAGCATGTGCCTAATGATGTTTAGAGCCAGCCTCTGGGGAGCACCCAGCAAACAGCAGTGAGCTCTGGCCCTCATGCCGGCTGGCACAGCTCCCCATGGAGCCGGGTCAGCCTGATGCCCAGCAGGGGCGCAGACACAGCCTGCCAGCTCTGGGAGCGCATGTGGAGTCCGGTGGGCCCAGCCTCTCCTGAGTGGTGGGGCAGTGGCATGGCAGGTGTCTGTCCTGGGACTTAGCTTGTCCTGGAGTTTGGGATGTGGAATTCACTCCTGGGGAGGCAGCTGAAGGTAGGGATTCTGGAATAGGTCTGGAGGGGGGGTAGGCCTGGGCTAGAGCCTGGCACCCTGCTTACCTGCTATGTGCCAGCCTGTATGGGCCGGCTGGAGTCCAGGGCTGTCTGAGCCTCAGCTTCCTTCTCTGTGAAATGGGCTAAGTGAGCCTGACTTGTGGGGATGCTCTTAGATTTATTTTTTCCTTAGAGGTTTTTTTTTTTTTAATTTTTTTTTTTTTTATTCTTGAGAGACACAGAGAGAGGCAGAGACATAGGCAGAAGGAGAAGCAGGCTCCCCACTGGGAGCCCGATGCGGGACTTGATCCCAGGACCCCGAGATCACACCCTGAGCCACAGGCAGATGCTCAACCACTGAACCACCCAGGTGCCCCTCCTTAAAGGTTTTAAAGATACTTTATTTTTATTGGAGGGGGAAAGGGGCAGAGGGAGAACAAGAGAGAATCTTAAATAGCCTCCACTCCCAGCATGGAGCCTGACACAGGGCTCGATCCCAAGACTGTGAGATCATGACCTGAGCTGAAGTCAAGAGTCAGCCACTTAACCGACTGAGCCGCCCAGGCGCCCTTCCTTAGAGGTTTTGGTGAGGATTAGGTGACATGATTTTTGTCAGGCACTCCCAGTCGATGCAGATCCCCTGCAGAGGCTGTGGGTTAGCTCAGGGTCCCCTGGAGGAGACAGACCCAGAAGTGAGTCCCAAGCAGGAGTGTGTGCAGGATCGGGGTGGAGGAGAGTTTTGAAGGGTGAGAAGGAGTTCCATCCTATTTGAAAGATGAAAAATGTAGGGAAGGGTGTCCTGTGAGGTGGGAACAGCAGGTGCAGAATTATCAAACGGCCTGCGGCTGTGCAAGTCCTGGCCACCTGGGATGGCCAAGCCAGGTCGGGGAGGGGGAGAGGTGAGGCCAGGGTGGGGTCTGGCACTTCTGGGGTCTCTGTTTCTGTCTGTCTGAATCCAGTACCCCCAAGATCCTGAGATCCTGAGGCACCCCTGATTTGTTTTTTTGAGTTTGACATAGCTCTGTTCCAACGGCCATCTGGAATCCGTTTTTAAAAAGACCCAGGATTGGATTATAAAGGCAGCAAAAAAACAGCCTTGGCCCGTTTACATTTGTGCCTTAAAAAAATTCTTTTTTTCTAGCATTTTCTTTAGTTCCAAGAAAAGAGGTTGTTTTTCCTGGGCCTTCCCAAGACCAGGGGCCTCTCCGGGACCCCGCCCCCCGCCCTTAGGCTACCCTGTCCTGTGTCTAGGGCGCTGGTTCTGCCGCCACTGACCTGTGTCCCATCCCTCTGGCAGATCCCCTAGGCCCAAGGAGTTGGGCCACAGCCGCATAATCTCCTTCTGCGGAGGCTCCAAGTGCTCCCTGCTGCAGATGCAGCCTTAGCGAGTCCCCCTGGAGGCTGCCTGACTGGGAGCACTGGGAGCCCTGGAAGCACTGGCTCGGGGCCCAGAGAGACTTGGGTCTGAGTCTGCAGCCACCCTGACCACCTGCGGCCCTGGGCAGGCCCCCAGACATTGAGCCTCATGGAGTTAGGGGTTTGCATTTTGGTCACCCCACAGATCCTGAGAGAGCCCCCCGCCCTCCCACTGTGGATAGGGCTCCAGGGAACAGAAACTGGAGGCCCATCCCTGCTCGGGGCGCTCCTTCCCACATGGGTGGAGGGACAGCAGCTAAATGGCCAAGTTAAGCTGGGCCTTCAGGAGCCTGGAGGGAGTCAGGGGACCACAGGGACCAGTTGTGTGTCCTTGGCAACGCTTCTCCTTGTGTAGACTCTCAGGCCCGGGCCAGCTGAGGCTCCCCTGCCCTGGCCCAGCCCTGCAGCCTGCAGGGAATGTGGCAGGTGCTCCTCTGTCCCGGCCCCCGGCCCCACTTTGCCCTTCCTCATCTTCCACGGCAGACCCGTCAGTAGATGCTGGTGGCTTTACCTTCCACACAAATTCAGTATCCACCCTGTCCCACGGCCACGGCCACCACTGCCCATGCCAGCTCATCCCCTCCTCACTCCCTTGGGCGCCGCTTAGCCCCCAGGGGGTCTCCCGGCTTTCACCCTGGCCCTACACACTTTTCTCCATCGTACCCAAACCTAAGTCCTATCAAGTCACCCACCTGCTCTTAGGCCCAAAGTGGCTCCTGAACTCACCCTGCCCCTGGAGGCCTTGGGGGTCAGGCCCTGCGGACCTGGGTGACAGCTGCCTCCACCTCCACAGAACATAACCTCTGCAGGTAGAAACCAGGTTCAGAGAGGGAATGGTGCCAGGGGTGGGGGGGTGCAAGGGAGGCCTGGGCGTGGGGTGGGGGAGCACTGACTGGTGGGCAGTTGGAGGGAGGTGAGGCCAGGAGAGGCAGGGGGGCCGTACACCCAGGGCCTTGACGTCCAGCCCTGGAAGCTCGGACTGTGTCTGTGGCCCACTGTGGTCTACCTGGCCTTGCCCACCCCGCCACCCCCCCACATACTCTCCCTCCCTTCCCGGTCATGCACCTCTCCAACCCCACTCCTTGGTCACCAGCTCCAGCCGGGCTCTTCCTCCCACCTTCAGCCTTGGCCTTTTCTGTTCTGCCCAAAACACGCTTCCCCTCATCTTGGCAAGGCTGGCTGCTTCTCATCTGTGCTCAAAAACTGCTGCTTCGCCTCCCTTCCCTGACCACTGCCTCCTCCCTCCCTGCATCACCACTGCTGGTGCTTCATTATCTGTTCTGCTTGTTCAGTGTCAGGCTGGCGTTTGGGGACGCTGACTCCCTGATGCATGCAGGCCCACACACGTGTGACCTCATCCATTCCTCACAGCACGCCAGTGGTTTAGGTGCTCTGGTTGCCGTGCCTTATGGATGAGGGGACTGAGAAGGCGAGTCACTTGCCCAAGGTGACTGACCCGCGAGGAGTGCCTGACCACAGAGTGCCCTGTGTGCCCGAACCATGGGATGGGGAGGAGAACCAGAGCTGGCACGGAGCATCCTCTCTCTGTGCTGACCTTGGCACACACCTGCCCCTCCCGATTCCTTGGAGGATGTTGCGATCTTGTTCCTCACCCTCCTGGGGACACACTGTCTCCAGCACGAGCCTCCTGGCCTCTCCAGGGACTCCCTGCTTCTCTCTCTCTCCCAAGAGGGCCATGTCTTAATGGTTCCTCCTCTGCTGTCCCCAAAGCCCTGACTTCCGCCCGCCTGCTTCCTCCCCTCCCACCTCCTCTGGACTGCAGAGGGGTCCATGCTTGTTCCCACCCTGATGGAGCAAATCTGTCAGAAAGTGCTGCTCAGAGGGTCTCCCTGGTGCTCTTCCTTCTTTCCTGAGGCCTCCTGAGAAAGGAGTTAACCCTTGCGCTGCTCAGGGTACTTGCTTGTGGTTCTTCCAGTGGCCCTGCAGGGAAGGTTAATTTTTGCAGAGGACCAATCTGAGGCTCAGAGAGGTTGTCACTTGCATGAGGCCTCACAGCATAAGCAGCAGGCCTAGGATTTGACTCCAGCAACCCTGTGTGACTCCTCCAGTGTCTGGAATGCCCTCTGATCAAGAGGCTTTTCCATTCTGCTGGATTGGGGATGTCCGGTGACACCTGGAGCTGGTTCTCAGATTTCTGACCTAGCAGGTTCCTGGTAGGAACCTTGGACTTCTGTTGGTGCACAGGTCCAAGGGGCTGCGTGAGTGGCAGTCTGGGAGTTGTGCTGTGCACAGGTCGGGCAACTGGGCATCAGAGCCTGCCTTCCTCTCCTGGTGTCCAGCATCTGCCTTGCTCGTCCAGATTGTCAGGAGCCCAGGAATCCCGTAGACAATAGCTGTGAAGTCAGGGTCCCTCAGGTGGCTGGAAAGACTACCCTCCCTTCAGGGCCCATGTTCTAAGGCTGAGCGTCAGCAGGTCAGGTGGGAAAGAGCACAGGCCCAAGAGCAGGCAGCTGGGGTTCAAGTTCAGCCTGTACAGCTGACAACAGTGCCACCTACTGTTTCCGAGAATCGGTTTTCCTACAGCCAGCAACTCCCAGCTGCACGACTTGCCCTCCGCACTTGCTGGGGTGACTGTGAGGACACAGAGCCTGTGACGGAGCCACGCTGAGAGCGAGCATGCCTGCATGGGGCTGGACTGTGGCTGTGCGTACACACTCAGGTCTGGATTGGCAGAAGTGTGGCTCGGGCCACCGTGGCCCACCTGCATGCTCGTGATTGAACTAGGACACAGCCCCACAATCTTAACCTTTTTTTTTTAATCGCAGAAAAATTCACGCATTTGAGAGTGCACAGCTCAGTGGCATTTGTGTTGTGCAACTATCCCCTGTCTAGTTTCAGAACTTTTCATCACCCAATAAAAGACACCCCATGCTCATTAAGTAATCACTCCCCATTCTCCCCTCCTGCAGCCCTGGAAACCTCTGGTCTGCTTTTTGTCTCTGTTTTGCCGATTAAGGTCACAGTACTTAAAAGAAGTCATGTCACATCCACCTTGTGTGTTTGACTCCTTTCGCCTCTTTTTTTTCACCTGTTTTAAGGTTCATCCAGTTGTAGCATGCATGTGTTTTGTTGTTTGTTTGTTTTTTAATGACTGAAAACTATTCTATTATGTGGATATACCACAACTTGTTTCTCCATTCATCTATCAATGGACATTTGGGTTAGAATTCTTCTTTGGAGGGTTACATTGAAAGCCGAGAGACCCACGGGGGGCTAAGCGGCACCCAGGGGAACGAGGAGGGGCTGGGTTGGCGCGGGCAGTGGTGGCCGTGAGACAGCGTGGGTGCTGAATTTTTGTTAGACTTCTTCTTAACATACAGTGTCGTGAACCAGTGGTCTCCAAACTTTTGGTCATGCTCTACTTTAGGAAAAAACATTTGAATCAACCCTTGTGTTAAATGTAGACGTTTTTGTTTTATATACGTCACTACTATACCAGCAGCTCCAGTATGTTACAAAACCCACATGAAATATAGACATCTGAAAAGAAAAAAGAAATAAAGACATCTTGGGAGGATGAGATTCAAAAAATAATAATGCTTCTCATATTTTTTTCCCACACCTGCCACAGAGTTACTGCCTATCGTGAACATTAGCTGAGGATGAAAATGGGCCTGAAATGGTAGTTTCTTACTTTAGCAAAATTGGAAAATACAAAGAAGTGAAAACAGACCATAAAAATCCCCAGGACACACCCGAGGCTCCACTTGTTGAGTCTGGGCCTCGTCACCCTCAGTTTCAGGGGAGGCAAAAGGTAGGAGGAGAAAGCATGAACTTTTTTTTTTTTAAGATTTTATTTGTTTAGGGGCACCTGGGTGGCGCATCTGGTTAGACATTTGCCTTTGGGTCAGGTCATGATCCTGGGGTCCTGGGATTTGGCCCCATGTCAGGCTCCCCGTTCAGTAGGGAGTCTGTTTCTCCCTCTGCCCCTCCACCCTGCTTGTGCACTCTCTCTCTCTCTCTCTTATGATCAGCACACACAGCAGGGGGAGGTGTAGAGGGAAAGAGACAAGTAGACTCCCCACTGAGAAGGGAGCCCAACATGGAGCTCGATCCCAGGACCTTGAGATCATGAACTGAGCCAAAGTCAGAGGCTTAACCGACTGAGCTACCTAGGCACCCAAAACCTGAAATTTAGGATCTGTGCCCTGGACTCCAAAAACTTACCAGTTTTTATGACTCTAGTAACATTAATCAATACTTGCACCTTAACTGTCTTATCTGCCAAATGTCGATGATACTGATGGATTAGTTAACTGTTGCTGTATATTGAAACATCCCAAAATGAAGTGGCTTAAAACAACAGACACTTGCCATTTCCTAGTTTCTGATGTCAGCACCTGCTCAGTCACTGCCACAGGGTCCCTCATGAGTTACAGGGTGCTGTCAGCCAGAGCTGTGGTCTTATCTGAAGGCTGAGCATGGATCCGTTTTCAACTTCACTTATGTGGTGCTGGCAGGACTCAATCCCTTATGGGCTGAGGGGCTCCATTCCCTGCTGACTATTGGCTGGAGGCCTCCCTCAGTTCCATGCCATGTTCCATGCCTCTCCATAGGGCGGCTCAAAACATGGCCACTTCCTCCATTAGAGTGAGCAACCAGGGAGTGGCAAGATAGGGTAAGCAAGGTGGAAGCCAAAGTATTTGTAATCTCCTCACAGAGATGTTATCCATCACTTGTTTGCAATATTCTGTTGGTTAGGAGTGAATCACAAGGCCCAGCTCACACTCAAGGGGAAGGAGGTTGCACAAGGGTGTGAGTACCGGGTGATGAAGTCTGGGAGCCGGAGCCATCTTGGCTGGCTGCCTACCCAGCTGCAATAGACCTGTCACAGAGGGTTGTTGAGTTAACTGAGGTCCCACCTGCACCGCAGTGGGATAGTGCACGTCGCTTTGTAATTGGCAGGATTGTGACTGGTGTTACTTTTTTAAAAAATTAGTGTATTTATTTGAGATAGAACGAGAATGAGTGGTGGGAGGGGCAGAGGGAGAAAACTCCATGCATACTCTCTGCTGAGCACAGAGCTGGCCACAGGGCTTAATCCCAGGACCCAGAGATCATGACCCAAGCCAAAATCAAGAGTCTGAGGCTTAACCAACTGAGACACCCAGGCGCCCTTACTTTTTTTTTTTTAAGATTTATTTATTTATTTATTTATTTATTTATTTATTTATTTATTTAGAGAATGCACATGCATGAGAGTGTGCGTGCGTGCACGTGAGATTACATGAGCAAGGGAAGGGGCAGAGGAAGAAAATCTGAAGCAGACTCTCGGCTGAGCCCCCGGGAGCCCAGTGTGAGGCTCAGTCTCCCAACCCTGAGCTCATGACCAGAACTGAAATCAAGAGTCAGATGCCCAACCAACCCAGGCATCCCTAGTGATACTTGTTCATTTATCACACCTTCCATTTGCAGGGCCTGGGCAACAGGGAAGAGTTGGACCCAGGGACAGGATCTGGGGCTCCACAGAGGGGTGGGGAGCACAAGCTGGGGCTGGGCAGGTCCATCTCCCAGAAGGGCATGACACCACTCAGGAGGCCAGGTCCAGTCCCGGAGGAATTTTGGTGTCAGGGTGCAGGAAGACCTCTCAGGACCTGGGTGGGGGAGCAGTAGGGCCGGACCTGTGGTCAGAGGGTCCTTAGTGCCCAAGGCTGAGGAAGGAGGTGATCGTCCCCTCCTGTGCTGTGCCACCCTAAGCGAGTCGCCTGCCTTCTCTGAGCCTTCCCGCTGAAATGCATGCTTAACTGCAGCCCTGTGGCCATGTGGGGTGAAGAGGGCTCACTGGGGCAAGGGTCGGGGCAGGCAGCAGGCTGCCCAACCGTATACCCTTCTCCAAGCCCAGGGCTGGCTCGAGGCCCGCCTGGACCTCACGCCCGGCCTGGCCTGTCCCCACCCTGACAGGTGTTCTCCATCGTGGTGTTCGGCTCCATTGTGAACGAGGGCTACCTCAACAGCAACTCGGGAGGCGAGACGTTCTGCATCTACAACCGCAACCCCAGCGCCTGCAGCTACGGTGTGACCGTGGGTGTGCTCGCCTTCCTCACCTGCCTGCTCTACCTGGCCCTGGACGTGTACTTCCCGCAGATCAGCAGCGTCAAGGACCGC
This sequence comes from Canis lupus dingo, assembly GCF_003254725.2. NCBI lineage: Eukaryota > Metazoa > Chordata > Mammalia > Carnivora > Canidae > Canis > Canis lupus. The sequence goes on along the minus strand of NC_064252.1, from coordinate 26,419,244 downwards.
AAGAAGGCCGTCCTGTCTGACATTGGGGTCTCAGGTGAGTCCCCCGCCCCAGTGGGCGCCCCCTGGCTCCGCAGAGCCTGCCGCGGGCCGTCCTCCCACCTGCCTTCTCCTGCTTTCCAGATGAGGAGGCGCAGGTGGGTGAGGGGACCAGCAGGGGTCACGTGGCTGGCAGCAGGGAGTGGGGGGAGCGGGGGTGGGCCCGAGTCCCTGGAACAGCCCTCGGCTCCCCAGCAGGGAGTGGACAAGGCTTCCTGCCCTTCAGAGGCCTCTCTGGGCCACCTCGGGGGAACCATGCGACAAGTGACGCAGGGCTGCTGGCCTTGCGCTGTCCAGGCCCAGGGAGGGTGGGGACCTGACATGACCTGCTGCCCCTGTCCTCCGGAAACAGCCTTTGGCAGAGATGACCCGACCTCTTTCCCTGCGAGTTCTGAGAGTCTGATCACTGGGTGCTTTGGTTGAGGGGCAGGGAGGTCTCGGGTCTCACGTCTCTGGCTGAGACCCCACACACACCCCCAGTACCGGGCCTGAGACTCTCAGGATGAGCCTGGCTGACTGTAAGCAGTGAGGCCAGTCCCTGAGACTGGAAAGCTAGAATGACACGAATGGTTCTCAAAGTGTATTCCACGGAGCCGCTGGGTTCCCCAGCAGTGCCCATGTGGGAGATGTTGGGCCCTAGACACCCCAGCCCTTTGGCACACACGTTATCTGAGCAGCTCTGGGGAGACTCTGGGTGCCCACAGAAGATCTCATTGCCACGAACCTCCCCCTGCTAAACTCCCCAGGCCTCGGCTCTAGAGGTCCCTCCGTAACCTCGGGCTTTGGGCTTTGGGAGGCTGCAGGCACAAAAGGCAGTGCTCAGACCGCCCCCCCCCCCGCCCCCGCAGCCTCCTTCTACCCACTTCTCTGGGAGGCTGCAGTGGGTGGGTGGGCTGGGGCCTCAGATCTGTGCTCCTCCCAGAATGCTGCAGGGTGGTCTGCGGTCCCCAGGCAGGGATTCAGCTGGGAAATCTGTGTTTGGCTGAGATGACAGAAATGCCCGCCCAAGCTGACTGACTTTTTTTCTCTGTTTCTCCTGCCTTCCCTCCCCTTACCGCCTCTGGCTCTCCCCGGGGCTGCTCCTGGCCTTGCTGTCTGCACGGCCGACCCCTTTCTGTGCCGTCTCTCCCACTCTGCGTCTGACCCACCTTCCCTCTGCTCCCCTCTCTGCCACATCCCTGCCCTTGCCTCTCCCTTTGGGGTTTGGGGAGCATGGGAGACGTGCTCCCGAACCTCTCCCTGTTCCTCCCCACTCACCCTCTCTCACACCTGGCCCCTTCTGCCTGGCCCCGGTGGACACCCCAGCCTTCTGGGCCTTCCTCTGGTTTGTGGGCTTCTGCTTCCTGGCCAACCAGTGGCAGGTGTCCAAGCCCAAGGACAACCCGATGAATGAAGGGACAGATGCGGCCCGAGCCGCCATCACCTTCTCCTTCTTCTCCATCTTCACATGGGTGAGTACACGGCCCACCCCACCATACACCCGCACTCGCCCACCCCAGCCAGGGTCCCGAGCTGGTGGCCTGGTAGCTGAGCTGGGGACTCCATTCTGCTTCCTGGGGCCCATACGGCCCCCTGTTTCTCTCCTCGACACTCACATGAGCTGCTTCCTGAGGAAGGAGGCTCTTGCCAGTGCCAGCAAGGACAGTCACCTAGGGCCAGTAGACCCGCACTTTGGCACAGAGCACCCCTCCAGTGATCACAAACGTCCCTCCCAACCACTCTGGCAGTTGGATCGTGGGCGTTTACTATAACCTGTTACAGACACAAGCAGGGACCCAGACGGGAAGATATGGCTTTGCAGTTCCGAGGCTGGGAAGGAGCCCAGGCCTAGGCGTCAGGAAACCTGGGCCACATCGTGGGGTGGCCTCCATCTTCCCATCTGTAAAATCAGGAGATTGAATTTGGGGAGGGAGGGTGTCACAAACCCAGATGCCCACGGGGCAGGTGGGCAGCATATGAGGAATGATGAGTGGACCAGGTGGCAGGTACCTACCCCAACAAAGGGCACCCTCGACCCCTGTTCCAAAGCAGAAATGGGGATCCACACAGGCCAGGTCTCCTGTTTTCCAGAGAAGCCAGAAGTCTGAATTTCTGTGTGAAATCTGATCTTTATGTATCAGTAATTTATTCAAGTTAAAAAAAAAAAAATACTGTGTGGGTCAAAGAATGTCTCTGGGCCCAACTGGCCAGATGGCACCTCTTCCCCTCTGCAGGCTCCGGACCAGGCTGGGCCCCTTCCCCACTGGTTCCAGGCCGCCTTGATGTATTCTCTTATCATCTCCCTCCTGCAGATATCTGGGGTCACCTTGGCTCCAGGCTCCCATCCCAAGGCTTCTCCCCCCACTGCGCAGCCCCTTCCTTGCTGGCCTTCCGGCAGTCCTGGCTACCACCTGTAGCGAGGAGCCCCTGGGGCCCATCCTGCAAAGCGAGCTACAGCCAGCCCTCCCTGTCCCCCTGCCCTCCAGGGCTTGCCCTGCAGTGACTTCATGCTCTTTTTTGTTTGTTTGTTAAAGATTTTATTTATTTATTCATGAGAGAGAGACAGAGAGAGGCAGAGACACAGGCAGAGGGAGAAGCAGGCTCCTTGCAGGGAGCTCCATGTGGGACTCTATCCCAGGTCTCCAGGATCACGCCCCGGGCTGAAGATGGTGCTAAACCACTGAACCACCCGGGCTGCCCAACTTCCTGCTTTTTGTGAGGGCCCCTGAAAATCCATTTTCTCTTGGGCCCCCCTACCCCATGCAATATTAGGAGCTAGAATCTGGAAAGCACCTGTGGTTCAGGCCCCAGCTCACCAGCTGTGGTCACATCAGCACCCCCCCCACCCACCCCCCACCCCCCCACCCCCGTGTCCTCAAGGCTGGGCTGGGGGAATCCAGTGACCCCAGGGCATCTCAGACCAGGTGAGATGGTCCCCTTGTGTGGGGACCACCCAGCCCACCCAGCCCTGCAGGGACAGGTTTGGAGGTGTGAGCCCTGAGGTGGGGGTGGGTTCACACAGGAAGAGTGGGTGATTGGACATCAGGACTTCCAGGGGCAGGTCCCAAAGCCCGCCTGACAGGAGCCCACTGGCCACTGAAGCCAGCCTCCCCTCTGGCACATCTGCCTCTCCCCAGCCCTTCCCCACTGGCCTCACCCCTGCTCTCTCCTGGCAGAGCCTGACCGCAGCCCTGGCCGTACGGAGATTCAAGGACCTTACCTTCCAGGAGGAGTACAGCACACTGTTTCCCGCCTCGGCACAGCCATAGGCCTGCCCGGCTTCCACAGGCAGGGCCGCCCTGTATCATGCCCAGTGGCAGAGTGTGGGGGCGGCCTGCTGCCTGGAGCAGCCAGGATCAGGGCGTGCAGCGCAGGGGAAGGCTGGCCTGCGAAGCCAGTTCTGAGTCGCCACTTACTCATCTCTTGCCTCCTTTATGTTTCACCTGTCCATTCATTCAGTAAACATTTATTGAGCTGTTTTGTGCCTAGTGATGAATCAGACGGGGTCCTTGGCCCTAGGAGCCCACAGGCCAGAGAGGGGAAGACCAACAAAATTTCCCCCCAAACAGACTGCCGGGGGCTATTGGAGGGTTGGAGGTGGCTCATCTCTGGGCTGCCAGGGTGCTGACTGCAGACACAGTGTGAGTCCCTTGCTGCAGCGTGAAGGTTGACCTTACGGTCCCCATGGAGGCTGGCTGCTAAGGGAGGCCTGGCCGAGGACGTCAGAGGCTTCCTCACCTGGCTCTGCTCTCATATGCTGTGTGACCCTAGGCAAACCCCACATCCCTGAGCACAGTCCACTACCTGATGGACCAACCTCTCAGGGCTATTGCGTGGATGAAACAAAGGCTGGCACAGGGCTTGGCACAGAGATGCTCAATAAATGTAGTTCTTTCATGCATTCATTTATTCCCAGGAGTCAGACACACTCCCATAATCCCTACTCGGGGGGCAATTCTCATACGGTGAGTCTTTGTTCTTCCAAAAGACTCTGGCCTCCCAATTCTACACAGCCTCCAGCTGCCTGGGCAGGAAGCTCCTATCCCTCCACTCTCTGCAGGAGTTGAGGCGGTATGAGAGCAACAGGCCCCCAGGGTGACCTACAAAGAGAGTGAGCTTCCTAACACTAGAGGCATACCAGTGCAGACGGCTTGCTGCATGGGGGAGTATGTCCTGCTCTGAAGAAGCGACGCCAGGCGCACCACCAGGTCCCTGGGCTCTGAGCAGAACTCCCAGCCTCCCCTTTGCACCCCTGTCCAGCAGGGTCCCCTGCCCCCCAGCCCCTACCAGGCTCTTGTGGCCTCTTGCACTGACTAGCCAAGGGAAGCCTGATTTCCTCAGCTGGATCCCTTTACGCCTGGTCTGCCTTTCTCGGGCTCCTGCACTGCTTTACACGGCCGCCATTCAGGAAGGGCTGCCTGAGCTCAGAGCTTTTACCAACGACACAAATCAAAAGCCAGTGCCTAGTCACTGGGCTTCTGGAACTTTCTAGAATTAAAATGCCAAGCCCACTTCTCCTGCCTCTCACCAGATGGCCTTTTTGGGTTCCTCGTTGGTTTATTGCCTTCTCAGGGGTCTGATGAAAGGGAAGGAGATGAGGAGGGCTGTGGCCTGGAAAGAGGCAGGACCTCTGTGTTCAGGTCTGGGTTCTGGCACTAAGTCTGCCGTGAGACCTCCCTTAACTGAGCCTCAGTCCTCCCGTCCCAAGAGTGGGTATGTGGAGCATTAGCATCTTTCCATCTCGGATTACCCGCTGAAAAGATCTTTGGAGAAGGCTTTCAATGTAAACCTAAAAACTATGCTTTAAAATCTATTCCCTAGCTTGGTGTGGTCATCATCATCCATAATAACAATGTAGTAGCTGTTCCTCAAAAAGAATTTCTCACCTACGTACATACGCTGTAGACCAGTCTTTCCCCTACAGGTCAGATAAGGTTGGCAAATGCTGCTTGCCATAGTTTTCCCTTGGGGATCCCAGCATACATGAATCAAGGCTCTGACAAGTCCTATGGTCTTAAAACTTATTTTACTCCCAAACTTGTTTGACCAAGTGTTTCAGTTAGAATTAAGTTCAGCAGCGAATGAAATTGTAAGTAGCAGTGGTGTAAATGAAGCCCAGGTGTGAGAAGACAGCCCAGGACTGGCCGAGTGGCTCCAGAAGTCTTTACAGTGACCCGGGCCTCTTCTGTCCCTACAGTTCGGCTCATGGACTTCGTGGTCCCTGGTGGCAGCTAGAGCTCTAGCTGCCACATCTGCGTTCCAGGCGTCAGGCCAAAGGGTAGGACGAAGGACTGGGGGCGATTTGTTGGCCAGAACTTAGTTACGTGGTTACACCCAGCTGCGAGAGAGGCCGGCTTTGAGGAGATACCAACTGTTCTCTGTCCCACCAAAAATTTTTTTTCCCCGTGCCGCATAACAGCCCTGAGAACACAGTTTGAGGAGGATGTGGTGGCCTTTGGGCTACACTCCACAGCGAAGAACTTTTGGTGATGCATAGTGACCGCTGGGGATGGGGGACACGGGGCAGGTGACTTCTGAAGGTCCTTCTGGCTGGATGGACAGGGTGGCTCCAGGTGTGTGGAGGGCTGGCTGCAGGACAGACTGGCCCTGGGTCCCGCTGGGTTTCATCTTCGGTGCTTCGAGGATATTTAACCGCTATTGCCTGTGTCCTGTGAACTAACTGCCACTAACCCGCTCTTCTTGTCTCTCCTCTAACCATCCCCTCCCGTCTGTCCTTGTCTCCGCCGGCCCCCATCCCCAGGCGGGCCAGGCTGTGCTGGCTTTCCAGCGGTACCAGATTGGCGCCGACTCGGCCCTCTTCTCCCAGGACTACATGGACCCCAGCCAGGACTCCAGCATGCCTTACGCCCCCTACGTGGAGCCCAGCGCCGGGCCAGACCCTGCTGGCATGGGCGGTACCTACCAGCAGCCGGCCAACGCCTTTGACACCGAGCCCCAGGGCTACCAGTCGCAGGGCTACTGAGCTGCAGTGACCACTTACCCCTCGCCTGTCCCTGTCCCAGTCCCAGCCACCCCCCGCCAGCCCCCCCTTTCCCCCTGCCCACACCCAGACCCTGCTCCCTCCCAGGCTGCCCTGCCCAGTTTTTCAGCAGCCTCTGGGTTGTTCCACTGGGGTCAAGGGCAGCTCAGTACGGGGTGGGGCAGTAAGGTGTTGGGGGTGCATCTACATGTGTGTGCAAGTCTGTCCAGCAGGGGCTGGGGGTGTTTGTATTCATCGATTGTGTCATGGAGCATTCATCGAGTGCCTACTGTGTGTCAGGTATGTGCTTGACACCAGTGGTGAGAGACAGATGGTCCCAGGATGGGGAAGGCGAGGTACAGAGGAGCCCCACTGGTACCAGAGGTGGGAACTGGTGTGAAAGATAGACCGGGACGATGCTGGGAAGGTTTGGCTCCAGGGTAGGTGTGAACAGGTACAGGTACACATGAGTGCTGGGGTTGTCTCCATTTTATGGTTGAGGACACCAAGGCCCAGAGAGGTCAAGGCCCCTTGCCCAGGGTCACTCAGGCAGCCAGTAATAGAGTTGGGGCCAAGACTGACTGCAGAGCACCTGCTGGCCCCTGTCCTCCCTGCCCTCCCCATCCCGAGCCCAGGGCTCCACTGTCAGTGCTTCTGTCACTCTGGGAGGGCTTGGGGACCTCAGCCCATGAGATACCCTGATTCTGCTGCAAGCCAGGGGCCTGTTCTGCTCTGCTGCTCCCCATGGTGGGACAGCCCTGCCTCCAGGCCCCCTCCCCACATCCCCTCAGCCTCTCCCTCAACCCCTCCAGGGTGGGAGGCCAAAGGGGCTTGCCTCACTCGCTCGTCTCCCCATGTCTTGCTCCGGGCTGTGCGTGCCCCACCGGGAGCTCAGCACCCTCTTTCTGGCCTCCCAAAGGACTGACCATCGTCCTTGCCCAGGGCTGGGTGGACGGGGAGGCCCAGAACAGAGAGCGACAAAGTGGCAGAGCTGGGCTCACTGCCTGGGTTTCTTGGCTCCAGCCACCCAGCAGGTGGCCCAATTCCCTGCCCTGTTCTTGTGACCTCCCAGGAAACAGAACTGATCCGGGACACTGTGTCATCTTCCCCCCAGTCAGGGGTAGCCAGGGGGCTCAGGGGCTGGAACAGCCAAGGACGCAGAGGGGCCTTCCACCGGCCTTCCAAGAGGCCTGATGAGCAGAGAGGGCAGGGGCTCTGGAGCCAGCAAGGCCAGCCTTTAACCCGTTGCCATGAGACAGACTGCTCCCAGGATGAACGCTGAGAGCCCCTGGCTCGTGGTAGGCTGCAGTGGAGACAATAGCAGGTGTCTCCAAAGGCACAAGGACGGTTGGGGGCAGGGAGGGACTCTTGCTCAGGTGGGCTCTTTCCTGAGCCTCAAGGGATGGGGAGACCTTAGAGAGAGAGGTGTGGGGAGACACGGGGCCCCGCGTCCACTGTCCAGCCCCAGGGGGTCGCGGCTTGGCACCGTGCTGGATGTTCCCACCACCAGCGCCCCGTGCCCTGCCCCTGAGAACCCTCCGAGGCAAGGGATACTCACTTGCCTGTTGACTCAGCAGCTATCCTGTGCCAGGGACTCTGGAGACATGCTCGCTGGCCATCCGGAGATGAGCCCCATGCCAGCCACTGTACCCAGGGTCCACCAGAGGGCAGAGGATGAGGCGCCCCTGGGAGAGGCCAGGAGGATGGGTAGCAGTCAGCACAGCAGTGAGGGAAGGAGAAAGAATTTCCTAGGTAGAGAAGTAGCATCCCTCCCCTTAACAGAAGGGGAAACTGAGGCTCAGGAAGTGAGTGTTAAGGAGCTAGCAGTGGAGCATGGATCTGAATTTATGCCTGTTCCAGGCCTCCCGAGGGGCAGCCGCAGCAGGAGAGAACCCCAGACAGCTGAGCAACAGCTGGTTGTTGTTGACTTCAGTTTTCCACATCTGGGGAAGGGGCTCTGTGGTGTCTGGTGCCCCCCGCACCACCCCCCCCCCCCGGTGGCCCAGGTGGAGATGGGATGGAACCTGTACCAGACCAGGTTTTGGAAGCAGGGAAGAGTGTGGGCAGTTGTGGGTGTGCTGCTGGCAAAATGAGTTCTGTGCCCATACAGGACGCTGAGAGCAGTCCTTCCCCTCACCCACTCCCCACCAGACACCTCCCCTGCTGATGATCACCAGGAGACCCCAGGGTGCTGCCCATCGGTTCTCCCTGGGAATGGACCAGCTGCTCGTGAAACTGAGCTGGGGGGCAGGGTACCACTTACGCTTCCCCCAACCCCTGGGTGTTTCTTATAGACTCTCCCTGCCACCCGAGACCCGGAGACTTTATAGGACCCCTGCCAGGAGTGAGGGGCACAGAATCTTCTCACTTTGCGTTACTCACTCGACCTGGGGTACAGCCCAGACATGATCCCACCATCAGGCAGGGTGTTGGCAGGGGCCAGCCAGTGATGGAGTGAGAAATGGAGAGTGTGAGATGTGGGAGGGCGGGATTCGGCTGAGACCCAGGGCTCCTGACGCCCCTTCCGGGAGGCCAGTAGGGATGTCCTGCTTCCACTGGCTGAGGACAGCCCCCCAGGGGCCCCAGACTTAGAGCCTGTGCTCACGGGCCAGTGGTGTCCTCTTTTCTCTACCTGCTACTTCCCTCTGCCTCTCCCATGCTTCCAAGGCTTTTTTTGGAGAATCCCCCCCTCCCCCATGGCCTGACCTTGCCGAGTTTGGGCTCCCTCCTTCCACCAAGCACAAGCGAGGGCCCAGGAAAACTGGGTTCCACACAAGTTCAGACGGCAAGGACCGTTAGAGATGGTAGAGTCGGCCGGGAAGACAGTTGCTTGTCCACAGTCGTGCACCAAGTTAGAGGTTGGGGATCTAGGTCTCCTGCCTCTGAGTTAACACTCATCCTACACAGTCACAGGCTGTCTGCCTGGATGTGACCTCTGGTACCTGGCGGTGTGACAATCGATGACTAATTCCCCAGGGACTGGCATCCGCTCCCCTACTCCAACCTTCCCTGGTGGTTTTTGATCTTCAAAGACTTGGGGGTCCCAGGCTTCCCCATGTAACCAAGAGCCCCCACTTGTTAGCCCTGGAGGGCCCCCCAACCTTGGCCCAACACCCCTTTGATTCTCTAAGGAGCAGGAAGGGGAAGCACCCCTCCCAAGAGTTTGTGGGAGGAGGGGCTGATCCGGCCATCTCCCAGAGCTGAACCCTTGGTGTGACTCTCCCCATCCCCTGGTGCCCACAGCCCTTGTCTGGGTGTCCCCGCCCTCCCGCAGCGTAACTGCCTGTGTATAGTATAAATATATATATTTTCTATATATAAGATGTATAATATAAGGCTCCATAATTCTATCTATGTGTGTGTGCGTGCGTGCAGTGAATGGCGGTCCCCATCCTGGGCCCCTACTCTGGACTCCCTCACCACCTGGTTAAGTCTCAAGAGTGAATCCAGTGGCCCCGCGGCACCCTCCTTTATGACATCTGTCCATTTGTGGTGAACCAAGTGAAGGTGGTGACTTCTGGTGACATAGTAATAAAGTGAAGACAAACCCACCAGGTGATTGCGGCGTGTTGCAATGTTTTTGTTCATGCGTGTGGCTTGGGGTGGCCCATTCCCTCTCTCCCCTGATCTGTCACATGCTTTATTTGTTCATTATTGTTCAATACAAGTAAAATCACTACAGTTGAAGCCACTGGGATCCCCCCCCCACCTTTAAGTGTGTGCACACAGGCATACAGATGTACACACATACCCTGTCACCATTCACTATCCCAGTCCTTCTCTCAATCCCCAGAGGCACCCAAGCCACCATCCAGACGTATGCATATGTTTGCAGGACACTTTTTTTTTTTAAGATTTTTTTTTTTTTTATTCATGAGAGACAGAGACACAGGCAGAGAGAGACACAGATCCCTCGCAAGGAGCCCAAAGCGGGCCTTCATCCCAGGACGGGGATCACGCCGAGCGGAAGGCAGATGCTCAACAGCGAGCCACCCAGGCGTCCCTGCAGGACACTATTTACAGGTAGTGGCCCTAAACTGGCACAATGTTTATCCAGACACTGCACTGAGCCCTAGGAGTCAGCATTGAGTAAGGTAGACAGCCCTTGTCCTCACAGACATGATTTTCCAGCAGCCGCGTGGACATTAAACCAACATGCAAACAAAAACATCAGTTGCGAAAAGTGCTGAGAACGTCAGAAGGTGCCGTTTTGACCTGGGCTCAGATACAGACCCTCTGAGCAGGTGGCCCTTCACCTGAGCTCTCTCCAATGAGCAGGTGTTCAGTGGCACGGGCCTGGGCTGTGGAGCCATCCGAAGAGAGGAGCTGAAATGCGGGGGTGTCTGGCCCGGGAAGACCTTGTGGAAGGCGGGAGGCAGGAGAGGAGGGGGGACAGGCCACGGGGACTCAGGGCTCTGCCACGCAGGGCCTCGAGGCTGCTGTAGGAGGTGTGGTTCCGACCCAGCGATATGGAACCCACTGGAGGGCACATGACCTCCTGGTGTGTGTTTGAAAAAGACCCACTCCTGGGGTCAGATGGCAACCAAGAAGCTGCTGCCCGTTGTTCAGACAGGAAGGTCCCATGGGCACAGGGAGAACGGAGGGAATCTAGATGTGTTTAAGGCAAGAGCAGATGGGTAAGCGACGGCTTGAGTAAGGAGGGCGCAGCGGGGTGTGAGGTTCACTCCCCAGCAGAAGCGCGGGAGCCTGCGTGGCGTGGGTTGCGGAGGAGCCCAGGAGCCCCGGCCTCCGTATCGGCCTGTCAGTCACGGCGAGGCCACGCCCCCTCGCCCTGGCCAGCGGCAAGTCCCGCCTTAGTCCCCGCCGCGGGGCCTCCGACTGGACAGGGGTGAGCATCCGATCTACGGGACGCCCCTTCATTGGCATGCGGCACAGGCCCCGGGTGCCGAGGCGGTGCTTAAAGGCCCCACCCACCTCCGTGACTAAGCCAATCAGATTGCTTCCCTCCACGATGGAGCGAAAGGATTGGTCCATCGGAAGTGGGAGGAGCCTGGAGGAGACCCCGGAAGAGCCGAGATTCCGGGAGAAAGTGCAGAGCTGGAGTTGCAGTCCTCCTGGCTTCCGCCTCCCTCCTCTTGCTTTAAGGAGGCCCGGGGGCTGCAACTGCTTGCAGCGAGGAGCTCGGCTGCCGCTGGGAGGCTGCCTCACCCGTAACAGCCCTTCCCCGACGTTCCCCTTCCCCGCCAGTCTCCAAGAAGACCAGTGCAATTGCGAGCCGACCAGACAGCTGAGCGCATGTGCAATCACTGTTAACAAGACTTATCGCCTCATCACTATTATTACTTAACAGTCACACCGCCCTGCATTTGCATTTTCTGTTTGTGTCATCATCATTCACCTATTTCCTCCACTTTGAAGTTACCAAAGTACTTGTCACATACCTTACCTGCCAAAGGACTTAAAAAACTAAAATCTGAATCCAAAGGACTCGGATCTGCCGTGGGGAGTGGTGGTTAGGAAGTGGGGACTACTCAGTAGAATGAGCCTGAGCTGGAGAAGATGACTCCCAGAGTGGGATGAGGACATCACAGTGGAAGGTGTGCGCCCTCAAAGATGACCAGCCCTCCATGCTGTGATGTGGGTTTGATTGATTTATTTTTAAGATTTTAAAAAATTTATTCATGAGAGACAGAGACATAGGCAGAGGGAGAAGTAGGCTCCCTGCAAGGAGCCTGATGCAGGACTCAATTCCAGGACCCCAGGATCATGCCCTGAGCCGAAGGCATACGCTCAATCACCGAGCCACCCAGGCACCCTGTGATGTGTTTTTTCTTTTTTTTTTTTTTATGATAGTCACAGAGAGAGAGAGAGAGAGAGGCAGAGACATAGGCAGAGGGAGAAGCAGGCTCCGTGCACCGGGAGCCCGACGTGGGATTCGATTCCGGGTCTCCAGGATCGTGCCCTGGGCCAAAGGCAGGCGCTAAACCGCTGCGCCACCCAGGGATCCCGATGTGGGTTTTTAAAACATGATGATACGAGGACCATTTCTTGGACTTGACAGAAATCAGCCTGAAAGTGTTTTAACAGAGTCAGAATAATTTGGGGAAATATGAAAATCCTCTCAAAGAAATACTAGTTTTCAGAATCAGAGCCCCTACATAATTTTTGGGTCCTCTTATTCAAAAAGCAGAAAAAAGGGGCCCCTGAGTGGCTCAGTCAGCAAAACATCCAACTCTTTATCTCAGCTCAGGTCTTAATCTCAGGATCCTCAGTTCAACCCCTGAGTTAAACTCCACACTGGATGTGAAGCCTACTCACAGACAGCAATAAAGAAAAAAGATAAAAGTTCTGTCAGAGTACTAAAATAATTTTTTTCCTTTCAAAATATTTGATTCCTTTTCAAATGAAATAGGGGTTACAGGAGTAACATCGTAAACTTAAAGTTGCAAAGAAATATATTTTGTTATAATTAGTACATTTAGAGCTGATGATTTTTTATTTTATTTATTTATGATAGTCACACAGAGAGAGAGAGGGAGGCAGAGACATAGGCAGAGGGAGAAGCAGGCTCCATGCACCAGGAGCCCGACGTGGGATTCGATCCCGGGTCTCCAGGATCGCGCCCTGGGCCAAAGGCAGGCGCCAAACCGCTGCGCCACCCAGGGATCCCCGAGCTGATGATTCTTATGTAACAATTTGTCAAAAGATTTAAGTCTTTGAAAAATCAATTTCACATATGCCTGAATTAATTTTATAGTAAGTTTATACAGTGACATTTTAATATTTCCTCTCACATTTTCTGTATCTTGTGAGGTTGTTTTTTTCTTTTAAGATTTTATTTATTGGGGCAGCCGGGGTGGCTCAGCGGTTTAGCGCCGCCTTCCGCCCAGGGCCTGATCCTGGCGATTCGGGATCGAGTCCCACGTCGGGCTCCCTGCATGGAGCCTGCTTCTCCCTCTGCCTGTGTCTCTGCCTCTCTCTCTCTTTCTCTTATGAATAAACAAATAAAATCTTAAAAAGAAAAAAGATTTTATTTATTTATTTGAGAACAAGAGAGAGGGCACAGCAGGGTGAGGGACCAAAGGAGAAGCAGACTCCCAGCTGAGCAGGGACCCTATGTGGGACTCCATCCCAGGATGCTGGGATCATGACCTGAGCCACGAGGCACCCTTGTATCTTATGAAGTTGTACAAGAAACTGAAAGTGAGGGGTGTCTGGGGGGCTCAGCGAGTTAAGCATCTGCCTTCGACTCAGGTCATGCATGATTCCAGGTTCCTGGGATCGAGTCCCATGTCGTCGGGTTCCCTGCTCAGCAAGGAGCACGCTTCTCCCTCTCTCTCTTTCTCTCAAATAAATAAATAAAATCTTAAAAAGAAAAAAAAGAAAGAAAGAAACTGAAAGTGATACTTACCTAGCAGAGGAGATACTAAATGATCACCAAGGTGGTTCTTGCAGGATGAGGCTCACACATTGCACTTAGGAAATGTGGGAAACTCAAATGTACAATTTCTAATAATGGAGGCCTGCATTCATGGTCTCCTCTGGGCAGGGGGCACTGAAAGCGACTTCATAATTTGTGTATAATTTTAATAATCTGTTTAAGCACCTATTGCCCTATCTTTGATGACAAGAAAAATTACTTTTAAAATTGCCTTTCTCAATTAATAATCAAACTTCACATGAAAATAGAATTATTATTCAAAACAAAAAACAAAAAAATAAAAATAAATAAAATAAAATAAAATAAAATAAAATAAAATAAAATAAAATAAAATAAAAATAGAATTATTTTCAGGCACCTAGGTGGCTCATTCAGTTAAACATCTGCCTTCGGCTCAGGTCATGATCCCAGTGTACTAGGATGAGTCCTACAACTGGCTCCCTGCTCAGCAGGGAGTATGCTTCTCCCTCAGCCCCCTTCCCTTCTGCTCCTGATCTTTCTCTCACTCTCTCTCAAATAAATAAATAAATTTTGTTTAAAAAGCAAGAAAATAGAATTATTTTCTATAAAATGTGACCTTTAACTTTGAGTTCTAGTCCTAAGCCTCTGAATACTTGCTTTGCAAAGTTGCAGAGGTTTTCAAAATCAGGGATTCTGGGGATCCCTGGGTGGCTCAGTGGTTTAGCGCCTGCCTTTGGCCCAGGGCACCATCCTGGAGTCCCGGGATCGAGTCCCACATCAGGCTCCCGGTATAGAGCCTGCTTTTCCCTCTGCCTGTGTCTCTGCCTCTCTCTGTCTCTCTAGGTCTATCATGAATAAACAAATAAAATCTTAAAAAAAAAAAAAAAACAGGGATTCTAAACTCTGAAGAACTGACAACTCCTTGATATGCTTTATTGCAATGTCCATGTGTAGGCTTTGGTTTTGTAGTTATTTACTGACAGTGTCCTGCCCGAGCGCTGGCAGTTCCTGTCCCAGACTTAGGCTGCAGAGCTTACATTTGTGTAGATCTACTGGATGAGCTCTTCCATGGGGGGGTGGGGGGGGTCCCTTCTCTGACCATGGCTTTGGTGGACTGCAGCCATATTCTGCGGCTGCCAATCTGGGCACAGATCCCAGACTGGCCAGCCATGTGGGTGCACACTGGGTGGCCAGGCCAACTGCTCGGCCCCATGCTACCCACCATCGCCATACTTTCTGGCCAGGGCCTGCTCCCTGCCACCTGGTGTATCTTCTCTGTTCACACACATGCTTCACTGTCCCATTGGACTTCCTTTACAAAGCACAGGTTCAAGGAGAAAATTATTATGAATTTCAAGATGGTGGGAGCAGAGCGTTAAACCAAGAACTCGGTCCATTCTGAGCTGGGAGGCCTCTAGAAATGCACAGGTCACCCGCCTAGGAGTTCAGCCCTGTCCCCGCTCCAGTGCCCCTTCATTCTATTCTGAATTGTTTGTTATTTTAGTCTCCTTGTCAATGAGAAAGTGAACTTAACTGTGGGCCTGTCATATTGGCTATAATTATAATAAATCTGATCTTCATCCAGTTCTAGTTCCTGACCTACAGCTGTTAAAATCCTTGAAATTTCTGAATGATAGGGTTAAGAAGTACACCTTCTATTGTTCATAAGTCCCTTTCAGTCAGACCTGGGTGTATATTAATGAGGTAACTTTTGGAAAACCCCTAAGGATGGGGTGGGGTGGATTGGGGGAGCAGCCAAGTGATTGGAAGGTTGGAAGTTTCAGCCCCACCCCCTGACCTTTAGGTAGAGGAGAGAGGGTGGAGATTAAATTCAATCACCAGGGGCCAATTGATTTAATCAAGCATGCCTCCATAATGGAGCCTCCATAAAAATCCTGACCAAAGGGATTCAGAGAGCTTCTAGATTGGCGATCCTTTCAAGGTGCTGGGAAGGTGATGCAGCCAGAGAGAACATGGAAGCTCTGCTCTGCTCCCTACCTCCCTACCCCCTCCCCAAACCTTGCTGGATTCATCTTTTTCATCTGGCTGTTCCTGAATAAATAGGTAATAGAAAACAAAGCATTTTCCTGAGTCATGTGAGCCATTCTAGCAAATTATTGACTTACTCAGGAGGGAGTCATGGGAACCCTGATTTATATAGTCAGCAGATCAGAAGTAGGAGAGGCTGGGACTTTCCATTAACATCTGAAGTGAGGGCAGTCTTGAGACTGAGCCCTTAACTTATGGGATCTGACACTAACTCTAGGTAGATAATGTCAGGACTGAACTGGGGACACCTGGGTGGCTCAGCAGTTTGGTGCCTGCCTTCGGCCCAGGGCATGATGGCATGATCCAGGAGACCCCAGATCGAGTCCCATGTCGGGCTCCCTGCCTGGAGCCTGCTTTTCTCTCTCTGCCTGTGTCTCTGCCTCTCTCTGTGTGTCTCTCCTGAATGAACAAAATCTTAAAAAAGAAAAAAAGAACTGAACTGAACTGCAGGACACCAGCTGGTGTCAGAGAATGGGTCAATGTGAGAAGAAACCCACGTGTGGTGTCAGAAGTGTTGGTGCCAGTGGTAGTGGAGAAAGAATAGCATGTGGGTGGGTGTGTCTTTGTAGGGTCAGAGCTATGCTAAGCACGTTGTTAGCACTTTTATTTTACTTCTTTCAACACCTGTGATAGAGACATGAAGCTGAGTCCTTTGTACAGATGAGCTGCGCCAGAGAAGGGGCACGGCCAGGGTTACACTGGGCAGAGCCTAAAGAAATATAGTGTACTCACCTTTAAAATCCATGTTCTTGGGATGCCTGGGTGGCTCAGTCAGTTAAGCATCTGACTCCTGATTTTGGCTCCGGTCATGATCTCAGAGTTGTGGGATGGAGCCCAGGGTCATGGGATTGAGGCCCGCATTAGGCTCCACGCTTAGCAGTGAGTCTGCTTGAGATTCTCTCTCTCTCTCTCTCTCTTTCCTTCTGCCTCCTTCCTACCCCTCCCCACTTGCACTCTCTAAAATCAATAAGTAAATCTTTTTTAAGAACCCATGTTCTGGGATCCCTGGGTGGCGCAGCGGTTTGGCGCCTGCCTTTGGCCCAGGGCGGGATCCTGGAGACCCGGGATCGAGTCCCATGTCGGGCTCCCGGTGCATGGAGCCTGCTTCTCCCTCTGTCTATGTCTCTGCCTTTCGCTCTCTCTCTGTGACTATCATAAATAAATAAAAAAAAAAAAGAACCCATGTTCTAAGCCATTGCCTTTTGTTGAATTATTTTTATACCAGTATATGGTTGTATTGGTAATTCACATAAGCCTAAAGTCAGTTTTATGAAAAAACCGCCCCAGCTCAGAATGTTGTTGGATCTGCAAAGGCTTCGACTCTGGTCACCCTTCCATCCTCCTCTGTGCTGACCCATCTCTGGTGTCTTCCCACGCTTGTCCCGATTATGTGTCCTAGAAATGCTACTTCAAACATTTGCAAGCCCTCCAAAAACACCAAAAACCTTTTCCTCTGGCTTTTTCAAAACTCTGAAGGCTTTTCAAAAATGACATCAGCTGGGTGGTGGCATCGGTCGAGCCCTTGCTGTCAATGTGGCAGACTCCCAGGCTCACCCTTGGCCTTCTTCTCCATCCACACTCACTTCCTTGCTAAGCCCATCTGGTCCCATGGCTTGAAATATCCACTGAATGCTGATCATTCCCAAGCGTACACCCCCAGCGTGGGCCACCTGTATGTCCAACTGCCTGCCTATACACTGAGATATCCTCCTGCTTATCATGTGGAAAGCCAGACTCCTGATGTTTCTCCCCAGCTCAGTAAATGGCAACTTCAGATTCCATGTGCTCAGGGCAAAAATTCTTGGAACACTGTGGTTCCCCTCTCGCTCATATCTCACGTCTGACCCACTGGCCGATGCTACTAATAACTCTTCCTCATTCTGACCACTTCTCTCCACTTCCACTGGGACCTCACCATTCTCCTGGGCCACTGGACCACTGCAGGAGCTGCCCAGATGGTGTCCCTGCTTGCACCCTGGCCCCCTCCAGTCTGTTCTCAACACAGCAGCCTTGATGATAATTATCATAATTACTGCTCCCAGTCTACGGTGCTTAGAATGGGCCAGACACCGTTCTGAGTGCTTTCTTGATACTAACTTTATTTAATCCTCACAATAACCACACAAAGTGATTGGTTGTTATCCCCATTTTATAGATTATGAAACTGAGGCACAGAGAAATTAACTCGTCCAAGATCACCCAGGTAGAAAGTGGTGGAATTGGGATCTAAAGACCCAATTCCAATTCCAAGAAGGAATTCTTATTCACTAAGCCTTTAAAATACAAGCCATTCAGGGTCCTCGTCTACTCAAAACTCTCCAGAAAGCCTTCCTTGTTTTCTTAGCATAAAAACCAGTCTTTACAGTGGCCTACAAGGCCCCACAGGAACTGCCTCTGCTACCCCTCCTATCCCATCTTCTACTACTCCCCCCTTGCTCTACCACACTCTTCCTCCTTGCTCCAGCACACTGTCCTCATCACTGTCCCTAGAACATATCTAGCATGTTCCTGCCTCAGGGCCTTTGCATATGCGGTTTCCTCTGCCTGGAATGCTCTTCCCCCTCCAAGTCTCTGCCCACATGTCATTTTGTCAGTCAGACCATTCCTGGTCATGTCTTTAAAAAATTGTGGACCAGGAGCTTCTGGCTGGCTCCATCGGTAGAGCGTGTGACTTGCTTTTGGGGTCATGAATTCCAGCCCCATGTTGGGTGTGGAGCTTACTTAAAAATAAAATTAAAATATTTTTTAAAAATTGCAGACCCCATCTCTGTTTTACTTTCCTCCATAACACTTTTTACCACTTGATATATGTTTACTTGTTTCTTTCTTGCCTCACTCTCTTCACTGAATTTACATCTCACTAGAGTAGAGATTTTGCCATCACTTTATCCTAGATACCAAATGCCTGGCATAGAGTATATGCTTAATTGAGAATTGTTGAGTTAATGAACTCATCTTCCCACCAAACCTCCTCCTTTCCCCATGATCCCCATCTCAGGGACAGGCACTTTCAGACCCTGGGTCCCCTCCCTGGAGGTAATATCCAGGGTCTGTCCCTCTCTAAAAAAGTCAGTGCATCTGTCAGATCCTGTTGACCCGACTTCCTAAATATTTTTCAGACCATCCACTTCCCACCATCTCCTTTGCCATCTCCTTGGTTCTGCCCTTCTATGACAGGTGCCTGGAATGCCTACAAGATTACACTGAGTTTTGTTTTGTTTTGTTTTGTTTTTAAAAAAAGATTACACTGAGTTTTGCACAGTTTGAATTTTTCTGTGTCTCCTTCCCATTGATCCTCTGGTCCTACCCAACCCGGGCCCAAATATGCTCTCCCTCGAGCGCTCCTGTCTCAATAAATCCTCCACCATCAACACAGCTGCCCGAGACAGGAACCTGAGGGTCCTCCTTAACACCCCTCTCTTCCACTTCCAAACCACTGCCAGGCCTTCTCTTTTTATCCAATTGGATGTTTTTGAAAACTGCCCACTTCCTTTCATCCCCGTGGCCACCATCCCAACATCTGGGTTATTTCAACAGCCCCCTAGAGCTGGTCTCCCTGCCTGCCATCTGGTCTGGGCTAATCTTCCTAAAACACAAATGTGATCACAGGACTCTTCCACTTAAATTAATCTCTACCCTTTGCCGGGCACGGATACCACTCCCTGACTTGTCCCTCAGCCTCCTGCCACTCTTGACTTCCACCATCACTCCCTCCCACTCCCCCACTTTGATCATGCTGTTCCCTTGGCCTAGGATGCCTCTCCTCTCTTCTCTGCCTACCCAATTCTTCTCCCCTCCTAGATCCAGCTCCAAGGTCACCTTTTCCTGTGAAGTCTCCCCTGACTGCCCCTCCTCCCCACCCCCCAACATCCTCAGCCACCTACCATCTTCCCCTGGCAGCTCACCCATCCAGCCCTCCTGAGCAAGGTCACCTCAGCTCAGGTGATAAGAGGCCAAAAAGATATTTGGGGGCCAAACAGTAAGGCCTGAGTAAGCACCTTCTGTGTGGCTGGAACTGTTCCCAGAATCCCAAGGTCAAACAGTAGAAGCATATGGCAGGAGGAGGGAGTAATGGTCTGGAGGAGGGAAGAGAACCAACATGTTTGTACTGGATTCTGTGTTCCCATGCTAAAGACTTCGAAAAGCTTACTTCATTTCATCATTGCAACATTCCTGGAAGGTAGGGATTTCCAAAACAAAGAAACTGGTGCATAAGGTTTTCAAAACTTAACAAAGGCATCATTTCAAAGCAGTGGGGGGAAAGAAGAGATTAATCAATGAAAGGCTTTCATAGGAAATTGGCGATGTGTATGGCATGAAACTCCAAATGGAATGAATATGACCAGTAGTTAAGTGAATATTTACTTCAGTTTGGGGTCAGGTAGATCTTTCTCAGCATAACACAGAAGACAGAGACCATAAAGGAATATATTGAGGGAGCTGGATAGTCAAAATGTAAATGTTTAGTACGTCAAAGAATAAAGTTAAAATGAAAATGGAAAACTGGGGAAAGTATTTCCAACATGTTAATATAGACAGATATATCTAAACAGACAATTCACATATTAAGAAATATATGGGGGCACCTGGGTGGCTCAGTGGGTTAAGTGTCTGCCTTCAGCTCAGGTCATGATCCCAGAGTCCTGAGATAGAGCCCCACATCAGGCTCCCTGCTCCTTGGGGAGCCTGCTTCTCCCTCTCCCTCTGTCTGCTGCTCCCCCTGCTTGTGTGCTATCTCTCTCTCTCTCTCTCTCTCTGAAATAAATAAATAAAATCTTGGGGGGAAAAAAGAAATAAATATATGTATCCAAAAAAGTTCAATTTTCTGAGTAATCATAGAAACACAATTTAAATTGAATTGAGGTGCCATGTTTAATTTACCAAATTATCAAATATTCACTTTAATAAGATTATTCTATCACGGGATGCCATGGGAGAATGCAATGCATCTTAAAACTGCTGATGCTAGTGACGTGAGAAACAAAGAGGAAATGTAGAGGGGCATCTGGGTGGCTTAGTGGTTGAGCATCTGCCTTCAGCACAGGGCGTGATGCTGGGGTCCTGGGATGGAGTCCCATATGGGGCTCCCCGCAGGGAGCCTACTTCTCCCTCTGCCTGTGTCTCTGCCTCTCTCTGTGTGTCTCTCATGAATAAATAAAATCTTAAAAAAAAAAAAAAGAAATGTAGTTAAAATTAAATGTCCTCATAACCTGCAGCCCATTGGCAAATACTTGAGATAGGCAGATTGTAACGTTCCTCCAGGATCCTGAATCTTCTTTAGCATATGTAAATCCTCTAGGAACGTCCCTTATCTTTACTTCTCTCAGCCCCAAGGTGGATAATCACCTGCTCCTCACAATCCCGGGGCAGCAGGGAGCAGCAGGCAGCAGCCACAGTCGCTCTTCCTGCCCACGGGTCCTGTCCACATGCTTTAATAAAACCATCATTTTACACCCAAGACATCTGAAGAGTTCTTTCTTGGCCATCTGCTCCGGACCCTGCCAACCTCATCAACACAACATTCAAAAAACTACACCACCAGAACTTGCCATTTTAAAGGTTATGGGGTGCCTGCGTGGCTCAGTTGGTTAAACGTCTTACATTTGATTTCGCTCAGGTCGTGAGCTCAGGGTCATAGGATCAAGCCTAAGGCAGGGAGTCAGCTTGAGATTCTTTCCCTCTGCCCCTGCTCCACTAAAATCAATCAATCAATCAATCAATCTTTAAAAATCAATAAATGTTATAAACAGGGGTGCCCTGCTGGCTCAGTTGGTGGAGCATGCGACTTTTGATCTTGCGGTCGTGAGTTCGAGCCCCCTGTTGGGTGTAGAGATTAAACTTTTCAAAAAGGATATGAACAGATTTTACATTCTAAGGCAGGAGAGAACACCTTTGTTTACAGAGAACACCTCCCCTTTGTCCTAGATTGTTCTGGAAAGATCACCTCTATGGACTCTCTTGGTCAGGTAGCTGTGAAGTAAGACCTGCTGCTGCTCTTTGGGAAGCTCTGAGCCAGCTGCTTCAGAGGAAGACGTTGAACATTCTGTTTGGTTATATAAACTGGGTCTGTCAGTTAAAGAATTTTTTTTAAAACTGGATTTTCCACTCTATGCAAGGGAGGGAAATTGTGTGTGTGTGTGTGTGTGTGTGAACGCACATGCTCGCTGACCATCTGCAAACAGGAGGATGGCTGAGCAAGCAGGTCAGACCTTTCCTGAATCACTGGTCTGGGCTGTCCAACTGCAGGTGGTATATGACCAGCCTAACCTCAGGGTATGCAGCCATATGTTGTGCTGGTCTGGCCCCACCAGGCCACGTGATGAGGGTAGGGGTTGACCCCAAAGAGAATGAATATTCCCAGTATCAGAGTTGCAGGAGCAGAAGCTGAAGCTGGGTTTCTCCTCCCCCTAGAGTGGAAGGGGGCGCTGTGGAGGTCTATGCTCCGGGCCACAGGGACTCAGCCAAGGGCTTCCACGCTTGAGGTCAACCAGTTCCTGTACCGAGATGGAGGAGAGTGAAGAAAAGAGCCAGGGTGGCCCCAGTGGAGAATCCGAGAAAGCAGACTTTGGCAGCAGCAACCTCTAGTTTAAATCAGCCTTCTGTCCCCAAACCTGCAGTAAGGGTCATCAGGCTGGTGGTAGCTGTGTTTTCGGGAGTTCTGGGAGGGTGCTGAGCCCAGGGTAGCCACCCTGGGAGCCGAAGACTGCAGATGTCACCAGATGGCAGGAGGCAACCCATTTCTGGGGAGCAGGGCAGTGATCCAGAGTAAGGGAGGTGGCGGAGGTGACAAGCAACAGCCAGGTCAGAGCATCACTTGGAAGTTGCTGGGGAGTCAAACCTGTGAAAGCTTGGTTTCTTGAACAGCCCCTCAGGTTGTTTCCATTTGAGTGTTAAAGAGCAGAGTAGGGACACCGGGGTGGCTAGGTCGGTAAAGTGTCTGCCTTCAGCTCAAGTCATGATCCTGGAGTCCTGGGATTGAGTCCTGCATGGAGCTCCCTGCTCAGCAGAGGGCCTGCTTCTCCCTCTGCCCCTCCCCCTGCTTGGGCTTTGTCTCTCTCTCAAATAAATAAATAAAATCTTAAAAAAATAAATAAATGGGCAGCCCGGGTGGCTCAGGAATTTAGCGCTGCCTTCAGCCCAGGCTGTGATCCCACGTCGGGCTCCCTGCATGGAGCTTGCTTCTCCCTCTGCCTGTGTCTCTGCCTCTCTCTGTGTCTCTCATGAGTAAATAAATAAAATCTTTAAATAAATAGAGAAAGAAAGAAAGAAAAAAAGAAAGAAAGAAAGAAAGAAAGAAAGAAAGAAAGAAAGAAAGAAAGAAAGAAAGCAAGCAAGCAGAGTGGCTCTGGAGATAAAGAATTTGAGGACCCCTGGGAGGAGGCAGGAGAACCGGCCCTTTAAATGCTGGGTGACTGGAAATTGCATCTCCAACTGTCAGCCAAAGCTTACATGTGAACATACTTTGACCCAACGAAACCGCTTCTAGGACTTTACCCTCAGGTCAAAGGAAGCTTACTGTACACAGGAATCTGTGAAGATGGATGGGGAACAATACCATCGCACCTTTATTTTCAGAGACCTCTAGGTGAGATGGAGCCCTTCCTTCACTTACACATGCAGGCAGCAGCCCATGGTAGAACCAGCAGTACCTGTGGCTTTGCTGCCAGCAGAATTGCGTTCAAAGGTATGAAGTCTTTAATAATAAGAAGTATACCTCTATAGCTCATTTTTTTGGGTACTTCATAATGGACTTTATTTTCTAGAGCAGTTTTAGGTTTACATAAAAATGGAGCAGGAACTAGAGTTCCCATATACTTCCTGTATATGAGTCCAGAGTGGACTCTACTATTAACATCCTGCGTTAATTGCTTACCGTTGATGAAGCAACACGTTATTGTTGACTTAAAACCATAGTTAATGATGTAAGGAAGATGTTGGGGTTCAGAGCCCACAGACCAGTAAGAATACCTGAGACATCTTTGGTGCAAAAATGTGTGTGTGTTTTTTTTTTTTAAGATGTTATTTATTTATTTGAGAGAGAGAGAACAAGCAGGGGGAGTGGCAGAGGGAGAGGGAAAAGCAGGCTCCCTGCTGAGCAGGGAGCCAGACATGGGGCTCCACCCCAGGACCCTGACATCATGACCTGAGCTGAAGTCAGATGCTCAACTGAGCCACCCAGGGACCCCTAAAGGTGGTTTTATTAAAGCACAGGGACAGGACCCATGGGCAGAAAGAGTTACACTGGGTAATGAGAAGTGGCCCATTATATACTTTCAAGTTGGACCGGGGTTAGGGAGAGTGTAAGTCTCTAAGGAATTTTGGAAGCAAGGTTTCCAGGACCTTGAGGGAGCTAGCTATTGTTGGGATAAGGTCATTTCACTGTCTGATAAACCCTTAGTCATGAGACCCTTCAGATGTCTGTCGGTGGGTCATATGCTTACAGGATGATTGCCAACACATATCTTGGGGGGGTTTAGAGATAAAGGAAGTTTCAAAGGAATTTTTTTTTAAGATTTTATTTATTTATTCATGAGAGACACAGAGAGAAAGAGAGAGAGAGAGAGAGAGAGAGGCAGAGACACAGGCAGAGGGGGAAGCAGACTCCACACAGGGAGCCCAACGAGGGACTCAATACTGGGCCCCCAGGATCACACCCTGGGCTGAAGGTGGCACTAAACCACTGGGCCACCAGGGCTGCCCAGGAATTTTTATATTAAAGGTAGACTCACAGGATCCTGGGGGTCAGGCTAGAATTGCCTTTTGCCCTTAGCTAAGTATTAACATCAAGGCAGCTGAGTTCTTAGAGGAAGGTCACTCTGCCTGTTTCAAGGTCTTGTCAGTGGGATGTAGGGAGTAAGGAAACTTAAGTTTTCTTTTGCCTTTGTTTCCCACATCAATTAACATGAGGGTGCATGCTTTATGTTGTGCATTGTATGGGTTTTGACAGTGTCGTGCACCCATCATTAGTGTATCATACAGAGAATGTATTCTGTGCTACACAGTCCCTGGGCTTCACCTATTCATCCCTCCCTTTGCCTTCCTGAACCCCTGGAACCACTGATTTGTTTTACTGTCTCTAGTTTTGCCTTTTCCAGAGTGTCGTATAGTTGGAATCACAGTGTGTAGCCTTTTCGACTGATTACTTAGCAGTAATGCATTTATGTTTCCTACGTAAATGGCTTGATAGCTCATTTCTTTTTACCTGTGATAATAGTCCGTTGTCTGCACGTACCACAGTTGTCTATCCACTTACCTGTCGGAGCACATCTCAGTTGCTTAAGTTTGGGCAATTATAAATAAAGCTTCCATAAATATCTGTGTGCAGGTTTTTGTGTGGATGTCATTTTCAACTCGTTTGGATAAATACTAAGGAGGGAACAACTGCTGGACCATACGGTAAGACTATGTTTAGCTTTGTAAGCCACCAAACTTGCAAAGTGTCTGTGCCATCTTGTATCTCCAGCAGCAATGAAGGAAAATTCTTGATGCCCAACATCCTCATCGGTATTTGGTGTTGTCAGTGTTTTGGATTTTAGGTCTTCTTTTTCCTTTTTTTAAAGATTTTGTTTATTTGACAGAGAGAGAACACAAGCAGGGGGAGCCAGAGAGGGAGAAGCTCTGAAGGGAGCCCTATTCCAGGACCCCGGGATCCTGACCTGAGCTGAAGGCAGACGCTCAACTGACTGAGCCATCCAGCTTCCCCGGGATTTTAGCTCTTCTAATAAGCATGTAGTGGTATCTCATCGTTGTTCAATTTGCAATTCTCTAATGACACAGGATATGGAGCATCTTTTCATATGCTTATTTCCCATTTCTGCTCCAGGTTTCACTATAAGCTTAGGTGATGCTTTCTATAGGAAGGCTACTTTCCCTCATTATATCAGGTAACCTAGGTGTGCAAGGTATGATTCCCAAACTCAGTAGGTTAAAGCAATGATCACACATCCGTCAGTATTGTGGGCTGCAGCTGATTGCAGCTTGGTAGGACCAGGGCTGCTTTGCTTCCCGCTGTGGGCTTCCAGCTCTGCTTGGGTAGCTCTGTGCCACATGTCTCACATCTTTGGGTCACTGTAGCACAATTAAAAAATATATGTTGATAAATATGTTTTGATATCATTGGTTTCCTTTGTAAACATGGTAGGTTATTTGCATTTTTAAAAAAGATTTTCTGGGATGTGTGGGTGGCTCAGAGGTTCAGCATCTGTCTTTGGCTCAAGGCATGATCCTGGGGTCTGGGATCGGGTCCCACACTGGGCTCCTTGCAAGGAGCCTGCTTCTCCCTCTGCCTGTGTCTCTGCTTCTCTCTGTGTCACTCATGAATAAATAAATGAAATCTTTTAAAAAATAAATAATAAAAAATAAATTAATAATCAATAAAATATTAATAAATTTTATTTCATTTCATTAATTAAAAATAATTAATGAAAATAAATAAGATTTTTCTTATTTATTTAAGAGAGAGAGAGCATGAGTGGGGAAGTAGGGGCAGAGGGAGAGGGAGAAGCAGGCTCCTCCCTGAACTGGGAGCCCGAGGTGGGGCTCAATTCCAGGACCCCAAGATCATGACCTGAGCTGAAGGCAGAGAGGCTTAACCAGCTGAGCCACCCAGGCACCCTTCTATGCATTTTTAAATAGTATTTTAAGAGGGGGCTTCTCCAGGCAGCCAGAGGCATGCTTACACAGAGAAGGTTAAGAAATTCTGGTCTAGGGCAGCCCTGGTGGCGCAGCGGTTTGGCGCCGCCTGCGGCCTGGGGTGTGATCCTGGAGACCCATGATCGAGTCCCACATCGGGCTCCCTGCATGGAGCCTGCTTCTCCCTCTGCCTGTGTCTCTGCCTCTCTCTCTCTCTGTGACTATCATAAAAAAAAAAAAAAAAAAGTGTGCTGTTTAATCTCTATGTATAAAAAAAAAAAAGAAATTCTGGTCTACGGCAACACATGATGCAATCTTGAGTATAATCCTGAGAAACGGGAAAGAACAGACAGTTATCACACAAGGGGAACTGGTTAATTAAACTTGTCTGTATCTTGACAACAGGATACCACAAGGGAAATAAAACTTTATTGTAGAAGAAAAATGAAATAAAACATTCAAATTATAATATTCAGTGGAAAAAGCAGGATATAAAATGTATGGTGTTATCTAATTTTTATTTAAAAAAGCATGAAATATACAGGCATTAATATATATACAAAAGTCTCAGCGGATATTTATGAAATTGTTAATAGTAGTTATATCTGAGTGGTCTTGGGATTTGGGTGATTTAATACTTTTTCTCTGCTCTTGTTTTTTTATTTCCTGCATTAAATATGTATTCTTTTTATAAGATATAAAACCACATTAAAATTGTTTTTTATTTTCTTAATCAGTTTTCTTGAAGTATAATTTACACACAGTAAAACTCACCGCTTTTAAGTGTACAATTTCATGAGTTTTGACAAAAATATACAGTTGTGTAACCACCACCATCATCAAGTCATAGAACATTCCCAACACCAAAAAAATTTTAAATTAAAAAAAAAATTCCGCTGGGCCCTTTTGCCTCCTCTCCCCACCTCTGGGAACCACTGACCTGCTTTTGGTTACTCTAGTTTTGCCTTAGAGTTACTTATTAAAATAAACAATTGATCAGATGCTTAGAGAAGTTAGATAAATTGCCCGAGGTTGTTACCTCCTCCAAGAAGCCTTCTGTGGATTTCTGCCTCTCTATTCTCTTTCTTCCCCATCCTCCCCACCTCATCCAGTGTGTCAGTCCTTCTGTGCTGAACCTATGATGTTCAGGATTGATTCACACTTATCTTTCTCAAGTGTGCAAATGCTTAAGGGCAAGGACTCCACCTTGTTCACCTTTCAAACTCCTATAGCAGCAATAAGGCCATGCATGCTAAACCTTTTACTTACAGCAATTCTGTCTTCCTCGCAATCCTGCAAAGGCAAGTTAAGTGTCTGCTATTGGCTCAGGTCATGTTCTTGGGGGCCCTGGGATGGAGCCCCAAGTCAGGCTCCTTGCTCAGCAGGAGTCTGCTTCTCCCTCTTCTTCTGCCTCTCTCCATCACTTGTGTGTTCTCTCTCTCAAATCAATAAATAGAATTTTTTAATAAAGATTTTTATTTATTTATTCATGAGAGAGAGAGAGAGAGAGAGAGAGAGGCAGAGACACAGGCAGAGGGAGGAGCAGGCTCCATGCAGGGAGCCTGACGTGGGACTTGATCCCGGGTCTCCAGGATTGCACCCTGGACTGAAGGCAGCACTAAACTGCTGAGCCACCCAGGATGCCCAATAAATAGAATCTTAAAGATTAAAAAAAAAAAAGAAAAGAAAAGAAAAGAAAAAGAAATCCTGCAAAGGTGCTGGTAAAATTACTTCCAATTAACCAATGAGGCAAAGGAAGCTCAGAGAGGTTAAGCAACTCATCTAAGGCCACACAGTAAGTGGCTGAGCTGGAACTTGAACTGGGTCCCTCTGTGTCCAGAGATGGTGTGCTCAATCACCTTGCATATACCACCCTCTGTAATGGTCAGACCATAGTAGGTAGTAGGTAAGAAGCATCCGCAGAATGCATGGATGGAGTGGCATACAGCTAGCAGGAAAGACATCTTTGGCCTTCTTTGTCAGCTCTTGACCATCTTCCGGCAAACTCCCCTTTCCTTGGACTCCTGAAGCCTAGGGTGGGCAGAGGGTCCCAGAGGAACCGAGGGTGAGGTCTGGAGTGCCTGGAAGGAAAGATCCTCGAGGAGCTGCCGAGTGGGGGAAACAGCCTGCCTGGCAGATGGCATCCGGCTGGCCTCCAAAGAACCTGCTTCCCTTGGATGGCTTGGAAGCCAGGGACCCTCACCAGCAGAACTGAGGGGCAGGTACGGGAGGGGGTGGCCACACCTGGGCCCGGGGATGGCTGGCCAGAGCAGTGCCCTGCACCGAAAACCACCAGGGGCCTGAGGCACGGGAGGTCAGCTAGAATGGATTTTCGTAAGACAGAGAATCAGCCGGGAGCACAGCACCAAGGCTGGGAGCGGGAAGCAAGTCTGGGAAGGATCCCATCCTTGTTCGTGCTGCTGGGGTGGAGGTGAGGACATCCCAGGAATCCATCTCACACGTCTCTGCATGGCTAGCTGCCACTAAGGATGTTCACACTGTGTGAGGTCATCTGGGTGGTAGCACTGCTGAACAAAGTACCACAAGCCGGGGCTGAAACAGCAGAAACGTGTCGTCTCCCATCCGGGAGGCCACAGGCCCAAGATTAAGGTGTGAGCAGGGTCGGTTCCTCCTGAGGGTGTGAGGGAGGACCTGCCCCAGGCCGTCTCCCCGCTCTGGCAGGCTGCTGGCCATCTTTGGCATTCCTAATCACACCTGCAGTGACCCTATTTCCCAATAAGGTCATGTTCTGAGGCCCTGGGGGTGAGGACCCCCAAATGTGAATTTGGGGACACAGTCCAACACGTAACAACCCTGTTACAGAGTGGGGGGTCTCAAAAACGGCCCCTGTAGTGAGGGAGCCCAACTGCTTCCTATCTGTGCTACCGTGGGCAAATGGCCTTTCCACTCAGGCCTCGGTTTTCAGGCCTGTAAAATGGGAACTGTGCTCGCCCTTGACACAGGCTCCAGCTGCTGCCCTTCTGGATCTGCTCTGGTGTTTCTGGCAAGGTTGTAGAACAGGCTGCCCCCAGCCAGGGTCTGAGTGGAGGGGAGCTGGGCAGCCCACTTCCCATGGGGAGCAGGACTCCCTTAACCAGTGGCTTTAGCTGGACCACTTTCCAGCTGCCCAAACACTTTCCTAGGAGCACATTCCCTGCTGTCTGAGAATCTTCTTATCCAACCCTCCCCTGGGGGTCAGACCTGCCTACCTGGCTCCCCCTTCCTTCTCTAGTCCCCTCATGCTGTCTGCTTCTTCAAAGACCCCAATGAACCCCGGGGGTAAGACTAACACATCCCATGAGGGGTGGTCACGAAGACCCTACATACAAAGCAATCTGTGTAAAGTCTGGAAAGTACTGCCTGGCATTTGGTAAATGCTCAATGGAAGTTCACTCGTTCACAAGCATTTAGTCAGTGCCTGCTGTGCGCTAAACGCTGGGGCTGCAGAGATGAGTAAGACCTGCCTCTGCTTTCAAAGAGGTCACAGCCTCTTGGAAGAGATAAACCAAAAGTAGCCCAAAAATCGAGGGCACAATTTTGGGGGGTGAGCATTCTGGAAACGATCTCAGAGAGGTAATTCAGGAGAAGCAAAACGCTGCAAACTGAGGGTGCTCCAGTCTCCATCATTCACAATCCGTCCTGCATCCTGGAGTCGGAGGAGCCATGGTCCTCAAATCCAGACCTGACTGCACCCTCCTCCAGCTGCCTGGCACCCTGGGGGGGCACCCAGACTCCTACTGAGGTTCACACACTGCCGCTGGGCTGGACCCCGCTCCCTGCTCCAGCTTCGGCTCAACCTCACCTACACTCAGGCCAGGTAGACCGTCACGCCAGGCTTTTTCTGGCGCACTTCCTATCTCTACTGCCTCTTTGCTCCCAAAAGGACTTCTACCTGGAATACCCTTCCCTTTGGTGTCATGTAACCACGTCCTTCACATCTATCAGGCATTGGTGGTCACTTCTTCCTGGAAGTCCTCCCTGATTTCCTAAGTCAGAGGTAAGCAGCCCTCTTCTGGGTCCCCTAGCCCCATCCTGGCACTTGTCGCACTGTTCTGCTAGAGCCCAGCCCTCATCTATTTCCCCACAGGACTGTGAGCTGAGGACAGAGACCATGTCCGCATTTTAAAAAAATATTTAATGCATTTATTCATGAGAGACACACACACACAGAGGCAGAAACACAGGCAGAGGGAGAAGCAGGCTCCCTGTGGGGAGCCTGATGTGGGACTCGATCCCTGGACTCCAGGATCACACCCTGAGCCAAAGGCAGATGCCAACGGCTAAGCCACCCAGGCGTCCGTATTTATTTATTTTTAAGATTTCATTTATTTGAGTGAGCGAGAGAACATGCACATGTGTGCACAAGCAGGAGAGACAGAGGGAGAACCAGACTCCCTGCTGGGGACTCCGACATGGGGCTCGATTCCAGGACCCCAAGATCATGACCTGAGCGGAAGGCAGAGGCTCAACTGACTGAGCCACTCAGGCACCCCTCATGTTTGCATTTTTAATTTTATATTATGAAAGATCTCAAACATACACAGAAAAGGGAGAGAAGAGCCCAGTGAAACCTGTGTGCCCATCAGCCCAGGTTACATAGATTCTGTTCCCCTGGCTCCAGCTCTCCCGTTTTCTTTCCTCTCTTGGCTATAATAAAGCAATTCATTCCCCTCCCCCTTATAGACTTCATTGTGCCTCTTGAAGAAATTCAATAAATGGTTTTTAACCCCATAAATGACGGTTTGTTGCAGAGCTTCGTGTAACAGCCCTCCATTGGACACAAGCTTCCTGGCGAACATTTGGGAACAAGAGTGTATTCAAAGGACTGTGACGCATCCATTAAGATGATCAATATGAAGACGGCACAGCCACATGGCACAATGCTTGCGCCAGGAAAAATCCAGAAAGGCAAAGAGCCCAGTGCCAGGTGGTCTCTGTGCTCTCCTTTGGCAGCCAAGGTGCACCTGCCTGAGTTCCCAGCCAGAAGGGAGAAGGTGAAAAGGAAGGTGGGCGTGCAGATGGTGGGATACCCTTCAAAACATTTTTCAGCATCCTTAATGCCATCTTCCCGAGCTGCGATCTGCAAAGCAGTGGCCGGGCAGCCACTGTGAAGCCACCTGAGAGACCAATGGAAGCCATCCGCCTGACAGAAAGCCTCACTGCAGACTTTATGATGAGGGGTCTCTCTGACCTTCTGTGACTGGCCCTCCTGGCTCCCAGAATGGGGGCCACTGCACCGCATGGCTGTGTTTTCTTCCACTGCCTGGGGTCTAGGTTTGGAAAGGTCATGGTGCAGTGGCACAGTGTGATCTGATATTCTGGGCCATGTGTGCACTTCAACACACCCAGTGCCTTGGGTCCCTGCCAGACAGCTCTTCTTATCCTGGGCTCTGGTGGTAGGGCCTGGAGCTCTCTCTGGCTGTTTTACTGGTGATCAAGGTCAGTAGTGGTGGTATCTCTGCTCCTCTGACTTGTCTGGGATTGACTGCAAACCCCAATGTGAACCATAGCGCTGTCCTGGGGAAAACAGGATCCACATCACAACCTGGTTTCCCGGCATGCTGTCTTTTGAGGAGGAGTTCTGTCCATAGCAGATTTCCTTGCCTCACTGATGGAGAGAACGAAGGCAAAAGGAATATAGAAAAAAAACCTAAAAAAAAAAAAAAAGAAAAAGAAAAAGAAAAAAAACCTAAATTTCCTTTGCAGTCCACTGACAAGTACTTGGGACACGCAGTGTGACCTTCCTCCAGGGGCTTGGCTGCCTTGGTATTAACTCTTTGCTACAGGCAAAAGGCCATCTTAGCTTGACATGAGTCCAACCTTCAGGGTCCTGTAAAAATCCCTTTGGAGGGATGTCTGGGGGGCTCAGTGGTTGAGTGTCTGCCTTCGGCTCAGGGCCTGATCCCAGAATCTCAGGATCGAGTCTCACATCAGGGTCCCCGCAGGAAGCCTGCTTCTCCCCCTGCCTATGTCTCTGCCTTTCTCTCTGTGTCTCTATCTAATAAAATAAATATTAATAATTAAAAAAATAAAATCTAATAAAAGATTCTATTTATTTATGAATAAATAAATAAAATCTTTAAAAAAAATTCCTTTGGAAGCTTCCTTTCTCTCTACCCCCTAAGACACACATTCACAATCATCCCCCAAGCATGTGGCCTCCTGATATAAGCCTGAAAAGTCTCATGACTAAGGGTTTACTAGACAGTAGTAAATGACTCTTTCCTAACTATAGCTAGCTCCCTCCAGGTCCTGGAAACCTTGCTTCCAAATTCCTTAGAGACTCACAGTCTCCCCAACCCCCTCCTAACCTGAGAGTACATAATGGGCCATTCCTCATGACCCCAGTGCAGCTCTTCCTGCCCACAGGTCCTGTCCCCATGCTTTAATAAAAAAAAAACACCTTTTTTTGCACCAAAGAAATCTCAAGAATTCTCTCTTGGCCGTCAGCTCTGGATCCCACCAATACACCAACATTCCAAAACTACATCACCTGGAAAACCAGACCAGAGGAATTTTGGAAGGAGGACCCACCATAGTGCATTATTTACGTGGTCAGGTGTGGAAGGAGGAGTTGGAGTGGAGAGCAGGAGCCTCAAGTCATGGTCCCAGCTTCCAGGTCACTTAGGAACCTTGGGACAGATGGCAAGTCAACTATCCTCCAGTTGACTCATCTACCAACCTATCTGTTCAGCTCTGACTCTTCAACCAATTGGGTGCCACACACACTTGCTGAGCAGTTTCTCTGGAGCCTGTGAGGAGACCTGGAGCTGCACCGCCACAGTTCCTGCCTTTAGGAAGGTCTCTGCAAACAGTAACTATGATTTTAAATGATCAACACCTGACTGAGGGAGTAACTCTTGGGGCGTGAATAAACACACACACACACACACACACACACAGTTTCTGGAAAGGACTATCATTTTATAGGAGCCTTAAACAGGAGTAGTTCACTAGTCAAGTGGGAATAGCAGCTGCAAAGATGGAGGCAGGGAACCATGGGGTTTTCTGGGGGTCTTGGAGCAGTTACTCCAGCTGGGCTGTGAAGGGTGTCGGAGGGTCTATTGACCTCACAAGGCTGCCAGCAAAGGCCTTGGAGTCTACCACTGGGGTATTTTTATCTGACAACAAATGTGTGTGCGTGGCAAGCAACTCTTCCATTCTTCATGGATACCAACCGGATGCCCTGTAATTCACTCCATTCTAACAATATGCACCCAGAGGTAGCACCAGACCCCACAGGGTCAGGGTTGAGTCCCATGAGACTGCTCCCTACTTCAGAAGCCTGTTGCAAAGTGGTGGGTCCCCAGGCCACCCGTACTTCTGTCCGGTTTGACTACAAAGTGGGGGTCCTCATTACCCTCTCCTCAGGTTCCATGATTTGTTGCTATAAGAGCTCACAGATCCCAGGGAAATAGTTACTTTGCTGATTTATTAAAAAGGATATTATAAAAGATGCAAATGAACTGCCAGATGAATAGGTCCATAGGGGGAGATCTGGAAGGGTCCAAAGAGTACAGGAGCTTCTGGGCTCAAGGAGTTTGGGGTGTGCCACCACCCAGCACGTAGATGTATTGGCCAACCCAGCTCTCCAAATCCCCTTGTTTAGGGTTTTGCAGAGGTTCCATTACACAGGCACAATAGGTTAAATCGTTGGCCATTAAATCACAGTGATTGATTTAATCAATTAGAGGGGGTGGCTGAAAGTTCCAACCCTCTAATCCCATGATTGGATCCTCCGGCAAGCAGCCCCCACCTGAAGTTACCCAGGGCCTTCCAGCCACCACTCACCTATGAACTCCAGGATGGCTGAAGGGGATTTTGTAAAAAGCAAAAGATGTTCCTATAGCTTCTGTAACTCAGAAAGTTCCAAAACCCTTTTAGGAGCTAGGAAGAAGACCAGATAGTATAACAAAAGATGCTGGTTGGAACCCCTATCACTCAAGGATCTGGAAGCCAAGAACCAGAGATGAAGACCAAATGTATATTTCTCATCATATCACAACAGATTCAAGGGATCTGGATTCGAATCCCAACAACTACCTGTTGTAGTAGTGACTCACTGAACTGGAGTTTCCTGCTTTTTAAAGTAAGAATGATTGTAAATACCAGGTTGCAGTGGGAAATAAATACAATGAAAAAGCACCTGACAAGTGTCTGGCATACAGTAGGTGCTCAGGGTGTGATTATTATCTTAAAAAAAAAGAAGAAACTGTAAATTTGAATGTAACAAACATCAGTGCTCACAGGTCAGGTCACCACAGGTCAGGTCTTTCAGGGCATCTCCTTTAATCCTTGCAGTCATTCTGTCAGATAGATTGTCACTCCCATTTTACAGAGGACACTGAGGCTCAGGTGGCTTGTTCAAGGTCATACAGGTGATAGTTTATGGTCACACAGATGACAGGTAGGGACTAGAATGGAGTAGGCTGGGCTCCAAATCCTGAATCCTTCCAGACTCTTCAACAGACGGCCTGGTCCCTCCCACTCCCCTTTGTGGCAGGGACCGTCCACAGTGTCCTAATATCATACCTCAATTCTTCTGCAGTGACAGAAACTGTAGTTGGGTACACTGTAGCTCAGTCCAAAGCCTGCATTTCCTTACTCCCTTCCACTGGCTGCAGCCATGGGGCTAGTTTATATCCAATGAAATGTAAGGAGAAACATTAGGTGGAACTTCTGGAAGTCTCCTTAAAAGGGAAGGTTGCTTGCAAGTAAATGTTTAATTAAAAAAATAAGTAGGAAGAGGAAGTGCCAACTTCCTCCCTTCCTCTTTCCTTCCTGCTGGCTGAACTCAGACAAAATAGGTGGAGTTCAAGCCGTCATCTTGGGCCACATGGAGCTAAGCTGGTAGGACGAGATGGTGAGTCACCATCCCAGACCTAAATGGCCTCCCCTTCCCTCCTCCTTTTTTTTTTTTTTTTAATTTTATTTATTTATTCACGAGAGACAGACAGAGACATAGGCAGAGGGAGAAGCAGCCTCCCTGCAGGGAGCCCGATGCAGGACTTGATCCCAGGACCCCAGGATCATGCCCTTCAGCTCAACCACTGAACCACCCAGGTGCCTCCCTTTCCTCTTCCAAATCGTCAGCTCTTCTCTGGCAAGCCTTTTATTCAGCATTTAAACAGGCTCAAGTTTCTCCTAAGAGAAAACATACCCAATCTCATGTTGCCTTCTCTCTCTTCCTCTTCACAGCCTACCAGCTGGGAATAACAGCCGACTCTCAAGGTCTCCACGTCCCCCATATCCTAACCATTCCTCAATTCATTGCATCTGGGTTTCTTTTCTTTTTTTCTTTTCTTTTCTTTTCTTTTCTTTCTTTTTTCTTTTCTTTTCTTTTCTTTTCTTTCTTTTCTTTTTTTAGATTTTATTTGACAAGGAGAGCATGAGAGAGCACAGGCAGGGGGAGAGGCAGAGAGAGAGGGAGAAGCTGACTCCCCGCTGAGCAGGAAGCCTGATGTGGATCCTAAGACCCTGATATCATGACCTGAGCTATAGACACGTTTAGGCCACTGAGCCACCCAGGCACCCCTGCATCTGGTTTTCTGGGCTACCTTCCTACCTGAATGCCTGGGCCAAGGGCCTCTGGATGGCTAAACCTAATGGAGTTTCTTCAGTAATCTAACTAGAGCTCTCAAAAGTATGTTACATTTTGCCCACGCCCTCCTCCCCCTGGGTTCTATGTAGCCTCTGCTTCCCCTGCCTCTCCAGGCCTTGCTCCTGCTCCTTCACTGTTGTCTTCTCTAGTCCTCTCCATTTCAGGATTGACTTCTTTTCCTACATGTCTTAAAAGCACCTAAACTCAACACGTCCAAACCGAACTCAAGGCCATTCATTCCCTTCTCCCACTCCCCAGGATTTTCTAGCTGTTCTTTCCAGAAATCTGGGGGGAATCTCTGACAAACCTCTTCCCATCATCAACCCCAACCAATCCATGAATCAAGCCCTAACAATTTCATCTTCTACATAAAATCCATCCACTTGGCAGTGGCAGCTGACTCAAACCACTATCATCTCTTATCTCTTGCCTTGAGCAGACACAACGGTCCCTTAATTGGTCTTCACTTCAATACTCCTAAACATCTGTTTTGTCCAAAGTAGTCAAAGGGATCTTTCTACCAATGGGATCATGTCCCTGGCTTGCTCAGAAGTCAACAAGTTTCCTTTGTCCTCCGCATGAATAGCTCAACTCCCAGTCTTGGGCAGGCAAGGTCAGCCTTCGTCTCATTCAACCTTTCATCTGTGTTCCAGCCACAGAGACCTTCTGTGACATGCATGCGTCTTGAACGCACACTCACACGCTCCCTTTTCTCGTGCCTCGTGCACTAGCTGTCTGCCCTCCATCCCATGCCACATCCATAAACTTTTCTTCCTAGCATTTAGCCCACCTCGAAAATGATTTATGTACGTAAACGGTGTCCTCCCCAATGAAAACAGTAGCTTTCGGAGAGTGTCTTTCCTGCAGCTTCATCCCTATAGGGCCAGGCATGGCCACCTAATGAATATTGATGGAGTAAATGAATAATTCACCGGGCCCCAAACCCTAAGTGTCCATAAAGAACCCAAATCCTAGGAATCCCGGGTGGATCAGAGGTTTAATGCCTGCCTTCAGGCCAGGCGTGATCCTGGAGACCCGGGATCGAGTCCCACACCGGGTTCCCTGCATGGAGCCTGCTTCTCCCTCTGCCACACACAGTCTCTGCCTCTCTTTCTCTCTGTGTCTCTCATGAATAAATAAATAAAATCTTAAAAAAAAAAAACAAAAAACAAATCCGGTGTCTGAAAAGCATCCTGGAGAAAATGCGCAAATAAAATGGGCGAGAGGCAACCACTTAGGCAAGCCCTCCCTCTTCCCTCTTCCTCCGGGAGAGAAAGGGCAGAAGACGGCGCCTGCGCACACTCCCCGACCGCCCCATCCCCCTTCGGCCGCGCGGTGGCGCTGCGCGCGCGCTCCCGGCGGCGCGATCCTCCCGGCCGGCTTCAGGCCGCTCTAGCCGCCCTTCTCGCCTGCTCTGCTGGGAGGCGGGCGCAGCCGCGGGGGGTCCCTCCAAGATGGCGGCGCAGAGGAGGAGCCTGCTGCAGAGTGTGAGGAACCGAGCGGCTCCCCGGGCTGGGGGTTGGGAGCCCGAGGGGGCCCTGTCGGGTGCAGGCGCCGCTCCCTTCGGCCTGGCGAGGGGTGGCCGCCGCCCTCCCCTCTCCCGGGCCGGCCCCCCCTCACCTCCGAGGCCGGGGAGCGCGTGCAGCCGCGCGAGGCCCGCGCGTGCGCGCTGCCGCCGGCCGTCGGGGGCTGGGACTCGCGGTGCTGCGACCCCGAGCGTCGAGGGCGCGTGGAGGGCGGGGAGCGCCGTGCGCGCGGCGGCGGGGTGCCGGGCGGGGAGGCTAACCTCCCGGGTTTCCTGCCAGTTGCTTTACGTTGTAAGCTTAATTTATGTAACAGCCCCGGGAGGTTCCCGTTTGACGGGTGAGGAAACTGAGGCACAGAGGCGCAGTCCCTTGCCCAAGGCCGCGCAGCCAGTAAGTGGCAGTGACCCGAGTGGCAGCGGGTTCTGGTCCCGGCTTGGACGCACTATGCCTCAGTTTCCTTCCCTGTCACTGAGACTCCTCCCCCCGCCCCGTCCGGACCCTCGCGGGTCTGCAGCCGCTGCGTCCTCCTCAGGTGCCCAGGGATGCACACACACCTGGGCGCCCGGCGCCTGCACTGCCCTGCGCGCGGGGGTGCAGCTTCCCTGGACCCTCCCCAGGTGGGGGCCGGCTGTTGCGCCTGCCTGTGGACCGGTGCCTACGAGGAGTTCCAGCAGCACTTATCACAGGGTGCCAGGCACTCAGTAAATAATTGTAGAAAAGCCTTCGCAGCCATGTCCAGTGCCTGGCCGTGGCCTCACAGAGGTGCAGCAGACATTGGCCCTCCTGCCCTTGAGGGTCTTAATTAAGGCATCAGAGTCGGAGGGAGGGGTGACCTGCAGTTCTGCACACTAGTGACAGGCTTCGTGTAGGCTGTCTTTGAAATTGGTCTCCCGGTGAGGATTGCTCCCCTCCTCTGTTAGCCGCCCCTTTATTGGGCTGGTGCTCTGCCTGTCACCTCGTCATGGAGTTAGATAGTCCTGGTCCTCTGCTTTGTAAGCTTCCAGAGGGCAGAGCCTCTGCCAATTTCCCATTGTGAAAATCCCAGGAATACAAGCAGGACTGTAGTGAATGCTGGAAGTGGGAACTACTGTGGGGCGGCTTGGCTTGGTGAGGAGAGTGACTTCCAGCTCCTTCTCTTCTGGGTGTGATGGGGCCCAGAAGACTCAGGTTAGACAGAAGCTTTGCTAGTGCCAGCTCGTGTTCCTGGGTAGAAGTGGAAACTTTTAAAGACAGGATAATTAGCTTTAAGCGCATAGTATCGTGCTGAAGGGTAAGAGGATGGTAGCAGTGTCCACATGAGGCCCCTCTCACCCTAATGATGATCAAGCTATCTCTGCTCACAGGGTGTCTGAGTGTCCAGCAGTGTGTGATTGTCCAGGCTCGCTGACCTCTCCACTGGCCTGAGTCTGGTAAGGGCAGCTCAGATAACATCATTGAACAGAGGGCTGTAAGGGCTACTAGGCTGTGGTTGCAGGGCCTGGGGACACAAAGATAGGTAAAGTGTGTGCGCACCCTCAGTGCGTTTGCAGCATAGGAGGAGGAGCCACCTACCACTAACATAAGGAGGAAGGCACTGGGTTGTCAGTGTTGAGGGGCTGTGGGTGGCCTGATTTGACTGGGTCAGTGGAGGCTTGCAGGGAGGCCTGGGGATTTGCTGCCAACATGGTGCTGGGAGGGTGTGCTGGGGCCAGATGGCAGAGCATTGAGGAGTTTCACCTTTGGTCCCCAGCCAGCATGGTACCTTAAAAGTCTTTTTTTTTTTTTTTTTGGTACCTTAAAAGTCTTGAAGAAAAGAAGAGCTTTTGAAGATAGCTTGATGTGTCCAAAGGAACTTGGGCCCTTCACAACCTAACAAAAGTACAAGTCTCATATGGACTGGGGCAAGCCACTTAACATCCCTGAACTTTGGTTCCCAAGAGAAAGGACTCCCAGGAGCATTATTAGGATTCACTGAACTAACACATTACAGTCCTGGCCTCACATGGTCACAGACCAGCATGAAGTTTCACCTTTGGTTCTGAGCACTTACCATGTGGCAGGCACAGTGTAGGTACAGGGGACACTTTTCCTCATGAAGCCTCTGTTCTAATGAGGGAGACAGTAACGATGAGTAAATACAGATTCTAAACAACACAATATCTGTAGCATCAGGTGTTGTGAGAATAGTCTGGATTCAGAGAATGGTGGGGGGAGCCTTTTAGAGTGATAGGGGAAGACCCTTCAACATTTGATGGGATGAAGTAGGGGATTTGGGAGGGGGTATTCCTGCTTGAAGGAATAGGGCTGCAAAGGCGTATGTGTTTGGGGAGTGCCAAGGAGGCCAGCGTGGCTGGAGTACGTGGTGGGGTGCGGTGGTAGCCAAGGTCCCAGGGACCTTACAGACACTGTGGACTTTGGATTCTATTCTAAGTGTGTTGTGAAACTGGGTGCTTTTTAGGAGGGCTGTATTTTGGAGGAAGAGCTGTTAGGATTTGCTGGTGGATCAGATGTGGGGGGGCCTGACAGGGGAAGAAGATTCTAGAAGCACTGCAGGGCTTCAGTGCTCTTTACTGGGATAGGGAACCCTGGAAGAGGAGCACATTTGAGGCTGGGAGAATCAAGAGTTTGGTTTTGCCTGTGCTACTCTGTACTTAATTATAAAAAGAAAAATCAACTTGAATTTAATGTTTTTACCTTAGAAATCTTAGTTTGAGCAGCTACATCTACAAGACCACAGGCGCTAGCTCTCTATTTTTTCTAATACACATAAGAAATATGCCCCCATTTTAAATGTCCATTAGGTCATCACCTACAGCCATCACATCCGTGGTCAGAACGTGGCCCAGCTGCTCCAGCACACAGTGAGTGCTCCACAACTATTTAGGAGTCCCTTTAAGAATGTGCTAGGACTATATTTGTGATGAAAACATAGAGAGCCTTTGATGCAAACCCTACTGGGAGAGGTGGGGGCCAGGAGCTGAGCTGGTCCCGGAGGAGTGGAAGGCAAAGGGCGTCATTCAGAAAGACAGAGATGGCAGGAGGCACAGGGCATTTTAAGCTATTTGGAGAGAAAGAACAGCTGCCTCCCTCCCCTCCCCTGAGCCATCTTCCTGGGGGCATTATTCTCTCATTCTGAGCTTCCTTTTTGCCTCCGAGGAATTCGGGTGCTTTCAGCACAAAAACACTCGGCCTTTTCATACTATAATTTGATATTCAAGCTGTAGCCTAGACTTGGAACCAGTCTTTGTCCGCTTCTGCTGCCCAGGAGTTTGAGATGAGTCTCTGCGGGGGCTTTCATGGACTATTATTCTGTGACACGGTTGCGTAGGTGTGTGAGGTTGCTTGAAGTGAATGTGCACATGGAGTTTGTAACCCTTTTAACCAGTTATGGGCAGTTGGATCACCAGAGATACTTCTCATACCAAAATAGGAATTTTGGGAACTCCCTCACACAGGTCAAAATCAGGCTTTTGGAAGCAGCCTCCTTCCTCACCATATTTTGTGTTCAGCTTCTTCGGGAGACACCAATTTGCAACCCATCAAAGAGTTAAAGTGTCGCAAGCTCATGGTGGTCTGTATTTACGCAGCTCAGTGACAAGGCTATGTGAGCGCCAGGCGCCCCCTTCTCAGCTCGGTTCCTCGCCCGCTGGTGCTGGCAGGCCTGGCATTTGTGGGCGTGGGAGAAAGTATGCGTCAGAGTGTGCCGGGGTGGGGTAGGGGGTGGTTTTGTGACTAGGAAATACACGACCTTTCTGAAAATTGTTCAGAACTGTGGAGGAAGGAAGCAAGAGACTTGGCAGTGGGGTGCGATCGGCAGCGGAAGGTGGGACTGGCTAATCCCCGATGGAGGGGAGAGAGCCAGGACAGCAAGGTGGCAACTCGCCCGGCTACAGCAGCATCAGAGCCCCTTCTGGGCCACTGCTCAAATCAGGGAGGACCGAGTACTCTCCCACTCCCGCATGGGCAGAACCTCCTGGAATTCTCTGGCCACTTGTCATTGAACGTCTGAGGTACTGTGGGGCCTTCCACGGAAGGAGCTCTCATAAGTAGATGAGAAACTGTCCATATATCATTGGATCCAAGACACCTTTAATTATAAGGACCTGTCATTATTTTATATACTACTAAGAAAGAAAACACACTGCTAATTAACTTGTAACACACCAATTTCAGGTATTAAAAGATTGAAAATATATGTCTTGGAATCAGTGAAATAAGTAGCTGATTAAAGTTACTAGGCTAG
Source organism: Canis lupus dingo (assembly GCF_003254725.2). NCBI lineage: Eukaryota > Metazoa > Chordata > Mammalia > Carnivora > Canidae > Canis > Canis lupus. The sequence goes on along the minus strand of NC_064252.1, from coordinate 26,377,856 downwards.
GGATCCCTGGGTGGCTCAGTGGTTTAGCGCTTGCCTTTGGCCCAGGGCCCGATCCTAGAGACCTAGGATCAAGTCCCATGTCGGGCTCCCTGCATGGAGCCTGCTTCTCCCTCTGCCTATGTCTCTGCCTCTCTCTCTATGTCTATCATGAATAAATAAATAAAATCTTAAAAAAAAAAGATACTAGGCTATAAAACAACAACAAAACAGAGGCATCTGGCTGGCTCCTCAGAAGAGCATATGTGATTCTTGATCTCAGGGTCGAGTTCAAGCCCCACTTTGGGTGTAGAGATTATTTAAATAAAAAATAAATAAATAAATAAATAAATAAACAGTACCACGCTGTAGCATGAGTTGCCAAAACACTAGACAGTGAGTGACCAGTATGCCTAGTAAGCCACTAGGATGGATTTCTCAGGGAAGAGGTCCTGTAGCCTTGGGCAGTTATTTTCCTGGAGTGTGGGACAGGTACAGTGAGGGGGGTTTGGTGTGTGCTGACATAAAACTTATTGTTACATATTGCACAGGTTATTTGTTTTTCAGTTCTCTTTCAGACTGATGAGATCAAGAGGTAAAGACTTGATTTGGTCCTAGTGTGTCCTTAACACCTTTCTGATTCTTGCTAGTCCTCGCCCACGCTTTTTTTTTTTTTAAAGATTTATTTATTTATTTATTTTTAAGATTTAAAAAAAAATTATTTATGATAGACACACACACACACACACAGAGAGAGGCAGAGACACAGGCAGAGGGAGAAGCAGGCTCCATGGCCGGGAGCCCGACGCAGGACTCGATCCTGGGACTCCAGGATCACGCCCTGGGCTGAAGGTAGGCACTAAACCACTGAGCCACCCAGGGATCTCCTAAAAAGATTTATTTATTCATAAGAGACACAGAGAGGCAGAGACATAGGAGAAGCAGGCTCCCTGCAGTGAGCTGGATGTGGGACTCAATCGCAGGACACCAGGATCACAACCTGAGCCGAAGGCAGATGCTCAACCACTGAGACACCTAGGTGTCCCCAAATTTTATTTTTAAGTAATATGTACACCCAGGATGGGGCTTGAACTCACAGCCTGGAGATGAGTCACATGCTCCACTGACTGAGCCGGCTAGGTGTCCTACTCCCACATTTAAAAAAAATATATATTTTTAAAGACCACTTATTTTAATCAATGTCTATTTCAAATTCTTTTTTACAGTAGAATAAATACTTGTCTTGATGATTGTAGATACGTAAGGCTGTTTGGTAGCATTCAGAACCACCACAACAATGGTGGTCTTCCTGACTGGTGTGTGGTCTACGGTAATTATAAGGGATTACTTGTCTGAAACTGCTGTTAAACCAGCAGGACTGCATTTATGCATCCATCATCTTCAGGATTGTTGGTAACCTGGGCATATTTTCCCCAAATAACTTTGCCTCTTTGTGTCACAAGGCCCAGCTCACTCATGTGAGGTGATCAGTGACAGTACCTTTGTGGTAATAACACCCAAAGTTGTATATAGTGGGGATGAGGGATTCTTTTTTACACCGAATATTGGCAGGCAAAAGGTGGCTTTCAATTCAGGATGTGTTACATGGGCCTTTTTGAAACGTAAGCCCATTGGCCTAATGAATCTTTCATATTTAGGTGGTTTTCTAGTAAACCCGTCTCCAGCAAAGCAGACTTTAGTGACCATCCTCTTCCACGCTTTCTTTTTTCTCTTTCCTGTTTGAATTACTTTTAGTACTTCTGTTTCTCCCTGAGCACGAACTTTGGGTAAAGGAACTTCCCACTTTCCTGCTTTCTCTTTTCATTTTTGTTTAATCATATTGGAAAGTACTTTAGCTTGGGACTGCCCCTCCCTGTCCAGTAGATATACAGGTACTGCTCCTTGTGGAATCTTTTCATCATTCTTTTGTTTGGTGTTTCTCTTTTCATGCATCTTGATAGTCTTTTTCATTTGTATTTTTTCAGCATGGTGCTGTTTATAATAGAGCTTAGCTTTCATACCAGTCATCTTTTTCACTTTCTTTGAACGTTCATGAGCATCTCAACCTTCTTTCTTTCTCTTTTTCTCCTGGTAATCCAAATGATAGCCATAGCGCTTCCCGTGTAACTCAATATATATTTTGTAGCATTGTGATGAGCTGCCAGAGGCAGCTGCTGGACTCAAAGAGGCTCTCAACCTTCTCTCAACCTTCAGGTCTCCCAGGCCCATGAGCTAACTCCACCCATTTTTAAAAAATTTTAACGGAACAGGGCTCTAGCTCAAAATCTATAGCAGGCAGCAGGCTCAGCTAGAATTTAATAATCTTGTTTTGTTTTCATTTTTTTATTATCTTCAAGATATAGTATTACAGGTTTTCTCTTTATCATACTGAAAAGGTTTATGTTCAAAATGAAATCATTTGAGTAAAAGAAAATGTGGCAGCATAAAGAAAAAATAGGTGGGTTAATTTCTTGAAGATAGTAAATGGATGGTTGAGGTGTGGGAAACATGGGCCTCTGGTGCTGGTTAGATTTGAGCAGGGCCTTTGGAGGTGGATGGGGCTCAGAAAGAGAAAAGGGGAGGCCTTGGAATGCCTGGGTGGTTCAGTGGTTGAGCATCTGCCTTTTGCTCAGGTCTTGATCCTGGGGTCCTGGGATCGAGTCTCTCATCAGGCTTCCTGTGGGGAGCCTGCTTTTCCCTCTACCTCTGTCTCTGCCTCTCTCTCTCTCTGTCTCTCATGAATAAATATATAAAATCTTTAAAAAAAAAGAAAAGAAAAGGGGAGGTCTTGCCTCACACCATGGATACTTTTTAATATTCTTTTGGGTAATTTTTTTCTTACTTCTCCTTTATTTTAGTAGCAACCCAAGTCCCAATTGGCTAGGAACTTTATGTTTAAAGACTGTCAGTGTGAAATAACTAGGACTGTGCTCAGTCACTTTCATATGTATAAACAGTTGATTTGATTTTAAGTGTATGCCTGCTTCTGTGACTGTACCTGTAGGGTCAGTGGCCTCTTGGTTTGAGATCCCCAAAATACATTCGTCCTTTCAAGTAGAGCAAACCTTTGGTGACGGTGTTACTTCCCTCCTGAGTTGGTGCCGACACCTCCTGCTAGAAGTAGGTTAGCTTCGCATGTTTTTTGTTCTGCTCACAGCTTTTCAGAAATCTTTTGGAACCCTGCGTAGGCCTTATCTGTACAAGATAGACAGCTGGGTGAGATTGTTAATCTTCAAAGGTAAGATTCAAAATTATGTCAACAGACTGGAAAGCTGAGATGAAAGCATTAAGATAGAATCCAACTAATGTAAATTTAGGTTTAAAAAATCCTCTATAGGAGTGTGGTTGGGGGAGACCGACTGGAGAGGACCTCAGAGGAAAAAGACTTTGTTGTTTTAGTTGACAGCAAGTAGGCATTTTCACATGGAGGCTAGATGTCCATCTTTTCTTTAAGTGTATATAGGCTTTTGGTTTTTGTGTCTTGATTTTTCTATCCTACCACTCTATTGATTTCTTTTATTTGAGTTAATTTTAATATTAATTCTTTAGATTTTCCAAGTACTATCCTATCAACTGCAGATGGAGATAATTGTACCTCTCCAGTTCTGAAGCTCTGCTTTTTTTCTCTTATCTAATTGTATGGGCTGACACCTCTAGTTCAATGTTAGGTATGGAGAAGGTGGGCATCTTTGCTGTGTTTCTGATCTTTTTTTTTATTTTTTTATTTTTTTATTTTTATTTATTTATGATAGTCACACACAGAGAGAGAGAGAGAGAGAGAGAGAGAGGCAGAGACATAGGCAGAGGGAGAAGCAGGCTCCATGCACCAGGAGCCCGACGTGGGATTCGATCCCGGGTCTCCAGGATCGCGCCCTGAGCCAAAGGCAGGCGCTAAACCGCTGCGCCACCCAGGGATCCCCTGTTTCTGATCTTAATAAGAATACCTCTTGTGTTTCCCCATAAAGTAGAATTCTGGCATTGTTACCGACTGAAGTATACACGTAATGACATGTTAATAACGGAAGTATCCATTGGGGCGTCTAGGTGGCTTAGTAGGTTAAGCGTCTGTCTTTGGCTCAGGTTATGATCCCAGAGTCCTGAGATCAAGCCCCACACTGCTTCTCCCTCTCCCTCTCCCTGCCATTCCCCCTGCTTGTGCATGTGCTCTCTCTCTGTCAAATAAATAAATAAAATCTTAAAAAGAAAGAAAGAAAGAATCTGTTGATTACTGTTTTCTTGAGTGTTATTATTGGGAATGCACAGACAGTCCTAAAATAAATAATAGCACTGGAGTCCATACCCATTCACCTGAAAACCAATTGCTAGTTAATGAAATAATATATAGTTGACCCTTAACATGGGTTTGAACTGTGCAGATTTATTCCATAAATACAGTAAGTATAAGTGTATGTTCTTTTCCTTAGGATTTTCTTTTTTTTTCTTTTTTTTTTTTAAATTATTAGAGAATGTGTGCATGTGCACACGCATGGGGGGAGGGCAGAGGGAGAGGGAAGAGAGAATTTTTTTTTTTTAATTTTTATTTATTTATTTATTTATGATAGTCACAGAGAGAGAGAGAGAGAGGCAGAGACACAGGCAGAGGGAGAAGCAGGCTCCATGCACCGGGAGCCTGATGTGGGATTCGATCCCGGGTCTCCAGGATCGCGCCCTGGGCCAAAGGCAGGCGCCAAACCGCTGCGCCACCCAGGGATCCCGGGAAGAGAGAATTTTAAGCAGACTTCACACTGAGCTTGGAGCCTAATACAGAGCTTGATCCCAGGACCTTGAGATCAGACCTGAGCTGAAACCAAGAGTTGTATGCTTAACCAACTGCATCACCCAGGGGTCCCATTCCTTAGATTTTCTTTTTATAAGAATTTTTTTTGGGGAAAGATTTTATTATTTGAGACAGAGTATGAGAGAGAATGAGGTGGAGGGGAGCAGGAGAGGGAGAAGCCAACTCCCTGCTGAGCAGGAAGCCCGACGCGGGGCTTGAACCCGGGACCCTGGAATCATGACCAGTGCCGAAGGCAGACCCTTAACTGACTGAGCCACCTAGGCACTCCTGATTTTCTTAATAGTTTCTTTTTTCTAGCTTACTTTATTTTTTTTTTAAAGATTTCATTTCTTTTTTTTTTTTTTAAGATTTTATTTATTTATTCATGATAGTCACACAGAGAGAGACAGAGAGGCAGAGACACAGCAGAGAGAGAAGCAGGCTCCATGCACTGGGAGCCCGACGTGGGATTCGATCCCGGGTCTCCAGGATCGCGCCCCGGGCCAAAGGCAGGCGCCAAACTGCTGCGCCACCCAGGGATCCCTCTAGCTTACTTTATATAAAACATATGACCTACAAAACATGTTAATTGTTTATGTTATTGGTAAGGCTTCCAGTCCCCTGTAGCCTATGTTAGTAGTTAAGGTTTTGGGGAGTCAGAAGTCACACGTGGACTTCCGACTGTGCAGGAGGTTGGTGTCCTTAACACCTGCATTGTTCAATAGTCAACTATATTTCCAAAATATTGCCAGCTCAACCTTATGAAAATCAGATTTCCAAAAGAGCACATAACATCATAGAGGTGTCCAGGTACTAGTCATAAATACTGTCTGAAGAAGAAAGTGCTTGTAAGTAGATTGACCACCATCATACAGTTTTTTAGGTTTGGGAGAGCTTGTTTTTCCCCCAGAAGCAGGTGTGGCCTCAGCAGTCTGGGGCAGCATCAGCCTGCTCCCCATAGCAGTGTCATGAGTGTCCATCGGGAAGTGCTTCAGAAGAGTGATCCCTGTGCCCTGAAACACTGGCGTGGGCAGTTGCTTGCTCATCTATTCCAGTTTGTTTCCTACCTTCCTTGTAAAAGACTCTTTCATTAGTGTTTTTCATAGCATATCTCACAATGTAAAGTGAGCCTATAAGTTGCTTGGGTAATATTTATTTTTTGCTGGAAAGTATTAGTTTGTTGGAAAGATTCAAGCCCATGGAAGCCTGTCTTGGTCCCTTGTGGGAGGTAGGGAATAGCAGAGGAAGCACCACAGTTGCAGTACCAGTGACAGGTTTACATCGTGGGAGATAATTTGTATTGTCCATCTCCTATTCAAGGACACATTCAGTGCATCTTAATCTTATTTATTTGAAAGTGTGAGTGACAGCACCAAGCAGAGGGAGAGGGGTAGAGGGAGAAGGAGAAGCAGACTCCCCACTGAGCAGGGAGCCCAAAGTGGGACTGGATCCCAGGACCCTGGGATCATAACCTGAGCTGAAGGCAGATACTCAGCCAGCTGAGCCACCCAGGTGCCCTCAGTGCATCTTAATTTCATCTTTAATCACAGACAGGATTCTAGAAAGTATAAATATCTTCTACGGTGCTTTAAAATAGCTGTGGCGCTTCGGAGTGCTGAATATTGGTCTCTTGACCCATCTTTTCAGGAGGAGGACATGGGACATGCCTAATTGGGGAGATGCTTTTTTGCTTAATCTCATGCTTAATTCCATTTGGATTGGAGGCAAGGGATAGACCTTAGCTGCTTTTGGAGATTGATTTACTAGGTTGCCTGAGACCTTTGTGAGGTCCCTGACAATGGTGGTATAGTAATCAGATCTAAGATCTAAGGGATGATTGGCAACAAAGCAGTTCATTGAAAAAATAATTATTTCTTTGACAGTGGACTCTTTCCAGTGGTGTGGAAGGGCTTAACCTTGTTCCCACCCAGGCACACATGTGCATGTATATACATGAACAGAGTACATGGACCCCTCTGGTCCACTGCAGAGGCCACACTGGCCTTTTTGAACTTCCTTAAACCTCACACACTTACTATTCTATCTCAGGGTCTTTCCACATGCTGTTTCCTCTGCCTAGAAGGTTCCTTTGCCATTTTCTGTAATGGCCACTGCTCTGTAATCATTTAGGTATGTATGGCTTAGGGGTCGCCTCTTCTGATCATTTCATCTGAAAGACACCCCACCATCCCTGGCTGTCTCCTTACTCTAATTATTTTCTCCATGTCTCAAATAGCTTTATTTATTGTATTGCATGTTTGAAGTTTCTTTTTCACTAGAAAGGAGACTTCAAACAAGGATCCTCAGTTCTTTTCTGCACGGTGGCTCCAGCACCTAGAATAATGCCAGCCTTTTGTAAATGCCCAGTAATTCTTATTGAATACATGTTTGTATTAATTGAACATACTGTAATTGCATAATGTCATGTGGGTTCAAAAGACTTAATTATATTCACATTTATATTAAGAGAGATATTTATATTGCTTTCAAATGAGACAGGTCAAGATTACAGCTAGAAACAATTTGTGTCACTGTGGAGCAGTGTTTCTTTTGTTGTATGTAGCTTGACCTAAATGCCTGGTGTCCTCAGAAGCTGAGCAGAATTTCAGCTCTTGTTGCTGTTTCTTTTCTACGGCTAGATTTCGGTGACATCTTCTTCAAAGGCTACTAGTAGACATGAGTGTTTTTTTGTTGTTGTTTTTTAAGATTTTAGTTATTTATTCATGAGAGACAGGAGAAAGAGAGGCGGAGATACAGGCATAGGGAGAAGCAGGCATGATGTGGTACTCGATCATGGGAGCCTGATGTGGAACTTGATCCCGGGTCTCCAGGATCATGCCCTGGGCCAAAGGCAGGTGCTAAACCGCTAAGCCACCCAGGGATCCCCAGACATGAGTGGTTTTTCAGCGATTGTGGTGACATAATGTGAATAAATCCTTTAAAGACATAAGTAAATTTAAAGATATGCCATGTTGATGGATTGCAAGTTTTGGAATGGTGAAGATGTCACATCTCATTGATCTGTAAACAATTCCAGTCAAAATCCCAGCAAGATTTTTTTTTTTTTGCAAGATTTTCTTGTAGATATAGACAAGCTGATTTTGAAATTTATATAGAAGGCAAAGGATCTAGGATCGCTGAAATAATTTTCAGAAAGAATGCAGCTAGAGGCAACCCACTACACGATTGTAAAATATAGATTATAAGTAAAATATAGATTTGATAATAGAGTTTAAAAACAGATTTATAAAGCTGTGGTAATCAAGAGCATGGACTTGGCAGAAAGATAGACACATGGATCTATGGAACAGAGTAGAGTCCAGAGATAGACTCACATAAATCCAGCTACTTAATTTTTTTAAAGAGGTGAAGAGATAATTTAATGGAGAAAAGACAGTCTTTTCAACAAATGGTGTTGGAACAATTTGATATCCCTTTGTGAAACAAAACTCAAAAAGTTAGACCTAAACTTCTGCCTTATAACAGAGATTAACCCCAAATGGATCACAGGTCTAAATGTAAAACTGTGAAACTCTGAGAAGAAAAACCTAGAAGGTCTCTGTGGCTGGTGCCAGGCAGACAATTAATAGACAGAACACTGAAAGCATATACCGTGAGAGAAAAAGCTGATAAAATGGATTTCAGCAAGATTAGAAACTCTTGCCCTGCAAAAGATACTAATAAGCAAACGAAATGACAAGCTACAAGGACACCTGAGTGGCTTAGTCAGTTAAGCGTCTGACTCTTGGTTTCAGCTTAGGTCACGATCTCATGGGTTGTGGGATCCAGCCACATTGGGCTCCCCACTCAATAGGGAGTCTGCTTGAAAGATTCTCTCCCTCTGCACCTCCCGTCACTCGTTCTCTCTAAGTAAATAAATAAATCTTAAAAAAAAAAAAAGAAATTACAAGGTACAGACTGGGCAAAATATTTGCAAATCACATGTCCAACAAAGGACTTTATCCAAAAAACATAAAGAACTCTCAGAACTCAACAAGTGAGAAAACAAACAACCCAACTGAGAAATGGACATAGGAAAAAAAAAAAGTAGGTATAAGACTTAAAACACACTTAACCAAAGATGTGGGGATAGCAAATAGGCACAAGAAAAGATGCTTGACACCGTTATTAGCCATGAGAGAAATGCTGATCAAAGCCACAACAAGACAGCTCTACACACTTCTTGAAGTGTCTCCATTTAAAAAAGAAGACCATGAGGTGGTGAGGATGTAGAGCCTCTGGAACTCTTGTGCATTATTGTTGGGAATGGAAATAGTACAGCACTTTGGGAAAGTTTGGCAGTGTCTTAGAAAACTAAATAACAATCTCATCCCTACTCTAGAGATGTGAAAAGTTATGTTCACACAAAAACCTGCCCATGACTTTATACTGGCTCTCTTTTATTTCCAGAAACTGGAAACAGCCCAGATGCCCTTCAGTGGATGAGAGGATGGGCCTCTGCATCCATCCCATGGAAAACTCTGCGTGAAGGGACAGATTTGCTGCCCATGGCACCTTGGCAGGGGGGTGGTATTATCTCTGAGGCATGGTGCTGAGTGAGAGGAGCCCTTCCCAAAAGGTTGTGCCCTTGAAGACCTGGAGCATACGTAGTGATGGGTGCCAAGGGCTGGGGAAGGGAACGGGGGTCAATGCTCAATGGGACAGAGTTTCTGTTTTACAAGATGGGGAAAGAGCTATGGGGAGGATAGTGGTGCTGGCTACACAACACTGAATATTTAATACCACTGAACTGTATGCTTAAAACAGTTAAGATGGTGAATTGTGTTATGTGTGTTTCATCACAATAAAAAGAAAAAAGTGGTGTACTGCCTAATTTCACTTAAGATATTGTTTTTTAAAAATAAATTTAATTATTTATTTGAGAGAGAGAGAACATGAGCAAGTGGAGTGGGAGAGGGAGAAGCAGACTCCCCATTGAGTAGGAAGCCAGACTTGGGGCTCAATCCCAGGAGTTTGGGATCATGACCTGAGCCGAAGGCAGACACTTAACCAACTGAGCCACCCAGATGCCCCTATTTAAGACATTCTTGAAAAGACAACATGATGATTTGAGTACAAGTTGGCTTGCCAGAGATTAGGGGAGGGTGTGGCTACAAAAGGGTGACACAAGGGTCTGTTTTGAGATGATGGGGCTGTTCCAGATTTTGGGGCGGCAATCACACAAAATGCCTCTTAAAATTCATAGACTGGCATGCCAAAAAAAGTCCATTTTACTATATGTTAATTTAAAAATAAAAATAAACTCCCACACCCTGCAGAAGTTGCTGCAGGGTGCAAAGCACAGAACTAACGTGCTAGAATAAATGCAGCATGAAAGCAATTAAAAAAAAAGTCATAAAGTCAGTCACTGTCAGTATGTAAATAAACAGAACATGAAAGAAGCTTTGCCACAAAAGCTATCTGATTGCAAAAGCCTGCTAACGTGGTTTTCACAGGCTTTTTTGAAGACGGTTACTGCTACCTTGCAAGCAATGGCACACAGTATCCATGCCTGTTAATATGTCAGTACAGCGTCCCATCCAAACTAGCCTTCTTGCAGTTGACCTTTGAGTCTCCCAGTTGTTTCGGTTTGCTGTAGTTCAATCTGGTGATCCTGGAAATGCTCCTGTGAACTGGGCATGGTGCTCAGGTAGGGGCTGGGTGTGGGGAGGCTTTCAGTGAGAAGCTATAGATTGTACCTGGGCCTTGTGTCTGGGCCTCAAAAAATGCACATGCTCAGAGTGTACTCCAAGGAGATATAGGCAGTTCTGAATCTGTGTTTGGGCTGGGCCTGGACAGCCGTGTGTGCGCATGTGTAAGGTTCTAAGCTCCATGGTGATGATACTGAACAGTCTGGTTTGAGATCCATGAGGTAGAATGGCAGTCAGAATCAGGCAGGCAGGAATGAGGGAGCCAGCTATAGTGGGAGTGCATGAGAAGGCTGTCAGCCAAGCCCCGGTTGGGGTGGCATGGTCTTCCTAAAGAAAGACTTCCTGGAGGTGGTGACTGTGAGCCAGAGTCCCAAAGGGCATGGAGAATTGCCAGACAGGATAAGGAGTTTTTTTTTATGCGGAGGGAGAGAGTGGGGTGCTGTGGTCTTGGTGGAGAAGCAGGTAGGAGAGGACACCAGAGCAGAGCAGAGGCCCCAGAGGCATGGAGCATGAATGAGGCTAGCTTGCAAAGGCAGTTTCTCCAGGTGCCATTGGGCCATTGGATCAGTCACCTGGGAGGAGCTGCCTGCATTGCTGCTAACCTGGGCCCCACCAGGATCAGTGGTTCTGGGGCCTGGGCCTGGAGATCGCCAGTTATAACTAGTACCTGAGGGATTGGAGTCAGAGCCACAGCAGGAAGAGGTGGGGAGCCCCCAAAGAGCTTTCTACCAAGAGTTTGCCTCATCTGTGTGTCTCACTCCTGTTTTGTAACATAGCTCACGCTTGGAAACCACTGCTGAGCCTTGAATTTGGGAGCTCTGCGCTTCTCTAGATTTCCTGGAGGAAAACATTGTGAACTACCCATAAAAAATACGCAGACCCTTCTGTAGGTGCTCATTCATACAAGCATAGTTTTCCAGAAGGAGGTGGAACCCGCTGCACGGGCTCTGGGGCTGCTACATTTTGTTGGGGAAGGAGGAGTTGAGGTGGGGTCTGTCCTGGGGAAGATGGTGAACTTCTTGGTTTCCTGGTGTCCTCCTCAGGAGCAGCAGCCGAGCTGGACAGATGACCTCCCTCTCTGCCACCTCTCTGGGGTTGGGTCAGCTTCCAACCGCTGCTACTCTGCTGACGGCAAGGGCACTGAGAGCCACCCCCCAGAGGACAGCTGGCTCAAGTTCAGGTGAGCATGCTGGCGCAGTTTGTGGGCAAGACCAAGTAATGGTTTTGCACTTGTCTCTAATGGGGCTCGTCCGAGGGAGGTGGCATCCCCTGCTGTCCTTTGCATACCTGGACCTCAGTCTAACTGAGGGCCTGCTACAGTGGGGGCGGGGAATGTCCCAGAAGGCCACATCCAAGTGGAATGATGGTCAAAGTGGGAGGATCCAGGTGGACACCTGAAGCCACCGCTGCTGTATCTGGTCTCCCCCAATTGGTGTCACTCTTCTGTGAGCCCCTGGTCTCAAGCCACCCTCCTTCTCCCCCTCCGTCTCTCTCTGTCAGGAGTGAGAACAACTGCTTCCTGTATGGAGTCTTTAATGGCTATGATGGCAACCGAGTGACCAGCTTCGTGGCCCAGCGGCTGTCTGCGGAGCTCCTGCTGGGCCAGCTCAGTGCCGAGCATGCTGAGGCAGATGTGCGGCGTGTGCTGCTGCAGGTAGCAGGGCTCGGGCTGGTTGACCGGGACCCCCGTGAGTCGGGTGCCCCAGGAGCTCAGCCCTATGACTGTAAAGTGCACGGTTAGCCAGGGTTGGTTTGAAAATGCTGCGGGCTCCTTCTTCTGCAGAGGAACCCGCCCTGGGAGCCTCTCCCAGTGGCAGGGTGTAAAGACAGTCTTGGCCATGGGGCCTGGAGTTTAAAGGGGCAAGTGCCCCTGCCTGTGAGGCAGGTTAGGAGCCATTTGCTGCCCTGTAACTTAAGGAGCAAGGATTTTTATTTTATTTTATTTTATTTTATTTTATTTTATTTTATTTTATTTTATTTATTTTTTTAATTTATTTTTTTAATTTATTATTTATTTTATTTTATTTTATTTTATTTTATTTTATTTTATTTTATTTTATTTTATTTTATTTTAATGTAAAGATTTTATTTTATTTTCTTAAAGTAATCTCCAAATCCAGTATGGGGCATGGGGCTCAAACTTAGAACCCCTAGATCAGGAGCCACATGCCCTTCTGACTGAACCAGTCAGCCGCTCCAAGGCACAAGGGTTGTTTTTTTTTTTAAGATTTTATTTATTTATTCATGGGAGTCACAGAGAGAGAGGCAGAGACACAGGCAGCGGGAGAAGCAGGCTCCCTATGGGGAGCCCAATGGGGGACTCAATCCCAGGACCCCAGGATCACAACCTGAGCCAAAGGCAGGCACTCAACCACTGAGCCAGCCAAGTGCCCTTGGAGCAAGGATTTTATTTTATTTTATTTTTATTTTTATTTTTTTTTTTTTTTGGAGCAAGGATTTTAAAAGTCCGTTGTGGCATTCGACAGTGCTAGAGGCTTGTGGTCAAAGTGAAAGTTCTGTTGATGCTGTGTTGGAGAGCCCAGTGCTGTGTGATATGGGCAGTGAAATGAGATTGTGGATCTGAGGATCTGAGTCATTGGTGTCAGGAGGCATTGTTGGGGGTGGATTGTACTTAGAAAGACTGCCACCCCCACAGAGGTGTTCTAGGCGGGTGTAGCAGACAGTAAGCCAGTAAAAGTACCACACTTGTAATAGTGAAGTGGGTGGTGCCCATTGATGGAGGAAGCAGCCCTATGAGTTCAGCCTGCCAGCAGCTAAGAGGTTTGTCCCCTCACAGAACCAAAGAATGGCCCTTGGTTTGGGAGCATAATTTGCAATTCAAAACAATGCCTTTTGTAAGGGCTGCTGGAGCTGAATGCCCCCGCAGGATGCCCAGGCCCTTGTGGCCCTAACTTCCCCAAGACCTCCCCCAAGACTGGAAGGGATAGGGGACTCTAGGGAACCATTAGGCCAGGGAGTAAGGAGTATGGAAGTGGTGACCAAGAAAGGCTGGAACTGTGGAGCTGAGGATTGATTGCCAGCGCTGGTTGGAGCTGGTGGAATAGAGGGCTGTGGTTGAGAGCCCCAAGTGGGTGGTGACTGGGATTCAGGCCAGGAAATCCACCCTGAGGTTAAAGCCGCCTCTGGTGCGGTACTGCTGCTCCTATGTGCTCAAATGCGGGTAACCCTCATCTCCTTGGTGCCCATCAAATTGGAACACCCCAGATGGATCAGCCTTGAATGTGAAAATCCTCCCACTGCCATTGGCCTGACCTCACCGCTAGCCTGTGAGCAACTGCCCATGAGTCAGTAAAAATATGGACAAGAGCCTTGTCTTGGGCAGCAGTGCACTGCCCAGCCGTTGGTATTGCTGCAAGCTCACAAGCTGAGCTGACCCCACCTTGCCACGTTTGGTGGGGGCACTGCCATCCATGAAGGGTACAGACTCCCTTTTCCTTGTCAGCTCCTATCAGCGGCTGTCCCAGCTTGCTGGAGGCTCGGGCAGTGGGGCTTTGTCACCAGATCTCTGGGGCTCGTGCGCAGGGGGCTGAGGAGCTTGGAAAGCTATATCCTGCTGCAGTTTAGAAAGACCTGCTCTGGTGGACTTGGCTGTTCTTGAAGGTACCCTGTCCACTAGAGCAAATTGGGCTTCGTGGCTGTGTTGAGCCACCATTGGGAGCCATCCCTTATCTATGATATGATTAGGAATGTGAGTATGGCAGCTCCACTATGTGAGGGCCTTTGTTTCTCACAGAGCCCATTAAGGAGCCAGAATATGATGTTCTAAGGGGCTTTGAAGTGGGTGGCTGGGGAGTGCAGCCCTCTGGCCTGAAAGCCCTCAGGCAGCCAGGAGGATCTCCAGGACCCTCAGTGGCTGGTGCCTCTACCTGGGAGAAGGAGCCAAGGGGAACAAAGGAGAGGGCTTGATGAGTTGACTTTTGTGCCAGCTAGCTGTAAAGCTCACTGTTGAGCTTCTCCCCAACAAAATGTGGAGGCGTTGCGTGTGACTGCAGAGAATGGTAGATAAGTGTGGTACGTGTTACCTCAAAAGTGTGAAGGGACCTAAGGAGTGGCAGGATTGCTGTAGCATGGTGGGAGGCCCAGTAGTTCACAGTTGGTGTTTAACCTCAACCGGAATTTCCCGGCCTTTAGAGGATCAATTAAGGCTCAGAAATTAAACACTTGTGGCAGGCCCTAGAATTTTATGTAGGGCAATAGCCCAACCTCTGTGTTGCAGGTGGATCACATCCAATGGAAGTTGAGCGCCTTCTATATCCTGCCTGTTACACCCTGTAATTTAAAGGTGCCGCTTGCTGATGTTTGGAGGGGTTCCCAGGAGGCGTTAACAAGAGCCATAAAATGTCTCTTTTATGCGTCCCAATGGGTAATTAGAGGAGTATTTGGGTGATTGTCCCTTGGAGGAGGAACAGGCTCCAGGGGACTGCCGGGGCAGGGGCCTGGGCAGCTGCTCCTCTCAGAGGTCAGAGTACAGGAACCAGATTCTGCTGCCAGGGCTGGGGCATGCCAGGAGGTGATGACATCCACAGCACCTGAGCAGAGGCCTCTAACTTGTGTCCTGGCTGTCATTAGGGGTCCCTGATCTCTGGAGCTGCCCATACAGAAGGCCTGTGGGTTACCTCGAGAGAGAGAGAGAGAGAGGGAGGGAGGTTGCAGGCCACCCCTCAGTTGGGTTCCTGGCTGTTGGGGGTGGTGAGGCCCCCTTTAGTGGCAAGCGAGATTTGGACTTTAGGAAAAAAAAGAATTCTCTTTTTCATGTCTAGCTGCAGCATTGATACCATCTAATGCCCGTTTTACTGTATCCGACTTACCTGTAAATTGTAATGACATGGCATTATATTGTGGCGGGGCACAGCCTCTAAGGACTCCTAAGATTCTGGCCCCAAGGGAGCTTCCTCTGGTTTGGACGTGGTCAGGGAGTGCAGAAGTGTAATAACACTGAGCAAAATGACCTACCCACTGAACCATCTCAGTTTCTACCTAAGACAAGATGTGCTTCATCTAGGGTCATCCACCTATTCAGTGGGCCTGCACTGTAATTTTGATGAAGCGATGGGCCTAGCGCCTAGCCGTAAAAATCTGAGTCAGGCGAGGCAGAGCATCTTCCTCCTTAGCTCCGGCTCTGGAGGCTTTTGGGGAGCTCTTCTTCAGAACCCACCGCCTTTTTTATTTTGTCTGACTCCTGCCTTTATGGCTTGACACATTTGGGAGCCCCCTTGCTGTGGTGACAAGTCCGGGGATCCGCTAGGGTGTCTCTAATAAAATGGGTCCTCAGCACCTTGGATGTTTCATTTTGTTTTTTAACAAATTAATTAACTTTAGAGTCTTTGGCCAGGCCAGCCAACTAACACATCTCAGCCGCTGCGAACAACAGTTCAGAACCAGTTCAAAGTCCCGTAAGAGTCAGCACCCTTCTCCCCACTTTGGACAAATTTTTCTAGAAAACCTTGCATTGCCAGCATGGTATAGTCACTTGTTTCCATTTCTGGTTCACGCTGGTCATCGTCGGGCATTTTGGTACGATGGATAGTAGGGAGTGGAGGTTTTCTCTTTCCTGACTCATGCCGCTGCCTCCTGCCCTAGGATGTCCGAGGAATCGGATCCACCTCCACCAGCGCAGCGTTGACCAGTGTATTTGGGAAAGCTCCCCAGTCCTGACAAGGTGGCAGCAGCAGGTTGGCATGTTACACCACTGCACTCCTAAGGCCTGAGCCATTTCAGTAGGGCTCTTACAAGAGTCCCCTCCTCTGGGCACCCAGGAGGAGCTGGTACCATGTGCTCAAGGACTCTGCTTTTAGTGAGGATTCATAGTGCTGTACCACACCAGGGCTGGGACTCCCAGGATCCCATGGGGTTGGAGACAATTTGCAAGAGTAGGGAGCGCAGCAGCAAAGGAGGTGCCGGCCCAGGCTGCGTTGACACCTCTGGTGGCATTGCCTCTGTCCGAGCTCAGCACCCACCCCGACCACCAGCACAGTAGCCCCAGCAGCCAGCTTCCCTTCCCGGCACCAAACTAGGGGAGCTCTCCTTGGCTCCCAGGGCCTTACAGCCTGTGCCCCTGGTGGGAAAGAGGTAGAGCCCTATGTTCTTGTTAGCGCCCTGTGGTTCAACCTTCACGTACGATGATAACCAGTCACTTCTAGACAGGACACCCAGTGGGGTCTCATTTGGAGACTGATGGGAAACACATCCACCTCAGAATGGGGCCTGCTGGTTGGTCTCTGCTGGGGAGTGTGACCTTTTACAGCACTAACAATTTAGGGTGGGCACTTGTGGCAACACCCAGCAGCAGTGCCAGGCAACACCACAGACTGGCAGCAAGCAGCCGTTCCTTCCCGGAGAACCTGATCAGTCTGGGAGAGGAAGGTAGCAAGCTCTTCACAGCAACAAGGCACCATATAGGAGGACAAACTGCTCCCACAATCCCATCCTTGTCACCAGTTATGCTGATATAGGTATATTGAATTAGGATTACATATATGCCGACCTGATATTATGGGGTTGGCAGGAAGCTCCCTCAGCATCCAGCCTCCACCCACCCCTCACCCCCCGCCCCCCGCCCCGGGGATGTGAGACCCACAGGACTGTTCTGATTGAAGGTACAGTCTCAGGACACCCCCACAGGAAGCAGTGTCACGGATTTTTTATTCCCAGATCCCAGAAGCAAGAGGACGCCATGGAGCTGGGGGGTGGGGAAGGACACATCTCCACCCCAAGTCAAGAGCCAATTGGAGGAGATAAAGAGCAGGGTAGCAAGCACCTATTACTTACAAGGTGGTTGGGGTGGAGGTCGCTACTTTTCATAGCCTTAACTCCAAGTGGTTATCTTAGAAGGTGCCCCACAAACTGCGAAGCCAGAATTTGCAGTGGGTCTGCTGAGCTCAGGCCCTTACCTGTGTCCAGACTCTGGTTATGAGCAGGGTAGTCCCACTGTCGGTCATCTTGGCAGCAGCTCAAAGACAAAGTTGTTTTTCTCATCACACAGGGACTCCCCACGTCCCCAGACTCCAGGCCCAGGCATCCGGCTTGCAGTCCTTCCCCACAACTGGCATGGTGGGCTCTGGAGGAGATCCTCCTGGGGAGAGGGCAACAGGGGTGTGGTGGGAGGGGGCCAACCTCTGGTAGAAGCAGGGTAATTTCGGATGATCCCTTGTCTCCTCACTTAGGGTTTGCTGGTACTCGCTGGCCAGTTCTGCTTTCTGCTTGCTGTTGTCCTGGAGGTTTTCCTGGCATCTCTTTTTGGAAGCACGTCCAGAGGCACTTAGTTTTAGATGAGAAGGATGGAGTCCTAATCCTCAAAAACAGTGTTCCTGGCTGTTTTCCAGCCTCAGCACCTGGGCCAGAAGGCCTCCGTGGCCTCAGAGCCCTGCGCCATTGATGCTCGGCTGGTCCCCCTCCCTCCCACAGCCCCTAAAAGGCAGCAGGGTGACTGGCATCAGGGGACTGGCAGGATGTAGTGACAATACAAGGTGTCACTGCCCTAGGCTCATGCTGAGCTGGGTGCTGGGTACGCAGGGTAGATTATCTCAGTGCCCTCCGCCCAGAGCATTGCTTATCTCCTTCATGGATAAGTTGGAGACTGCCGGGCAGGCAAGTGGCGGAGCTGGGATTCACCGCAGGCAGCCTGATTCCAAGCCTTGCTCGGAACCTCTCTGTGGGCTCCTGCCCCACTGGTGTCTGCAGTGTTTCCTGGAAGGCTCCAGCCCCATGGGGCAGATGTCTCAGTCCAGCATTGCTCTATAGGAGCCACAGTCCTTGCAGTGCCTGTCATGTGATGACCTGCAATTCCTACAGAATTTGTCACTATTAATAGACATTTCAGTATCCGGTGACAGTGGTATTTTGAACCAGCCTTTCCCCTGACACACACCCTTCCCTGTCCTGTATGCCTCCAGGCCTTCGATGTGGTGGAGAGGAGCTTCCTGGAGTCCATTGATGACGCATTGGCCGAGAAGGCAAGCCTCCAGTCTCAGCTGCCAGAGGTAATCTCCCTAGCCATTGACATGACTGGGCCAGAGCAGCAGGAGTTAGGGGGACAGTGTGTTTGCAGGGGCCTCTCCTGGGGACCTTCCCTGCCCACTGTGGGCAGCTCCACTCAGGCTCAGTGTTGGGTGGGCAGATCAGTCCTCCACCTGGACCTGTCCATAGCCTCATCACCCACCCGCCCACATCAGCCACCAGCAATTCCAGAACCGACAGGACAAGTAAGGTCATGTCTGTCTCTCCTGCAAGAGGCCTGCCCTGGAGCTGCAGTGCGGCTCCATCCTGGCCAGGCCCTCGGATCCTTGCCCTTTAAGGGAGGGGACAGCTAGCGGGAGATGGTCTCCGAGGACTCAGCCCACTCTGACCCCCTGATGATGGCCTGTAGGGTGTCCCTCAGCACCAGCTGCCTCCTCAGTATCAGAAGATCCTCGAAAGACTCAAGGCTCTGGAGAGGGAGATTTCGGGAGGAGCCATGGCTGTCGTGGCGGTCCTTCTCAGCAACAAGCTCTACGTCGCCAATGTCGGTGAGCCAGCTACCTGTCCCCGTGCGGGGAGTGCTGGGCGAGAGAAGGTCTGTGCGTTCTTTGGGCATTCTGCTTCTCAAATGCGTTAGCCCTCTAGCCCCTGTCTTCTGAGGCCATAGGGTACGTTTCCCTGTTTCTGCACAGGAATGCTCTGCTCCTGGCATGGGGAATTGGGAGGTACCAGCTAGGAGGCAGGCTTTACTTCCCACTCTCTGCCCCATCTGGCTATGAGCAACTTGCATCCCCTCTCTAGGTCACCTCCATGGCTTCCTCTTCTGGAAGAAGTTTCTGAACTGTGGAAGACCCACTCAGCATCCCACGAAGGGCGGCAAGATGGGCTGGCTGAGGGACCATAGGGATCTTTGGATTTGTGGGCAGAGAAGAGGCCGTCTGGGAACCCAAGAAGGCTGTACCCACTGGGTACAGATTACTGCAGGAGTGGTGTAGAGACCCCACTGATAATGTCCTCCTTAAGATTTCATTATGGACAGAATTCAGAAATGTAAAAAGATAAGGGGAACAGCAGGGAGTGACTGCCTGTGTGCCCAGCCCCCAGCCCCAACAATCACCTCCTTGAGACCAGTCTCATTTCCTCTGTGGCCCTCTGTCCCCACAAACCCCAGACATCATGTCCTTTTATCATTTTGTAAATATTTCAGTATGTCTCCCTGGAGAAGAGGTCTCTTGCTAAAATCATAATTATCCTAGGATGACACTGGAAAAGTTTAACCTAATTCCTTAGTATCATTAGCACGCCCTGACTGGTGACTCACCCCAGTGGTCTAAGCCTATTATCTTTGCTCGTTTTCAAGGATTTCCACGCGTGAGATGCCTGCCTCTTCTCTCTCTCTCTCTGCTCAACATGCCCTGTTCCTCCTTGTACCCAGAGCTTGCTCAGCTGCTCAAATTCTCCTGCAGGTACAAATCGTGCCCTGTTATGCAAATCCACGGTGGACGGCCTGCAGGTGACACAGCTGAACGTGGACCACACCACGGAGAATGAGGACGAGCTCTTCCGCCTCTCTCAGCTGGGTACGTCTGAGTGGGGCCGACCCCCACAGCTCACTCTGTTCTCTTCTGGTAGCCGTGAAGGGAGAGGCATGAAGTGCTCGGGCTGTGACCTTGGGCTTGGGACCAGCCTTCCTGGGGTTGGATCCCAGCTCTGCCCCTTACTAGCAGGTGATGTTCAGAATTTCAGAAGGTTTTTGTGCCTCAGTTTCCCCATCTGTGTAACAAGGATTGTAGCAGCGCTTACCTTGTGAGGATTAAGAGTCCATGTGTCTAAAGTGTTTCCAAGAGTACCGAGTATGCACTAGGTCCCGTGATTGGTGGAGACTAGGAGGCCAGCAAGATCCCGGTTGCAGCCACCACGGCCTAGCCTCCCTGCCCAGGGCCTCTGGGTGTGGTGGGCGTTCTGATGGGGCTGGCCACAGGGCACCGGGGAGCTTTGGGTGAGCCACTCCAGAGGGCACCCTGCTGTGACTTCATCCTCTGTTCCCTGGGTCCTCATTGCCTTACTTTGGGGACTGTGTCTGTATGCCCTTCCTTTTGTTCTTCATGATGAAAAGGACCTGGGATTGTCCTGTTGTTCTCCCTCTGGCAGGTTTGGATGCAGGAAAGATCAAGCAGGTGGGAATCATCTGTGGGCAGGAGAGCACCAGGCGCATAGGGGATTACAAGGTCAAGTATGGCTACACAGACATCGACCTACTGAGGTAGGTGGCCAGCCCAGCTGCCGCGTGCGTAAGGCCAGAGGGCCTGGACAGAAGCAGATTTGGGGCTCTCGGGACAAAAGGTGCAATTGAGGTAGTTGAGAGCCCAAGAAGACTTTTCTTCCTCCTAGAGAGGTTGGTGTGTGGTCCTAGATCCAACAGGCCAGGAAGTGGGGTTCCATAGAGCTGGGCTGGCAAGGGGTCAGGTTGGGGATCTGAGTCAGAGCCAGGGACAGCAACCAGTGCCTGGGGCCCAATGGGAGTGTCCAGGGTTGGCATGAGCCACCTGGTATGAATGGGGACGGACGACAGGCCTCCTGGTCAGTGCTGTGCATGCCCGGCTCAGGGCAGAGGTCCAAGATGAAGTAGATGCTGCCCTCCGTGGACCCTTCCCTTTTGGCTGCCACCCAGCGCTGGCAGCAGCAGATGGGCAGTGGTGGTGATCGTGGGCCGTCATTGTAACGAGCCAGTGCCCAGCTCTTTACACACCATCTTACTCAACCCTCACTCAGACCCCGTGAGGGAGGTCCTGTTGTTGCCCGGAAGGTATGTTCACATGAAGAAACAGATGTGGCGACATCAGGGAGCCTGCCTGGTCACAGGGCTAGCGGGGGCTGAGGCAGGACTTGAACCTGGATGCAGGTTCATCCTGAATCCAGAGCAACATCCCAACATTGACTGGGAAGATAGACATGTGTCTGTGGTGTGTGTATGTATGTGTGTGGGTTGGTGTGTGTTTGTGTGTGGTATGCAGGGGTGTGGTTTGGGGGTGTATGCAGTGTGTAGATGTGTGTCGGGGGGTATGTGTGTAGGAGTGTGGTATGTGTGGGAGTGTGGTGTGTTTGTGTGTGGTATGTGTGTGGTATGCAGGGGTGTGGTTTGGGGGTATAGGTGGTGTGTATATGTGTGTGTGTGTGGTATGTGTGTGGGAGTATGGTATGTGTGGGGTTGTGTGTGGGGGGTGTAGTTGGGGGTTGTGGTTTGGTTTCTGGGGTGTGGGGGGGGAGGGTATGGTGTCAGGGTGTGTGGTTGAGGGGCTGTGGCGTGGGAAGGAAGGGAGGGTGTGTGGGGTTGTGGTTTGGGTCTCTGGGGTGTGTGTGTGTTGGGGGAGGTGTGTGTGGCCTGTCACAGCATTTAATGTCACAACCAGAGCCGTGAGGGACTCATACCAAAGACGCCAGCGTCAGAGCCAGACTCGTCATAGCCTAGAAAGCATGAGTTACAACTTGTTCTCCCGAGATTTAAACAATTGAGTTTGGAAATTTTCGTCTCTAATTTGTGGGGTTCTGTTTGCTTAATTGGAAAGTACGTTTGTGGCTTAAAACAATTCAAGTAGCACCAAGGATGTACGGTGAAAAGTAAGTTTCCCTCCCACCTGAGCCCGGACTCCCTCCCAGACGCTGCTGGTCCTGCTCGCTTGTGTCCTGCCCCAGAGCCCCTGTGCACGTGGATGTGGGGGTGTGTTTCTAAGACACCCGCAGGCGCTGGCGTACTGTCTCCCAGCACCTCCCTTGTTTCCTGATGGGTGCTGCCCTCCCCTGCTGTGCAACACTGGGTGGGTTGGCAGCGGCACTCTCCATAACAGCTGCCCAGGTCCCAGAGCTGGGCTGTGGCCACGCTCCCCAGCCCCCTACTCATGGGCTGCCCGGATGTTCCAAGCTTTGCTCTGCCATGTGCCATTGCCAGGAACATCTTAGACTCGCCTCCGTGTGTGTGCACACGTACTGGAGCTCTGTGACATCTTCTCGCTCTGCTGGCGCCTCAGTAAAGGGTCCCTGTGCACCCGGGGTGCGCGTGGAGTCTGAGTTGGCGTGGATACTTGTTTTGGAGGAGCGCGGGAGAAGTGGGCTTTTAAAAGTGATCCCTACTCACCCTCTTGCTGTCCCGACTGTCACCGCATAGGCTCTGTGGACAGGAGCTGAGGACTGGGGCCAGGATGGGGCACCCGATGTCCACTGCCCTGACCCCAGCTGCCCCCTGGCTCTCCTGGGCCTCAGCTTTACGTTAGGCCCACCCTCAGAAGACAGTTCTGTTTTTCTTGTTTTCTCTTTCCTCTATTTCTTTTCCTCTTATTAGATGTGCATTTAACTTTACATCCTGGGCAGATTCTTGCCCTTAGCAGAAGAAATGTCCCCTGGCGCCCTCCCAACCATGGCTCTCCCTCACTTTCTGCCTATAGCGCCGCCAAGTCGAAGCCGATTATCGCAGAGCCCGAAATCCATGGTGCACAGCCCCTGGACGGGGTGACTGGCTTCCTGGTGCTGATGTCGGAGGGGCTCTACAAGGCTCTGGAGGCAGCCCACGGGCCTGGCCAGGCCAACCAGGTGAGCTGGGCCCTGGCACAGCACAGCCAGCCAGCCCTCCTCGGCTCCACGGTCCTCAGGGACCCAGAGCCCTGGTTCTCAAAGGCCATCTCCAGACAACTTCTCAGTCTTCAAAGCTGGGAGAAGAAAAAACCCAGTGCTCTAAGAACACCCATCCCCCCCCAAAGCTGTGCTTGTTCGGGGCTTGAAGCAGGGTCAGTCTTGGGGGCCTGAGCAAAGCCTGAGGGGAAGAGGGGGAGAAGGAAGTGAATTTGCATGGGCACATGGTTCTGGAATATCCGAGAAGGGCCCTGGGCTGAGAAAGAACACCCAGAGCCTATAGCCTGAGCCTCAGGCTCCCTCCGCCACCTTCCCCTCCCTCCCCTTCCCTCCTAGCTGCCCTCACTTAAACAGCTTGCTCCTTGTCTCTGATGCCAGGTGATAACGTCTACCTTTTTGGGATTGTGGTGAGGGCTAGGTGTGATAAGCTTAGGTCCCCAGCCAGTGGGAGCCGCTTATTTTTCCTATTCTTGGAGCACACATGTCAGACTAATTGTCACTAACGTGTGGCTTCGAGACAGTCACCTCCAGGATGAATTTTTTTTTTAAGATTTCATTTATTTATTCATGAGAGACACAGAGAGAGAGGCAGAGACACAGGCAGAGGGAGAAGCAGGCTCCATGCAGGGAGCCCGATGTGGGACTTGATTCCGGGACTCCAGGATCACGCCCTGGGCAGAAGGAGGTGCCAAAAATTCACATTGTGTTTCTCCTTCCATTTATGCTTCCTATAGGACAGCAACCTTTTCTGCTTTCTTCTTTTTAATTAAAAATGATGAGGAAAGTGTCTCATGTGCCTGTCTCCTGATAACCCGTGTCTCAGCATTTTTCACATATTTTATCTTATCGTTCCTGTCAGTAGCCTTGTGACACAGGTGGCGGGGGCTCACTGTCACTATGAGTGAGGGAACTTGGCACTCTCAGAGTTGAGAGGTCTCGCCTGAGGTGACATCTGGTCAGTAACAGAGCTGAGCCCACCCCAGGTGGGGCTTGGGTCATTTCCTGTGACCTGCCCCGGCCCTCCTACCTCCAAGAGACTCTGGCCAGCCATCACGTTTGTGTTTGTTTGTGAACTTATTCTTGGTGTGATTTCTTTTCTTTTCTTTTCTTTTTTCTTTTTTCTTTTCTTTTCTTTTCTTTCTTTTCTTTTCTTTTCTTTTCTTTTCTTTCTTTTCTTTCTTTTCTTTTCTTTTTTCTTTTTTCTTTTCTTTCTTTTCTTTTCTTTTTTTGTCTTTTCTTTTGTCTTTTCTTTCTTTTCTTTCTCTTTGCCATAGAATTATCCAGTGGCTTTTCCTTGGTCCTAGAATGAACTAGATAGTGGACTTCTCTGAGGGCCTGTCTTCATTCTGTTTTCCCAATTTCTAACAAAAAGTTTGCTCCAGGAAACAATTCATACTGGGTGTTTTTATGGTCTCTAGAGTGCCCTCCCCATCCATTGTGCAATTTAATCCTAATAACCCAGTGAGGTGGGTATTATCCTCCATTTTACTGGTATGCAAGCCAACAATTGGAGAGATCACAAGGTCACACCTTTTCTACTGAGAAAGTTCCAGAAGAATTATCCTGAATACCTTGAAAAGCTCGGATTTCAGGCTTGGCTGATGCAGACTTCCTTCACCTGCTTGGCAGGTGCCCCTTGAACATCCCACTTAGGCTCTGGAGTCATGGGCCGCAGCCCCGGGTGCCTCCTCCCTGGCCTTCATCGGGTTTTGCTCCCCATCCCTGCAGGAGATTGCTGCCATGATCGACACTGAGTTCGCCAAGCAGACTTCCCTGGATGCGGTGGCCCAGGCCGTGGTGGACCGGGTAAAGCGTATCCACAGTGACACCTTTGCCAGTGGCGGCGAACGTGCCAAGTTCTGCCCGAGGCATGAGGACATGACCCTGCTGGTGAGGAACTTTGGCTACCCTCTGGGAGAGATGAGTCAGCCCACACCATCCCCAGCACCAGGTATGTGTGTGATGTGGACGGGAGGCCACCTAAGGCAGCTGGCCAGGGCTGGGCTTGGGGGGCCTGCTGCCTGGAGCAGAGCTGGAGCCAGAGGTCTGGCTTGCAACCGTTCTAATCTGGTCTCTCTGACTTTAAAGTTCTCTGAGCTGAGTTTGTTTTTTTGTTTTGTTTTTTGTTTTTTCCTTTTGCCTGTGGGATGAGGATTATCACACCTTCCCGGCCTACCTCCTAAAGACCTGAGTTACTCCCTCTGCCTGCGTCTTTGCCTCTTTCTCTGTGTCTCTCATGAATAAGTAAAATCTTAAAAAAAAAACAAAAACAAAACCTGAGTGCATGAACAAACGCTTTGCCAAGCCACAAGGCCACATAAGAGGGATGAAGGCGGCCGCTGCCGGGGTGCCTACTGTGCGCCTGGTACTTTACCCAAGAGTTCCTTCAGGCTGCCTTAACACCCTAGAGGCAGGTGGCACCCCCTTTTACTGAGGAACTGACGCTTTAGAAGGAAGAGAGGGAGGCAAGGTTAGGCATGTGGACAGAGGGTCCCCCGAAGCCTGGCTCTGTCCCCGGACTGTGTCGGGGGGAGGCTGAGACGCTATATTTTCTGCTTTTGTAATTCTGTAATCAGGTTGCTTGGGAAGAGAGGTGCTGGTTCTTTTTCTGTTTCTCTCCCTGGGCTGCTCAGTGTCAAGCCCATCAATTCCTAGGGGCTGCGTTTCTTTTTCTTTTCTCAACCAAGCAAGGCTCAGCGCTCAAGCAGCGCAGAAGGATTTGTTCTCCCACAGACACCAGGGTTACTGCAGTTTCTCTAACTTGTTGTTATTGCAACCATATTTTTGTTGGGCCAACCTCAACTTACCCCTGGGCTGAAAGCGCCATGGGAAGCCAGGCAGTAACCCCTTCCTCGAGGCAGCTCAGCGCGTCCTCTCCTGCTTTGAGCACCAGTAGTGCTTTGTTGCCAAGAGGAACCCCCTGCCTGCCTGGAAGAGTTTGCCGTGAGACCGATGCCCCTTCACTGTCCCAAGGGACAGAGGGCCAAGCTGCAGCTCTGGGAGCCAGGCCTGGCCGCTTACCTTCTCGGCCCCTCAGACACTGTCCCCATCGGGCCCTGTGGCAGCCCTGTTCCCAGCACCACAGGGATCCCCCCTCAGCCACTCCCTGCAGCCCATACTCTCTTCCTCCCCACACTGCAGGAGGACGTGTGTACCCCGTATCCGTGCCGTACTCCAGCGCCCAGAGCACCAGCAAGACCAGCGTGACCCTCTCCCTCGTCATGCCCTCCCAGGGCCAGCTGGTCAATGGGGCCCACAGCGCTTCCACCCTGGACGAAGCCACTCCCACCCTCACCAAGTAAGCCCTCATCCCAGCCCCAGCCACCCTCAGGCCTGCCCCCAGGACAGCCCTCGGTACCTGGACAGGACAGGCCATGTCCCGGGGTCGAGTGGCGTTGGGTGAAGTGCCCTGGGGTCTTGGACCTCTCCAGACCCCCACCTCCATCCCCTGCGGGTCCTCCCCAGACACGGAAGCAGGAGGAGGCCGCCCCGCAGTTTCCAGCAGCTCACAGAACCTGGAGCTGGGAGGGATGGAGGTTCAGGGCAGAGTGGGCGAGGCGGCCGTTGCGGACAGCCTGCTGCGGGTATTTTCCTGCGGGTCCCACATACTAGTTTTCATTTCGTGGGAAGGTTCTCCTGTTCTTTTCTCTCTTCCCACCTCCTCCCCATCTCAGAGCGTGTGATGCAGG
Source organism: Canis lupus dingo (assembly GCF_003254725.2). Classification (NCBI taxonomy): domain Eukaryota; kingdom Metazoa; phylum Chordata; class Mammalia; order Carnivora; family Canidae; genus Canis; species Canis lupus. The sequence continues at coordinate 26,351,163 of NC_064252.1, read as the reverse complement.
TTTGCCTCCCCGGTGGCAGCTGTGCTGGGGGGACATTGTTTGGCCTGTGCTGGCTTGTCAGAGCCAGTGCTCTGACTGAAATGTCCCATTTTAGCTTTAAAGTGAGTCGTCAGGTTTAAGGTGGGGGAGGGGTGGAGGCAGCGGGAGGCCTGGAGCCCAGGGGGGCCCCTTCCTCACCACAGACCTGCAGGTCCCGTGTCCCTCCTCCTCTTCCCTTCTGTGGAATGTCCACCCAGTCCCCGCCCTCACCACCCCAGGGGACGGGATCTGGTTTCCACATTCCAGCCCTGCACAGAATAATAGGGATGCCACACCCGGCCCACTCAGAGGATGTAGCCAATCGGAAGGGCCATCCAGGAGGGAGTGGTGCCAGCAGCTTCTGTCTCCCGGGGGCCTTCCCTTCTCCCTGCCCTCATGTCCCATCACAGCCATCATAGCTGTGGCTGCTGCTGCCACCACTGCTATGGGGCAGAAGGGCCTGCCCGGCAGCTGGGGTGCCCCATTTGCACAGGGGTGGCCTCCCTGCAGGGTCGCCCAGAGGAAGCCACCAAGCAGTGTCCACGGAGGCACAGTGTGATAGCTGTGGTCCCAGACCGGGCAGGAGAACCGGCCGTCCTTCCTCACCTCTGCTCCTTGGGCCCCTAAACCGTCCCTTCCCTTCGGCCTGCATCTGAGTGTTAGCTGGGCCCCACGGTGGGCGGGCTGGTGCTGGGTGCCCGGCAGCGCTAGGAGCCTGCTGGTCACACCCAGCTGTTCTGTGCTTGGTGACGGAGCCAGGGCCCAGGGAGCTCTGACAACGGGGCCCGTCCCCACCCAGGCAGTGAGAGGGGAACGAGGAGTGAGGAAGGTTTTTTGGGAGAAGAGCCCTTGCCTACGAGTGATCAGTGGGATTTGGCGAAGCTGGCGTGGACTGCCTCTACCTCAGCACTGCTCTGAGGGAGACGTTCTGTGTCCGATACAGTGGCCACTAGGACGCGTGCTTATCCAGCGCTTGAACCGAGTGATCCATTTCATTAAATTCTAGTTAACTTAAAGAGCCACATACAGCTAGAGTTGGAAAATACATTTGATTTTTCATCTGCCCTTAAGACCATCTGACCCAGGGGCGCCTGGGGGGCTCAGTTGGTTAAGCGTCTGCCTTCAGCTCATGACCCCGGGTCCTGGGTCCTGGGTCCTGGGATTGAGCCGGTCTCCCTGCTCAGCAGGGAGTCTGCTTCTCTCCCTGCCCCTCCCCCTGCTTGTGCTTTTTTTCTCTCTCTCAAATATATATATACAAAATCCTAAAATTAAAAAAGAACATCTGACCTGGCTCTCGTGGCCTGAGGGGCCAGCTGAGGCAGGGGGTAAGCTCTCTATCCCAAGGGTAGAAGCCATGGTGCCTGACTGACTCCTCTGTCATCCCCACAGCCAGAGCCCGACCCTGACCCTGCAGTCCACCAACACGCACACCCAGAGCAGCAGCTCCAGCTCGGACGGGGGCCTCTTCCGTTCCCGGCCTGTGCACTCGCTCCCGCCTGGTGAGGATGGCCGTGTCGAGCCTTACGTGGACTTTGCTGAATTTTACCGCCTCTGGAGTGTGGACCATGGCGAGCAGAGTGTGATGACAGCCCCGTAGCCCCGGCTGGGGGATGTGGCCCGAGGACAAGGGGGCCTGGCTCTGGGGCCCGGTGGGCCTTTCCTGCCATTTGCCTGTGCCGCAGGGACCAGGGAGGCCCAGCCCTCAGCCTGCACCACACACTCGCCCCACCAGACTCAGTGCTGCAGAGAACATTCTGTCAGAGAGCACCAGTGCAGACTGGACCTTGTCCCTGCCCAGGAGCTAGAGGCCACTCCCTCAGGCAGACTCCGCCAGGATCGTTGGTGTTTCTCAACAAACAGCATAGGGCAGAAGCTGTGCTGGCCTGCAAGCCTGCCGAGTGGGGCGGAGTGTCAGGAGTTACGTGCTCTGCATGCCAGGGGTCCAGGGGCTGCTGCTTCCTCAAGGCCACCACCTCCCCCGGAACAGTCTGTGGCCACTGCTTATACCCCTGCACCCGTGAGCAGTGGGTCCCCCCTTCTTTTTTTAGCAGCCCCGCTTGGCATTTGCACGTTTGCAGCCTGCATCCCATCCCTGGGCCTGCCCAGCTCATTTCCAGTGTTAAATGCTCAGGAAGACCAAGAGAAGCGTCGGGAGCCTGGGATGGCTACACAGGGACAGGTCAAGTGAAAAGGAACGAAAGGAGATTGGTCCAAGAGGAGCACTGATCTTGGAGTCCACCAGAGTGGCGGTGGGGATAGGCTGGGCGTGGCTGAGCTTCCCCCAGACACGGGGGTGCAGGAGAGGCGAGGATGTGCCCAGACAGAGCAGGGATAGTGGCCGCTGTTGTCAGGCCCCTCCAGGAACAAGGAGGCCCTGAGTCAGGGTGAGCCAGTCCTGCTTTGCTTTTCCCTTAACCGCCACTGAGGAAGGCCACAGGCTGGGGAGCCGCCTTACCCACCGCCAAGGAGTCCACCGGCTTTAAGGAACAAACCGGTCATAGTCGGGCCTGGGGGCTCATTTGAAAGAACGGTGGGAAAGAGGTTCTTGGATACTGGGTGGCGACCGAGGACTTCAGAGACCCACCCCACTTCCACAGACACTTAGGGACGGGATCAGACCAGCCCAGGCTGTGCGACCACTTCACACGTTCTCTGCCTTTGGTGAGCAGAGGCTGTGACCAGGGCTGCTGGCAGGGAGTGCCGGTCCTGCTGGCAGGAGGCAGGCAGGCCCAGGAGACTCCCAGCTCGCGGGGCTCCCAGGGTGTGGGGGAGCAGAAGTCAGGCCTTGCTGTCAGTCTCTGAGGCCGCCCTGGAGCTCCCTGCCCTCCCCAGCTGCAGGCTCCTGCCTGGTGACACCCCAGACACAGCTGCCAAGCAGGAGGCACATGCGGCCCCCAGGGAGCCTGAACTCTGGACGGTGAGAAGCCAGTACCGCGGCCCAGCAGGGCCCCTGTGGTGCATTTGGGGGCGGGAGGCTCTGACTCCCTCCACCTCGAAGCCGTCTCTGTTCCGCAGGTGAGCAGATTTCAAGTCCGTCACAAGGACTTGCGAACAAAGAGAATTCTCTTCCAAGAATGTCTCTGTGATGCTGTTTGGTCTCTAGAAATAGAATCACTTTTCTACCACAATAAAGAAAGCATAATAGGTGGTCTTACACATCGTGTGTTAAGGGTGCTGTTACTCCGGTCTCGTGTCCCTCGCAGCGGCCTGGGCGGCGGCTGCCTCCTCCTGTCCTCCTTCTCAGCAGCGGGCGGCCCCAGCCCCAAGATGCTGGGTCGTCCGGCGTCCCTCCCCGTCCCTGCACGTCTAGAGGGGGTGACCGTCCCCTCCTGCCGCAGGGCGGGCCCTCCAGGCCCTGAGGGCAGTGGCGGGCTGTGTGTAGCACTCCGTTTCCCTGACAGGGAAGGAGCCCGGTTCTTGGTGTGTGAGGAGTGGTGTGGCCGACAGAGCTTCAGGTCCCCAGGACGGCGCCCTCCCCCTGTCACCAGTTAGTGGATGTTCAGGAACTTCCTTTGCTTTATTTTGGTTTTGTTTGGGTGGAGGACTTTCTATAAATACCAGTCCACAAATACTAGCCTCTTCCTGCCTCATAGAACTTAACAACCCCTCTAACAAGGGCATGGGCTTAGGAGCAAAAGCAAAGCTCGATGTTTGGGTGATGGCGTCTGGGGCTCCCAGATACCCCTGCCCCTCTGCTGGGAGGAGGCTCTAGGCCGAGGGCTCTGCCTGCAGAGCGGCCTTTCAGGATCCATCCCCCCTCCTCGACTTCCCCACTGTCCCCCGGGAGCCCTGAGGAGCACTGTTGGCTCTAGAGCTTCTGGAGTCCCAGTGTCAGCCCAGTACACAGAGAGGGAGGTGGTGGGAGCGCCGTTTGTCAGGTGGGTGACAGGCGCAGACAAGTGGGCATGCTCCCCGTCACAGACAGCCCCGGCCAACCCCTAGCTCCTCCAGGCCTCCCCCAGCACCTGCTCTGCCCCAGGTTCGGGGGTGCGCAGGGCCTTGGCCAGCGGGCTGTGTGTTCCCTGCGTTCTGTCCTCAGTGTCTCTCAATCCGCTTGGGGGCCTGCCTCCTGGGGCTGAGAGGGTCACCGGGTTAGCTTCCTGGTTCCCTTTGCTGGATTCAGCTATGAAGCAGGTGGACTAGGTGACAAGTCTGTCTTAGGATCTCAGAAATGGCAAGAGTCAGGACAAGAGGAGAGCGGGTGGCCGGGCAAGACTGCGGAGCCGCAAGCCCGCCCTTCCGCACGGACTGGGCCAGGCCAGCAGGAGCCCCCCTGGCCTTGACCACCTCCCCACCGCCTCACTGGGGAGAGTGCTCAGCTTCCCTGGGGCTGGATTCGGTGGAACCAGAGAAGGTCCCCCCACCCCCCGCCACCTGGGATCTCTTGTCCCTTGAAGATCTCCTGTCCCCTCACAGGATGGGATTCAGTCACATGCGCGATTGAGGACCTGGCCTGGATCAAACTGGATAGGCAGGCCTTCGTGAGCTGCTGGTAGCCCCGGGCCCAAGGCAGCGGGGCGGGCCACGCGGGGAGCTCCAGGGACGCTCTTGGGCCGCCTTCGCGAGGATTTGTTCTCTTGTGTCCCCAGCGCTCGTCGGGTCCTCCAGTTCTCACACACTGGCTCTGCAGCTGAGCTGCATGATGCGCCTGTTGGCGAGGTGTCCCCACTCCCCACCACTGGTGGCATTGACAGTGAGACCTGTCAGGGGCCACTTAGGCCACCAGAACGTCCCAGGGAAAGGCACCTGATTGGGCTCTTTCCACGGCTGGCTCCTGAGCAAGGCCTGCCCTGGTCCGTCCCAGCCACATCCACCGCATCTGCCTGTTGAATCTGCTTCACAAAAACTATCTGTGTTGTCCCTCTCACCTGCTAAGATGTCCCCTCGGTAAGAAGGGGGACTTTGCTTATTCCACTGGGTACTGGCCCCAAGGTCAGTACAGGTAAAATGAATGAGTGATGAGCTGCGTGACCTTGGTCAAGTTACTTGACCACACTGAGCCTTTATTTCTTCATCTATAAAACGAGGAAACAACCAACTTCTCAGTAAGATTGCCCAACAGTCGCCATGGCTATCAGAGTAAGACCCGGCTGCCCTGCAGACGTGGAAAGGAACAAGAGCATGAGCTCAGATTTTCCTCCTCCTTCTGTGGTCCCCACCCCCCACACACTATAAAGTCCTGTATAGTGAAGGCTCCACCCGGGGCCCCCCGTGGAGCAGGTGTACTGGCAGCGTCCCCTAGGAACCCAGGGGAGTGGGTGTGTGCCTCTCGCCTCCTCCCACCCAAAGCCCAGAGGGAGGCTATCTGCTGGGCTCCTAACCATTTCCTCCAACAAGGGCATCTTTCATGATTTTTCCTTCTGGGCCCCCTATTTTGAAACCAAACAAGGACACAGATCGCTGCCAATCCAGACAGGCTCGGCATGAGCACACGCTTTGTTCCCACGCAGAGGTGATGTCAGCCCAGAGCAAAGACGGCCACTTGACATTTCCATGAGCCTGGGCGGCCTCCTCCAGGACAGACGCAGCGTCTGGCAGCCGGTGTTGAGGAATCTGGACACCAGTTCACAGGCTCCGCTCCTGCCTTCGAGACCCCCAGAGAGGTCAGAGGACCCCAGGCTACGTGGGTCATTGTCTAGTCCAGTGACTTCTTGCCTTTGTCCTCTCAGGTCACCCAATGGGCCAGGGCAGAGACAGGGTGGGCCTCAGAGCCCCAGACTGTCTCCACACCTTCCATGATCAAGCTCCTATGGTTGTTACCTCAGCAAAGCCATCCTGTGGTCCAGACGGCTGAGCTCAAGAACCTTCCACAGCTCCAGTCCTGCTTCCCAGCACCTGCTATGTTGGAGTCACTCGTGTGCTTGCTCCTTCCTCTCCCTCAGCCCCGAGATATGCCCCCCAAACTTCCTCCACCTTAGACTGCTCCAGGCATCTCAGTAGCCCCCTGGCTAGCCCCTGGGCTGTGTCTAAGAAGTGTCTGGTGAACAGGATGGATAGATGAAACCGGAAATCTTACCTTCTCGAAAACTACTCCTACCTAGGCACTCCTAGAGTTCTGGGGTTTCTAAGAAATTAGATGTCTCAATGCATTTTGAATATCAAGGCAAATTCTGCAGTCAAGTTCATAATATCAAATGGGGTTTTTTTAGTACAAAAGCAACGTTTTTACCCCCAAGATATAGCACTTAAAGTTACTTATCAAGTCAATTGATGCTTTAGGAAGTGCACCACGTCGTCAGTCGGACGGATTTGTTGAGCTTGGCACACCCCAGGGAACCCATCGGCAGCCCGGCTGAGGGGCTCACATGGCCCCCCAAGACTCACCGATTGCCAGGTGCCAGGTGGGAACTTGCAAGGCCTTCATTCCCCAGGGGGCCCTCGTGGGCTGTCACCCCCACACCCAGAGCCACCAGGCAGGATTTGTGTCCGAAGGCTTCCTGGGTCCTGTCATTAGCCCCCACTGTACAGATGTGGAGATAAAATGCAGGCAGGTTAGGGGGTTTGGGAAAAATCTTTGATTTTTAATTTTTTTAAAAAGATTTTATTTATTTATTTATTTATTCATGAGAGACACACACAGAGAGGCAGAGACACATGCAGAAGGAGAAGCAGGCTCCCTGCGGGGACCCCGATGTGGGACTCGATCTCAGACCCTAGGATCATGGGCTGAGCCAAAGGCAGATGCTCAGCCACTGAGCCACCCGGGCGCCCCAGGGGCATCCCATCTTCGGGAGATGGATGTCTCCTCAGGCTCAGAAAGAACTTTCCGGGCGCCTGCGTGGCTCAGTGGGTGAAGCATCTGCCTTCGGCTCAGCTCTTGATCCCTGGGTCCTGGGATCGAGCCCCCATCAGTCAGGCTCCCTGCTCTATCAGGAATCTGCTTCTCTTTCTGCCCCTCCTCCTGCTGTTCTCTCTCTCTCTCTCTCTCTCTAATAAATAAATAAAATCTTAAAAAAAAAAAATCCAAAACTTCCCAACAGCGACTGAGTTGGAGGTTGTGTCATTGGTCGCTGTGGGAGGTGAGGCGCCTCCGTCATCACAGGTGTGCGACAGAGGCTGCCCCCAAGGGCGCCCGAGGGGCTGGGAGGATTGAGCCGCAGGCCCCAGCCTGGCTGCAGGTCAGCGCTGCGGGGCAACGAAGTACTTGAGCTAATTACAAGCAGATTCCCTGGCCCCCCTCGCCTCCCGAATCAGAGCCTCCGAGGGAGGCCCGAGAGCTGGGGATCTGACAAGACAGGAGGTTCCTGACCGGAGGCCGGGCTGGGCGGCTTCTGCCTTCCTGCCTCCTCCATGTGGCCCTCCATGATTTGGTGCTTCTGTGTGCCCCTGGGTGACCTTGGTTAAGGACCATAAATTCCCTGATCCCCGTCTCTTCTCCAAACGGAGGCTTACAGCTCAGCTTTTTGTAAAAACAAAAACACGACAACTACCATTTAATGAGCTCTCACTACGTGCCAGGCATGCGCCTGACGTGCCGTGTCTCGTGTCACGTTAAGGACTCAGCAAGGATGGGACATCTGGGTGGCTTGGCAGTTAAGCGGCTGCCTTTGGCTCAGGGCGTGATCCCGGGGTCCTGGGATCGAGTCTCACATCAGGGTCCCTGCAGGGAGCCTGCTTCTCCCTCTGCCTGTGTCCCTGCCTCTTTCTCTCTGTGTCTCTCATGGATAAATAAATAAAATCTTAAAAAAAAAAAAAAAAAAAGGAAGGACTCAGCAAAGAGTAGACCCCAGAGGCCCCATCAGGAAAAGAAGGAAACCCCGTCTTGGGACAAGCAGGCTGCCCGAGATCACACAGGAGCAGGGATTTGAACTCAGGACTCTTCTCTATGCACCACGATGCTTCCTCGTGATTTTCAGAGGCCCTTCCAGGGACTTGACGGGGGTGTCTCCGTGACATTTTAACCTGATGAAACATCCCGATGCTTCCCAGTGTGGGAGGGAAGCTTTCACACCACGGGCCCTCTGAGAGCTGAGATCGTGCTGGAGTGTTCTTGGCCTGGCTCGTCCCTTGGGACTGGGGACGGGGGAGGTACCAAGCCTGTCCCAAGAACTGTAGACCCGAACAGAATCCTCCGCAGGCCGGTCCTGAGGAGCTCGCAGCCTGGGGGTACCCCTGACCACCGGAGCTCCTGCAAGGTTGCCTGGAGGAAGTGGGCTGCACCCTGGGGGAGCAGGCTGGGTGAGGACGGAGGAGAAGCAGCCCGCGACCACCAGAGGCGGAGCGCAGCCTGCTGGTACGGAGCGCCTGTGGGTGGCCGGCAGGCGTGGGGTTCAGGCGTGCTTTCTGCAGAGGCAGCCAGGGTGGGGGTGGGGGGTGGAGAGGGTGCAGACTTCAGCGGGGAGTGTCGGCCTGGGCTGCAGGGGCAGGTGGGAGGGGCCGGGGAGGGGACTGAGGAGGGGAGATGGTGGAGGCTGGTGGCCTGTCATTCCCAAGAGGACCTACCCTTGGGGCTGAGCCCTAGCAGGACCTGGGAAGTGATGCGCATGCCAGAAGCTTCTATGACTTTGGGGAAGGTGTATGAAGATGACAGGATTTCCAGGGTCAGAAAGAAGCGTTTGCAGACTGTGCGGCGGTCCCCACCAGGTCCCACCACCAGGTCCCTCTGGCCCGTCTGCCCCCGACCTGCCCCCTCCTGGAGCCGGGTCAGGCCTCCGCACCCTCGCGAGCAGGCCAGGCCCCGTCGTGCGTCTCCTTCTCACAGGACCAGGACGGTTCATTCTTCAGGACCTGGCCGGCTCCAGCTCTCTCTCCAGACCCGCCTGTCCTGCCCACCCTCCCCGGGCATCCCTGCCCTGCGGCCACCGTCCCGAGGGACCGCGGGCCCTGGTCTCGGGGCCCCAGTGCCCTGCGCAGGGCTGACGTGGCGCCGAAGGAGCTGGGCCCCCGCTGTCCTGCGGGAGGGAGCAGCACCCCCCTGAGAGGGCCCCGAGCTCAGGCGGCGGGCGACCCCGGGCAGCGGCAGAGACGCGCTGCGACTTGTGGAAGTCTCTTCTCCTACAAAAAAAAGTACTAGAAGTTGCACCTCAACGACTGCATCGGTATACAGACACATGGATTATTATCAAGTAAAACATTTTCTTTGAACCAAAAGTTCATCTTTCTCTGCCGATTGGAAATGACACAAACTATTTCCGCGAACTCCTAAAAGTGTGATAGGCCCGGGGCGCTGTGTGTCGTGAGATGAAATCGGTACAGCCGCGTGGGGCCGGCAGGGCTCAGCCACGTGCCCCCAGTGGCAAGGGTGGCCTGCCACCGAGTCCCAGTTCCTGGCTTGCTGGGCTTTCGAGCACCCCGAGGGCTCAGGCCCGGGAGGAGGTCGGAGAAGGAAGGGCACCGAGGTGTGCTGGGCAGCGGCTGGGTGCGGGGAGGCGGGAGAGAGAGAAGGCCATCAGAGGTGACACAGCGACACTCCTGCCCTGGAGGGGCTCCCAGGCTCCCGGGAAGACCCACCAGGCCTGAGCTTCGGCCAGAGGGAATCCTGTGACCCGGGCTGCAGGGGGCACCCTCCTGGCAGCTGGGTTCCAGGGAATTTCCCCGATGTGGGGTGCTGGCATATTTCTAAAGGACACAGGCTTCAGGGGACGCCAGGCTAGTCTTGTCCTGACAGCTTGGCTCATATGACAAATTACATACATGCACCAAATACTCCCCTTCCTAAAACCCCGGGGAAGACTACAGAGAGGGTATTCTTCTCCTGTTCTAAGGAGTTCTTCTCCTGTTCTAAGCAGGACAGAGATCACATCCATGCAGCGCTAAGGCTGGGAAATCTAGGGAAGAGGTGGCCAAGTTAGGGCCCAGAGGAGTCATGTCCCAAGAGAGCTGGGGCAGGAGCTCTACAGCGCCAGGAACCCCACACAGTCAGTAAGGGCTCAGCCCCAGCTGGCAGCCCCTGGTGGGGATACTGGGTGGGGGCAAAATAAGGAGCAGTTAGACTCCCAGGTCCCCTGCCAGAAGGTGACAGCCAGGTGGTCACCTACCCCCAACCCCAGCAGAAAACTGGACTTATGTCTGGCGATGGGAAACCAGGTGTCCCTGGCCTGGGGATGGGGCATCGTTCTGGAAACAGGGAGCCAAATGCCAGGGACTTCTGGGTGCTGAGGTCCCTGTCCCTCGTCCCCTGCCCTACACCCAGCAGCAGCCAAGCCTTGACCATCCAGGCAGAAACTGAGAATGCTCCCTGGAAAGTTAGATCCTCTTGAGAATGAAATCCTAAGGGGCACCTGGGGGGCTCACTCGGTTAAGAGGCTGCCTTCGGCTCAGGTCCTGATCCCAGGGTCCTGGGATCAAGCCCCGCATCTGGCTTCCTGCCCCTCTCCCTTTGCTCCTCCCCACTGCTTGTGTTCTCTCTCTCTCTCACTCGTTCACCATCTCTCTCTCTCTAATAAATAAAATCTTTTTTAAAAAAGAAAACAGAATCAAGTCCTAAAAATACTCATGCGCTGGGGCACCTAGGTGGCTCAGTGGATTGAGCATCAGGCTCTTGATTTCGGCTCAGAGTCCTGGGATCAAGCCCCACGTCAGGTTCTGCGCTCAGCGGGGAGCCTGCTTGTGCCTCTCCCTCTGCTCCTCCTGGTCCCCCCCAAATAAATAAATGAATAACATCTTTTAAAAAGTACTGGCACGGGAGAGTTCCCCAACAGTGCCCCCCACCCCCGAGCAACCTTCAGTGGCCCTCAGGTGTCTACCCTAACACACCCTGAGGAAGCAGGTGACTCAGTTAACAAGGTGCGTCCAGAACTCAGAGACATAAGTAAGGAGAGTATCAAAAAGACAAAAAGACCCAGCCATTGCCATGTGACTCAGCAATTTCAATGAAAACACGCAACCACACAGAAAGTACACACAAATGGTGGTGACCTCACTCAGGTAGCCAAGGTGGGGACAGCCCAGCCGTCCACCAGTGGGTGAGGGGGTCAGCCAGGGCGGGTGTCTCCAGCCATACAGAGGAGGAGGCGCTGGCACCTGCTACACTATGAGCCTCGAGGACGTTGTGCTCAGTGAGAGAAGGCAGGCATAAAGGTCACAGTCACATATTGTATTATTCCTTTTAAATGAAACGTCTGGAATAGGCAAATCCATAGAGACGGGAAGCAGATTAGTGGTTGCCAGGGGCGGGGACGGGGGTGAGGAGTGATTCCTTAATGGGTGCATTTTCTCTGGGATGAGAGGCTCTGAATCTAGACGGAGGTGGTGGTCGCACAGCCCCGTGAGGGCGCTCACGGTGGGCCTGCACCCTTGGAAATGGTTGATTGTATGTTATGTGAACTTCACCTGAATTAAAAATAAATAAGATGAAAAAAATAAAATAAAATAAAAATTAAAATAAATAAATAAATAAATAAGATGGGCAGCCTGGGTGGCTCAGCGGTTTAGGGCTGCCTGCAGCCCAGGCCATGATCCTGGAGACCCGGGATGGACTCCCAGGTGGGGCTCCCTGCATGGAGCCTGCTTCTCCCTCTGCCTGTGTCTGTGCTTTTCTCTCTCTCTCTGTATCTCTTATGAATAAATAAGTAAAATCTTTTAAATAAATAAATAAATAGATAGATAGATAAATAAATAAATAAATAAATAAATAAATAAATAAATAAATAAATAAGAGAACCAGAACCGTCTTCTGAGCTCTAGGCAGCTCCCTGAGGCTGGAAAGCACCTGGACTAACATGCTGGGTCAAGCATCCAGCGCAAGGACGATGGAGCGAGGAATGCCAGGTTAGATGCTCCTGCAGTCACATTTTAAAAAGGAAAAAGGAACAGGTGAAATTAATGTTAATGCTATAGCGTCTTGAGCCTGGTGTAGCCCAAACGTTATCCTTTCAACATGTAATCATCATAAATACTGCTAACTAGATGTTTCTTTTGTATTAGGTCTTCAGAATACAGGTGTATTCCCACCCCAGGACGTGGGAATGCAGACAGCCCGGGGCCGGAGCCCCATAGCCGCTCAAGGTTCAAGGCACCCACTGCCTGGTGCCGTTCTGGTGGCTCACACTGGAGTCTTGGGACAGAAGCTGCAGAGTTGAGGGTTTAAGATTTCGTGGGTGTTGAACTGTGAATTAAAAATAAATTGGCTACAATCTTCTATAGGGTCATCTGAACATCACATTAGAAATTAGTCCTAAATTGGGGCACCTGGGTGGCCTTTGGCTCAGGTCATGATCCCGGGGTCCTGGGCTCCCTGCTCAGCCGCTAGCCTACTTCTCCCTCTCTTTCTACTGTTCCCCCTGCTTGCACTCGCTCTCCCTTTCTGTCAAATACATAAATAAAGTCTTTAAAAAAATAAAAGAAAGAAGCTCTAAATCAAACATGCAATTATAGTGTGACCCAGCGATTGCCTATCTGGGTGTCCACCCAAAAGAAATGGGAACAGGAAGTGAAACAGATAATCATACGCTGAAGTTCACAGCAGCCGTATTCACAATTGAGAAAAAGTGGAAGCAACCACTCGCTGACGCCCATGGAGGAATGAATGAATGGAAAAGCAGAGTGTGGCGTATTCCTCCCCTAAGATATTATTCAGCATTAAAAAAGAAGGAAATTCAGGGGCACCTGGCTGGTTCAGTTGGTGGAGCGTGCAAGTCTTGCTCTCGGAGGTGTGGATTGGAACCCCACATTAGGGGTAGAGTTTACTTAAGAACAAAACAAAACAAAACCCAGGAAACTCTGACACTTGCTACAACATGTGAAGCTTGAGAATATTACAGTAAGCGAAATAAGCCTGCCACGGAAGGATAAATGCTGTCTGGTTGACTCATATGTAGAACCCGGAGGAGGCAAGTTCACAGAGTCAGAAAGTAGAAGGGTGGTTGCCCGGGATGGGGGAGGAGCGTGGGAGTGGCCCCTGGGGACGGTGGTGGTGGTGCCGGGCGCACAGCAACGTGAATGTACTTGATGCCACTGGACTGTATACATTTAGCTCCAGAAATGGTTAAAATGGTAAAAATTTTTTTTAAATGGCAAATTTTATCTTGTGTATACTTCACCACAATTATTTTTTTTTAAAGATCTTATTTATCTATTGAAGGAAAGAGAGATAAGGCACGAGCCAGAGGGAGGTAGAGGGAGAGGGAGAAGCAGGCTCCCCGTTGAGCAGGGAGGCCAACGTGGGCCTTGAACCCAGGATCCCGGGGTCATGACCTGAGTCAGAGGCAAATCCTTAACCGATTGAGCCACCCAGGAGGCCCACTTTACCACAATCAAGACAAATACATCCTGCCACGCGCCCGATGTATTTGGGTTCATGTTGACCAGGGTGGTTGAGACTATAGTCACTGGGGGAGAGCAGGGGGGAGACGATGCCCGGCGGAGGGGACGGAGGGGACGGAGGGGACAGGGCAGGAGCTGCGCAGGCACTGACCCAGCCCCCAGCCAGGGCCCTGTAGGGTTGTGGACAGGAGGTGACCACAGGAGGCTGGGGGAGGAGTGAGGGCCCCCACCGCCTTGGGAACCAGCCCCACTGGTGCTCAGAGCCAGCAGGGCCCTTTCCTGTTGTCAATTTGAATTTGTATTGCCTCTGCCACTGTGTTCTTTATATTTGTTTCTGTAACTTCCCTTTGGTTTTATTGTCGGAGGCAAACATGAGCATGAGAGGTTTACACCTGGCTCTGTGTCTGTGCATAATGAAGAAACACTATAATAAAAGTGATTGAAGACAACCCCAGGATCCACGAGAAATACTTTCTTTAAAAGAGCAGTCATGCGTTGCCCTGTCTTACGCAATGCTGTGATCTGGCTTCTGTGTCCCCTGAGGCACAGTCATCTCTGCATCCCCATGGGGCCAGCACCAGGGCCAGTCTCAGAAGGGTTTCCTGAGTGAGGGAGCCATGAGTGTGTGCAAGCATAGGGGAAGGAGGAACCTGCGGGCAGGGAGGATGCGGGGAGCAGGATGATGAAGGGAGGCTTGGCCGGGGGGGTAGAGTTTGAGGAGTGGAAGATGCGGTGGGCAGCGGACCCTAGGGCTAAGCTCCAGCCCTCGCCCAGCGGATGTGGAGGGCGATGAGACATGGTCCCGGCCCCGCCCAGCAGCAGTGTCCACCAAGGACCCAGCCGGAGCCCAACAGTCAGGGGCGGTGGGCCTGGGGCCTGTCTTCCCCATCCAACACCCCACCTGGACGGGATCCCTTCCTCCTTCAGCCCCACCACACCTGACCCAGCTACCACCAGCACCTCTCTGACTGGCCTCCGGCGGCCCAGGGCCACGACTGCTCATTCACTCAGAAAATAGGCACCAGGGGCCTGATTAGGACTGCACAGGTGAGGGACAGCTATGGCCCTGCCCAGGGAGACAGAGCGCCAACAAGGAAATAGTGAGGGTATCGGATGACAGCAAGCAGCAGCAAGTGCAGGGAGGAATGAAAAAGAAACCTAGGGTCCTCATGCGACCTTCTCTGGGATAAATCCACGATCCAGGCCCCCCCACCCCTGGGCTGGCGGCCTGGGGGCCCGGCTTCATGGGACCTGGTCAGGCCTGCTGTGAGCTGCGCACCTCGCCCCCCAACCTGGAGGCTCCAGTGAGAAGAAAGCTGTGCTCCGAGAGACCAGAGGGAGAAGGAGCCTCGGAGAAGGCAACAGGCCCAAGGCTGCGGGCTTGGAGGTGCGCTCCAGGTCCCTGTCCCCATGTGGCCTGGCTTCTGAGCCTTGGCTTCTCCCCCTGCAGGATGGGCTCAAAGTTGTGGGTGAGAATGCTGCAAGGATCAGCGGGGGGGCCAGATTCACCCCTGGGGAGGCTGGAACAGGCCACGGGGGGAGGAAGGAGTGACTGTCACCCTAGCCCAGTTTATTATTTTTTTTTAATTTTAAAAAAAGATTTTATTTATTTATTCAGGAGAGACACAGAGAGAGGCAGAGACACAAGCCGGGTGAGAAGCAGGCTCCCTTCGGGGAGCCCAATGTGGAACTTGATCCCAGGACCCTGGGATCACAACCTGAACCAAAGGCAGACATTCAACCGCGGAGCCACCCAGGTGCCCTGGCCCAGTATAGAAGCAGCTCTTATGGGGATCCCTGGGTGGCTCAGCGGTTCAGCGTCTGCCGTCGGCCCAGGGTGTGATCCTGGAGACACGGGATTGAGTCTCCCGTCGGGCTCCCTGCATGGAGCCTGCTTCTCCCTCTGCCTGTGTCTCTGCCTCTCTCTCTCTCTCTCTCTTCTCTCTCTGTCTCTCATGAATAAATAAATAAAATCTTTAAAAAAAAAAAAAAAAAGAAAGAAAGAAACAGCTCTTATCCCAGCTCCAGGGCTGGAGACCCAAACCTCACAGGTGCTGGCAAACAAAAGGTAGGAGGCCTGGCCTGCGCCCGCCTCCCAGAGCACCTCCCAGAGCACCCCACTGTGGGCCAGGAGTCCAGGTAACATGTGCCCCTGCGCGGCCTCAGCATCTGCCACGAGCCCATCTGTGCCTCCTCCTGCCCTGGAGGCTGAGAGCCTGTAGGACAGGGGATGGAGGGGACAGACAAACCTGGCTTCATGGCTCCCAGAAACTCCCTGCTCAGAGCTGGACGCTGCAGGAAATGGGGCAGGGAAGCAGGAGATCTGAAGGTCAGGGCTGGCTCCACGTGCCAGGTCTTCCAAACCTCTCCATGCCTCAGTTTCCACACCCCTGGAAGAGGAGAGATGGTCCCTCCCAAGGTGGCAGGAGGAGCAGATCGTGGCGGGGAATCTGTCCTCTACTGGGCGTGAGTGTTCTTTAAGTTGGTGATAATGTTGGTGGCAGAGGAGCAGGGGCCACCGGGGATGGGTGTGGGTAGTCAGGGCCGTGTCACGTCCTCCTCAAGCTCCAGAGAAGCCGTTTCCTGTGAGCTGCTGAGATGCAATCAGGAAGCAGCTCTGGGGCGGGGAGTAGCTGGATGGGATTCTAGGCTCCGCTCCATGTCTTCCCTGCTGTGTGGCGTGGGCAGGTCACTCCCCATCTCTGGGCCTCTGCTTCCTCTTTGGGGTCTGGCTGCGAAGATAGCTCAGGAACTGGGCCCTCTAGGGGCTAGCCCCAGGACCCAGTTGCTTTGAACCACCCACCCACCCTGGGGTGAATGATATAATCTGCTCAGGCAGCCCTGGCACCCGTCCAGGCTCCTTCCTGTGCAGAGATGACCAACGAGATAAACTGGGGCCATTATGCAGGGAGGAGGCTCCCAGGAGAGGCAGGCAGCGAGCAGTGCATGTGTCCAGGCCAACAGGAAGGAGGGGGAGGAGGGGAGGGCAAAGCTGGGCACGCATGTTGATAAGGATCCCCCCCTGGGGACAGACCATCTGTGACGGCAGGTCATGGCGGCTCCAGGGTGGCCTTCGGGGAGACTTGGCAACCCCCCCGGCTCCTCAGCCCCAAGTGGGCCTGCTCACTATCGAGGGCCGTTTAAGATACATCCCTTCCTGGCGGCGCCTGGCCGGCTTGGTCAGTAGAGCATGGGACTCTTGATCTCAGGGTCCTGAGTTGCGCACAGATCTTACTAAACGATATGTGCATATCCCATCCTTAAGATACCCCACCCTGCACAAGCCATTCCTGTGTAAGTCCCATAGTCCCTTGGGTGTGGACTGCATTCCCCACTTTCTGGCAATTTCTCCAACAGGAGATCTAGAAATAGGCTGGTGGGAGAAGGTGGGAGGAGGAGGAGGAGGATCCCAGTGAGAGGCGGAGAGCTGTGGGTTGGGTGGCACTCTGCTCTGGGCTGGTAGGCTCCCACTACCCTCGGTTCTGCAGACTTGCTGAGCCCGTCCACACCTTGCCCCACAAAGGTGACCCCAGTGGGGGACAGGTGGCAGCAGGGGTCTGGTGGCACTGGCAGAGGTATGGTAGCCGGTGAGCTTCTGCTACCCTCCAATGAGCCTCTTAGCCTTGGCTGGTGGCCACCACCAACTCGTCTGCATCTGTCCCAGAGCAGGAAGGGACCAAAGTGGGGTGGAAGGAGGACAGGTATGAAGCCACCAGGTCCAAGATGAGTCACAAACTCTGATTGTGGGGTAAGTCGCTTTGTCCCTTGGCCCTGACCTTTTCTTCTGTCACTTGTGGCTACATCATCTGCCTCACTGGATGGCTGGAGGTTCAGAAATGATATCGGTCATGTGTAGACGTGGTGCAGCAATAGCCCCCGATAGCGCGCTGGTGTCTCCAAGTCCCTGGAGACTTTGGGCCAGCTGGGGAGGGGTCAGCTTGACTCAGCCCTGGAGCCGCACTCTTCAACTCAACGGACTCAAACTCCAGGAGCCTGATGACTTTCCTGAGCTGAGGGAGAAGAATGACTCTCTTTGCCTGCTGCACTCCCTCCACCTCCGCAGGGGGTTGGAAAGCAGTAGGACCGGCCATAGTACAGTCAGGAAGAGGCCATCATTCTGCGGGACAGGGCTGCTGGCCCAGGGGCCCTCCGAGGAGCCGGAGAGGCCTGGCCTCCATTCCTTGCTCACGTTCCTCAGGCATGACCTCTGGACCAGCCCAGGATCCGCTTGCCATACTCACGCCCTCTGCATCCTCACCCCATTCCATGCACAACGGTATCCTGTCTGTGGGGGTAGACCAAGTCCCAGAGAGGTGATGTTACTTGCCCAGACCACCAGTGGAAGCCAGACTTGACCCTGGTCTGCCATGAGATGATGACGCTCATGTTGCGTGATTCAAAGATTTCGGAAGCAAGGTCTCCTGACGTGAAGTGTATCAGTTAACTATTGCTGGGTAACAAACAACCCCCAACCATAGTGCCTCACAGCAACCACCAGCCTGGATTTGCTCCCGATTCTGCAGTTTGGGCAGAGCTGGGCAGGGCCCCCTCTTCTCTGCTGCGTGCATTGTCTTATGGGGCACCTGACCAGCCTCCCTCACATGCCTGGGGCTGCAGCAGGAGTGGCCCAGCAGCCAGGGGCAGGCTGGGCCTTTCTCCTGTCTTCCTGCTTTCTAGGGGCCCTTCCATGTGGCGTCTCTCTAGTGGGGTCATCCTATTTCCTTATGTGGCTCTGGCTTCGAAGCTGGAAGAAACAGATGCTGTAAAGTCTTTTAAGGCCTAGGCCTGAAATCTCTCAGTTGCTTCCAAGTCATCCTTTTGGTCAAAGCACATCACACACCCAGGCTGCCCAGACCCCAGGGGAGGCAGACCGTGACCGCGTGGCAGAGTTACAGGGACGGGAGCGACTGTCGGCAACCACTTTGGCAGCTGTTCTTCCAGCAAGGATCCTGCCCTTAGTGGGTTCTTGCCTCCTGTCAGACTCCTGTGCGGCAGGCGTGGGAGAGCTGATGATGACCCATGGCGGGGCAGGGGAGGGAGGGCCCAGGGAGCTCCAGGGCCTGGCTGCAGGGGGACGAGAAGACTAGGCTGGCCCTGGCCAGGCCCAGGGGTCCACAGGCCTCAGAGCCCTCTCTCTTCAGGCCTCTGGGTCTTTCCCTCCCTGGCCCCAGCTGCCCTGCTCCCCAGCCCCGAGGGTAAGATGGCTGAGCTCCAGCGGGGAATGAGGCCGGGCCTGCTCATCCTGTTGGTGACAACACTCTACAGGCCCTGCCTGGGCTTTGCTGAGGAGCCGCGCTGGCAGGGAGCGATGCCCGGGCCCTCCACCTGCCCTGCCCTGCCCCGGGACCTCCCTGATGGCAAGAAACTTCCTCCCAGCAGCTCCACCCTAGCCCCACCCCCCATGTCCCACATTCTGAAAATATGTTGGCTCCAGATAGAGATGTTCATCGGTTGGTGGGGAGGAGGCCATGCAAATCCTCCTGACACCTCCACCCCCTAAAGTCCTCAGGAACGGCAGAGTGGCCGCCCCAGGCTCTGGGGTCCAGTCTTGCCTGGCCAGTCATTGGCTGTGTGATCTTGGGAAAGCTTCTTACCTCTCTGGACCTCGGTTTGCTCATCTGAGAAATGGGAAAAGAGGGCAGCCCGGGTGGCCCACTGGTTTGGTGCCGCCTTCAGCCCAGGGTGTGATCCTGGAGACCCGGAATCGAGTCCCACGTCGGGCTCCCTGCATGGAGCCTGATTCTCCCTCTGCCTGTGTCTCTGCCTCTCTTTCACTCTGTGTCTCTCATGAATAAATAAAATAAAATCTTTAAAAAAAGAAAAAAAGAAGAAATGGGAAAAGAGAAAGGCAGGCCTGACCACTCTGCTTGGGCCCTGCTCTGCACACTTGAAGTCCAGCAGCTCCTACGACCCTCCTGACAACCCCGGGGGCCAGGGTGAGCACGCTTCTCCTATTTCATTTTATAGCAAAGGAGATGAATGCACATAGAGAGGCCCAGGGACTTGCCTGGGGTCGCAGAGTTAGTCACCAGTCCGGAGCCCATGCTCTACCCATCCCCAGTGGGCTCCCCACCTCCTAATTCCTTTTGTCAATCACTATGGCAAAATCCACATCACATAAACTTGACCGTGTGCAGGGCTGTGGCATTCTGGGCCTTTGCCACCACCCCTCTCCAAAGCAATTCTTCCCCAACTGCAATTATACCCTTTATTTTATTTAAGATTTTATTTATGCATTTTAGAGAGAGAGAAAAGAAGAGAGAGGAGCACGAGGGGGGAGGGCAGAGGGAGAAGGAGAGACAAGCCGACTCCCCGAAGGGCTCCATCCCATGACCCCAAGATCTTGGCCTGAGCCAAGATCAAGAGTCAGACACTCAACTGACTGAGCCACCCAGGTGCCCCTGAAACCATACCCTTTAAACAATAATTCCTCATTTCCCAGCGATCACCGCTCTTCCCGTCTCTATGAACTTGACTTCTCCAGGTGCCTCGTGTGAGTGGAGTCAGAACTTGTCCCCTGTGTTCTTCTGTGACGGGCTTATTTCACTTTGTATGATGTCTTCGACGTTTGCCCGAATGGTAGAGCACGCGTCAGCATTTCCTTTCTCGTGAAGGCTGAATAATATCCCGATGCACGTACAGACCACTCGTCCATCCGCGGACCCTGGGTCGCTTCCACCATCTGGCTGTTGTGAATAAAGATGCTATGAACAGGGGCGCATAGATATTTGTTCAAGACGCTGCTTTCAATTTTGGGGTGTATGTACCCAGAAGTGGAATTGCTGAGTCACACGATAACTCTGTATCTTATTGTTTGAGGACCTGCCACGCTGTTTTGCACAGCAGCTGTCCCGTCTCACCGTCCTCTGCTGCACGGGGATCCTGATTCCGTCTTGTACTGCAGTGTAACTCCAAGCCCCAGGAAACGCTGGCAGCCCTGGTGGGTGCCAGGCAGGGCCCAGTAAAGAGCTGGTGGAGGTGGTCCAGCAGCTCCCTAGGGGCGTGCAGGCGGGACAGGGGTGCTGGGAATCCTGGTGGGCACCGAGGGAGGCAGCCTGGTCCAAGGCATCCCCTCCCATGGACACTGAGCCCCGGGCTCTGGCCTTCCCCACCCCCACTCTGCCGGGACAGGCCATCCTGGGGCAGGAGGGTTGAAAGGGGCCAGTGTGGGGCACATGTCTACACTAGCAGGCTTAAGGCCACAGGACAGTCAGACCCTTGGGCTGGAGGCTCCCTGCTCAGCTGGGCCCCACCCTGACATCCATCTTCCACCTGAGTATCCCTCTTCCCTGGCCTGGGTTACCTCCTCCCCTGCCAGGAGTGGCATGCCTTGTGGGGACAAGTCCTGAGAATTGGCTTTGTGACCTGGGAGAGGTACTAATCTCCTTTGAGGAATTCCCAAGGCCAAGCCCCTCATTGTACAAGTGACTCTTAGTGAGTCAAGGGGTGTGGACTGTTCTAGAACCCTGGCTGCTGACTCCCACCCCAGCTTTCTCTACAGCCTGCCCATGCCACTGACATCCCCTCAGAAGGTCTGGACTTGTTGAAGATCCTGGTCCTAAGCTGAGGGTGGGTGCTCTGGCCTCCCAAGAAGGTACCAGAAGCAGGGTATCTCTTCTGCATAAGCCCTGGCCCAGGCAGGGCCTCTTCAGGTCATAGGGCCCCAACCTCTGCAGCCCTGGTCCTGGCTGGAGGCAGGGATCAAACATCCTGAAGAGTGGCAGTGTGAGCCTAGGCACATGGTCTGGGCCCAGGGTCTTGGGCCATGTGCACTGCCATGGGTTGAAGGCCATGGTCATGGGATGCGGTGCTAGCAGCTAGATTCTTATGGCCCTGGGCAGGATCCAGCCTCTTTCTAATCCCTGTTTTCTCACTGGTGCATTTGGCCTAGGACTGGAACTACATGGCCTTCAAAGACCCCTTCCAACTGGAAGATTCCAGAAGGAAGTCACTGAGGGGGGACTCTGAGCAGTCATTTCCTGAGCACTGACCACACATGAGTCGTCATGGCACTCACTATGTCCTAAGCGCTGAACAGTCTAAACTTACTCATTCCTGACAATGATCCTAAGCAGTAGATACAGTTCTCATTGCCAGGGTACAAAAGGAGAAACTGAGGCATGGAGAGATTGAAATGGCTGCAACGATAGTGGAACTCAAGCCCTGCCTTCTCCACCCATGTTCTAATCCACAGTCTTATACCATAATGTGGCTGAGCTTTCTTTAAACCAGAGTTTTTTGAGCGCTGGAGCCTTTCCAAGCACCAAGTGTAGCAGCTCGCAGGAAGCATGCAACAGTGACCAGAAACCCCGCCACAAGAGCCGGTTGGGTAAACTGGGGGACGGGCTGTTAGGGGACGCAAGAGGCCCTCTGTGTGTCGGTGCTACTCAGGCCATGTCTGGAGGCAGACGGTGGGGGCAAAGGGAGCGCAGCTGGCATAGAAGGATCTGGAATCTGTCACAGGAGGAGTCTCTAAAGAACCTGAGAGGAGAAGTGGTGGAGCAACTCTTGCCAAATTTCTGAAGGCCCACGACGCCCATGAAGAACCTGGCGGGTGCTGAGCAGTTCCGGGCGGTGGGACCCCGGATCTCCCCCAGCCAAAGCTGCCCTGGGGCCAGAGTCGAGTGAGTCCCGCTCAGCAGGAGGCGTGAGGGCGCCGGAGGAGACCCTGGCCAGGTGTCGGGCGTGAGGCTCAGTGGCCACATCTGGGCAGTTGCGACGGCCTCGGGCTCGACAGTACCTCCGTGTCCCCGGCGGGGAGCTTCACTGTCCTTCCAGCTCCACGGGTCCCCTCGGCTCCAGCTGCGCAGCCCGGACCCCGCCAGGACTCCAGCAGCACCCTGTTCTTCAGATTTCTGGCGGCCAGAAGGACAAGAGAACCTGCCGACCCAAGGCGCCTCCAAGACCCCGGGTGCGGCCAAGGGCTGGCTCGGCATCTGTGTGGAGGGCACCTCACTGGAGGGCCCCAGAGCCCAGGAGCCGTGCGACGGACAGGCCGTGACTCAGCACTGCCACGCTCGTGTCTCACGTCTGCTTATGGCGTTTCAAGGCCCCTTTGCCAAAGCAGGTGCTGATTGTGTGAAGCGGGGGCCCGGGAGGCGGGAGGGTGGCTCTGGGTGGGCTGTGCGCTGCCCTGCCCTCCCGCGGTGGCCCTGTGGGACTTTCCTGTGGGTTTGTGGGGAATGCCCGACAGGGCTTGTGGGCGTAGGGGGGTGTTCTCTGTGTGTATGCACCTGGAGTGTGTCTGTGGGTCTGTGCACACAAGGCTCCGTGTGCATGTGTATGAGTGTGACACTAGGGCAGGGAGTCTCCCAGGGAGTGCTCCCGCCAGCAGATGGGGGCCTGCTCTGTGCATGTGCTGGGTGTGCGCACACACATTTGGGTGTGGGTGTGTCTGCATCTCTGCCCTGGTGTGACCACTGGTGCGACTCAGCCCGTTCACCTTGGAGATCCAGCCCCCAGGCCTCACTCCAGCAGGCCACCCTCCTGCGCTGGCCAGGGGCTGCAGTGGGGGACACCTGCTGACCCCATCCCTCCCTCAGCACCTGCACTGTCCTTGGAGCTTGTGGGGGGTCGTTAGGCTCCCTACACACACACACACACACACACACACACCCTCACTTCTTAGCTATGACTAGGCCCTTCCCCATCCATCCTCAGCCTGGACACCCTTTCCCCTTTTTTGCTGTGTTTCTAAATCTGCCCCAACCTTTGAGGCCCAGCCGACATCGCCTCCACCCTCCCAACCCAGGTGGACCGTCTGGCCACCTCCCTGCTGTCTTTCTGTCTCATCTGCTGGCCTGGGTTCTCCTGGGACAGAGGAGAGTCTGGTTTCTCTCTGCCTCCACTGCAGCCTGGAGCCTAGAGCCTGGCACCCAGAGCCTAGCACACCGTAGGCTCTCAATCAATGAGTGGCTAGAACCCCGCCCCACCATGTGCTCATCTTCCTCTCTCTCTGTGGGGTTGGCTGTCACGAGGGAGAAGCCCAGGAGGGGATCTGGCGCCTGATGGCCGGAGCACTGGCTCTGGGGTCCAGGTCCTGGCTCTGCCTCTCAGCCATCGAATAGGCTCTGTCCGTTTCCTCACG
Organism: Canis lupus dingo; assembly: GCF_003254725.2. Lineage (NCBI taxonomy): Eukaryota > Metazoa > Chordata > Mammalia > Carnivora > Canidae > Canis > Canis lupus. Next base: position 26,327,855 of record NC_064252.1, on the reverse strand, counting down.
TGCAGATCCAGCAGCATGAGGCTTAAGGGGGCTTCCCGGGGAGGGAGGAGGGCTTGGCGTTTCTAGGAGTGGTCGCCAGGACTCAGCTAAGTGTGCAGCTCCTCGTACCAGCGGCCACTGGAATCCTCGGTTATGTCCATGTGCAATCACGCAGCAGCCCTGGCCCTAACAGGGGGACTGGAAGCCCCTGGAAGGTGGATGCTTCTCTGTCTGGGTTCCCACCATCCCTCACGCACCCCCCCCCAACAATGGACACTACATATGAGGGCCAGGGAAGGAGGTGGTCTGAGGCTTATGTGACAGGATTTGTTGAGCACCTACTATGTGCTGGGCTGTGCCCGGTGCTGGGGTGACAGCAGCCCTAGTAGGGATTATGTTCTGGGAGGTGAGACAAGCAAAAGAACAAGAGGCGTAGGAAGTTGCCTTGTATGTTAGATGGCCAAAAGTGCTGTGGAGAAAGGAGAGCAGACAAAGGGGTCAGGGAGCTGCACCCTAAGGGCCATTTGAGGTAGCCCCACATTGCACTGAGACCGGAGAAAAGAGGGCACCCCATGGGTACCTGGGTTGGAGGGGGAAGAGAGGTCTGGATGGAGGAAACAGCCAGCACACAGTAGGTTGATGGGCACGGGGACAGACTGGAGGGAGGGGCCAGGGAGGCACCAGTCTTGACCAGGCAGGGACTTGTGAACCCCCCCACCCACACTCTGACTTCACTTTGGGTGAGATGGGAGCCACAGCACGATTTGAGCAGAGGAGGGAGGTGATCTGACCTGTGCCATCCAGAGCCACACTGACTGCTCCGTGGGAAGGGAGCAGAAGCAGGAACAGGCGTGGGGAAGGTACAGCAAGGACACAGGTGGGAGCCTTGGAAGAGTGACAGGAGTCCCCACAGTGGGAGGGACCCCAAGGAATGGTGGGGGAGAGCCCGGCAGTTCCTCACCTGGGTCCTGAACCCTTTGGGAATCCAGTAACAACCATAGACCTTCTCCCAGAAAAACATGCATGTGCGTGATGTGCACACACAGGTTCACACAAGCAAGTACATGATTGCATCCTCGCAAACATACATGAACACCCATGTTTATGCATGCGCATGCACATTCCACATGCTCACACACACACACACACACACACACATACATGCCACGCTGCAGAGAATTTTAGGAGAGTCCTGGCCTCCCATTGAGTCCATCCCCTCTGCTTAACACGTGTGGAAACTGAGGCTTGAACAAGAGAAGCCTTGTCCAAGGTCACCCAGGCAGGATGACCTGCAGGACCTGGCCCACATGGACCGGGAGCATCAGGGACCCCAGTCTCCAAGCCCTCCGTCTTCCACACTGAGCCAGGCGCCAGGGCAAACCCCATCTCATCCTTGTGCCAGAGAGGCCGGGCTGGAGGCTGGGATCCCGAGCGCTTCCTGTCTGGTATCCTGGCCTCCCTGCAGGGCCTTTCTGGAAACATTTTGGCACCGGATGAGATGAGGTTTGCCATAGAGGCTGGGATGGGTGCAATGAGTACTTAGAGATGGGCTGATGGGCTGGGGAGGGCACTGCAGGCAGAGTCCAGGAGCAGCAGAGGTGATGTGAGAACTCTCCAAACAGGGTGTGCGGCTCTGGGGGGAGAGCACACCTGGGTTGGGTCTTGAAGGGTGAGTAGAAGATTTGCCAGAAAGGCTTTCTGGGCAGAAAGACTGAGATGGGCCGAATGCAGGGCTGAGAAAGTTTGGAGAAGCGGCAAGCATTTCAGAGGGCTGCCTGCGGTGTGCTTCTGGGAAGGGCTCATTTATCAATGAGCAGAGGGAGGGCAGGACAGGCTGCGGGGTCCAGCGACTTCAGCCGGCAGGTGACAGAGAAGGAGGGGAACCGAGCGATTATTGAACAGCCCTGCTGGCGCCTGTGAGGGGTCAAGCAGCCCTGCTCGAGCCCATTCTGCAGATGAAGACGCCAAAGGCTTGGAGCCAGCTCACGCTCCCTGCGTGCCAGGAGCCTTGGCAAGGCCGGTGCTTGGCCCTCAGCAGGGGTCAGGGACTCCTCACCTCGGGGACCGGGGCCAAGAGTGAGATGACCCCGGGGAGGGAGGAATGTGGCTCCCATGGGCCAGGCAGCAGCTGCAGGAAGGGCTAACAGACCCTGCGATTGTTCACAGAGCCAAATCAGCCCCAGGTGAAAGAGGGCTGCAGAGCTGTAAGGTGACACCCCCTGGGCTGGCTAATCTTGTATCTGGGCTTCTTTCAGCTCCAGGCTCCCACAGCTTCCTTGTCAGGCCCTGGAGGAGGGGGTGGTGAAGCAGGGCCACCTACCAAGCCTCCCCAGCCCCTCCCGCCTCCCGCACATCCCCTATAGTGGCTTAGAGATAGGACAAGAAGTGAGTGAGGATGGAGAGGTTGGAGAGATCCAGGTTCCAGTGACATCAGTGTGATGTTGGGCTGTGATTAGTCCCATTTTACAGAAGAGGAAACTGAGGCTTTGGACCTTGAAATGACTGGGACACAAAGCGGGGCTGGATTAATCCCGCCAGTGCTCAGCCCCTCCGCCTGCTGAGCACCTGCTGTGTGCCAGACCTCTCTCAATGCTGGAAAAGAAACAGGGTTGTCTCCCCTCCCGGCCAGCTGTCTCAGAAGTGGGCTCCCAGTGTTCGGAGGGTAGGGAGGTGGGGCCTGGGGTGCTGGCTCTGCCTGCGGCCAGTGGTATGTGACCAAGCAGGTCACTAGTCATGTCTGTCGGGCTGGGAGGGCAGGTTGGCCATGCACAGCCCCCAACGCTCGCCGAGACTGCCAGAGCGCACCGGGCAGACGGAGGCTGGCTTCAGTCTGGCCCCACCAAGGCTGACTCCCTGTGGCCTCACGAGAAGCTTGGAATCTAGAAAGGTCAGGAGAACGAAGACCCGAGTGTTGGGGGGAGGATGGAGCACAGCGAGCAGACCCCATAGCCTGACCCAAGCCGGCTCCGGGCAGGGCAATCCCACACTTGTTCCTCTACACAGCTGCCCTGGCGGGGTGCCTTACCCCTGCACGGACTTAAGAGCACCCATGTGGGGGTGGGGGTGCTCTCATGAGGGGTTCAGGGTATAGCCCACTGAAGCAGGGCCTTGGGAGCACGGCTTTCCTCAAGTGGCCATTTTCAGACAGGTCAAAATGAGCAACCACTTTTTTTTGTTTTTTGTTTTTTTTAAATGACGGGTAGTATGTACACAGTGGTATTAATCATTTTCTTTTCCTGGCAAATATTTGTTGAGTGTCTCCCATGGACCCAGCTAAGGGTGCTGTGGAAACAGTGGCCCTGCAGTCACCGCACCAGCTAAGACAGCCTGGCTGGCAGGCCCTAAGGGGGTTACCTAATGCACAGGGCCCCATTTCCCTCTCTGAGGAGCTTGAGGAGGGAGGCTTCCTTATCCCCATTTCACAGATGAGGAAACAGAGGTAAGCCACGTACATGAAGACCCAAGTACCTAGACCCAAGCCAGATCTCTCTGGTTTCTGAATCCAGTTACCCCCGAACAGTGGGACCCTCCCCGCAGATCCTTACCGCTCAGCCTGGAGGCTCAAGGAACAGGAGAAAACATCTGTTTCACACCTCATATTAAAAAACCAAAAGGGAGACAAGCTATAAATGTAATGGATTGGTTTTTAGGTCACAACAAAATGGCTTCACATCAAATGAACCACATCCAAAAAAAAAAAAAAAAAAAATCATGAGGGAAAACGGGTGGCCGGGGCTGGGGCTGGAAGCTTACTTTCCACTGGACATCTTTCAATAATTTTCAAATTTGTGCTGTGTGTAGCTATTATCTGCTCACCCAAATCAATTAAAAAATTTCAAGGGACAAGAAGACATATTTGTGGCTCAGGCCTTGATCCGGACCTTCTTGGCTCATAGCCTTGGGAGCCAGAGCTTGTCCCAGGGAGAAAGAGTACACACTAGAGGAGAGATGAATGCTACTGGTTGCTCACTACGAGCACTCCGCCCACGGCAGGGAGAATGAATGAGAGTCCCACAAATCTGGTTTTGAGTCCAGGCTCCAGGGCCTCCCGGTCTTGTTACCTTAGGCACCCCTCGATGGGAGCTGTGAAAAGTGAAGGATACGCTATTTTGTTCCCAGCCTGGTGCTAATGGGCCAGCTGTGAGCTTTCCTGGATGCCCAGAGCAAGCCAGACCTGAAACCGTACTTCTCTCATGGGTCTCCCAAGTGGCTGTGGGAGACCAGGGGAGGAAGAGCAGATTCTCCTGGGGAAGTCAGGGGCAAGCAAAGAGTCTCTGTTTCTGAGAGTCCCCAGGCAGAGGCACAGGGAGAGGCACGCCTGAGTGAGCAGCAGTGAGGCTTCCATTGGGGATGGAAAGAGAAGGGCAGACAGTCGGCTGGAGGAGCAGGGGGGGCAAGAGGATGTTGGGGTTAGAATAGATGGGATTTGCAGGGAGTGACGGAACAGAATACCTGAAGCAAGTGAGTCATAAGGATGACACGAAGGTGCAGGGATGTGCTCAGAGTGGTGTGAACTGGGAATGACTTTTACATTTTCAAATGATTAGGGAAAAAAAAAAAGAAAGAAGAATAAGGTTTCACACACAGGAAAATTACATGAAATTCACACTTTAGTGTCCATAAATAAAGTTTTATTGGAACACAGCCATGCTCATTCCTTCCCATATTGTCTAAGGTTGATTTTATACTACGGTGGCGGAGCTGAGTAGTTGAGACAGAAACTCTACGGGCAGCAAAGCCTAAAATATCGCCTAGCTGGCCCTTACGCAAAATAGTTTGCCTACTCTTGGCTTAGAGGGAGTCTCCAGGGAGAGGAGGGGTGGGGGTGTGGCCAGAGAAGAGATGGAGCCAGGTCATCAGGGCCTCCTGCCCTGCCCAGGCGCTCAGCTCAAGCTGAGGGCAAGTGGGAGCCACTGAGGAGTCACAGGGGAGAGCGACCGGCTCAGACGAACGTTGAAGGGTCACGACTGCTTGGCAAAAGTAGATGAGGGTGGGCAGGGGCACGTGGACCGGGAAGCCCAGGCAGAGGCTGCTGCAAGGGCCTAGCAAGGGCAGGGGCACCTCGCGCGCCCGGGGGCGTCTCCCTGCCCCCGCACACACCCCGGCCTCCGCTCAGAGACGTGCTCCCTGTACACCCAGGGTGCCCGGCACACGGGGCAGAAGTGGCCGCTTCTCCAGGGAATCCCTGAGCGGAAGAAGGTGCCAGAAGCGCGGAGGCCGCCTCGAAGCCCCGAGCGACGTCATGAAGAGCCGTGGTCTGAAGTGGTGGGTGCCTGGAGAACCACCCGTGGCCGGATGGCAGGAGAGGAGGCTCAAGAGGTAGGCGGGGCGCGGACCCGGGGCCTTGGGTGCCCGCTGCGGGCGCGAGGAGGGGAGGTGTACGCGGAGCCAGGAGTCACTGGGCCCGGCTGGGAAGAGGGGCGCAGCGGCTCGGGCACGTGCCTATGCGGACGCAGGCAGGAGGGCGCCGGAGGGTGCAGGCAGGCGGAGGCCCGTGGACCCCGGCCGGTATACACTGGCTACACTGGCCACCCACACACACGCGCACAGCTGCGTAGACTCCGTCCAGGCCTAGCGCTCCGCACGCGCCACAATAGAAGACCAGGCCTCTGCACGCGCTCCTGGATGGGTGTACACAGAAGCACAGCCGCGCGAGCCACGCACGCACACGAGCCCTAGAGGTCCCTCCACACGGTCACAGATTTGTGCACACTGGCACGGTCCAGGCACACGCAGGCACAGCCGCCGGCTCCACGCACACACCATAGCGCAGCTGTGCACGCCCATGCACTCCCCGGGACTGGAGGTCACACAGTCCCGTGCACACTGCACAACCCAGACGCACACATCCACGCACGTACAGAAGCGGACGCGCAGACCGTGCACACGCCAGACAGACACACACTCTCTGACCCGCCCCGCCTCCCCTCGCACACACAACCGCCCAGGACGCACCGGGCCGTGGGCCGGCGCACGCACGGTCACAGGCAGGGGCGCGCACACACACACATTTGATCGCACACGCGGGAGGCGCGGAGCGGCGGCGGCCCGAGACTGCGGCCCGAGGCGCCCCCGGCCCCGCGCGGCGAGCGGAGCGCGGCGGGCGGCGGGCGGCGGGCGGCGGAGGGGAGGGGGCTCCGGTGGGGGCGGGGGCGGGGGTGGGGGCGGGGCGGGGGCCGGAGCGGCGAGTCGGGCGGGAGCCGGCACCTCTGCGCGCCGCGCCCGGGCCTCGCCTCCGCACCCCCCGCCGCCGCGCGCCTCCAGGGGGCCCTCCCCCGCGCCCGTCCGCTCGCCGGCCCCCAGCCGCGGCCCCGGGGTGCAGCCAGGCGGCCGCGCCGGGCCCGCGGGACGGGGTGGAGGTGGGGGCGGGGGGCGGGGAGCGGGGCCGGGCCGGGGCCGCGCCGCCCGCGATGCCGGGCGCCCGCCGCAGCCGCCGCCGGAGCCCGGGATGGGGCGAGAGGCTGCGGCGGACGCCAGCATCTCCCCGCCGGGGGCCCCGGGGGCCGCGGAGCCGCCGCCGCCGCTGCTGCCGCCGCCGCTGAGACCCAGCGGGCGATGGGTGAGTTGACCCCGGCGTCCCGGGGGCCCGCGCCGCAGCCCCGCCGTCCCCGCACCCCGGCCCGCCGCCTCCATCTCCGCGCCGCCGCCTCCGCGCTCGCGGCGCCCCCGTCACGGCTCCCACGGCCCCCTCCCGAACGTGACCCTGGGGCGGGGGCGGGGGCGGGGGCGGCCGCGCGGGGCCGAGGGCCGAGGGCCGGGGCCGCGGCGGGGGGGCGGGATGCCGGGGAGGCTCCTCGGCTCCGGCGCCCCCTCCCCCAACCCGGCTGCTCCGCGGAGCTTTCCCGGCCCCGGAGGGCAAAGCCTCATCCCTCCGCTCCCCTCCCCCGGCCTGGGCGGGGGGCGTCCCCGAAGCGCGGGGCTCGAGCGGCGCTTTGTGCGCTGGGCCGCCCCCCCCCCACCCCCCCAACCTCCGGCGCGGCGCGGGGCTGGGGGCGGGAGGCCTCGGCGCCCGCCTTCCCCACCCCCCGACCCCGGGCTGCGGCGGCGGAGGCCCAGGCGCGGTCCCGGAGCAGGGCGGGTGCGGGGGCTGGGACCGTGGCTGCTCGCGGCGACCAGGCAGAGGGAAGTGGGGAGAGCACCCCCAGTTCTTGGGGGGGGGGCTCCCGCTCTTTTCACTGCACTGCCCAGGGCGGGGGAGGGAACCTGGCTGGGGGAGGGCGCTATAAATATCCGCAAATAGTGAGTTCTGGAACCGGGGGTGGGGAGGGGAGCGCGCTGGGGTGTAAGTGGGAACGGTGGTGCCTGAGCTGGGGTGCCGCGAGCAGCAGGAGGGGTCTCAGCCAGCCCTGGCGGCCTGAGGTCAGGTGACTCTCCCAGCTCTGGAAGACCCCCTAGAAGGGCTGCGCGCAGGAATCCTACCCCAGAGACACCCCTCCGTGGCCCCCCGGAACCGGCACTGCCCCCATCCCGACGGCGCTCCTTTCCCCTTTCCGCTCCTGGGACAGCAGTCCAGATCTGGCCGACGGGGAGTTGTGGGCACTGGGGCGTCACCTCCTGGGGCAGTTACTAAAGATCCAGGCAGGGGGCCTCCAAGGGCTGAGGAGATGGGCCCAGGGTCCTCTGAAAGTTTGAAAGAGGTGCTGCTAGCCCAAGGAGGAGAGAGAACTTGCTGGAAGAGTTGGCTCGCTGGGGAGAGGAAGGAAGGGCACTCTAGGTGGAGGGAATGGCACGCCCAGAGGCTCCCGGCCCAGGGGGTGTGGGGTGCCTGGTGTGTGCGGAGAGCTGGAGGGGGTGCTGGTCAAGCACAGTGAGGGGAAGACACGAGTGCCAGAGCTGAGGAAGGACGGGCAGGTGGAGGTGAGGTGACAGGCCCTACCAGGGAGCTGGCACTAGCAGCTCCTGAGGACAGTGAGGTGCTGATGGGGCTGGGAGTGCTGCCATCTGGCTCGGCACCCCCTCCTTGTCTGCCCAGTGCCCCTGTTGTGGTCAGGGCTGCTTGACCCACATCTGGGATCCCTCTTCCTGTGGTGGCTGGACCGCCGCAGGCAAGTCAGCTTCCTGAAGGCTCAGTTTCCACGCCTGTCTAATGGGGAGACTCCCCCACAGGGTTGTAGAGAGGTCTGAGGGAGATGATGAGTTTAGGGTACCCACCCAGCACCTGAGAAGGACTCGGGAAATCCCTGTCTGCTGCGTCAGTATGATGACCTGGAAAATGAGGACATTGATTTCAGCTGGTGGGCCAGGCTCACCCTCCGGGGGGTGATGAGGATCACGTGAGGGCTGGACCCAACTGGGGGAAGCCAAGGGTTGGGGGAATTGCGCGTGCACATCCTCACGTTATTCTGGGAGAAGAGAGAAGCAGTGGCCAGTGGCTGAGGTGGGGGTGGTCTGCACACAGCGCATTCTTGCCCCCACGGGCACCTTAGCTACACCAATCAGTGACCCTGCTGTGTTCCCTGAAGCCCCTTTATTCTCCACGCTGCACCCCCTCCTGCTAGCTAGCTCTAGCCCTGATCATGGGGACCAGGGCTCCCTTCCAGAAGGTTCTTCAGACATTGAGACCAACAAACACAACATCCTCCTGTGAGGGGCACTGTCGTGAGCAGCCAGGTGGAGAGGACACAGACCTTACCCCCAGGAGAACGGAATCTAGAATCTAGTTGGGCAGCAAATACCACTGGGCATCCATGGTCTGGCCTAGCCCTGTGCTGGCTGCTTAGGGGCAGGGGGGGAGTGACAATAATTGCACATTGGGGCAGTCACGTGCAGAAGTTAAAAGCAAGGATTCCGGATCCAGTGGCCCGGGTTTGAATCTTGACTGTCCATTTTTGCTGTGCGACTGTGGACAACTGACTCTCCTCTCTCTGCCTCAGTTTTCTTGCCTCTGAAGTGGGAATGATGCGCACTATGGCTATTGGGGCAGCTTGGTGTGGTTTCTGGTGGGCATTTCAGATGAGTCTCCCGGTTCACCCCTGCCTCCCTGAAGACAGCCTGCTCCAGCACATGAGGTGTCTACATTGCTGCCGTCATCTTCTCTGTGAGCCTCTGTAGGCAGGGGCCTGACTTCTGTGTCCATTGCTTGGGCATGGGGCAAGGGCATGCTGGCAGTAGGCTCTCTGGGAGCAAAAAGGTCCCTGATGAACAGTCAGAAGGCTTCTATGGTGTAAACCTCCCAGCAAGGCCCCTTTCACGCTACCAACAGCTTATCCATCTCACAGCGGGAGCTGGCGCATGCCAACTTCAGCCCCCAGGCATTCAGTAGGTGCATCATAAATGGCAGTTGAAAAAGGAGAGAAGGCTCCAGAGACTGTTGGTTGGGTAGACCTGGGGAGCTGTGGGGCCATACTGTAGCCGAGTGGCGGGGGGCGGGGGGGGGGGCGTTGGACAGGTTGAGGGCAGGGCCAGCGATCACTCCAAATACGTACACACAGTGAGATGCAGGGCAGGGGGGAAGGAGGGCGGTGTCCTGCCTTCCTGGGAACCTCCACACCCCTGACCCTGCCTCACTCCTGCTCTAGCTCCCCTTGACCTTGGCCTGGTTTGGGCTGCCTACACAGAATGACCCAGCTGGAGCCCAAGCTTCTGGCTCACAGAGCTCTGAGATCGGGTCCTGATCAGCCTCAGACATCAAATTCTGTTCCCTTGCTTATGCTGTTCCCTCCCCAAATGTTCCACCCACCTCTTCCTGTGTCCCTAAAACCCTGTCACCTTCCCAAAGCCTCCTCCATGGTGCCAGCCCTCCACCCCAAATCTCCCCTTCTGTCACCCCTAGCCTTTCAGCCCCCCCACCCCCCTTGCACACTGCCCGCCCATTAGAATATGAATAGCCAACATTTATTGTATCCCTACAGCTACCCACAACGGAGGTACCATGATATCCCCTTTGCAGATGGGGAAATTGAGGCACAGTGTCTTGTTACTGGTGACCCATCCTTTCCATCTGGGCTGAGCAGCAGTTGTGCAGGGAAGCTCCTTGCTGTGGGCCGGCGGAGGACCACACGGGTTTCTGGAACATGTTTGCTGTCGCGTGTTCTGCTTGGCTGCGAGTTCCCCGTCCCATAGGAGCTCAAATGAATGAATGGAAGAATAAATGAGTGATTATCAGCCCCAGGGAGTGGCCCTGTCCTTCTCCCCATTCTTCTCCCTTCTTTATCCCTATGGGCGGAGGCTAACCCTCGGGAGGGTGGCCCTGGACCACAGAGGGATGGTCACTGAGACCCTGCTTCTCCTCACCCCCTGGAAGGGGAAGTGAGGCTTCGGGTGAGGCGGAACCAGGCACAGTGGAAGGGATGGACCACCCTCCTGTGGTCTAATATGAGGCCACATGGGCCCAGGCTCCTGTGGGGAATCCAGGAAGTGAAGAGGGTCCCAGAATACTTTTTCTTGCACCAGCCTCAAGTAGAAAGTCCCCTGTGGGTTCACTTAGTTTCATCTTTTCTATGTGAATAAAATTGGAACAATAGGAAACATTCACATACCTAATTACTCCGTTGTTTTCTGAATTTAGAGCCTATTTGGCTCAAGACTTTGGTTCCCACTGAAGTAGGAATCCCCTGGGAGGGGCAGGGTGAGAGCCAGAATAGGAGGCCGGAGCCCTGCTGACACACTGGGGCCTCCTCCCGGCTCTGGCCTCCAGCTGCCCTCTCCAGGCAGGCTGGGAACTTCCCAGAAGGAGCAGCCCACATGGGGGTCTGAGCAGGGGAGGGCGGCCAGAGGCAGTCTCCGGGATTCTGGTTGACAGAGGCCCGTGATGGATGACTTCCCAGACTCTTCTACCCCACCTTGACCTCTGAGTCATAATCATTTGCTGCTATTTATCGAGCACTTACTATGTGCTGGGCGCTGGGCCAAGCACTTTGTCTGCATTATCCCAGCGATGCCTCCTAACTTCCCTCGAAGTAGGTGCTATTATTATTCCTATTTGGCAGTTTGAGGGTGCCTGGGGCCCGGGGCTCAGGGCCAGAAAGGGGCAGGGATGGCATCCAGCCTGGAGACCCCAGAGTCTGATGAAGCTCCTAGTCTGGGCCCCTCTGTCACTCAGAGGACAATGGTCCCTGAAGCTTGGACACCCAAGATGGCCACTTCACTGGTGTCCTGGCCTCCAAACCCTCCTTGTAGCCCTGGAGCCACTCCCTTCTTTCCCAGAGACCCGGGGCTCTTTATCTGGAAGCCCTGATCAGCCTCACCTGGGCCACTTGGGAAAAATACATATTTCCCAGGCCCCACCCCACCCTGCTGAGTCAGAATCCCACCATGGGATTCTGAGGGTTGGAAACCCAGTTTTTAAAATGCTGACCTGGAGCTACAGAGGCCTTTGGACTCCGAGAAGCACTGCCCAGCCCCGTGGAGTCCAAGCTGCCATGAGAGACGCCCTGCCCTCAACCCAGATCCCCACCTGTGTTCCCAGCCTCTGCTCCCTACTACCCTAACCTAGCTCTGCACACACCATAGTGACACCCACACCCTTTTATCCAGACACCTGCTCTGCCCTTTCCTTCTGGAAACAGGTCCCAGTTGGCCATGGACCCCATATGAGTGATGGTGGCCAGGAAGGGGGAGCAGGGAGGCCTGGTGACGGCAGGGGAGGAGCTGGCCTTCCAGGCTGGGCACACAGGCACTCTCTGGGGGCTGGCACCTTGCCTGACATGGAAAAGGCATTTGGTAAATATTTCTTAAATATTTGTTGAATGGTCGTGAGCGTGGCAGGCCGCTTCTGGAAGCTGAGCAGAGTGGCGGGTTTAGGAGAAGGATTGAAGGGGCGCCTTCTTCACCATCTCCTAGGACTGTGATGATTAATGCTTGGAACTCGTTGATGGCTCGAATGAGAGCGAGATGCTGGTTCTTTCTTTTTTAAAGATTTTATTCATTCATGAGAGACACAGAGAAAGGCAGAGACACAGGCAGAGGGAGAAGCTGGCTCCGTGCTGGGAGCCTGACGTGGGACTCGATCCCAGGATCCCGGGATCACGATCTGAGCCAAAGGCAGATGCTCAACCGCTGAGCCACGCAGGTGTCCTGAGATGCTGGTGCTTTCTTGCATGACTTCATTTCAGTATCACGGGAGCCCTGAGCAGTGTGCTTAAGTAATCCTCATGCAATCTATGGAAACTGAGTCCTAGACGGCAGACGACTTGCTAGGCCCACAGCCAGGAGTGCAATTTCCGGGCCAGAGTCCTGCCCGTTGGGCCAGAGAACCAAGGATTCTGTGCAGCCCTGCATAGTGTGCAAAGCACTGATTATCTCATCATCTCACTTGGTTCTAGCAGTGGCTGGGAGGATTGACTCTACGTTTGCAGCGATGCCCATATCCTGGAGTCAGAAAGCCTGCCCCCAAGGGGTCTTCTGCATCTGTCCAGGGTAGTGGTGGGGAGAGAGGCCTCTCTCCAGGCTGGCGGGAGAGAGAAACAAAGAGGCGTGTGTTGGGGGCTCCGGCACACAGTAGGTGTTTGGGAGCCCCTTTGGTCAGTGGAGGCAGAGCCAGGCCTTTGGTCCCATCTGGTCCTTGGAACAACCCAGGACAGGCTTCTGGGACAGGCTCTGGGTCGAGGCCCACAGAGGATGAGTGACTGGTTCCAGGTCACCCCTGCCATCCCCAAGGTAAAGAGCAAAGGATGTTGAGGTTCCACCATGGCTGGGAGGAGGTCTGGGGAGTGGGGCCCCCAGGCAGACCCCCTCTCGGGTGTCCAGGGCTGCCACTGGGGCTTGGCATGTCACTGCTGTCAGAGATGTTTGAGGCCTCATCTGGGTACAGGCAGTGGGGGGATGTAACGGGCTCCGTGGTCCCTGCCTCCAGGCCCGGTACCCCCACCTAGACTGGAAGCCCAGGTGCCAGCTTTCCTGGCCTTTGCAGATGCTGTCCCCCTGTCTGGAATGGCCTTCCCCTTGTCTCCTGGCAGGTGCTTGCTCATCCTTTAAGACCCCCTCCCTGTCCCGGGAAGCCCTGATCCCCACCCCAACGGCTGGGCTGATCCTCTCTGCCAGAATTTCCATTTGTCTGCTCTACAGGATGCTGAGAACCTTGAGGGCAGGGCAGGTCTGCCGAGGGGCCTCGAGATGCCAGTGGAGGGGACAGGGGAAGCAACTGTAAGGGGCAGGTGACTGTCACCTCAGCTCACACAGGGGACCTTGTAGCCGGCCACACACACCCATTTCACAGAGGGAACGCTGGAGGCCCCAGGTGCTTGGGGTTGACCTAGACAGAGAGCGGCTGATAGGCCCTCTGGGGCTGACCCGTCCCCCAAGCTGGAGCGTCTCCATAGGATCCAGGGGTGGGGGATGGGAAGAAGCCCAGGAGCAAAGTCCCCAGGGCTCAGGTCAGCACTTTGTCCTCATGCGCGTGGAAGACCAAGCTCCTTAGAGAAAACGCTTGCTGTCCAAAAGCTGGCAGGAAATCCATGTGGAGAGTTTATTCCAGCAAAAAGGTACACGGGGGGGAAGAAGTCTAAGAACTTTGACTAAAAGGTTAGCTCAGGGGATGGTGGGTGATGCTGTCCTGTTTCTTTTGCTGTGATTTTCCAGTTTTCTGGGATGTATGTGAAACCTTTGTGATCAGAAAAATGCAGTTCGTAATCGGAAGGAGAGAGGTCTAAGAAAAGGCGCACTGGGAACAGGCGGCGCCCCCATTTGCTTGGTTCTGGGGTCACCACTTGCGGGTGGCTTCCAGAGGGACCAGGGGAGCTGCCTGGCCCCAGGCACATCTGCCAGGACAGGTGCGCCGGTGGCAGACAGCTTGTGTTTCTCTCATCCTGGCAAAGTGGGTCAGTGAGCGTCCCAGCATGCGGCTGCTGGGGGATGTGGCACCCCGAGAATTCCATTCGAACCTCTGCCCGCCTTCCTGTGGCACCGTTAGGCCTCAGGACCCTTGCCATTCCACCTCCGCCTGGAAAGCCCCCTCCCACCCCCGTTAGCTGCGGGCTTCACCTCCATCCCCGTGCCCGGTGGGTACGCATCACTGTTGGCTCCTTGCCTTACTGACTCCTGCCCGGAGCGCCTTTCCTGCGTCCTCCTGCCATGCGGTCAGGGAAACGGTATTTGTAATCCAGCTGAGCCCTGATCCTAGCTCAGGTGCCAGGGCCACAGATCTGCCGACTCCAGGGTGTGCTCATGTCTGCGTCGTTGTGCACATCCCCTCCCCCTGCACACAGCATGAGCAGCTCCATCGTAAGTGGACTCTTGTCCTTCCTTCACGCTGCGCCAGCATGTAATCTTGCCCATACCTCCAGCACACCGGCTAATTCATTCAGCAAACACCCACCGAGGAGGTACCAGGCCCTGACCCCAAAGAGACATGATACAAGGTCTCTGACCGCGGGAAGTGCCGTCCTGGGGGCTGTCGCAGTGCAGACTGGTGAGGGCAGAGGCCAGCAGGGCCACGGCGGTCAGAAGCATCGCCCTGGAGAGTCGGGGGGGCCCTGGGCCAGGGCGTTCCTGCCCAGCTGTGGGTGTGCTCGCCCATCCCCTGCGGCCCTGGGAACCTCGTGCTGGCCCTCCTTGCTGGTTCTGCGGCTCTCAAGCAGATGCCGATGGAGCTGGAACGGGCTCTTGGGCTGTGGGCCCTACTGCTAGGGGGCTGGAAGGGAATACAGGGTGCTGAAAAGGAAGCGGGTTGGCTGGAGCTCACAATATGAAGCCCCCTGGCAGGCAGGAGGACCTGGGCCGCAGAACTTTCTGAAAGGGAACCTGGGGACCCAGACACCAGAACACAGCATCGATTCAGACCAGAGAAGCCGAGTCACGGGACTTATGGGAGGAAGATGGAGCAGGAAGCAGGAGAATCAGGTCTCCCGTGGTCAGTGGGGAAACTGAGGTGCTTCGGGGTGGGGGAGGTCTTGAGCATTGGTGAGCCTTGGTAGGCGTGCTTGTGGTCTGTGCTGAGCCGGGCCCTCCCCACAGCTTGCTGCTGCCTGACCTCAGACAGGACTGGCCCCCCAAAGCTCAGTTTCGTGAGATGGCTGTGTGGTGGTGAGATGAGATGCAGCGCTTCACTCGGGAAGGGGCGCTGCCCTTGGTGGGCGGTTCGTGGCATTGCTGAGGCCTGGACCCCGGCTACCTGACTCCTGGAATGACCCTGTCACCCTATGGTGGCGGTCTGCTCACTGCTGTCTCTTCTTCCCCACACTCAGTGGGACGTCTGGGCACTTGCGGGCCTTTTCTGGAACGCTCTCTGGATCTAGCGAGTGGGAAGGACTGAGTAATTAAAGGAGCAAGAACAGATGGGTGGCTCTGTATTAAGGAGCAGGGGCCCAGTGCCTGCAGTCCTGTGTGGTGTCCCCTGCCATTTGACGGGGGCTTCTTGAGTGTCCCCAGTGGAGATGGTCAGGGCCTGACCCACGGGGGCTGTCGCTGCTCGCAGGCAGGGGTGGGCCAAGATTAATTGGGGAGGAAAAAGAGAAAAGGCTCATTGTTCCAGCTTCACAGAGGCTCACCAGGTGCCCAGAGCGGCAGGGCCAACCAGCTGTGCACCTGCTGGGGCACCACCACTCCCGACCACTCCTGCAGGAGGTACCTTGTGCTGGCTCAGGTTCCCAGAGCTCTGGAGCTGCAGGCGCTGGGCCAGGAGCAGCCTCAGCAGCTCCCCAGATCCCTGTGAGGCCCCTTCAGGTGGGTGTTACCAGCCTCCCCTTTTTTTATGCCTCTGAGAAAGTAGGGGCCTAGAGCTGTGGGTGGCACAGCCAGGGTTCCAGCCCATTCTTTGACTCAGCAGCAGCTCGCCGAGCACCTCCTGCATGCCGGGCATGGGGCCGGGCACCGAGCACCCCGGGGTTCTTTACCTTCCTTTCTACACTTCCTCCCTACCATCAGCCATTATGTTGCTCAGGGTGCTCTAAAGCCCAGAGTCCTTCCCCTGTCTCCCCTCACCCCCACTGCCCTCCCATTATGATAGAGTTCGTGTAGATAAGCCACTTCATTGAAGTATGCTCTGCCCAGGCAGATCTAGACTTTTCCAAGCTCCAGCTCAGGCCTCAGAGCCCAGCAGCACTGATTGCAGGTGCAGGTGGTATGGATTTGGGGGGGGGGGAGGGTCATTTATTCATTAAACAAGCCAAGGTCAACCCCTCCTTTGTATCAGATGGGGTGCTGGGGTCCCAGGGCAGTCGGGCAGCACCAGCCCAGTGTGGAGTGAGGAGCCCTGGGGGAAGGACAGTTCAGCTGAGCCTACCTGGGGACACCGAGTGAAAGATTATACAGGAACTTGGGGCCTTCTACAGGATCTGGACTTTATCCTGAGGACAGGAGTTCCAAGCTGGGAGGCTGTGGATGTGGCTGGCTTTGGCTTGGCTCATCGTGACCAGGGTGGGAGCCCCCTGGCAAGGCCGCTGCTCTTGTCCAGGTGAGCGTTGGTGGTGCAGCTGGCATGGGACAGTGGCGCAGAGGTACCAGCGGGATAAGTACCGGGGTATGGAATGGACGCGGTTGGTGATAGACATGTGAGGTCAGCAGGAGGGAGGATTTAGGATGCCTCCTGGGCTCCTGGCCTGGGCAGCTGGGGGGGGGATGGTCACATGACATCAAGGCCCAGGAGGAGGAACATGGGGAAAGCCCGACATCAGAGCATCCCTGGGTGCCAGGCTCAGGTCACAGGTTATCAGGTTGTTGGGACAGCTGTGTGAGCTCTTTGTGCCTGGTTTTGCAGCGGAGTCTCAGGCAGGATGGGAGCTGACTCTAACCCCTCTGCTGGGCCCAAATCCATATCCCCTGCCCCTTGTGTGCTCTTCTCTCTCCCTTATAAGGGAGCACTCTTGAGTGGTTAGTTGCACCCCGCACCTGGGCCCTGTACACTCGGGGAGGTGCCCATGGGAGCACCCCCCCCACTCCTGCCCTCCTGCCTAGGTACACAGGACTGACCTCTGCACAGATATCCCCCCTCCCCAGCAAGGGCATTCCCCTGCCCCCCCACCTCCCAGAGTGCAGCTCAAAGCCTCCCCAGGCCATGGCTTGAATCTATGGTCCTCCTGGCCCTGTGCTAGGGAAGGTTCATGAATGCCCCATGAAGATGGATGAGAGGTAGGCCGTCTCCTCCCTTCCCTTCCCCCACCCTCAGGCCTCCGGGCTGGAGATGGAGCTGAAGCTCTGCACTGAAGTGGCCCTTTGTACATTGTCCCCCTGGAGGATGGGGGAGCCTGGTGGGAGGGGCTGGCACCGCTGGACACCCTGGGCTGATGTCAGCAGGGCTGAGGAGCGAGGTGGGGCCGGGGGGCGGTGTGTTTTCTCTGGGTCTGGGAGCAGGGCACGGATAGGCATGGATTGCACGGGCCAGGCCTGCCGCCCCAGGCCCACCAAACTAGCTGATACTTGTCACTCAGACTCTGCTATCACTTCTCTTGAGAGTTGGGTGGTCACGCAACAGCTGTTTCTGGAGTGCCTGCTCTGGGCCAGGCTTTGTCCTGGGGGTGGGGAGCAGCGGTGACCAGTGACCGAGACTCAGGATGACCCTGCTCTCCTGCTGTTGACATTCTGAGCCCCAGGGTGTGGGTGGGGGAGACAGACCACTAACTCGTAAACAAGGAGACAGCTAGCTTCCGCAGCGGTTGTGGGGGAGCCGATGACCTGGGGAGCGGACAGACTGGAGCTGGCCGGGTAGGAGGGCCCCTCTGAGCAGCAGCCACATTCCAGACGGAGGAACAGCGGGGGGAGGACCCTGAGGATGAAAGGTGGGGACTGCAGCCCAGAGGAGCCCCGTGGAGGCGGGGACAGCAGAGTATCAGGGACCAGACTGGCAGGGCCTGTGGGCCCAGAGGAGTTTGGGTTTCATTCTGAGCCAGACTGTGGGGGGCAACTGGGTGGCGTGGGGTCTTGGGAGGGGGTTGAGCTGGGGGGGGGCGCACATGGCCTGATGGGGACTTTGCAGTGACGGAATTTGCGGGGCCTGGTGCCAGATGAGAATGTAGCGCCTCTTGTTCAAAAAATTAAGAGTTTCAAGACAGGAAGGAGAAAAAAAAAAGGAGAGAGGCCAGTGAGGAGAAGGTGGAGGAGGAGGAGGAGTGGGGCTGGGGCCTGGGAGCATCTCGGAAGGAGGTGCCCACAGGTCCTGCAGTGCCGCCGCCGGGCACACCCGTGAGGCCCTGGGGGAGCACCAGGGGCTGGACTTGGTCAGGAGCTCAGAGGGACTGGTCTATGTTGGGACTTTTTGGATGTGACCGTGTTCAGTCGTCATGGGCTGAGGGCTGGAGTGATCCCACAGTGCGATGACTCTGCAGCCCAGGGGTATTCAGAGGCCTGCCCAGGGTCACACGGGGGGCGGAGAGGGCAGGGGCAGGCTTCGAATCTGGCTTTCTTTGAGTCCAGATTCCAGGGAGTTGCCCCTGTCACGGCCCCCTGGCCGTCTCGCCGTGTCCCATGCGGGGGGCCGGGGGGGCTGATTGCACAGCACCCTCCTCCCTGGCTCACAAGGGAGTTGGCTTTCTCCAACTCCAGAGCAGGCAGAGAGCGCTCAGCCCAGCCTCACCGGCCTCTCTTGTCTCAAGGTGATCTCCAGTCCACGGATGTGACCCCTGAGGCAGAGCCGCATCCTGCCCCGGCTCGTGGGCACCCACGTCTCGCTCTCCGCCTGCTTCCTTGGGCCACCCCGGCTGCACCCTGCCCTCCTCCTCCTCCTTCCTTCTGCGGAAATGGCAGGGCCCCCGTGTCCCGGGGAAGTCCCCTCAGCTCTGCTCACCCAGGCCCTCAGCGACCCTCCTGGGTGGGGTGTCCCCGACAACAGGTGCAGCACGGGGGCACAGAGGACACCCCGTTTGCCCCGCCACCGCACTGATGGTCCCTGTGCAGCCCCAGGAGCAGGGCTTCGGCGCTCACAGCCCACGGGCTTTCTCTGCAGGCTGATAGGGGTCGAGGGCAGTGCCCCAGGGGAGGCACGGGCTAAGCTGGGTGTGAGGGAGGAGGAGCCTCCCAGAGACCCCACACGCACCCCCCCCACTGGAAGCTCTGCCGTCTGCCCTCGGCTCTTCTCTGCCCGGGGCTGATTTATGTCTTCACCCTCTTAGGAAGGAGCCCGAGAGGGTCATTCCCACCACAAGGGATGAATGGCTTGCTCATGGTGGACTTGGGCATGCAGCCAGGCAGTACAATAGCTGTTTGGGGGGTCTCCTCTGGGCCCCCAGTTTCTCATCCGTGGCCAGCCACACAGAGTCCAGCCTCTGCTCCCACTCCCAGAGAACCCTGCGCCCCCAGCTGTCCCCACCGCGGACCAGGGCTGTTGAGTACTGAGCCCACTTGCAGGTGAACAGTGCGGGGTCTCTGAGGGACCGTCAGGATTCAGGCTGTTCTTGCGGAGCCCCCCAACACCCCGCTTTCTTGGAGACCCAGGGTCCCACCAGGAGAGACTACTTCCGAGCTTTTCCCCCCCGTACCACGCTTCTCCATTTCTCGTCTGTGACCCTCTGACAATGCCCCACGGTCCCTTGGGAGTCTGGGAGCAGCTCAGGGTGACCTTCCACCCAGTGAGGTGGGGGGAGGCGAGGTTCCAAGAGGAGATGGGCACGTGGTTTACAAAGTGCCAGGCACTGACAGGCCCCTCACCTGGAAAGTGCGCTTGTGCCCGCGTCCCCAGCACCTGCCCTCACTGCCACTAGGCTACCTGTCTCTACCTGGGGCAGACGAGGAGGTTGCAGTCCCAGGAAGTGAGGTGACCCGGCTAGGAAGAGGTGGGGCCAGGAAACGTGCCAAGGTAAAGGCCAGAGATGGCGCCAGGCTGAGGGTGGCTGTCCATGTAGCCACCTAACTGCCACCTGTGCTTGGCCCCAGGAGTGGGGGGTAGGAGACCGCCTCTGGGGAGGAAGCCATTGCCATCAAGCCATAAAGGCCGGACACAGGGTTGCAGCACCTGGGACGGGATATTGCATCACCTGTGGTGTGCCACCGTAGGGACCCGAGGCAGGTACTGTGTCAGGTGAGGGGAAGGTGGGCCTGCGGGGATCCAGGCATGGAGAGTCAAGGGGAGACTGAGGCAGAGTGGACTGGTAGGGAGCAGGAGGCCCTAGGGCTGGGTCACTTTCAGGGTGAGCCAGGCTGGTCCCTTGGACCCCTTGAACCTCTTCCCTTATCTGTAAGGGATGGAGGTAGAAGGAACCTGAGGCAGTTCACACCCTGCCAGAGGGCAGCTGGGGGATAGGCCTCAGGCACGCCCTCCTCTTTCCCCCATTTGGTGACAAGCCAAGGAAGGGCAGCAGTAGGCGGGGGCATTGGGCGTCCCCAGGCCACACAGCTGGGCCCGACTGGCCCTGGCCGGAGGCCAGGTCAGGGTAACAGCAAGTAAACAGAACCCCTCAGGGCGGTGAGCGCGGTTGGTGTGGGACCCTGCCTTGCCCATCTCGGAGTTCTGGGCCCGCGGGGCTGGGGAAGAGATCGGGCCGGCGGAGGGCGGGGGTGTGCAGTACAGGCTTGAGCCAGGCCCCCCCACAGACTACAGGCCCTCTGGAGCCTCCTGAAGTCTGGGCCTCACCAGGGAGGTTCCCTGACTTCTTAGAGCCCCAGGCCCTCTTCGGGGGACCAGAGATCCCAACACCAGACCCCGTCCAGGGCGATCTGTCCCTGCTGGCATCAGGTGGGAAGGGACTCTGGGGCTCCTGCGGCCTGTCCGGAAACTCTGGGCTTTGTGAAACGTGGTATTACCTCGCTGTAGGCTGGCCTCACAGAGCGCTGCCCTAGGGGGCTCACCCCATCACAGGTGGAAGGGAGCCTCCGAGAGGGGGTTTGGGCTGTGCAGGTGGACACAGGGCTATCGTGACTGGTCCAGTCACCTGCTGGAACAAGGCAGGTGCATGTGACCCACAAGTGGCAAGCCCTTGGGCTCCTGCTGGGGGCCAGGGTGGAGGTGGGAGGGCCCTTGCCCTGGACGAGGCTGAAGGCGGCAGCCTAGGCCCTGCCGCCTGAATGAGGGCCCCTAGAGGTGGTGAGCGTGGGTGTGTCCTGCCACCGCCTGCTGAGTCTCAGGCAGGTCCCTCAGTCCCCGGCCCCCATGTCCTCCCCATGCAGTGGCTGTGAGGATAAATGGAGTAAAGCACACGGCGTCTGGCAGCTGGGCCGTTCAGTAAGTGCCAGCCACCACAAAGGTGGCGACGATGGAGGAGGCATCTTCTGGGAGGAATATTCCAGATCCGCTGCTCTGCAGACTGGCCCAGCCCTGCCCAGGTAGAGGGTTTAGCTGCATCTGGATTATTGACTCAAGAGGCAGCAACTGAGACGGGCTGCCTAGGCTTCTGTCCACACAGCCCCCAGAGTGTGGGGTGTCCTCGCCAGCCCCACTAGGCCCCATGTGCCCACCACAGACTCAGACACCCCCCTGACACCCTCCCACTTTGCTGTCACCGCACTGGGGGTTTCCTACTCTGTGGGGTGACTCCTTCTCGGGTCGCAGCTGAAACGTCCTCTCTCCGGGAGGCCTGTGCTGACACCTGGCATCCTCTGTTGGTTTTCTCATCTGTCCTCTTTCCCTCCACCCGGGAGAACCTCATCTGTGCATCTTGTTCCTGGCTGCACCCCCAGCTCCAAACCAGGACTGCTCTGCTCTCTCGACCCACCTCAGGCAGGGCAGAAGCACCAGAGACCTGCCATCCTCACATCCCACCCCCACCCCTGGGCGCCGTCCCTCCACCCGGGCCCGGCCCCAGCCCCCAGCGGGGCAGCTGAGCCTCTTGATTCTTCATCCCAGCAAGTCCATGACTATGTGGCCCTGTTGACAGGGACACAGCCAGATCCCTGTGCCTGCAGTTCCACCTTTGTGCTCATCCCTTTGGCTTGCCCCAGACACTCGCTGAATGTCTGGGCGGGGCCCCATGCTGGGCGCCGGGAACACAGGGTCAGCCTGACTTGGAGAAGTCACAGTGTGGGAATGGAATGAACAGGGCAGGGGACAAGGCCAATCACTGCTGAGTTTACTGTGACCGGGCAGAAACGGGCCGGAGGAGACATGATCTCCAGCTCTGTGGCTGTGCCGGTCACGCCATCACCCTGCTCCTCCCACCTCTGCCCCAGCAGCCCCTGCACCCCTGCTGGGATGCATCCACACTCCCTCCCTGCTCACTAAGGGGACTCAGGCAAGAGCCCCCCTGCCCCCCTGCAGGGCTGTTACCCCCCCGCCCCCCAGGCCCAGTCTATGCCTCTGCTTTCCAAGCTGTGTGTGTGAGACCAGCAGAGCTCCTGGGGCCCTTCTGAAATGCGCATCTGCCTCTGCCCCACTGGGGTTTTTAGACCTCTTTTTAGTGTAGAAGACTTTCTGCAAACAAAATCCTAGGAGAAACTACAATGTATGAAATTGAAAAGCTGAGTGAGCATCTTTTTGATTATGTGTGTGTGTTTAGGGGGGCGGAGGGGTTGTCCCAGGCTTTGTTGTCTCTCCCCATCTCTCTCTGTCATCTGGTCCCGGGAGTGCCCTGGGGGTTCCATAGAACCTGGTTTGGGGACACATGTTCTCAGTGCCCACAGAACCCTTTCCGTGGGATGTCTGTGTCTGCATCTAGCCCCCTCTTCCCCTCCCCAAAGCCACCCACCAGGAGTCCTTGCTTCATCCTCAGATGCCTCAGTCTCTCCTGTGACAAACACTCATCACCTGCCCCTCACCAGATGCTGTTTCTTACCCACCTGGTGGTCGCTCAGCCAGGCAGTGTTCCAGACACTTTACATACACGAAATCCTCAGGGCAGCCCTGTGACTTGTACACCATAGCTCCACCTTACTGCCTCCAGCTGCCTCTGCACAATGAGGCCCAATCCTCCACCCAGAGGTGCCCTCCCCAGGGCTTGGGCTCAGCTCCTTGCCTTCGTCCTCCTCCGTCCTCCACAGACTTTCCCCAGGTCCCACCCCCAGCCCACCTCTTGCCCCTGACGCTGTGACCCACTCCCTCCCTCTGTCACCCAGTGTTTAAGGAGTGTCCCCACAGCAGCTCACCACCACTCCCCGCCCTTACCCTGGGTCCCAGGCTGGATACCTCAGGCTGCCTCACCTCACCTCCACACAGCATCTTCCCATGTGCATCCTCCCCTCCAGCCCCACCATCCCTGCAGAGCTGGTGCAATCAGCCCTGCTCCCTGCCCCTGCCCCTTCCCCTGCCCCATTCTCCCCAGTCCTGTCTGAACCTGCCTGCTCCAATTCAGTAGCTGCTAGCACATGTGGCTATTAAACTAAAATTCAAATTAAGTGAAATTATAAATTAGTTCCTCAGTCTCCCAGTCAATTTCAAGTGCTCAGTAGCCATGCGGGGCTAGCGGCTGGTGTGTAGGATAGCGCAGCCTAGCTGTTTGCACCATCACAGAGCGTGCTGTTGGATAGCTCTGGAAGCTGATACTGGCCATCACTCAGAGCCTTCAGTGTCTGGGGCTCAGGCCAATGGCACGTTCCCCTCCCCGCCAGCCGTGTGGGTCTCAGGCCCTGCAGAGCAGTGGGTGTGCACAGGTGAGCAGAGGAATGCTCTGCAAGTTGCTTTGCCCTCTGAGCTTCAATTTCCTCAATTTCCTCCTGTAAAGTGGGGATGATAAGTCCTACCTCTAAGGACGGCCGGGAGGGGCCAGTGTATGTAAAACCTATGCCGACAGCTGGTGATACCTCAGCGTGTGATAAGTGGTGACCATCATGTTAACGTGAATAAGGCAAGGTAGGGGCGGATCTTAAGAGGCAGGAGTCAGGGCAGCCCGGGTGGGGGTGGCTCAGCAGTTTAGCGCCGCCTGCAGCCCAGGGTGTGATCCTGGAGACCTGGGATAGAGTCCCACATTGGGCTCCCTGCTGGGAGCCTGCTTCTCCCTCTGCCTGTGTCTCTGTCTCTCTCTCTCCCTGTGTCTCTCATGAATAAATAAATAAAATCTTAAAAAAAAAAAAAAGGTCAGGAGTCACAGCAGCCATGAGCCTCAGTGCTGGACAGTGGGAGCCACAGCAGGCTTCTGAGCACAGCCACCCCATTGGCTGATGTCTAAGGATGACTAATCTCTTTAGCCTCCAGCGCTGTCCAGTAGAACATTCTGGGCAGGTGGAAGTGCTCTATATCTTCACTACCCATGGGCCTCTGGGGACCAAACGCTGATGTCCTCGGTGGCCCAGTGACCAGTGGGGAAAGAGAAGGAGGCTCCAAGGAGATGAGGGCAGGTCCTAGCCTTGGGAACCAACTTTCTCAGGCACCTGCTACCACTCTGTGGGAAAGTTCTTAGGCAGCTGGCAGGGGACTGGGAGCAGGCTGAGTGGGGAGGGCTTTGGAGGAAGGCGAGAGGGCCAGGGCACATAGGCTGATTGTGGAGCAGGGGTAGTGGTAGGGTTCACCACAGAAAGGGCTCCCAGGCATGGGCATTGGGCTGAGGCTTCAGCCAGGCTCCTGCTTCGGAGCTAAGCCAGCAGAAAGAGTAGAGGCCCCAGATCCCTGTGCCCAGGGGGTGGCTGGGGTGCCCCATCTGGCTGGTCCAAGAACTGGCTCCCAGTGTAGCTGTGCCTCACTTTGTGCCTTGGTTTCCTGATCTGTGGATGGGAGCAGCAGCAGCTCCCCCACCTGCACCATGGTGAACAGAGTCCGCCAGGACTTTTCAGTGACTGGGCCGCTGGGGCCCTTGACCAGGGCTGGCCCTTTAAGCCGACTTCTCTCTGAGGAGTGCTGGGGAGTAGAAGTCCTGGGGACTGGGGGGTTAGGGTACACCAGACCCTCCCTCACCCAGGCCACTCATGCTTCGCCTGGGGTAGAACCCCCAAATCTGCAGCCCCACTGGGTCCCAGGCCCACCTGTTGGCAGGTGCAGGATGCTTGGGGAATCTCATCTGTTTCATTCCCACAAGCACTGTGTGGCTGAGCGAGTAGCTTAACCTCAAAGCTATGAGGAATCTATCTCCTCATTTACAAAATGGAGACTCAACATACCTTCCTCCAGGGGGGGCCCAGGAATGAGCCCCTAATTTCTCCAGCCGTTGCAGGGGCAGTACCTGGCACACTGCAGGTTCTTGGTAAATGTCCACCAGTAGCCTGGATGATGCGTCGGCTGTGGGGTGACATCCCTGTGTATAGGCTTGACCCTCATGGAGCGCTGTCTGATAGACAGGAGCTAAAGGGATGAATAAAATGATGAGAGATGAAGAAATAAACACAGCGTCAGTTGTTTCTTGCATCTTGCCAGAGCTCTGGAATTTGTCAGACTCTGTAGCTACCTCCTCTGCCTGTCTCTCCATGGGGGATCGTGGAACCTCACATTGGAAGGACCTTTATTTGGCCACAGAGTCTTCTGATTCCTGAGGTGCTGACTTGCTCTGCTTAACCCCCAAGGGAGGACCCGGAAGCAGTAGCGGAAGCTCCAAGGAGGCTGATTTAGGTCAACAGAAAGCATTTCTACCAGTCTGACGTGCTTGGAATGGGTGGTGCTAAGAATTGGACCAGCAGAGACCAGATGGTTACTTGGCGGGGGCGCTGGCCTGGGGTGAGAGTTTGGACAATATTCTTACTCCAGGGCCCTTGAGACCCTGGGAGAGGAGTCTGGACCCTCTGTGGGGCTCCAGATTCCCTGGGCTCTGAAAGCCAGATGAGTCACTGAGAATGCCCAGGAGGATGATGGGTGCCAGTCAGTAGTAAGCAGCCTTCCAATTGGCTCAGTCCTTTAACAAAGTTGGCTAGGAGCAAGGCCTGGCATGTTCAGTCATGTCATCTGCATTTGGTTGTCTGGCAGGAAAGCCAAATGGAAGGAAAGAAGCAGGTATTTTTAGAGCATCTGCTAAGTGCTGGGCTCCATGCAGGATGTTTTGACACCACGGCTCATCCAGATCTCCCACAGGACTGCAAGGGAGGGGATATCTTCCTTCTCTATCTGAGACTGAGGTCCAGAGAAGCTAAGTAACTTGCCCGAGGGCACACAGTAAAATTACAGCGCTGGGGGCTTAAACCAGATCTTCCTGATTTCCAGTAACAATGAAAGCCGATGCTCACTGAGCACCCACCGTATGCTTAGGCACAGTTGCTCTTCTTTTGCATGGATTGACTCATTTGTTATATGTCTATTTTATAGAGAAGGGAAACTGAGGCCAGCAGAGGTAGGATAATGAGAGGTAGGTCAGAGGCAATGTTCAGATCTGACATTGCAACCACTGTGCCCACCTTGTGTCTTAGGCAGAGTTTGCTGCAAAGATACATCTCCTGCTTCCTCATGGAGATGGGCAGAGCCTTGGGGTCATATGGGATGGAGGCAGGCACTTCAGCTCAAAATCAAGATGTCCTTTCAAGCAGATGAACTAATTGATGGAGAAGTGAGGGTGCATTCAAAGGTGCTCCCAGGCTGGGGTTGTAGAGGGGCCATTTCCTGCCCAAGAGTGGAGACGAGGTGGACTGTGCGACCTCCAGGAATTCCCCCATAGACATTTCCAGGGCGTCCTGAGCACCTAGTAGGTGTCGGACCCTTTTGCTGCTGGATGCAGACCACAACTGGTCCCTTTTCCCAGTTGTAGGAGTTGAGGGCCCTGTGGCTGTTCCAGAACTGAGGACACCAGGGATCAGGTGTCATGAGGCAGGCAGGGAAGGGGGCCAGAGGATGGTGGGCAGGGGGAGTGGCCATTAGGACATGAGCCACTGAACCACAGAGGAGGTTGGCAGGGGCCGGTGAGAGGCTGGTGGAGGGCATTCCCAGGGCTGAGCTAGGACCCTGGTCAGCGCAGGCGAGCTCAGGACCATGGAGAGCGCCACGGGAGCTTCCCGTCACTCTGATGACAGCTGTCAGGGTGTGTCTGCATCTACTGCCAGCCCAGCCAGGCCCACACTCCTAGCCTGTGGTCTCCAGGGAACACCTGTCCTCTCTGACCAGGAGCCCCCCTGGACTGAGCCTGAGCCCTGACCCCGAGATCATGACTGGATTGTGGGGTTTGGGCTCATCTGCTTCCCTGCCTTACCCAATCAACCTTCCAAGCAGAGCCCAAAGAAAAGGCACAAGGAGGAGAAGGAAGAGGTAGGAGCAGGGAGAGAAGGAAGAAAACTTGCCCAGGGGCACCTTCTGGGGCATGGCCACAGACCTAAGTCAGCACAAGAAGAGGAGGCCCGGAGTGGGCTGATCCTGCCACTATCCTGGGTCAGGATCAGCCTTAGTCTCCCCCGTCCCTGATTATCTGGCTACCAGGAAGCACCCAGCCCACCCCACCACTTTCATGCAGGAAACATAGGCCCCTGGGGCTGGGTACCACTCACAGAGTGATATGTGTGTTGAGGGTTGGGGGGAACTCGGGGAGGCTCCTAGAGGGCCTGAAATTTCTTCCCTCATTTCCCCGGTGCCCCAGGAAGCAGGGTGCTGTTTCTCAGCCCCTCCACCATCAGGCCCAGGTTCTTCCTAGGCTTCAGTTGCTGAGCCCCTGCCCTGCCTCTTGCTCCTCTGAGATAGGACAGTGCCCACCAGGGCCCAGGCTTTGCCAGGGGCTCACCTCCAAGCCTTTGAGCTCGTGCCACATCCCCACCCAAAAGTTCTCTCTGCCAGGCTGGGATATAGCAATAGGAGTAAGAAGACTTAAGGTTTATTTCATACTCATTATGCGCCAGGCACTTTGCATGGATTATTGAACTCTCATTTCATAGATGGAAAAAAAATGAAAGTTGTGAAGTTGCCCAAGCCTACACAGATAGAAGATGGCAGAGCCAGAATTTGGAGTCTTGTTCCAGAGTCTGTGTGCATGGAAGTGATGGTGAGCACATTGAGGAGGCCCAGGACAATGCAGGGTGCTTTTGTTGAGCACCTGCTGTGTACAGCTCCCTGCCCCAGGGAGCTGGTAGTCCAGCTGAGGAGACAGATGTCAGGGAAGGTGAGCTCAGCATGGTGAGTGTTGGGAACAGGAGAGGACTGTGGATTGATCTCCCTGATTTGGTGTCTCATTTGAAGTGGGCAGGACAGGAATGATTATATCCGTTTTATAGATGGGGGAGTTGAAGCTCAGAGAGGCCAAGCAATCTTGAGACTCAGATTCACAGTGGCTACATAAATCCAGAGACTGATGCAGGTTGTCAGGAAGAGGGTTGGGAGAGCTCAGTATGGTTCTTCCAAGTTCTAACCTGGGCAGAAGACACTTGGTTTCAGGAGATGCTGGCCCTGACACAAAGCAAACACCGAAGAAATATTTGGTGAATTTTACTGAAATGAGTAAGGGCATAGGTATGGCCTCTGAGCAGCCTAAGATCATCCTCAGCAATAGGAATGACTGGACAGGGATTTTGCCCTCAGGAAGCTGCCTGTGTCGGCCTTGGAGGGCAATGGGCCAGCCCATTAGAGACCCAAGTCCCCCCTCAGCTAAAATTGCTTCTCCAGGCAGGTCCTGACCACCTCACCCCTCCTGGGGTCCTGAGTTCCTGGAGGGGCTCAAGCTAATGCATGTCAGGAAGCAGGAGGAGGGGGTGGAGAATGGTGAACTGAACAATGTCCCCCAAACCAATTCCTCCTCCCAGAGCCCACAAGGGGTCCTCAGATCCAAAGCATTGTTCACCACACCCCTCCATCCTGTGAGGTTTCTAGACCAAGCATACTTCTGGAAGGATGTGAGATTTGGATCCAGAGACCAAGGTCAACAGCTAGGCTCTGCCATTAGCCCTCAAGGTGGCTGGCCCCGCCCCTTATCAGCTTCTGTGTTGGCATCTGCTAGGGGGGAGGCCAGGTGAGGGTGAGGACCTGCAGAGACAGCCTGACTCAAAGCCAGCTCTGCAGCTGAGGGGCATCCCCCACCCCAGTCAAAGACTCCATCCTTCTAGGTCCTGACTCCTTGCTCACAGTTCACATCCAAGTCTTCAGCAAATCCAGCGGAATCTGAGCGCTTTCTGCACCCCACCCCCAACTGTGGTTCAAGCCGCCCCCTGTCACACCTGGACTATGCCGGGGTGTCCTTGCCGCGCTCGCTGCAGCAACAGTGTACTCTCAACAGAGCAGCTCGAGTGAGTCTGTTCAGACCAGGGTCGGGTCATGTTCCTCCTCTGCCTAGAATCCTCCCGTGAAAGCCACATTTCCTGCTGAGGCTTCAGGCTCTGCGTGATCTGGACCCATCCCATGCATCTCCCTTCTGAGCACTGGCTGTTCCTTCTGTCCAGAATCTTCTTCTCCTGCCCCCTTGTCGTCTTCAAGTCTCCCTCTTCTCAGAGAGGTTTGCACTGAGCACCTGCTTGTCACTGAACCCACTCCACCTCCTATCCTTTACCCAGATTTTTCTCTGGAGCACAATTCTTTTTTTTTTTTTTTTTTTTAGATTTTATTTATTCCTGAGAGACAGAGAGAGAGCAAGGCAGAGACACAGGCAGAGGGAGAAGCAGGCTCCATGCAGGGAGCCTGATGTGGGACTCAATCCTGGGTCTCTAGGATCACCCCTGGGCCAAAGCCAGGCGCTAAACCACTGAGCCACCTGGGCTGCCCAGCACAACTCTTTCTAATGTGCAGTATTACCTGACTCATTTATTTCTAGTTTATTGCATTTCCTTGCCCTGCTTACCCCTGTGTACACTGCACGGAGGTGGGGGTCCTCGTCTGCCTCGTCTCCCAGGCTCCCAGGGCTTAGTACAGTGCCTGGCACACAGTGGGCTCTTGATAAGTAGTTAGTGTGTGAGTGGATGATATGGATCAGGTGAGCACCCTGTGGGGGTGTTGTGTGGGTCAAAGGTAGTAGTGGCTGTTCCATCTACTGGGTTGTTTTCACTGGTCACCAGTAGATTCTTGGTGTCACTCTACTTGGGTTGCACATGGCAGATGGAAGGGGCTCAGGACAGGTTTACCAGTGGGTGAAAGCCCACTGTCTACCCCTTACTAATTGTATGACACTGGGCAAGTTATATCATCTTTCTGGCCCCAGTGTTCTCACCTGTAAAATGGGAATGATAAAGGTACCTGCTTCACACTGAGAGGATCCAATGATGTCTAGCGTAGAATGTGCTCGGGCCATTCACTGGCTTATAAGCATCAGTGACCATCAGCTTTGTTGTTGCACCTGATGGATTCTCAACAAAGCTTTTTTTTTTTTTAAGATTTAACTTATTTATTCATGAGAGACAGAGAGGGGCAGAGGGAGAAGCAAGCTCCATGCAGGGAGCCTGACATGGGACTTGATCCCCAGTCTCCAGGATTGCACCCTAAGCTGAAGGCAGTGCTAAACCGCTGAGCCACCCGGGCTGCCCTCAACAAAGCTTTATAGTGGAGGGAGAAAGGCTGCCAGCTGGGGCCTAATTAGGTTCTGTGGATTTAGCCCACAGCTGGGCTGCCTGGAGGGATCCATCTCAGCTGTAAGGAGGAAGGGAGGGAGGGAGGGGTGCCAGGTCCTGACTCAGCCACCTTCCTAATGGCCTTTGGGAAAAGTTTCCCTATCTGTAAAATGGGTGGTTACAGTAATCTTCCAAAGTGGATGAGACTTGCATGAGACCTCAGGAGTCAATGCTTTATTTATTCCGTTTCCTATTTATATGCCACACAGTGTAAAAAAAAAAAAAAAAAAAGAGTATTTCAAGTACTTATCAAAATACATGAAGATAAGATTAAAAAAGGGTCAGGCCCAGAAAAGTAAGAGTGAAGCTGAAAGTGAAAGTGTCCCAGAAAATATGGTCTGTGAGGCCCTAGCTTGCTCCAGGCCGACTACCAGGTGCTTCTGTCTCCTAAGCAGCCCGAGCAATGAGGGAGCCACACACAGTTCCTTGATTCTCAGCAGCAGGCCAGGCTGGGGCCTTATTACATGGCCTCAGTCCGAAAGCTCCAGTGAAAGGGAGATCCCAGGTACCGGTGGGTCTGTCCTCCGAAGGGCACATCTGGCCAGGTGTAACCAGATCCTGAAAGCCAGCCTGCCCAGGGAGCCAAGGAGCAGCTGGGTCAGTGTGACCTAGGTGGGGCCATGGCGGCCCTTGGCACTCTGCAGGGCCACTGCTGCCAGGGGAGTTCATCTGAGTGGCAGCCTGGCCCTGCCCTCCACAGCTCATGGGCCAGTCTGACAAGGGCCAGGGTCGGTGTGTGTTCCACAGAGGTAGGTTCCAAGTGGGAAAAAATAACCAGAAGGATCAGGACTGCCTTACCGGGTCCTCAGAGCCCCTGGTGGGTCATGCTGGACGCTTCTGCTGTGCCCAGCTCAGTCTGCAGGTTTGCCTTATGCCTGGTCTCGGCCACAGCAAGAATGCCTCGACCCTCCTTTATCGGGCCTCACCCCTTGGCCCCTCCACTCACCCTGCTGGCCTCTACCTGGTCTCACTTGGCCAGGGTAGGGCTGGAATCCATTACAGAGAGAGGAGCCCAGAAGACCTACTTTAAAATGTTGCCAAGGAGTAGCCCCTCCCTCCCGCCTTCTCAAAAGCCAGTGGAGACCAGTCCCCCACCCCCTGCCCTGGGACAGCTGACATTTAGCAGAGGTCCCCACCCCCGATTGTCCTGCCAGACTGCCTCCAGTCAGCTGTGCCAGCCCTGGGGCAGACTCCAGGAGAGCCAGGTATTCAAACTGGATGGACATGACAGCACCAAGTACCCTGGCCAGTCGCCATTGGTGGCGACTCCATGGCTCAGGACTCCCCACCAAGGTGAGGCTGGGAACAGGGTGTAGCCCAGGAGTCAAGCCACCCAGGTTCCTGCCCCAGCTTTGTAACATCAAGCAGGTCCCTGAAGTCCTCTAGGTCCTGGTTTCCTCCTCTATAAAATTAAAAGATTAGAGGAGGTGGCTCTTAAAATTTGTTCTCGATCAAACATTTCATGAATCTGTGCCTTGTAACCACATAGCTTAGAGAAAATTACATTGGAATCTTCCAGCCTTGAAATGACCGAAGTTTATTAAGCACCTGCTGCCCATCAGGAATGCTGTACCCATTTCACAGGTGTAGAAACTGAGGTCTAGAATGGCAAGGAGCCTTGCTTAAGGTCACAGAAGTTTTTTGTTTTGTTTTGTTTTGTTCTTTAAGGTCACAGAAGTTTGAGGCCAGGTGTGCATCCTTCCACTCTCCCCTGCTGTATGCAGAGTTAGGAAGTGGAGGGGAGGGTATGGCAGCAAGGCGCCCAAATGACCCAGAGAAGTAAGGAGAAGCCAAAGAAAGGAACATCTGAAAGGAAAGAATGTTCTACATGGAAGGACAGTGCTTACTCATGGGGGATCCACGGAAGGGGAAATGATTATACACCAGCGGCCAAAGGCCAGTTTCTATCCTAGCCCTTCCCGAAACTCAGTAGGTCATCCAGGTCCTACTTGGCCCAATGGGGGTAGCCTCCCAGCCTGCATGCCCACCTCACTGGGCTCTAAGACAAAACAAGCTGGAGGATTATAGTCAGAAGTTCTCTCTTGCTCCACAGGTTCATTTGTGAAATAAGTAGCACACCTGAATAAAGTATAGACTTTAGTTAATCATAATGTGGCCATTTCAATTTTCAAGGTATGACAAGCGTACCATGGTGATGTAAGACACTAGCTCTGGGGGGAGACCGAGCGAGGAGTGTAAGGAACCCTCTGTACTCTCTTTGCAACTTTTCTGATATGCTACGAATATTCTATAATAGAAAGTTCACTTCAATTGTAAAAAGCAATATACAAGGCTCTCCATTCCACAGCCACAAACTAATTGATAAATCGAACTGCTTAAGTGAATAGAGAGAATGGTTATACTCATGAGTCACTCATGAATAGAGAGTGATTCATTCAAAACAACCATGGAATATTGTGTGGGATTTAAAACGAAATGGTAGATCTATTACTACTGATACGAAAATCTCTCATCATTGATTGTGGAAAACAACTTGATTGTAGTTTGTGTCCATTAGGTAATATTTATGAAAAATAGGAAATCGAGGACAGAAATCTCGCATATCAAACCAGCAACACACCTTGTGCCTGGAGATCGGTAACGGAGGGGAACTTTTACTTATTCTTTTAAGTGTTAGAATTAGATGTGTTTCCTTGAAACCTGTGAATTCTTTCAGTGAAAAGGAATTAGAAAGATTTGTCAACATACTGACACACACACACACACAAAAAAAAAAAAAAAAAAAAGAAGAAGAAGAAAAAAAAGAAAAGCTCCGTGGGCAGGTCAGGGAGGGGACCCATGTTGGCAGCCTGCAGCCCACTCTCCCCCTCCCTTGGGGCAGGTTCTGCACTGCAGAGCTGAGCTTTTCCCAGGCTGCACTGTTCCTGGAGCAAAGTCTAGCGATGCAGCTGGTCTGGTCAGAGTGGGCAGGCCAGGTGGAGGATCAGGCTGCAGAGGGGGTGAGTGTGATGACCTGGTAGTCTCTGGGGAAGGAGGGCTGTGGCAACGGGGAGGAGGTCCTGACCAGGAAGGCAATTTTGTCGATGCCTTGCCTTCCCGGGGTACTTGGTACAGTGAGTTGGACTCTCAGGCTGAACTCTGGGGGGACGGGGTGGAGACAGGAGGTGACCTCCTGCAGGGGCGCCAGGCACCGGCCGGGAGGTGCACAGACTGGGTGGCAGCAAAGGCCTCCTCGGGTTCCCTTCCTTAGGAGAGAGGCCTCAGGCTCTCCTCACCCAGGTCTGCAGCCCCCTGACCCGTCTGCTCTCTCCCCCCTTACTGCAGGATGAAGATGAGACGCTACAAGCTCTTTCTCATGTTCTGTATGGCCGGCCTGTGCCTCATCTCCTTCCTGCACTTCTTTAAGACCCTGTCCTATGTCACTTTCCCCCGGGAACTGGCCTCCCTGAGCCCGAACCTCGTGTCCAGCTTCTTCTGGAACAATGCCCCCGTCACGCCCCAGGCCAGCCCGGAGCCGGGCAGCCCTGACCTGCTGCGAACGCCGCTCTATTCGCACTCGCCCCTGCTGCAGCCGCTGTCTCCGAGCAAGGCCACCGAGGAGCTCCACCGGGTGGACTTCGTGCTGCCCGAGGACACCACCGAGTACTTCGTGCGCACCAAGGCGGGGGGCGTCTGCTTCAAACCGGGCACCAAGATGCTGGAGAGGCCCCTCTCGGGGCGGCCCGAGGAGAAGGCCGAGGGCGCCGACGGCTCCCCGGCCCGCGGCCCGGCCCGGCACCTGCTGAGCACCCGCGAGCGCCCGGGGGCCCGAGGCGCGCGGCGCAAGTGGGTGGAGTGCGTGTGCCTGCCGGGCTGGCACGGGCCGAGCTGCGGCGTGCCCACCGTGGTGCAGTACTCCAACCTGCCCACCAAGGAGCGCCTGGTGCCCCGCGAGGTGCCGCGGCGCGTCATCAACGCCATCAACATCAACCACGAGTTCGACCTGCTGGACGTGCGCTTCCACGAGCTGGGCGACGTGGTGGACGCCTTCGTGGTGTGCGAGTCCAACTTCACGGCCTACGGGGAGCCGCGGCCGCTCAAGTTCCGCGAGATGCTGACCAACGGCACCTTCGAGTACATCCGGCACAAGGTGCTCTACGTCTTCCTGGACCACTTCCCGCTGGGCGGGCGGCAGGACGGCTGGATCGCCGACGACTACCTGCGCACCTTCCTGACCCAGGACGGCGTGTCGCGGCTGCGCAACCTGCGGCCCGACGACGTCTTCATCATCGACGACGCCGACGAGATCCCGGCCCGCGACGGCGTGCTCTTCCTCAAGCTGTACGACGGCTGGACCGAGCCCTTCGCCTTCCACATGCGCAAGTCGCTGTACGGCTTCTTCTGGAAGCAGCCGGGCACCCTGGAGGTGGTGTCGGGCTGCACGGTGGACATGCTGCAGACGGTGTACGGGCTGGACGGCATCCGCCTGCGCCGCCGCCAGTACTACACCATGCCCAACTTCCGGCAGTACGAGAACCGCACGGGCCACATCCTGGTGCAGTGGTCGCTCGGCAGCCCCCTGCACTTCGCCGGCTGGCACTGCTCCTGGTGCTTCACGCCCGAGGGCATCTACTTCAAGCTCGTGTCCGCCCAGAACGGCGACTTCCCCCGCTGGGGCGACTACGAGGACAAGCGGGACCTCAACTACATCCGCAGCCTGATCCGCACCGGGGGCTGGTTCGACGGCACGCAGCAGGAGTACCCGCCGGCCGACCCCAGCGAACACATGTACGCCCCGAAGTACCTGCTCAACAACTACGCCCAGTTCCGCTACCTGCTGGACAACCCCTACCAGGAGCCCAAGAGCACCGCGGAAGGTGGGCGGCGGAACAGGGGTCCCGAGGGAAGGCCACCCGCCAGGGGCAAATTGGATGTGGTCGAAGGCTAAGGCTGCATGATCTTAGAGGGCCGGTGGCAGGTGGGGGGAGTGGCGGCGGCCCCCCCTGATGCTTCCCTGCCTCCCTCTGCTGTCTGGCTGGTTCTTCAGAGGACCGGGAGTGGATGGGCGGAGGAGTCTTCCCTGCTCAGGCCCTTGGGAATCAAGCAAGGGTCAGGCCTGTGAGCTCACAAAACATCCTTCCTTCCTCATCGGGAGAGGGGAGTCGGGCCCCTCCGTCCACCAGGAGTGCTGTGGCTGGGAGGCGCCAGCGGAGAGTGCATGATGGTTACCTACCCGGTGGCAAGGGAGGGCGGGCAGGGTGGGGAAGGGAACCTGCAGGAACTCCCCAGGGCAGCCAAGCCCGAGCTGCAGCCCCTGCCAGGGAGAAACCTACCATGTGACCTCCTGGGGCTTTGGACCTGCAGCGGAAAAGTGGGCGTGCCAGGAGGTCCTGAGGCTCTGTAAATAGACACATTTGGGTCCAGGAGGGAGAGGGGACACCGAGGTGGGAGGGGATGAGAAACAGCGGCAGGCTGGGAGGACGCCCAATGTCCTCAAGAGCTGAGCCTGCAGGGAGCTGAGAACTCTGCCCCATGGGCCACCCCTGCGCCGCCGGATAGCACCTGGGGGGTAGGCAGGGGGTCTGCGGAAGCCTGCGGAGTCTTCCTTTTGGTTCCAAACCTGGCCTCGACATTCCTTCTTTCTTTTTATATTTCTGTCTTACGGGCTACCCAGTCAGTCCCTGCAAGGCCAAGAGTCTAGTTCTCAGGGTGGGATGGGAGCCAGAGACCGGACCATCAGGCAGCCTAGTAGGTGGGGCCTGGGAGGGGGCGTGGGGGGGAGGAGGTTCCCCATCACCCCTTCCTACTGGAACCCACAGCCCCAGCTCCGCACCGTCTCTGCTAGAGTCACCCTTGCACCCCTCCTTGGGTCTGGCTAGAACCAGGAACGGCCCATGGGGCTGCCCTGGGCCCAGGAGGGACTTTAAGGCCAGCCGTGTGTCATCTCATTCCTATTCGCCTCATGAGGGCAGGGGATGTATTGGTTAGATTCTCAGCTGCTCTAATTAAGACACCCTGAAATATAGTGGTTTTAAGCAAGACAAGCTTGTTTCTAGCTTAACCGTCTAGAGGGAGATGGTCCAGATACAGTCAGGCAGCTGTGCTCTCCTTCATGTGCACCTTCCAATTCTGGATAGAGTGGTTGCTTTAGCTCCCACCATCACATGTGCATCCCAGCCCGGGAAGAGCAGAGAATGGCAGGAGAAGCACATGCCCTTTCCTGTCAAGGGCATGAGCTGGAAATGGCATGGTCACTTCTGATTCCATCTTACTGGCCGAGCCTTAGTCATATGGCCACAGGTAGCTGCAAGGGAAGCTGAGACAGGTAGTCTTCGGCCACATGCCCAGCCTCAGCCCGAGAGTCCTGTTAGTAAAGGAAGGAGGAGAGAGGGGAGACAGGAGACAAGGAACGTCTTTGGCACAGAGGGAGGGGGATGGGGAGAGGGCATAGGAGTGGCTAAGGCAGTCCTAGGATCCTGCTCTTCCGTTCAGAGTTCCTAGAAGCACCTGCTCCTGCCCCCACTCACCGCCAGCCCAGGGCTGGGGGGCAGTGAGAGCCTGTAGTTGTAGGAGGGGTGAGACACCCCAACCGAGGCCCCCGTAGATGTTCACCCAGTGATGCCAGGATGCAGAGCCTGCCTGTGGAACGGTACATGTTTGTGCGTGTGTGTGTGTATTTATGGGCATGTGTGCATGCTTGGTGTGTACTTGTACGTGTCTGTATTGGGGTGTCCCTGTAAATATATGCTTCTGTATGGATGCGGGGGCAGGGCCCAGGCCTCCCCTTCCCCAGGACCTGGAGCCTGTGGCCACACCTCCTTGCGGCTCCCCTAACGTGACTGAGGCAGAAAGCCCTTGGGGAGCCTAGGAAGCAAGGCTAAAGGGAGTGCGGGGTCTGTCTGTCTGTCTGTCTTTCAGTCCAAGGAATGAGAATCCTCCTGACCTGAGGGCTGAACAGCTGAGAGCTCACTACCTCCCCAGCCCGTCTTGGTCCCAACCATATCCTTCCACCCCGTCCCACCCAGCCTCCAGCCAGGACTTTCTCTGGGTGTCTTATTGGGGTTTCTGATGAGCGGGGAGAGAAGGGCATCTCCTTTGCCACACCTCTGTCCAGGGAGATGTCTGGTGTGGGCGTGGTCTGGGGAGCTGGCCGCAGAGCAGCCTCTCATGGGCAGGCATGAAGCAGGCGGAGGAGGCTCTCTGGCCTCCACTCGCCCTCCCCAAGGGAGTCTGTGACGTGCCCCCAGGGAACCCCTCCCTTGGAGTTATAGCAACCCCCCTTCCTAGTCCGCCTTGAAGCTGAGAATTGGCAAAAGAGGTCAGAATGTCCCTGGGGCTCTAGCCCAACCCAGGCCAGGGCCTGCCTTCCCAGCCATCTCCACTCATCTCCTGGACAGGCAATCTCTGGGGGCTCCTGAATCATACCTGAGCCCCAGCCCAGGGCCTCCCTCCTGGCAGGCTTCCTCATCCCATGCCCCTGGCACCCTCAGCTGCTGTGGGGATGCCCCCTCCCCAGGCTGGCCTCCAGTTTACCAGCTCCAGGGCAGGGGAAGGAAAAGCGGGGAGCTCAGACCTGCCAGGCCCCACCTTCCCTCTCAGACTCAGAACACTGTTCACGGTCACTGCCAAGGGGAGACCGCGCCATTGGGTGCAGAGGGCGGTCATCAGAGGGGTGGCGGGCCACGGCGTGGGGTTGATGAGTTTCACTTATACTTACATCATACACTGGGAATTTGGGGGGGCAGGGGAGCCCGGAGCCACTCCCCCAGTATGAAAAGAAATCAAACTGTGAATGGGAGTGTCGGCACACTGCCGGCCCTGTCACCATCACCAGGTGTCTTTCCCTGGGAACCACTGGCCCTATGACCTCTAGACTCAGGAGGCTCAGCCCACCCACGGGTCGTGTTGGTTCGCAGGAGCAGGCATGGGGGAGCTTTGAGGGCATAGGTGACAGTCGGGGAGGGGAGACGGGACTTCCCCAAGCAGAAGGCAGGGCCCCGGGAAATGTATAATTTAAGGACGCCAATGATAATAGTATTATTTTTTTTGTAAGGGAAAATCAATATGTACATTCTGAAATCATTTTCTCTGTAAATGGTTGGATTTCATTTCACCCTTAAAGGGATGCTTAAAGGAAAAGATAATATTAATAATAAAAACAGCTACAAAGTCTGAAAGGTGCATGTGTGGGGCCAGTTTGGGGTTGCTCTGGGTCGGGGTGGGGTGCCAGGGGGTGGCTCTGGTCTTCCTAAAGACCTCCTCCCCCTGGACAGGATGGCTGCTTGGGGGAAGGGGGGACACATGCGGAGCCCCTTCACTGAGGGGTGCAGTCTCTCACACACACGGCCAGGGGAGCATCCTCCCTCACGCCACCCACACCTAGAAATGCCAGACAACGGAAAGTGCTGGAAGGAGGGCTGCAGAAAGAAGAAGTGGCCTGGGACTGGCGACACCCACCCTCCCAGGCAGCTGGTGTCCCTTTGGAGCCGCAGGTGAAGGCCCTGGTGTCTGCCCAGAGCAGGGACACCCTGTACTCCCTGTCCTGCTCTTGGGGCAAGCAGACAAACATTCCTGCCCCAGTGCTCTTCCCCTCTATGCCTGTCACAGGTTCCTTTTTTTTTTTTTTTTTAAGATTTTATTTTTTTAATTAATCCCTACACCCAACACAGGGCTTGAACTTACACAACTCCAAGATCAGGAGTCACACACTCTCGCTCCTGAGCCAGCCAGGTTCCCCCAATTCAGGTCCTAAGGTCACACAGCCACTTGCTGGCAGAAGAGGGACCACACCTGGAACTCTAGCACTGGTTCTGTCACCAGCCCTTTGGGGCAGGTGAGGATGGCAGTGTCTCTCCTGTGGACTTGTGCTCTGATGGTGCCTGGGGCTGTGGAAGGTGAGGGGCTTTCTCGAGGCTCCCTCTAGGCCCAAGGATAATGGTATTGTCCTGGGGAAGGAACCCCCTGGGGATTTTCTAAGGCAGGTCTCAGGGCTGGTGGAAGCAGGCGCACTTTGAACTCTGCCTCAGTCCCCTGTGGGGTGGCTGGGCAGCCACTGTGTTAGGTGGGGAGATCCGGGCTGGAGACAGGAGAGATAGAAGTATTGGTGGCCGGAGTAGGGGCTAATGTCCCCCTGAGCACCCACATGCGTAACTCAGACACCTAGACTCCAGCCACATGCCCAAAGCTCAGGAAGGCACCTGCTGCAGGTGCTTGGAGTAGATGGGGTGGGGAGTGGAATTCCACAGGATTGTGGGACAGTGGAGGAGATGCAGACATCCCACTGAGCCAAAACAGGGTGATGGTGACCCCTCGCCATTTAAGATCAAGTTTACAAGCCTTAGATCATGTCCCAGAGTGAATCATCATCATAGACATGGACAGTATTTATTAAGTGCCTATTCCGTGCCAGACTCTGGGCTGAAAGATTTCCCTCCCTGTCATTCCCGTTTTATAGCTGTGGGGAGGGAGGCTGGGACACAAAGTGCTAAGCTGCCCTCCCAGCCTCAGCATCCACAGGGGAGGGAGAAGGGGAGGGGGGAAGAGGTGTGGACGTGGGGAAGGCGGAGAGGATGCCTGTGCTAATGTTCTAACACCAGCCAAGCTCCTAACCAAGGCAGGCATGGTGCCAGCCTGGGGGACACGGAGGGAGGACAGTCCCTGCTCTCAGGAGGATCGCAGTGGGGAGCAGCTGCAGTCAGCACCACCTCAGCAGGGTCAGGTGAGGGCTGACGTGTGAAGTCATCAGAGCTTAGAAAGTTGGCCTTGTGCTGTCTGGGAGCGTCGGGCACAACCAACTTCCTCACCTCGCTATCCAGAAAGGCGGGGAGTACTCACAGGCCCCGTGGCCTCGGAGGTGAGGCATATTTTCCCCAGATTCAATCTCCTGTCCATAAAATTGGTCCATAGAAACCTTTAGTGCATCCGGAGGATAACATAAAATACAGGGAAATGCTTTGCAGCCTGTAAAGCTCC
This sequence comes from Canis lupus dingo, assembly GCF_003254725.2. Classification (NCBI taxonomy): domain Eukaryota; kingdom Metazoa; phylum Chordata; class Mammalia; order Carnivora; family Canidae; genus Canis; species Canis lupus. The sequence goes on along the minus strand of NC_064252.1, from coordinate 26,287,808 downwards.
ATCAGGATGGGGGAGACGAGAGCAGTAGTGGGGGCCGTGATCAAGAGCAACACTGAAGCACTCCCGTGGATGCTTTCCAGGTTGAGGCTTGAACTGTGGGCAGTTAAAACCCCCAACTCCTGAAGGCCCGTCGTCCCAGAGCCCACCGGAAGTCCCCATCCAGGCACCCCAAATCATGGAACATCCACAAATCTCTGATTATAGTTCAAAGCAGTAAAAAGCCTTGTCCTGGGCCAGGCCTCTGGGCACATCCTTGACCCCTCATGTGAATTCCCAGACACTCACAGCAGGACGCTAACTTTTTTTTTTTTTTAAGATTTTATTTATTTATTCGTGGGAGACACAGAGAGAATCAGAGACACAGGCAGAAGGAGAAGAAGGCTCCCTGCAGGGACCCTGGTGGGGGACTCGATCCAGGAACTCCGGGATCATGTCCTGAGCCGAAGGCAGATGCTCAACCCCTGAGCCACCCAGGCGTCCCAGGACACTAAGCTTTCAATTAAAATAATTTTTAAGTTTTATGTTATAGTTTCCTCTATCAACTATGTATTGCTTCAACACAAACCACCCTGAAATTTAATAGATAAAACAACCACCATTTGTCAGCAGTTCCACAATCTGATCTGGGATCAACTGAACGGTGGTTCTGCCAGCAGCACGTGGGCAGCCACTGAAGAGTGTGTCCACTTGCTCAGGCCTCACCTGGGTTGCTGGTGACAAAGGAAGGGATAAGGCACGAAAGAGTGAGCCTGTCAGCCAGTCAGTGGCAGCGCATCAGACGAGAGGGACGTTAACACAAACAGGCCCCTGACCTTACAGACCTACTGAGGGGAGATGCTGAGAAGGATCTCACGTCACCTCTGAGGTCTCCTGCCAAAAAAAAAAGTGCCTGGGCACCTGGGTGGCTCAGTCAGTGAGGCATCTGCCTTTGGCTCAGGTCATGATCCCGGGTCCCTGGGATCAAGCCCCACATCAGGCTCCCTGCTCAGCGGGGAGCCTGCTTCTCCCTCTCCTCCCCGCTGTGCTCTCTCTCACTATCTCTGTCTCTCTCAAATAAATAACATCTTAAACACACACACAAAACCATTGCTTGAATCTCATCTCAAGGGAGCATCACACAAACTGAAGGACTGTCTGCCCCTGACCTCTTCCGTGCTCCTGATTTCCTGTGACCTTGTCCTTCTGCAGAAAAAAGCCCAACCCCACATCAATACCACAGACCACCTTCCAAACACCTCCTCCTAGACTGCAGAGAGTTTCTAGGGACAAACCATCAGCAGTGGCACGAGTCCGTGTGGCCTGACTGTTCCCATCCTCCCAGCCAACCACCATGTGGTGTGAGCCCAGCCAAGACCGGAAGAGGTTCAGCCTCAACACTAATCCAGTTTCGTGAGCTCAACTGCTTTGGCCACTGGGGTGGTTTGTTACACAACCTAATTGTGGCTGTAAGACAACGGACACAGTTTGTTTTCGGTTAGTGACAGAAAAGCCACCCCAAAGGAGTAAAGCAGAGAAGAAATTTATCGGCTTGCTAAGAGATTAATTTAGTAACAGTAAAGGCCACAGGTACAGCTTGAGGGAGAGCTCACTGTCACATTGTCATCATGCTCTCTCTCTCTGGCTCCACTCAACTCCACTTCCTATCTCATGTTGTCCCTGTTCCCAGACGGCCTTCACCCTCATGCCTGCAAGATGGCTGCAGCAGCTCCAGGCCTCACATCTCGTTTTGTGTACTCAGCACAGAAGCAACAGAGCTCCTCTCCCTAAAAGTCCTGGGCCTGCATCTCAGTGACTTAGATAAAATTACATGATCATCCCTGGGCCAACTGGTGAGACCAGAGGGGGGATGGATGGAATATGCTGATTGGCTTAGATCTTCCAGAGGAAGGAGGGTGCCCCCAAAGAGAGTGGGATGCAGTGGTCAGCACCAGCACAACCTCAGCCACCTCCATCAGGTCTTTCACCAGCCGTTGGCCAAGTCCATCTTCTGCATGCTCACCTATGAAATGAAGATCTTCATGGGACAGGCCTCCCAAGTGGCTGTGAGTGCGCCCAGAGCTTGGACCAGAGCCCGGAGTGTCGGGAGAGCCTTGAAAGTGTGAGCCATCATCATCATGACTACGGCCTCACCCTCCCTTCCCTCACGTACGTCTGATGGAGGGGTCATGCATCCCTTCCCCACACTCCGTCCCTCAGCCTCTGTGACTTCCTCTTTCTCCTTCCTGATGTGCCTTCCTAGGATCCTTTTTACCCCATGAACCCCTTCAATAAAGGGGCTCCCCGGGGCTTACTCCTGGGCCCACTGCTCTGCCTACTTGACTCTCACCGAAGTGCCATTGGCTCAGTCTCTCCAGAGAGTCCTCCCTCCTGGGGATCCAGCCTGTGGATCCAACAGCTTGTTGATTAGTCCTCAAGGTGTCAGTTATCTCAAACACTGTGTGACCAAATGAATTCAGCCCTGCCCTCCTCCCTGTTCTATATTCTCCATCCCATTGCTGACACCTCATCTACCTATGCAATAGCTGGAAACCTGGGAGTCATTCTTGAATTCTCCCTAATATGAGCAACCATTTATTTAATGCCTACTGTGTGCTGGAGACTGTTATATGACCACCCAGGGTCCAAATCCCAGACTCCCACTTGCTAATCACCTGACCCTGGATGTGTTCCTTAGACTTAAGCCCTCATTTCAGCATTTGTAAAGTGAGGATGATGACTCCTATCTCAAAGCATTGGTTGCCATGGGGCCCAAATGGTGCATGAACAGAGCAAGGCACACAGCAGGCACTCAGTAAATGCTGGCTGTAGTGGACACTAGCAGTTCCTCTTCTCAGGATCTCTTTCTACCAGAATTTCTTTCTTTTTTTTTAAGATTTATTTATTTATTTATGATAGAGAGAGAGAGAGAGAGAGAGAGGCAGAGACACAGGCAGAGGGAGAAGCAGGTTCCATGCAGGGAGCCCGATGCGGGACTCGATCCCGGGACTCCAGGATTGCGCCTTGGGCCAAAGGCAAGCGCCAAACCACTGAGCCACCCAGGGACCCCCTCTACCAGAATTTCTTAATGGTTCATTTTGGTGGGATGGACACACACGCACAAATGTGACTCTCACACATACACACCCAGCTCCTGAGGTGGCCCTGCATGGCTTTGCTAGTTGACATGCCCACTGCCGGGTGAGGACGATTACTTTAGGGATGGGTAAGAGGTCCAATATGGGCTAGTGATACAGAAGAAAAATTGTTGAAAGCTCCTGGAAAAGTTGTTTTCTTCAAGAATGATGGGAAAAGGGGATCCCTGGGTGGCTCAGTGGTTTAGCACCTGCCTTTGGCCCAGGGCACGATCCTGGAGACCAGGGTTTGAGTCCTACGTTGGACTGCCTGCATGGAGCCTGCTTCTCCCTCTGCCTGTGTCTCTGTTTCTCTGTGTGTGTGTGTGTATCTCATGAATAAATAAATAAAATCTTTAAAAAAAAAAAAGAATGATGGGAAAAGAGCCCCCACCACTAGAAATGAGAAGGAGGAGCGTATAGCCTGTAGCATTGGCTGCTGTGTGGAGCTGCACAAAACCCACGGTTAGGATTTCTCAGTTATGTGAGCTCATAAATTCCCTTTGTGAAAGACACTATGAGCTGGCTTTTCTGCTACTTACAACCAAAAGCCTTCTAACTCCTCTAAAGAAAGCCTTCCTCTCTGAGCTCATGCACACTATTCTCTTGGTCCAGAACCTTCTGCCGCCATTTTGTACCTAACTCCTGCTCACTCTTCAGGTTCCATTGACATGTCAGGTTTTCCGGGAGGTTGTGCTGGGAAGGCCCCCATTTCTGCCTCCCCACACCCAGGTTAGGTGCTGATCCTCTGGGCTCCTGTTATGCCTTGAACGTCTCCAGCACTGTTCTTTCCACATGGTTTTAGGATTATCTGCTTTTGTGTTTGTTTCCCACACTTGGGAGCAAACAGTTCCTGGCACAACTCAACAGCTTTTTATGAAATGAATGACTAACAAGTGAATGCTGCTAATAAGGGAAGGCACTGGGATTTGAACCCAGGACTATCTCCTGTGCTGTCTAATACCCGCCACTTCGCAGGTTGTTCTAATACCCTGCTCCCTGAATGCCCTGCTCTGCCTGGCCAAGTGCTGGGCTTCTGTCTCATACACCTTACCTGCCCATAGGGTATTCTATGACCCAAGCATCCTCCTCTGTAGATCCCTGCCCACAGGATTTGCTGCCGGCCCCACCTCAGTTACTGGCCCAGCCTGGCCAAGACTTGCCACCTTTTTTTTTTTTTTTAATTAAAAAAAAAAGATTTTATTTGTTTACTTGAGAGAGAGAGAGAGCACAGAAGGAGAGGGAGTAGCAGACCCCTACTGAGAAGAGAGCCTGAGGCAGGGCTCTATCCCAGGACCCCGGGATCCTGACCTGAGCAGAAGACAGATCCTCAACCGACTGGGCCACCCAGGTGCCCTCAAGACTTGTCACTTCTGTTGAGTATCACACTGGATCAGTGTCCATGGCATAATGAGAGCCTTTGGCATGTCCTGCCAGGCAGCCTTTCTAAAGGCCCAGCATGCCTCACACCAGGCCCCAGTCTGGATGCTCTGCCTTCTAGAGGTTCACATGGGCCAAGGCTAGGCCCTGGTCCACTTGACTATCCACCATATAGTCAAAAACAACTGTCTCCTTTCCCTGATCTGCTCTGCCAATCAGTGCACTGCTGTCCAGTAATAGGACTTCTAGACTCTTCATCATTTGGTTCTACAAATATTGGCCAGGGTCTGGGGTGCAGATTGGAGGTGGGAAGGACACATAACAGTTTTGAGATTTTTAGGAGGCAGAGAACTTCCTGACTCAGTCGTTCTAGCCCATTGTGACAAGGTCCTGGGGCAGAGGTCCCAAAGGGGGACACTCAATTCTATAAAACTCTTGAAGGGTCCCTTTGATCACAAGCATTTAAAGCAATCTGGCTAAGATTCTTAGAATCAATTTTTTTTGCAAATTAAACTCATCTCTCAGGAAGCCCCCACACTAATGCAGTTAGGCGCATGACCCCACTCCATGACAATTAGCTTTTTGGGTCTGACACCCCCAGTCCCAACCACCATATCTGTGCCACTCTGTTGCCACCGGGTACGGAGGCCTACCGCTCTGCATCTTACCTTTCACCTCAACCCTGCACTCACTCACTGGGCACCGTGTGACAGGCCCCAGGGAGATACAGAAATGGACAAGACACATTTTCTGCCCTCTAGGAGGTCAGAATCGATTGCAAGTAAGCCAAGGTTTCTCGACCTCGGCACTAGTGACCATATGGCCAGATAATTCTGTGTAGGGGTGCTGTCCTGTGCATTGCAGGGTGCTAGTAGCATTCCTGACCCCTACTCACTAGATGACCCCACTCGCCCAAGTGTGACAACCAAACATGTCCCCAGACACTGTTAAATGTCCACTGGGGTCGAAAGTCATTCTTGTGGTTAAGGTCCGCTACAGTAGGAGTATACAACCATGGAGCGTCTACTGTGTACACTCCAGGCACTTTGCATACATCACTTCATGTATTCTAAATGGTATTTTGTGGGAGTATTTCTTTCCCCTTACCAGCCTGCAAGACTGTGGGGGTGGGGAGGCTAGGATTTGGGGAGATTAAGGATATAAATAAATTTCTCAAAGGCATACAGCTCCCAGGGGGAATTAGGACCAGGTCATCTGCCACCCTTCTCACGGTGCTGTGCTGCCTCCTAGTGGGAGAGCCGGGAACATCCACAACCAGCACCACCCGCCTGCCTTCTCTCCTTTCTTTCTTCCAACTGGACACCAGGTGGGATTTGAGGCAGTGTATATACATGTCACAAAACAGAAGGATGCATAGATCTAATTGGAATCACAGAAAGTTTTAAAAAGAAGAAGAAAACCAAGACTAGGTAACACACAATGATGAAGGCAATGCTAGAGGAATGAGCAAGTTGAAGGTGTGCAGAGCAAAGGGGTACATGTTCTTCTCCCCCTGTGCAGCCGAGGAGATGAAGGTTCCAGAGCTTGCACAGGGGTGGTGGAGCTTGGAGGACGAACACCCTGGAGCATCTGCTGCCTACACAGCGGGGCTGGGCGTGTCCTCCTCACCTCTGTGTCCCCAGCACTCTTGCCCAGGCCCGGCAGCGCTCACCAAGTGCTGCTGAATTGTCCTGACACGGTGTGTGTGTAACAACTCACCCTTCCTTGGGCAGCTGTCTCCCAGGCCCCGCTTGTGTTAGTAGTAGATGTTGAGATCGGCTCCCCGGCACGTCCCTAGCCGGGGCCCAAGGACCCCTGCTCTCTGGCAGACCCAGGGCCACCACCTTCCTTAGTCAGGGTTCATCTGTTCCCCTCTGAGTCACCGGGCACGGAGGCCCACCGCTCTGCATCAACGGGAGGCTTTGCCAGCTGGTGTCACCAACACCCTTAGAAGTTACTGAGCACAGACCAGGATGGTTCCAGGTTTGGCTTCAGGCCTCTTGTTGCTGCTGGCTCTTCCGGCGAGGGAAACATTTCTTCCTCTGCCCATCTGATGTAAGAAGGTTGTGAGAAGGCTTTCCAATTAGGGAGCCCGTTTTAGAGAGGGTTCCTCCCATTGTCCAGCCTGTGCTGGGCTGTGGGATGGCAGAGATGCCTGCGGGAGGAAAGGCGCTGCTGCCCATCAGCAGAACACTCAAGGACTTTGGGGAGTCAAGTTCGAAGATTCAAAGAACCAGGAGCATGTACGAACATTACAATGCATCCTCTAAACCGCACTCGGGGTCATCCTAAGCTCTGTGCATCCTCTGGAATATATTTTAATTACTGTGCTGCCATATGCCCCAGGCTCTGACCTGGAAATGCAGAAATCATGCCTTGCTCTTCCTTCACCCTTTCCCAGTCTCCCCTGACCAATGGATCCTCCACGCATGGCCACTGCCTGCCCATAAAGACTTTTGTGCAAATTGGGAAAGGCATCCCTTCCTCAAGACATCTTATTTCCACCTATTGGAAAATTGCCATAAGATATTGATTTCATTAGAACAAGACAATTCACTGCCTTCTGCCAAAGAAATGTCATAGGAAACATACAACTCCACAAGGTCTATGATGTAAAAGGTGTCCCTTGTATGTGGTGCCCTTGTGCAGTGTGTAACATGAACAACCACACCCAGCAGCACCCCTGCCTCTACCTTATAGATCCGATCTTATACACCAGCACCACCTGCTCCCAACTTTAAAATAGTCTATGGCTCCCCATCACCTACAGTACCGGGTCAAAGTTCTTGATGTGGTCCCAGGGAGTCTTGCTGTCTTATCATGCTTCCTTGGCCTCCTTGGACTTATGCTTATCTGGCCTCCTTGGACTGGGCCAGAAACCTTACTCAAAGGCCTAGCCCAAACCACCTGCACACTCAGCAGCACTATTCACGACATGGCATGGCTTCATTTGGAAAGGTGAGTCGGGCCAATCAGATGAAGCAGTTTGGGAAGGGGTCAAATGGCACAGGTACAGGAAGATGCAGCCATGAGACCAGCCTCCAGTAACTGGCTCTGGTCATCCATACGACAAACTCAACCTGAGCGGGTCTCAGTGGAGCTCTGACCCATGAACTCAAAGACGCCCTGTCAGGGCTATGCCTCAGAGGAGGTCACATTGACCCAGGGGCCAGCAAATTTGAAGTAGTCATAATGTTCTGATAGCCTGAACATGGGGTCCTCTTTATATGATAAAGATGACACTGAGGGAGAGGCATTTGGGTAGCTTAGTGGTTGAGCATCTGCCTTTGGCCCAGGTTGTGATCCCAGAGACCTGGGATCGAGTCCCCACAGGAAGCCTACTTCTCCCTCTACTTCTCTGCCTCTGCATGTGTCTCTCATATGTCTCTCATAAATAAATAAAATCTTAAAAAAAAAAAAAGATGACACTGGGGGAAAGAAATATTATTTCAGAAATATCTGCCAGCCATTTAGAAGAAAGATTACAATCCCTACCTCACTCCTTATACCCCAGTGAATTCCAGATGAATACACCAAAGATATAAATCTTTTCAAAGTAGATTTGGCCAGTCTCTTCTCTGTCTGTACAGGAGTGTGTGTGTGTGTGTGTGTGTGTGTGCATGTGCACACCCATGCCTGCCATGCATGTGCACATGCTGGGGCCAGCAGGGAGGGGCTGAATTGGATAAGCTCTCAGGTGACTAACATCTGCGACCCTCACGAGGCCTCAGGTCTGGTCAGACTCAGCAGACCACAGGAGCCCAATGGGTAATGTAACAAACGAGGGGGCACCTGTGGATGAGACAATAGGGGGTGGTGGGGACTGGGGTGAACTGGGGAGCTCGAACTCTGTCCTAAGGTGGGGGCTGCTCCCTAGCACCCGTGGGGAACCCAGTGCCCCCAGATCATCTGGCATTTGAGCCAACCCGGAAAGCCGTCTTTGTTGGTTTTTGGGTCTTACAAAGCTCTTTGTGGAGTGAGGAGAACCATTCTTGGTCCCGTCCAGCACGCAGGGCTCCAGTTTGCCCCTGGAGGAGGTGGAGGCCGCACAGGACTGTAGTCGGGATCAGCGGGAATAAATAAAGGATGTAAAGGGACATTGACTGGCATTCACCAGTCAACCGAGTGACTGCTCTGGGCTGGGCACTGTCCTCAGCCTCGCCACCCTTCTTCTATGTTCTGGAACTCACAGAGGTGGCTCACGTGGGAGAAGAGAAGCTAGGGTCTGGGCTCTAGGCTGGCACACCTGCCAGACACCCCCCTCCCGCTGCTCCTGTGGCCTGTTCCAGGGAGGATTTTCGCTGAATGAGCTTACGTCCCCTGTGCCCCTTACTTACAGCACCACGTGGCACCACATGGGCAGCAAAGAGTTCACAGGCTAATGGGGGAACCTCGCTCCTGTGCAGAGATATCAGGTTTTAGTCTGCTGGATACAGGATCGATGACATCTGATGACAGCCAGCTCCATTAGGAGGGGCACAGCTCTCTCTGAGGGTCATTTCCAGGTCCCTGGCCAGCCCACACCCCCGGGGCTTCGCCGGCTGATTGGGTTACGACGCCTCCATGACTCCATCAGCCCAGGTAAAAGTATCTCAATTTTATTTATTTTTTTAAAGATTTTATTTATTTATTCATGAAACACAGAGAGAGAGAGAGGCAGAGACACAGGCAGAGGGAGAAGCAGGCTCCATGCAAGGAGCTCGACATGGGACTTGATCCCAGGTCTCCAGGATCCCGCGCTGGGCTGAAGGCTGCGCTAAACCGCTGAGCCACCCAGGCTGCCCCAGGGTCTCAATTTTATAGGGGATCCTGCTGGGCAGAGTAAAGGGCACAGGATGGGGAAGACCCCAGTTGGCCGTGGGGACTCACCCTCTCTGCCTTCTGTAGGGAAGCCCGGGGCTGTCCTGCATGGCCCCCCCTTCCCTCCCCCGCTCCCCTGGGTGAGCAGCATCTGTGACTTCGCTCCAGTGAGGGTTCACTCTCTCTGACAATTTTGTTTCCACTCCTGGGCCTCCAGTGGCTCCTCCCCTCCCCTCCTCAGGCTCAAACAGGTACCAGCCCAGCCCCAAGTCAAGCCACCCACTTTTCCTCCCCTCTCACCCTTTCCCTCCAGGCAGTTACTGTCTCCCTTCCCCCATCCCATTGACTCTTTAGCCCCTGGGCTCTCACTGAACCAGATAGTCTGGGACCAGCCCCTAACTGGCCAAGCCTGGTCTGACTGGCTAAGGCACTGGCCTCTGTGGTCACACCCTCCTCTCCCCAAGCCTCCAGGACACCCCTGTCTTCTGCAGTGTCCTTTGCTTCCTCGGCCTTAAACCTCAGTGTCCCCAGGTCTCCCCCCTCCACGTCCTCTTCCTCTACCCTTGTCCCAAATAATTTCATCTACCCCAGGGATGGTTTAAACCCCAGAGCTGAGTTCAGATCCTAGTCCTGCCACTTATGGCTCTTCAAGGTCGTGTCCTTGGACGTAACCAGGGCAGTGACAGTAACCAGGGCAGTGACAGGTTTATCCGCACACGGCGGTGATGAGGGTTAGGGGATTGTGCGTGCAAGTGTCAGCACACAAAAGAGCTGTGCTCACTCCGACTGTCTGCTGAAGACTCTCGTGAGGGGTGCCGCAGGGGCCTGGGGCCCCATTTCCTGGAGGTCTCAGCCCCTTCAGTCTAGGCCCTGAAAACAGACTGGGGCAGCTCTTTCTAAGAGGGAAGTCTGAGCAAGACAAGGACTTCCCCCTGCTGTTGGCTCAGGGTCAAATTCCTGGCTGCGGCCTGCTGGGCCCAGCCTTCTTCTCTATCCTCCCCATCCCCATCTAGGGCCTCTCTTTCCTGAGTTCTCCCGCTCGTCCTTTGCAATGGCTCATTCTCTGGCTGGACCATTCCCACTCCCATAACCATCACCTGAACTCCCTAAGGCCTCACCCATAGTTTTATTCCTCATTCCAGATAGACCCTTAATATATACACAGATATACATTGCTTCACTCTCCCTCCATCTTAATTAGCAGGAGTCCATTTCTTTCTTCTTTTTAAAAATACTTTATTCATGAGAGACACAGAAAGAGAGGCAGAGACACAGGCAGAGGGAGAAGCAGGCTCCCTGCGGGGATCCTGATGCAGAACTCGATCCCAGGATCCCAAAATGAGCCAAAGGCAGATGCTCAACCACTGGGCCACCCAGGATCCCAGCAGGCACTTTAATTAATCTCCATTTAAACCAAGACTCAGAGAGGCTGAGAGTCTTCTGAAGGTCCCCCAGCTGCCAGGTAGCAGAGCTGAGCTTCACCCCCATGACTGACTCCAGACTAATGGGTGCCAGAGCATCAGCCCGAAGCACACCTTGCTGGCTGTTACTACTTCCTTCCCGGGAAACTTTAGCATGCCCACCGTCCAGCTTTGGGGCTCACCCCTTTGCCTCCTTACTCAGTTGGCATCCACCCATCCCGGCTTCTGCACTGGCCCCCAGGATCTTCTGGCTCCCAGGGCACCTGGAAAGGCTCCTCTCCGAGCACCTGCATGCGCACCTGCATGCCGACCCCCTCAACAGTGGCCCTCATGAGGACAGGAACAGCATGTTTTACTTCTATATCTCCGCCCCTGGTCCTGGCTCACGCTGGGTGCTCACTACATGCTGAATGACAGACTGCTTGGTCTGCTTGTCCATTCTCATGGATCCTTCAGCAAAGATGCTTTGCTCATTTCATTCCAGTATCCCGCAGCAGCCCTCTGGGGCAGACCCTTGACCACTGAGGCTTTCTGGGGCCGTAGGGATGCCCTGAGTTCCTGCCTGAGTTCCTACCCTGGATGGAACTGATGTCCAGGGTTTCCAAAGTCCGTTTGTGGGCCAGTATGCCCACATACCTATCCATGCACGCACATGCGAGAGAGACACCTCATAATAACACAAACCACTGCTTACTGTGTGCTCACTGTCAGGCTCCCAGCGACACCTTGTGTGCCCTCTCACATTTAATACTCTAGCACCCAAGGAGACAGCTCTTTTATCTCCATCTCCAGCTCATAGATGAAGAAACCAGGGCACGTGAAGCTTAAATCATTTGCCCCATGCCCACTACCACTTCACTGTCTCTTTCAAATTCAACTGGATTTGACTGGCCTGACTCGAGGAAGTGGTCCCTCTCTCCCAGGCCCTCTGTCTTTCTGGAAAATGTTCGTTCATTCGTTCATTCATTCCACAATTAAATATCTGCTCCCGGTGTGAGTCACTTGCTCTGGTGAACAAGGGCTTTCCTCTAGCCCTCCATCCATGACTGACCCCATAAGACACCAACTGTCAACATCCAGATGTGTGACTGGGGGCTATGTCCAAGCTGCAGTATCCAAGAGATTCCAGGGGGCCCCTTGTCCCATCAACCTGGCAGGGCCCTGACATTTGGGTCAGTGCTCCTTGCCAAGGGTCTCGAGCTTACAAAGGCACCATGGATGCACGTGGGGGCCAGATGCCTGCCTCACTGCCTTCCCCCATTGTCATGGGAGCACTGGGAGCCGGAATAAGTGCTGTGAGTCTGGAAGTAAAGAGAAGATTCAGAAGAGTCTGAGGGAGCTGATCTGAAAGGCAGGCCCCCAGGGAGCCTCCCCCCTTCCCTCCTAAAAATAATATTCTACACAGCAGGAGGGTCAGGAGGAATATGAAAGGTCACTTGGTCTTCCAGCTGGAAATATCACCAATTAGATTTATCTGGGTCACAAAATTATTTCTTTATTGAGCAAAGTAGGGCAACTGGAAAGGGTGGAAAGAACACACGTTTTGGGGTAAGACGGACATGAATTCCACTGTGAGCTTCTCAGCTGCCCAGCTCAGTGTCAGGGAAATCAGCGAACCTCTCTTAGGCTTGGATTTCCCATCTATAAAATGGGGATCAAGATGCCTACTGAACAGGACCGCGGGGATTAGACATAATACAAGATTTGTAGTGTTCAGTCCGGATGTCTGGAACACGAGAGGTGCTTCCCAAAGGCAGCTGTAAGTGCCAGGTGCCTCCACACCGTGAGTGTAAGGGGCGAGAATTGCAGAATTTCCTCCTTGTCTCCCCATGCCAAGCTGGCCCTGGGACATCCAGACCCTGGCCTCAGAGCCCAGATGCTATACCACCACCGCTCCTAAATCTTAAGCCTCTCTCCTTTTTTATTCCTTAAAAGATTTTATTTTACTTGAGACAGTGAGAGAGAGAGAGAGAGCGAGTGAGCGCAGGAGCAAGGAGGAGGGGCAAGGAGAGAGGAGAAGCAGGCCCCCTGCTGAGCAGGGAGTCCCATGTGGGCCTCTATCCCAGGACCCTGGGATCATGACCTGAGCTGAAGGCAGTGGCTTAACTGACGGAGCCACCCAGGCTCCCTGAAGCCTCCCTCCTTGAGGTGCCCCTATCGAGCCCTCCTTTTCCCAGAAGCTCTAGGGATTCGCCATCTGTCCAGTGTTGCCAGACTCCTTATGACACAGAGAAGTCAAGTCTTCCCTCATCTGAGTGGAGACCTGAGGCCCCTGCAAAACAGCCCTCTGCTTGCAATTTGGAACACCTGGAACAGGTTCCTAACTCAGCTGGAGGGAGGCAGGCAGCAGGGCAGCTGCTGGAGCAGAACCCCAAAGCCTTGGTGACCCTTCTCTCTCATGCCCCACATGAGCAGTGGTCCTACCTCCAAAGACTTCCCGGATCTGACCACTTCTTCACTCCACTGCCGCCTCCCTGGTTTGAGCTCCTGTCTTTTCCCCCCTGGGGTTCTCTCACAACTCCCTGACCAATCTCTCTGCTTTAGTGCTTAGGACCTTCAGTTCTCCTCAAGCCACACTGACCTGTGACAATGGAATTCAGGGGGCCTTTGCACGAAGATGGTGCTGAAAGTGAAGAAGCAAGCTCCTGCTCCTCCTAAAGTGGGAGCCACAGCAAAGGCTTTGAAGGCCAAGAAGGCAGCACTGAATGGTGTCCACAGCTACCCCATCCTCTCACCCAGCCGCTGTGCTCCCCTCCTGTGTCAGCCCCAACTGGAAGACAGGACTGGATCTTTCCTTGCCCTGAAACACCTGTGGCAGTGCCTGGCCCCTTAGAGACCCCTGACGAGGATTTGCTGCAGGAACCAAAGAATGGATGGATGGGCAACTGCTCCCTAAGTGTCCACCTGCGCCTCTCCATACCTTATAATCCTCGAGAGCCCCAGGCTGAGGTCAGGGAACTTAGCCAAAGGCAGCTGTCCTTTAAGTGGAGCTGGAACTGGGAGTCCCCCTGGCTGGACTCCAAACCCTCCTTGGCCTCCCTGGGCGCCACGGAGATGCTGGGGGAGGGGACCCTCGGATTCCCTAAGACGTGGGCCTGCCCTCGAATCTAGTGAGCGACAGAGAAGCAAACGGATAAATTAAATCACACTGCCTGGTAAAGAACTGGTGTCGATAAACATTTTGTTGGTCAAAGGGTTAGGAGCTCCAACAGTACTGTGCGGACATCTGTGCGTGGCCCTGGGGAGGTGTCTGTGTGGGTCACCTGATGGGGAAGGTGCTAGAAAAGACTTCCGCAGGGGACATATGAGGTGAGCCTTCCAGGATAGGAGCTGGCCAGAAGCCAAAGGGCCCGGGGGGCAGGAAGAGCGCGGAGGGGCGCACGAGCTGGACTTGGAGGAGCTTTGAAAGCCTTGAGGGAGGACATCGTTAGTGTCAGAGTCCCCCAGACTCGCGTGGCCCCCGCCCGAGACCCCGAGGCCCGCAGCGGGTGGAGGTCTAGCGGGCGCGGCCTCGCAGCACCGCGCGGCCCCCGGGGTCGTCCGACCCATCCCCGCCCCCGGCTCCGCGGCTCTCCGAGCGGGGGGGGGGGGGGGGGGGGCCCGAACGGCCTCCGCCGGCCTGTCCTTGGTGACGTCACGCGTGGGGGCGGGGCCGCCTAAGGGGGCGGGGCCCGACGAGGCTCCTGGCCCCGCCCCGAGAGAGGCTTCGGCGGCGAAGAACGGAAGTCCTCCCGCCTCCGCCCGCCCCCACGCTCCCTTCAGTCCCTCCCCTCAATTCCGTGCGCAAGGTCGTGTCCCGGAAGTGAAGGGGCCATGTTGGTGGGTGACCCCGGGAGAGGTACCGGGCGAGAGGCGAATCCCGAGGAGTGGTAGCGCGCGCAGTCCGCGGGTGAGTGAGGGGAGGAGCGGGGCCAGGGGCCGGGGGCTCGCCGACCCTCCGCTCAGGGCTGCGGCCGGCGCCCGCCCAGCCTGGCCGCCGGGGGTCTCGCCCCAGACCGCTCTGGTTTTCCCCTGGGAGGCCGCTCCGTGGCCCCGCCGCAGCCTCCCCGGAGGCCTCCCGGGGCCCCGAGCCCGCCTGCCCCAGCCCGGGGTCTCCCCATCCCGCCCCAGCCCGGCCCGGCCCCCCAGGGTCGAGGCAGGAACGGGGAACCGGCCAGGGCTCAGTCGCCGAGCGACCCTGTACTAACAGCCTTCGCGTGACAGTCGCCTGCAATCTCATAAAACACTTTTCCTGTTGATTTTCTGGAGTCCTCTCCCACTCCGAGAGGCCCTTGGGGCCGAGGGTCGCTCTTCTCCATTTGATAAAAGGACAGGGACGGTGGCTTGTTCAGGCTCGCGCAGGAAGTCCGTGAGGCCGGACGCTGATGGCCAACTGCCTTTGGGCCCAAAGTTCAGATCTTTTTACCAAATACCTCCCCCATTCAGTCTCGTTTCTTCATATCTGAAATAGACGTAGTGATCATTTTTTCCACCTAGGGACGTTGATTGTTTCATCCAGCTTATTTTGAGGGTGCCTTTTATGTGCTGGGAAAGTTTGTAGCGCACTGCACGATAAGGGCCCAGCAAATGGTAACTACAGAGGCATGCGAGGTGGAGTCGGGAAGGCAGCCCTCCTGTCCAGCGGTGTGCCTGTGGGCAAGTTATTTCTCCCTGGGAGCTTCACCGTCCTCACTTAAAATGGGGATAATGACCCTGGGTTTGTTGATAGAATGAGATGCGACATTCTGTGGGATGTGCTTGGAATAGGCTTGGTTTATAGTAAACACTCAGTAGGCGTTCGTTGTCATTGTTAGGAGCCCTGGCCACCTTCGAGGTTCCTGAATTTAAGTGTAGTAATGGATGATAAAGCATTTTACAAATGCCACTCTGTACCTGTATAAAGGGTTCATCGTTACTGAAAGAAGACGTTGGCAATGGATGTGTAACGAAATCTAATATTTATTGAGTACTTACAAACCAGGCCAGGCCCCACTAGAAGTAGCTATCCCTGATAGAGTGCTTAGTATGTGCCAAGCACTAATCTGAACACATTTATATACATTAACTCATTTAGTCCTCATACCAACCATATGGGCAGAATGCAGTCTTAATCCTCATTTTATAGATGGAGAACTGAGGTTGAGAAACTTGCCCAAGGTAATCATCTCCTGAGTGGTGGTGCTAGGATTCCAGTATGGCTGAGAGTCCTTGCCTTCAGCCACTCTAGACCACCCCTTGTGGCCAAGTTCTTGTATAGAGGCTCTACGTGCATTATCTCACGCAGTTCTCAAAATAACCCTAGGTGGTAGGTACTCTTTGACATAATATCTCCATTTTGCAACTAAGGAAGCTGATGCTCAGAAGGGTTAAGTACTTTGCCTAAAGTCATGTGGCTGGTAAATGTCAGAGCCGGGATTCAACTCCTGGCCCTTCAGCATAACTGTGCTTAATCTAGGAGAGGGGATTGAGAGGCTGGGGTCTGCTCCTAGACCTGCCACTAAGTACAGTGTGACCTTGGGGGTCCCTGAGACCCAGATTAAGAACTCCTGAATTTTAGATCATCTCGATCATCCCTTCCATCATTAATTCTGATTCTAGGCTTCTATTTTTTCCCTTCTGCTTATAGCGTGACGCCCAGCCCCTGCCTGTCCCCCATGGCCCCATGGAGCCGAGAGGCGGTGCTCAGTCTGTACCGGGCCCTGCTGCGCCAGGGTCGTGGGCTTCGCTACACTGATCGAGACTTCTACCTTGCCTCCATCCGCCGTGAGTTCCGGAAAAATCAGAAGCTAGAGGATCCTGAGGCCCGGGAGAGGCAGCTGGAAAAGGGCCTAGTCTTCCTCCACAACAAATTGGGGGGGATTATTTAGGATCCTCTCTTTTCCCCTTTCATCCTAATTCCAAGGGAAAGAGGACAAAGGTGTCTTCCGTAGACACTCCTGCTCTTTCCCATCCCTACCTCACAGATGCTGTAAGAAGCCTCAGGTAGGTAGACACTTAATCCTATAGGTTTCTTTTTTCCCTTTTCTTGACTTGTCTTTTCTTTCTCTTTCTTTCTTTTTTTTTTTTTTTTTTGTGCAAGGGACCAGGAGAGAGGACCCTTTCTTTTCAGTGACCATAGTCTTTTATCATTAGAAATCATTGGAGGAAATACAGACATTAACAGAAGTATGTTTCCTTATTGAGAAAAAATAGGCCCTGCATTTCAAGCCCCACCAGAGCAAAATTATTAGCACCATTTTATTTCATGGAACATTTTACCTATGGAAATGTTAGAAAAGATTGGTTAAAACTATTAGAGTTCAGTTCTAGGCTGGCTCATTCTCAAGTGGATTCAGTTACCTTGTGAGTGTGAGATCACACTCTCCACACATAACTAGATTCTGTTACAGCACAGTTGATAAAGCAAGCATAGTGTGTAGGCTGCAAAGGACCATGTCTGGGTTCAAATCCTGGCACTGCTGCTAATAGCTGTGGGATTTAGGGCAAATCACTAGACTTTTCCAGGCCTCCATTTCCTCATTTGTAAAATGGAGAGAATAATACCTACTGTGTCCAGTTATTTTGAGAATTAAATGAGACTGTGCACACATAGCACTTGGAATGGTGCTTAGTAAGTGGTATGTTAGCTCTGTTCACTCCTGATAGCAGTGTTATCAAGAAGTCCCACTGTAACCCAATGAGTATATTTAATTCAGCATCTTTTCCAGACGGCCTTCTATGGCCCTGGCATTCTGGCAGGCTCTGGGATATAGATGAATGGATATGGTCCTTCAAGGGACTCAGTCAAATGTGGAGATCAACAGAAGTAATGCCAGTGGGAGCAGCTCTGTACTAGAGGGTCATATCAAGAGCTTGGGGACAGGATTCTGTGTGAAGTAGGGTGGTGGTGGGGAATCAAAGGTCATAGGTGGCTGTGGAAAAGGGGGTGCTTAAAGACTACCTCAAATGAGAAAAGTATGCTGGGCAAATGCGGTGGAAACGGCATTTGGTGGTCGAAACATGAGTCTGCCTTGGCTGGAATGACACACCTGTAAGCCAGGGGGCCAGTGTTGAGCCTAGGCCATGTCTGCAAAGACACCGACTCTCCTATTGAAGAGACAGTGACATCTGAGAGGAGGGGGACTGTCACAGCTGCAGAAAGCAGGGGCAGGGCATGAAAGAGGGATTGTGGCAGTAGCAGTGTGGAGAAGTTAGGGAGAGTTGGGGAGAGGCAGCGGATCTGGCCAGGTGACATGGAGCCCTGGAGGCAGTGGGGTGGCTGCCCAGAAGTGCGATGGAGAAGGGCTTGGAGACCTGTTGGCTGAGGCTGGAGGAGGAGAAAGGGAAATGAAGACTGAGGGGGAAGGCTTGCCAGCTGGGTGAGGGTGCTGTTTTCTTAATCGAGAGGGAGAGTGGGTCGGGGGTGCAGGGAGCCTTATGTAATGGCTTTTGGTTCTCTTCAGCCAGTTAGGTTGACTGGCCGGCTGGCCTTCAGCAGTGGCAAGCCCGAGGAGGGGTGATGCCCATGGGAGCCTGCCTGCACAGGACGGGGTAGTGTTTCTGAAAGGGAACTAGTGAGTTACTGAGTCTTTGTGTCCTTAATCTAGTTTGACTGGGAATGGGGTTACAAATTGCCATCATCACCTCCTAAAAACACCAGAAATAACCCCGTGGTGTTAATAGCTCATTTGTGCAACAGATATGTACTATGTGTCAAACATTGCTGACCCTGGGGACATCACAGTGAATGTGCCAAAATGCCTCCAAGAAGTTTCTGGTCTCCTGGTTAATAGGTGACACGAGCAGGCGGGGTTGCAAGCTACTTAGGACTCCTTTAAACTACTTCTCCCCAGCATCATAAGTTCTAGGTTCCAGTCTTGGCTGCATAGCTTGCTTACCTGATAACCTTGGGCCAGTTACTTAACCTCTGCCTCAGTTTCCTCATGCATTAAGTTGGAGGTAACACTATGACAGACTTCATGGTGGTGGTGGTGTGAGGATATGTGTAAAATGCCCAGCACATAGTACAAACTCAGTGCATGGTAGCTAGTCTCATGTGTACTCAAGCCAGGCAGGTTTAAGTGCTACGACTTTTTCAAGTAAAGTAAGTTGGAACTTGTATAGTTCTGTACTGTCATCCAAGGAAGCTGCTGGGCCCCCCTTACTCCTCATCCCCACTACATTGGGGTAATGAGTATTTCTAGTCCCGTTTGTGTATCTGAGTAGACAGGTTAGAAACTTGCCTGAGACTCTCCATCTCCCGCCTCTTTCTCCTCCTCCTTTGTCATCTTTTTAAAAAATATTTTAACCATATTTTAGTGTACAGTTCAATCGTGTTAAGACTGTTCACATTGTTCTGTCACAGAGCTACAGAACTTTCATCTTGTGATACTGAAACTCTATACCCACTCAACAACAGTGCTCCTTCTTGACTGCACTGAGGAGCCAGCCCCCCCCCACACACACAGACCGGGTGGATTTCTGTCTCCCAGTAGGCAAGTAGCTCAGCTGAACCTGAGTGGATAATGTACAGTGGATAAGCAGTTTCAACTGGAACAAAGTAGTTTATTTTGTTTTGTTTTGTTTTAATTTATTTATTTTATTTTATTTTATTTATTTTATTTATTATTTTTAAAGATTTTATTTACTTATTCATGAGAAACACAGAGAGGCAGAGACAGGAGAGAAGCAAGCTCCGTGCAAGGAGCCCAATATGGGATTTGATCCCGGTACTCCGGGATCACGCCCTGAGCCGAAGGCAGACGCTCAACCGCTGAGCCACCGAGACGTCCCGAACAAGGTAGTTTTAGAGCAAGAACTTTTATCTCCCCTTTGAATCATGGAAGCAGTCTCCTCTCCCAGGTCACCTAGTTTTGACATAGGCTGGTCCTTGGATGGAGGGGCACACATTGCACTAGAGTAGGAAAAGCCTTCTCTCAGGTCTGCCCAACTTAATAGTTTTGGTCCCAAGCCCAGAATACAATCAATGTGCCTTTTAGAGGTCATTCTTAGCTCTGTCTCAGAAGGAAGAATGTAACTCAGAAGACAGTCTGGATTGCTGACTGCCTTCTGGAAGCTGACTTTTTGTTCTGTGGATGGAAATCGTAAAAGACTTAATGATAGCCAGTATTTTTGGAGTACTTTTACAGTTTATAAAGTGTTCACATATAGTGTTCTTTTTAAAATATTTTATTTAAGAGAGACAGGAAGAGAGAGCACAAGCCGAGGGAGGGGCAGAGGGATAGAGAAGAGCAGACTCCCTGCTGAGTAGGGATTCCCGACTTGGGACTTGATCCCAGGACCTTGGGATCATGACCTGAGCTGAGGGCAGATGCTAACCAACTGAGCCACCCAGACACCCTACATATAGTATTTTTGTAGATGTTTTTTCTTCGTTACAATCTCCTGATTCAGGCCATGCAATTATCCCCTTTTCATAGCTGGGTGATGAAGTAACTTATGGACATCATCCAGCTAATAAGTCAGGCTCAAGGGCAAGTACTCATCCTCAGGATTTCCGGCTTGAAAACTTAGGGTCTTTTCTGTTATGCTGCATCACTGCCTTGTTCTTACCAGTCATCAGAGGGGCCCAGGACTAAACAGCTCAGGGAGGCTTCTTCTGGCTTTTGCTTGGGGGAAGGATGTCTCCTGGTCCTGCTGCATCACATTCAAGGAGGTGCCTGCGTCCAGTGGTTCTCTGTCTCATAAGTACATCAGTAAAATTTCTTTGGTTGTTTATTTTTTTTTTTAATTTTTTTATTTATTTATGATAGTCACAGAGAGAGAGGCAGAGACACAGGCAGAGGGAGAAGCAGGCTCCATGCACCGGGAGCCTGATGTGGGATTCGATCCCGGGTCTCCAGGATCGCGCCCTGGGCCAAAGGCAGGCGCCAAACCGCTACGCCACCCAGGGATCCCTCTTTGGTTGTTTAAAAAAGAAAACCACACACACACAAACAGTGGTTATTGTTATGTGTGGGGAGCTTTGTAAAGTTCTCCTTTGTCTTGATTGGATTGCTCTGCCTTGGCTCAGTTAGATCTGCTCCATCTCTGTCTCAGTGGCCGCTGCAGGGAGGATGAGTAGGGTTCTCGTCTGACTCCACCTGTAATATAGCTTAACTCTTCTCCTTAGCCTTGCTTGCTCTCTGCATATTATGAAGTGGAATGTTGGCCATGTAGACTCTCATTATGTCCCTAAACCTGAAGCTTCTACTGACTGTGGGAGGTAGAGAAAAGTGCCACCATGGTTGTTGTGAACTAGAGTTAGGGAAGAGTATTTTAGGACTTGACCGTGACTCTTCCTTAATAACTCAACTGCTGGGGATCCCTGGGTGGCGCAGCGGTTTGGCGCCTGCCTTTGGCCCAGGGCGCGATCCTGGAGACCCGGGATCGAATCCCACATCGGGCTCCTGGTGCATGGAGCCTGCTTCTCCCTCTGCCTATGTCTCTGCCTCTCTCTCTCTCTCTCTCTGTGACTATCATAAATAAATAAAAATTAAAAAAAAATAAAATAAATAACTGCTGGCATAAGTAGAGTCAGAAATCTTTCTTTCTTTCTTGGGGAGGGGGAGGATAGAGGCAAGGGGCAGGATAGGTAAAGCCAGGAATACCCAGTTGCAATGCTATTAGAAGGAAGGTTACTTATGCTGAAAAAGGCATCCAGGTATCCTATCTGTCTCTCCTCCTGTTCTGTGTGTGTTGGGACCCTGAAAGGCTTGCAGTTGGTTTTCCCTGTGTAATTCCTCGTGAACTGGACATGGGAGGTAGGGAAGAGTATAGTGGTGGTAAGAGCAGTACTCAGATCTGAACCATTTTATCTACGTGGGGCTTAGGGTTCTAACTTCCTGGAAAATGGGCTTATTTGGGGACTTGGGGAACTTAGGTTGGGATGACTCTATTTGCCAGGAAGCAAGTATGTGCTCACTTTAACTTGAACACCATATGAGAGGCCAACCTCTTTGCTGTTAAGCCCATGAGCTCCTTCTTAGGTAACCACATTTTTAGTTCATCTTCCAAGTGCATTTGGGCAGATGCTTTTTTTTGTTTCTTATTTCCTCCATTAACACCCAAGTCCAAAAAAAAAAAAAACCACCCAAGTCCACAGTGTCCTTGGTGTATAGCATATTCTCAGTGTCACAGTACCAGCCTCACCTGAGCATCCTGTAGTCCCCTGAACACTTTTTCCAAGAAGGAAAGCATTTGTCAAGTGGGAGTGTCCACAGAGAGTTATTTTTCCCTTTGGACCTTTCTCATATATGGACCTGATATCTCTGCACAGGAGCGAGGTTCCCCCATTAGCCTGTGAACTCTTTGCTGCTCATGTGGTGCCATGTTACTGTAAGTAAGGGGCACAGGGGATGTAAGCTCATTCAGCGAAAACCTTCCCTCGGGTAGGCCACAGGAGCCGCAAGAGGGGGATGTCTGACAGGTATGCCAGCCTAGAGCCCAGACCCTAGCTTCTCTTCTCCCATGTGGGCCACCTCTGTGAGTTCCAGAACATAGAAGGGTGGCGACACCCTTCAGACAGTGCCCAGCCCAGAGCAGTCACTTGGTTGCTCAGTGAATGCCAGTCAGTGTCCCTTTACATCCTTTATTTATTTCCATTGATCCCCACTACAGTTTGGTCCATGTTATTTTGTAGGGTGTCCCGTCCCCTCCCCACCCCGCCCCCGCAGAAAGTACAATAGTAGTTTGCTGTGGGTAAGGGTAGACATGATGCAGTAGGAAAAGCGTCATAATACTAGGATCCTAGAGTCCTGAGTTCTTGAAATGGCTCTGCCATTCCTTGTCTCTGGGACCTCTGACAAGTCACCTCTCTGTGTGTGAAGTGATGGCATGGGACTGGATAAGCATGTTCTTTTCTAATCTATTAGGTTAGACCTTCTCAGGTCTCACCTTATAGGAAGTGGTAGCCAAAGGATCAAAACTCAGTCTATATTCTACTGATGGGAAGGGATAAGGAGAGGGTTGCATTGCATGGTTGGGCACTTCACGCTAATATAAGAAAGGATTGATGGTGGGCAGCCCTGGTGGCTCAGCGGTTTAGCACCGCCTTCAGTCCAGGTCCTGATCCTGGAGACCCAGGATCGAGTCCCACGTCGGGCTCCCTACATGGAGCCTGCTTCTCCCTCTGCCTGTGTCTCTGCCTCTCTCTGTGTGTCTCTCATGAATAAATAAATAAAATCTTAAAAAAAAGAAAGGATTGATGGTGAGCTAAGGGTTTCTATTTCTGTAATCTCAGTATATTGGTGGAGAGGTTTTTTTCACAATTAGTGTGATCCCTTCTTCCCCCTTGCATGCAGATAAATCATGGGATGTGGTATCTCTCTCTTAACCTTAGAACTTGCAGTGCTAGAGGCAGGAAAATTTGGATTGCTGGAATTCACAGAACACCCTGTACTTGTTGGGGGCTGGCCTGATGCGGGGGAGTGGGGGGAGGGATGGCTCTTGAGCTCCCAGGTGGTGATGGATGTGTTCTGCCTTTGTCCTTAGGTGAGCTATGGCAGGCTCTGGTGAGCGCAAAGGCAAGAAGGATGACAATGGCATTGGCACAGCCATTGATTTTGTGCTCTCCAATGCCCGGCTGGTGCTGGGGGTGGGTGGAGCAGCCATGTTGGGCATCGCTACACTGGCAGTTAAGCGGGTAAGTGTATGTGCAGCTGGGGTCAGGGGTGGGAGAGGTGGTGAGGCTGTCTCTGCAAAGTGGAGCTGACCTGGAACAAGACTCCCAGTACTGCTAATGGGAGTGTAAGCTGGTAATGTGGCATCATAAGATGAGCCTTTAGGAGAATTCACTAAGTTCACTTCTAGGACTTTGCTCTCAAGAAATCATTGGATACACAAATAAATAAATCTATGCCAACGAGTTAAAAAAAAAAAAAGGCAAATAACCAAAATATTTTTCCTTAATTACCTTATTTAAAATAGCAACAGTCCCACCACATATATATTTCCTACTTCTCTTTCCTACTTTATTTTTCTTAATACTTATTCTTTCTGCATACCTCACGTTTAACTTGTTTATTATATATTAGCTATATCCTTCCGCTGGACTGGAAACTCCATGAGGGCAGGGGTTAGGTCTCTTTGGTTTATTTATTCTGTGTGCCTAGAACTGTGCCTGGCACACAGTAGCCATTCGGTATCTGTTAAGTAAGTGAATCCGTGTTCAACATTAACAGTACATTAACGTTCATAAGGTATAATGTTATATAGTCAGAAAAGGTACCATAATGTTGAATACTGGTTTGTTTTTAGTGGCATGGGGAAATGATAAAAGTGATCAGTGAAAAAAATTCAGTTCCAAAAATATATATGGAGTTGGATCCTAATTATATAAATACATATTTCTGGAAAGAACTGGACCAAAATATAGTTATATCTGTGTTGTGACATTATGGTAAAATTGGTTTGTTACTTGTATCATTTAGTATTTCCTGAGATTTTCCACATGCAACAAAGTATTCCATAATCTAGAATAAAACAAAGTTATTGAAAAATAGTGGTTGAACTCCCGAGGGCAGAGCTGCTGGGAAGAAGGGAAACGGGAAGGAAGCTACCTATGCCGGTCCTCTGCTATTTCAGATGTACGATAGGGCAATCAGTGCCCCTACCAGCCCCACCCGCCTGAGCCATTCAGGGAAAAGGAGCTGGGAAGAACCGAACTGGATGGGTTCCCCCCGGTTGCTGAATAAAGACATGAAGACAGGCCTGAGCCGGTCCCTACAGACACTTCCCACAGACTCCTCAGCCTTTGACGCAGGTGAGGGAAAGGCTGTTCCCCCTCTAGGACTTCTCTGGGCTCTCAGTACCACGCCTGAATTCAGCAAACATTTCTTGAGCACGTGTGTGCCAGGCACTGTGCTGGCACTTGCCTGTTGTGCCGGGCCCTTCTTCCTGGGGCCGAGGCAGCTGTGGACTAAGCAAGCATGGGAAGAGCTCACATGCCTCTCTCTCTTGCCTTGGCAGATACATTCTGCCCGCCCCGGCCCAAGCCATTGGCCAGGAAGGGCCAGGTAGACTTGAAGAAGTCACGACTCCGCATGTCCCTGCAGGAGAAACTTCTTACTTACTACCGGAACCGGGCGGCCATCCCTGCTGGCGAGCAGGCTCGGGCCAAGCAAGCTGCCGTGGACATATGTGCCGAGCTCCGGAGCTTCCTGCGGGCCAAATTGCCTGACATGCCACTTCGGGACATGTACCTGAGTGGCAGCCTCTATGATGACCTGCAGGTAACAAGGTGGTTCTCGCGAAGGGTAGGGTTGGGTGCCGACCAAGATACTTCTCAAGAGTGCTTTTGGTACAGAAGATTGGTGCCCCAGGCTTGCTGGAAAGACTGAGGTCTTACTGCTTCTGAATTTTGCCCACTGTGATAGCACTTGTTGGGTCATCTTTAACCCATTCTTGTTCTGACAGTCGTGGGTTTAAATCTTCACTTTATTTGAATTGATAATGGTGACCTGAATGAATTTGTAGTTTCCTTTATTATTGGGGGAAAACAAGATGGTGGGACCTGTATTTGGGGATGCTTGTGTCTTGAGCAGTTTAAGTCCCTCAAAAGCTTTTTAAAAAATCCTGCCCCAACAGGTGGTGACGGCTGACCACATCCAACTCATCGTGCCCCTTGTGCTGGAGCAGAACTTGTGGTCATGTATTCCCGGTGAGGACACCATCATGAATGTCCCTGGCTTCTACCTGGTTCGTCGTGAGAACCCAGAGTATTTTCCTCGTGGTAGCAGTTACTGGGACCGCTGTGTAGTAGGGGGCTACCTCTCCCCAAAGACAGTGGCAGACACATTTGAGAAGGTAGTGGCTGGCTCCATCAATTGGCCAGCCATAGGGTCCCTCTTGGACTATGTGATCCGACCAGCACCACCCCCAGAAGCCCTGACTTTGGAAGTGCAGTATGAGCGTGACAGGCATCTTATCATTGACTTCCTGCCATCAGTGACCCTTGGCGACACCGTCTTGGTAGCCAGACCACACCGGCTGGCGCAGTATGACAACCTATGGCGGCTGAGCCTGCGTCCCGCAGAGACGGCACGCCTGCGGGCTTTGGACCAGGCCGACTCGGGCTGCCGATCGCTGTGCCTCAAGATCCTCAAGGCCATATGCAAGTCCACTCCGGCTCTGGGCCACCTCACTGCCAGCCAGCTCACCAACGTCATCCTCCACTTGGCCCAGGAGGAGGCTGACTGGTCTCCAGACATGTTGGCCGACCGATTCCTACAGGCCCTGAGGGGACTCATCAGCTATTTGGAGGCTGGAGTCCTGCCCAGTGCCCTAAACCCCAAGGTGAACTTATTTGCAGAGCTCACTCCTGAAGAAATAGATGAATTGGGATATACTCTCTATTGCTCATTGTCAGAGCCAGAGGTGCTGCTGCAGACGTAGGGCAGGTGGAGGCCTAAGTGGGTGTCAGGTGTCAGACCCTGGCTTCTCCGTTAGAATCACTTGGCTGCATAGTTGGTGCCTCACAGGGTCCCTAGGTGCCTCCTATCTTGCTGGTCATCACCCTGTCACTTCATGCTGATCAGAATGCCATCTCTTTCATCTCCTGTTTTCTCACCATCCCTTTCTTTTTGTTACCAAACACTGTGCTCCTTCTCCTCCCCTCCCCCTTGCTCCAGGCTAATTTTTCTGGAATGAATTGAGAAGGCAGAGCACCGGCCTGAGCTGGTGTTTTGCATTTTGGTCCAACTTTTCTGCTCCTGCCTGCCCTGTCCTTTGGCCTGTTTTTTTATAGTGTCTTCCCTGTCTTTTCCTCTTGGTTTCGCCTTCTCTTGTGCTCTTTCCCCTGGAGCATATCTGCCTCCTCAAGGTGTTGCCTTTTCATTGATCGGCACCGAAGAGTTACGGTTGCCTATTTGCAAGCTGAGCTCCGCAGAGTGAGCACTCAGACAGTATTTAATGAGTTTCTGGGGGTAAAGGTGGCTGAAGAGCTGCCCTTTGACCCAGGTTCCCAGAGAAGCAGCCCATCTCCCCCGCCTCCCAACCAGCTCATATTCCTAAGTGCTGAGAAGCCCTCACGGGAACACTGTTATTGACCCACACAGGAGTGAGGCTCAATATAAACTGGATGCAAAGTTGCTTGGAGATTGTGTTTTTTAGTGGCCATCAGTGAGAGTGCAGTGGGAGAGCCGGCAGCAGGGAGGAGGGCCTAAGGAAGGGTGTGTTTGCCTCACTCTTGGCTGGCCCAGATCAGCACTACCTTGTGGAGGAAGACGAGGGAGGGGGCTGTTGGGATGGTACCTCTGCCCAAATGCTGTTTGTCCACCCCTTCCTCGCCTTATTGCCAATTAGGATGAGACCCTCAGGGACACAGCCTCTGTGGTAGAGGCTGAAGGGAGGGTGACAGGTGGCAAACGGCTGAAAAACCCAGTCACCTGTTGAGGCTTGGTGACCATGTTTCTTCCCCACGAGGCCCTGCCTTCTCAGGCCCCCAGCCTGTTCATTCCCTAGTGTCTGCCACAGGAACATGAGGAGGGTGTGCTCCACTCTCCAGGCACCGCCGGAGGCCAGAGGGCAAGCAGACATGCGCTGACCTCTTCCCCGTCCTGTCTCACCCCGCACCTGGGGAGACTGGTGCTACCAAGGAAGAGGGCACATGGGTAAAACACGGAGGAGGGGAGGCGGCTTCCTGCGCTCCCTCTGCTTTCCTGCTGCTAAGTCAAAAGTTTCCTGAGGGTGAGGAGGAGCGTTTCATACACCACCTTGTTCTGTGCTTTTTTTTTCCTGTTCGTGGCAAGAAGCCAATAATAATTCTGTTTTTGATCTGCCCATCCAGTATTTTGTTCTCCCATCAAGTTTTATTATTTTTTCTCTTTGTACTACCTCTCCATCAGCGAGATTCTGGTGAAGCTCTCCGCAGCTGTCTCATTCCTACCCAGTGACAGCAGCAGGAAATGATTCTTTAAATAGCATTGAAACCTCAGCTACCCTTTGAATTTAGGGTAGAGATTCCTGTCCCCTTTTTGTCATGGATGAGGAGGTTGCAAACTAGGGTTAACCTTGGCTGTATTTGGAAAATTTTCCTCCTTCTTGCAAGGTTCCTAAAGTGGTTCATTTGTCATTTGTATGAAACTATTGAGAGAATGAAAAAACCGAAAGCCTGGAACTCTTCTCCATCCTTGGCTGTTCATCAGAATCAGTTTAAAGAAAATCTCTGTGCCTGAGTGCTACATGAAGTGACTGGCATAGAGGTACAGGGCTGAACCTGGCATCCATCGGAGGGAAGGGAGAAAGGAGAAGGGAGGTTGCAAAAGCATGGGTTAGTCTTCATTGAGAGAAAGGATCTCATTTCCCTAATGTATTACAGAACCTAGTTTTCCCAAGCTGCCATCTTTGACCAAATTCCATATAAAACATTGGAAGGAGAGCTGAAAGAATGGTTTTAAAGACTTAAGTCTCCAATTATCAAAGCCAGGTGTAATTGTGATTTGAAATTATCTCCTTTCTTAAAGAGTATCTTCCTAAGGTCATCTCTGTCTCTTAACTAGGTTTCACAAAACCAAAAACTGTAACTTTCCCATTTCACAAGCCAGAACCACCTGGAAGTCCTCAGAACTAGGAGCAGTGGGAGTTCTTGGCTCTGGTCCTGGCAGGTTTGCTGACTGAGACTGGGCAAGCCTTGTAAAACATGGAAGATAGTCCAGTGCTTTGAGATTCTTGGATGGAAGAGGGTAACATTTTGCCCAACCTCTACCGTCCCTCCGTGCCCACCCCCTACCCAATATTTTTAATCTTCAGGGAAGGATGTTGTGTCTTTCCCTGCAGTTCTGCCTTTCTAGTCAGTAACTCTCACCTTTGCCTGAAGTAATGGCATCTGCTCCTACTTCTCCATTTTGACATTTTCTTCACCATCTAGGTTAGCAAACCGTGAGTTAGCCGAATGCTTAAAAAATACATTCATTGTCTTGAAAGCCTAATCAATTCCAAAGTGTATTTTGTTTTTTTCCCTGTTGCCCCTTCCTAAAAAAATGAGTTCAGGATAACAGTATTTTATATGCTTGGTTGTGACTTTTTTTCCCCCTCAAATAAATAATCAAAAACTAATGTTTGGAAAAGCTGTGTTGAGGCCTGTAGTCTTTCCGCTTGGGTCTCAGCCCCTGGTGGTCTCCCTATTCATACTCCAGATTAGCTGATTTTGTTCCCTCGTACTCCATTCAAGTTGAGATTTTTTTTTAAAAAGATTTAAGAAAGCACAGCAGGGGGAAGAGCAGAAGCAGAGGGAGGGTGGTCAAGCAGATTCCCTGCTGAGCGGGGAGCCTGACACAGGGCTCAGTCCCAGGACCCTGAGATCATGACCAAAAGTTGGTGTGTGGTGTTTTTTGTTTTGTTTTGTTTTTAAAGTAGGCTCCACACTCAGCATGGAGCTCAACACAAGGCTTGAACTCAGGACCCTGAGATCAAGAGCCAGATGCTTAACTTACTGAGCCGCCCCACCCCCCCAGGCACCCCTTGAAAACACATGGTTTTTGACAAGAAATCAGCTTCAGGATCACAAGGTCCTGGAGAGGCCCCAGGAGGGGCTCTGGAAGTAGAGAACCCTATATGTGTCTTAGTCCTCTGCCATGGCGTACCTTCCTTGATACTGTGACCCTGGCTGAAAACTTCTGCTCACAGGGTTGGTTAGCACAATGCCCTTCCTGCTAAAAGCTCAAGGCCAAAGAGAACCATAAGGACACTTAGTAGAGCTGTCAGCTGTGGCCCTTTCAAACACTGCTGATTCTTAAGTGGCCAAAACGCCAGATGTGGGTTCTGAGGCTGTGTCTAATGTGTTTACTTTGTCATTCGGATCACCCTGTAGTCTTTAAATTCTTGGTCTCTGAGGCCGAGTCCACAACTTGCCTTCCAGTCACTTGCCTGCCCTTTAGTAGCAGTGGATACATTCAGCTGGTAGATCTGGAATCCATCACTGGTCTTTCTGTCCCACCTTGGCTAGGTCTACACAGAAGCAGCTTAGCCCTGAGACCCGGACAACTGCTATCTTTTTTCTCCTTGAGGGAGGAAATAAAGCTGGGGAACTTGAAGTCCTTCCACAGCATGGAAAGAAAAAAATAAAAGTCTCCTTTCCAACAGCTTTGGCTTCTGTGTGTGGTATGAAACATTTTCCTCTGGGACTGGTACTGCTTTTCCATTTTCAGCCAGGCGAACCTTTGAAGTGCTTGATCTAGGTCTCCATGATGGCATGGATAGGATAAGCTACCACTGGAATCGTTCATCTCTGACCTCTGCAGTGTCAAAACCGGGGCAGTGTTATTTTCTCAACCTTCTGCATGTCTGTAAGGAGGCACTGGCAGGTCTGCTACAGCAAGAGGAGAACATGCCCTATGGTCCTTAGTTACACCTTGGAAGAGCTGTGTAATGGCTCAGGGATACTTCCTGTCTTTGCACCGAAAGACTAGACAGCTTCTTTATATCTTGACATTTGCGATTCTCCAAGACAGTAGAAGAATCATACTTGACCCAGCATGTACCAGTCGTTGCTGGTTTCATCTCAGTAATAGGTGGCCCTTGAAGAAGCAGGATGATGTAAGAAAGATGTGGAGTGGGAACGTCAGGATCAAAAGACCGGAGTTCTAATAATGATAGTAATAGGCAACCATTTATGAAGCACTTCCCAGCACTTCGCTTGGCGCTTTCTAAATATGATTTTCATTCTAAGGATGAGGAGACTCATAATTAGCCTCATTTTACAGATGAGGGAACTGGCTCAGCAAGGATAAACTGCTTAACCAAAATGTCTCAGCTACTAAATAGCAGAGCCAGGATCCTTTGGGGTTTGCTTCTAAAATCTGAGGCCTGACCCATGCCTCCACTGGCAGCTGTGTGGCTTTGGGCCACACACCTCCCATTAGTTCTCAGTTTGACCTTGTAAAGAAATCGTTGGGCTGGCTAGTGAGTGGTCTGTAGTTATCAAGGACAGTGTCCGCCCCCCCCCCCCCCCCCCCCCCCCAATTTTTGACCTCACAGCCCTCCTACAGTTCTATGGCCCACTAAAACGGAGGCAGAAACTCCAAGGTTTCTGCCCTCCAGGGGCCTGAAGGAGACGGAGGATAGTGGAGACCTTTCCCGGCACTCTTCACAGCTCTCCGGTGGAGAGCAAGTTGCAGGCCTTGACCTGGACCGCCGCTTCCAAACACGAACCTCCAAACCTCCGTGAGTGGGCGTGGGTGCTCAAGAT
This sequence comes from Canis lupus dingo, assembly GCF_003254725.2. Classification (NCBI taxonomy): domain Eukaryota; kingdom Metazoa; phylum Chordata; class Mammalia; order Carnivora; family Canidae; genus Canis; species Canis lupus. The sequence goes on along the minus strand of NC_064252.1, from coordinate 26,256,954 downwards.
TCTCCCCCCACCAGGTTGCAGAATTGGGAGAGGGACAGATACCAGTTTAACAAAATCTCTTAGGGGAACTGCATCTGTATAAACCAAAAGAAGTTCCCTGTGATAGACTGCCTACTTTTAACAGAAACGTTTTGGCAGGCCGGTATGCGAGAGTCACTAACTGGGCTAGATTGTGCACCTTCCCGACCGGACTGGAGAGTTCACGGGAAGGACGCGGCGTTGGCCCCTGACGGTGTGTGGGGAGCGTTTAGAACCCGACTGAGGCCCTCAGTCTCCCCTTTCAGCTACTTCGGTGCTTGCGTGTGATGAAAACGCACCCGAAATTCCACTTCCTTTTGCCTAGTTTCATCTCGGGCCTGAACTTGGGTCTCTAATTCGGAGCTGGACGGAGGGTGGCAGGAAGGGACCACAGGGGCCAGGGCCTGATGTCGCCGTTTGGGACTCCTCGGGCTCCAGAAGCCCGGGGGAGGAGCCAGGGTCGTCTCGGACAGCCTCGCGTACGCCAGGCTCAAGAAGCCACTACAGAGCGGATTCACCGAGACGCGGCCACGGAGGACACAGCCCGGCGGCGGGAACCCCGCTGGCCGCTCCGCCCCTTCCCGCTCGGACCCGGCCTCCCGCTCGGAGCGGCCCGCCCATCCCGGGGTCTGAGCCAATAGGAAACCGAGATATATATGACTCACCATGTCTAACCAATCAGCTCGACGCTCGCTCTCCGCCAGCATCTCGCGCGATAACCAGGCGGCCTCTGACTTCACAATAAAAACCTTCCTTGAGGTGAAAGACTTCTCTCCCCGCCCCCCAGGCTGACGCCGGAAGCGAGGTGTGTCTGAGGAATCCCTCCGCGCTCCCGGCGGCAGAGGGAGGAGAGGCTCTTTGATCTTAGTAGCCTTGCAAAGTAGCGCGCCTTTTTCCTTTCTCGAGACGTTGGAAGTAACAACTCTTCTCTTCACAGCTACGCCGTGGACCTAAAAGTCGCTGGTCGGACACGATAGGGGCGTCGGATCGCGAAGACGGGTGGGTGGGAGGCGCGGGTCACGTGACCGCGGCGGAAGGATGTGCGGTGTGATGCGTCCTCATAGAGGCAAAGTCTATAAAGGACCCTCGATCGGCGCGGCGCGGCCATTTCCCTTCCTCCCGCCTGTAGATGTAGATCCCTGTGGCAAGCGCGCGCCTTCCCTCCTCCAATCCCCCAGGGTCCGCGGCCGCCATGGCGTATTAGAGGCAGCAGTGCCTGCGGCAGCATTGGCCTTTGCAGCGGCGGCAGCAGCACCAGGCTCTGCAGCGGCACCCCCCAGCGGCTTAAGCCATGGCGTAAGTACGGGGCCGCCCGCGCCGTGCTCCCCCGGGTCGGCGAGGGCAGTCGGCCCGCCTGGGCGCGGCCTGCGGCGGGGCGGGGCGGTGCCGCGTAGGGGGAAGCGGCTTTACGAGCGCCCGGGACGCGTGGCCCCTGTTTGGGTGTCCTCGAGACGCCGACGCTTCTGGGTCAGGAGAGTGCGGCCCGGCGGGGAGAAGCGAGCCCTCGGCGGCCCCGGCCCCGGCCGCGGCCCCCGACGGCTTCCCGCCCGGCCCCCCGCGAAACGTGGCAGGGGCCAAGATGGCGGCCGGGCAGGGCGGCGGCGGCGCAGCGTGAGTCACGGGCGGCCGTGGGCGGGGCCGGGCGGCCTGGGCCGTATTTGGACATGAGCCGGGCGCGCCTCCTCCGGCGGCGGGGGGAGGAGCGGCCCGGCCCCGAGGGCGTCCATCTTGGGCGGCCCGACGGGGCCGCGGGGAAGGTGGAAGCCATGGCCCCGGGGCCACGTGTCCCCGAGCCTCTGCTCCCGAGTGGAGTTCCAGTCTGGCCGTCCTGCCCCCGGGAGGAAGGGATGAGCTTCCCGGACCGGCCGATGTCGAAGGGGTTTCGGTTTCTGCTTCCGTTTCAGGCTTTTCACGGCATCCAGCAGCAGCGTTGCTGTAACCGACAAAGACACCTTCGAATTAAGCACATTCCTCGATTCCAGTAAAGTCCCGCGACATGGCCGAGATGAGTTTCCTGAGCAGCGAGGTGTTGGTGGGGGACTTGATGTCCCCCTTCGACCAGTCGGGTTTGGGGGCTGAGGAAAGCCTAGGTCTCTTAGACGACTACCTGGAGGTGGCCAAGCACTTCAAACCTCATGGGTTCTCCAGCGACAAGGCTAAGGCGGGCTCCTCCGAATGGCTGGCTTTGGATGGGTTGGTCAGTGCCTCAGACAACGGCAAGGGTGAGTGGGGGTCGTTGGCCGCCGGGTCTGGTCTCCGGGCTGTTGCTGAAGTGTGCGTCTGACCTCTCGGGTTCCTTCTTGACTCTTTTGCAGAGGATGCCTTCTCCGGGACAGATTGGATGGTGGAGAAAATGGATCTGAAGGAGTTTGATTTTGACACTCTGTTCAGTATAGATGACCTGGAAACCATGCCAGATGAGCTTTTGGCCACGTTGGATGACACGTGTGATCTCTTTGACCCCCTAGTCCAGGAGACTAATAAGGAGCCCCCTCAGATCGTGAACCCAATTGGCCATCTCCCAGAAAGTTTACCAAAAACAGACCAGATTGCCCCCTTTACCTTTCTGCAACCACTTCCACTCTCCCCAGGGGCCCTGTCCTCCACTCCAGATCATTCTTTTAGTTTAGAGCTAGGCAGTGAAGTGGATATCTCTGAAGGAGATAGAAAGTCAGATTCTACTGCTTACATTACCGTGATCCCTCAGTGCATAAAGGAGGAAGATGCCCCCTCAGATAATGACAGTGGCATCTGTATGAGTCCTGAGTCCTATCTTGGGTCCCCTCAGCATAGCCCCTCTACCTCCAGGGGCTCTCCAAATAGGAGCCTGCTGTCTCCAGGTTCCCTCTGTGGTTCTGCCCGCCCCAAACCCTATGACCCTCCTGGAGAGAAGACCGCAAAAGTAAAGGTTGAGAAACTAGATAAGAAACTGAAAAAAATGGAGCAGAACAAGACAGCAGCCACTAGGTACCGCCAGAAGAAGAGGGCAGAGCAGGAAGCCCTCACTGGTGAGTGTAAAGAACTGGAAAAGAAGAACGAGGCTCTGAAGGAGAGGGCAGATTCTTTAGCTAAGGAGATCCAGTATCTGAAAGATTTGATAGAGGAGGTCAGAAAGGCCAGGGAGAAGAAAAGGGTCCCCTAGTTGGGGGTGTCAGGAATGTGTGCTTGTACATAGGCTTGCGCTGAAGCTGTGTTGTAATAAATTATTTTGTAGTGAAAGTACTTGAGCTCATGTGTACCTGGTTTCTTGTCTTAATCTCTACCCTGGTGATGGTGACCAAGTCAAGTGGAGTTGGCTCAATCCTGTTGGGCTCAGGGCCTCCACAGGAGACTCTGGGGGTGAGGCTGTGGCCTCATAAGCCATAACACTGACTAGTCTTGAGTACCCAGGTAAGGCCCCACCTGGGCATACAAGGTTAAATTCCACTTTGAACTCAAGTTCTGTAAACTCAATCCTGGAACTGCAAAGAAAAGGTCTTTGGGTTTTTCTTGGAATGGACTGTTAAAGGAGTTTTAAAGAGATGCAGAAATTCTTAGCCAGTGCTGGGCTCAAAGGCTGGCAATCTGACCAGAGGAATCCTTGCTGCAATTGGTGTGCAGGGCTAGCTCTCCAGGAAGAGCCAGTCTTGACGTTCATTGGAATGGCGATGGGGACACCCAGTGTGGCACCAGGTAGTGTGAGCTTTTTATGTGCTTTCTCCTGGTCCCTGGGGTAACCCTGTGGGGCATTTCCTCTGGGGAAAGTAGGTATGTGAAGGAACCTATGGCTCTTCACCCATTTGGCCCCTCGAAGAGCTTGGAAAACAAGGCATGTGAGGGTCTGTCTGCAAGGTGGGCCTGTGTTTCCCTGATCTGCTTCCCAATGCCCAGCATAGTAAGTGGGAGAGCCAGCCCCCTGTTGGGATGCAAGCAGCGGTGACCCTGATGGGAACATTGCTCTGGGGTGCTGGAGGGGGTGGACGTCTTCCCTTAAGATTGTAGGATTCCTCACAAGGCCAAGAGCCTCCCACATCTTACCGGGGTCTACCAATCGGTATTAAAATATCACAAGATACTCTGCCTTTAAGCTGAACAGTTAACCAGCCAAATATGGGGATTTACTGGTTAGAAAAACAGCATCCCGGTAGCCGGAGTGGCTCAGCAGTTTAGCACCTGCCTTCAGCCAGGGAGTGATCCTGGAGACTTGGGATCGAGTCCCATGTCGGGCTCCCTGCATGGAGCCTGCTTCTCCCTCTGCCTGTGTTTCTGCTGCTCTATGTGTCTCTCATGAGTAAATAGAATCTTTAAGAAAAAAAAAAAAAGCACCCACTCAGGTATACATGTTAATGTTAGGAAAACCAAGTTCTATTCAAAACTAAAGGTTTTAGGTAATCACAATGTGGGACTCAAAACAGGATTCCAGCAGGTGACCCCCAAGTCCTTCTTTGTAAGAAGCACCTCGTTATCCGAGGGAGCTAAGGCCTGGAGTGGTTGAGTGACTGGCCCAGCTACCAGGTGGATTCGGACCCAGGCAGAAGGACTCCAACGTGCACACTTCTAGTCTGTGTGGCCCCAGAATTCCTTACAGACAGGATTATAGGGGAGCCCAGGACATTCATCTTAAAGCTTAGGTGGGGTACTAAGGTGGTTTGTTGCAGGTCAATACGAATGTGGAGGCTTTCTTAAAATCACATTAATTTTTCACACAATCCTACCTGGTGAGGAGCTGGAGGAGAGTGGGGAGCCCGCAGCCACTGCCAAGGGCCCCCACATGCACTGCCATCTGTGATTCTGCTCTGTGCCTCACCTCAGTGTTGTGACCTTACAGAGTTATAGGGGGTTTTTTGTTTGTTTTTTTGTTTTTTGTTTTTTATCCAAGATAGGAAATAAAAATCTACAACTGCAAAAGCTGCTTCCTTGTCCACCCCCAACAGTTCATGCTTTGCACAATCATCCTGGGTCTGGGACATGCGGGGTGAGGGCAGGAGGAGGACACGGAGACTTGAGAGGAAGTGAGACAGCCACCCTGACACATCCAGTGCCAGTGGGACCCTCTCCCCTCAGAGACGGTGGCCCACTCCTCCATTTGACAGAAACCTTTCCCTGGGGTGCCCTGAGGGACAGTGCCTAAGGCCCGGACACTGAGCTATGCCTTTTCCCAGGCCCCTGCAGCTAAGGATTCCCCAAACCCAAAGGCAGGGATGGGATGGGCAGCAAAGGTCCCTGTGGAGCCTGTAGGCTCAGACCACAGACCATGCTCAGCCCTTGCCCTCCTTCACAGTTCCTCGCTGTGCTCCGGCCACGCGGCCTTCCTGCAGTTCTCTGCTAAGCTCATTCCTGCCTCAGGACCTTTGGAGCACTCTGTGCATCCAGTAAGATAAGTCCTCAAAGGTTAGATACTATCTTCCTTATCACCAGCACTTGGTTCCTCTTCCAAGAAAAAAACTTCTTGCTGCTCCCACCACTCCCATGCCTTCGTCCTTGAGCTGTGCCCTCTTGTTTCCCCTCTGGGCACCTAGCCTCTCGCCTCTCCAGCGTCCAGACCTGCCCACACGTTAGTGCTCAGCCCCAGTCCCATTTCCTCAATAAATTCCTTGTGCTATAGTTGCTGGCAACATTGAAAAATAAATAAAAGCCATGCCTTACGTCAGAAGAAGCTTGGCAAAAAACCATTGAAGCCGGTCAGGGACACTTATAAATGAGCTCTATTATCTCCTGTCCTCCAGTTAGTGCTGGGGTGTGGCAATTCTCAAAAGCCCTCTGCTCCTGAGACCGACAGCAGCGCCACCTAGGACACTGTTGAAAGCTAATTTCTCAGCTCCACCCCACCCTCCCTGAGTTAGCAGTTAAACCCATCACTCTGCATTCCAATGAGCTTTAATGACTCTCCAGGGCTCCTTTCCTTTTTTTTTTTTTTTTTAAGATTTTACAAAAAAATAAAAATTATTTATTCATTCATGAGAGACCAGAGAGAGAGAGAGAGGCAGAGACACAGGCAGAGGGAGAAGCAGGCTCCATGCAGGGAGCCTGATGTGGGATTCAGTCCTAGGCCTCCAGGATCATGTCCTGGGCTGGAGGCGGCACTAAACCGCTGAGCCACCCGGGCTTCCAGGGCTCCTTTCCTCTCTCATGCAGGTCTCCTACGTCCCCACCAAAGACCTTCCAAGAGGACTCTTATGTCCCACCCCTCTGCTTTACCGTTTTAGTTTTTACATACCCTATCTCTAGTTGAACCTATTTGCATGCATGTTTATTTACTATTTCCCACTCCCCAGTGACAATGTGAGTAAGTTCTTTGATGGCAGAGATCTTGCTGTCTTGTTCGTTCCCATATGTCCAGGACCTACAAGAGTGCATGGCAAATAATAGTAATTACTGGGCAGTTCCAGTGGCTCAGTGGTTTAGCACCGCCTTCAGCCCAGGGCGTGATCCTGGAGACCCCGGATCAAGTCCCGCGTCAGGATCCCTGCATGGAGCCTGCTTCTCCCTCTGCCTGTGTCTCTGCCTCTTTCTCTCTCTCTCTCTGTCTCTATGAATGAATAAATAAATAAATTTTAAACAACAACAACAAAAAATATATAATAGTAATTACTAAGAGCTACTTAGAGTTCAGAGGTAGGGCTCTGAGGGCTTTCGGGTTGTTGGCTCATAATCCGCATTAGGCGTGGTAAGGAGGACCTGATGATTGCAGCTGCTTTAATGACGCAAGTCTGTGGGTGGACGGTGGCCCAGTGCCAGCTGGTCTAGACAGCGACAGAGGCCTTGCTCAGCACATGGGCTCTCTGTGCTTGAGAACCCCACACAGACAGAGGGGTGGAGAAGGGGGTGGGAGAGTGAGGCCAGCCCCACCGCTGTGGGCCCTGCTAGGCCTTGGTCTGCCCCGGAGCTGGGCTCTACCCCTGCTGCGGTGGGGTGGGTGCGTGGGGGGAACGGGGGCTCCCGGTTCAGCGCGAGTCCTCTGCTGCCCACCTAGGGGCCGAGCCACTGAGCTCTGGGCACTGCACGCCTGTTTTGCCCTGAGGACGAGGCCGCAGGTCCGGGAGATCGGGAGCAGACCTTCAGGTTTCTCTCCGACTATTCATGAGCCCCCCCCCCGGGGACTCATCCTGGGTGCTGAGGATTCAGTAGTGAGGAGAACAGACCAAAATGTCTGCTCTCGTCCTGCAAGGCGCCCGCCAACAGGGCCTCTACCGTGGCGGTGGGCGTGGAGCGGATCTGCCCATGTAAGATGGGTGTTTAGGGAGGCCCTCCCTGGGAGGGAGTAAGCCCCGAGTGCCCGGGGTGGGGGGGTACAGGTGGCCCAGGGCCTTGTAGCCGTGATGGGACTTGAGTCTCCCTGTGACTCGGGGAGTCCCCAGAGCAGGAGTGGCCGCTATTTGAACAGGGTTCCTCTGACAGTCTGTGGGTGGCAGGTGGGCAGGGAAAGAGGACCTGGCCGGGGTCAGCACGGGGGACGAGGACAGCCTGGATGGACGGCAAAGGTCAAGCGAGTCAGGCCCCGGTGCGGGGCGGGAGGGGACACGACGGCGGCTGAGCACCTGGAAGGAGGGAGCTTCCATTTCTGGAGCTGGAGAAAATCAGGCGAGGAGCAGGGCTTTCACTTCAACTCAGATGCCGGCAGAGGGTGTGTCGGGTCTCGGCGTGCCCCTTCCACACGCAGGCGGGCCGGTGAGGCGGCCAGAGACCAGGAGGACGTCCAGGCGGAGACGCAAGCCCCCGAGCGGCGCCTGAGAGCCCGCACACCTGTGCCGGGCGCCGCGTGGCAAGGGAAGGCAGCTCAGAGGCCGGCGGATGCTCACGCCAAGTCGGAGGTGACGGTGCCAGGACTCGGACTGTGAGGCTGGGTGACCTCAGGGGAAGGAGCAGGGGCTCCTGGGTGGGAGGCCAGAGCAGGCTGCCTGGAGGGCACGTCCAGGCTTCAAAGGATTGGGAAATTGTGGATGGAGAGAAATGAGGGACCCGGAGGAAGCTGGCCCAGCAAACCCCGCAACGCGAACGTGCTGAATGCCCAGTCCCCGTCCACCCACCCGCCCCTGAGGGCCACCGCCCGGCTCTGCTGCAGGAAGTCACCCAGTGGGGACACACCGGCTCCTGCAGGGGCCTAACCCTCTGTCCACAGCAACTGGGCAGGCCTGCGGCTGCGCCCCAGCAAGGTCCCATGTGGCGGTCCTGCCCCCTCTCCCGCCAGGCTAAGTCGTAACCAACCAGGAAGAGTGGCTGGCTCACACAGCCTGCCCCACTGTGCAAACCCTGGGGCTGGGGGGGACCCTCCCATCGGTCACCAGGAGTCCCTCCAGCTTTGCTCTGTATGGTCCAAATCTGCCAGCGGCCCCAAAGCACAAGACGCAAATGCTTTGTATCCACTCAATGTCTCAACGGAGGAAGGCCTCCTCCTCCCTGGTCTCTTTAGAGCCCGAGCGAACGTGGCAACTCCGTGTCCTCTTATCTGGGCCCTGTCCCTCGTCTTCTAGCTGATCGGTCAGCCACCAGGTCTTGGAGCTCATGGTCAGCACCCCCATCCTTGACTTTTGCACACACACCCGTCCCCTAATGGTGGCACATCCTCCCTCCTCCGGGGCCTCTAGCAGGGTCTCCCGGGCCCTCAGCCACCTCCTAAGCACTTGTACCAGAATTGTCCAGAATGACTGTTTTTCCCTTTAAATTTATTTATTTATTTATTTGTTTGTTTGTTTATTTATTCATGAAAAGCACACACAGAAAGAGGGAGAGACATAGGCAGAGGGAGCAGCAGACTCCACACCTGAGCAGGGCTGGGTCCCAGGACCGGGAGATCACAACCTGAACCAAAGCCAGACCCTTACTGACAGAGCCACCCAGGAACCCCTGTCCAGGGTGATGGTTAAAAGCAGGTCCCAGAGTCCTACCTCCACCCACCGGACCGGGATCTCAGAAGTGAGCCGTAACTTTGGTCACCCGAGGGGAGCACGGACACCCACCTCACCGGTGCCAGGCGGCACAAATGGAACATGAGCACTACTGGAGAGCCCACAAGCAGAGAAGTGGCAGTAGCCCGGAGCCAGGCCTGTGACTCTGCAGCTGGCGGGGACACCTGTTGGGGTGAGCACAAGGGCTCCTGCGCAGCCGAGCCAGCTTCTTGCTGAGAGGCTGAGGTGGACGGGAGGACACTCCGAGGATATCCAAGTTTGCCTCTCCCCCCAAGGCGGCTGTTAGAGCTCAGCAGGCAGGAGCCCTTCCGTGGAACAGGCCCATGTGGGGCAGGCGGGTCCCTAAGGGCTGGCACCATAGCACCCTCCCCTCCCGGATGGACAGAGGCCCCTACACAGAGGTCCCCTGTGGTCCTCGCTTCAGATGGAGAGCTGGTCAACCACCAGGAGCGGACCCCAGGCCGTGAGGGGTGGAACCCGCTCCCTGCTGGCCAGAAGGACCCAGCGTGGGGCTGGCAGATGGTGGCTCCCAGCTGAGCGGCCACAGGGGCCCCTCAGCAGTCCTCCGCTAGGCAACGCCATGACCACACAGGGGAGCAGAGCTGGACGGAGCTGCCCAGAGCAGAAGGGGAAGGTCTCCTCCACACCGAAGACCCATCCAGGCAGCATATCCACACACTCATGCTCTCGCTCGACATGTGCCCATCCCTGGCACGTGCCTGCTGTAAGGGGTCCAGCCTGCCCTCACAGGGGTGCAGCCCCAACCTCAGCCCCAGCTTCCCGCTTGGGCACAGAGTATGACGCCCTGCTTCTTGAGGTCACTTCCTGAGTTGACCCCTCCTCCCAGAGCACAAACCAGCCACGCCCCTGCTTCCTGAACCCCAAGCTGACTGTTCTGGAACGAAGTCCCTAGCCCTCGCAGATACTATGTCTGTCTCCAGGGCTGTCTTGTCAGCTGGGGCTGCCACCTCCAGGGGAGGAGGGCTCCTCTCAGGCCCATCAGCAGATGCTGGGTGAGGTGTTCTCCAGGGCACCAGCTGCTCTGGGGCTGGACCGGAGGAAATCCGACTCAGAGCAAAAGGATCATGGGAGATGGGGAAAGGCCCCCCGGTGCCGGAGATGGGAGACACCCCATAAAATAGATTAGCAGCACACACTGCTCTTGGGTTCACATTTATTAGGCCCTGGAAGCCTGCCCAGCAGCCCTCCTGCTCCTAGAGGTATGGCCCCGAGGGCTAGCATCCGGCCTCACTTGGGCCAAAGCAAATAAAACAGAAATATTTTCCAGAAGGTAGACGGCTCCTTCCAAGCCTGCAGATGTCAGCTCTGGTCTGAGCGCATATCCTCCCCAAGGCTTCCAGCTCACCAGCTCCATGCTAACCACCCTGCCCTGGCTTTGGCCCGAAGGCTTCCTTGTGCCAGGCCAGCAGCTTAGCAGGGGCCAGGGGCCAGGAGAGGCTGTGAGGCCAGAGGAGGAGATGGCCTGAGCACCTTCCCCGCTGTGTTCTCCTGGAAGCCTAGCTGCCGAAGTATTCCTGCTGGAACTTCTGGAAATCTTCCTCGGTGAACACGGTGCCTTCAGCCTCCTTCTTCTTTTTCTTCTTGGCTACAGGCCGGTCACAGGCCTTGCGGCCCCGGTTCTGGCGCACAATCTGGGGATGTGGGGCAGGAGCGGGGGAGGTGTTAGGATCCCTGGGTGGTATCTCTCTGCACATGAAGGGACAGCCCCTTGGAGCTACACGACCACAGCTTACTAAGTGCTACCCTCTCACTAGCTACACCATTTCCACTTAGAGGAACAAACTGGGCCCACAGGGTCATAGGGGAGTTAGGCCAGGCCCAGCCTCCAACAGCCCTGCTCTGCTCTCCACTTTCCAGAGGGGTAGCCTGACCTCTGCTCTGTGCTTAGGGCAGAGACTCCCACAGGTCTCAGAAACAACCTTGGCTCTCCCCACTCAGATTCCGGTCCCATAGCCCACCCCTCTAACAAACCTGCTGGGTGACTGACTCAGCCACTGTACTTCTTGCGCTGGTCATAAACTTCAGGTTGACTCCGAGGTAGCCTTGACACTCTTGCTTCTGGAACTCAGCTGTGGATGGCAGGCAGGGGGGCATCATTTCAGAGGTACTCCTGGGAAGCCTCTGGGTCCCCTCCTGATAGCTCTTCCCCACCCCCTACCAGCCATGCCAAAGGCCCTGTGTCCCGCCCTGGGTTAACTCCAGCACCCCGGGCCCTCTTCTATCAAGTCTACTCTCCACATGATCCTACAGAAAGCACCCCCTCCGCCCCTGGCTCCCAGATCCTCAAGTGACTAATGCAACAAACAAGTCCTGAGCATTTACTGTCAGACACTGGTCTACATGCAGGGCATACAGCAGAAAACAGAAACTCCAGCCCTCGTGGAGCTTACAGTCCAGAGCAAAGAAACACAATAAGCAAGGTAAATAGTATTTTAGAGTGTGATATTTTTTATGAAGAAAAATGCCACAGTGAAGAGAAATGAGGAATGTCAGGGGTGGAGGGTTGCAATTCTAAATAGGTGGGTCTGAGCAGGCCTCAGTGAAATGACGTTTTAGCAAAAACTCAAGGGGGGAGTGTGGGAAGAGTATTCTAAGCAGAGGGAACAGCCAGTGCAAAGAACCCGAAGAAGTGTGATCCTTGTGTTTGGAGAACAGAAAATGGCTAGACTGGGGAAGGGAGAGCAGGAGGAGAGAAGACGGAGGGGGGCGGACCATGCGGGGCCTCATTAGGTACCAAGTCCGATGGAAGCCATTGGAGGGTGTGGGGGTACTTCACAGGATCACTGGCTGCTGTGGTGAGAACAGGATTACCAGGTGGGGGAGTGGCGGTTTTAAGAGGCTTTTAAAATAAGCCAGGTAAGAGATGATGCAGCCCACACCGAGGTGGCAGCCACAGCGGTGGCTAGAGAGTCCCCTCATCACCTGTGATGCAGTGTGACAGGGTGGTGGGACAAGGGCTGGGATTAAGGTGACCCGTGGCACCCTATGTTCCCGTCTCACACCAGCATCGCTGCTGCTCAATCGCGTCTCACTTTCCTGCCTCCACACTTTGGCTCGTGCTGTTTCCTGCTTGGAATTCACAGTTCAACAAACCCCTGAACATCCTTTATGTACCAGGCCCCAGGCCATTCAAAGACACACGGGAGCTCACCAGGCCCTGCCACATGTCCTAAGACCCCAGCATCCAGCCCGCACCTGTCCCTCCCATTAGGTGGCATCATATCTCCAAGGATGCTCTCCGGGAAACAGCTCTGTTCTGGGCACCTCCCTCTTTATCCTCCATCCTCAGCCAATTCAGCACTGCCGCTCATCAGCGCTCCCCGTCTTCACCACATCCTCCCCCCGGAGCAATCATCCCCGCACCATCGTGGCCGCGCAGGCTACAGTGCCTCGCACCGGAAAGGCAGCCAGTGAGAGCGCATCTCTGCAGACACGCTGCCTGGTTTCTACCTGTACCACCTGGGCAGGTGCCCGTTTCTGCATCTGAGGAATGGGGGTAATGACAGCGCCGACCTCACAGGGTGATCGCTTCTTTATGCAGGATTTGGAACAGCATCTTTTCCAGGCTTCTGTCTTGCCAGTGCTCAAAGCCACGAACTTCTCCCAACCCTGCCTCGCGCTCTTCTCGGGAGCTCTTCCCGTGGCTCACTCTCACACCCCCTCAGGTTCGGCCTTAACCGTCGCGCGCGCACAGAGGTCTGATTTGGCTTTTGATCCTCCGGCCCCGCCGCCGCCCCCCGCCTTACTGCGCAGCCTGACTCGGAAGCTCTTCGCGGCTCCTCTCCCCACGCGGGCGGCAGCGCGGGCGGCCGGGACGACGTGCTTCGTCCACCTCGTGCCCCCGGGACCCGGCTCCGCGCCCGGGGCACCCCCCAGGCAATGCCCGGCGGCCTCTCGAGCTCAGCCTCCAGCGCCCCCTCCCCAGGGGCCGCCCCCTCCCCAGCTCACCGAGCGCGGACTTGGGCACCTTCCCCTTGGCCGAGTTCCGCAGTTTCTGGGCTTGGGTCGCCTTCGCCTTCCGGCCCCGCTTGGCCCGAGCCCCGCTCGGCTTGGCCTGGCCCGGGGCGCCCTGGGGGGCTGCAGGGGAAGGGAGAGACGGGCGGACCCGGCTGACGGGGCGCGCAGGTCTTCCGTCCCGCCCGCGCCACGCCTGGCTTGGAGCGTCCCGCACCCTCGGGGGTCCTGCCCGCCGCCCCCGCTGCCCCTCCGCCCGCGCCGCGCGTCCCGGGCCAGGCCCGCCTCACCCTCCGGCGCCCCCAGCAGCTCCAGGCCCCGCCGCAGCAGGGCGGCAGACATGGCTGCACCTAGCTCCGCCCACACACTCAGGCTACTTCCGCCTTGGCCGCCTTCTTGGTCTCCGCGGAAACCCGAGCGGGAACAGAAGGTTCCGGAGCGAGTGGCCGGAAGTGCCCGCCTGCCTTAGGACGCCTGCGCGTGGAGTCGCCGCTTCACTACGGAGAGGAAATAGGGGCGGGGCCTGGGGCGGGGCCAACCTGCCGAAGGACGCATTTGTTGTCCAATCCCAACCCAGCCGGCCCCTGGCGCACTAGGCCACGCCCACTCCGGGGAGCGGTCGGTTACCCTCCCTGGCGGGTGGGTCCTGGGGCTCGCGTCCTGCGGCCTCGTGGTGCCCGAGGGTTTTTCTGCATTACCAAGTTTTTCGATAAAGCGAAGTGTACAGCCGGATTCTTTTTTCTCCAAACATCAACCGAAGCAGCATATCGCACAGGTCGAGTAGGTTGAGAATCCAGCTGTCTTCCATTAAGTCGGACATGAGAAGAGGTTTGCAAAAATGCAAAACCCTATCAGTGGTTCCCCGCCCGTGTTTGGAAGATACAACTATTTCATTAGAAATATTTATTTCACATAAGGCCGGAAAAAAAGAGTATGTCTGACAACAACGTCACCGGGCCACTGGGTCTCCCACAGCTCAATATTTATACCATGCAATGGGTTTGCTATTGACTTTTTAAAAAATGAATTAATAGTTTTAAAAAGATTTTATTTATTTATTTATTATTAATTAATTAATTAATTTATTTATTCATGAGAGACACAGAGAGAGAGAGAGGCAGAGACACAGGCAGAGGGAGAAGCAGGCTCCCCTGATGTGAGACTCGATCCCAGGACCCCAGGATCACGACCTGAGCCCAAGGCAGACGCTTAACCACTGAACCACCCAGGTGCCCCATGAATTAATACATTTTGTTAACTTACTAAATTTTTTTTAAAGATTTATTTATTTATTTATTTATGATAGACATAGAGAGAGAGAGAGAGGCAGAGACACAGGAGGAGGGAGAAGCAGGCTCCATGCACTGGGAGCCCGACGTGGGATTCGATCCCGGGTCTCCAGAATCGCGCCCCGGGCCAAAGGCAGGCGCTAAACCGCTGAGCCACCCAGGGATCCCCAACTTATTAAATTTTAAAAATTAAAATTTTCTCAGTCTTAGTTTCTCATACTGGTAAATATCAATAGGTATTTACACATGGAAAAACTCTCTCGGATCCTGAATTTTTTTTTTTTTGAAAAATTTTTAAGAGTGTAGAGTCTCTTAGACCAAGAAGTTTGAGGACTTCCAGCCCAGAAATGACTCTTCTTACAGTGGGGAAGAACCTTGCCTTGTTCACAGCTCCACCCGCAGCTCCTAGCCCAGTACCTGGCATGCAGAAGGCACTCAATAAATGAGTAGTGAATGACGAGGAGTATGATTTGAGGGCCTTTTGTATGCCCTGCACTGTTGAGAGTGGGGCATAGAGATGACTCAGCTGGACCTGCTGGGCGGGCCTCACTGTCTGACATCCATCAGCTAGTCCTCAGGGGAGAGAACATTAAAATAGATGTTAATAATAGCAAATAGTATGTCAAGGTGTCAAGGTACTGTTTACATTTTTTTTTTAAGTTTTTTTTTATTTATTTATGATAGTCACAGAGAGAGAGAGAGAGGCAGAGACACAGGCAGAGAGAGAAGCAGGCTCCATGCACCGGGAGCCCGACGTGGGATTCGATCCCGGGTCTCCAGGATCGCGCCCTGAGCCAAAGGCAAGCGCCAAACCGCTGCGCCACCCAGGGATCCCATACATTTTTTTATTTTTTTAAGATTCTACTTATTTATTCATGAGAGACACAGAGAGAGAGAGAGAGGCAGCGACACAGGCAGAGGGAGAAGCAGGCTCCCTGCAGGGAGGCCCATGTGGGACTCAATCCCAGAACTCTGGGATCACGGCCTGGGTCAAAGGCAGATGCTCAACCGCTGAGCCACCCAGGGGTCCCCTGTTTACATTTGTTAACTCATTTACCTCCCACCACCCAAAGGAACCTGTCCAGGTCTCTCTCTCTCTGTCCCACACACAGACACGTGTTGGTGTCTGAGCTGGAAATGAAGACGTAGAGCCTGGCCTGAGTGTGTGTGTGCTGTAACCTGCACCAGTGTCGAGGAGAATAGTGCTGTGCTGCGTGGTGGGGCCTGACAAGCCCACAGGATCAAGACATCTCTGAAGAAGAGGAGATGTATCTTCAGTGAGGGTACATTACCTGGGACAGGACTGGCCCCAGAGGAGTGACCAAGGAAAGGTGTTTTTTTTTTTTTTAAAGGTTTTGTTTTTTGTTTTGTTTTGTTTTGATGGAGAGAGAGCAAACACAAGCAGGGGGAGTGGCAGGCAGAGGGAGAAGCAGACTCCCCACTGAGCAGGGAGCCTGATGTGGGGCTCCATCCCAAGACCCCAGAATCATGACCTGAGCCAAAGGCAGACATTTAACCGACTGAGCCACCCAGACGCTCCAAGGTAGGGTGATCTAATCGGCAAAGAACTCCGTGAACTTGCCTTAAGGACCCTGTGTGTGTGTGGGGGGGGGGGGGGGTGGTCATGGAACCGAGTTACGTTGTCAAAGATGCTCTTTTTATTTGTTTCTAAAAGAGTTAGATTGTTTTCTTATGTTTATAGCTAATTGTCTTTTCCCCTTTCCCACCCATGCCCCACTGTATACTCCACAAGGGCAGGAATCTTCGTTTTGTTCCTAGTTCTCTCTCTAGCTCCTGGGAACATGTAGTAAGCACTCCATAAATGTACAAATCAGATGGATGAAGGTTGAGTTTGGGATGCCTGTGGGAGGCTAGGTAGGCATGGACAGGTGACTGTAGGATGTGTGAGTCTCTCAGGAGGGCAAAGGACCACCCCCCGTCCCCCCCCCCCCCCCCCCATCTGGGATGGTCAGCACAGGGTCCCCGGGTGGAGGAGGCTTCGTATTCCAAGGACGCCAGTCACTGCCTTCCTGCGGCGTCCTCAGCTCAACCTCCGGAGGGGCCAGGCGGCCTCGTGGCCACTAGGTGGCGCCGCAGGACAGCTTTCTTGCACCGCGCGCCTCAGCGATCCGGGTTGGGGTTCGGGGTAGGAGTGTGGGGTCGGAGCACCTTGGGCCCCAGCTGGCTCTTTGCACGCAGCACCCCGTGGCCGCGGCTTCTTGCCGTCCTTGCCTTGGCGGCCTTCCGAGCTGGAGCTACACACCCCTCCCGGGCCCGCGGAGCTCGAGCCACCGGGCTGGGCCGGCAGCCACCCGCCTGCCGGCAGGGGAGCAGAGAGGAGGAGGAGGAGGAAGAGGAGGTCTCCCTCTGAAAAGCGGTGTAAATGGCAGCAGGCTGGCACTCACTGCTGGGAAGGCCCCAATGACCCTAGGCAGTCCCTTCGCAGAGAGTGCCTCAGTTTCCTAATCTGTTAAATGGGGTTTAGCTCCCTAAAACGGTGAGAGTGAGGAGCCGGTAAATTAATCCTGGTGAAGCATCCAGGACGGGCTGGAGGGGTAAGTGCCCACTGCCTGTTTGCATCGAGTATTACAGAGGTGCACCCCATTCTGGGCAGGAGGGAGGCTCCTAGGAGGTTGCTGCCTTCCTGTCCCCTGTCACCCACTTGCTCCATCCCTGTCTCCTTCCTGGCCTTCCTGGAACCAGCTTAATCTCACCAGGCCTCAGAGGGACCAAAGGCTCAGAGGGAAGCTGGGTGTCCTGCAAGGTCACACAGCACTTCAAGAACAGAGGCAGGATTAGAACCTGGGTCTCTGAGTCCTGAGCAAGAGTGTGTATGTGAGTACATGAGTGTGTGCGTGTGTGTGTGTGTGTGTGTATGTGCAAGGGTGAGTCTGTTTTTGGGGGGACACCTGGCATCCTGTGCTTTGCTTTTGCTTCCCTCTCCCCATCTCTCTTCTGTCTCTGTGGCTCTGTCTCCTTGTCCTTCTCTCTGTGCCTTCGTCCTCCCTTGTCTGTCCCTGAGTCCTCCCTCTTTCCATCTCTCCCTCAGTCGTCCCCCCAGCCCCCAAGCTCCTGGCCTCTCTCCACCTTCAAATTGAAAACCCAAATTGGAATTTCCAATTGCCTTTCCGAGTGGTGATTGCCAGTCCACACGTGTCCAGCCCTCCCTTGTCTGCACCGCCTGCCCGGAGTTACTGCTGAGGCCCCTCAGCCTCTGCCTCTGCCTCTGCCTCTGTCTCCTGCCCTCTGTGGCTTTGAAGTGTGTTTACCTGCGAGCTCCAGAAAGAATCCGTTTCTGCCCTCTCTGGTTCTCAGTTGGTGTGTGTGTGTATGGGGGGTGGGGGGGGCTCTGGTCTCCCCTGTCCGTCTCAGGGTCTCTTGGGTTTTATTTTCTAAAAGGTGATGCTTGTGTCTCGTGTCGTTCCCTCCTGACCACACTATCATGCCTTCGTTTCCCAGATCAAGGGCAGAGCTGGGGGCAGTGGTGTCCCCAGGGGTCTGAGGCTGACACAGATGCTCAAGGTTCCACAGACTGGCTCACACAGCCGTGTACGTAAGAGCAAGCCACCTTCCTTCTCTGGGCCTGTTTCCTCCTCTTCATGCTAGGCTTTGAGAAGTATTGTCCAGCCCTCTTCACAGGGCTGAGGGCGGGGTGGGCCAGAGGTCCTGAGGTCTGGGGGGAGCTTGGATTCTGGAGCCAGGCTGTGCAGGTTCAAATTCTGGCTTTTTCACTCAGTACCTGTGTGACCTTGGGTAAGTCACACAACCTCTTTGTGCTTCAGTTTCCCCATCTGTGAGTTGAATATAATAATAGTTCTTACCTCCTACGTAGGGTTGCTGTGGGGATTAGGTGCAAAGAGCTTAGAAAGGAAAACTGGGGGGTGCCTGGGTGGCTCAGTCAGTTGGGACATCTGTTTTCAGCTTAAGTCATGATCCCGGGATTCAGATCCCTGGGATCCAGGCCTGAGTTTAGATCCCTGCTCAGCTTCTCTCTTCCTCTGCCCCTCCTCTTTCTCAAATAAATAAAATCTTAAAAAAAAAAAAAAAAAGGAAAACTGAGCATAGAGTGAGTGCCATATGTTTGTAAATAAATGATGGCCGTAAGTGCCAGCAGTGTTCTTGGGGGACCTGTGCCCACATCCGCGTGCATGACCTGCACATGTTTGTAGCCACGGGAACTCTGTGCTCTTGTGGTCAGCACATGAGGAGGTTTGAGGCTTACGGAGAGTAATGCTTGAGAGCCTGGAGTTAGCAGGTGTGCATTCAAATGCAGCCTTTGCCACTTTCTGGTGTGTGGCCCGGGGATGCTACAACACCTCTCTGAGTGGGGTTTTGGGGGACTGGTGGTGTGTTCCTCCCAGGTCTGTTGGAGGGTGCAATGAGAGGCCGCGTGGAAAGTTCAGCAGTGGGTTGGACACTGGATCATCTGTTCACTCAACAAGCATCTGCAGAGCACAGACTAGGAGGCAGGTGGTGCTCAGGGAGGTGGTGCCGGGTGAACGCTCTGTAATGCTCACACATTTGTGTTACACTCCTAGCAAATGCTCCTTGAGGGGTTTGCAGGGTTCAGGGTCTTGGCCCACATATAGGCCCCAGGGACAGCAGCCTCGTCTGGGGAGTCCAGACGGAGGGAGAATGGATTCTTTTCAATGATTTGAAAAGATAAAATTGTTGGCCCCATCACTTTTAAGAACATAGTAGATATACAGGAAGAAGCTGCTGGAAATTCTCCATGGAGATCTGGGGTCAGACCAGGAGTCTGGGTAGGGGTCAAAGGTCGGGTCTTTTTAATATTAGGCTTGATCCTGACCTGCCCAACACAGCTCTACCACTAAGCTGCTATGCAACTGGCATATTCTTACCTACTTGGGCCTCAGTTCCCTCTGGATTAAGGTAGGAGGGGACTGCCCTGGCCCTGCCAGGTCCCCAGGGCCACTGTGATGTCAAGAAGTTACAGAGAGAGGAAGGGGTGAGCTTGGAAGCCTCAGGGGAGGACTTCAGTGGCCCTCAGCCAGCCAATACCCCTCCTGGCCAACTTGTATCCTGAGAACTCCCCAGCAGGGAGGGAGTCAGATGGTGGGGGGTCCCAGAGGCAGAGTGGTTGGAGCCCAGACTCTGGGGACTTGGCCTCACTGTGAGACCTTGAATAAGTCCCTCCTCTGCTGGGAGGGTGGAGGCTTAGGGTCCCCAAGTACACAGCAGGAACGGGCCCCAGGAGAGTGGTGGTAGCAAGGGGCAGGTCAGGGTTGGGCAGGGGGTGGTTTCTGGCTCCCAAGGGGAAGGGCAGGGTTCGGTCCCTTCCAGCCTCAGCTTTTTAATTCAAATTACATCTCTATTAAAATGCAAATTTCCCACAATCGCTGGAATGGAGGCCCCGTTGTCATGGCAACTAGAGTCTGGGGGTGGGGAGAGGGGAACCGGTCTCCATCTCCAGATCCTTCCTGACCAAGGCTGGGGGCCCCATCTCAAACTCAGCATCTCACTCACCAGCTCCCACCCCAAGGCTGGGTCTTCAGGGAAGAGGAGCTGGTAACTGCGCAAATCCATTTCCCCTTCTTGGCCTCAGTTTCCCCATCTGTGAACTGGGTATAATATTATAGGCTTTTCTTGCAGGGTCATCCTGGGGATTCAGCAAGTTACTGTGTAGGAGGGGTGCCTGGGTAGCTCAGCTGGTTAAGCATTTGCCTTCAGCTCAGGTCATGATCCCAGGGTCCTGGGATGGAGCCCTGCATAGAGTCCTGCATCAGGCCCCCTGCTCAGTGGGGAGTCCACTTCTCCCTCTCCCTCTGTCTCTCCCCCTGCTTGTGCTCTCCTGCTTTCTCTCTTTGAAATAAATAAATACAACCTTTAAAAAAAAGTTACTGTGTAGGATCTCAGGGAAGGGGATCTGCCCTCCAGACGCAGTTCCAGGGCACCTGGTGGAGGTACTGTCCTCGTGTTACTCCAGGTGTGTCCTGCCCTGGAGTTCAAGCCCCTGCTCTGCTGGGGACTAGGAGCTAAAAGTTGGCATGGGCGTGTAGGCTCAGTTCTTCAGGCTGACGCTTCCCTGACATGAATCCTGGAGTCATTTGACTCTGCTGCTCTTTTCTTGCAAGAGTGGTAGGGATACCTAAAAACTGAGGGGTGTGTGTGAGGTCTTTCTGCCCTGATTGACTCAAAATAAGAGGATAAATAAGAGAAGGGAAAAGAGAGTTGGCAAAAGAAGCTGGAAGGGATGAATTGATGGAGGAAGAAGTGATTTCGCTTTTTGCCTCTGCAGCTGAGAAGCTCAGATTGAAATGATAAATGTTATTTGTTACATTATTGTCTTACATTATTATATTATTCAACTGTAATAGATGTTCGTTTTAACCTTCTAATACATTTTAGCTCCCTTCTGTTCCCTAATTATTTCTGATCTCTTATTTTACTTTTTAAGAAATCCTCTTTAGAAATAGCTGCGAATATAAATTATGAATTAACAATGATGACACAGAGAAAGAATGAGCATGGGTTGTTCTGTGCAAACCTTTCAGTCCCTGAACCTCCAGGTGATTGTGGCCTTATGCTAATGCCAGGGCTGGGGTGGGGGTTGGGGGTCGGCATGGCTGTGAACTGTGGCTGATGATTGATTTTGAATTCTTCACACCAGGCTGAGGAGAACCCATTCCTGCAAGAATAGGGGTGGGGCTGAGGGGGATGGTCTTAGAGGGACCTGTTATAGAGCAAGATGGGGGCTCAGTTCCCAGAAGAGGCCAGAGAACATGCATTAATTCTCTCACCAATCATGACCGGATAGTGCTCTGTGTTTACATCATCTCCCCTCCCTCTACCGCAGCTTCCTTTGCTATTAGGCGGGGCCAGAATCCAGGTCTGGCTGATGGAATTTTGGTGGAGGGGATGATGCCATTCTGGGCCTGGCTTGGCCCTTGAAAGCATCCCTTGCAACCTCCAGCTCATTTTTCTTGCTACCATGACCTTGGTACAATATGCTGTGGATGGCAGGGCACTGTCCAGTTAGACTATGGCCCATCTGAGCAATAAGCTATTGTTCTGTTAAAGCTCTGAGATTTTGTGATCTATTTGTTATGGTGGCAGAGTCTATGCTATCCTGACTAAAACATCCTCCCCCTCCGGTTCCCCTACTGAGAGTCCCCCAGGAACTCCCAGAGGTTGGACTGGGGCTCTGGGGTGACCTGTGTTGTGTGAGGGGCATTTACAGAGTCAGAACAAGGAAGAGTGAGCTTTGTCATGGCTCTGGGGCCCTGTGTCTGCTCCCTTGTTGATGTAGGAAAGATGTTAAGGTTTGAAGCCAAAGGCCAAGAAAAAATTCTTGAGTTGTCTTTGGTGCAAAAAAGGGTGGTTTTATGAAAGTACGGGGACAGGACCCATGGGCAGAAAGAGCTGCACTGGGGTTGTGATGAGTGGCTGGGCCGTTATATACTTCCGTGTGGGGAAGGGGTTAGGGAGAACCTGAGTCTAAGGAATTTTGGAAGCAAGGTTTCCAGGACCTTGAGGGAGCTAGCTATTGTTGGGATAAGGTCATTTCACTGTCTGATAAACCCTTAGTCACGAGACCCTTGAGACCCTTCAGATGTCTGTCGGTGGGTCATATGCTTGCAGGATGATTGCCAACACATATCTTGAGGGGTTTAGAGATAAAGGAAGTTTCCAAAGGAACGTTTATATGTTAAAGTAGACTCACAGGATCCTGGGGGTTGGGCTAGGATTGCCTTTTGCCCTTAGACAAGTATTTTTTTTTTTTTAATTTTTATTTATTTATAATAGTCATACAGAGAGAGAGAGAGAGAGAGGCAGAGACACAGGCTGAGGGAGAAGCAGGCTCCATGCACCGGGAGCCCGACGTGGGACTCTATCCCGGTTCTTCAGGATCACGCCCTGGGCCAAAGGCAGGCGCCAAACCGCTGTGCCACCCAGGGATCCCGCCCTTAGACAAGTATTAACATCGAAGCAGCTGAGCTCCTAGAGGAAGGTCACTCTGCCTGTTTCAAGGACTTGTCAGTGGGCTGTAGGGAGTAAGGAAACTTAATTTGTCTTCTGCCTTTGTTTCCCACATCACTGTGAACACCTGAGTCTCCTGAGTGTTCAGGCTTAAAGATCACAGAGGACCATGGACCTTGGGCCTTGGCTCCTCTAATTTCCTTGCTGGGAGCTTGAGGTCTACGGGTGTGCTGAGCCTCCAGCCAGGATCCTGGGGGCTTTCTCAATCACAGAGGACAAAACCTCAGGTCCCCAAATGGCTTGGGGGGCACAGAGAGGAACAAGAGCCAGAGGCTGGGGCTTTTATCCCCTCCCACATGTCCTTGTTGGCAATCCAAGGCAGCCAGTCCCCTTTGGGCCTCTTTTGCCAACCCAGAGAAAGCATGAGAAGGTCTGAATCCAGGATGCCTGGGTGGCTCAGCGGTTGAGCATCTGCCTTTGACTCCTGGCTCGAGCCCCACATCTGGCTCTTTGCATGGAGCCTGGTTCTCCTCCCTCTTCCTATGTCTCTGCCTCTCTGTGTGTCTGTCATGAATAAATACATACAATCCTTAAAAAACAAAACAAAACAAAACAAAACAAAACAAAAAACAAAGAAAGAAAAGGTCTGAATCCATTCAGCCCACATGGGTGGAGTTGAGGGTCCAGGGGACAGGGATGGACAGGTGGTAGGGACTTCTCTGGACCTCAGAGCCCCTAACTGGGTATGTCCTAAGAGGCCACTCTGGGTGAAAAGCCCAGAACCAAGAGTCAGGAGGCAGCCAGAGGGAAATCACAGGACATCAGAGGTGCCAGATCATCATTCCATCCCATGCCAGCTGGTCCAATCCAGCCAATAGGTCCCGAGTCTCTACGCTGTGTCTCCCTTATACTGGTCTTTACAGACACAGAGGAGAATTGCTCTGCCTCTTATGGTCAAGGAGTCTGGTGGGAAGACCGGCCAACAGTGACCATTGAGCTGCTGTGATGAGGACTGGCAGGCAGGAGGAAGACAGGAGGGGAGCAGGGCGGGCATCTGTTGGAGGCCTTGTTTCTCTGAGAGCAGGACTGGCTACATATCTGGAGAGCCCAGTGCAAAATAAAAATGAGGGGCCCCTTGTTCAGAAGTTATTAAGATAATGACAGCAGAGCATTAAACCAAGCATGCAGCTTTTTTGGGTCACACCTCACTGATGGTGTCCTGTCCCAGGGCATGGGGAGCTTTGGGGTTTCAGTTTGGTGGGACATCCCCCACCCCAACCCAGTGAACATGTGGCTTCCAGCAAAGCCTGTGAGGCCACATGGTCTGCTTCAGAGCTGGCTGGGACCAGGGGCCAGAGATTTATCCTGCCCATGCCTTAGTTTCCTCATCTGCAAAATGAAAACTATAATGGCACCCACCTTCAAGGGTTGTTGTGAGGATTCTGTGGGCTGATGCTTCTGTTAGGTCTTGAGTCTTGGGCCTGGGGCAGTAATCATGCCACAGGTGGCGGCTATTTAAATTATTGTCCCCACCCCACCCCATCCCCCTCCTGCTGCCCCTCCATGCTGCTTTTCTCCACAGCACTTACTGTAACTTACTTACTTTCTTTCTTTCTTTCTTTCTCTTTCTTTCTTTCTTTCTTTCTTTCTTTCTTTCTTTCTTTCTTTCTTTCTTTCTTTCTCTTTCTTTCTTTCTTCTTTCTTTCAGATTTTGTTTATTTTACACACACAGAGAGAGAGAGAGAGAGAGAGAGAGAGAGAGAACAGACTGGGGGAGGGGCAGAGGAGAGGGAGAAACAGGCTCCCTGCTGAGCAGGGAGCCCAATGCAGGGCTCGATCCCAGGACCCTGAGATCAAGACCTGAGCCCAAGGCAGATGCTTCACTGCTTAACCGACTGAGCCCCCAGGTGCCCCTCACTTACTCTTTTCTGACTACCAGATATTTTACTGTTTATTCCTATTTGTTGCCTGTCTTCTCAATCACAAAGGACCACAAATCTCTTGTATCTTGTTCTCACTGTAGCTGCAGAGCCTCTAGTGGTTTCGGGCACATAGTAGGTGCGTGACAGATGTTTGTTGAAGGAATGAATGAATGTCAAGCCATTTGTCTAGGCAAATCACAGTTATTGAGCACCTATGACATGCCAAGGACCTTTAGGGAACCCAGCCTGAGTGGCGTTTGAGGCACAGAGTGGGGGAGCAGGATGGCAGTGTTCCCGAGAGGTGGTGAAGCCTGGAGGGGTAGGTGGGGAAGCAGACTCAAGGTGGGCATGGATTCCAGGACAGGAAGAGGGGCAGAAAGACTTGCTTGGTTGGGAGGTTGGTTGTGGTTGTAACCCATCACAGGGAGCTCACTCTTCGGTGAGAAGACTGTTCTCTGGCAGGACAGTCCTCAGTTTAGGGGAAGTTCTTGAAGCTGAGGTGAAGTGTGAAGTCCTACCCTGGTGCCCACAGAGTCTACCAACTTCTGTGCTCAAGTTCATGTCCCTGGAATTGCCTGGAGAGGAGGCACAACTTAATCTGAGGACAGTGCACCTTGGCAGCTTTGCTCCAAGAGGAGTTCTGTGGCCACCCCTTGTTGGGGCCCTGGCATGGTGGACACTGGCAGGAGATGTCCCAGAGGAACCTGGTAGCGGGACTCAACTCCCCTCCTGAGAAACAGGTACAAGGAGGGCTGGTGAATCTACTGGCTGTTGGGTAAGCCACCCAAGCCTGCATGAGCTCAGACCTCCCTAGGCTTTCCACAGCCTCCTGGGCATGTCCTCCTTCTCCTGTGGGTCCCACCAACCTCTCAGCCTCAACTTGTCCCAAATGGAGTTTGCTCTCCTCCCCCAAACTGCTCCTTCTCTCCTTTCCTCTGTCTCACCCCAGCTAGAAACTGGGGTGCCATTCTCCCGTTTTTCTTCACTCCACATGAGAAGAGTCATTTGTCCTGTAGCTTCTAAACCACCCTCGGACTCTCCCATCTCTCTATCCTAGGACTGCGCTCCCAGCCGGATAAACAGACCTTCCCAACATCACCTCCCCCCTGCTACCAGGCTTTCTTCCTTGAGATATCTCCTTGGGGCAGGAGTTGCTAGGAGGCCCGTTTGGGAGCAGGCAGTGGCAGGTTGCTTTTCCTGCCTGAGGGTTAAATGAACACATCCTAAGTGCTTTATGAATGTAGCTATCATGTTTTTGGTACCAATCCATTTACAGAGCACTTTTCCAGTTAACATCTGGTCCTCACACTTAATTCGGTGGGTGTCAGACCCATTTGAGAAATATGGAAATTGAGATCCCCACCTGCTCAGTGCAGTGGAGAGGCTGAGACTTGGGGTCAGACCTGGCTGTGAGTTCAGGCCTGGTCACTTCCTATGGGTCTTGGAGGGGGAGGCACTCTCTCCTTTTTGACCCTGTTTCCTGATCTTTAGAATCAGGGTTATAAGCCTCACTTTGCAGGATTTTGAGAACCCACCGCTTTTTAGCTGTGTGACCTTTAACCAGGTTATTTGCCTCTCAATGCTTCAGTTTTCCCATCTGAAAAATGGGTCTAAAGCTGTTGGGAGTTAAATGAGTTAATATGTGAAGTGCTTAGAATGGCACTTAGCACATAACAAAGACTCTGGATTTGCTACTATTATTGTGACTATTATTCATTGAGGAAATTTGCACAGGAGCACAAGATTTCACAAACATTTCCAGGAGGCTCATCCCTAGAGTGCCAGCATCCTTGGATTAGACACCCCCTGGGATTCCTTGTCAGAGATGTGTGTGTATGTGTGTGTGGGGGGGTGGGGTGGGGTGGGGTGGGGCTTGTGGGCAGGGGCTTCAAGCCCAGAAGAGCACTTTTGAGTCCTGGTCATGCCTCTTACCTACCTTGTGGCCTTGGGCAAGTCACTTCTTTGAGCCTTTATTTTCTTTTTTGCAAAAAAAAAAAGTAGATGGTAAAATTGTGGGGTTTAAGTTAAGTCAGATAAGAGAAGTGTCCGACAAGAGAGAAAATAAATGTTGGACAAGAGAAGATCCTCAAGAAGTGATCACAATAATTATGATGCCTCAGTACATGGCAGTCTGCAACCAACTCCCTGGGTGTGTGTGTGAGGACTGTCTTTTAAAATTTCAGGTGGGGACTTCCCCTCTGCTCCTTGCTTCCTCGCCAACTGCCTCCCTGTCCTCTGCCCAGATCCTGCTTATCCCACCAAGTCTGATGGAGGGATTGCCTGCAAGGAAAGTAGGAGGCATATGCAGTCCCAAAGGAAAATGGGACCTGGTTTCTCCCTCTCTCTTCTCTGAAACAGGAAAGGAAATCCTCTCTCCCTCTTGGGAACTACTGAGCGTTTCCTCAGACTAGCTCAGTGCTCCTCAGAGACTCAAATGAATTAAAAATGTAATTAAATTAGGAATCGTTCATTATTTGAAGGCTGGGATCTTCTGGCAGGTAGGGTGGTGGAGAAGGGGAGGTGGGGCCATCTTTCTGCCAGAACCCAAAGATGATCTCCTGAAGGGCGGGTGTGTGTGGCCAAGCTGGGGTCTGGGGGCCTGGGAGAGAGAGCTGGCCTCTTCCCCACTTGCTCCTCACAGTCTCAGGCAGCTTCTGGATGCCCATGATCTCTTTGGACAACCTAGCACAGATCCCTTCCTCTCTCAGCCTCAATTTTTCTCATCTGCAAAATGAGGCAAAGTAGGGAGGGGGAAGATTGTATTAAATTGTCTTTAAGGTTGCTTTAGGCAGTAAATTTCTTTTTTTTTTTAAACCTTAAAATTTCTTTTTTTTTTTCAAGACTTTATTTATTTATTCATGAGAGACACACAGAGAGAGGCAGAGGCACAGGCAGAGGGAGAAGCAGGATGCATGCAGGGAACCCAATGCGGGACTGGATCCCGGGTCTCCAGGATCACGCCCTGGGCTGAAGGCGGCGCTAAACCACTGAGCCACCCGGGCTGCCCAGGTAGTAAATTTCTATCTAAAAAATTGGAGACCTTTTCCTTTGAACACCTGTGACACACTCCTTGCTCACAGAGTAAGCATGCAGGGATGGGGCAAGTGTTAAGTGGAGCATTGGGGGGCAGATGTGTGCCAGCGAGAGAGGCTTTTGAGCCTGGCATGTGATGGGAAATAGAGGGTTACAGCTCTTCTACATTCCCAGAGGAAAACAAAGATTTCAAAATTGTCAGAAATGTGATGTAGCTGTGAGGAGTCCATGAAACAGCCACGCACCCTGGGAAACAAGTCCTGGCTGTTTGTTCTGACAGTGTGAAAACTCACAGCCTTTTCACCAAGATGGGTCATAAAAACACAGGAAAACTAGAAGTGCTTCGGTTCAACTCTGCCGAGGATGTTACTCCCAGCCTGCCCAGTTTCGCCCTTTGGCCTGGATTCATTTGTGCGTGTCAACACTTGCCCAGCTTTGCAGACATCTCACTCCGCCTTGGTTCCTCGACTTGTCAGCCATCTTCACTTCCGGTGTTCTTGGTCACTGCGGTTATTTGAGAACGATGTCAAAGAAGATACCGCTCTCTCTCCCTGAAGACCTCTGGCTGGGGCCACCTCCACCATAATCCCTGTCCTTAGTCTCCCTGTTCCCCTTCCTACCCACCACCGCCTCCCCCTCCAACCCTGCTGGACTGCAGGGAGAGGTCTGGGTGGGAGGCGAGCCGCTAGCCAGGCCGCGGAGAGGCGGCGGGAGGTTCAGCACCGCGGACAGCGACACCGGACCTGCCCAGTGGCGGGGACTCTTCAGGCTTCCGCTGGGCTGGGTGGGTGGCCTCGGGTCACCCAAGAGGTGGAGCGCAGGGAGCCAGGTTGGGGTGCTGATGTTGTCAGAGTAGCTCTCCCCAGGCCCAGAGATTATCTTTCCAATGGAACTCTCTCCTTTGTTCCCAAGACTCTTGATGATCCCATTCCCCATCCTCTCCTAGCACACAGACCCAGTTCCCTTTCTTCCAAGCTCCAAAAGCCTTGGCTGTGATCTCTCTCCCTCTGGGCCCCACTCTCCCTTCTCCAGCCCCTAGCCTGCCTGCCCCGGGGCACTCAGCCCCACCACCCCAGGCTCTCACAGGCCCCTGGCTCCCAGGGTGGATTGTCTGGCCTGGCAGTCACAGGAGGATCTGGTGTGGCTCATCTACTTGCAGGCTGTGTGACCTTGGGCAAACATTCCCGCCCCTCCCACCTGACCCCCTGGCTTCAGAAAGGGGCGGTTTAGACCATGTCATTTCTGAGCTTGGAGCCAAACCCCACGGTCAGCTCTTGGCAGCCACTACCCTGGTGGGGAGAGCTGTAGGCAAGGGCAGGGTGTGTGCAGGCTGCTGCAGGAGGACACAGACAGGGCCTGGCGGGCTTGGGAGAGGGAGAGGCGGGGGATCCAAGGGTGTTTGTGTGTGTGCTGGGGAGGAGAGGCGAGGGCGGAGGGAGAACGCAGAGGAGCTGCTGGACTAGAACAGAAGAACCCCTTAGCCTGTATATTTAGCTCATCGAGGTATATAAACAGAAACCTGGAGCGGACTCAATGCTCCCCCCCAAGCGTGAGTCATCAGTGCTGCTGCAGCTAAAGTTAGGCTCTCCAATCACAGGCTCCCTCCCCTCTCCCCTCTCCCCCTTCCCCTCTTCTCTCCCACTCCCCTCTCCCTCCCCTCCTCACACCATCCCCTTAATGCCTCCTTATCTCCTAATCTCTCCTCCCCATCTCTCCCCTCCCACCATTCTCCCTAAATCTCTTCTGGCTGATGCTTTAAACTCCCTCCCTCCCAGATCTGCCCTTCCCCTTGCATGCTCTCGATCTTTTCCTTGATACTCCCCCCCCCCATTTTTATTCTTCTCTTTTTCTTTTTCCTCTCTCTCTCACACGTTTCAATACATCTTTCCCTCTCTCCAAGTGCATTTGGGAAAGGGTATTTTTACACTTGCATTTGTATTTGTTTGAACCTAGTAATAATAACATGCATGTGTCTGTGTGTACTTGAGAGGGGGTGTGCATGTTTCTGTGTGAATTCGTCTCTTGGTGTGAGGGTGTATTTAACAAAAATGATATCTGTTTGGGTGTACGTGTGAGGGTGTCTGCGGTGTTTGTGAGCCTGTGTGAATGTGTCAATGTGTGTGTCTGTGTGAGTGCACACATGGGAGTATGAGGATTGTGTGTGTGTCAGTGTCTCTGTGTGTTTCATCCCCTTTGGGGGAAGGGTAGCTCTGTGCCCCCAGAAGTAAATGTTCAGGGTTTAGTAGTAGAGAACCCCTTCCCCAGTTTCCAGTGGGGGTTTGCGGTGCAGAAGAATCTCTGGCCCTAATAGATTGCGGGCAAGGCAGCTATGGGTTCCAGGCTGTCTAGAGAATGGACCCAGGCATGACTTTTGAGCCCTGCCACTTGTTGCTGTGTGACCTTGGGCCAGTCTCTTGGCCTCTCTGGGTCTTGCTGACGTGATGAACCTGATGACCCTGCTCACCTTGCCAGGCTGGGGGAAAGGTAGCAAGGGAATTCATGGGTGCGGAGGTGCAGAAGGAGAGTGATGAGGACAGGCTGGGCACTGGGCTATCCAAGGCCTCTGTGTTAGGTGTTTGCTTTTCTGCCTCAGTGGGGCTCTTGCTGCTTCCCCCACTGTGTATTTATAATTTTTGCCAATGTTCAGACAGAACTGGAGGCTGGATACCCTCACTGGAGGTGTATCTTCATCAGTGGATTCCACTCCCACCTTTGAGATACATCTTGAAAACTGCTCTCTGCAGGAAACCTCCCAAATATCTGTCAAGGTGCGCCCCTTCCTCCTCCATTGCTCCACGGGCCTCTCTAATACCTTCACCACGGTCCATGTCTCTGCCTTCAATATGGGGGAATCCTGGAAAGGATTTACCAAAGGGAATAGTGGGCATCTGTGTGAGTGGGTGTGCCCCGGGGACAGTGCAGGAGAGGAAAGGGGAGAGACTGACAGCAGGGGTGAGCCTGGCCGAGACTCTGGGTGGGCCATTTTAGCTCAGGCTCTGTTCACCCAGAATGGAGAAGTGTCTGGGCCTTCAGTTGGGTGGCTACACTCAGACTTTACATCAGGGACCAAGGGATTGCCTGAGAAAACATTACTCCTGTGACCCCTGGGTGGGTGGGGACTGATGAACAGGGCGCCTTCTCTACCAGGCAGCCCTGGAGATCTGTTACCACTTCAAATGACCCCACCATCCTTATTCTCCACCAGTTTCCCTTGTTTTATTTTTCTTTACAGGTTGATCATCATCTGATGTCCTATATATTTCATGTATTTATCTTAAAAAAAAAAACCAACTCTGGTTTTTTTCTTTCTTTTTTTAAGGCTTTATTTATTTATTTGAGAGAGAGAGAGAGAGAGAGAGAGAGAGAGAGTGCACCAGCAGAGGGAGGGGCAGAGGGAGAGGGAGAATTGAGCAGGGAGCCTGATTTGGGGCTTGAACCCAGAACCCAGGGATCATGACCTGAGCCCAAGGTAGATGCTTAACTGACGGAGCCACACAGGTGCCTCTCATGTATTTATCTCACGTATTTTCTGACTCACCTACTCCAATATAAGCTCCATGCAGGCAAGGACTTCATTTTATTCACTGCTGTACCCCTAGGGCCTGGAACTGTGTCTGACACACACAGTTGGGGCTCAGAATGAGCTGCTGAAAGAGTGCCTGGTTGGCTCAGTTGATTAAGTGTCTGACTCTTGATTTTGGCTCAGGTTATGATCTCCAGGTCATGAAATTGAACCCTGTGTTGGGGTCCCCGCACTCAGAGCAGAGTCTGCTTGAGATTCTCTCTCCCCCTGCTTGTGCACACACTCTGTCTCAATAAATAAATACTCAAAAAAAAAAAAAAAAAAAAGGAGCTGCTAAAGAGACCAAGATACCCTGCCATATCCTCCTGTGTGATCATCATTCATTCACTTGACCTCTGGTACCTACACTATGCCCATTCTTTGCAAGTCTCCCAGCCTAGCAAGAGCAGAGCAGAGAGGTAGGCCATCAAGACTGGACAGGGCGGGGATGTGGAGTGAGGAACCCCTGACTTGGCCTGGTGTGATCCCAGAGGAGGAGATGTCTGAGCTGGGCTTGAGGATTCCAAGGCACTCTCTAGGTGGAGACATTTGATTATGGCTTTTTCTTTCTTCTTTCTTTCTTTCTTTCTTTCTTTCTTTCTT
Organism: Canis lupus dingo; assembly: GCF_003254725.2. Taxonomy (NCBI): domain Eukaryota; kingdom Metazoa; phylum Chordata; class Mammalia; order Carnivora; family Canidae; genus Canis; species Canis lupus. The sequence continues at coordinate 26,225,726 of NC_064252.1, read as the reverse complement.
TCTTTCTTTCTTTCTTTCTTTCTTTCTTCTTTCTTTCTTTCTTTCTTTCTCTCTCTCTCTCTCTTTCTTTCTAAGATTTTTTTACTTATTTATTTATCCGTAAAGACACACACACACACACACACACACACACAGATTGAGAGAGAAGGCAGAGACACAGGCAGAGGGAGAAGCAGGCCCCATGCAGGGAGCCCGATGGGGGGACTCCATCCTGGGCCTCTAAGACCACACCCCGGGCTGCAGGCGGCGCTAAACCACTGCACCACCGGGGCTGCCCCTGATTATGGCTTTTTCTATCCACCCCCCACCCCAAGACATCAATAAAGAGAGGGCAGGGCTGGGGATTATTCTCTAAAACTCAGAGTTGGCATGGACACAGAGCAGGCCCTCTCAGCTGGGGAACTATCTCCGAGATCCTTAGCTCTGTGATCCTTCCTGGGGGGTACAGTGGGGTGGGGTTTTCCAGTTTTAAAAAAGATCAAAACCTTAAAAGGACCACAGCCCTGATGGTAGAATTTCAGGCCCTCTAGGAGGCTGAGGAGGTGCCCACCCTGCCTCCGGGGAAAGCCAGCCTGCTCCCTAAAATGCCCATCCTGAGCCATCCGGGGTCAGAAGGTTGTAGGGCAGGGGCCAAGGCCAACCTGGGCCAGCCTCTCCAGCCCCGAGCCGGCTTGCACCCGCACAAACCCACACTCATCTCTCCTTGATGGTGACATTGAAGGTGGCTTCCTGAGGCTGGACTGCCAGGGTGCCGGCCTTTGTCCAGCCAGGGATAAAAGGAAGAGTTGCCTGCTCTATTATTCTTTCTCCAAGCAGCAGGAGGAGCAGAGAGAGAGAGGGCGTGAGAGCACGCGCACATGCGTGAGAGACACATGCACGCACAGAGCATGGGGACAGGGAGCGGAATAGACAGACAGGCAGCTATAGATGCCCAGGAGACGGGGTTGCAGAGAAGAAGTGAGAGAGAGGAGGGAGATGGAGGAAGAAAGACAGAGTCAGAGGAAGAGGAAGGCAGAGAAACAGCCCAGAAGGAAGGGAGTGACCTGGAGGATCGGAAGAAGAAGAAAGACACCCCCTGGGGCAGAGGGAATAAAGCTGAGGTCGGGGTGCCCACAACTGTGCTGAATTCTCTCCCTCCTTCCCTCCCTCTCGCCCCTTGGGCTCCACCGTTCCTGAGCTCGGCTCCTTTCACCTCTCTCGTCCCCTGAAACCAGGGTCCTCCCCGACCTCCTTGAGTTTCCAAGTCCTGTTCCTCTGCCCTCTGAAACATCCCTCCAATCTGCCTCAGCCGTCCTGCCAGCAGTGCAGCCCAGGCTAGTGCGGCCTCTCACCTGGCCTCTGCAATCAGCTCACTCAGCACCGGGGCAGGGCCCCTCCCCACTCACACTTCCCTCAGCCTGGCATTCAGACACTTGGCCTGACCACAGTGGGACTTCCTCTTGTTCCCACAACAAGCCTTGCTCCTTCCTACCCCTGGGCCTTTGCACCTGCTGTAATGCCTGCCCAGAACCACCCTCCTTCAATGCTTTGGAGTAAAACTCTTATCTGCGCAGCCCCTGCCCTCCCTCCAAGCCTTTATGTGGTCACTGGTCACACTACTGTGGGAAGCCTTCTCCAACCCTCCCACACCAGAAACAATGGTTTTCTCTTCTACTCCACTTACCCCGGGTTGTCTAAACATGGCTGTTCCCCACGGGCTGGGTTTTGTCATCACTGTATGTCCAACACCTTGCACATAGTAGGTGGTCAGTAAATGTCACTGAGCACTCATCGGGCGTGACCGATGGATGGCATGCTGCATCACCTTGCATGACCTCAAGTTCTGCATCAGTAAAATAGACCTGGAAATGACTGCTCAGAGCACTGGCACTCAAGAAATGCACTCAGCAAATATTGAGCACTTACTGCATGCCAGGTAGTGCATGGTGGATGTGGTGAGGCACCTAGGAGATGATGTGCCACTGGTCAAACAGCAGTCATATGTGCAGGGGGCAGTGGTGGAGGGTGGGGGGCTTCTGGTGTCTCTGCCTGGGGTGGGGGTTTGGACAGTCCCCTGCTGCAGTTCCTCCGTCTGACATTCACACTGGAATAAACCCACTGTTGCTCCGTCCCCGCCCTTGCTGGTTGTAGACTGCTGGGGTACCGGCAGCCCTTTCCAGATGTGCCCAGACTGGATTCTTCAAGCTCCATCCAGAAGCTTCTAGGTCAGGGACGCCTGGGTGGCTCAGAGGTTAAGCGTCTACCTTCAGCACAGGGTGTGATCCTGAAATCCCGGGATTAAGTCCCACATCGGGCTCCCTGCATGGAGCCTGCTTCTCCCTCTGCCTGTGTCTCTGCCCCTCTCTGTCTCTCATGAATAAATACATAAAATCTTAAAAAACAAAAACAAAAACAAACCAGAAGCTTCTAGGGCATCAAATGGTCTTCTCTGGATGAGAGTCAGGGACCTCCCGCCTGGCAACAACCTGAGGATCCTGTGTTCTGTCCCCTTTCCCTCTCTCTGACTCCAGCTTCCTTCCTGGGCAGGTGGGAGAAGGATAGAAGGATCTCTCTCTCTCTCTCTCTCTCTCTCTCTCACACACACACACACACACACACACACACACGCTGGCATGGCATTCTGCCTCTGCTCATTAGCTGAGTGACCCTGGATAATTTACTTAATTTCTCTGGATGCTGGTTCTCCCGTCTATAAAATGAGCTTCGTGGTACCTCTCACCCAGAACTGTTGCCAGGATCAAATGGGCTAACGGTGTAAATTAGGTACCTGTGGATGGGGAGGGAGGGTGCCCTTGCTCCCTACTTGGGTAAGACCTCATCTGTCCTGACTGGTCAGGATTTCTGTGGCCACAGCGCCCCTGGGGGGGATGCTAAGGTCCCCCTGGGCCTCTCTGACTTTGACCTTTGCTCCTGCCAGCTTAGTCCAGTTGGGGGGATGGATTGGCTGGTCCCAGGGCTGGTTGTCCCTGTCAGCAACTTTCTTGACATCCACACACAGGACACTCACTTGCACCAGGCCCGTGTGTGTGTGTGTGTGTGTGTGTGTGTGTGTGGTATGTGTGTCTAGTTGACTTTCCAGGGGCTTCCAGGGAGAGGGGAACCGGTGCTACAGCCATGCAAGCTACTCGCTTCAGAGTCCTTCACCCCTCTCTGGGGTGCTTCCCCAGGACTCCCCCTTGGTGTGACCCCGCCTCCATCCATTTTGCAGTCTCTCCTCCCCTCTCCCTTCACTGTCCACACTTCCCCTCTGAAACTCCCATTCTTTTTCCTCGGCCCATCCAGCCACGACCCCTAGATTGGGCTCTTGGGCTCTTAGAACCCAATCCCCTCTGCAACCCCTCGGCCCACCCTCCAAGTCCCCTCCCTGTTTCACCCATAGTCAGCTTTTCCAGAGCTTTCATCTCATAACATCCTCCGGCCTTGGCACAGGCCCAGTACCCAGTGGGTGCTTAATAAAGGCTTTCGGGATGTTGAGGTTCATTTTCTGCCATTGGTTTTCTCCTATCACGGTGGGCTGCTCCTGGGGCCTGGTCCTTAGGTGTCCAGGTTGCTGCTTGGCCTCTGAGAGCAGTCCCTTCCATGCCCCAGGGGTCAGACTGTGCTCTAAAGGGGTACAGAGTGGCCTATGTGAGGGTACCACTGGCCGGATCCCTTTCTACTCTGATAGGTGAGGCCACTCAACCGGTTTGGAATCCTGGACACTTCCACTCTTAGAATTTTTGAATCTTAGAATTCAGAATCCTAGTTAAGAGCAGATTCTGGAGGCAAATGCCCTGATTTCAAATGCCAGCTCTCCTGTGTATCAGCTGTGTGATCTTGAGCAAGTTACCTGACTTCTCTGTGCCGATGCTCCTCATCTGTAAAACAGCAGTGACGATTAAAAAGATTGTGGAAAGGATTAAATTCGTCAAAATTTGTCAAGGGCTTAAACCAGGACCTGGTGCAGATCAATGCTTTGTGTTTGGGAAACAAATCAGTGTCGATTTTGAGGATTGGCATCTTTGTCTCTGTGTGTTTAGGATCTTTATCCTGGAAGGGACCTCATCTCGTGTTCTGCAGCAGGAATTCTGCACCAGTTTTCTTCTGCCCTAGCTTGCTTATCCCCCTTAATAGATTCGTCCTACCCTTCTAGCTACTCCAATTGCTGGAAAGTTCTCCCAGGGACAGAAGGGAGCCCGGGCTGCTCTGGGAGTAGCGAGTGAGGGCCTGGTTGGGTTTGGGTGCTCGCGAGAGGGGACAGGGAGCCTGGCCCAGCTGTCAGCTCAGGTGGGTGCACTAAGGACTCCAGGCCGGGGTCCACGCCACTGTCCTCCTGGCAGGCCGCTGCTCCCAGGGCACGGCGGGGCCTAATGAGTGAGTGAGGCTGCTGCAGCCTTCTGCAAATACCAGACACAATATAAATAGCAATAATGAATAAATGAAGCTCTCGCTGCCAGCGAGGGCCTCCGGGAGGGACTGCCACAGCCTGGCCTTTGGCCCGGGCCTGGAGTTGCAATCCCATCTGCCAGCAGGATTGAGGGTCGCCTCTTTGTCCCCACTTCTTCTATGACCTTTAATCTGTCTGCAGCCTCCCGTGCATGGAACCCACCACCATGCTGAGGGCAGAAGGATGAAAGAATGGACAATGAAGGCAGAAAGTATTTAGGGTAGACATTAAGCAGAACTTCTCGCCAGTGTGTGGATGCTTGAGGGTGGCTGGGGAAGGGGTGTCAGTCCTCCAAGGATGAGGAGCGCACTAGAATCATGGAAGGAGTCAGTTTCTCCTTAAATATGAAAAAGAACTTTGAAGGATCAGAGGTGCTCGGAGAGCAAAGCAGCTGCCCAGGGAAGTAGTGAGATCAGTGTCACCCCAGGCATGCGAGCAGGGGCTGGGCGGCCGCTTTGGGAGGTGGAGCTGAAAAGACTCAGTCCTGGGAATTCACTATCTGGCGGCTTACTCAAGGTCCTGTCCAGTCTTTTGAACTTTAGGAAAATGCTGCCAGAGGACAATGGAGAGAAAGCGAGCCCTGTTCGGGAGCTTCTCCCTGACTTGCTGTCTGATTGCTGTCACTGTCCCGGGCCTAGGGCTTTCTAGCTGAGCACTCGGTGGGTCAGGGCCAGAGTGCCTGCCCCGGCCACCTGATTTCTCACCTCCGTGCCTTTGCTTGTGTCCTTTCTTCCTCCTTGAAGCCGTTTCTCTGCCCATCACCTCTCTTATCTCAGTCCCATGTGAGCACTCGAGGCACAGTGTGAGCCTCCTGCCCTTGGTGAGGTTGTCGCTTGAAGACCCCTGATCTGAAGGCCACTCCATTCTGACATAAATCCACCTCACAAGGGGACACCCTCTGTCCCGCTTACTCCATGCCTACAACACCTTTCATTGTGGTCCAGTGACAAAGTTTTGTCTTGTCTCCCTGGATGGATGAAAGGGTAGGAAGGGATGAATGTTTGTGAAGCACCTACTAGATGCCAGGGATGGTGCTAAGCCCTTTAGGGACTGTTCACATTCTGCTAAGTGTGAACTTTTAGCTCCATTTCACAGATGAGGAACCTGAGGCTCAGAGATTTTAAGGGGCTTTCTCAGTCAGGAAGCCACAGAGCTGGGATCAAATCTGAGTCCCTGTTCGTCCACAGCTCTGCCCACCTGCCAGGCCAGGTGGCCCCAAGGCAGGCCTCAATATCCTCAGGATTAGCTCCCCCCAACCGCAGCCACCCCCCCCCCCCAATTTTCCAAGGAGATGAGGTTGGGATGGAGAGGGCTGAGCTGAGTGCGTCCTATCCATCAGGCTCCTGTGGCCCAGGCTGCCCAGGGGAAGTGGAGAGGCTAGGGGCATTTGAAGCTGGAGAAAGAAGCATCAGTTTTACTTGGGAGGCCTCCAGGAAGCCTTCCTGGAGGAGGTGGCCTTTCAGTCAAGCCCTAAAGGTTGGGAAACAGCACAGATGCGGGGGAGAAGCGAGAGGAGAGAAGCTGCCCGAAGCTGCCCGGGCCCTAGAGCCGCCTTTGGAGCCCAGTGGCAGCCTGCTCCACCATTTCCGAGCCGTGGCCTCAGCTGGGCAGCGCCCCTCCTGGGCGGTGGAGCCCCCCCCCCCCCATCTCACAGTACCTGGGTGAGAATCCAAAGTGTTACGCGCGGAGCAGGCACCTGGGACCCGAGGGTGGTCGGTCATGGGGTCCCTCCCTCCTTGCGCATGACGCAGCCCCTGGAGAGGACCCTCCCCCGGCGCGCCCCTGAATTGCGGGGAGAGGCGGCGAGGCCGGGGCTTCCTGCCCTCGGGGGCGGCGTGGGGGCTCAGCCGCCGCCGGAGCCTGTCTGTCGCCTCCCGCCTCCCCCCGGCGTCCCGCGCCTGCAGCTTTCCCCGAAGACATTTGGTGTCAGTATAAGGACGGCTTTGCCTCGCACGCGGCGCGGCTCGGTCTCGCCGCCGCCGCACGTCCCCGCACCGCCGGGCGCTCGGGCTCCTCCGCAGCCCCCGCCGCGCGCAGACCCCGCGCCTCGAGCCCGCGGCCGGAGGCGCGAGCCCAGCCGAGCCGGGACCGGCCCCGACCCCGCGCCGCCGCCGCCGCCGCGCGGTCCTCCCGGGCCCCCGCCCCGCCCCGCCCCGCCCCCGCCGGGTCCCGGCGCCCCCGCCCCCCGGCCCGGCCCCGGCCCCGGAGCGCCGCGCTCCCGCCCGCCCGCCGCCCGCCGCCCGCCGCGCGCTCCAACTCCCGCGCCGTCCGCCGCTCGTCCGCGCCGCCGGCTCCGCGCCGCTGCCCCAGGCTCGCCGCCCTCCCGCCATGGCCCGGGCCCCGGGGCCCGCCGCCCCCCGCCCGCCGCCCCGCGCGCCCCAGGGGCTCAGCTGATCCTGAACCGGCGGGGGGCGGCGGCGGCTGGCGGGGCCGGGGTCCCTGCCTCTCCGGCTGCGGGGCACGCGGCGTCCCCGCGCCTCCACCCGGACGACCCCTGCTGCCCTGCCGGGTCCATGCGCAGGTAGGTGGGGGCGGGGGCTCCGCTCCGAGGCCGGTTCTTAGCGCGTCGGGTCTGTGGCTCTGAGGCGTTTGTTTGTTTGCTTCTGGGACCGATTCCCCACCCCCGCCCCCCGCCCCCGCGCCCCGCGGCCCCGACACACGCGTGCCCAGCGGGTCGGCCCCTCCCGTGCTGTCGGGCAGGTGCCTCGGGAGGAAGGACGGGAAACTTTGACCGGTCCCTTCTCCAAGGCCACGAAAGTTCTCTCGGTGCCGACGCCGAAGCCGCGAGCCGGCGCCGCAGAAATGGATTCAACAAGTCAGGCTGCCGGCGGGGGTCCGGGCTGGGTCCGGGCTGGGTCCGGGCTGGGTCCGGCCGTCCCGCCGCCCCGCGGTCCCGCCGCTGCTGCGGCTCTGCGGCCACCGGCCCAGGGCGGTGTCGGCGTCCAGAGGGCTGCGCCGGGCGGGCTGGCGGAGGGACGGTAGCAGCGGGGGATTGGATGGGGGAAGCCGGCGGCCCAACTTTCCTGGAGGCAGAGGTGGTGGTGGGCCGGCGGGTCAGCACCTGGGGGGACTCAAGGCTTCACTGCAGGAAGCCAGGCCGGGGGCTGGAGCGGGACTCTAGGGGGTAAAAGAAATCCTCGGCAGGTTGGGGCTGGTTATATAATGAGTGTTTATGATGATTGGGTTTTAATTGTCTGCTGGGTGGTGTGTCGGGGGATGTGGGGGGCAAGAGGCTTTGGCAGGGGGTGGGCAGGCCTCTTGGGGGGGGAGCATATGCCCGGGGAGGGGGCTTTTGGATGGGCCCAGGCTGAGGTATCAGTGAGCCGCTCTGCTTGTGTCTTTCTCCTCCTTTCGGGGTCCTGGGGGGCTCTAAGCCGGGCATGAGGCTGGCATGTGGGGAGACCTCTGAGCCATATCCTGGCTGTGTGAGTCTGTGTTCTGGGTCCAGGTGTGTGTGTGTGTGAGAGAGAGAGAGAATGAGAGGGACAGAGAGAAAGCTTGCTTGCGTCTGTGCCTGTATGGTGTGATGGGGTCTGACACGCCATGTGAGGAATGTCCTAGGGCTGGAGTGCTCAGGTTGGCCTGAGCAGGGAGCGGGGCTGTCCTTCTGTCTCTCACGGTCCTGAGGATTCACCCAGCAGATACTGGCGCCACCTGGGAGCCGGGATGCTGTGCAGATAGGGATGTGGGGCCATGGGCTGGGCCCGCAGGAAAGGGTCTGGCCCAGGAGTTCAGGCCTGCTTCCCGAGGCTGCAATCCTCAGGCCCTGCCCACACTGTCAAGTCACCTCTTGGATCAATATTTCTCCTCAGCCCCAAGGACTGGCTTTGGAAACTCGTCCACCCTTCAGGATAAACTTTTTGTTCAGACTACAGGACCTGGGCTGGGCTGGGGACAGGGTGGGGAGTCCGGCTACCTTCCTGTCCCCTTCCTGCCTCCACCATCCAGGCTGAGCCAGAGGGAGGGGATGCCAGTGGGTGACAGGGTAGGGCGACACAGAGTAGGGACCAATTCTGAGGCTGCAGTCGGGGGAGGAAGAGGAAGAGGGAGGAGCACATCCTGGGGGGGTGGTGCTGAGCCGTCTGGCACCAAATTCATGAGGCCCCGGGCACACATGCCCCAGAGAGCCTGAGCCCCACACCGAGTCCCTGCACTCTCTTGCTGGCTGCTCAGAGCCTGCCCCTGGGCACCCCGAGGGGCAGCTTTGGGGAGGGGCTAGAGGGTTGGCAGGAGGCCCCTCCTGGGTCCTTCCCACCCATTCTAGGTGCTTCTGAGAGGGCATCTTCTAGGCCCACCAGGGGGCACCAGGCAGCAGTTCCCCAGTCCAGGTGCCCTGACTCCCCTTGACCTTGGGTGGGCATGTGGGGGCAGAGGTGGCTGTGAGAACTGCTCCTCTCTCAGCCTCCATCATGGGCTCCAGACGGACTCCTCCAGGGAGCCCACAGCCAAGCGGGGAGCAGTTTGGGGACAGCTGTGACTGCAGCTCCTCTGCCTCCTGTACCGGATCCACACCCTGAGTGCAGGGCGTCACCACCTGTGACTCCCCCAGGCCCCTTCATCATGCCGCCTCCACTGCCATCTCTGCCACCCTCACCCCGTGCCCTGCACCCCAAGTGGGACTCCCCTGGGGCTCAGCCCTCCCGGGAAAGTCTGTTTCTGGACACCACTTGGGTTCTCCCCCACCCTGGAAGAGCTCCCGCCCCCAGGCAGCTTCTGAATGCTTGCCAAGGTGACAAAGCAGGCTCTCGTGGGGCTCCTGGATTCCCGGCCGCCTCCCCCTCTGCCCGCTTGTTCTCCGAGTGCCCAGCCCCCAGCTCAGGGTGCTCAGACACTACCACAGCGTCTGGAAGGAGGGGATGCCAGGCTGGGTGTGGGGGTCCAGGGAGCCGCCGGCAGGCTGTAGGGAGAGCAGGGTCCTCCTGCGCTCTTCTCCATCTCCTTTCCTCCTCCCTGCTTCCTTTCTTGTCCTTCCTTCGCCGCTGCTCCTTTCTGACCCCTCTCCTCCCTCCAGTTCTTTTCTGCAGAATGTTTTCTTCAAGCATGTTCCCAGGATCTGCTCCTGCCTTGTTCCCTCAACCCTGTGTCCACCGTCCAGGGCGCCCTGGGTGTGCGGTCGGTGTGTCCGTGCCCCGGGATCCACCGTCTGTGGCTCTCGGTAGAGGGTGTGTGTGTGTGGGTGTGTGTGCATCTGTAGGTCCGTGGGTCCAAGGATCTGCAGATCTGTGGGTGTACGTGTCTGTGCATCTGTGATGTGTGGAGCCTTGGATCCATGGGTCTGTAGGTCCGTGGGCCTGTGGATGCTGATATCCAGGAAGATGTGGGCTCAGTCTCTCCCCCTCATGGCTGCCAGTCTGAGGAAGGAAGAAAACAAAGCCGATTCCCTTTTCTCTCTCTCCTGTATTTATGAAGCACCTACTATGTGCCAACCCCTGTTCTGGTTGCTGGGGGACACAGCGGTGAACAACAGGGAGCAGATAACATCTGCCCCAGTGCCCCTGGGGTGGGGGGCCCAGGGCCTCCTCTGGGCCAGGTGCTGTGTGGGCACATGGATGCAGGGCCTGGCTTTCTCTTGTGCCCTTGGCCGGGAGACCGGGACTCTGCTTGGTGTGTAGGCGACGCAGCCTGGGGAGGGCTTGAAGGCACAAGGTGTTTGGATGTCCTCGAACGGGAGTGAGGGGCTTTGGGGGCTCGTTGAGCAGGACCGGATAAGAGGGGGGTGGTTTCTCCAGGATGGAGGCCAGGGTCTTTCAGGGCTGGAAGTCAGCGCCGACGTAGCCCTGCCTCACAGACCTCTCCCTTCATGTCAGAGCCCTACCTCTGCCAGTTGCCCCCTTTTCTGTACTCTGGCCATGGTGGTCTCACTGGTGATGCATTTTGAGAATAGGGTCAGGCTTTCCTCTCTCCTCTTCATTGACTGCCGGTCCTGATGAGCAGGGCGGGCCACAGGCAGCTCTCTGTCGGTCCAGGGACGGAGGCCTTCTCCCCGGGATCCCTCAGCTCTTGTCCTAGTGGGGAGGAGAGACAAGAGCAAGTTCATGATCATGGGCATGGCCCAGAGGAGCAAGGCCTGGGGGAGAGTCAGCTTCTTGTACAAGTGGGACCATTCCTTTCACCTTAAAGGATTTCTGTGAGGCTTAGAAGTGTCTCTGCAGGGCCTAGCATGGGGCCTGGTACAGAGAACTGAAACTGTTTTGCCTTCATGAAGGTACTTTCCAGTTCTCTCCCCCCGTTTGCTATCCCGTTAGTGAGGTAGACAAGGAATCCCGTTCTGCATTTTATACACGAGGATGTGAAGCTTGATGAGGCGGTGTGGTGCAGCGAGAGTGGCGCTGGGCCCCGAGCCCGGGCACTGAGACTCCTGATCCAGTGCTCTTCCTTCTAGAATGACCTCCCTCCCTCCAGGGACCCCATTCACTCTCATTTTTTAGCTGAAGTAAGACCCAAGGCCCTCATTACTGCAGAATGAGTAAAAATGATCAGCAGAGTCGCCTGCTGGGAAATGTTCAAACACACTGATGGAGACTCTAATACAGTCTCGCTGGCTGGCACTAGTCATAAGGCTGAGAGCTGACAGTGACAATGTCTAGTGACAGACATGTGGACAGGTAATGGGGGTGGGTGTGCTGCGGTGGCCTGTCTACCGCCCGATCTGGATGACCCTTTAACTGGCAACAAGGATTTGGGTCTTCCAGATCCAACGCTTAGCTCTTTCAAGTAGCTAAGTAGCTCTTGACCCTGGGAAAATCCCTTAACCTTTTTTTTTTTTTCCCTTAACCTTTCTGGGCCTCAGTTTACCTACCTATAAAGCGGAGAGAGCAAAAACACTTTGCTGGATTTTTTTTTTTTTTAAGATTTTATTTATTTATTCATGAGAGACACACAGAGAGGCAGAGATGCAGGCAGAGGGAGAAGCAGGCTCCCTGCGGGGAGCCCGATGTGGGACCCCAGGATCACGCCCTGAGCCAAAGGCAGACACGCTTAACCGCTAGGCCACCCGGGCATCCCTGCTTTGCTGGATTGTAAAGAGCTGCCTGGCACGTAGTAAGTGCTCAACTAATAATGTTGTCTCTGACTCTTGTTAGCCACCACGGGAGGGGGTTCCGAGCCAATTCATTGAACACTGTGAAGCTGGGAGCGGGGTTGGCTGTTGATTTTGGTGACAGGCCTAAGATGACTGCAGTGTGTGCAGGCAGAGAGGGCAAGTTCTGTGTCAGGTCATGCATCCGGGGCCATCTTTGAGCCATTCATCTTTAGGCTACAGGAGCCTTTGAAGAGGATCTGAGGGGGCCAGTAGACCGCATACACTGTAGATGCTGCAGTCTGACTGGGTTGGCAGCCAGGCTCTGGGGCTCCCCGGCTACAACAAAAGACGACTCCACTGCAGAATCAGGCAGGTGACCTCTCTGCTCTTCTCTGGACTATTTGGTGCCAATCTGGTCCTGCCCTTTTGCAGGAAAGTAAGCAAACTTGAGTGTGACTGGGGACGGGTCCCAAAGAGTAGATGATCTGGAAATGTCGCCCAAGGAGTGGTTGAGGGAGCTGGTGACAAGAGGCCCTGGGGCAGATGAGGCTCCGGGGTGGGCGGGCTGTCGTCATGCATCTGCAGGGCTGTCATGCAGAAGAGGGAGCAGACAGAGGGTTCCAGGGGCTCTGGGATGCCGGCTGAAAGATTCTGGGAGGCGCATTTCCCACAGCCCCATAAAGACCTTTCTACAGGCCGCCAGATGCCGGCTCTGCACTGGCGAGCATGAGTGTGTGTGAGTGTGTGTGTGAATATGAGTGTGTGAGGTGCGTGTTTGGGTCTGTGTGAGTACACGCGGTGTGTGTGAGTGTGAGAGTACATGCCTGGTTGTGTACATCTGTGAGTGCGCGAATGGATGTGTGTGTGTGAGTACGCGCGCGTGTGTGTGTGATCTTTGTGCTGATGAGCATGTGGTGACCAACTACGCCCCTTTGGGGATCCCATTCTTTTCAGAGACTCCTGTGTGGAGCTCTGAGGTCATAGGAGTCTAAAACCAGCCGCTGTGTTTCTGGGGCTTCTGAGTTCCGGGATTCTGGAATTCCACGGCTGACCCACTGACAAGCACAGGAGACCGTCACAGGGCCTACCACGTGCTGGCTCGGTGTCTGGTGGTGCAGCCAGGTGCTCACAGTGTCGCCCCAGCTCGTCCTCCCAGTGGTCCCGCCATGGAAGAGTTGTCACCATCACTTTGTAGTCAGGATCACTGAGGGCCACTGCCGGGCTGAGTGGTGTGCCAAGGTGGATTGGTGTCAGAGCTGGGACTCTGGCACAGTCTTGGCTTCTGGCGTGTGCTCTGAAATACCATGCTATAGAATCTGAGGTTATTGTAGCTAATATTGTGAGCTTCTAAGGTTCTGGATGATTCTAAGATACTCTGATTCTGAGATTCCTAGAATCTGGTATTCCCAGAATGAATTTGTTGCTTATTGTCCTAGCTACGACATTAGCTGATGTGTTGATGTGTGGTCATTGATAAAGGAATAAACAAGTTGTCTGCCTGTGTGTGCCCGTGAACACACAAACACACACACACACACAAGTGCATGCATATGCGTGTATACACACGTGCTCACGCGTGTGCACGTGCACACATCGCCTGGGGTGACCAGGCTAAGCCTCCTGTCTTTCTCCACCAGCGCTCTGAGCTCTGCAGACAAAAGGCCTCTCCTCACCATACTCCAAGGGCTCTGGAAGATTCTGGGAGCCAGATTTCCCCACAGACTTGGGAAGACTTGCAGGGTCTTCGTCCACACTGGGGCTCTTGGCTGCACAAGCAGCCACATGGGTACTGTCTGCGGACTTAGCTTGGGAAGGAAGGCCTGGTTCCAGGACACCTTTTCCTGTCCCAGGGTGGTGTCTGTTAATGTTCAGTGCTTAGGTTCGGGAGTGGGAGTTGACTCTGCTCTATACCAGCTGAGTGAGAATGGGCCTTGCTGAACTTCTCTGGGTCCCAGTTTCTTTCTTCATAAAGTAGAAATAAGGATGGTTTGTACCTTAGCGTTCTGGGGTAGAAATGGACATAAATGATGCATGGTGGTGAGGGTGGTGATGGTGGTGATGATGGTGATAAAGGTGATGGTGATGATGGTGGTGGTGGTGATGATGGTGATACGGGTGATGGTGATGATGGTGGTGGTGATGGTGGTGGTGGTGGTGATGATGATGATAAGGGTGGTGGTGGTGAGGGTGGTGAGGGTGGTGAGGGTGGTGGTGGTGATGGTGATGGTGATGATGATGATGGTGGTGGTGGTGTTGATGGTGATAATGGTGATAGTTATGATGATAAGGGTGATGGTGGTGATGATGATAGTGATAGTGGTGATGGTGGTGATGGTGATGATGTTGATAATGGTGATGGTGATGATGGAGATGGTGATGGTGGTAGTGGTGATGGTAGTGATGGTAGTTATGGCAGAGAGAGATCTGGGATGGCAGCCCCTGGGGATGTCACAGCTGGCCTCATGTATGCTTGGACATCTACCTTCATGGGTCTTAGAGAGCCTTCCCATCCACATCATGTGGGACCTGCTGATGCAGCAGAAAGAGGGCTGAACTTTATGAAGAGAAAGGCTGAGGCTCCAAGAGGCTGGTGGAGTCAGGGGTGCAGAGTGTGAGTTCCAGTCACAGTGAGGTTCTGCTCCTGCCTCTGCACTTGCTCACGGAGACCAGTCCAGTTACCACCCCGTAGCCTGGTGGCCCCACTCTTGGAATACTTACAAGGAGGAGGCTCAGGATGTGGAGGCTGCTCAGACTCTGGGGCCAGAGGGACCTGAGTTTGAGTCCATCAATGCTGTCACCTAAAGCCAGTCTTCTCATCCCCATGAGGCTCCATTTTCAGACAGGTTGGAGCCCCGGGGAGCCCAGCTGCCAACCTCTCAAGAGCTTCCTGCCATAGGCAGCTGGGCGGCTGGGGACCAGAACAGGGCTTCAGGGCACAGGCCAGAGGGAATTGGGACTAAAGGAAGCAGAGAGAGTGGCACCCTGAGTGGGCCCTGGGGAGCAGGTCAGAGGGTGGAGGTTGGGTGGGCACTGGGGAGCAGGTCAGAGGGTTGAGGCTGAGTGGGCACTGGGGGGCAGGTCAGAGGGTTGAGGCTGAGTGGGCACTGGGAAGCAGGTCAGAGAGTGGAGGCTGGGTGGGCACTGGGGGTCAGGTCAGAGGGTGGAGGTTGGGTGGGCATTGGGGAGCTGGTCAGAGGGTGGAGGCTGAGTGGGCACTGGGAGCAGGTCAGAGGGTGAAGGCTGGTGGGCACTGGGAACAGGTCAGAGGGTGGAGGCTGAGTGGGAACTGGGAGCAGGTTGGAGGGTGAAGGCTGGTGGGCACTGGGAAGCAGGTCAGAGGGTGGAGGCTGAGTGGGCACTGGGAAGCAGGTCAGAGGGTGGAGGCTGGTGGGCACTGGGGAATGGGTTGGGGTGGTGGCCTGGGCAGTAGTGGCCTCTAGGAGTCCTGCAGTGAGGTGGGAGAGGTGTGAGGACAGAAGACCACACAGTGTGACAGCCTTCCACAAGGCCAAGTGAGGCAAAAAGCAAGTTAGGACGGAGTGGACATGGCTGAGAGCAAGGGGGGGCGGGCATCTGCTGTTCTAGAGGCCGCGGCGCTCTTTGAACCCATGTGGCTGCGGGAAGGGGTTTGGAGGTGCCAGGTGGGGTGGCATCGGGACCAACCCAGGGCCAGGCTTTTTTCCTCTAAAATATGTCTCCAATCCACCCCATTCTTCCCACCTCCACCAGTATCCGGGCAGGGCCAGCCCATCCTTCCCACCTCCTTTTGGCCCTCCCTGCCCTACCCCTGCCCCTCCACTCACTCTCCCTTCCTCCTGCCCGGAGGAGGGATGGCTTAAAGGCACAGACCAGAGCACACCCCTCCCTGCCTAAAACGCTCCTGTGGCTTCCCGTTGCACTTGGGGAATACACTGCGAGCTCCTTCCGTGCACTCACCGCGGGCCCTGCCAGACACTCATTTCATCCCCTCCCAGGCTCT
Organism: Canis lupus dingo; assembly: GCF_003254725.2. Classification (NCBI taxonomy): domain Eukaryota; kingdom Metazoa; phylum Chordata; class Mammalia; order Carnivora; family Canidae; genus Canis; species Canis lupus. The sequence goes on along the minus strand of NC_064252.1, from coordinate 26,210,300 downwards.
GGGCTTGGCACACTGGCCTCATTCCTCTCCCCTAAATGCACCGAGCTCATTCCAGCCTCCATCTCTGCACATGCTGTTCCTTCTACCTGGAGTGCTCGTCCTACAGATCACACGTGGCCAGTGCCTTCTGGTTCCTGTTTTGATCTTCGGTGTCTCTCTCCCTCCAGGAGATGCTTTCCCCACTCCCACCTTTCTCCCTTGTTTGTTTACTTCCCAGCACGTTTTATTAACTTATTCAGTGAATATTGGTTGAGCACCTAGTGTGTTCCAGGCACTGTTCTAGGCACTGGGTGGGGGGCTGCAACGGTGAACGAGGTGGCCCGCAGTCCCCCGGCTCTCTTACAGCCTTCTTTCAGATTGGGCAGGCAGCCGCTAAGTCATAAAGATATAAATACATAAATTAAACGGCATGTTTGGTGGTGATAAGGGCTCTGGAACCCAGAGGGAGAGAAATTAATTGACTCGTGTGTCTCTCTCCCTTGCTGGGGCGTCAGCTGAACGGGGGCTGCTGCCAAGCTGCTGTCTTATTCACTGGCGTAGCTGCAGAGCCGGTGCAGCACCTGCACGTAGTAGGTGCTCAGGAAATGTTTCCTGGACAAATGAATCGTCAGGGCCTGGGGGAGCAGGGCGTGGGAGCTGGAGGAGAGAGTGTCCCAGGGAACGGGGTGACCGGAGGTGGAGGAGGCGGCCGGTCCTCTGGGGCCCCAGGACATCCAGCGCGGCTGAAGCAAGGGTCCGGCAGAGGGACGGTGGGCTCCAAGGCGGGCACGGCGGTGGGCAGACCCAGAGCCACCCTGGGGAGGCGGTGGGCAGACCCAGAGCCACCCTGGGGACGAGGTTTTGCAGCCCAGGGGTTGACACATGGCAGGCTGAGTCGCCTGAAAGCTTATGTAAGGCCCACGGCCGTTTTTCTGGAACTGGATGGAGCTTGGGAGGAAAACTCTGCGTCCCTGACCAGCCGGGTAAAGTGGCAGGAGGTGCCAACTCCCGCCTGTCGCCCCCGGGAGCCAGAGAAATGTCCAAACGCATCAGCTCTGGGCAGCTCAGCAGCCGCGGGCGGCAGCCCTCTGGGTGAGCACCAGGAGTGTAGTTTCCATCTCCAGCTCCCATCGCCCAGCCTGGCACGGTCGGGGTCCCAGGGCCCGGGCACCCTGGCACGTGACAATTCAGGGACCGGTGGCCTCTCGGATGAGGTGGTGAGGGGGCAGGCCCTGAGGAGTGGCTGTCTCCCTACCTGTCCGTGGGCCAGCCGTGTCGGGGCGCCAGGCTAGGCATGGTCAGCTGTCGGAGAATCGGGGGGCCAGTGCCGGGACTGTGGCATCTAAGCGTGCCCTAGTTCTACGCTTGGGGCAGTGTGAGGCCATGAGGTGCCACTTCCTTCTCTGGGTCTGTTTCTCCATCTGCGCAGCCGCGTTCCTGGAGTTGTTGGAAGGCTCAGGTGAGACCAGGATGCGCAAGTAACCCCTGAGCTGAAGTCGGGAGCAGCTATGTGGTTTGCAGGGCTCACTGCCCAGTGAAACGGGGCAGGGGGGGCTGATCAAACAGTTATTAAGAATTTCAGGTTGGTGACAACAGGGCATTAAACCCAGAGCGGGGCCCTTCTGAGCATGGAGTCCTGGGTGGCCGCCCAGGTCACATCCCAGGAAGCCAGCCCTGGGGGCGCTGTTGTCCCTCTGCTGTGACCAGGCTGTGTGTCTGTGCCGTCCCTTCTCTGGGCCTCAGTTTCTCTGGCTGTAAGGCAAAGAGCTTGGTGCGCAAGGTCCCTGCGTTGTCACTTTTGTGAGGTGGTGGGTGGGATCCTTGGGCTCCACTGTAGGTCCCAGCTCAGGTGTCACTGCCTCAGGGAAGCCTGCCTTGGTTCCCTCCAGGCTTGCCCAGCTGCCTTGGTGTCTGGCTCCGCAGCATGCCAACCTCTCGGTTGTTAACGCGTGTCATCCTGGCAGTGACGTCTGATGTACAGTAACTTCTCCTTTCTTCCTACAAATTTTCTTCTCTTCGGTGATGCAGTAAATATACAACCGTAGCCTCATTTAAAACAACAACAACAACTCAACTAATGTCACAACTCCATTCTAAGCGGGTCTTATTCTCACTCTTCATCTCCGCAAACTGTGGCTGAGCAGAGTTGACCAGACTTGCCCCAGGACCACTCTCTGGAAGTGGATTCTGACCCAGGTGCATCCGGGCCCTCAGCTCTTTTCTAATCCTCTTGGCAGAGTGACCCTGGGACCTGAGGCCACACTGTCTGGGCTGCGTTCCCTTGTGGGAGAAGGCGGGTTGCCAAGCCCCCCCTGCCACGCGCCCCCATCTTCCCCCCCAGGGCTCCCTGCTCAGCGCCGACATGGCTGAGAGCTCCCCGCCGCCCTCCTCCTCGTCTGCCACCGCCCCAGCAGCTGAGCCCGGAGTAACGGAGCAGCCGGGGCCCCAGAGCCCCCCTCCCTCCCCTCCAGGCCCGGAGGAGCCCCTGGATGGAGCCGATCCTGAAGTCCCTCACCCGGACCTGGCGCCGGTTGCCTTCTTCTGTCTGCGACAGACCACCAGCCCCCGGAACTGGTGCATCAAGATGGTGTGTAACCCATATCCTTTGTGTGGTGGGGCCAAGCTCTTCCCTGTTGGAGACCTGCTTGTCACACCTGCCTTTGGTTGGGAGCGAGCTCAGGTTGGTGGGTCTCGGGAGACATCGGGGCATGGAGGGCATCCTGCCGATGTGAACGTTCTGGAAGTCTTGATGACTGCAGGGCTTGGTCCAGTGCCCGGCTGGCTCAGAAAGTCCTTGGGTGTGAGCCCCAGGTCTCTTCCCCAGGGACCGGGAATGCAGAGTGAAGTCAGACCCTGGCCCATGACTCAGCTTCCTTCTCCCGTTTGACTGACGGTGGCCTCTGGGTTGATGAGAGCCTGATGGGTCCCCGTGAGCGTGGTCCCAGAGGCAGCGGCAAGCAGCCTCCTCACAGATCTTCCAGCCTCCACTTGCTGCCCCAAGCTCGTGTTGGCTCCTGCTAAAGTCCCTTTGCTGTTTCCCACTGTCCTGGAGGAGCAGAGCCAAGTCCTAACCCAGCCCCTCAGGCCACCTTACTTCTTACCCCTCTGCTTCCCCTGCCTTCTCCCGGGCCTCAGGGCCTTCTCACAGACTCTTTCTTTTGAAATGCTTTTCCTTTCCCTCTCCACCTGGCAAAATTCTTCACTACAACCTTCAGGTCACAGCGCATCACCTCCTCAGGGCTGCCTGCCGTGATTTCCCCCTCGGCCTCCCCACTTGTCACTCCCTAGCTGTGCCATTCTGAATGTAACATTTGCCTCCTCCAGGGTCCTGTCAGGGGAGCAGGACGGGGACCGAGCCTGTCTCGTTCCCTGCTGGACCCCAGCACCCCAGCATGGTGCCTGGCACACCGCGGGTGCTCCTTCTGGGTCGCTGGGTGCACATTGGCGAGGTCCGGGCCGAGTCCCCAGGAGTGAGCGGTGTTAGGTGGAGAGGGCGGTGGGGAGGAGGGTACATCGGGACCGAAGGCCTGGAGATGAGGGGAACCACGGCGGTTCGGTTTGTTGTGCTCGGAGTGGAGGACTGAGGGACAGTGTGGAGGGAGGAGGGGCGAGGGGAAAGGGGCGCTTGCAGGGCTGAGTGAGGAGCTGGCCTGCGTTCTCCGGGCAGCGGGAGCAGGCGAAGGTCACAGCACAGTTGTATGTGGAGCCATCAGTGTTGTAGAAGGACTGTCTCCGTGCAGTGTAGAAATAGATTGAGGGGTGAGCTGGGGGCTGGGGGCGGGGAGGAGGAGGTTCTGGGACCCGGACATGGTGGCCTCTGGGTTTTGGGCTCTCCCCAAGCAGAACAGAGGCTCTACTGGTGCTCGAGGCCACGCAGGGTGGCGTCTGAGCCCAACTCTGGACACCCGGGCCACCTGGGATGCAGGCCGGGGTAGGGAGGTGGCCCCCCAAGGAAGGCTGCTGACCTCCCTGCTGTGGAGGGGGCTGGGTGATGACCTTGGAAACCGGAGGGTCTCTGCTGGAGCAGGTGGAGTGTGGGTCCCGGTGCCCCTAGGTGGGTGGAGGGCCACAAGCCAGATGTTCCTTCTGTAGGACGGCTCAGGAGGTTTCAGGTATGTTAGAGGGTCTGCTCAATAACTCTGCTCCCCCAGTGCTCACTGACGTCAGCCCTGGGATCATGGAGCTGACAGCTAGCTGGTCTCCCCTGGGGAGCTCCCAGGAGTGGGGGATGCAGGCACCATCCATGGGGACAGTTTTAGTACAGTATGTTGGGGAACCCTTAGAGGCCTGTAGCATGGGGGCTGGGGGGTGGTCAGGCCAGGAAAAGAGAGACCACAGGAGCTTTGGGCCTCTGAGGGAGAGAAAGGCTTACTGGAGGACCAGGGAGATGATGGGACCATGTCACAGACACCTTGCCTGGGTGGGACAAGGGCTGATTCTGGCTCTGCCATTTGGGTGCTGTGTGACTTTGGGAAAGTTACTTTACCTCTCTGAGCCGCATATGGATTTAGACAGTCAAGACCGGGACTGGGCTGGAGGTAGAGGCATGGCTCAGATGACCTTGATCCAGGAGTGTGACCCATCTCACTGTCTGACACATCTGGCACATCTGGCTGGGCCAAAGCAGCACAAAGCTGGCCCAAATATCTTAGAAGCCCCTGGATGGAAAACACATCTGAGTCCTGTCTGCCATAAACTAGGTGTGTGACTTTGGGCAGTTCTTTCTCTCTGAGCCTCCGTGTCTCTACTGAAAAAGAAGGGTGTGGGTGAGATGGCCTCTTCTAACCTTGGGAGCCTGGGGTGCCAGCCACACTTGCCCTCACCCGTGACCTCAGGCACTCTGGGCCCTGGGCACCGAGCAGCCCACGGAGACCCCTCCAGGTTGCCACATTTCTGGCGTGTTGAGTAAACAGAGTCCCGGGGCCCTCTGGCATCTGTGTCCTCACCATCCCTCTGGGCTCCACCCTCAGTGCAGGTTGGGGGCCTGGGCTTGGGAGTCGCAGTGAGGCTGGCCCCAGGAGGGGAGGGGAGGAGTCCTGCTCCTGGGCAGAGCTGGACTTGGTCCTGTGTCTCGGGGAGGGCCCTGGGTCCAAGTGTGTGGGAGCCGCCTGGGGGAGGAGTGCTGCCTCCTTCAGGAGGGACTCCCCAACACTGGGAGCCGCTCAGAGCATTATTGGGCTCCCCAGGCCCTGTGACAGAGGCTGCCGAGGCTGGGGTGAAGGACACAGGTGGTTCAGGTCTCTGCCTCCTGGACCAAAGCTCTGATGACTCCAGAGTGGAGCAGCTTCAGAAGTGTCAACTTCTGGGAGCCTCAGACTTGAAGCTTCTGTGATTGAGTCGAAGGGTTTGGAGTGAGATTGAAGGCTCATTGACAATGAAATTCCAAGCCTCTGTGATTCAAAGCTTGTAAAGTTCTGTGTCTTTTTTATTTTTTTTTTAGTTCTGTGTTTTAAAGAGGGCGTGAGTCTAAGATTTGGTGGCCGTGGTGGTATGTGTTTGGAAGTCCAAGGCCCTGAGATTCTAGGCTTTGTGAATAGGATTGTTCAGCTGAGTCGGCTGATGGGAGAGAGGCCAAGGCAGGTTTCTGCAAATGCAGGCCCAGGAGACCTTGGCATCAGCAGGGAGGGGCCCTGGAGCACAGACTTGACCGTGGGTACATTCAGGGTGGGCTTTAGGGTCTTGGTGTGTGTGTTGCAGAAGGTGTCTTTTTTATTTTTTTAAGATTTTATTTATTTATTCATGACACACACACACACACACACACACACACACACACACACACACACAGATGGAGACACAGGCAGAGGGAGAAGCAGGTTCCCTGCAAGGAGCCTGATGGGGACTCGATCCCAGGACTTCAGGATCATGGCCTCAGCCAAAAGCATATGCTCAACTGCTAAGACACCCAGGTGCCCCTAGGGGTGTCTTTGATCAGGCACTGAGGGCTCTAGGACTCGCTCCTGGCTGGAATCCTCCCTTCCTCCCCTCTTTCTTGGGGAGGAGCTCTGGGAAGGGGCCGTGCTTAACCAGGTGCTCCTTGGTGGGGGGCACTGTTGGCATATTGGCTGTGACAGTATTTTGTGATCCAGACTGTCTTGCATATTATAGGGTATTTGGTGTTCTTGGCCCCTAAATATTAGTAGGTAGTGGCCCCTAATCATTGTGACAACCCCAAATGACCTTTCACATCTCCAGACTCTGCACCATTCTGCTTCCCAAAGGAATGATGGACATGTAGGCGTCAGGGTCAGGCTAGCAGGAACAGCTATCAGGACCGGCAGGCAGGCCTGGGACTGGGGCAGGGCAGGGTGGCAGGGTCTGCTCAGAAAGACTGTCCCGAGCACTAGTGTTCCTGGTGCTTGAGGGGCGCTGGCTCAGAGCCAGCGGTCCTTTGAAACCTGGTGTTCCCTGACTCAGCTCCTCACCCAGCCCAGAGCCCGACCCTGAATTGCCTCCTGACTCACTGGAGAGCCAGAAGAGGCCACTGGGTCTGAGCCCGGCGGGAAGGGGCGCTCACCCACATGTCAGCACCGCTCCCTGCCAGGCTGGGCCTTGAGCATGCATCGTAGGCCAGGGTTTCAGCTGGGAAGTCTCCGCATCTGAAATGTCGAGGGGTTGGCTGTGCTGTTCGACTCATGGGTAGGTGGCATGTGGCGTGTGGAAACTGCTGGGGACCTGAGTCAGACAGACCCAGGGGCTCATTCTGCCTTTTATTTGCTCTGTGAAGATGGGCCAGCTTTTTTTTTTTTTTTTTTTTTTAAAGATTTTATTTGTCTGTTTATTTGAGAGAGTGAGAGAGAGCTGGCGAGCACAAGCAGGGCCAAAGGGCAGAGGGAGAGGGAGAGGGGGAAGCAGACTCCCCGTTGAGCGTGACACAGGGCTCATGCTTGATCCCAGGACTCCGGGATCATGGCCTGAGCTGAAGGCAAATACCCGGGCGCCCCCATGGGCCAGTTTTTTAAACCTTTCTAAGCTCCATTTTCCCTGCTGTCAAATGGGGGTGGTTGCACCTCCTTCCTAGAAGTGTGCTGAAGACCAAAGGAGTCCACAAGGCGTATGTGAAAATGGAGTTCTGGGGACTCCTGGGTGGCTCAGAGGTTGAGCATCTGCCTTCAGCTCAGGGCATGATCCCAGGGTCCTGGGATCGAGTCCTGCATCGGGCTCCCAACACAGGGAGCCTGCTTCTCCCTCCACCTCTGCCTCTGCTTCTGGGTGTGTGTCTCTCATGAATAAATAAATAAAATCTTAGAAAAAAAAAAAGAAAAAGAAAATAGAGTTCCGGAGACTAAGAACACTGCCGCGCATGTGGTCATCACTCCTGTTAACTGTGCTCAAAGGTGACCGGGGCCCTCACGTAGAAGGGAGCAAAGCCTTCGCTCGGGATAGAGCCAGTGAGACGTCAGGCATCAAGCCTTTAGATAGAACGTCACGCCTTCAGAGGATATTGTTTTCAGGGAAAATCAGACTCGAGCTGTGTTACTTTGGGAAATCTGTGCCGGTTCCGCCGCTAGTACTCCCGGCCCCATCCGTGCAGGCACCGGTCACCGGTGGGCCACGCGGACTGCAGCCCGGCACCCCTGGTGGCGTGACCCGCCAGCTGGACACCTCCCTATTTAGGAGGCTGCCCGGCTGCATGTGGGAGGAGGGCCAGTGGTGGGTGTCCTGCTCTAGTTTGCCCTCCCAGCTCTGGGTTCCCAGCCCTATCATGGATGGTTACAGATGATTCGAGAAGCCTTCTTTTTTTGAGAAGACGCCTTTGAAGCACCCAGCACTGTGCCCAGCACAGAGGAGGTGCTCGGGGTGAGGGTAAGGACTGGCGCTCCCGGTGCTCAACTGCATTCGCTTTGCTGCATTGACACCTGTGGCCCCCCCCCAGACGTGCCGTCACGGCCTCATTTTGCACATGGGGAAGGCGAGGCTCAGAGAGGTCGAGAAACTTATTGCGTGTCGCACAGCCAGGAGGTAGTAGAGCTGGGAGGAAAACCTCGATTTCTCTGAATCCCCAGCCTCAGCTTTTATCCAGGACACCGCGGCCACCTGCCGAGTCTGGAGGAGCGCCCGGCTCTCCACGCTCCACCCAGGGCCCAGGGCGGGGAGATTTGCTATCGTAGTTGCAGGTGGCAGCGGGGAGGGTCTCCCCGGGTTTGGGCAGCCGCCTCTGTGGTGCCCTGGGGCCGTCCCCTGAGGGGTGTGCAGCCCCCCCCACCCCCAGGGCTGCCTCCCCCGCACCTGCCAGCGCTGAGCCAGCGCCTGTGCTGCGCAGAGCAGCCGTGCGTGGTGGGAAGCCAGTGGGCTGTGGAGGCGCCTGTGCTGGGCGGCGGGCCTGGGCAGGAGGAGGGGCCGCCCGTGACCTTGGATGTGTCACCGCCCCCGCCCTGCCCGGACCCTCAGTCTCCCTGTCTGCAGGATGGGAGAGCTGGACAGTGAGGCTGGGAAGGGGCTGGTGGGGAACCCGCCTCCTCGGGAAGCATTTCAGTGTCTGCAGGGAGCCCCTGGGCGCTGTGTTCCTTGTGGGTGGGCTCCCTCCCTCTGTGCTTGTGGCCGTGGTCCTGGCTCTCACCTGTCCCCCGGGGCCCCCTTCTGTCTGCTTCTGGTCCCCTGCCTGGCTCCCGCCCTCTGCTTGCTCTTGCTAAGTCCACCTGGCAGAGACCCTCACTGTGCAGACCCTCGCCCTTGCCTGTCACTGGGCGAGAGGAGGGCAGGGCCCGTAGTCTCATCATAGCTCAGGCCTTGTGCTGTGCATTCTGGGGGTTCAGCATGTTTGTTGGAGGAACCCCTTCATGAGATCACTCGACAAGCCTCTACTGAGAGGGTGCCACGCACCAGCCATGCACAGAGGACAGCTGTGACCATTTTGTGCAAGGGAAGGTGACTCTGGCTCCCTGGGACAGGCGTCAGTCGGAAGCCCATCCAGAGAAGGCACCTGTGGGGTGGTGATGAGGAATGATGGTGACCCAGGGTGCTGGCGGAGCTTGAAGAGGGGGGGTCCAGGTGCCAGTGTCTCTGCCTTGGGGTTGGTGTTGGGAGAGGGCTCAGATGACCCCAGGGACTGTGGCTTGTGTGAGTGTGGATGAAGACCTGCTCCTGGCTTCTTGGCCAAGAGGCCTTTGCCTTTGCCAGGCTTCTGTTTGCTCATCTGTGAGGTGGGACCACAGCAACTCCGGGTTGGGAATGTCAGGGAGTCAAGTGACAATTCCAGGGCAAGTGCTGGCTGGTCTCCTATGGTGGTTAGGAGCAGCAGCTGTGGGCACACTGGGGCCAGTGGGGGAGCTGTGGGGACCTTCCTGGGGTGGCTCAGGACAAGGGTCCTGAAGGTGGCGGCACCTGGGCCCCAAGTCTTTGATGATGGTCTGAGAAGCCTGTGGGCCTGGCTGCCAGGCAGAGAGGCTGTCGGTGGCTGGTGAGGGCTGGCTTCTGGGAGGGGGAGGGCAGGAAGGATGGGCAGTGGGAGGAGGAGAAAACCTGGGAAGCCCCAAATGTGAAGGAGAGAAGGGGGTGTCACCTGCAGGAAGACCCCCCTCCCATCACCCTGCTACGCCCAATCCAATCATCTGGGCCACCCTCCCGTCTCTGGGCATGCTCCCTCTCAGTCTTGTGGCACCAGACGGGGCCTCTGGCCCCCCAGATAAAGGCCTCTAGGACCCTTCTGTGGGTTTTTAACTATCAGAAAGTCCTGCTTTAATCTAACCTCCATCCTCCTGCCCTGAGCCCTTTCCCTGTGGCTGGGCTGTTGGGAATGTGTGAGTTTTTCTGTCTCCTTCTATCTAAACAGACGGCTCCTGGGATCGCACCCCAAATGCCCACTGACAAGGTGGCATGCCCTCCCTCCCCTCGTGAAGAGAGCACCAGCCGGGAGCCCGGAGTTGTGCGACGTGGGCAGTCACCTGTGCCCTGGACCCAGTCTCTCCTCCCCACCTGGCCTTCCTCCTCAGGGGCTCCTGGGGCTCCCTGTATGGAAGGGGTCCGCCACCCACAGAGTGCCTCGTGCCCAGGAGAGGCTGTTGTCTCCCTCCCTGCCTCCTTTCATTTGTTTACTCATTCTTTCCTCATTCAGAAACCTTCTGGCTCCCTGTGGTCCCCAGAATAGTCTCACTTAGCCTGGTTGTGGGTCCTTCCACGGTCTGCCCGGCTGTCCTCCAGCCACCGTCCCGTTCTTTCTCTTCATGCTCTCTGTTCTTTTTTTTTTCCCTAAAGATCTTATTTATTTATTCATAAGACACACTGAGAGAGGCAGAGACACAGGCAGAGGGAGAAGCAGGCGCCATGCAGGGAGCCCGATGCGGGACTCCATCCCAGGACCCCGGGATCACCTGAGCCGAAGGCAGACACTCAACCACTGAGCCACCCAGGGCCCCCTGGGGAAAGGGTTCTTTAGGGGAGGGTGCCCCCCTCCTCAGCCCTGGGCTAATGAGAATGCCCAGATGGGTGGCCAGTGTTGCTGGAAGAAACAACACATGTCTTGGAAATTGTCCGCTTCCCTCCATCTGGTGTAGAGAAGGTTTGTTTTTCTCAGAAGTAAGGTCAGCATCGAGCTGTGCCCTCCGGATGCTTCTGGTGGCTGGAGTGGATGTCGCAGTGTCCGTTGGTCAGCAGGGTGGGTTGGACAGCCAGGACTCTGGCTGGGCCAGTGGGAGCCTGATCCCCAGGCAACCTCTGGCACCATCGCTTGGAGATTTCTGTGCAAAGAGAGCTATAGGTGGAGAGGCTGCCCATGACCCAACCTGAGGGCATTGGTGAGGCCTGCCGGGAGGGGGGCATTTGGCCTGGGTCTTGCCGCATGAGGAGGAGTTTTCCAAAAGCACAGTTGAAGGACAGGGTTCCAGGCAGAGAGACTAGTAGGGAGAGCAGTGAGGAGTGTAGTGTGGCTGGCACAGGGTGAGGCGTGTGCTGGGTAGCAGGTGTCACGTGCCAGTCTAGAGCTTGTTCTTGATCTTGGGGGACACTGGGAAACCATTAATGGGTGTCCAGCAGGGATGGGATATGGTTAAATTTGTTTGGTAGAATGGTCACTCCTGGAGCAGAATGGAGGATGCTTGAGGGAAAGAGAGACCTGGAGACCAAACCGTAGACTCCTGAAACAAATATTGATTGATGGTTGATTGATTGAGCAAGCGTTTCCTGAAGCCCAGCTCTGTGTTGGCCCCTCTTCTACACTTGAGTGGAGGTGCCCTCGGGCTGTTTAGCCATGTTGGGTGGAGCCTCGGAATTCCAGGCTGGGATCCTCTGTGGTGACCCTGAGGAGTCCCTAGCCTGATGGGCGAGGCAGAGCCAGCCCCACATCATACTCCTGTGAAGCCAAGTGGGGTGAAGGCTGGGCAGAGGGACCTGCAGGGTGGCTGTGACCACCAGGAGGATGGAGTGGTCCATCTTTCCTGACTGGGGATGCTTCTGGAACCTTCTGATGAAGAAGGAGGCCTCAAAGCCAGAGCAGGAGAGTCTCTGATCCGGGAGAGGTGGAGGGAGGTGGGGATGGCATGCCCACTGAGGAAAATGGGGTCACCCATTTTCACTCTGGGGTCACTCTGGGGTCACCCAGGATGCTGGTAACATCTGGTGTGTGGGCTGGGAGAGGAATGGGGTGGATGCTGAGCAGGGAAGGACATTTGGGGTCCAGATTTGGGGGACAAACGGGGAGGTTGCACCAGGAGGCCCACCTGCGTGGGGGAAGCGTCTCATCTCAGCAGCTCAGGTGGCTCTCGAGGGGCCCAGAGAGTCTTGTCCAGGGCCGAGGTGGCCCGTGGGGGGCGCCGGGGCAGGAGCCCAGGGCGTGTGCCACCCCAGAGACCTGACCGCAAGGCTAGTTGTAATTGATAGTGAGCAGGAGAATTACAAAGAGGCCTGGCTGGCTAATGAAGTGTCAGCCCCCTCCTGGGGCATTTAAAACATGATTGGATTTTCATTAGTCCATCCTGCCTGGGCTTCGGAGTCTGTGTCAGAAGCCAGCTTTGACCTGTCACCTCCCTCGGACCGCCTCGCCATCCTGTTGGGAGACAAACGGCCCCATTGGTTTCTCTACCAGAGAAATCGATCCGTCTTTTTAATCAGCCGGAATGTCTCCCTGCTAATCTCGCCCCAGCTCTCCTGTGGGGCTGCCTTCCGCATTTCTGGCATTTCTGGCCCCGTCTGCCCTGTGGAACTGTGCTCTGGTCTCCCTCTTGTCTCCCCAAGTTCAAATCCCGATGCTGGCGCTTCCTGCTGTGTGATACTGTGCAGACAGCTCGACCTCTCTGGGTGACAGTTTCTATCTGAGAAAGCAGGAGGAGGCGGCTTGGCTGACCGCGAGGTGCTGTGGGTGCTGGCGGGGAAAGGGCCAGGGTGGAGGGGGTGGGAACAGGGTGCCCAAGGTCTGCACCTGGCTTCCCCTAGACAGTGGTGGGGGCGGCTCTCAGCTGCACCTCCACATCGAGTGAGGAGATGCTTGGGGATCGACTGTCCCCCAAGGTCTAGTCTGGGCTCCACCAATTGCAAGCTCCGTGACCTCAGGCAGGTCACTTCTCCCCTCTGTCAGTTTCTTCATCCATAAAATTGTGGTGTGGGGAGGTGAGGCTACATCAGTGATGTCCAGTCGGGGATCATTTTGCCCCCAGGGGACATCTGGTAATGTGTGGAGGCATTCTTGGTTGTCACAACTTGGGGAGGTTGTGCTGTTGGTTTCTAGCGGATAAAGACCAAATATTCTACAAGGCACAGGACAGCTTCTCATGGCAAAGAATTATCAGGTCCTAAATGTCAATGGTGCCAAGGCCAGGAAACCCTGGGATCTCCTGAAGCTCTGAAGGTATGGGCACAGTATGGAGCCTGGGGCTTTGGGTGAGGAGGGTGGAAACTGAGATGGGGAATCTCTGAAGGAGGAAGAGAGGACAGTGCGGAGTCCCAACCTGAAAGTTTCCTGTGATCGTATAAACCTGGGTTTGGATCCTAGAGCTGCCATTTACTAGAGTGTCACATTTCCAACCGCCTTCCCGTACACCCACCCGTCCATCGCCTCACCTGTCCATCTCCCTAATCCATCCATGCATCCATCCCTCTTTCCATCTCTCCATCTCTCCATCTTTCCATCTCTCTCTCTCTCTTTTTAAAGATTTTAATTTGTTTATTCATGAGAGACACAGAGAGAAAGAGAGGCAGAGACACAAGCAGAGGAAGTAGCAGGCTCCCTGCAGGGAGCCCGACGTGGGACTCTATCCTGGGTCTCCAGGGTCACACCCTGGGCCGAAGGCAGCACTAAACCGCTGAGCCACCCGGGCTGCCCCTTTCCATCTCTTCATCCATTCATCTGCTCATTGACCCATCTACCTGACTGTTGCATTCAAGCATTCATTCCCCTGCTTCTTGACCATCCACCCATTCAATCATCCATAGACCCAAGGCCCCACCCCATGCTCCTATCTATCCATCTATCAACCGATCCGCTCATCCATCCTTTTGCTTGTTTGGCAGATACTTCTTGGTCAACATACCTGCCCCAATCTCTCATCCACCCTGCTGCATGTTCAATGCCCAGTCAAGCCCTCTTCTTGTACTATCTACAGGGCTTTTTGTACTTTACTTATTCTCCTCACCTAGACTGTGAGATCCTTGAGGACAGGCTCCATGTTCCATTAATGACTGTCTCTTCTTCAGGCCTTGGCCATCAGCCCCGCACATAGTAGGTGTGCAGCAAAACTTTCAATGACATGCTGCATCCTAGCAAGCAAGGTCGGAAGTGGAGGTTGTGTGAACAGAGATGAGGCTGACCAAGAGCGCCTACACAAAGGACCTTCAATGTCAAGCTGAGGAGTTTGGAAACTCTCTGGAAGGCAGTGAGGGGCCACGGAAGACTTTTGGTTCTGGAGGAACCCTCTGGCTGTGTGTGGAGAATTTATCAGAGGAAGCAAGGCTGGAGGAGGAGGCTGTTCAGAGTCAGGAGTGAGGGAGTGCAGGCTGCCTGGGGCAGTGGAGGTGCAGATTTGTTGATGGAGGGGAGAGATTGAGGTTGTGAAAAGGATAGGTCTCTGCGAGGGACAGGGGGATGAAGGGGGAGGGAACCTCTGGAGGGTTCTCATCTGGACAACTTCCAGCATTGGTGGTGGATGGGGGACATCATTCATTGGGGATGGGAAATACAGAGAACTTGGTGATCTGGGGAGAATATGACCTACCCCATTATGATGAATTTGAGATTCCCAGAGACATCCTAGGGAGTGTCTGTGTTGCTTGGCAGTGAGTAGGCCTGGGGCTGGGATGGATTCTGGACCTGTTCAGCTTGGCAGAACTGGGGCCGTGGGAGTGGGTATAGGGTCAAGGAGAAGAGAGGGGAGACCAGAGGGTTGCGAGCCTGAGAAAGGCCAACATTTGAGGGACAGAGCCCAAGAAGGAGGAGGAGGAGGACCAGCCAGGGCCTGTGGTGTCCCTGGGGCCCTGGGGGAAAGAGTTTCTAGAATAACGATCTTCATCTGGGTTTCTTGAACTTGGATGGGGACAAGTTGCACATTTATTTTCACTAATGTTTGAGTGAAATTGAGCATTTCTCTCTATTGTGAACGGAGGGAACAAACCACGGTGTGATTATTGGCAGTGCCTGTGACTAGTAGCAATCACCTGTCACACCGTGGTGGTTGTGGACCTCATCACTGCTTTCCAGTTGCACAGTATCAGACCTGCTACTGGCTCTGGCTCTTCATCATGTTGATAATGAATCTCGTGTGGTTCTCTACCCCAAGTATGTTTTTTTTAAAAATGTTTTGGCAACTATTTTAATCTAACTGGCTTCTTTCCTTTCTAATTCTAAGCATTAAAAAAATGTATGCATTAAAAACATTATTCTGAGAAGGGGCTTATGAGCTTCCCCAGGGGGTCCAGAGATGCCTCAGAAACTGCTTTTGTAGGAGAGTGCCTGGCCGTACCCAGGGCTGCTGGCCAGATGGGCGAGGAGGAGGGTGTGCATGCATGTTAGGGGGTGCAGGAGCCTGAAGGGCTGTGGAGCTCCGTGGGAGTGCAGACATGGGCGTGTCTGCAGGTTTGTGGTGGAGGACAGGCCTCCAGGAGGCCTAGGGACAATGTCATCACCCTCTGTCCGTGTCTCCACCAAGTGTCTGCTTGTGAGTTCTGGAGGGCAGAGGCTTCAGCCTCTTCATGCAGGGTTCCCAGAGCCACCGTGGGCCAGACAGAGGGGGTCTCAGCAGAAGGGTGCTGAATAAGAGGGTTCAGGGTGGGAAGAGAGGCTGCATATCCCTCCAGCACAGAAATCCCTTCTTAGGCTGTTTGATGCCTCCAGGTGATGGGGACCTTGTTCTTTTCTGAGGCTGCCGTGCCTCTGAGCAGATGCTCTACGTGGGGCTCCGGGCACAGAGAGGGATGGATACCCTGGTTGGTGGTGAGAAGCCAGGACAGACCACGTTCAGTTAGACAGCTGATATAAGCGGGGGGACATTAAGATATTGTGAGGGCTTGGGGGAGGCATCTGTACCCCCTGCCCAGGAGTCCAGGAGGCTTCCCCGCAGGTACACCTTCATAGTGGATGGGTTCTGGAGGCTGGTCATCCCAGAGACAGTAGGACCCTGGTCCCCAGCAGCCCTGCCCTCCCCTTTTCCTCGGCAGGGGCTGAAGCCTCCTTGGCTGGTGTTCCTATCCCATGGACCATCCGCCTTGGGTTTTCTTCCAAGCTGGCAGCCCCTGTTCCCTCACCTCCCCCACTCCGGCTGTCTGTACTGGGCACCAAGGCCTGCTGGGCATCTGGGAATCAGAGACTTTGGCCAAATTCAATGAGTTCTCAAATTATGGGGCAACTAAGAGGTGACACTGGGGGCAGGGACAAGGAAAGAAGGGGGCGCTCACTCCCTCATCTCATCCTTGTAAGGGTTCTCAGCCCCCCAAGACCCTGTAGCATATAAGGAGAATCAGTCCAGCCCCGGCAGGGCTGTGTGTCATGTAGGGAGCTCCCCACTGCTGGAGGCATGTAAGCAGAGAGGTCTAGAACCATCTGCCCAGCAGCTCTGACCACTTTAGGGAGCCGCTTTCTATCCCAGCTCAACCACCGTGTGATCTTGGGTAAGTATCTGGACCTTCATTTTTGTATCTGAAAAGTGGGTGTAATAACATCTGCTGTGTCTATCTCCCGAGGCTGCTGTGGGCATGGGAGGAACGGATCCTTTTTTTTTTTTAGAGATGGAGAAAGAGAGGTGAGGGGAGGGGCAAAGGGAGAGAGAGAATCTTAAGCAAGCTCCATGCCCAGTGTGGAGCCCGATGCGGGGCTCCATCTCACGGCCCCGAGATCATGACCTGAGCTGACATCGAGTTGGATGCTTAACTGCCGGAGCCCCCCCAGGCGCCCCGGGAGGAATGACTCCTTAAACAAACAGGAGACAGGTTGGTGTGAGGTTCAAATCCCTCACTAGCTGTGGCCTCAGCAAATCAGTGACATCCTCCCTTGCAGGGCTGTGGTGAAGGTTGACAGGGGGTGGGGGGGTGGGGATCTATGACAGTGGCTATCCCAGCAGTTGCTTGTGTGGGTTTAACTGTTGCATTTTATTTTTCTTTATAGTAGTTTCCCTTTACCATTTTTTGTTGCCCCTCCCTTTTATAAAGTAGGCTCCACTCCAGTGTGGAGCCCAGTGTGAGGCTTGAACTCAGGACCCTGAGATCAAGACCTGAGATGAGATCAAGAGTTGGGCGCTTAACTGACTGAGCCACCCAGGGCCCCTTTGTATTGAGGTAAGAGGTACATGGAGTAGAGCTCACAAATCTTTGTGTCTGGCTCAAGGAATTTTTCCATATAAATATACAACAGTGACCTTACACAGGCCAACAAGAACATCTCCAAAAGATGGAGAGAGTCCCAGAAACTCCCTCATCCCCCACCCCCAATGGGTGCTCACCCAGTCACTACTGTTCTGAGCTCCTTCACTGTAGGGTTAGCTTTGCCTGATTTTTCACTTTATAAAATTGGATTCATGTGCTCTTTTGCTCTTAGGTGTCCAGCCTCTGTTACCCAGCGTTATGCCTGTGAGCTCTGTCTCTTTTGCTGTGTGCATCAGTAGTTTGCTCTTTTTCATTGCTGCGGAGTATTCCATCGAATGGGTGTGCCACCGGGTTTCTCAGCCTTGAGACATGTGGGGTGACATGTCATGTCATGTGTGCTGACATGTGGGGCCAGATAATTCTTCACAGTGGGGCCGTCCTGTGCATTGTAGGATGTTTAGCAGCATCCCTGGTCTCTATATTAGATGCCAGTGCCCTGCCTCACCATATTGTGGCAATCAAAAATGTCTCTAGACATGGCCACATGTCCCTTGGAGGTCAAAATCATCCCTAGTTGAAATCTGCTGCCTGACCCATTCTCCCGATGCTGCACACTTGAGTTGTTCCCAGGTTGGGGCCATTATGAATAACACGGCTCTGAACGTTCTGGCACATGCCCTTTTGTGGACTTCTATCTGAATTTCTCTGGGATGTGCACCCGGGAGTGTCCCTCCCGGATCCTAACAGGGGTCTCTGTTTCACTTTAATAGATGCCAAGCCGCTTTCCAGAGTGCGTTTTGCTCATAAAGAGAAGTCAAATGAATACATTGATGAATTAGTGGATGGGTGTCTTTTTGAAGCCCAAGAGTCTAGAGCATAGTTGATGTTTGAAATGGTAGCCACGCATCACAGCTGGGTCCTAGAACAAGGACGTGCTCTAGGTAGCTCCAGGGCAGGAGTAAGTCTGGTTCATCTCAGAGCACTGATGCACAGGCCTGGTATTCAGCAGGTGCTTCATAGATGCCTGTGGACCTGGCCTTGGAGAAGCCGCCCTAAGAACTGGGATGTGGAACATCAGGCCCCATTCAGCCTTTGGAGACTGGAGGCCTGAGCCTCCAGTTCTATCTTGGGACTCACTGAGGACCAGTAGGGGTTGGACCCTCACACAGGGGCTGGGTCACCCTCCCTGCCTCTCTGGTCCAGGAGGGCACAGCTGCCAGCCCTTTCCTCCTCTTGATTTATTCAGACAACTGAGGTGCACCCTGGGAGACGGATCAGATTTCAGATTTGACAAAAATAAAAACAAATTTGGCTGCCTCAGCCAAACCCAGCACTCCTGCACACATACCCCTACCCCCCAGAGCCCTCCGAATTACAGAAACTATGACTGTCATCTGGGCCTACAGGATGGAGGGTGGTGGTCACCATGGTAACCATGCTGGCCTCTGGCTCCTGGAGAGGAGGCTGCCCCAAGGGGCCTGCTGGGGCGTCAGGCACTGTCCCTCCACCTGGTCACTCTTCTCTCTGGAAGTGGCAGGTTTGAGGAGGCCCTCGGCCTGGTGGCTTCCCCGGTGACCCTGTCCCTCCAGTTTTTAAGACAGCAGCTGGGACGTGGGATGGAGTTACAACTCTGTTTCAGCTTGACTTCTTACTGACTGAGGGCCTTGAAACCAGCACCCTCCCCTTGATGGCTTCCCTTCCCTTCCCTTCCCAGGGCCCAGTGTCGGAATGTTGTCCTTCCTGACTTCATGGCCGGCTGTAACCCAGGTCCAATTGGGAGGAGACAATGTGGGTGAGAAGGAAAAAGCAAATATTCCAGTGAGCACATGCCAGCGGAGGGCCTCTGGTATTCCAGGCCCTGTGCCTGGGGGTGGCGGAGCACGTGGTTGGGAACATGGGCTTGGGAGGCAGCAGGGGGCTGATTCAAATCCTGCTGCTGTCATATAACAGCTGTGTGACCCTCGATGGCTGGGGCTGGAGCCCGTGCAGCCAAGTACCCCATGCTTCAGTGTCCTTATCTGTAAGATGGCGAGAACAACGGTACCTGCCAGTTTTAGGGAACTTTGCTGTAGTTCTGGGGCAGCCCTACATTGCCAGGCCTGAACTGGTTGATTATTTTTACAAAGGCTATTTCAGGGCACCTGGGTGGGTCAATGGTTGAGCATCTGCCTTCAGCTCAGGTCGTGATCCTGGGGTCCTGAGATCGAGTCCCCCATCAGGCTCCCCACAAGGAGCCTGCTTCTCTATATATATCTCTGCCTCTCTCTGTGTGTCTCTCATGAATAAATAAATAAAATGTTAAAAAAATTTTTTTTCTAAGTAAAAAGGCTTTTAGTGAAGATGCGGACATGGGTCCGAAAGCCTGTGTGATAGCATCCCTTCTTCTCTACTCGAGGTAATACTAGGTAGTCAGCAGGTAAAGTGAGCAGGGGGCTTCAGTCCTCTGCTGGTGAGGTGGCTTTTTGCCCCCCCAAAGTCAAAGAATGGGAGACCCGGGACCCAGTTACATGACAGGCTGTCAAAGAGAGGGCTTTCCCTGCTGCACACCACCCGACGGACCCTGGTCTTGAGTCGACAGCCCCACAGGCTCTGTGTTCTGCGGCTTCTGGGCTCCCTGCCCTGTGTGCTTGCTGGAGGGTTTCAATGAGATTGTATGTGCCGTTTGGTTGGAAAGCTCCTTGGCAAACAGACATCCAGGAGCACTTGAGAAATATTTGCCAGTGTTACCATTGTCACTGCAGCTTACCCGGGGCCCGGCACACAGCAGACACTCAGTATGTGCTCATGAATTTGCTGCTGGGCTGTGAGGTCCCAGTTCTGAGGACCGCGGGAGGCCCCGCCAGCAGAGCAGGGGAAGCAGGGTGGGGGCCGGCTGTAGGCGGGGCCGAGTCTCCGCCGGGCCCGGGGGTGGGGTGGTGGGGTGGTGGTGGGGGGCTCTTCTTTCTCCCCCAGCTGGGTGTGTGTCTGGGAAAGTTTTGTCTGCCAAGGAGGCTCTGTTGGGTCCACTGATCTCTATCCCCATTCCTGTCCTCAGAGGTACCCAGGACTGCCCATCTTGGGTCTAATCAGGTGCTACACATACAGAGCCTAGACCTTTGGGGAAAATGAGTGTTTTTGTTTTTAAGATTTTAAATTATTTGAGAGAGAGCGAGAGAGAAAGAGAGCAGGGGGAGAGGGAGAAGCAGCCTCCCCTCTGGACGCGGGGCTCCATCCCAGGACGCTGGCTGGGATCATGACCTGAGCTGAAGGCAGATGCTTAACCGGCTGAGCCACCCAGGTGGCCCGAAACACGGGGTTTTGGTGTTTGTCTGAAATCCAGCCATGGCTCAGGGACCCCGTGGGTGGGGAGTCTCTTGTCGGAGGGTCCCTTCTGCCCCAGGCTGGCTGTGTGGCAAGGATGACTCTGTCCCTGTTTCCCATCTGTGCAGTGGGGGATTGGATAAGTTGCTTCCGGGGGACCTCGGTGGGATTCCTCTGTGTCAGAGATCACCCTGACAGGAGTGAGGGTCTGGGCAATGAAGCAGGCAAGATGATAGGGTCCCCACGGCAGTCTCAGGTGCCAGGCAGGTGGCTTTGAGCCACCTTCTGTGAGAGGCAGTGGGAACCGCTGAAGACTCTGCCTTTGTCAAGCCAGCACTCAAGTCTCTGCCTGCCCCATTACCTAGAAATCCTTACCACCCCCTTGGGGCTCCGTCCTCCCTCAAACTGTCCCAGAACCCTGGAGTTACGCCTGACTGTGCTCTCAGAGTTCCTCACTGCTTATGACTAATGGTGGAAGCATTAGGCCTTGGGCCAGGCATGGGCTCGCACAGCCTGGAGACCTTGACTCCCTCTGACGGTCTCCTTCCCCACGTTGCGTGTCTGGTTCAGCTTCAAGGAGGGCTGGTGCCTTTGATCCCTGAGCCAGTGGGGAGCATGTCAGGAGCCGTGGGCAGCAATGCCAGCTCTGGCCTGACTTCTGAGCCTCACAGGCTCCTGGAAAGGGCCCAGGCTCTGCCATCTGGGATTTCCCCGAGTGCCTCGGGGCAGGGCTGAGACTGTCCACCTCTGAATGTCTGAAGCTGAGCGATCTAGAGGTGAAAGCCACTCCATCTGCCTCCTTGAGCGACTCAATGCAGCCAGTGACATCAGAAGCACCACCACACAGTGGCTCTGGGTACCACTGAGTCAGGTCTTTTGGGCTGCTTAACTGGCTGTGTGACCTTGGGGAAGTCACTCCAGCTCTCCAGGCCTGTTTCCCCATCTGCCCCCAGTGAGCTGTGTTGAGAGCCAGGGCTGTGTCCCCAGGGACTTGACACACAGTAGTCATGGCTCCTGCCAAGTTCATTACTGTGGTAGCTAGACCAAGTGGATAGGGAGCCCTTCCAGAGAGGAGGCTGAGCCACCACCTTGTGAATGGGGAAAGGTGCTTCAAGGGAAGTTTCAAGAAGAAGGGACAAATGAACTGGGCTGTGGAGGATGAGTTGGAGTTTGCCTGGTAGAGACAGCAGAAGGAAGTGCATGCAGCGGGTATGCTTGGGGCCAGCAAGAAATTCAGTGCATGTTGAGGCCAATGGGTGGGAGATAAGGCCAGAAGAATTCAATGAATTCAGAGAGTGTAGGCAGCCTTGGGTGTCAGGCTAAGGAGGGTGATGGAGCCAAGGAAGGTTTCTGAACAGGAGAAAAGCCTCAGCTGAGCTGCGCTTCCGGCAGATTAATCTGGTGGTGGCCAAATGGCTGGAGGTGGGGGGCAAGCAGAGCAGGCTCTGGTTTGCGTCTCAGCTCTGTCCTTTTCCAGCTGGTGACCTTGGGCAAATCAT
This sequence comes from Canis lupus dingo, assembly GCF_003254725.2. Classification (NCBI taxonomy): domain Eukaryota; kingdom Metazoa; phylum Chordata; class Mammalia; order Carnivora; family Canidae; genus Canis; species Canis lupus. Next base: position 26,188,803 of record NC_064252.1, on the reverse strand, counting down.
ATTCCTCTTTGTGTCTCAGTCTCCTCATTGCTCAGTGGGCTCTGAGAATTAACTGAGGTGATGCTTGCAAAGTGCTTGGATAGTACTGGGCACACGGCACTTGTCTGGTGATTGTGGGGGCAGAGACCAGTGCCAGAGCCTGGGGGTGCTGTGCAGAGTCCAGGTGAGAGACACTAGTGATGGTCGGAGGCCCCAGGGGAGGGGGAGGAGGTCACAGGCAGAGACAGGCCATGCATCACAGAGGAGAGCACTAGCCTTGGAGTCCAGCAGGCCTGCTGTGGATCTCAGCTCTGGTACTTCCCAGCTGTGTAACCTGGGTGAGGCCCCTAGTTTCTCTGAGGCTCATTTTCCTCATCTGTACAATGGGCCTGCTGGCCTCCATTACTCAGGGAAGGAAGAAGTGGGGGTTCTGGGCTCCTGGAAGATGGCTGCTGGAGTGCCCTTTGAATTTCACGTGGGCAGAGAGGGCAGAGGGAGCAGAGGACGCTGCTGGGAGGAGAGAAACGTGGCAGGCAAGGGGAAAGGCGAGGGGGGGGGCAGTTCACTGGTAATTAGAACGTTTGAACTTCAAAAAAGTTAATTAATGACGAAGCTGCTGCTTGGAGCAGTGCTCAGGCTAGAAGGGGGCCCTGGCAGGGACTGCAGGTAATTACAGGCTGTGGCGGGAGAGTGGTGGCGGGGTAGGAGGGGTAGGAAGGAGCAGGGCTGGGCGAGGAGGGTCTGAAGGAGAGGGAGGAAGGAAGGCAGCATCCCGAGGTGAGCAAGGGGACCAGGGATGGGAGGGAGGCCATGGCCAGGGAAGCCAGGTCCGTCTCCCATCTGGCGAGAAGAGGTGTTCACCCCCACTGGGTAGGGTCTGGCTAGCGTGGCTGTGTCCCAGCTTAGCGCAAGGGGCCAGGGTTTACCATTGGAGACACTCAGGCATCACTGGATGTCAGAATGGGCAGGCCCATAGAGCTTTACTGATTCCTGCAGCAGACCGAGCTCCTACGAGATGCCCATCACTGTTAGATGTGTGAATGCAGAAGCCCTGTCCCCTTAGAAAGGAGGTTCTAGCTGTGGATAAAGGCAACGAGCATGCCAACAAGGCTTGAGGACATGAAAGTGCCTCAGAGGCCCTCCTTGCCTAGAGCTGGTGGCTGCAGCAGACTTTCTACCTGGGCAGGCCTGTGGAGGCCGGATCACATCCCTCTTGTTGCAGAGGCTGGGAGGGCCTAGGCTCAGATAGTCTGCAACCTGGTGATGAGTTCTAACCCCTGCCATGGGAGAGGAGGGAAGGACAGGGGTGTCCAGCGCACCTCAGCCACACCGGACGGACCCTCTGCAGGCTCCAGCTCCAGGCCCGGAGCAGACATGGAGGAGACAGAGGTCAGGGGATGGGAGAGGTGGTCAGAGAAGCGAGGCAATGACAGAGGGAGGTGCTCCGAGGTGGACAGGCAGGGATGGTCCAGAGATGGCCTGCCAGCTGGGCCTCTGTGGGCTTCTCCCTTCCTGGCACTGAAGAAAACACTCAGGCCGGGCAAGGAAATGGGGAGGAGTCCTCCCAAGCAGTGGCTTGTAGGGTTTGGGTTCTCTGGTGGGTTTGGCACCCACAGCCATGTCTATTGTGAGGTGGGTAGGCTAGCTTTTGGTCTCCAAGGTCTTTGAAAACTTGGGCATTGGCCCACTCAGTGGGGTGTCTGGAGGGGAATGGGGTGTATGCCTGTGTCTGTGGAGGGTGGGGTATTATTATTCCAGCTGCATTCAGCTCTCCCATGGCTACAGTCTTCCCGACTGTTTTGTCCTTGACTCTGTGTGTACATGGTTTGAATGTGTCAGCATGCTGGTGATCCTGCTGAACTGCGTGACACTTGGCATGTACCAGCCCTGCGACGACATGGACTGCCTCTCCGACCGCTGCAAGATCCTGCAGGTGAGGCGGCCTGCCAGGCCTGGCTTATAGGCCCCGCCCACGCGGCCCCACCCACCAGCACCGCCCACCAGCCCCACCCCCCGCCCCGCCCACTAGCACCGACCACCCCCGCACCCCGCCCACTAGCACCGCCCACTAGCACCGCCCCGCCCACACCGCCACACCCCACTAGCACCGCCCACCCACGCCCCGCCCACCAGCGCCGCCCACCCCCCCCGCCACACCCCCTAGCACCGCCCACCCACACCCCGCCCGCTAGCACCGGCCGCCCGCCCTGCCCCGCCCTCCACACCCCGCCCACCCGCCCAGCCTTCGCTGCTCATGCCCACCGCTTGGCCTGTCCTGGTTCCACTGGCTGTCCTCTTCATCAGTCCTAGCTGGTCTTCCCCATTCGCTCCCCGCACCCCCCCCGCGCCCCCCGCTTTTTTTTTTTTTTTTTTTTTTTTAAGATTTTGTTTATTTATTCATGAGAGGCACAGAGAAAGAGAGAGAGAGAGGCAGAGGCACAGGCAGAGGGAGAAGGAGGCCCCATGCAGGGAGCCCGATGCCGGACTCTATCCTGGGTCTCCAGGATCACGCCCTGGGCTGAAGGCAGCGCTAACCCGCTGAGCCAGCCGGGCTGCCCCCCATTCTCTTTCTTGATCCTCTCCCCCCTCCATCCTCTCTGTGTTTTGGAGCCTCTGTCCTGGTCTAGGCCCTGGTTTTCCCCCACCAAGTGCCTCCCCAAGCCTTCTGCTCTCCCCAGCCCCAGACTAACCATACTGCCCCATGTCAGCAGAGTGTAAGTGACCCTGACACTCATCTGCCCAAAGCCTGCCCTTAGCTCTGGGTGCTCCTGGAATAAAGGCCAAGCTTGCTGACTTACTCTCAGTTCCCATCAGGAGCTGGCCTCCTGTATCTCTCCTGTTTTCATCTTGGAGGTCCAGATGGGGGCCTAACCTTGGATACCTGCCATGACCCCATGCAGCACTTGTCTACCTGTAGTGCAGGCTGCTAGGGTTATACCCATTTCACAGATGTCTATAAACATCATGTCATGTCCTCTCCCTGGGAAAGCCAGGGAGGAGTTGCCTTCTGCCTTCTGTGTTTCCACAGGACTCAGCAGTTCTGAGCAGCCCCTGAGCAGCCCAGGGTCTCAGAATCCCCTGAGGCACTTGTTAAAGACCCAAACCTGGCCCATCTCAAACCTGTAGAATCAGAATCTCCGGGGTGGTGGGTCTTGGGTTCAGGAGGGTGAAAAGCTCCTCATCCAGCCTCAGGCCCCTGGGTGGAGTTAGCCTTAGTGGGTACCAGGCTGGCTTCCCATCCAGATGGTGGGTTCATCAAGGACTCCTTTCTATGTTGATGACACCCAGCTTCTGTCCCCAAACACAGGAAGTGGGTCTGTTTCTTGAACTAAATTGACTACAGCCCTCATTGATCCTGGAAAGAGGAATTCACCCAGGCCCTGTCCTCAGAAACTATCTACTCGCCTGAGCCCATGCTTAGGGACACATTTGGGGCCTCCTTTCTGAACAGAGGAAGGCAGGGATGAAACCTGTGTGGTGAGGTTGCGGGGGGAGTATCAGGTCTGTTTTGAGAAAGATCCTTCCATGTGGGCTTTGGAATCAGATAGACCTGAATGTCAGTCCTGGTTCTGCCACTTACCTTCTGTGTGACCTGGGGCAAGTCACTTGACTTCTCTGAATCTGTTTCCTCACCTAAAATGGGGCTATCCAGGGGATTGTGGGGACAATTAGAAAAGAGAATGCAGTCAAATATCTTGCCCAGTGCTTGGCACTTGTTATTAGTGAGAGCCCTTAGCCCTGCCCCCATCTGGGTCCCTTGTCAGTACGCCTGACTTTTGGGAACAAAAGCATGGGCTGTATGACCTTGGGCAGGTTCATTCTCTCTCTGGGCCTCTGTCTCCTCATTTGTGAAATGACTTCAATGGACCAGGATCTCTGAGGTTGTCTTCCTGCCCAAGAGGAGACATTTCCAGGTCTTTCCCAGGCCATTCGTGTCCTTACCTGTGTCCCTACTTCACACTACAGCTCCAACCCAGTGGTCCTGTCCCCGAGCCTCATACTGTCCTTGCTTCTTGCCTTCTTCCTGCCCCTGCAGGTCTTTGATGACTTCATCTTCGTCTTCTTTGCCATGGAGATGGTGCTCAAGATGGTGGCCCTGGGCATTTTTGGCAAGAAGTGCTACCTTGGGGACACATGGAACCGACTGGATTTCTTCATCGTCATGGCAGGGTAGGTAGTGTATACCCGACAGTGTACATCTGGTGCACACCAGACGTAATTTAAATAATCTGTGGGGTTTCTGGGTGATAATGATGAGGCTGCATTGCGTAGGACCTCCCTGGGCCCCTGGGGTGGGAGGAATGATGGCCCTTTGCTAAATGACCCGGACAGACAGATACTCCTTCCTCCCTTCTCTGGTAAGACATGTGTCCTTCTGTGCTGTAGCTGATACTGGGCCTGTTTCACACTAACTGTATAACCTTGAGAAAGCTACTTAACCGAAGCCTCAGTTTTTTCATCTGTAAAATGGGGATAAGTATGACTTTGTCAAAACAAGCACCCAATCAATGTTAGCTATCATTTTATTATCCTAGATTGCTCAGCAAGTCAGAGCTAGAGCACAGACTCAGGCACTCTGTAACTCCAAACTGTGGTTATTTTTTTCAAAACACAAGCTACGGCCAGAGAAGAGCCAAGTTACAACTTAGCCCATTTGGAGCATCTGGGGCCCTGCTTGGTGCCTTGTTCTTGCTTTTCTGGGTCAGACCGGGCTGGTGGCTATTCATGCATTCATCTAACAGCCAGGGGTTGAATGGGTTCCTACTAAGTGTCAGCTGTGTATTAGGTCTGGGGGACGAAGGACAGCAAACACAGAGCAGGCTTTGTCTTTCCCAACTACTGCATGGGGAGAGGCATCCAACAGCTGTGGAGGTGAAATGTGTGCCCCACACAGAGACAGGGACTCTGGGAAAAGCACTGTGGTTTTCTGAGAGCATCTCTGAGCCGGGGTGGTGGCTTGGAGGCTTGAGGATGTTCCCGAGGAGGTGACACACACAAGAGCTGAAGGACAAGCAGGTGCTAAGTGTGCCCGCTAATGGGTCAATAGAGCAGAACTGACAACAGGGAGAGATGGAGGGAGAGAGGTAAAGGCTGGAGGCCTGCAGGTGCACGTGTCTGTGACAGGATGTGACGTCATGTATGTGCGTGTGTCAGCATGCACGCATGTGTGCAAGATGCCACCGAGAAGGGGCAACGAGGGAGGACAGGCACATGGCCAAGATGGGGAGTCGGTACCACCAAGTATACACTGACCTCCACAGGGATGTTCTAAAAGTAAATGATTTGTCCACCAGTGTTTTTTTTTTTTTAAGATTTTATTTATTTATTTTTTAAATATTTTATTTATTTATTTCCACCAGTGTTTTAAAAAGATGTTACACTTCCTCTGAGCACCCTTCCCTAAGAGCAGAGTTCAATTTCACAGCCACCCTGTCTGTTATGTAGAGCTCGCTGGAAGTTATGCTGGGTGCGTAGGGTGTCTTATGCACCGTGCCATTCCCTTTGTCAAAGCCCTTCATTCTCCTTCTCATTTTGGTTTGGCTGGAGGCCATCCTTAAGTCCTTTTTTCTTTTTTTTTAGAGACAAGGTGTTTGGATAGTGTCATTTCCAGTCTTGCCCGTCCAAACCTGTGTTCCTTTGATCTCCTTGTGTGAAGGACAGTTTTTGTCTGCAGCGCTCTGGAGTCATAATTTCCCTCCTCAGGGCCCTGCATGTGGTCCCATTCAGATCCACAAGCTAGAATTACGGGTGAGTCCAGGATAGGGCCGATGACTCTTCTTGGCTTTTTCCCTGTCAGAGGCTTCTAGGGTTTTCTCCTTACCTTCAGAATTCAAACAGTTCACTAGGGCAAATCTAGGTATAGGATTGCTCCCTGTGGGGCCTTTCAGAACTGGTATTTTCCTTACAGTCAGAAAAAAAAAAGTCTTTTATTGCTTTTTTGGTGATTGCCCATTCTTCTCTGCTCCCTTTTGGTAGTCCCGTGAAGTGGATATTTCCCTCCTGTATCTATTCTCTGCATTTCCCATCTTTTCCCTCACACGTTTCATCTGTACTAGCAGAGAATTCTTTGACTTGTTTTGTGAATCACCAAATGATGTCCTTTCCTCCAATTACTGCCCCTTCTGGAATCATTCGTCTCCTCTGCGTCTTTTTAATTCCCAAGATCGTTTGTTGTTCCTGGGTTTCTTATTTTTCAGAGCCGCTTGGACCCGTTCTTGTTTTATGGATGCAATATTCACTCGACCCTCCTTATGGATACTAAGTAGGCTTCTTCACAGTCCTTTCCCAACCTTGACATCAAAGTATAATTGCCAAAGAGTTAAAAAAAAAAATGACCCTCTCGCAAATCTTAAAAGGCACGTGATTTATTCACCTCATTAATGAGGACCCAGCAGGATGGTAATCAGGAGAATTAGGAAAATAGGCACTGGAGAGAAAATGTGGGGATGAGAGAGTTAGGTGGGAATCAAAGCTGGTTAACGACCCACAGGGTCATAAAATCATAACTTTGGGGGTTATTTCTGTTGCGTAGAAATCACTTACAAAACTCTGCAGGTTAACATGTGATTTCACAGCAGCTAGACCTTTAATTAACAGTAAACAGTGAATGAAACAAAGGTATATTTCCCTAGATAGTGAAATGATCCTTGGCTGGGTCTGTTAAGTAATGCTCCACACTGACATTGTGAGGAAACCTGCTCTCTGCCTTAATCTCACGTTTTTAGGAGAATTTTTCTTGACTCCTGGTTGGAGGTCGGTGTTTGTTTTGCTGGTTTCACTCACTGCCTCCTATGAGCACCTCCGCCTTGCCCTTTGGACTTGAAGAGTCTCTGCTGTGTACTGATTCCCCTGTCTGCTCATATTTAGAAATTAAGACAATGGAGGGACGCCTGGGTGGCTCAGTGGTTGAGTGTCCACCTTCAGCTGAGGGTGTGATCCCGGGGTCCTGGGATCGAGTCTCACATCGGGCTCCCTGCATGGAGCCTACTTCTCCCTCTGCCTGTGTCTCTCCTCTCTCTGTGTGTGTCTCATGATAAATAAATAAAATCTTAAAAAAAAAAAGAAATTAAGACAATGAAGATTCAAGCTGAGCAGAGTGAGCAGTGAGTGGTGAGGTCTCTGGTATCTTCTATTGGTCCTTGGTGGGGTCCACCGGCCAGCATCCCCCTGGGGGTGAGGAAGGGCCGTGCGCATGTGCAGCCACATAGGGCCCCTGTGCCTGATTTAATGCTCGGTTATCACCATTTTGAAATCTTAATAGGGGATCCCTGGGTGGCTCAGTGGTTTGGCGCCTGCCTTTGGCCCAGGGCGTGATCCTGGAGTCCCAGCATCGAGTCCCATGTCGGGCTCCCAGTGTGGAGCTTGCTTCTCCCTCCTCCTGTGTCTCTGCCTCTCTCTCTCTCTATGTCTATCATAAATAAATAAATAAATCTTAAAAAAAAAAGAAATTCTTAATAAATTTTGAAGGAAGGCCGTGCATTTACATTTAGCACTGAGACCCACAAATGATGTAGCTGGTCCTGATTGTGGGGGCGGGTTCAATGGAGATTTTTTTGCTGGAGGGACTCAGACCTGTCTTATTCTCAAGGTCCTCCCTGTCCTTTCTGCCTAGGGATGTGTGGGTGTGGAGGGCAGGATGGGAAGGCACAACCCGAGGCGCCAGAGCCCAGCCCCCCAGTCCCAGCCCTGCTTGGTGCTATAAATGTTCTGTTTCCCGAGTAACGGGCCTGACATCCCAAGGACGATTTCTTCCTTTCTGCTCCTCCCCTTCCCCAAATTACTGGCTCCTTTTTCAAGCTGTGGAGGAGACAATCTCCACACTGAAAGGTTCCTTCGAGGTCAGAGCCTTCATCTCCACATCCAGCCAGCTCCTGCTTGCATGCTGCCGCTGTGGGGAACTTACCTGGCAGCTGATCCCAAAGGGGGACTGCCTGATGTGCTAGAAAATTATTTCTTTCACTGAGCTGAATTTGTCTTCCCACAGCGCCCATCTGATGGGAACATTCATTCACTTATTCATTTACAAAATCAGCATTTATTGAGCACCTACTACATGCCAGGCCTTGTGCTGTATGGCGGCGGGGGTGGGGGGGCAGGTTTGAACAAGACAGATGCCATTGAGATCTCACAGCTTAGAAAACAGATATAAAACAGAGGATACAATTCTCAGTAAATTCTAAATTGGGATCAGTGCAGTCTTGAAGTCTCTACACTTCGAGGAAGTGTAGAGGACTGTGGGGTTGTGGGACAGGGACCTGATTTACACAGGGGTTGGTGGTGTAAAGTAGAGAGACCTGGGCAGGGAGTAAGGGCTGAACAGGAGAGGATGGGGGTTGGGTGTCTCCGGTAGAAGGGACAGCACGCGGAGGGCCTCAGGGGGGGTTTGGAGAAGGGGCGTGAGGGGGATGTTAGAGCCTAGAGATCCCAGGGGTGGCCAGATGCTGAAAGATGAGGATAGAGGGGGGTGGTGCCTGACTGCAGAGGGGGCTCAGAGCCTGAGGTGTGGGCATCTCTGACAGATTCATGACAGTCCCTCACATTTTCTTTTTAAGTTTTTATTTATTTATTTGAGAGAGAGAGAGAGAGAGCATGCACACACATGAGTGAGGGGCTGGGGAGGGGCAGAGGGAAAAGCAGACTCCCCAGTGAGCAAGGAGGCCGATGCGGGGCTCCATCCCAGGACCCTGGGATCATGACCTGAGCCGAAGGCAGATGCTTAACCTAGACGCCCTTATTCCCTTATTCACTTGAGATGTCCCCAACACTCTCTACCATTTGTCAAAGGGTCGGTGAGGCAGCCTCACCTTATGGACTCACTTTAGGCTGCCGTGGTGCCTGGGTGGGGGTACCACCCATTGATGTGATGACTCCCAGTGATGACTCACGGGGCAGAGAGAATGGGCTATCCTTATCCCAGTGCCACATGGTGACCTGTTGAGTGGCTGTGCTCCCTGCTACCCCCTGGTTGTGTTCACTTTCCAGGCCCCATCTCTCGCACCCTGAAACTAAACACAGTTGACCATTTTTTTTTTTTTTAATTTATAACCCAAGTACCAAACTGTGCATTTTTTGCTCTTAATTTTATCTTACAGCAATCTCTTGGAGTCCTGCTTCAGTCACTCGTTATATTTACTTCCTGTGCTTGGTCAACTCAGGATGGTGAGTCCTGTGGCACTCCACTAGAGACTCCCTTCCAGTGTGAGACAGACCTTCAGCAATCATTGGGTTATAGTTGAACCTGCCTCACCCTCTTATTTAAACTACACTTTTCTGCTTTTGTCCATTAGGAGGTCATGAAATATTCAATGGTGTTATTGTTGAACTTGAGATATTTTTTATTTATGTATCTCCCTTGGTGCATTATGCTGGTAACTTACCTCCTCCCCTAACCAAAGACATGAATGGCCATTGCCGTCTGTGGGGAGGGGACTGGGCACTTCTGTTAAAAGCTTCCCCAAGAATTCCGGTGATGATTCTCTTAGGTGAAGCAGAGCTGGAGGATCCTTGGGGATCTGTGGGGACTTCTCCAGAATGAGGCCAAGCCAGAGCCTTGCCAAGGGCATGGCTGGTGTGGGCCCTGCCTAGGCGCTGCCTTGAGTCAGAAAGCCCTTGAAAGCTTCCAGCCGTGATGCCATCCCAGGGGGGGCCTCTCTGTAGGAAAGTGGAGCAGCTAAGGGATGAGCCTGAGCAGACCAGGAACGGGCCACCAATCTCTCCACTCCTCAAACACATGCACCTCCTTGCACCCCTTCTCAGTGCTCCTCAAAATTTAAGGAGGAACAGGATCTCTGGGGCACACGTTAAAATGCAAATTCCTGGGCCTCGCCTCAAGGATCCAGACCCAGGGCATACTGAGGACCTAGGACTTTGCATTTTAACGAAATGCCCAGGTGGCCCTGAATCAGATGCTCTCATTCATTTGACCCTCGAGATGCCCTTGACTGGGAGCACTTCAAGCGGAGATGATGAGTCCTGGTTCTGGGAACCCCAGGTAGGGCAAGAAGCATGAGGAGGGCCCCCTCTCTGATCTGGGGCCAGGATCTGAGTTAATTCTCATAACAGGTAGACGTACTTTGTCATTAAAAATATTAACACGAGTAGCATTGATGTCAGTAATTGAGCCCCTCAGCCAAGGATCGAGAAGGAGAGGCTGGTGAGAGTCCATCAGACCCTGGGAACGTCTTCTCCCTAGTGAGTGCATGCGCACAGGGAACAGCTTCCCCATCCCGACTTTTACAGGCTCTTGAGAAACAAAATGTCAATAAGAATTGTTCCTCAACCCGGGACTAGAGCTTTCTAAAAGGAACTCCTCTGCAGGCGCTTGCTGGGAGTACCTTTTGTCCGAAGTGCCTGTCAGTGGTTCTTTAGAAAGCAAAGGGAATTGAATCTTCCCAGGCTCCATCCAGGGAAGTGATAAAAAGTAAGAGCATCTACTGTTTGCTGAGTATTCACGGTGGGCCCAAGCTGTGCATTATCTGATTTAATCTTCAGACTGGCTCTGTGAGGGACGGACCGTGGTCGTTTCCATTTCACAGATGAGGCACGGTAACGGGAAGAGAGCTGCCCAGGGTCACGAGCTGGTAGGGGGAAGGGCCAGGAGGGGAACCCAGGGAGCTTGGCTCCAGAGGCTGCGATTAAGTCCGGTTCTGTGAAACTTGCTGGGATGCATTCGGCTGCAGGTAACTGGAAACACGAGTGGCAGCTCAAGCAAATCCTGGGGTGTTTTTTCCAACTAACACGAAGTTTATAAGTTGGTGGATGCAGGTGATGGCTCTGTGACCTGGGGGCTAATGTCTGTGATTTTCCAGGCCTTTCTTTCATGGTCACAAAGTAGCTGCTGAAGCTGTTGGCCTCGTGTCTGCATCAAAGGAGGGAAGGATGAAGGGAAACAAGGCTATGCCGTTCACGCCTGTCCACTTGGGTCAGGAAGACATTTTCTTATCTAGATCCTTCCTCTGTGCTAGCACATTTGGCCAGAATTGGGTCTTGTGGCCATCTTTAGCTGCAGGGGAAGCTAGGAAAATAGAAAAACATCATTGAATTTGGTCCAGTCAACCAAGAATTGTTCCCTGGGGCCAGGCAGGATTGGAAGAAGAGGGAGTGCACCTTATGTGGGCAACTCTCAGAATGTGCCACATTCCTTTCCTAGGGCTCGAGTTTGTCTGCTCTTGGCCAAAGCTGTGGCCCTACCACGTTAACAAGCCTAGTTGGAGCCTCCAGAGCTCTGCCTGGGCTGACTGGTGTGATGTCTTGAGAAGTCTAAAGTCAAACCCAACCCATGCAGGCTGTGCTGAGGCTTGTCCCTGCTCACAGACTGAGCTGTGGTCATGGGTGTCAATGTGTCATCACTGTGGCTGTTTCCAGAGCCTTTAGAGCTGGCCTCCCTCCGCCATGACTCTATGTGCATCATCTGTGAGTCAGGGAAGCACTCCAGGTGTCAGCAAGCCAGGGCACCCTCCTGGTCTTCACATCTTTATATCCTGATTTATCCTGGGCTCTACACGTCTGTCTGCTCCAAGCACTGGGTGCTCTGAGGGCAGGGCTGAGGCTGACTCATCATCCCGGAGTCCCTAGAGCTTGGCTCTGGGCCAGCAAGGAGGGGGTGGCTCCGTGACATGTTTGTTTGGAATCTGTTGCCCAGGCACTGTGGAACTGGGGGAGGGGGTATCTGGGGCCATTTTCTTTCTTTCTTGAAATCTTTCTTTCTTCCTTTTTTTTTTTTTAATATTTTATTTATTCATGAGAGAGAGAGAGAGAGAGAGAGAGACAGGCAGAGGGAGAAGCAGGCTCCAGGCAGGGAGCCCGCGCGGGGCTCGATCCCGGGACTCCAAGATCACACCCTGGGCCAAAGGCAGGCATCAAACTGCTGAGCCACCCAGGGATTCCCATTTTTTTTTTTTTTGTAAGATTTTTAATTTATTCATTTGAGAGAGAGAGTGCATGAGAGCACGAGCAGAGGGGAGCAACAGAGGCAGAGGGAGAAGCAGACTCCTCACTGATCAGGGAGCCCGACTTGGGGCTCAGTTCCAGGACTGAGGGATCATGATCTGAGCCAAAAAGGCAGACACTTAACCAACTGAGCCACCCAGGCATGGGGCCACTTTCTTTAAGTTCAACTGGCGCTGGGTGGGTGTGGACCTGGGAAGATTCCAGGGGGAACCGTGGGGTGGATGGTTTTCTCATCTGCTTGTGGAGTAGAGTGGATCAGAGGGATGGTAACCACTCAGGTTCGTTTCCATGGAAACAGGATGCTACAGGCTATGAGGGCTGAGGGGTAAGTCACCAGAGAGTCTCAGGCCACAGGCTAATAAGCCAGACCCCAGCCACGCATGAATCAGGAATGCCTCTCTCGGTTTCACGGGACTGGAACCCACCGATTCTGGTTTAGGGGAGCTTATCCACATCTGTCGTGGTACCCAGACTACTCTGGTGTGACCATACTAAATTTCATGGAGCAGACATCATGAGGCATATTTGGGACCTATACTTTAAAATGATGCATTATTGTTTATCTGAAGTTCAAACTTCACTGGGGATCCTGTATTTGTGTGGCAACCCTACCCAGAGATAAAGTCACTGGAGTATTGTCACCTGAGTGGAGCCTTGTCTAGAGGAGATCGGGGATCGCCTGCTGTTGCGGTGCCCAGAGCTTCCCTGTATCCCACCTGCTTGGGGTCCTTGGACTTTGTGGCATCAAATCTTTTCTTGATTCTGAACTTGGCCAGAGTTAGTTTCACAGCATCAGTTTCTTTGGGCTTAAGAACCCCGTTCTAAAAAAAAAAAAAAAGAACCCCGTTCTTCTGGTTTCATAGGATTTGTGTGAGGATGTAGAGGCAAAAGTGACCCATAAATCAGAAGGTGCTGGCCAAGGTCAAGGGTTAATGTTACTGCTCTCTAATTCCCACTTTCTATTATTTCCTCCCTCTCACCCTCCCTGGACTGAACACCTACTATGTGCTAAGTGTCGGGGTAACGGTGTAGGCTGGTGGTCTAGTTATCCACCAGAGCAAGCCTGAATCATCACAGAGCTGCCTCCTGACAGATGATCTGCCATTTCCAGCATCTCAGCTTCCTTCCATTAGCTAAATCTTAAATTACATTTTAAGAAAGCCCCCGTAGGCCCCTTGCAAAGATCGAGGAAACACCCTATTTTTATCAGCCACACACAGAAATCATCTGGGAAGGGTATTTCCTGGAAAGATATAATATCTCAGTCATTTTATGTTGCTTTTGTCAGCTACAAGGTTTTTTTTTTTTTTTTTTTTTTTTTTTGATCGTGTGTCCCTCAAGTTCTGTGTTTGACAAGCTGGTGTGGAGAGCCCGCCTCTAAGCCAGACCCTGGGCTGGACTCTGGAGACCCAGCTGGGACTCTGAGCCAGCCCCTGCCCCGAGGAACCGGGACACAACAGAACATACCTCAAGCCAGGGGTGCCCTCATAGAGGACAATGGGACCCAAGGCAAGCGAGCTCAGTTCTGGAGTAGGATCTGGAAAGCACAGAGAGGCACGCCAGGTAGAAGGGCCGGCAGTTGCAAAGGCAGACAGTCTGGAAGAAGCACGGGGCATATGGGAACATGAGATGTTCGGGTGTTCCTGGGGGGCAGGGCCCGTGGCAGGCAGCGCTGGGGTCACATCAGAGCTTCCAGAAGCCCTTCCTGCCTGGGCTTTCTCAGGCACGAGATGGGACTCAGGGAGGGCTTGAGGCAGGCACGTGTGATTCGTGGGCAAGTGTGAGCTGAGGTTGGGAATGAGGCTGTGCCAGAGGAACTGCTGGCGCTTCTTTGGCTCCTACTTGGGCCAGGCTCTGTTCTTTTATTTATTTTTTAAAGATTTATTTATTTATTAGAGAGAGCGAGCAAGAGAGACAATGCGTATAAGCAGCGGGAGATGCAGTGGGGACGAACAAAACCTCAAATAGACTCCCTGGCTGAGTGCCGAGCCTGACTCGGGGCTCAGGGCTTGATCTTACAACCCTGAGATCATGACTTGAGCCAAAATCAAGAGCAAGGTGCTTAGGCGCTTGGGGGTCAGGCCGGGTTCTAAGCCCTTATTCCATATAGGAATACATTTCATTCTCCCCACACTCTGGGGAGGTCAGTTCAGTGACTTGCCCAGGGTCACACGGTGCCCTAGCAGCAGAGCTGGGGTTGGGATCCGGCCTCCACGCTCTAACCCCTGGGTGAAACTGTCCCCAGGGGTGCAGCCCTATTCTATGCACCGCCATGTGTTTGTGCTTACCGGGCGCCTGAGCAGCTGAGGGGGTGCTTGGGAGCCAGAAGGCGACTGGCCCGATGCCTGATGAGGTGGGGTGGGCTGTGCAGAGCTCCTGGAGCCCCCCTCTGTGGCCTGGGCTCTTCCTGAGCCTCAGCTTCCAAATTTGCAGCGAGGGCCATCATCCCACCATGGGAAGGTGTGCAAAGCGCTTGGCACAGAGTGAGCACTCAGAAAGCCCTTGCGAATCAGCCAGGACTCTGGGTTGTCCGTGAGAGAAACCCAAGGCAAATGGGGCCCAAGCCCCCAAAGGGAATGCATTGGCTCACAGAACTGGAAGAAGCAGAGGGCAGATCTGGGATTGGGAGAGAGGGAATGCTCAAACCATATGGTCAGGATCCTGCCTCTCTCCAGCTCTGGCCTCGGCCTTCGTTTGAGTTGGCAGATGTCTTAGGCCACCACGGAGGCAAGATGGCCTTAGCGCCTTAGGGTTTCCAGGTGGTGGCTTAGCCAAGGAGAGCCCTCTTGCCTGTGGTCCGGGCTCGAGGGCTGGCCCATCTGGGGTCCCCTGCCTGTCCTGAACTAGTCATGGGGGCTGGGGGCTGATGTCTACCGGTTGGCCGGGCCTGGGTCTCTGGGCCTCTCTTGGGAGCGAGGGTGGGGGATCTGGGGGTGGGGAGGGAGGCTCCTCAGCAGGAACAGGTCAGGTTGTGCCCCAAAGAGCAGGTGTCTGCTCTCTCAGCTCGCTCTGGCATGGCCGCACCCGAGCCCCCCTCCTCCAGGATGCCCCCAAACTGGGTTCAGCCTCTCTCCTCCTGGGGTGATGTCAGGACGAAAGTGTTCGCTTTAAAGCAAAATTCCTTGCCTAATTAGGCTCTTGGGAGCTGGCAGGAGGTAGTGGGGGTTTTTGTTGATTTTTCTTTTCTTTTTCTTTTTTTTAGACTTTTAGCACCGAAGCTGTGTGATAAAGTAACTGTGTAATTAGGAATTAATTTCTCACTCCCGTAAGTGAGGTCTTACTTGGGGCCTGAGGGAAGTCAGCCCAGTGGTTATTCACTCATACAGTGACCCCCTCTTCACCTTCTCTTTTTTTTGGAGCAGGCGGGGGTTTGTGAGGGGGTCTCCCACAGGTGTCATCCAGGGTAGGAGGAGGAGGAAGGAGGTAGCTTCTGTCACAGGTATCATTCATGCTAAGTGGATCCCTGAGTGCCTACTGTGTGCTGTGTGGGGCTGGTGTGGGTGTGTGTGTGGGGGGGTGCATGGCCAGCCCTGCCCCCTCTCTTGCCCCATTCTGAGGCTCACTCCACACAGTCTCTCGGGGGTCCCCATTATGTCCCCATTGTTCACAGCTCATGAATAGCCCCTCATTGGCTTTTCTCTATCTCCCCTCCTCCTTCACCACACTCCCTGGGATCACCTCCTGAGTTCTTGGCTCAGGGTCCACTTGAGGGGAACCCACACTACATGGCAGGTGTGAACAGAGTGTGGAATCAGCCAGAGCAAGAGGGGTGGATTCAGCCTGTGGTGTACGGAGGGGATGAGCAGGGGCTTCATGGAGGAGATGGTCCTGAAGGAAGGCTGAGAGCATGGGGAAGGGGGCAAGACAGGTTGTGTTTGGGGAGCTTGACAGGCCTGGGGTGATGATGTCTCAGACATGTGGAATAGGAGCAGGGCTTGGGGAGGGGATGGCCAGACTGGAGGGCCCTGTAGACCATGGTCAAGGGGCCTAGACTTTGTTCTGAGGGCAGTGGGGAGCCATGGAAGGTTTAGGTCAGGGAGTGATATAGCTAGATTTAAATTTTAGGAAGTTTTAGCTGACTGAGAAAGGGGTGTGGGGGGAGGAAGCAGGAGACAGGAGAATAGTCAGGAGGTTGCTGTGGCTGTCAGGAGAGAGGGATGGTGGTGACCAGTGACTGAACTAGGGCAGACTAGGGAGCTGTGAGCAGACTCTGCCAAGTTGGTGCACAGAGTCACCATTAGGACAGTGGGGTTCCTAGGGGGTAGATTTAAACCCATAGTTCCACCCTCCTAGCTATGTGATCTGCCCATCTCTCTCCATCCCTGTCCAGTGTACCCCTTTCTATCCTCTTCCCCTCAGAGAAGAATGAGAGCTACTGGATTCTTCACTGTGCACTTACTACGTGTTCTTTATTACTGAATTCATTTACACCCTGTCTTGTTCCCACAGACAGGAGATGGAGGTGCAATATAACACCCCCAAGTAGAAATATAGAAGAGAGGGTTAGAACCTGGGAGAAACGTTTAGGCAAATGGATCTTCTGGAAATATCTTTCTTGCTGCTAAGAACTCAGTAACTCATCCCACCTTTCCCCTTTTGACTTGATTGCCAGGAAGCTCAGAGCTTCCAAGAAATTTCTCCAAGAAATTTCCAAGAAATTCTCCACGAAATTTCTCACGGGAGCTTTTGAGTGGACACCATGAGGGCTGCAAGTGATGAGGTCTTGGGGGCATTTTTTAAAAAAGATTTTATCTATTCATGAGAGATGCAGAGAGAGAGAGAGAGAGAGAGAGAGAGAGAGGCAGAGACACAGGCAGAGGGAGAAGCAGGGAGCTTGACAGGGGGACTCGATCCCGGGTCTCCAGGATCAGGCCCTGGGCTGAAGGTGGCGCTAAACCGCTGAGCCACCTGGGCTGCCCTTGGGGGCATTTTTTGCAGTAGACTGCAGAAGGTGTGTTCCCACACTGAAGACCTGGAGGGTCGGGTCAGGGGGAAGGGCAAGGGCTGGGTCAATGCGTCTCTGGGCTTGCCAGGCAGTGGCTGCTTTGGTTCACCTCAGAGATGGGCACGAGCCTGATCAGCCTCCCATGAACTGGTTGGGGTCTGAGTGGTGCTCAGATCCTAAAGCTTCCTAACTCTGGGTAGTCATGGGCCTCGGTGACATTCACTTACACCCTGGGTCTCCTTGTCTTAGTGGAACGCAAAGGGAAATCTTGAGCGTGATTTCTTTTTTTTTTTTTTTTTTTTAAAGATTTATTTATTCATGAGAGACACACAGAGAGAGAGAGAGGCAGAGACAGGCAGAGGGAGAAGCAGGCTCCCCGCCGGGACCGTGGTGCGGGACTTGATCCCGGATCCCGGGATCATGACCTGAGCCAAAGGCAGGTGCCCAACTGCTGAGCCACCCAGGCGTCCTTGAGCCTGATTTCTCACCACAAGGCCTGTCTGTAGAGATTTTTCATTCTTGCTCCTGGCCAACCCCGGGGCAGGGTTGCAGTGGGCAGCTTCACTTAAGGACCAGTGACTCCAGTCCCCCACAGGTTCTGCTTGGGGGGACATCTAGCCAGTGAGGTGGTGTGAGGTAGGGCCAGGGGCCAGGGCAGGGTGGGCCTGAGGGTGCCCAGAATGGGGAGCCCTGGACCAGGGGAGTGTGGGGAAGGGTGCAGGGGGATCCAGGTAATGGGGGGCTCAAATGGGTTAACACAGGTAAGGCATGAGAACTGCCTGGCAGGCAGTAGGCCCTCAAAACCCATGTGCTTTTCTCTGTCTAGCCATCCGTCTGGAAAGCATCTATTTATTTTTATTGCGAGACTTTGTGGGGATGGGAACAAATCCTGGGCTGTCACCTGCCAGAGCTCAGCAGGTGTGCCCCGGGGCTCCTGAAACAAAGGATCTGAGTGGGTTCAGTCTGGCAGAGGCTGGGAACCGCCACCCCAGCACCCCCAGCAAAGCATAAAGTCAGCCTTGGGGCTCAGCTGTGCCCAGGGTGCGGCGCTGCCCCTGTTGGCAGGATGGAGGGAGGCAGGGCGGAAGGGGGAGGGTGGGCGCGGGAGGGGCTGGCTGGAGCTGGGGTGGCTCCCCTAGGCCTGGGGTGTGTGTGTGCCCGCGCCAGCGAGCGTGCACGCCCGAGCCAGTGTGAGCGCCTGTTTGTGTGCCTGTGTGCCGCCCCCACAATGCCTTCATCACACACGTCTCCCTGGCTGCCTGGAGAGCTCTTTCTACAAAATATGAAAATGACAGTTGGCTCACCCACGCACGGAATCCTCATACAGCTCCGCTCCCTGGTCCCTTCACACACCGCCCTCCGCACACCCACTGCCCTGGGCCCCACTGCCCTGGGCCGGCCTCCACCTGCAGCGCCCCCCCCTCCGGGGCTGCTCTCTTTTCCTCCTCCCCCTCTTCCTCCTCCCACTTCTGCTTCTTCCCCCTCCCTCCTTCCCCCTCCCCCTCCTTTCCTCCCCCTCCTTCCCTCCCACCCCTCCTCCTCTTGCCTCCTCGGGTCCCCCAGGTCTCCATCTCTGTCCCTTTTTTTGTCATGCCCCCTCGCTCTTCTGAATTTGGGCTCTGGTAGGAGTGTGTGTGGATGAGGGTGTCCAAGGAGTGAGTGTGTGTGTGCCCTGATGGCTGTGTGCAGGTGTGTGACTGAGAGAGAGAGCATGGGAACCGGAGCCTGTGCCCCAGAAAGCTGGGGGATGGATGGAGGCATTTCAGGCAAAGAAGCTTTCACTCAATTATTCTTCAAGCAGCGGGAGGGGGCGGTGGCTTCACAACACTTGGACAGGTTTGCATGGTGTGTAGGAAAAGCCTTCGTTTCCCTGCTGATGCTAGTGACAGGTGGAACTGGCAGTGGTGCTGGAGCCCTGGGGTGGAGGGAGGGGGAAGCGAGGAGGAAGGGTCTGGTGAGCAGCACCCGGGGTCAGGCTGAGACTTTAGGCCCCGGGGGGCCTGTCTTTCAGGGAGGGGAAGGCAGGGAGAGGTAGCAACTGAGCAGGGAGGATCTGGTGGGAAGCCAAGAAAGCACAGAGGGGACCCCAGAGATCTGCTTCCAGTGGAGACCTGGGAAGACTTCCTGGAGGAGGCAAACCACCTCCAAGGAGTTTCAGGGCTGGTTGAATGTGGAGAGGGAGGGTGGACGGTTTGATGAGAGAACTCAGGCGGTGGTGAGGGCTCTAGTGTCGTCTTTGCCTCTGGGTCTCTCCCTGGCTCAAGTGGGCACTCCTCAGCGCTGGGGGCAGCTCTGGGTCATTCTTGTGTCTGGATTACCTAGACTGGCCTGTTCATCGTGGTCTCTGGTGTGGAAAAGCTTCCAGGACTCTAGGGGCATCTGCCCGGATCCTAAAGCCTGAGTGAGGTTTCAGTGGACGGAGATGAGAGGTAGCATCCGGGCAGCAGGGGCAGTGGGCGCAGAGGCCTGGCGTGGCAAGTGCCAGGAGCCCGTGGGGCCGGAGCCTGGATGCCTGCAGGGAGCATGCTGAGGACAGTGAGGACAGCGTGCATTTTCCCTGCAAGGAAAATACAGTGTGACTGTCACACTCCCGGAGATATGGCCTGTGACACTCAGACTGGTGTGGTGTGAACCTGGCTGGGTGACCTGGGACATGCGATGTCACTTCTCTCCAGCTCCTCCCCTCACCTGTAAACCTGGCCAGCTCAGCCAGGCTTGCTGGGGGCTTGGGGGGCTCCAGGAGACATAAGGCCTGGGGGCTCTAGCCCTCTGCCCACAGCGAGGACTTCACGCACGCAGCTGCACCTGTGGTTTTGCCGTCTGGTCACCCCCTGGGGTCAGCCAGGGGTCCCCCCCCGTTCCTTGGTTCCCCCCACTAGCCTTCCCTGGTTCAGAGGCTGCTGGAAGCAAGGGCAAGAGCCACCTGGCCCAGTGCTGAGCACTCAGTGGGGACCCAAGGTCTCTGCTCCCGTGTTCCCTCTGGCCCCCTCACTGCATCTACTGGAATCCCCAGGACGGTGGGAGGCAGATGCCACCAGTTCCACTTACGGAGGTGGGGACAGCCCAGGCCACACTGCTGATGGGGCCGCAGCCGGGACTCTGACTCTGCTGCTCACCTCTCCCCTCCAGGCAGCCGGGGGCATGGAGGGGCGTGCATGGATGACTAGGTGGCCGTTGCCTGGTCCGTGGCCTGAGTATCCCTCCTGCCCTGTCCCTCACTCTCTGTCTTTTCTCTGCAGGATGGTCGAGTACTCCCTGGACCTTCAGAACATCAACCTGTCGGCCATCCGCACCGTGCGTGTCCTGAGGCCCCTCAAAGCCATCAACCGTGTGCCCAGTGAGTTGTCCCCCACCAGACCCTCCTTCGCTTAGACTAAGCAGCACCTTCCAGGGCCTGTGCTGGGCATGGGGATCCCCCCATGACCAGACAGATGGGGGTTCTGCTCCCACCAGGCTCACAGGCCTGAATGTGGGCCTGAAGATGCTGGAGGGTGGTCCTGGCACCTCTGAGTCCCGAAAGAACTTGAATGGCAGCATTCTGGGGAGTCTGGCTTTTCAGGGACACAGCTCCTTGTGGGGGTGGCTGGCAAGGGGGACACACGTGTAAAAAGAGGCTGCTTAGTTTGAGGGAGAGCCTCATGCCGGGTTTCACTGGGGAGGGGATCCCCAGGCCCCTCATGGGTGCTGATTTAGAACTCAAGCTCCATAACCAGACCATGCGCCCACCCACCCACATAAGGACCCACCCATCCGTCTGTCTGTCCACATGCCTAGTGTTGAAAGGTTATAACAACAAGCTCTGACATCTGCCCAGATTCATAGTTTCTTTTTTAAATTTTTTTATTTATTCATGAGAGACACAGAGAGAGAGGCAGACACAGGCAGAGGGAGAAGCAGCCTCCCTGCAGGGGAGCCTGATGCGGGACTCGATCCCAGGACCCTGGGATCACGCCCTGAGCCAAAGGCAGACACTCAACCGCGGAGCCACCCAGGTGCCCCAGATTCATAGCTTTCAAAGCTTTTCCATCCCCATGATGTCTCATGAGCCGTATAATCCCTCCACGAGGGAGGTGGGCTGTTCTCATGGACAACCAAGGTGAAAAAACCGCGACTTGGAAATGGGAAGTAACTTGCTGGAGAGGCCTCCTGACTCCTGGGCAGTGTCCTTCTAGCACCCTGAGTTAGGAATAGGATGGGGTGAGGAGGGAGAGGACGAAGGAGCGCCGCCTGCAGGGGTTTCAGCCCTGTTTGGGAGGGACAGGAACTTTGATGAGCACTTGCCCATCTCGTGTGTGGCGTTGGACATACTGACGGCTGACTTAACCCTCTCGACGACCTGTGTGAAGCTCAGAGAGGTGACGCGGTTGGCAGGATGTCACACAGCAATTCAGTGGCAGGACAGGGCTCTGTGTGGAGTTCCATCTGTCCTGAGCCCAGCTCTTTCCCTGGCTCTATTGGAACCCTTGCTTCTTTTCTTTGCCAGAGCCTCAGTTTCCCTGTCTGCAGAAGAGGGGAGGTCCCCTGGCTCGTCTTCCTCTTCCACAGTCAGAGTGGTCCTCACTCCCCCAATTCTTAGCCCTGGGGCTTTGGGGCTTTGTCACTGGTCTTTTCACCCAGCCAACCTCCCCACAGCCCATCCCCTGTGAGTGCCCCGTGGGGCTGGCTTGGGTCCAGGCAGGCCTGGTGGGACCAGAAGCCATGCTGCAGGGTATTTGTGGAGCGAGAGGATCGGGTGGGTGGCCAGACTGTGGCTTCATTCTGAGATGGGCAGGCCGGGCAAAGGGCGGAGGGGGTCCTGGGGGCACAGGGGTCTCAAGGCCACATAGAAAAGGTCACCTCCCCACACCGGAATGTTGACATGATGGGAACATGGGCCCCCCACCCCACCCCGAGGGGCCCTGAGCGCTATCCTGAAGGTCCTGAGGGAAGCATTGGGAGGCTCGGGGGTCGGGGGGTGGGGTGAGTGATGAGAAGCAAAGCGGTGGGGGCAGTGGGGAGGAGCAGTTGAGCACTCCACCTTGGTCCCCTCCCACTGCTCTGGGGAGACTCCCTTGGGGGCAGGGCGGGAGGTGCCAGCTTCTCTCTATCCTTCCCACCCCCACCAATCCTACACGGTTCCTTCAAGTCCACCTAGTTCAAAACCATCCCATTGAACGGATGAAGACGTGAGGCCCAGGGAGGGCCATGACCTGTCCAAGGTCACACAGCAGGCGACCTGGAGCCCAGGTGTCTACCCAGCACACCTGCCATGGTGTGTGTTCCCCTCCCTCATGCCCCACCAACCTCTACTGGGAAACTGGTCACACAGTGGGCTTCCTTCACAGAGCGCCCACTGCTATGCCTGGTATGTGGAAGTCGCTCGATGAATACGTGTTAAGTGGACATGCTGGGCTAGTGCATCGAGCAGCTGTCTCCTGACAGGGCCACAGCACCGTCCACGCTCAGAAAGGGTGGTACCCAGGGATCGTGGAGCGCATGGGGCACGAGGTGGGGAGGGAGGGGGGCTGGTGGTCAAACACGCTGTCCGAACTGAGACCTAGTGTGGTCCGGGGATTAACCGGGCAAGAAAGTGTTCTGGAAATGCCTGGCAGGAGCGCGGAGCATGGGTGGGGATGAGCTGGGCTCAGGGCTGTGGGTGAGCGGTGGTGGCTGGGACCAGGCGGGGCGGGACAGAGAGAGTGGATGCATGGAAGGCCCGGGCCTCACCTTGGGGAGTTATGGAGGAAGCCCAGCGTCCGTCAGGAGCAACCTCAGGGGGAGGGCACGGGCAGGGCCACATGTCTCCAGCCGTCCCCACTGCCGTCCCAGGGCAAGCAGAGGTGGCTCTAAGGAGGCAGCCACCATATGGTCACTGTCACCCCACTGGCCACAGAGCCCACAGGCCGGTTCCCCTTCCCAGATGCATGTGTACACCTGCTGGGGGTCACACACAGGCGTTTGTACATGATCCTAGGGGTGGGGTGGGGGGGACAGGATGTGGGTCTCTCTCTATGGGGGGGTTCTGTACATCGATGTGTGGGGTGCCTGTGGGTGTGAGGGTCCCTGTGACCACAGGAGACCACGTGTGTGTACATGTGTGTGCACATGAGGGCATGTGTGCACGTGTGGGATGCGTGGCGCCCGTGTCTCCTCTGGTCCTCCTTCCTCCCTCTCCTGCAGCACTGAGTGAGGAGCTCATTAGGCAGCTCTTGGCTGTGGAGGTCACTTCCAGGTCCCCAGCACCAGCCTGCCTGGTTCCCTGGAGAAGGGTGGCGATGGGCCCTGCGTTCCTGAAAGCTCCAATTTGGGAGGCTGCATGGCCCAGAGTGCCCAGAGAGGGGTTGGGGTCCTTCCTCAGGGGCCTCCCGCCTGGGAGGCCCAGGCAGCCAGAGTTGGGAATAGCCTCCTGCTTGGAGCTGCCTGCACCTCTCAGCTGACAGGAAGAACTTGGCCTGGGGGAGTGTTGGGAGCACAGACACCCCCTGGGAGCCAAAATATACCCGGTGCGTCCTCTCCCCCAACTCAGAAACCACCCTGCGCCCTCGCCTTGGAGAGAGACCTCAAGATCAATTCATATTCATGAGGAATTTAGTTACCAGGAGCCCCTGGTTAGAGCAGGTTGGTCGGTCCATCCCCTCCCTTACCGTAGGGGCAGCTTTGCTCCCCGGTGCCACATCCTCTGCCCAGAGTTGCCAGGGAATGGGTGGAATGGGGGTGGGATGCACAAGTTCCTAGAAATGCTCCTAGAGAGATTTGGTTGGTTGCTCCCTTTGTTTTCTAGATGTTTCCCTGAAACATTCCAAGTCCTCCGGTTGGTCTTTAGTTTCCTCTGCCCCTGGACTCACGCCTTTCAACAATAGCCTGTGGCTTTCAACGTTGCCACTAGATGGCAGGCTGGAGAGCTGGGAATTGTGAAATTATGGGTTATTAATTGTAAAACGGGGGAGCGCGGGTAGCTCCCCATGATTGGAAAAAGTATAGGAACAGCACGATCAGCCAGGAAGACTTAGTTGGGTTGTCAGGGAATGCAAGTTCTGGTTGTTGGCTCTGCCAGGAGCCTGCTGTGTGACCTGGGATGTCCCTTGGTGTCTCTGGACCTCAGTTTCTCTACTTGCACAAAGCAAGAGGAGGACTGGATTAGATGTGTGGTTCTCGACTTTGTCCGGAGTGGACAGGGCACCTGGGAGTCATGGAGCTGTTTGCAGACCTCCACCCTACCCCACAAGTCTCTGTCCTGGCCACTCAACCTCTGATGGTCAGTGGGAAGCAGAGCATGGAGAAGGTTGGGGAGGGAGGAAACACCAGATTGGGAGTCAGGAGGCTGGGTTCTGGCTCCTTGCTGTGGCCTTCAAAGTCACTGTCCCTTGCTGGGCCTCAGCGATAGGGGGCTGGACCATCCCTAAAAGCGTCCCAGCCTGGCCCCACTCAACTCCAGGCCTGCACACCTTGTAAGCCTGTTGCAGTGCCTCCCAAAGCCCATTGGCCACACCACTGAAATATGAAAAGTGCCTTTTTTTCCTCCAGCTAGAAACCAGGGCAGGCCCAGCTAGGCCCTGAGCCAGCCGAGTCTGTGCTGCTGGCCCACATCTGTACCTGACTGACCATCTCAGACAGACCCATCCAGCTCCCAGGCCCTGGTTTGGCTGTAACCCCCCTTTGCACAGGGGCCTTGGGACTGGGGACATGCTCCCAGGGCAGGGCCCATGAACAGGGAGGCGAAGCTGACCATCAGGTCCCAGCGACTGAAGCTGTGCTCTACTCGGGCAGGCTTAGGTTCTAGTCCCGGGGCCTCCACTTGCTGGGTGTGGGACCTTGGGCATCCACACTCCTCTCCCCGCCCTCATTTCTCCAACAGTAAGACCAGGTTAATAATACCAATTTCTATACAGTTTGGTGAGAATGAAATGCCATAATGTGTGTCAAGAGCTTAGCACAGAGCTCAGTGTGCAGAGAGTGGTCAGTAGGTGTTTACTATTGTGAAGAAGGTGCTGGAACATTGAGGACAGAGGGCTGGAGCATCAGGGCATCTTTGCAGAGGCTGATTTGGGGAGACAGTCACCAAGCACACAGAGGGTTGGGGATGGACCTGTGTGTGTAGAGGTGGAGGGGAAGAGCCGGCTGGAAGTGTTGGCTGGGGAGGGGACTGCACATCAGGGGCAGGTGGGAGGTGAACTTTCCATATCTCCTGGGGATTTACGAAGAAGATAAGTGGCTGAACTCCATCAAGTGCTGTATGTGGCTGCTTCGTTTTGTTTCACAACAGCCCTAGGATGGTGGTACCATTGTGATGCCCACTTTACAGATGGAGAAACTGAGGCACAGAGAGGTTGAGTAAACTGCCCAAGGCCTCACAGCTGGCTGGGGACAGAGGCAGGGTTTGAACCTGTGTTTGCACGACCCCGGGGCTTTTTGCTCCTTTCTACAACCCCCTTCCTCTCCGTGTAACTTGGACGTGCCCTAGGCAGCCACTCCATCTGCAGGGCTTCAGGAAAGTCCCTGCTCACATCCAGAATCAAAGCAGAAGTGATGCCCTCAAGGACCCTTCCTGAACACCTTTCATTGTCAGAGCACAGCGCTGTGCGGCCTGATGAGGACCTGTCATGGCAGGAGGCAGGGATGCACAGTGGCTAGTACAGAGCATTGCTGCCAGTAGTCAAAGCTTGGCCCTGCATTAATCAGCTTAGGGACCCTGGGAAAGGTTCCTCTCTTGCTTCCCTTTCCCATCTGCACAATGAGGATGGCACGTAGTGCCCTCCACAGGAGTCTGTCTGCATGCCAACTATAGAACAGGTGCCCAACGACCAGCCCCACCCCTGCTTCTCTCACGGAAGCATCCAGAGCAGTTAGACCAGTGGCTCCACACCTCTCAGGCCTCAGTTTCCCCATCCCTAAAATGGAGTCCCAGCCCTCCCTGGCTAGACTGGGGGGCAGCAAAATGTCTGCACAACACCTGCTCCTGCAAGGTGCCCGCACCATACATTGATTGCGTGGGTTTCTTATACTCTTGGGATCTTGGAATTAGCGTTGCTGAAAGTCACGAAGACTCTTAGCCTCATCAAGCCTCAGAATCCTAGACTCTTGGTTTCAGAGATCCTCAGAGCCCTGGTTTCAGGATGAGAAGTCTGAATGATCTGGTCTTCGGTTGCCAGTCAGGCTAAGGGACTCTGGACTTGTGGCTGCCACCTTACCCCGCACCTCAGGCCTGCTCTGGCCCTTTCTGCCCAGGTTCGCGGGCAGCTGGCTCGTGGTTCCGCCTGCTGAGGACAGATGCAGAAGGCCCCAGGGTTCCTTCTGGGTTTCTACCTTGTGGGCATCTGTTGGACAGGAAGCTGGAGACTCCCTCTGAAACAGAGTTTGCAGGAAAATCTTAGCAGTTTCACATAAAGTGTGTGTTTACTTGGGCCTTAGGCGCAGCTGAAGGAGTCCAGGCCATACCTTGGACTTCGGGGCTGTCTGTCCTTGGCACCCAGAGGGCCTCCCGAGGCACCCTGCAGAGGAAGGACTGGCAGTCCCCAGGGGAAGGGAGTGAGGGGCGGAGAGTGGGGGCAGGGCGAGGAGGGAAGATGGGTGGAGGGGCCCGACTTCCCAGGGCTGCTGCCTCCGCAGAAGGGCTGGAGGTGGGTGGGCAAACATCTGGCCTGAACAGCTAGCGCTAGCGAGAACCTGACTTGGGAACAGGAAGAGAAAGCTGCTGTGTGAAGGGAGAAACAGAGAAATGCCTGCCGGTGGGGGCAGGACCAGAGCTGTCCTCCCCCTCCCCCACCAGCCAGCTCTAGGTCTGCTCTACAGATTAGGAGGGGGTGATTCTTGGGTGGGATATCAGGTCAAGGGAGTGGGCCACTATGCATTCATCCATCCATCCATCCATCCATCCATCCATCCATCCATCCGAAGTAGCATCCACTAAGGGGCCACAGCTCCTTCTCTGCGGGCAGATACTCAAGCCAAGACCTACGGGCAATGGGACGGGTGCTCTAATGGAGGCAGCAGGGGGCCGAGGGGAAGGGTCACTACCGTGTACTTTGAGGGGGTTTAACAGAGGAGGGGGAACAGGACATTTGAAGCATGAGTGGGCATTCTTTGGGCCACAGTGGGTTGGGACAGGGGCTAGGACCACCTCCCGCGGCCCGAGCACTCTCCCGGGATGGAGGGTGTAGGGGTGCACTCTCCTTGGCTGGCATTTGTTTCCAGCTCGGGGGTGGCACTGAGGCCACCTCCCCGCTGGGCTGGGGCCAGCAGCTGTGTCCTCGGCAGCACGGCCGTATGCTGCCCGGCCGGGCCTCCCCGGCGCCCACTGTGCGCCTGATTAGTTGGCGTTGGCAGCGGCAGGGACAGCAGACGGCCTCTCCCGGCCGCTCAGCACCCTCCGCTGCCCCAGCCAGACTGAAGAGGGGGAGCCCCTGGGCCGGCACAGCCTGGGCCCTCTTGCCCTCCGTCCGGCATCCTTTCCGCTGGCTGTGGGCTGCGCCCCTGGCAGAGGCTGGCGCGGGTCCGGCTCTTTCCGCTTGAGCTGGCCTGGCACAGTGGCTGCGCTAATCTGGGCTGACAGCTCCTGTCTGCAGAGCACCCCGGCCCTCCGGGGGAGATGCCCATCAGGAGGTGCGCCCCCCTCCCTACCCCTCCAGCCCCCCCCACAGTCACCAAGGGCCTCCTGTAGCAGGGGGCCTGGGCTAGGAGTGCCGGGGAAGAGGGGTGAAAAGGTTGAGTGGCTCCATCTGTTTGCCCCCCTGCCACCTGTCTCCTTCCAGCTATGCCACCGTCCTGATAGTCCCAGGCCACACTCCTCTCCCCTGAATCCCAGACCCCACCGAGCTTATGAAATGACTTCACATCCATGTACACCAGGCACTCCCAACTCCACGTGTCCAAACACAGTCCCGTGTTCCCGTGATGGCTGCTCCGTGGCTCTGGCCTCAGGCCCCAGACCTTGGAGATGCCCCACCCCCCACCTCCCATCACTAATCGCTTTGACCTTCAGAAAGCTCTAGAATTTAGCCACGTCCCCAGCCTCCACTGTCACTGTCATCTGGACCCCGCCAGATGTGGATTATCGTAATGGCAGGTGAGCGATGGCTGGGAGGGGCGAGGCAGGACAGAGAGGGACAGATGGACCGGAGACTCAGTGCCCCCCAGAGTCACACAGGAAGCCTGGCGTCTGGCAGAGAGGATGTGGGGAGGGCACGAGCCGGGCCACATCTCTCTTGGGTGCCCCTCAGCGCTCCCCATTTCTGTCCCAGGGGAGGGCAGGGCTGTGCTCAGGAGGCAGCCACCATATGGCCGCTGTCACCCTGGCCTTGGAGTCCACAGGCCTGGCTCCCCCATCCCGAGATGTGTGTGCATGAGGGTCACAGCCAGGTGACTGTACGCTGTCCCGCAGGCTGCCTGCCTATAGGTGTCCTTCTACCCTGGCCCCGCAGAGCCCCTTCTGCCCCCACAGCTGGGGTGATCTCTCAGACCTTCCTCAGACCACGTCTCCCTTCGCCCATGACACTCAGTGGAACAGAGGCCAGAGTTCTCACACCTGCAGGGCAGCCCTGTTTCCACGCCCCCTTGCTCACTTCCCTCCAGCCATACTGGCCTCCTGGCTGTTCCCTGAGTGCCTGCCTCATCGCTGCCCCTGGGCCTTTGCTGGGGCTGCTCCACCGACCTGGAGAGCTCTTCCCCGGATGCTCGCGCCGCTGATGCCCTCACCTCCTGTGGGTCTGTGCCCTGTATCGTCTTGCCAGTTTAAACGTACCCTATCCCTGGCCTGGCCTGGCCTCCCCATCCTTTCCCCCTCCACCTGCTGTTTTCATAACACCTGCCACCCAACAAACGAGGAAATGAACTTATTTATTATGTTTATGGTTTTCTCTCTCCCCCTACCCCTATGTGGAATGTCCACCTTCTGAAGGCAGGGGGCTTGGTCTGTTTATTCATTGTTTTAACTGATGCACCCTTGAGCCTAGAACAGTGCCTGGCACATAGTAGGTTTTCACTAAATATTAGTTGAATGGCTCCATCCATCATCCATCCATCCATCCATCCATCCATCCATCCATCCATCCATCCATCACTTCTTCATGGCCATCTTTGTGGGGAGTGGGGGAAGGCACTCTGTGCTAGGCCCTGGGCTGGATTGGAGGATGCAGAACCCTCCTCAGGGGCCTCACATTCAGGACACTGTCAATTTGGGAGGCCAAGGTAGGGCCATGAACCGATGAGGGCCAAAAGGGCAAGAAGTGCTGTGATGGAGGGAGGGCAGAGTGGGGGGCAGCTCATTGTAGGGTACCAGCCCAGCCCGGGGACCAGAAGAGACAACCCCTTGGCTGAGGGCTAAGAGAGGAGGAGAGATGGCCTTGTGAGTGTGTGAGGGCTTTCCAGGGCTGGCAGGGGAGCGGCCTGGCTGTGTCCCACCGGCATGGAGCCCTGCCGCCCTGGGGAGCGGACCCGGCACTAATGCCCAATAGGAACAGGAACCCGTGTGGTGGAGGTGGGGTAGGGCCATGTAGGTGGGGGCAGAACATGTGTGAAGGTGAAGAGTAGGGCTGTGGGGGGCATGTGCCAGCCTGGCTGGAGAGCAGGTGCAGGTGTGGCACAGTGGATGGAGGGAGGTGTGGCTGGGGGGATAGGCTGGGTTGAGTAGGGGCTGGCGGGTGGGATGAGTTTGTATTTTCCCCATGGGGGTAGATGGACTGCTGGAAGCTTCTGCCTTTGGGCAGATAGCCCTCTGAGGTATCCTGACCCTATGTTTTTCTAGAGAGGCTGGCTGGACAGGAACCCTTGTCTTCTGTACGTGAGGCCGCTGGGACCCAGAGAGGGCAGGCTCTGTCTCAAGGCTGCCCAGCCAGGACTGGTACCCACATTTCCTGTCCTGTGTTGTTGCTCTGGACACTCACCAAAGTAGAGACTGTACTAGATGTCCTGGAGACTCTGGGGTCCTCTTTCCCTTCTTGGCTTGGGAAGCAGGGCCTTCAGCCACACTCGTTGGGTTGCCTGGAGCGTATCCTTGGCCTTTGCCCCAGGCTGAAGGCCCAAAAATCACACTACAAAGGCAGAACCAGATAAGCTCATCCCGAGAGATGGGGAATGAGATCCTGGGGAAAGTCGAGGCAGGAAGGCTTCTTGGCTAACTGGGGGTGGAAATCAGAGAAGACTTCCTGGCAGAGGAGGGCCGGGCTGGGGATAGGTACAGAGGGACATGAGTAGGAAGGATGGTCTGAGGCAGATGTCTCTCTTGGTCTCTCTTTCTCTCCAACTCTGACCTCTATCTCCATTTCTCCTCCCTCACCTCTCTGCCTCTACCTCCTATGCCCGGTGCCAGGGGAGCTGAGGGCAGAGAGGAACCGGCCAACTTGCCTTAGCTAATTACTTGACTGCAGGCATAAAAGGAGGATTAGCTGGGGTCTTACAGGGTCCTCCCTGACTCCCTAATCCTGTGGCCCCTTTTCCCTGGCATGGAAACGATGGATTGGTTTTGAGTCCCTAATTAGCTAATTATGCCTTGGCTCAGTGGCCCTGGGACTCCCCGGGCCCCAGGGAGGGCTGTGGAGTGAGCTGGGGCCTGGCTCTGCAGATGGGAGGAGGGGTGGGGGGAACAGGCTGCCATTCAGGGAAGCCAGCCGAGCAGGTTTTGAGGAGCCTTTCAGAATTTCAATATCCTGGAGAACAAGGGAAATGTAATTAATTGAGCAACAAAGGCTGGGCTCAGGGGAGCAGCCACGGAGCAGCCGGGCTGGGATTGTGCAGAGCCACCTGCCTCCTCCCACCCAGCCTCTTCAAATGTGGCCGCTGGCCGCCAGTGCTGGCATCCTGCCTCTGTCCCCGTCCCCTAGGACAGCCCCGTCCGGGGCTCGGCCTGCTCAGAATCTGCCCCTGGGCCTCCCTGACCAGGCACCTAGCATTGAAGCCCCACAAGCCCTGACTCCGATTTGCAGCCACCCCCCTGCGTGGTCCCCATGCCCTTTCTGAATGGTCATCCCCCTGTGCCTCTGCCACAAGCCCCCATCATCCTTCAGGATCCAGGTCAAGTCAGTCCCTCCAGGAAGGGCCCCAGAGCTGCCACCACTCCCCAGGCTTGGTTGTGTTTCCCAGCACTGGTCCCCTGTCCCCCTGCTGCTATACTGCAAGCCCTTGAGCGGTTGCGATGCCGAATGGATGGTGGCGCACCAAAAAGGCCTGCAACTGGCTAATGTCACATTTGGGTGGATTTGGATGCATGGCAAGGGTGCTTGCTTGGTCTGTTTCTTTGCTTCCTTCCTCCCAACCCTTGGCTGCCCCATTGGGGGTGGGGGGTGGGGTACTGAGCCCTCACTCACCCTGGCCTGCTCTTAACCAGAGGCAGCAGCCTGCAAGGGAGCCCCACTGCTTTCTCAGGAGGAGGGTGACCTAGTTTTGTGGGGGAGGGAGGATGGGGTAGGCATTAATTATTGATCGGAAATCAAGCCACACAGAGCTCATGATGCAGATCTGCAATAATTACCCTCATTAACAACCACCTTAGCATCACCTCTGGAATGAATCAAAATCTGGATAGGACCCCTGTTCTCCTTGTTGCCATCTTTTCATCCTCCCCTCTCCAGTCTTCCATTCTTTCCTCATGACTTAGCATGTCATTCAACAAATGCTGGCCGAGCCTTTGTTCTGGGCTAGGACCCGCTGGGTTCTGAGAATACTGATGCAGACACAGGCCCTGCTCCCAGGAGCTTACAGCCCAATGGAAGAGGTAGGAGGGTAAACAGATAATTACACACTAGGGCTAGAAGACTATCTCGTAAATGGGGCCTCTAAGGTTGTGCAGTGTGCAACTTATACAACTGTACAAGGCAGCCTAGGCTAGGTCAGAAGTGCTGAGGTTGCCCAGAGCAGAAGAGAGAGGGATGAACTCTACCTAAGGACTAAGGAAGGGTAGGGGAAAGCTTTATAGAGAGAAAGTAGAGCTTCAACTGGGCTGTGGTGGCCGAATAGGGATTTGCCAGGTGTGAGAGATGGAAGGGTGTTCCAGAAAGAATAGCATGAGTAAAAGCACGGAGGTGTGAAATCCAGGGGTATATTGCTATATTTACGGAACTTCAAATAATTTGGTATTGAGAGAAAAATAGGCATAGAGGAGAGAGAGAGAGAGAGAGATTGAGAGAGATGAACCTAGAGAGGTAGGTGGAGTCAGACGTTACAGGACCTTGGAAGGTATGCACTCAAGAGTGATACACTAGCTCCTGACCCACTTTGGGGCCACAGACACTTGTGTGGACCTTCTCCCAAGAAAAACTGATGATGTCATACCTGCACATTTTATAGCAGTGTCGTAAGGTTTGCGGACCTCTTGCAGCCCTTCTAGGCAGTTGTCCGGCATTGCCCTCGTTCTGTCCCGGGCTCCGTTTTCCCTGGGCTGGCTTCAATCGCAGGCAGCGCTGCCCTGCAAAGGCAAGACAGTCCCAGCAGCTCCAGGCGTTCACCCTCCCCGGCTCCCCAGCTCTGCAGAAGAGGGTTTCCCTCCCCCTACAGTTCCCACACAAGTCTCAGGGCTGACCCTCATTGGTCCTGGCTGGGGTCACATGCCCATTCCGGACCAATCCCTGGGGCTGGGGGAACAGAATGCACTGACTGGCCAGGCCCCGTCAGGTGATCTCTAGGCAGCCCAGCCAAACCACCGGGTTGGCAGCGGGGGAGTGGGGCTGTTTTCACAGGACTGGGAAGCGTGGCGGGGCCAAAGCAGAGAGGTGGCCTGTCAGCTGGGGGTTTGTACTCCTGTGGATTCTCTAGTTACTGGGGTGGCTGGATCATTCTGCGTGGAGTCAAGCGGGATTGGGCGGCATACAGAGGGGTAATGAGGTCGTGATGGTGGGTGACATCACCCAGACTTGGGAGAGCAGGTGAGTGTCACAGGTGGGGGCCGGGATTGAGCCTGTGGAAAGGGAGAGGGGTGGATGGTGCAGATGGTGGTGTGGGTCAGCCCAGAGCAGGAGGGGCAGAAGGGAAGGATGGGGAGGTAGATATGAAGGGTGGTAAGTGTATGGGGGGGTAGGGCTACAAGCTGTAGGGTGGGAAGCCTTGGGGTTTGCTGAGATTGGGGTGTGGCCCAGAGGCTGGGGAGCTTTTGTAGGGTGGCTGCCGTCTAATCCCACCTTTGCTGAGAGGCCTCGTTTTCCAAGAGGGGAAGGGACTGGCTCAGGGTCTCATGGCAAATAAGGCAGGATTTGAATCCGGATCTCTCTAAATCAGAGGCCGTATGGTTTCCCTACCTGCAGGGTTTCAGGATGTCAGGCCGCTGCAGGATGTAACTGGTACATTCTTCTCCCCTTTCCATACCCAGCTGGAAAGCCCCCTTGGTCACCCTGACCCCCCCCCCCCCCCCCCCCCCCCCCCCCCCCCCCGGCCAAGGGACTCCTGTCTCCATTGCCATTTCCTCATTTCTTCTTTTCTTGCCTCTGGCGTGGCTGATTCTTTGTAGCTATTCCTCAGGAAGGAAAGGCCTGTGCTGCTATCAGGCCAGATCGGAGTCCGCTGCTGGCAATGGCTCTTCTGTGTGCTGACCCAGAGCCGGGTCTGGTTCTGTCATGCGGTGGGGTGGGTCAGGCCAGTAGCTCCGGCTGGCTGCACTGCTGTATCCTGACATGCTCGGGGAACCAGCGGCTGCCCCAGCAATGAAGGACATTTGGGACACATTCATTAGGCACCTACTGTGCTCATCTGGGTGGATTCTGGGCAGAGTGAGATGAGCCAGCCTCGGTCTCAGGCTGCCAGGTAACTGGGGGTTGTGGAGGGAATGCCAGACATGGTCTCAGGACACCTGGTTTAAATCCAGACCCTGCTGCTTCCCAGCTGTGTGACTTTGGGCAAGTTGTTTTAGTTCCATGAACTTCCAGTTACTTCTTCTATGAAATAGGGATAACATCACCACCCTCACGGAGTTGTGAATTCTGAAGGAGATCATCTTCGTGTATTACCAGAAGAAAGTTTGGCATGTAAATAGTGTTCCATAAATAGCTGCTAATTCATCCAGAAGCTGGTGGAAGTGTGGTAGGGCCCAGAGCCATTTCCATGGCCTCTGGATGGAGGGGCAGACACCAAGGAGAATGGCCGCTGATGGCCGCTAAGCAGGCTGGGAGCAGTTAGGAGCCTCTACCTGTGTGTCCCCACCTCTCCTCCCAGTGCCTCTTCCTCTTTTCCTGAGCCTACTCTCCCTCTCTCCTCTTGGGACCTCTGCTCCCAAGTCTGACAATCTCTCCACTCTCCCCCACTCACAGGTATGCGGATCCTGGTGAACCTCCTCCTGGACACACTGCCCATGCTGGGGAACGTCCTCCTCCTCTGCTTCTTTGTCTTCTTCATCTTCGGCATCATCGGCGTCCAGCTCTGGGCAGGCCTGCTGCGTAACCGCTGCTTCCTGGAGGAGAACTTCACCATGTGAGTGTAGGCTCTGCCACCCAGGGGGCTGCCAGCCAGCTTCCCCTGGGGTGGCAGTGGTGCTGGATGTTTTAGGGCTGGGTTTCCCTGTCAAACACCTGGTCCCAGTCCTTATTCCCACTGTGCAGAGAAGTCAAGCAATGTGCACAGGTGAGTTGGTGGTGGGTCTCCCGTGAATGGCTGGACACGAAGAGGAGCACAGAAGGCCACTGAGGGTCTCAAAATGGGTATCACAGAGTCTCAGTCTAACATAGGCCCTTAGATGCTAATTCAGCTCCCAGTGACTCTTACTTAATATACAGTTTTAACTTACTGGTAATTGGGAATGGGGCCAGCAGAGTGGAAGCAGCCAACTAGGAGGTCCCACGGGAGGGGAATGGACACTTAGGACCCAAGCAGACATGATGCCAACAGGGGAAAAGAAGACAGAAAACCTCAAAAGCAGACACAGAACCTGGCCCCATTACAGCACAGTCATTCCTCTTGGTGACTGAGTCATCAAGAAAAGGTCAGTGCTCAGTTGGCCCATTTGCGGGGATGAGCGGGAGGGCGGGCTACTCCTCAGGGAGGCGATTGGCAGAGCCGTCTAAACAGAAGTCAAGCTTTGGCTCTTGGAGGAGTTGGGTGGAGTCGTCTGAGAGATTTGACAACTGTGGAATCTCCACTGTCTTTGAGTGCGCGGACCTGCACAGATGCGTTGGGACAGGAGCATACTACCATTTTACCATGCGTTAGCACGCTCCTGCCCTGGGCCAGGCCCGGGGAGACAGAAATAGGGGAGTATGTTCATTCAGCCTCTCACTCGACAAAAGCCCTCAAGTGGCTGCTCTTGCCAAACCCATGCTTAGTGCTGAGGACACAACAGAAGATGGAGTTCCTGCCCTTGGGGAACTGGTCACAGATGCCTCCACGGAGTGGCTCCTGTGGACTGAGGACAACTGCAGGAGGCATGGGGATGCTGCAGGGGTTGGGCTGAGCTTTCTCCTCACTGGCCTGTCACTTAGGGAGATGAAGCTAAACCAGAGAGCTGGGGTGAGGATGGGGGAGGGGCCTGGCTCACCTGCCTGTTGCTGCGGGGACCCGTGGGGTACCTGGGTAGACCAGAGAAGGGGCAACATTGTGGGAAGGACCCTGTGGTGGTGGTGGTGGGGTCTACCCTTGGGTCAATCACTTGGAAGAGGTGGGCCGTGAGGCAGCAGGAGATGGGGGGGGGGGCACCTGCTTCTCCTGGTCTAGTCTTAGCGGATGGAGATGCGCAGGTGTGAACTCTCAGCTTTGAGGGTTCAGGACCCATCCAGAATCCTCTGTCCCTCATAGATCTTTCCCTAGGTTGTTCCGTGGCCACCCCCTTCTTATTATCCCACTGCAGCTCTGTGTCACCACCCCCTCACCCCCTCCCACTGCCCCCCCCCCCAGACACTCTTGCGTCATCCTGCTTGATTTCCTCTTGGCACCATCTCTGTCTGAAAGTACCTCACTTGGGAGTCTATTTAGTTCATTTTACTTGGTCGTTGATTGTCTCTAGACTGGTTTATTTATTTGGTTAGCAGTGACGAAGGGCTCGGGGGTAACAGGTGTGATTGAAATAATCCTGCAATCTGGCCCCATGTGGAGGCCCGGTGACAGAGGCTCGAGCAGAGTATTGAGCTCCAGGGCAAGCGTGTCCTCTCTCAAGCGTCTTGTCCCTTCTTCCCAATTCTGTCTAAGCATTCATGTGCACGCACACGACCGTTCACATCCCAGACAGGTTTTAAAGATGCGAATTGCTCTGACAGTGTGGCTTGAGGGTGTTTTCACACCAGTGTTTCTTGTTCCACGGATAAACGGCAGTTCCTCTAGCGGGCCCCTGCGGATGGGCCTCACATGGTTTCCAAGGTTCTGTTTTTGCATCATGCACGTGTGTGATCCGTGTAGACACACATGATCGATGGGTAGACTCGTAACTGCTAGTCAAAGTGTATGTATATTTTTATCCCTTTTTTGGTTAAGATAACAAATTGCGCTCAGTAGCGGGCACAAGTGTTAAGTGTATGGCTTAATGAAGTTTTAGGTGGACTTAATGAAGTCTACGGCAGTGTTAGGCTACCCAGAGAAACTTATGGGGCCCAGGGAGGCTCCCCCCTGCGCCTGACCAGTTCCTATCCCCCACACCCCAAAGTAGCCACCATCCTGACCTCTATTTGTGTTGCCTGTTTTTGAGATTTCTTACACTGGAATCCTACAGGAAGCTATCTTTTGTGTCAGCTTTTTTGGCTCAGTGTAATGTGTCTTTGAGATTCACCCACATTCTTGCGGGTGGCAGTAGTTTTTTTGTTTTTCATTGCTGTGGGTAGATATTGAGCAAATATACAAGTACTTATTTTTTTCATTCCACTGTTGATTTGTTTCTGTTTTTTTTTTTTTTAAATTCTTTTTGGCTTTTATGACTCATGCATATTCTTGAACATGTCTTTGGTGGCTAGAGCCGTCCTTTCTTTTGGGTGAATACTCAGGAATGGAACTGTGAAGGGGGCAAGTGTGTTCAGCTTTAGGAGATTTTGTCGAATGGTTTTCCAAAATGGTTGCATTAAATGTCTACTCGCAAAGTCTGAGGGTTCCAGGGGCCTGGCATCCTTATCAACGTTTGGTGTTGTCAGTCCTTTTAATTTTAACTATTCCAGTGAGAGGGCTGTGGTATCTTATTGTGGTTTTAATTTGTACTGCCCCGATGTCAAGTGATAATTAGCACTTTTCACATTCGTATGGTCCATCCGTGCATCATCTTATGAAGTGTCTATTACAGTCTTTTGCCATTTTTAGATTGGGTTGTCCTTTAATTATACATTTGTAGTGGTTCTTTGTATTCTAGATTTCTTCCCTTTGGTTGGAGATATATATATATATGTATATGTAATTGCAGATGTTTTATATATATAAATTATGTATTTGCATCCTTTGGTGGAGATATATATACATATATATCTCAAATATTTTATTCCAGCCTGTTCCATTTTTACTCTCTTAATGGTGCTATTTGATGAACAGAAGCTCTTAGTTATAATGAAGTTCAAATTACCAATCATTTTTTAGTATTGCTTTTTGTGTCCAGTTTAATCTTTTCTTAACCCAAGGCAATGAAAATATCCTCCAATGTTTTCTTTTAGAAGCTTTCCCAGTTTATCTTTCACATTTAGTCTTGTATTCCATCTCAAATAATTTTTAGTATGGTATGTGGTTGGGTTGAGATTCCCTTCCTATAGGTGAATTCCATTGTCCCATCACCATTGATTGAGAAGTCCATCCTTTCTCTGTGGAGCTGTAGTGGTGTCTTTGTGGCCGTCAGGTGGCCATTGTATTTGGGTTGGATGTGTACATGTTAATTGATGATGGATGTTGCCAAATTCCCTTGTTAAAAAGGTCGTATCAGTATACACTCCTGCCAACAGCATGTGTGCGTGTCTGCTTGCACTCATTCTTTTCCGCACTCAGTACTATATCACCCTGAAACATTTCCATTTGGATGGGTGTAAAATGACCTTGATATTATTTTTGTTTGTATTTTCCTGTTGTTAGTTAATTGAGTATCTCTTCCTATATATGGTTATATCGGCCTCTTTTTTCTTTTTTTAAAGATTTTATTTATTTATTTATGAGAGACACACAGAGAGAGAGAGAGACAGAGACAGAGACA
This sequence comes from Canis lupus dingo, assembly GCF_003254725.2. Lineage (NCBI taxonomy): Eukaryota > Metazoa > Chordata > Mammalia > Carnivora > Canidae > Canis > Canis lupus. The sequence goes on along the minus strand of NC_064252.1, from coordinate 26,150,896 downwards.
TAGACAGAAGAGAAGCAGGCTCTATGCAGGGGAGCCTGATGTGGGACTCCGTCCGGGGACTCCAGGATCACTTGCTGAGCCGCAGGCAGATGCTTAACCACTGAGCCACCTAGGCATCCTGGCCTCTTTTTTTTCAAGTACATTGGCCATTTTTATTTCTTTCGTGAATTTCTTTTCTTTATTATGTTCTTTTTCCCCCTGTGGTTATTTTTATTTTTCTTACTGAGTTACAGGTGATCTTAATATGCTGTAGGTGGTTATTGTTTATTTCTTTTTTTTAAAGTTTATTTATTTATTTTTTAGTAACTTCTACACCCAACGTGGGGCTTGAACTCACAATCCCGTAATTGAGAATCACATGCTCTTCTGATTAAGCCAGCCAGGTGCCCCTCTTTTATTTGTGTTATATGTTGCCAGTACTCATCCCAGGGGAGTGGCAATCCCTGGCCCGGTTTTGTAAATAAAGTTTTATCGGAACACAGCCATGCCCACTTGGTTACCTGTTTTCTATGATTATCTCACATTACAATGATGCAGATGAGCAATTGGCACAGAGACTATATGGTCTGCAAAAAATATTTTCTATCTGGCCCTTTACAGAGAAAGCTTGCCTACCTCTGCTTTCTATCAGTTCTTTTTTTTTTGAAATTTTATTTATTTATTCATGAGAGACACACACACAGGCAGAGACATAGGCAGAGAGAGAAGCAGGCTCCATGCAGGGAGCCTGATGTGGGACTCGATCCCAGGTCTCCAGGATCATGCCCTGGGCCAAAGGCAGGTGCTCAACCACTGAGCCACCCAGGCATCCCTATCAGTTTGTTCTTATCTTTGTACTTAGTATGCTCTCTTTTATCTCATAGAGATTTCACATTTGGGGTGCTTGGATGGCTTAGTTGGTTAAGTGTCTGACACTTGATTTTGGCTCAGATTATAATCTCAGGATTGTGAGATTGAGCCCCATGTCGGATTCCACGCTGGGCATGGAGCCTGCTTCAGATTCTCTCTCTCTCTCCCTCTGCCCTCCACCCCACCCTCTAAACAAGAAAAAGAAAAAAAATTTACATTTGTTTATAGTCAATCTTGACATTTTCCTTTGTAGAATTTGGATTTGGTGTATTTTATCCAGAACGCCTTATACATCTTGAGTTAACAAAAATATTCTCTGTTCTCTTATAATATTTTTATTGTAATGTTTGTTGCATTTATGATTTTTAATCCACCAGAAGTTTATTATTTTAAATTCTGTAATATATTTTACTTAACCTAATATATCCAAAAGATTATTATTATTTTTTCTTTTTTTAAGGATTTATTTATTTATTTTAGAGAGAGAGAGAGAGAGTGAGAGAGAGCACGCACAAGTGGGAGGGGCAGAGGGAGAGGGAGAGAGAATCACAAGCAGACTCTGTGCTGAGTGCAGAGTCTGACATGGGGCTTGATTTCATAACCCCGAGATCATGAACTGAGCCAAAACCAAGAGTCAAACACTTAATGGACTGTGCCACCCAAGTGCCCCCAAAGATTATTTTCAATGAGCAATCAATATCAATTGATAATCAATATTATCAATTGAATAGTTATAACCAATATTACAACTAATGAGGTAACTTACATTCTATTTTTCTTTTGATACCAACTCTTCAAGAAGTTTATTTTTGTATAGAGTGTGAGGTAGGGATCTAGCTTTATTATTTTCCAAACAGATAGCTATTATCTCAATGCCATTTATTGTGTAGTTCTTCCATTCTCTATGGATCTGAAAAGGTTTTTTTTTTTTAATATTTTATTTATTTATGACAGATACAGAGAGAGAGAGAGAGAGAGTCAGAGACACAGGCAGAGGGAGAAGCAGGCTCCATGCACCGGGAGCCCGATGTGGGATTCGATCCCGGGTCTCCAGGATCACGCCCTGGGCCAAAGGCAGGCGCCAAACCGCTGCGCCACCCAGGGATCCCAGGTTTTTTTATAATAGACTATGTTCCATTTTACGAATGGGTTTGCCTTCTGTGCCCTGTGGTGTTCCACGAATCTTTCTGCTCCTGTTGCAATATCGCACTCTAGTAATAATTGTAGTTGTATTTTACTCTCTTGTAGGGTTGGACTCCACTCATCTTTCTCCTTTTAAAAAATTGTCTTGACTGTTCTCCCATCCAGATAAATCCTAGAACCATCTGGCCAGGTTCCACAGACAGAAACACGTTGGGATTTTGATTGGATTGCATTGAATCATTCTTTAACCCCACAGGATGGGTAGGGCAGTGATTGTCATCTCTGTTTTGCAGATGAGGAAATTGAGGTCTGGAGAGAGGAAGTGAACAGTCCCAGGTCACCTAGATGGGAAGGGGTGGGGCAGGCAGAGGATCAACTCCTCATCTGTTGGATCAGTAAAATTCAGTGTTTGTTGATTAAACATGTACTCTGGGCTGACCAAGCAGTGTGTGGGAACCAGGGAGGCTGAGACCCCCCCATCCCTTGCCCTAGCAGAGCTTCAGCCTCCCAGGGAAGTTGGGTGCATATTCCCCAGGAGCCATATAGGGACCAAGGACTAGCCCTTAGGGAAGGCCCCTCAGAGGAGGGACCCTGGAACTGACCACAGTGAGTTGGTCAGTGGGAGATTTTTCGACCGCGGGGAAGGGTGTTCCCAGTGGGGGGACAACACAGACAAAGGCCCAAAGGCAATGACAGGACCTGTGGGACAGATTTGCCACACTGCATCGCCTCCCCCCCTCTGCTCCTCCTGGTGATAACCTCTCCCCTTCTCTTTGACCCACTGTCATCACCTGTGGACAGACAAGGGGATGTAGCCCTGCCCCCCTACTACCAGCCAGAGGAGGACGATGAGATGCCTTTCATCTGCTCCCTTTCGGGGGACAATGGCATCATGGGCTGCCACGAGATCCCCCCACTCAAGGAGCAGGGCCGCGAGTGCTGCCTGTCCAAGGATGATGTCTACGACTTCGGGGCAGGGCGCCAGGACCTCAATGCCAGCGGGCTGTGTGTCAACTGGAACCGCTACTACAACGTGTGCCGCACAGGCAGTGCCAACCCCCACAAGGGTGCCATCAACTTTGACAATATCGGTTACGCCTGGATCGTCATCTTCCAGGTGAGGCCACTCAGGCTTGGCGCCAGCGTGCGTGCCGGGGCCTGGGAGACCAGAGCTGGCTGGGTGAGGGGTGGAGTGAACAGCTTCTTCTGGCAGCTAGGGCTTTGTGCTAGGTGTTCCGCTGAAATCTGCCCAACTTGCCGGCACAGTGGGCGTTATCATGCCCCTGTGACAGGCAGAGCGCCTGAGGTTTGAAAGAAAGGAGGCAAGCTATTTGAGGATCACATGCTATTTAATGAAGAATCAGGATTTTAATCCAGGTCTGGGGGACCCCAAAGCTTGTGCTCTGTGGAATCTCAGGTTGCCTGGGGGCATATGGATCCCAGCAGGGAGGTCTGTTTATAGAGGAGAGAGCCCAGCCTCAGGCCTGGTCGGGGCCAGGGGCTTTCCTGGTGGCGGTGACCACTTGAGCAAAGGCCTGGGTGTAGGGAAGCCCCGGGGGTGTGCAGAGAGCACCAAGGAGCTGTTTGTTTGGGCAGGGTCTCTCGGATCGTGTTTTTGATCAGTCAGTAAGAAACATTTTATTCAGTGCCCATATTTATATACACTCACAAAGCACTGTTAACTTTACTGGGTGCAAAGGGCTTCATTGCCTTGCATGACCCCAGTGCTCTGCAGAGGACAGGGATGGGGTACATTGAGGGAACCAGGGCTGTGGGACCTACTGCTCGATGTCTCTGCACCTCAGTTTTTCACCTCTAATGCTGGGTAATAACAGCTTTCTCTTACCATGAGTGGCTGAGGAGAAGAAACTGGATGATTCGAGCGGAGCTGTCAGCCCAGTGTGGAATGAGGGCTAGAGGCCACCTTCCTGCTGCCCTCGGAAGGAAGGATGGGGCTGGGGCGGAGAGTGGTGGCTGAGAAGCCCCAAGGAGATGGGAAGGCCTTACCCTGGTGGCTCTGTGCTCTCTGCCCTGGGGGGCAGTGAGATCGTAGAATTCAGAGCTGCAAGGTGTGATGTGATGTGGTCACAGCCCAGCGGCTGCGTTCTGAGACCCTTGCCCCACCGCCCCCCAGGGTGGGTGGGCTGCCCAGGGGCTCCTGCTCCAGAAGCATGCAAGAGGGTGGTGCTGGGGAGAGCCTGCCACTGGTTGTGCCTAAGGCTGCTCTGCCTAGCACCTGCCTTGGTGTGGGAGACTGGTGGGCGGGGACTCTGGAGCAGGAAGGGCGGGCTGAAGTCTGGGTCCCTACCTTCCTGGCTGTGTGACGGTGGGCAAGTACTCTAACCTCTCTGAACTTCAGTGTCCTCACCTGTGTGCTGAGGGTGAGGCTGGCCCGCCCGTGGAGCCTTGCGGAGTAGGAGAGAGAATGCGGGTAAAGCAGCCTGGCACACGGCAGGGCCTCTGGCTGGGGCTGCACCTGCTGCCTGCCCTGCCTCAGGGTCCTGGCTTCCCTGTCTCAGGCTCACTCCTCCTCTGCTCTGTTGCGGCTGCAGGTGATTACTCTGGAAGGCTGGGTGGAGATCATGTACTATGTGATGGATGCTCACTCCTTCTACAACTTCATCTATTTTATCCTGCTTATCATAGTAAGTGTCAGGGAAACTGGGGCTTTCTGGGCAAGCTCAAGGACCCAGGGACCAGGGAGAGGGTCGGGGGGCTCCTCAAGGAACCCCGCAGAGCCAGGAGAGCTGAGTGGGAGGGAGCAGGGGGGAGCAGTTTTTTTAGATTTTATTTTTATGTAATCTCGACACCCAGGGCGGGGCTTAAACTCACAACCCGGAAATCAGGAGTCTAGTGCTCCACTGAGCCAGCCAGGCTCCCCAGGAGGGGCAATTTTTAAATGCCTCCGAGCAGCGGGTGATTGAAGGGACTCGTCAGGGCAGCGGTGGGAAGCATCCATCACTTTCTATTGCTTTCATTTCTCATTTCTGGGCATTTAAGTCCATCTCGTCACTCCCGCTCGGGTTTCTCTGCCTCGTGGTCTCTGGGAATACGTTCTCCTGACCGCAGCCAGGTGCAGTCCCCAGGATGGAGGCTTCTCTAGGACCCCAGCTTGCTCCTCTTTTCCGGGAGTGGGAAGAGGAGATGCTCTGAGGCAGAAGTGGGGGGCTGCTTCCCCACGGGGCTCCCTGAAATTCTCGGAGGGATTCGCACCTCTCAGGCAGCTCTGCCTTGTGGGGGTGGCTTGGGGGTGCAGGCAGGGTTCATCTGCCTCACGGAGCGGGGCCCTTTCCCTGCCCAGGCAGCCCTTCCTGCCTTCCCCCACAGTCTGCCCAGAGCGAGCTCATCCACCTTGTCATGCCTGACTGCAGCTTCAGCCACAGCACAATCCCCCAAATGTCAAGGTGATTCACTCCTGGGACAGTCAGTGCTGGCTGGCTCCCTACTGCTGTGAGGCTGGGTTCTCTGGTGCCTCGGTGGTAGGAGAGGGCATGCTTGGCTCTCTGGGGCAGCACCCCGTTCCGAGCTGGTGGGACCTTGGCCTGGGGGGTTCAGGACAGGCTGGCAGGCGGTGACCTGGGACATACTCACTGTTAGCTTTGCTCTGATGGCCTTCCTGGGGAAGCTGGGGCCTTGGGCCCCTGAGGAGACACCCAGATGAAAGGAGAGGAGGTCCAGGCTTTGTTCAGCATTGCCATTCACCCACTGGTTTGTTCAGCTCCCCAGCACAGCCAGGGAAGCCTGCGCTGCATCGGGCCCTGAGCCAAGCGTGGAGAACTGAGCAGTGAGGTGGGCCCGCCTCTGCTCTCCAGGAGTCAGTTGGGGCGGGGCGGGGGGGCTACAGCTGGCAGTGACCCGACAGCACCTTAGGAGCTGTGACAGAGGCTGAGGGAGCCCAAAGGAATTCTCTGATCTAGCCAGGAGGAGGGATGTGGGAGTGGGAGGCTTCCTGGAGGAGGTGATACCAGAATTGAGCTTTTAAAGGGCTCAGGGCGGGCAGCTGCGGGGAGGGCCTTCTGGGCAGGGGCCGCTTGCAGAGACCTTGAAATGGACAGAATTCTGAGACAGTGGGCCTCAAATCACTGGGGTTGCTAGAGGAGCCTCGAACTTCAGAGCAGGGCTGGAGAATGTGATCTGCTCCTCCTGATAGAGTTGAGATGGGAATGTGGGGTTGGTAACTCCTAGGGTGACCCAAGGCAGGCCCCTTAGCCCCCCGGATCCACAATAAAGTGGGGAATAGTGATGGCACCAAGGCTGATGGGCTCTCAGGAGGATTCGACGAGACAGCCTAAGGCCTGCATGGCCCCTGGCACATAGGAAGTGCTCAATAAATGTGCCCTGCTACTGTTACTGCCGCTGTTATTGGGTCCTAGGTGGCCCCATCACAAGAGAAAGGGCACTGACAGGGGCTGAGGATGCTGAGTTTTTCCAGGCGCTGGAAAGGGTCCAGAGAGCAGAGCCTGAATGATCATGCTGTCATTTTGCCCTCACAGCCCTGGCCCTGCAGGGCCACCTGCCTATTCTGTTCCTCAGGTGAAGCCCCTGAGCCCCAGTGAGGTGAGAGTCCTCAGCCCCCAGAGTCAGGTCTCCAGTACCTCCCCTCCCCTGCACCCCTATAGGAAGAGCTTTAAGCTTGTCTTGCTTGAGCCTTCAGCTTTACAAGGAAATGGAGTTCCAGAAGGGCTGGGGGAGCTGCTGCCTGGGCTCTGGGGTAGCAGCCATGGAGGAGGCAGGCTGAGTGGAAGCCTGGCAGGGGTGAGCGCCCAGAGGGAAGGGTCTGTGACCTCTCCTTCCTGGTGACCCCTCACACAGGCCTGCGTGGAGCAGGGCCCCAGGAGATGCTTGGGGTAAGACATGACCAAGAGAGCCAAGGAGGGGCATCTTCTTACCTGGGGATTTTTCCAGAGTCTTCCAGCCAGGAATTGCCCTCTGCCTGATAACTGCAGAAGCCTAGCTCTCTATTTGTGGCATGGGGGACGGGGCAGGGTTGGGGGGATTGGGGGGGGGTGTGAATCCATGTCTGGGGCCTGGAGGAGGATGAAAAGCCACTCCCCTTGCTGGCAGGGCCTGCTGATCCCATTCAAAGGCTTGGCAAATGCCAGGAGAGGGGTCTGCCCTCTGGAAAGCAGGGCAGGAAGGGCTCTGCTCCCTGTGGTGGCCACTGGAACTGGGCCCCGAGTCCTGAGGTGGCAGGATTCCCAGTACTCACTGGGTAGCCTCTCCCACCTCCTCCCTCCAAGCACGGATACAGCCACACAAGGAAACACTTTCTGAAGAAAGCTTCTGTTGTGTCTGGATGCCCAACTGGATGCCCAAAGCCAAGCCAGAGAGAGGGCAGGGCTTGGGTGGAACTCAGGGCCTGGATGGCCTGAGCGGGGCTGAGCCTTCCTCCCCAGCCTCTGCACTGGTGAGGCCCTGGCCTGAGGGCCCAGGGGGAGAAGGCTTGGAAGCAGGTGCCGGTGGGGCCCGGGGAGCTGCCTGGGCCCCCGCCGTCCTGGGGCCCCGGCCTCCTGCCGGAGCAGGGCCTCAGCAATCTTTTCCTGTCCCTATCTGTGCCCCGTGCCTCTCCGTCTCTCTGGGCCCTCCACCCTCCACTCCTCTCTCTCCCTGCCTCCTCGTGCCCTCCGCTCCTGTACTCTCTGAGCCTGTGTCACTCCCTCTCCGTGTTTCTCCTGTTGTCTCTCTGCGTTCCTGGCTGTCTGCCTCCTGACTCTGTCCCGTCCCTCTTTGGTGTCTCGGATCTGTCCCTGCTTCTCCTCTGGTCTTCCTTTCTGCCTCTGTGTCCCTCTGCTTCTTGCCCCACCTCTGTCCCTCCGGCTCCATCTCTGTACCCCCCTCCCCCACCATTTCTCTTTCTCCTTCTCGTTTCGCTCCCCCCACCAATCTGTCCCCTCTGTTCCTGTCCCTGTCCTCTCCTCCCGTTGGTCACAGGTGGGCTCCTTCTTCATGATCAACCTGTGCCTCGTTGTCATAGCGACCCAGTTCTCGGAGACCAAGCAGCGGGAGCACCGGCTGATGCTGGAGCAGCGGCAGCGCTACCTGTCCTCCAGCACGGTGGCCAGCTACGCGGAGCCCGGCGACTGTTACGAGGAGATCTTCCAGTACATCTGCCACATCCTGCGCAAGGCCAGGCGCCGCGCCCTGGGTCTCTACCAGGCCCTGCAGAGCCGCCGACAGGCCTCGGCCCCGGGGGCACCCACCTCCACCAAACCCGGGCCCCACGCCAAGGAGCCCAGGCACTACAGTAAGTGGCCGCAACCCCTCCAGGGTGCCCCCCTCCGGCCTCGTGCGTGCCTGTCTCCTCCTTGTGGGCAGAGCCGTCCAGCAGGTGGGAACCCAGGTCTTCCCTCAGGGGCTCTAGTCACTGCCCTGGTTCCTTCCCTACTTTCCTGACCAACTGCCAGTGAGTGTCTGGCCTGGACTGGCCTCCGGCTGGGGGGACTCGACACCCCGGCCCCTACAGGAATTCCCTTCCCATCCCAGCGTGTGGTCTTGTGCACTCAGGCTCCACCCTGGGATTCACACTTGAGAGAAGTAAACGCATGTCCATCCCGTCTGGTATAATCCTAAAACGTCCCCCCACTCAGCCTGCCTGCCCCACCACCCACGTGGGCTCCTGCTGCCACCACATGCTTGCCAGCACACCAGAGCAGTGACCAACCACCGGCCACCTGGAATAAAGGGGCTGCGGCCCCCACTCTGCAAAGACATGATGTATCAGGGACACCTGTGCCATTTTGTGATCTTCTGTCTCCAGACACTCAGGCTCAGAAAGGGCTCTCTGTTCATTTTCTCATCTGTTCTAGGAAACAGTCCCGAGAAGGGGGCATGATCTCTTCGTAACATGATCCCGTTTTCAAATGGAAAAACTAAGGTCCAGAGAGATGAAGGGAGTCACTTAAGGTCACACAGTGTGTCAGTGACAAAAACAGTATCAGGGACGTCAGAGTTGGGTTTGCTGAGCCGCCTCCAGGGGGAAATGAAGGCTCAGCTCCCACCGGAGGAGCAGCCCTGGGTGATAGGCCCTGCCCCCAGCCACTGGGGCTGCAGGCAGCGGGGACTGTACCGCGGACAGCCGGGCCCCTCGGTGGGTCTCAGGCTCCTGCCCTGCGAAGTTGAGGCTGAGGCTCACGTGCAGTGGGAGTCAGCCACCCCCAGGCCCTGCTCCGGCAGCTCTCGCGTCCTGGGAATCTGAGATTCTTGGGAGGCGAGCCGGGGAACTGGTGCTCGGAGCTGCCGCCTACCCATCCTTGGGCGACAGCCGTCCAGGCGTGGTCTTGGAGGAGGCTCCAGGTGGCCCGTGGGCTGGCCCAGCACGTGGACGGGGGAGCCGGGGTCTGGGCAAGGCTGGCTTGCAGCGTTCCTGGATGACGCAGGGCGGAGCTGCCTGCTGCTGCCCCCCACCCTGTCCAGGGAACCTGTGTGGAGGGAAGCCCAGGGGGCCATCTGGAGGGAGAACTTACCCCCCCCTCCCGCCCTGGGGACTGCATGCCTTCCTTCTTCCCTGGGAAACACATTTTAGGGAGCCCAACCCCATGAATGGGTCTGAGCTGGGCTTTGCTGAGATGGGACTGACCCCTGGGCTTCTGGCTGCCTCACCCCGGCTCAGCTCCAGGGGATGAATGAGTCCGAGGGCCTTCTCCTAGGCATTGGGAGATAATTGGAGGCAAGTCTGGAAAGGAATGTTAGGCATTACATATTTTTCTTTCCCTTTAATGTTTTTATTATTATAATTTTCTTGGCTCACACAAGCAAAACACGTTTATTCTAGTAAAATAAAGGCAAACATAAAGAAGAAACCAAACCACCCAGAAAGAATCTTCCTGACACCTCTTCGAAATGGTTCACAGATCACAGAACTCTGGTCCAAGACTGGCCCAAGCTTCTCAAACTCTCCCTGGGGCAGCAAAGGGGATGAAAGCTTCTGCCCCCCACTCCCTGCTGTCCCTCCTGTCAGCTCCCCCAGGAGCCAGCCCCAACTCTCAGCTTGTGAGGAGGGCACTCTCAGGGGGCTTCTAGAGCAAGGGTTTGCCCCTGCCCAGGGCTCTGGCCTCCCTCCCTCCCTGGGACACAAGGCCCACATACAGGTGGGAGAATTGGAGATGGAGAGGCCACCTTGGCTCCTTCTGGGGGAGACCATCCTCCCTACCAGCCTGGCTCTTTGAGAGGCTCTTCCTCCGCCATTGTCATCAGCAGGATCGTGGGAGGGCTGGGCCTTGGGCCAGGAAGTGATGGAGTAAGGGCAGATGACAGGCACGTGTGCCCCAGGCATGGCTCCAGGCACCCCGCATGCATCCACAGTAGATCCCTCCCCACAGCCCTGCGGGGAGCTGCTCCCAGTCCTGACTTTACACAGGGGCAGACAGAGCCCAGAGCCGTAAAGCCAATCCCCTGGGAACCACAGGCCACTGGGCCTCCTGGTGGGGCTGGCGAATCCCAGGCAGAGCCCGAGCCTAGGAGCCTGAAGCTCACACGGGGCTGGGTCTCAGGGTGAGGTGGGCAGGGACTGCCACCTCTGAGACCCCCGAGCCTGTGTAACCGGGGGCGTCACCCCTGCCTTGTGTTTGCTTTGCAGAGCTGTGCCCTCAACACAGTCCCCTGGACCCGACGCCCCACACGCTGGTGCAGCCCATCTCTGCCATGCTGGCCTCCGACCCTGCCAGCTGCCCCCGCTGCCAGCATGAGGAGAGTCGGCGGCCCTCGGGCCCGGGCAGCACTGACTCGGGCCAGGAGGGCTCGGGCTCTGGTGGCTCAGGTGGCGGCTCGGAGGAGGCCGATGGGGACGGGGCCCGGAGCAGCGAGGACGGGGCCTCCTCTGGGCTGGGGAAGGAGGACGAGGAGGAGAAGGCGGACGGGGCCACCCGGCTGTGTGGGGATGTGTGGCGGGAGACTCGAGCCAAGCTTCGAGGCATCGTGGACAGCAAATACTTCAACCGGGGCATCATGATGGCCATCCTGGTCAACACCGTCAGCATGGGCATCGAGCACCACGAGCAGGCCAGTGGGGGCCGGGCACGGGTGTGGAGGGGGAGGGCTGGGTGCCCAGGCCCAAGCTGGCCCATGCAGCCTGGGCTGTTGAACACTCAGTGTGTCCGTCTCCCACCTGCTGGGGACTAGGTCCCATTCATCCCTGGGCCCAGCCCAGGGGAGCGAGGAGCTCTGCGGTCTGCCCGTGGGTGAGCAAGTGGGCCAGGGAAGCCACACTAATTCTGGGGCTGCGGGGGTGCAGGTCCCACTCCTTTCTCCTGAGCAGCTCAGCCTGGACACAGGCACCCACAGCTCCTCCCTGTCAATCCCTGCCAGACCTCATTTCCAGTTGTCACTTGTCCCTTCTCCCCCAGACAGCCGGAGTGATCTTTCCCAAGGTGGGGCTCTCCCCTGCCCCAGCCTGCCCCAGCTCCCCATTGCCCTTGGCACAAAGTGCAGAGCTTTCTTCTGACAGCCAAGGCTTCTCTGTGGGCAGTGCCTTCAGTGGTGTGTCCTCATGTCCCCGAGGCCCTCCACACAGCACCGAGGCACTGAGAGTGGCCTCAGGGTTGCCCTGCAAAGACTGTCCCCTGTCTGCCTCCTCTGCCAACCCTGTAGTTTCTTCTGTCCTCAGCGCTGGGCATGTAGATGCAGAGTGGGTGTTGGCTGAGTTGAATGGTGTGTCCCAGGCCCCCTGGGCCATCCATAGAGGTACTGCTAGGGCTTTGGGGGTGAGAGGAGTTCAGAGACAGAGTCCCAAGGGGATAGACACGTGGGTGAGGTGGCAGCACAGGGAGGGTGCTACTTATAGGGACACAGGATGGAGGGCCACAGGGGGTTAGCACACACATCCCTAGTACACAGGTCATAGCCTGGGCTGCCAGCCTACATGACAAGTCCAGTCCTGGCTCTAATTGAAGCAACTCTGTTTTCTGGGTCCCCCAGCCCCTTGACCTGTACCCCAGCCCTGTGAGGGCACCCCATTTGGCCCCTAGTAACCCTGAAGCCTAGGGAGGGTGTCCCACAGCCAGTGAGGGGTCAGATCTGCACCCACATCTCTCTGTGGCAAGACTGACCCCCCTGTAGGGTTTAGAACGTGGCCCCCCCTTTGCATCCCTGCCGCTGTCTCTCGGCACCCGTCCCTGCACCCTGCGGTGGGCCACACTCTCATTTCCCTCTTCATTAGCTTGCCAAGCGCTGGCTCCATTCAATTTACTTAAATGCAGCCCCTGGGGCTGCGGTGACACTCTGTTCGGAGCTGCTGGTTTGCCAGCCATTCTGGCTTAATTAAAAAGGTCTCTGGGGAGGCCTGGGGGGGAGGGCTCTCTGCAGGGTAAAGCTGGGGAGACAGGCAGCCCAGGACCCCCTTGCCCAGGGTTCAGACTTCGGGCCTTTCCTAGCCATGCCAGTGGTCCTGGAGGGGGGCCCATAGGGGAAGCAGGTGATGTTGGGGTGCTGGCTCTGATTTCTGAGTGGGTGGCACCAAGGGGGCTTGTCACAGTGCTGCTGCAGTAGAGACTGGGCACCGTTCCTGCCAGGGCTTGTGGGAACCAGCTGGCGAGAGCCAATTTTCTAACACTCAGGAGTTTCGAAAGCCTGTTTTTAAACAGTTGGTAGCTTGAAATTGGCTGTGGTGGGAGTATTTACACCATGGAAATTGGCGTACGCTGCAGATCAGGACTATTTTTCGGAGGCCTGTTTGTTGGGGTTCTCGGGGTCCCAGCCTCTCCCCCTGCCCTGCAGCCTGGCCTCCACTCCACACGCCTCTACTGCTCCTGCATGGGCTCCTTCCCTGGTTCTGCCATGGGCGTGCAGGGGGCCTTGGCCTCCCTCAGCCAGCACCTCCATCTGTGAAAGGGGCACCCACACCCTGGGACCCCCAGACCCTTGTCACAGAGTGGCTGGGTGGGTTAATTAGGAAGCCTGGAACATAGTGGGTGCTCACTAGTTTGCAACTCTATGAATCTTCTGTTTGAGCCTCACATCACCACCCTAGGACTGAGTTTACCCTCTGCTGTCTGGAGCCTCGAAAAATTAATTAATTAAAGAAAAAGTGAGGAGGAGGGAAAATTTTTAAAAATGTTCTTTTTAAAGCAGCCCCGAGTGGCAGCCATTGTTCTGTAGAGCTCCGTGCAGGGCCTGCTGTGGGCCTGCTGGCATGTTTGCGCCACTCCCCTCGGCTCCCAGACGTGGCTTGGCGGGGAAAGGATCCACCCCCGGGTTTATTCTGAGCAGCCCTGTCTGAGGTGGTGCCTGCAGAGGGAGGTGGCCCAGGGAGAGTGGGGGAAGAACAGGAGAGGAAGATGGGTGAACATGCACAGCCCCTTTTCTGCAGGGGTGGTGACCATAGAGGGGAGGCATTGTAGGGGCCTGGCAGGGAGCCTGGCATGGCCCTGGGGGTTAGATGGTGCTGAAGTCTGCTCCTCTGAGTAGCCCCAGGGAGGAGGGGAGGCCCAGGATGGTCTGTGACTGAGGCTATTCGACAAGCAGGTGGGTGGGGTTGGCTTGGGGAGGGTACAGATTCCTTCATCATCACCTGCTGTCATGTGTTAGCACAGTTCTTTCCCTTGTGATCCCTATGGCAGCCCAATGGGGCAGGCAAGGCGAGTGTCTTAAAGCCACTGAGGAGGTGGGGAGACTGAGGCTTGCTCCAGTGACACGGTGAGCAATTGTCCGAGCAGGGCTCCAGGATGCTGAGGTGGAGGTTCCACAAAGCCGACAGGAGGCAGTGGAGAGGCCTGGGTGGGGAGGCATTGCTCCATTGCAGCCTTTCCATCTCTCTACACTCCCCTGTCTGGGCGCACAACTCCTCCCAAGCTGGGCAAGGCTGCTCTCAGCCCCAGCCTGTCCTGGAAATGGAGGATGGTCACCGGGTAGGATGACAAGAAACAGAGTTGGGCTGAATGGGCAGCAGGGCAGGGCTGCAGGTAGCCTCCTAGGGCAGGCTGGGGCATGTCCACAGGCCCCTGCTCCCAGGGGACTGCATTCAAGGCCTCCAGATCAGTGATTGGCTCAAAGCAACTTTATTTTCCCTTCTGCAGCCAGTCTGGGATGACTCTGGGAAGAGGAGGATGGACTAGTGTAGTGCCCAACATTCCAGCTCTGGAGGGCTTAGCGGGGAGAGCCAACATGGGCTGCAGTCCCAGAAGGCTTCCCAGAGGCAGTGGCACTGGAGATGGATCCTGAAGGGTGACTAGGAGTTCCTCAGTGAGACAGAGGAGGGACAGGTACAGTGCCCAGGAGCAATCCCCCAAAGGAATGAGCCCTCAGGGAGGATGTGCACAGAGGGCAGAAGGTAGCCCAGGAGGCTGGGGGTGCTGTCCTTCCACAAAGTGTCTTAAGGCAGGCTTTGTCCTCAAGGCAGCAGGGGGCCACAGAACGCTTGCAAGCAGGGCAGAGACAGGTCTGGATTGACCTGGAGCCTCAAGCTGAAGCTGTCAGGGGAGTGGAACAGGCCAGAGGGAGTATTCTTCTGATTCAGATTGAGATCTGATTCCACCACTGTCGGGCCTTGGCCTTGGGCGGTCATTTCCCTCTGAGCCTCAGTGTCCACATCTATAAAATGGGGATGCCATAGGGTGACGTTTGAGGTCTAAATAAGATAATTCATGGAAAGTGCTTGGCACTGACTGATGCAGGGGAGACACTTAACACCAGCTGCCTTCATTGCCATGGGGTAGTCCCAGGCTCCAGAGCTTCCCGCCCACAGCTGGGGACCCCTGCCCGGTGGGAACCTCATATCCCTGCAGAAATGGCCAGAGGCTGGGCAGCCTGGTGCCACCATGCCTGGCGGGCCAGGAGGAGCGGGCCTCTGTCTCCCTCCACTTGGGCCTCCGGATGGCAGCCCCTCCCTACCCGCCCTCCACCCTCCTGCCTCTAGTGGTTTTCTGCCCCTTGTCACCCCCTCTTCCACTGGGTGGGTCTCTGCAGCCTCTGCCTGGTGGTCTGTCTGCCTGCTGCCTCTCACGTTCCTGGCTCCCTCATGCACTCCCACAAGGTCATGATCTTGGTCCTTCCTTACATTTTCACATGTTTATCTTCCTCTGTCTCATCTCTCCACACCCCACCTTTGCCTCTCATTCCCCGCGCCCATATTTGTCTGTCTGTCTGTCCATCTCCCTCATGGCCTCCCTGTGCATCTTCACATACCCTCCCACCTCAGTCTCACGGTACAGAATAGTCCATGTTCTCCTGTCTCCCGCTCGCTGTCTCTCTCTCCCAGAAAATTGCTTGCAGGAGTGATGGATGGTCCATTAGAGAAAGATTAACAGGTGTGCGCTCGACTAGAGAAACAGCTGCTGGGAGTGGGGGGGCACCGGGGGCCAGCGGGTGACCTTTCCAGAGAGCGGTGGCTCCGCATCAGTTGTGGGCGGGAGCGTTGTGTGGCCCAGAGCGGGTGATCGTCATTAAGGACTGTCAGCAGCCACGTTTTCCATCTCTGCTGTCATCATTTTGGCGGGCTGGGAAATTGGTGGCTCCGAGCTGCATCTGGGCCCTGCCTCAGCCGGGGTTGCAGGGCCCCGGCCGCTCCCCACCAAGGGCCCCTCTCAGGGTCCCACTGCTCTTTCGGCCCATTTTGTGAGTCAAATGTGATTACGATGGAAATGGGGCCTCCTCCTTTTATCTGGGCTTGAGAGGAGCTGGCAGTTTTATTAGGTTTCCCAGGCACTGGTCGGAAGTGGGCGGTTGGATTATTATTATGTTCCGCCCTCTTTTCCTTTTAACCCAAATGGAATCACACTCAGGCCCCTGCGGTGCCCTGTCACCTGGTGGAGGGGCTGGGCTGGGGTGGGGGCGAGGGTGCCGATGGCTGGCATCTCTCCCCCCTCTCCACTCTTGCTCTGGCTGGTCCCTCTGCCTAGACACCTTCTCTTCTCCTCCCTGTCGCTGGGCTCCCCCTCTCAGCTTTGAGGTCTCTGCTGAGATGTCACTTCCTCCAGGCAGCTGCTCCTGACTGAAGGACCGCTGTTCCTTAAAGCACCCTCAACTTTTCTCTGTGTTTAGCACGAAGTGACTGTTGGTCAGCTTGGGTGTTGGGCTTTGCCAGCAGAGCCCGCGCTTCCTGGGGACAGGGGCAATGTCCTGATGCTTTCACCACCGGCTGCCCTGGGTACACACGCCCAGCCCGTGGTGGACACTCCGCAGGCCGTGGAGTGTGTGAACCGTGGGAACGGAAGGAGGTGTGGGTGGATGAGTTCTGGTGGGCTTTCCATGTGTCGCTGCAGAGCAGTTAGGGGTCTGATTCTGTGGCTCTGTGGCATCCTGGCCGGGTGGCTCAGAGCAAGGCAGCTCACTTCTCTGAGCCTCAGGGTCCTTATATGTGAAACAGAGACTCCAGCAGCAGCCTCGCAGATGGTGGGAGGTGTCGGCAATTGTGGGGTGTCGAGCTCAGCACGGGCATGTGGTCAGGCCTTCCCTTCTCCGTGACTCGGGTGGGAGCAACCTGGCTCGGTGGTGGGCAGAAACCAGACACCTCACAGTCCCCGAGGGCTCACAGAGGAGAGGGGCTGGAGCCCTCCCTGTATGGTGCTCAGTGGAGAGGTCCGGAATGAATATCATCTTATTGCACCTCCTTGTTTTATGAATGAAGACACTGCTGTGGGTAAGGGGTGGCCCTGGAACCCTGTCTCCTAGTCATGGCCCATAATGTGGCCTGTTTTATATACCAGTGTCGCTCAGATGGTTCCATTTGTAGAGGTGTCACCTGCTGGCTAAAAACCAGGAGGTAATCAGTTCTGGGGTCAGAGCGTGGCTGTCTGGCCAGAGGTACCAGTCTCTGTCTGACCAGCTGGTGACTTTAACCCTTGACTGCTCTGGGCTCTAGTGTCTTCCACTGAGAAGTGTGTGAAGGAAGTCCCATTGATCACAGTGATCTCCAGCCACCCACAGTCCTGAGACAACCATTGCTGGGGAATGGGAGCGTGGGGAGGGCTCAGTAGGGGGGTCTGCATAGCCAGGGGTTAAGGGGAGAAGCCTTGGGCCAGGCTGCCTGAGTGCAGATCCTGGCTCTGCCCCTTCCCTGCTCCACAGCCGAAGGCAGGGAGCTGGCCTTCCCTGAACCTGCTTCCTCATCTGCAAAATGGGCTCTTGTGTGGGATTAAGGGACATGATGCTTGTAAAGTTCAGAGAACAGGTCCTGCATGTGGTAAGTGCAGGGGAAAACAGGAGGTTTCCCGCAACGACTAGCCTGTTTTCTTGCCTTGCTCTGCATCTAGCCATCTGACCGTAAGTCAGCTTCTCACACTGTATCCTGATCTGTAAAGTGGGTGTCACGATAGCTCCCTCAGTGCGCAGTACCAGCATCATTTCCAACTGTGTGGAAGGTCAGCCTGGTGGGTCCCACCAGCTCAGTGGACAGCAGAGATGCAGCAGAGCTGTATGGTTCTCGTGGGCTGTTGTGTTCCAGCAAGGACTCTGACTGCCAGGTCACGCAGCCAGGGTGACAGAGCCAGGCCTCCCTGCCTCCCTGGGGGGCCTGGAGCCCATGGGCATCCAAAGAGGATCCACGGATGTGCTCTGGTCTGACAGGGTCCCTGTCCCCTGTCCCAATGCCTCCATAGCCCGAGGAGCTGACCAACATCCTGGAGATCTGCAACGTGGTCTTCACCAGCATGTTCGCCCTAGAGATGCTCCTGAAGCTGGCTGCCTTCGGACTCTTTGACTACCTGCGCAACCCTTACAACATTTTTGACAGCATCATTGTTATCATCAGGTGCTGCCTCTGCCCCCAGCAGGCTGCGGGCCCAGAAACTGAGTGGGGCAGGAGGGGAATCTAATGCACTGACCCCGGCAGTAAACAATGTGTGTAAGAGCACAAAGGAATTCAATTATATCCAAACACAGTTACCAAATATTTAAAAATTTGTCATTCGGTACTATACTGGCTTCTAGATTAATGCATTAAATAGCAAGATGTAACAGCAGGTCTTGTGACTACCATCACTCCAAAGAAAGGATGGGTATAAATAATATTTGGAAATATGTACATCGACGGTTATAGAAACACATTCGCAATTTTGACTGGTCAAAAAGTCATAGGGACTGCTAATTCTCTGTGGCTTGTTTGCATTCCTAACCAAAAAAAATTTAAATCTCAAAAAGAGGTCAGTGGGTAGACCCTCCTGAATTTAAGCCATAGACTTCTTGTGTGTGGGGGTGCCCGTGGACTCACAGCATGCCCTGCAGCAGCAATGCCCCGTGAAACATGTTATTCATGGGATGAATGAATGAATGAAGCCCTCTGTCTCTCCATCGTCCCTGACCCCCCTTTGCTCCTCTCCTCCCCGCCCTCTGCTGAACCCTCCTGCCTCTCTCCTCCCTGCCCCCACTTGCCCCCTCCCAGCATCTGGGAGATCGTGGGGCAGGCGGACGGCGGCCTGTCGGTGCTGCGGACCTTCCGGCTGCTGCGGGTGCTGAAGCTGGTGCGCTTCATGCCCGCGCTGCGGCGCCAGCTGGTGGTGCTCATGAAGACCATGGACAACGTGGCCACCTTCTGCATGCTGCTCATGCTCTTCATTTTCATCTTCAGGTGAGCCCTGCTCACCCTGGGGACCACATGTGTGAGGGGGCCTGGGGGCGCATGGCTGGTCCAGCTTCCCCAGGCAACACCCTGGATGTGGGTGTGAATCTCCGATGGCTCCGGGCGAGTACTGCCCTCTGAGCCTCAGGGTTCGTTTCTGTAAAATGGAACCAGGTTGGCCCCTGCCACCTTCCTGGGTGGTTCTGAGGATGAAACAAAGCAGGCAGGCCCCTTGAGCCACCTCCATTCCTCCCTCAGCATCCTTGGGATGCACATCTTTGGCTGCAAATTCAGCCTCCGTACGGACACAGGAGACACTGTCCCCGACAGGAAGAACTTTGACTCCCTGCTGTGGGCCATCGTCACAGTGTTCCAGGTGAGCGACAGCACATGTTCATGTGTGTCAGGAGAAGGGGTTTCTCCCAGGACCGCTGCTTGGATTGCCTTTCAGAGGTGGCCCCTTGGGGAATCCAGAGAAGAGGGATGGCCTGCCAGGGAGGGAGGCCCCTCCACTCCAGCCTCCAGCAGTCAGGTCCGGGTACAGGGTCAGGCTGGCATTGCACTT
The DNA here is from genome assembly GCF_003254725.2 of Canis lupus dingo. Lineage (NCBI taxonomy): Eukaryota > Metazoa > Chordata > Mammalia > Carnivora > Canidae > Canis > Canis lupus. Next base: position 26,131,853 of record NC_064252.1, on the reverse strand, counting down.
GCTCTGGGAGCTGGAGTGACCGCATGGTGCCCATCCCTGCCCCTCCACTCCCACCCCAAGACTTGGGCACCTTGGGATTCTCCTCTGAGACTATTTATTCACATATAACCTAGACTTGGTTGAATGAGTGTGCACGCCAAGGGCTGTCACACGGTGCGGGGGGTGGGGGGCAGAAGGAGGAAGGGTGGGCTCGAGGAAGGGTGGGGGCGAGGGGAGGGACAAGCAGAAAGTGTGTGGAGAGGTTGGGGCTGAGGGAACAGCCAGGAAGGAGCACCCAACGGTGCAGAGAGAGTCAGAGCAGGAGTGTGGGTTGTGCCCGGGCCGGGACCAGCAGGCAGAGCCATGTGTGTGAGCGAGGGGCGGAGGCTGTGCCAGGTGGGTCAGTGTAGTACAAGGTCCCTGGGTGTCCCCAAACATGTGTAAGGAGATGCTATAGGTGTGCATGGGCCGCAGCATGCCTGTAGCTCTGCCACTCAGTGGATTCCATCTGCCCTTGGGCCAGATGGAATACTCCAGGATTGAACTCTGTTCCCCCTTCCCTCACAGATTCTCACCCAGGAGGACTGGAACGTTGTCCTCTACAATGGCATGGCCTCCACCTCCCCCTGGGCCTCCCTCTATTTTGTCGCCCTCATGACCTTCGGCAACTACGTGCTCTTCAACCTCTTGGTGGCCATCCTGGTGGAAGGCTTCCAGGCAGAGGTGACTGCAGCCCAGGCAGAGGAAGCACCCCCGTGGGGCCTGTACCAGACTGGGGGAGGGGACTGAGTGGAGGAGGATTTCAACTCAAACATCTAGCAGGTCACAAGTTCCCAAGGAAGGGTTGCCAATTAGGTGGTGAGCTTCCTATCGCAGGAAGCATGCAAATAAAGACTGCATCTCCAATCCCTGCCTCTCCCCCAGGAGTGTAGGACTAGATCTCTCCATTTCTGAAACTGTAAAGCCCCTAAGATCTAGATCCTGCATCCTCCATTCTCTGAGGCTTAGGGGATCCTTGCAGTCAGGCAGATGTGGGTTTATGGCCAAGGTCCTCGTTAGCTTCTCGCTTTCCTTTTCTGAGCCTCAGTTTCCCTACCTGTAAAATGGGGGTGAAACACCCATTAAACAATTCGGGAGGGAGGGAAGGGCTGAGCCAACCTGCATTCCAACAAGAGGAATGGTCTCCCAGGGTGACGCCAATCGCTCCTACTCGGACGAGGACCAGAGCTCATCCAACATGGAAGATTTTGACAAGCTTCAGGAGGGCCTGGATGGCAGTGGAGGTAAAGAGGTCCCTACCGTCATCAGGGCCAGGACCCTTCCCCAGAGATCCAGGTGGGCAGAGGGCACAGTACCGGGCTTCCCCTCGAGCCCAGGCTCCGTGACTGCTAACTCTCTGTGGTTGGTTTACAATGGAAGGAAACGGGCAAAGGCCCCAAAGAGGTCAGTGACTTTCCAGCCCTCTGAATTCTAGCCACAGAGGGAGCTGCAGTTCACACCCCTCCGACTGTGTGGCCTGTTGGGAAGAGTCTCGGACCTCAGGACACCTGGGTTCTGGTCCTGTTGGCACCATGCGGCAGCTTTGGAACAGGTCTGCCCTGCCCAGGGCCAGTGTCCACCTTGGTAACTGGGCCGGACCATCTTTGCCTTGCTTTCTGAAGTGGGCCCAGGAGAGAGGTTCCCATGCTGGGTGAAGCTAGGGGCTGGCCCTGAACGCAGCAGGCAGGGGATCCACTCATCCAAAGAGAAAGCTGATGTGATGAGCTCTGAGTAATGATGTACAGGATTGTGGGGTCACCGTACTATACACCTGAAACTAATACACGCTTGTATGTTAACTAAACTGAACTAAAGTAAAGAATTTAATTAAAAAAAAATAGGCAAGCTGAGAGCTCTCCAGGAAGGGTGGAGAGGCATGTGACATGGGGTCTAATGGGAAGGTGGAGGAAGACCTATTTCTCCCCAGAAAGACTATTTCTATTCCCATCCTTGTTTCTTTGTCTTATGAATTCTTTTGCTCTAGTTGTTTTTGTTTGCCCCTCCTTCTGTCTCCATCTCACCCCTCCAGATCCCAAGCTCTGCCCAATCCCCATGACCCCCAATGGGCACCTGGACCCCAATCTCCCGCTGGGTGGACATCTGGGCCCTGCCGGAGCTGCAGCACCTGCCCCCCGCCTCTCGCTGCAGCCGGACCCCGTCCTGGTGGCCCTGGGCTCCCGCAAGAGCAGTGTCATGTCACTGGGCAGGATGAGCTATGACCAGCGCTCCCTGGTGAGTCCTTGTGGGGTGCTCTGGATGGGTGCTTCCTGCTGGGATGTATGCTGAGGGCCCCTGGAGAGAAGTGCCTGTCAGTTCCAGCCTCAGACTGATACCCAGGTTTGGGGGACCAGACTCTCCAGCTAGTACCGGGCAGGGACCATGTCTGTTATACTCCTGGGTTCCCAGTGCCAGAGTAGGACCTGGCAACAAAGAATGAATGAGTGTATGTATGTGTAGTGCAAGTAAGTCTGGTATGGAGAATTAAAAAATGTTTTTTTAAAATTTATCTCTATGAGAGAGAGAGCACATGGGCCAGTGAAATCACAAGCAGGGGGAGGGGCAGAGGGAGAAGCAGACTCCCTCTTGAGCAGGAGCCCAAGGTGGAGCTTGGAGAATTGGGTTTTTATCTTGGCCACAATGCATAGGGTAAAGAGCCGTACTTTGGGGTCAGGCATACCAGAGCTCAAATCTGGCCTCTGCCACTTTCAAGCTGTGTGATCACGAGCAAGTGACAGTCCTCTCAACCGTTTTTGCTTACCTGTAAAATGGGAAGAGCACCCTAACCTGCTGCAGCTTCCGCAAGGGAAGTGAGGCGGCAGGAGGAGATGTAAGCACACCCTAGAGGCCGTGCATGGAGGAGAGCTGGGCGGGGAGAGGAGCCCTGGAGCCCAGCCTCCTGTGCACCCCCCAGGCAGGCGGGTGGCCGTGCAGCGGGTGTGCAGGCTAGGCTGCCTCCGTCACAGCAGCGGGCTGCGTGTGCGGTGGCTTCCTTCCAGTCCAGCTCCCGGAGCTCCTACTACGGACCGTGGGGCCGCAGCGGGGCCTGGGCCAGCCGCCGCTCCAGCTGGAACAGCCTCAAGCACAAGCCGCTGTCGGCCGAGCACGAGTCCCTGCTGTCGGCGGAGCGCGGTGGCGGCCCCCGGGCCTGCGAGGGCGCCAGGGACGAGGGGCCGCCGCGGGCCGCGCCGCCGCATGCTCCGCACGCCCACCACGTGCACCACGGCCCCCACGCGGCGCACCGGCACCGCCACCACCGCCGGACGCTGTCCCTCGACACCAGAGACTCCATGGACCTGGCCGAGCTGGTGCCCGCCGTGGGCGCCCACCCCCGGGCGGCCTGGAGGGCGGTGGGCCCGGCCCCCGGGCACGAGGACTGCAATGGCAGGATGCCCAGCATCGCCAAGGACGTCTTTACCAAGATGGATGACCGTCGGGATCGCGGGGAGGACGAGGAGGAGATCGACTACGTGAGTGGGGGCGGGGCCCGGGGCGGGGCTGGCACCACCAGCCCAGGCCGACTTCCCCCCACCCCTCGCAGCGAAGCCCCCCTCCCCCGCCAGCCCTGGGTGAGGGTTCTGGTCTCGCCGGAGAGTTCGCAGGTCGTCCAGTGACCCCAGTCTGGTATAGGGCTGGGGTGGGCGGCGATGGGCAGCCCTGCGCAGCGCTGACCCCGCCGCACCCCATCCTCACCCTGCCAGACCCTGTGCTTCCGCGTCCGCAAGATGATCGACGTCTACAAGCCTGACTGGTGCGAGGTCCGCGAGGACTGGTCTGTCTACCTCTTCTCCCCCGAGAACAGGTGGGCAAGGCCGGGCTTGGTGTGAGGTTAGAGCAGGGGGTTAGAGCAGGGGGTTGGCATGTCTGGGAGGGAGAGATTCCTGCCAAGCCAGGCAAGACTATTGGTGGCGGGTCTGCAGGGGAGGGGGAGGATCTAGGTGTTCACTGGCGGGCCCTTGCTGGGCCCTTCCCTTCTCTAGTCTAGGCCATTCCTGTGCTGGCGCCAGGTTGGACAAATCCTCCAGTAGCTTGGGTGCTCACAACTGGAGGGGGCTTCAGTAGGCCTCCTGGAGGAGGAGGTCTTTGTACTGGGTTTGGGAGGCAGATGGCATTCCAATAGGTGAGGCAGGGTTGTGAAGAGGTGGAGACTGGTCCAGGTAGTGGGAGCAACCTGAGGGAAGGCCCCGGGGGCAGAAGCTGAGGGTATTGGGCAGTGTGTCTGAGTGGCTGGAGGTTAGGGCTCAGAGATTTATCTGAACCAGTGTTTGGAAGGCCTTGAGTGCCAGGGCAAGGTCGATGCCCTTTATCCTGTGGTGCCAGTTTCTGCCGTGTGCTCAGGGGAGGCAGCTCCAAGTGGGCACCCCAAGCAGATACGAAGCCACCACCTGTAGTGTGGCCAGAGAAGAGAGATGTCAGCTCCTTTAGGCCATCCTAGTCTCCATATGTGCCTGGGCCCTGTGCCTTTTTCTTGGCCGGGGAACAGGGCAAACTGACACTCAGGTGGTGCCCTGCCCACCCCACGCAGGTTCCGAGTCCTGTGTCAGACCATCATCGCCCACAAGCTCTTCGACTATGTGGTCCTGGCCTTCATCTTTCTCAACTGCATCACCATCGCCCTGGAGAGGCCCCAGATCGAGGCTGGCAGCACTGTGAGTGGCTGCAGCCTTTGGGCAGGGCAAGGGACGGGGCAGCAGGCAGGCCACCAGGGCCTGCACTGGGACATTTGTGCCGGGCTCCGGGGTTGAGAGAGCTCCGCCAGGTTCAACACCAAGCATCACGGAGGGAGGTGGGGTAGGAGCTTGCTTCTGGAAAGGGGGATGCCACCTGAGACTGTGCAGTAGCAGCAGGGTGCTCCTTGGCTGAAGGCAAGAGGCTGACCAGGTGGCAGGGCAGCTCTGGGAGCCCCTGGACCCATGGTAGCTCTCTTTTTTCAGGAACGCATCTTCCTCACTGTGTCGAACTACATCTTCACAGCCATCTTTGTAGGCGAGATGACGCTGAAGGTAGCTCCAGGCTTCACCTGGGACCCTCTCCCAACCCCCGCTTGGGGCTCCTGGCTCTGGGCCAGCCTCTCCAAAAGTCTGTCACTCACCTGCCCATCAGCCACATTCCACAGGAGCCGGGAGGCCCACTCAGGTCCCAGCCCCCAGGTTGGGCAGGAGGGACCCAGAGGGTGTCAGCCATGTCCTCACCCTCCAGGAGCTCACGTCCCTCGAGAAAGGCTAATGCAAGGAAACATTTACAGTGTAACGGAAGCACCTGCTGGAGGTGTTGGGGGCCAGGGGAAGCATTCCTTCCCGGGTGCTTCCCAGAGTCCTTGGCTTTGAGTTGGGCTTGCCAGACGTGCGGGGAGCAGGGAACGGGGAGGCCTGCTGGGCCTGTGTTTCTGGGGGCGGTGGGGCACGTGTCCCCTGCCAGACCACCCAGCCCTCTGCCCGGCTGCTCCCCACCAGCCCCTCCTGGCCTTGCCCCGCCCCCTCGCTGAGGCTGCCCCACACACTGCCCCGCCCCCGATCGCCTGGTGCGCGGCTGACTCCGCCCATCGCCCCCGCCCCCAGGTGGTCTCGCTGGGCCTGTACTTCGGGGAGCAGGCCTACCTGCGCAGTAGCTGGAATGTGCTGGACGGCTTCCTCGTCTTCGTGTCCATCATCGACATCGTGGTTTCCGTGGCCTCAGCGGGGGGAGCCAAGATCCTAGGGGTCCTTCGGGTCCTGCGGCTCCTGCGCACCCTACGCCCCCTGCGGTGAGGACTCCTCCCCTTCAGATGGGGGGACTCTCTGCTCAGTCTAGTGAAGCTCCCAGGGTCTAGTGGACCCCTCACTCTGGCTCTCCTTGCGCACTCAGTCCTCTGATAGCACATGTTAGATTAGTGGGGATAGGAACCAGGCTGTTGATGCTGCTTCTGGAGGAGGAGCCTGGAGATCCTGTGGGGAGAGGGGGTGCTGGAAAGGTGAGGCTGAAGGTGGTCCCCAGGACTCTACCCACTTTCTGTGTGGCCTTGGCTGACTCACTGCCATCTCTGGCTCTCTGTCTTTAGATGATGGTGTGGTGTGGACCCCAAGGGAACAAGGTTAGGGCATAGTGCATTGCTGTGCATGTGGATCTGGGGTCTGGGGTTCTCTGCCCTGGTGACTCTAGGCAAAGTGGGTGCTATCTCCAGACATGGCTGTGGGCTCACGGTGCCTCTGGCCCCTGTCTGCCTCCAGTGTCATCAGCCGAGCTCCTGGTCTGAAGCTGGTGGTGGAGACACTTATCTCTTCCCTCAAGCCCATTGGCAACATCGTCCTCATCTGCTGTGCCTTCTTCATCATCTTCGGCATTCTGGGTGTGCAGGTGAGGGATGCTCAGGCTGGGCAGGCACTGGGGTGAGTTTCGTAGTCAGGGAAGAGGCTCCACATTTCTTTTCAACCTGGGGGCTCAGGTGACCCTGGCAGAGCATGCATGTCCCTGCCTGTGGTGAGCTCCAAGTCCAGGGAGAGGGGGACACAGACTTAATGTCTGAGCACAAAGAAGGCTGGGTAATTGGAATCCCAGGGGTCCAAACTACACAGAAATGCAGAGCAGGGCTGGGGGCAAGAGGAAAGGCATCCTGAAGGACGTGAGTGGCCTTGGCACTGGCCTTGAAAGAGAAGCAATTCCACAGGTCGTGGTGGGTGGAAGGTGTTTCAGGGGAGGGTGGGCACAGGTGTGGAGGTGAGCTCAGGAGCTACGTCTGGCATAGAGCCATCAGCCAGATAGTGGGCTGGGCCAAGGTGGGAAAGGCCTGGAATGGCAGCTAAGAAGCTGGGGCCGGTTTCTCTGGAGTGGGGACAATGGAGAGTCTCTGACATAGACAGGGCCTTGAGCTAACTTGGAGTTTGGCTTGGAGCCCAGGAGTAGGATGGGGCCTGAGGGCTCCTGGGAGGAGAAGTGAGGCAGATCATAAAAGTGTGTGACGGGGGGATGGCCAGAATGACCCGGGCCCTCTGGGGTCTGAGCTGGTATGGAGACCTTCCTCTTTCTTGTCTAAGTCCTGAGCTGAGGCCCCCCAGGCTCCTCACCTGGTCCTGTGTTTGAGGCTGGAGCTGCAGAGGAGTTCTGGGCACAGGTGTTCTTTGGGGCTCCTGAGAGATCCGTAACAGCCACGTGGGCAGGAGGGGCTTGGTGCGGACTCCATGTGGACAGTGGCCCTGCCCCTTCCAGGCAGAGTGCTTGGGCCCCTGGAGAGGGTCCCTTTACTTCTCTCTCTCACCCTTGGGGTTAGGTAGGCAACTTTGTCCTGCGGAGTCCCCACCCACATCCCCAGGACTGAGGTCTGAGGAAGAGCCCAGAAATCAGAGCAGCATGTGAACCTTGACTCTGGCCTTTCCTAAAACTCATATGACTTTGGGAAAATCACCTAACACCATTGGGCCTCAGTCTCCTCATCTGTGAGATAGGACTGGGTGAGGTGGTGTGGTCGAGTGCTTGGTCCAGGCTGTGCACAGAGGAAGTGCCCCCTGCGGGGCGGGGCCCTCTTCTGATTTGCATCCCCCACCCCCACCCCAGGAGCGTTGGCAGATGGTCACTAACCCTGTGGTCCTTCCCCCCCCCGCCCCAGCTCTTCAAGGGCAAGTTCTACCACTGTTTGGGCGTGGACACCCGCAACATCACCAACCGCTCTGACTGTGTGGCTGCCAACTACCGCTGGGTCCACCACAAGTACAACTTTGACAATCTGGGCCAGGTGAGCGTCCCCTGCCTACCCCTGCCCTGACCCACCCCCTTCAGTGCCAACAGCCCTGGATCACAGCTTAGGCTCTGGTCCTGCTCTGCCAGGACTGACCCTGTGACTTCTCCTTTCTAAGCCTCAGTTTTCTCTTCTGCAAAATGGGTAGGTAGGGGTGGACCGCACCTCACAGGTGTTGTGAGGCTGAGAGATCCTGAGTGCAGTGTCTCAGGAGTACGACGTGGTGCTTAGTAGGTGCTTCAGTGAACGTTGGTTCTTGGCCTCCGCCCCCACCCCGAGTCTGACAGGAGTTTCAGAGACAGCCAGACCTGAGTGTGAATTCCGGCACTGTGCCACTTACTGTAGGCGTGGGCTCTCTGAACCTCAGTTTCCTCATCTGTAAAATGGGAACGTGACAGCTTACTAGGTAGGCAGCGGTAACAAAGTATAGCAAGCCCCTGGCGCGAGGAGGGTTTCCTCTCCCAGCACTCATCTACTCTGCTCTCCACCTCAGTGGGTGGGCGGGCCTCCTGCCCAGTTCCTGCCTTGCCCTTGGTCCCTTCTCCTGGGGACCTGCCAGTCTTGACCCACTGGTGGTGCCCCAGATGAGAACCTCCAGTGTGGTTCTCTATAAGGCTTCATACTACCCCCGCCCCCTCCCGCCAACTACTATTTCTTGAGGGCAGCTAGGTATGATCAGATGGGGAGTGGCTTCCCCAGGTCACACAAGGATGGAAGAGGAGCCAGGTCTGTGTGGCCCAGGGCCTGTGCTCTATTCCTCTGCCAGGGACCCCCTGGCTGGATGCCATTGAAACTCTCACCTTGGGACAGCCTGGGTGGCTCAGCAGTTTAGTGCCGCCTTCAGCTGAGGGCCTGATCCTGGAGACCCAGGATCGAGTCCCACGTCGGGCTCCCTGTATGGAGCCTGCCTCTCCCTCTGCCTGTGTCTCTGTCTCTCTCTCTCTGTCTGTGTCTCTCATGAATAAATAAATAAAATATTTAAAAAAAAGAAACTCTCACCTAACACGACCAGGGATCCCATTCCTCTTGCCCCCTGGAAGAGGAGCCATGGGCCCTAGAAAAGCAGTGAGTGGAGGAGGGAGAAGAAGCAGGAACTGGGACACGGGAGTTCCCCCAGCCCTTCCAGATTTTCCAGAAGCAGTACCTTTCAAGTTGTTAGCAACTCGATGGTTGATAAAACAGAGGTTTTAAAAAAGATGTTCCAGGAAGCTGAGGGAAAGCCTGTGGGGGCATCTTATGAGTTTGTGCCCAACTCCCTGAACTCAGCGCCAGGCCCAGGGCCCTGCTCCCATGGAGCACCCCTAGCTCTTTCCCATTCTGGGCATGCTTGTTGCCAGGCCGATGGCCCTCTTCTCAGCATGCGTATGGGGGAGCCCAGAGCCTTGGACTCCTTGGTGGGCTCCTTAGCTGCTGTGTGTCCTCAGGCAGGTGCCAGTGTGTGGTTCAGTGCCCTCATCTGTAAATGGGGAAGTGATAGCAAGTGTGTGCTTCCCAGACCCAGGCTGGGCATTTTGGGCCTCTGTCATCCGAGGGCTCATAGGAACATTTGCCCCTGGCCTGTGAGGGCTTCACCTGCCTCCCTGGCCACAAGGACTCACTGTGTGTCCCTTGCTCTGACCTCCTCCTGAGCCTGAGCCCTTTCCAGGCAGACCTCAGTGCTTTTCCCCTCTGGAAGGGAAGAGGAGGAGTCTGTGCCCTGGAAGATGGGAAGGAGGGGCGAGTGTGGGGCAGGAGACCCATCCTAGGACCCCGTTTCCCAGCTCAGGGCCCTGGCCACAACAAATGAACAAGTGTGGCGGAAGCACGGGGAAGCTTCTGGAGTAGGGTGTGTGACCTCTGGTCAACTGCTGGTGGTGTGGATATCTGCACACTTGGGCTCTGCAAGAACGGCACTGGTGCCGTCCAGCTCAGAAAACCTTTGTTGAGCACCTACTGCATGCGGGGCACTGTGCTGTTGCTGTAGGACCAGCCTGTAGCCCTGTTGAGGGGACACGGGCGTGCTCTGGCCTGCCATCTGCGTAGGAGCCTTGGCTGGTGTCTCCTGGGCAGTCCTTCCATTTAAAGTCTTGGATTAATGAGGGTGCTTATTGCCATTTACAGACAAGGAAGGTGGGGCCCAGAGAAGTTGAGGAAGTTGTCCCACATCACCTAGCCAGCACGTGGCAGAGCTTGCGTGGTGCCCAGGGCTCCTGGCTTCTCTCACAAGCTCCTGCATTCAGGTGCTAGAGGCAAGCTTGGGGTGGCAGGGCCCCTTATCATATTTGTCAGGGACCTTCTAGTTTAAAGTCACAGCAGACCTGGCAGTTAAGCATTAGCTACATTCTGTGGGTGAGGAGACAAGAGCCCATGAATTCTCTTGAATTAATTAATTAATTTCAGAATTAATTAATTTTGAAATTAATTCTCTTTAATTAATTAATTAATTAATTAATTAATTAATTAATTAATTTTCTTGAATTAATTTCAGTCCTGAACCAGGACTCCTGGTCTAGTGCTCATTGACCTCCAGCAGTGTCTGTGGGGTATATGACAAGCACATAGTAGGTCCTCAGGAACCATTTGTTGTCATCCTCAGGGAAGGCCTCTTTGATGCTCTGCCTCCTGAAGGCAGAAAACTAGAGACCTGAGGAGGGGACAGGAGCAGCCTGAGCTGTCTGCACCACCACCCCACACCCTCCCCTTCCTGTGTCTTCCAGGCCCTAATGTCCCTCTTTGTCCTGGCCTCCAAGGATGGCTGGGTGAATATCATGTACAACGGACTGGACGCTGTCGCTGTGGACCAGCAGGTGGGGGTGGGCTGGGGCCAGGGCAGAGGGCAGCAGGGGAGGGACACGGTATCTTTGGGGGCCCAGTTGTCTAAAATGGCATCAGCAGGACCTACAGCCCCAGTGTCTCCCGCCATCAGCCGTGGCCCACCCCTCATCATCCCAGCCTGAATCTTCCACCAGGGAGGGCACTCCAAGCGGGCTTCTGCACGGAGGGTCAGAGCCTCGTGAGTGCAGAAGCAAGAGGAGGAGGAGAGGGGCTGAGCCAGTTGGGACAGAGGGACAGCAGGGGCAGGCCTGTGGTGGGAGAATGCCGTGCTCGGGGGGTTGTGAGTCGAGGGCAGGAGGTGGTGGAGGGGCTAGGCAGGGCTGGAGGGTCCGGAGGCCCCGTGTGGGCCGGGGCAAGGGCTGAGTTTAGCCGAGGGCAGTGGGAGCCCGTGAGGGTGTGGTTCCGGCGGGGCTTGCGGAGCTTCCCGAGGCTCAGCACGGCGGCCCCGGCGGCCTGCCTCAGCCCCATCTGCTCCCCGCAGCCCGTGCCCAACCACAACCCCTGGATGCTGCTCTACTTCATCTCCTTCCTGCTCATCGTCAGCTTCTTTGTGCTTAACATGTTCGTGGGCGTCGTGGTGGAGAACTTCCACAAGTGCCGGCAGCACCAGGAGGCCGAGGAGGCGCGGCGCCGCGAGGAGAAGCGGCTGCGGCGACTGGAGAAGAAGCGCCGGAGTGAGTGGGTGGCCTGCTCTGCGTGCGCCCCGATCCTCCGGGTGCAGTGGCCGAGGCCTGGGTGTCACCACAGCCTCCGGGCCTTGGGGGCTGGAAGGGAACACAGGGCAGACTCTGTGCCCTTGGCCCTGCCCCTTCCTCTGGCATCTGCCTATTAGGTGACCTGACCCCCCCGTCGCTGGGCACCCAGAGTCCACTGGTGACCCCCTGGTGACTGAGTTCACCCAAGGGCAAAGGCCTGGACGCCCAGCCCTGAGCTGAGGGACCCCTATCTTCCTGAGCAGACCTAAAGCCCCCACCATGGGTGTGTTTGGGGTCTCTGGGTCACAGTCATCATCCTGTCCTCCCCCACCTCTTATCCCTTTCCCTTGTGTCCCCCTGGCTGGGTGGAGGAGACCTGAGTCTGACTCTCAGGGCCTGGGGTGTGCTGACATCTCTCCCTTTCCTTCCTCCCTCTCCTGTGGTGGTCCCTCCATGTGCTCTGTTCCCCCACCTGGCCCCAACCCTCTGTGGCCTGTGCCACCCCCCCACATCCTCCTGCAGAGGCCCAGCGGCTGCCCTACTATGCCACCTATTGTCCCACCCGGCTGCTCATCCATTCCATGTGTACCAGCCACTACCTGGACATCTTCATCACCTTTATCATCTGCCTCAATGTGGTCACCATGTCCCTGGAGCACTACAATCAGCCCACGGTGAGCCCCAGCCCCAGCCTCAACCTGAGGTCACATGGTAGCATGGGGTCCTCAACAGGACCCAGGGACAGGGTAAGGCAGGAGGGTCTGAGTAGCACCCTCAATTGGGGCCCTGTGCCCAGGAAGCTCATGGCCTGGTAGGACAAATGAGAGAAAGGGAAATGTCACTTGTTCCTGATGAGTGGGGAGGTGACATTTGGGCCTACTCTTGCAGATGAGTACCAGTGGCAGTGTTGTGTGCAGTGTGACTCTGCAAGACACACTACAGATATTAACTCTGATGCTCACAGCAACCAAAGGTGGGGGAGGAGCTTTTCTACAAATTTTGTAGAGGAATAAACAGGCTTAGAGGAAATGTGTTGCCCAAATTACTCAGCCTATATGTAGCGGAGTCAGGACTGGAACTCAGATATGCACTCAAGATCTACCACATGGCCTTCACTGCTGCCTGGGCATATGGAGCCTGGGGGAGGGGCATTCCTGGTCACAGGATCTTTGGAGGTAAACGCTGTCATGGGGGAGAATGACCAGTGCCCAACGAGTTGCTAGCAGTGGTCGTGAGGGCCATGTGAGGAGCATGTAAGGACAAGTGCATTCTAAAAGCCTTAACATATTGGAGCTGAGAGGATGAAGGGTGAAGCAGGTGAGGAATTGGTGTCTTATAGATACTGGGAGAGGCATATTATAAATGCAGGGTAAAGGAAGGCAACCATTGGCAGAACAAACTAGTTCTTCCAAATGAACGTGAGGAAGTAGAATAACAATACCAAGTATTTCTTGTGTGCCCAGGCCAGGATTCAGATCTAAGCAATCTGGTTCGTTCTTTCTTTCTTTCTTCTTTCTTCTTTCTTCTCCTTCTCCTTCTCCTTCTCCTTCTCCTTCTCCTTCTTCTTCTTCTTCTTCTTCTTCTTCTTCTTCTTCTTCTTCTTCAAGATTTTATTTATTTATATATGAGAGACACAGAAAGAGAGAGAGAGGCAGAGACACAGGCAGAGGGAGAAGCAGGCTCCATGCAGGGAGCCCGATGTGGGATTTGATCCCTGGACTCCAGGATCATGCCCTGGGCTGAAGGCAGGTGCTAAACCGCTGAGCCACCCAGGGATCCCCAGCAGTCTGGTTCTTAACCATGACCCTTAAACATTACCTCATCTTGCCTCCAGAAAGAGGTAACTGGACCAAATCAACAGAAATAAGGAAGAAGAAACCGCAGTGTAAAACAAATAGTGCACAGTAATTTAAATGGAGGGAATGAAGGGAGATATATAAACTATTGCACTAAACATGAATGGACTAAATTCTCCCCTTAAAAGGCAGAGACTTTCTGAGTGGAGGAAGGTGGGGGCAGGTCATGGGGTCTGGATCATGCTTCTCTTTGTCCTCCATAGTCCCTGGAGACAGCCCTCAAGTACTGCAACTACATGTTCACCACTGTGTTTGTGCTGGAGGCTGTGCTGAAGCTGGTGGCATTTGGGCTAAGGCGCTTCTTCAAGGACCGGTGAGCAGCTTGGCTGGGCTAGGGCAGCGTGGAGTGGTTTTCAGGATGGGGAAGCAGTGCTGACCCCTGGGGAAGCCTGGAGCAGCCGGAGGTGGGCACTGATGGCAGGGGCCCCCAAGTCTTGCCTATGACTCTGAACATCCAGCTGATGGATGCAGGACATTCTCTTACGTCTCTTCAGCTTCTCTCTCGTGGGTCCTCCATAACCCACAGGCAGAACAGGGCATACCTCATGCTAGTTCTTCTTTTCAGAGGGAACAAGTGAGGTTCAGAGAAGTTGATGGACTAGCCCAGGGTCACACAGAGGGAGCAGAGGGCTCAAGATTCCAATCTAGAAGTCTTAGCTCATTCCTCCTTCCCTGCAGGTGGCCAGAGATGTTTATTTAGCCTGGTCAGGCTCTTGCTGGAGGGATTGGAGGCTGTGGGGGGCAGGGAGGGAGCCAGACCCAGTGGAGTCTGGTGGGGCTAGTAGGGAGGGGTGGCCACACATTCCCCCCCCCCCTCCCCGAGGGTCGTAGCAGGAGGGTGGAGAGCTGGGAATCTCCTCCTAACCTAGACATTTCTAAATCAGAGTGCCCTTCACCCTGCCTCCCACTCCTGCCCTCCTCTGCCCGGCTGAGCAGGTGGAACCAGCTGGACCTGGCCATTGTGCTGCTGTCGGTCATGGGCATCACGCTGGAGGAGATTGAGATCAACGCAGCACTGCCCATCAACCCCACCATCATCCGCATCATGCGGGTTTTGCGCATCGCCCGGGGTGAGGGGCAAAGGTGATGGGGTGGGGACAGGTAGGGGCAGGATGGGACTCCCAGGAATGGGGTGGGACAGGCAGGGGGAGGGGCACATGGTTATGATGGGCTTCCTGCTGAGCAGGGGAACAGCCAGGAGGAGCACACACCCAACACACACACTTACTCCCTGTGTGTACACACTCACGAGCCCTTGTCCACAGACAGCTCTGTACACCACACTGTACCCCCACCTCTGTGGAACACCACAACCCATGCGGACCAGTCTCAGGTTGGGATGAAAGGAACCCAGGGCAGCTGGGAAGACACTGGGAAGTAACTCTAGTTCCTCACGGGCATGCGTCCAACGCTGGCTGGGACTCTCTGTCCTCAATGCTTCTTAAAACCTTTGCTTCCTCCAAAAGCTCCCCCCTCTCCCCAAAGCTGTGCCTACACTTCTTTAAAAAACCTCTTGCCTTAGTGCTGGCCAGGCCCCTCTTGCTCTTTTGCTCTCCACCTGCAATAGCTTGTCGACACCTCTGGGTTGTGATGTGGGGAGGGTGCGGAGCAATTCAGCACAGGACACTGGAGGGAAGGGAGAGATGTGGGCCCTCGGTCACTTATGCTCTATCTCGGGGAATTATGTGCTCACAGACACACTTTGCTCCCACTGTGTGTGCCTCCTTCTCTTGGACACGTTCACACTGATATCCACACCTTGTGCATGCGTGTCTTCATGCACACCCCTGTCGTGCAGCGGCACCGATGTTCTTATGGTGTGGCCTCACCAAGTTGCCCCCCTTTGCTCGCACACTCCTCCACCTTCTCCCTTGTGCTCACTTCTGCATGTACATGCGTGCACACGGCCATCCCCAGGGGCCAGGGCTGAGTGGGCCGGGCTGGGTGTCGCCCGCAGTGCTGAAGCTGTTGAAGATGGCCACAGGGATGCGGGCCCTGCTGGACACAGTGGTGCAAGCTCTGCCCCAGGTAAGAGCCCCTCCTCCCGGCAGCCTGCCTGGCTGTCACTGGTGTTTCACAGGTCCTGACTTCCCTTCTCCAACCTGCCCAAAGCCAGGACAAAATGCTGCCTCCCAAGAAGCAGCTTGAGCCGGGGGCTGTGACAGCTGGAAAGGGCCCCCTGTGCCTCCTGGGAATCCCACAGTCCAGTCCTCCCCCGCCCACCATCCTGACTCCTTTGCAGGGGGGCCCCCTCCCTCCCCTCAGGGTGGCCTTTGCTCTGAGGTGAGCCTCATGCACATTCATTTATTCATTATGACTCATCTAGTCTTCAGGAATTTTAGGTGTCTTAAAGGGGACGAATACAGCACGATAAAAATGAGGATAAAAGATGAACAGCCCTGGGAAGGTGGAAGCAAAGCTGACGCTCTCAGGGACATGGAACTCAGGGATGCTAGTGAGTTCCATTCTGTGAGTGTCCCAGCAGCCCACTTACAAAGGGAAAGCCACGCGGCTCTCATCAGGTCTGGATGGAAAGCAAGCAGGTGTTCATTCACAAAGACTGGGTTTTCCCTAAAATGAAATCCCTTCAGAGGAATTTGTCACATGGGAGATGCCCAGGAGGTCCCAGCTTCAAGTAGGAAACACGACAGTAATTACGACATCAGCACTTTAAGAGATGTGCGTGCCAAGTATCATGTAGCATGGGGAACTTACCCTCAAAATCTATTAGCTGTCATGGGGACATTGGACATTTTCTCCGTTCTGTGTAAAGCGCTATGCAAATGACACTTCTGGGGCGCCTGGGTGGCTCAGTTGGTTAAGCGTCTGCCTTTGGCTCAGGGCATGATCCTGGGTCCTGGGATCCAGCCCTATATCTGGTCCCCTGCTCAGTGGGGAGTCTGCTCCCTTTCCCTCTCCCTCTGGGCATACTTTCTCTCTCTCTTAAATCTTAAAAAAAAGAAAGGAAGGAAGGAAGGAAGGAAGGGAAAATGATGAAAGAAAGAAAGAAAAAAAAGAAAAGAAAAGAGAAAATGATACTTCCCACCAGGCTCTGCTCCGTGCAGAGGGAGGAGGCAACAAGGAAGGCTTCTCAGAGGAGGTGATGCATGACTTGGGCTTTGAAGGGTAGGGCAGAGGTGTTTACCAGGCAAAGACAGAGAAAGGGTCTTCTTCCCTGCAGGGGGAACAGAATATGCAAATGGAGTCTGGTTTCTGTGTGGCCAGAGTTTGGGGTGGGATTAGGCAGGGAGGGAGTCCACAGGGCTAGGTCACAAAGGGCTTCGATGCTGGGACAGTGAACTCGGGCTTTGTCCTGGGGGCAGTAGGCATCATGAGAGGTTCTGGACAAGGCAGGCCTCAAGCAGAGCCTTGCTTTTTAGGAGAGGCTGGAGGTAGGGAGGCCAATGTGAGGAGGCTGCTGCAGCCGTGCAGGCTCTGGGAGATGCTGAGGGTGGAGGGAGGGACTGATAGGGATGGTGAGCCCCCCCCACCAGTTGAAGAGCCCTGCTCACCTGGGCCTGCAGAGGCTGGGAGGCTGACGTGAGGGCCTGGGCCACGCTTGCTGCCTTGCCTCGCGGGTGTTCGGTGAGCGCTTATACCGTTAACAAGCAGAGCATCTTTTAATTAGTCAGACGCTCTGGGTATGATTGTAGGACAGCTCAGAAGGAGAGTCCTCCTCTGGAGCAGAGAAACACGGGGAGCTTGTGGTTAACATGGTTTACTTCTCAACAATTAATGCAAACCCTCTTCTGATTCTGTTCATGCAGGCCTTCTGAGGGTTCCAGGACATACTCCATTTCTAGGGCAAGAATATGTTTGAGCCTTATCTTGTCCACAGCATGAGTTACAGGCAGTCTCCAGTGAATGGATGGATTTGGAATAGGTTTATAATATGGGACATTTTGTTCCCACAGGAGCTGTAGGACAGGGGTAGCTGGGTTTGCAGGAAGCTTCTGGGGCTCACAATCCTGCGTGATTCCTGTGCTCACCTGTCTCCATGGCCAGGCGCCGGGGAGATCCTACTTAACCTGGCCATGTCCCTCCCTGCCCTCAAGGGCTCTCAGACCAGCCAGGCACAGTGACAGGGACACACTGTCTTACACAGTGTGGCTTACACTCACACTGCTTCCTGGAGAGATCCAGGCGGGCTTTGTGGAGGAGGCAGCACTGTCGCTGAGACCGCCTCCCTCCCTCGCTGGGACATTACCTACCACACGTGTGTGGAGGAGTGACTGTGTGCGTGGAGTCAGGCTGCTGGGTTTGAATCCCAGTGCTACCACTTAAGTAGCTGTGTGACCTCGGGTAAGTCACTTCACCACTCAGTACGTGTCTCTCTCATCTGAAGAATGGGGTAACATGTAGTTCAGAGATCGTTGTGCCGAACGAGCGAGCTAATGAGTCTGAAGTGCTTGAAACTGGCGGCTCCCAGGGTAGAATCTACACATATTTTGTTATTCTGTGTCCTGTACTGGGCCTGCCTCCCCTACCACACACACCCCGGGGTCTGGGGAGGTCACTGCAAGGTGGCAGCCATGGGCACAGAGCTGCCCCTCAGGCTGCCCCACCCCCGCCCCCTGCTCTCCCTACAGGTGGGCAACTTGGGCCTTCTCTTCATGCTGCTCTTCTTTATCTATGCCGCCCTGGGCGTGGAGCTCTTTGGGAAGCTAGGTGAGTGACTCCTGAAGCAGGCCTGGGCTTGGGGCAGGGTGGTGGGGTGGGGTGGGTGCTGGGTGCTGGGGGAGGGTCTTGACGGAGTGGGGAGGCTTGACCCCGGCAGAGTGTCACATCAGGGTCTTTGTACTGAGGAGATGCCCCTGCTGCAGGCCCGTGAGGGGATTGGGGGTGACCCTCAGCAATCTACACCCTCCCCCGGGATGGGTAGTAGCTCTAGAGAGACACTCACCTGGAGCTACCTGCATACCCTAGGCCTGATCCCCAGCTGTTGGACCTCCCGAGATGGCCCCTGTGCTGGCGCCTGTCCCGAGGCAGCACCAGCCCAATGAGCAGAGGGGGCAGGGCACAGGCCGAGGGCAGCAGCCCAGGCTGAGCCAGCCCTGCACAGGGTTGGCTTCAGAAAGTGAGCGACCTTGGGGCCTGGCCCTCACCCCTGCGTCCTCTCTCTCAGAACCTGATACACCAGTGACTGATACACCAGCTCATGTGTCCCTCCCTGAGCCTCAGTTTCTCTGTCTGTGGGCTGGGCGCCTCCAAGGATTGGGGATCCTAAGATGAGGCCTGGAGGCTCCGGGGCAGGGTGGGTGCGGCAGGGGACTCTGCAGTGGGACGGGGCTGACCTCTTCTCTCCTCTTAGTCTGCAATGACGAGAACCCATGCGAAGGCATGAGCCGGCATGCCACCTTCGAGAACTTTGGCATGGCCTTCCTCACACTCTTCCAGGTCTCCACTGGCGACAACTGGAATGGGATCATGAAGGTACCCGTGGGCAGGCTGGGGAGGGAGCAGTCGGTCTGGGTTCTGGGGGTGAGGGTCCTGACAGCTAGGGCTCTTGGGCCCCCTGCCTGCCCGGCGCCCTGCTGCACATGGGAGGGGACTGCAGGGCACCTGCCTGGGGCTCCGCAGCGCAGCGAGGCGGAGAGGAGCCCAGAAAGCGTTCTCTGCCAACCCCTGCCTGCTGCTCTGCGATCAGTGCTCGGATCTAGGGGACACGACTCGCCCGGGGCCAGAGGGAACCAGGGGCCCACAGCCCAGGGCGGGGGGCTGCAGGCGGTGCCCCTCCTTGCTGTGGCCCATGCCCTGGGCCTGGACTGGGCAGGGCGGCAGGGCTCACGGAGGGTGGACATGAGCCCCCCACCGCGGCCCTCATGGACCCTCACCCCCGGGGCAGGACACGTTGCGGGACTGCACCCATGACGAGCGCAGCTGCCTGAGCAGCCTGCAGTTCGTGTCGCCGCTGTACTTCGTCAGCTTCGTGCTCACGGCCCAGTTCGTGCTCATCAACGTGGTGGTGGCCGTGCTCATGAAGCACCTGGACGACAGCAACAAGGAGGCCCAGGAGGACGCCGAGATGGATGCCGAGCTGGAGCTCGAGATGGCCCACGGCCTGGGGCCCAGCCCGCGGCCCCCCAGCAGCTCCCCGGGGGCGCCCGGCCGAGGCCCAGGCGGGGCGGGCGGCGGTGGCGGGGGCGACCCCGAGGGCCGTCTGTGCCGGCGCTGCTACTCTCCGGCCCAGGTGGGCAGGGGTGCAGAGGGCGGCACCACGGGGCTGCAGGGGCGCTGGGCCTCCGAGGCCTCGGGCAGAGACCTTGGTGGTTTGGGGCCCTGCCCTGCTCAGCTCCGTTGAAGGGGTGACCCCTGTGCCAAGGGGGTCGGGCCCCGCCCACCCCGCAGTCCCCGGACCCGGCCGATAATCCCGCCTGTCCCCACCCCGTCCCCGTCCGCCTAGGAGAACCTGTGGCTGGACAGCGTCTCTTTAATCATCAAGGACTCCTTGGAGGGGGAGCTGACCATCATTGACAACCTGTCTGGCTCCATCTTCCATCACTACTCCTCGCCGGCCGGCTGTGAGAAGTGTCACCATGACAAGCAAGAGGTAGGGTCAGCCTCGGAGGGAGTTGGTACCTCGTTTGGGGTGGGGGGGCAGCCTGAGGGAAGAGCCTGGGCCGACGTGACCATCACTGTTCAGCTTTGAGGGGACTCTGCATCTGGGGGCCAGTGGGCCAGCTTTGGAGCTCATAGCCCCCGGCCACCCAACACGGGCCTGGCACTGTGCCGACTGTGACACCCTCGTGTTGTCCTCTCCCCCTGCCCAGACTGGGCCCCTGTGCATGGTGGCATGGTGTCCGTACTGGCAGATCTCTGCACCTCTGACCATCTGCCTGTGTCTTTCTGGAGGACCAGGCTGGCCCCATCCCAGCCTCAGGGGTGACATGAAGTGGCCACCTCTCCCTGCAGGTGCAGCTGGCCGAGACGGAGGCCTTCTCCCTAAACTCAGACAAGTCCTCCTCCATCCTGCTGGGTGATGATCTGAGTCTCGAGGATCCCACAGCCTGCCCAGTCGGCCCCAAAGACAGCAGGGTGAGCGGTCCCAGTGGGTGGCTGGGGCTGTCCCTGCAAGCTGACACTGCTTCTTGCAAGTGCACCGAAATCTGAGCGGCACTTGCTGTGTGGCAGGCCCTCATCTCTTGTTGGTCAGATGAGGGCAGTGGGGCTCAGAGAGGTGGAGTGATTTACCTGAAGTCACACAGCAACAGGCCCAGCCAGGGCCCCCAGGCATGGCATTCTGTGGCCTCAGCCGCTCCCTGTTTCTTTGGATATTTTTTATTCATTTAATGGGGGTTGTCCCAGGCAGGACAAAGTCACCAGTGGTTGGGGTACGGGGGTCGGGTGTGAGGCTGAAGAGAACCGAGAAGTCACACCAGATGCAAGCACTTATTGTGTGCCAGGCATTTGTACTCTGTATCCCAGCTCCCCCCCCCCCCTTTTTTAAGATTTTTAAAAAAATCATTTATGAAAGACACACAAAGAGAGGCAGAGACACAGGTAGAGGGAGAAGCAGGCCCCCTGTGGGGATCACGCCCTGAGTTGAAGGCAGACGCTCAACCACTGAGCCACCCAGGTGTCCCTCTCAACTCTTGGCATTAGGGATGATCTGGTCCCATTTAGCACTTGAGGAAATGGGGGGGCTCTGAGGAGCGGAGCGGCTTCCCACCTCACACAGCTGGAATGGCAGAGCAGGGAGGCCAACCCTGGGGCTGGCCCCCAACCTCTACCCCTGAGGTAGGCTGTCTGGGGAGGCCTGGAGGCCGGGAAGGGCCACTGTGTTCATCTTGCAGACTCGGGCAGGAGAGGTGTGCCGCTGGGCTCGTGAGCTCAAGGCCGAGCTGTAAGAGGAGCTGTGGAGGGGGTGGGCCCTGCCTGGCCTGAGGTAGGGATGCGGTGGCCCTGCAGAGGACAGCCTCTTTCCCCCAGACTCCCAGGACAGCCTGGGTTTTGCACCACTGTCCCCTGGGCCATGCTCCATCTGCTCTATCTTCCAGTCCACTCCCTGCCCTCTCCAGCACCCCCCAACAGCTGGTAGCTCCTGTACACCCCCCCACCCCACCCAGCCCCTTTCTGCATTTCCCTGCATCCTTGTGCTGCTCTTCCACACAGGATGTTGGAGTGAGCCAGCCACTCCTGGGCCTGGTTGGGCCTCGGCGAGTGTAGTGTGGTATTTATTCTAGACTCGTGGGGGGCGGAGGGGAGGTCCATCTGCCTTGGAAGGGGGCACTGAGGCAGCTTTAGAGGAGCTTGCTGGGTGTAGGGGTCACTGGGCAGCAGGGCTGAGGAAGGGCTGGGCCCAGGGAGTGGCGGAAGGACTGCCAGGCGGCTTCCGGGTGCTAGACCCAGGAAGGAGGGCTTGCTCTCTTCTTCATGGATGTGGAAGCTGAGGCTCGGCAAAGGGAAAGGGCCTGCCCATGCTCACAGGGAGGCCCCTGCAGCCGCTCCACCTGTCTTCTGATGCCTTCACCAGCCTGGACTTGACTTCTGCACTGGGCCCGTGTCTGTACCAGGCACTTGGCTACAGAGACAAGGGAGACCCTTGGGATCTCAGGGCCTTGTGAAGAATGAGCAGGAAAACTGTAGCCTGCCTGGGACACCAGAGTGGGCTTCCTGGAGGCGGGGCCCTTTCACCTGGGTTCTGGAAGATGACCATTGTTGGCCAGGTGGAAGAGGCCAGGAGAAGGCCATCTTGGGCAATGAGAGTGGCCTGAGCAAAGGGCTGTGGGTTAGGCTCACTTTATGGCAGGCTCGGCCTCTGTCCCCCTGTCACTACTCTAACCCATCCACCTCCCTTTCCTGCAGGGTGAGCCAGACACACCTGAGCCCATGCAGGTAGAAGAGGTGGGCGAATGCTTCTTCCCCTTGTCCAACACGGCTGTCTCGTCGGATCCTGAGAACTTCCTGTGGGAGAAGGAGGCGGTCCCATCCAATCCCGTCCGGTCCTGGCTGAAACAGGAGAGTAGCCGAGGTGAGGGGGGGAGCCCCCGCCAGCTCCCCACAGCCCCACTCTCTGGCAGCTGCTCCAGAGAGGCAGGCTGGCTGACTGGCTGTTTTCCTTAGTGTCTCTGCCCAAACAATTATATTGAGTCCAGAAAGAACCAGATGGTAACAGACAATAAAAGATGGGGCTCTCAGGTCTGATATAACAATGATGAAAGATCAAGAGCCAGATAATACAGAGAGGTGAGATGATAATCATCTAGCAACCTGGTCTAATGGGAGATTCATGCTGAGCTCCTGGGAGCTGTGGTGAAAAGGGAAACCCGTCACACAGAGCTCTCATTAAGCAGAAGGAAAGCTGCCAAATTATTGCGGTATTTTTCTAGAGCTGAATTTGAGAGGTGTTTAATCCCACAGATCTTCACACAAGGTGATGCTGAACAACAGAAAGCCAGTTGTAAAATGTCCTGAAGTTTATCCTTCGGGCCTATCCTCAGCATCTTGTGTTTGTGCTCTGGGCTTGGCTGGGCTGTGGGCACGAAGACAGAGGACCGAGTTCACTTGTTCCATCCCTCGGGCTCAGCTTCACCTCCAGGCCTCTGAGAGGGTGATGGGAATCCGGTTCCACAGTACTGGTTGGGGAAGAGGGCAGAGAGATGAGTTCAGCAGTAGAGAGGTCCCCCCCACCCCAAGACCCTGAGCTCACCCCAGGTACTTCCTGGGAGGCCTGGCTTCGAGCACCTTCCAGGAACTGGAGGTGGAGAGACTTTTCCAAGGACTCTCCCTAAAGCCAAGGGCTTGGTGGCTGAGGTGCCAAGACCCCAGACTTCCTGGACCAGAGTCAGGGTGCAGGACCCAAGAGCCATTCTGATCGAAAGCCATCCCCTTTAGCTAAGCATTCATCTGTGTATTCCTTAAGTAATAAGATGACATAGAATAGGAACCCGTCCTCCTCCCTACCTCCTCACCCCCTGCTGGGGACATTCAAGCTATCCAGCCCCTTTGACCCTGTCCCCTCTCTACCCCTAGCAGAGCAGACCAGACAGGTCCAGCAGCCTTCTATCTGCTCTGCCCGTCCAGTGCAGTGCCCACCCTGCCTGCCATCCCGGAGGGGCCCCCAGGTCTGGCTGCACCGTGTGAGGTGTCAGGCCCCGGGGTGGCTAATCATAGCAAGCGTCTGCTGTGCCCCTTGTCCTGAGCTGGGAGCCCCACAGCTGCTGCCTGTTCTTATAACCTTCCCTCCACTCTACCCTCTTGAGGTAGGCCTGGTTTCCCTGTTTTGCAGAGGAAGGAACCCAGGGGTCCTTGAGCCTGGGTCCACTGGCTCCAAAAACTTGTCTTTGCCCAGTGGCCAGGAAATCAGAGGGTCTGGCTCAGTATTTCTTTCTGGCTTTTGCAATGGAGACACCAACTCTCAGAGAGGGAGACTGACGCATGGTTTCACAGCCACCAGCCTGAGCCCGCTCCCTGCTCTCTTCTGCCTCCCCAGCTGCACCCCCGAGTCCCTTCTCCCCGGATGCCTCCAGCCCGCTTCTGCCCATGCCTGCGGAGTTCTTCCACCCTGCTGTGTCTGCCAGCCAGAAAGGGCAGGACAAGGGTGCTGGCGCTGGGACTCTCCCCAAGATCGCCCTGCAGGGCTCCTGGGCATCCCTGCGGTCGCCGAGTGTCAACTGCACCCTCCTCCGGCAGGTACGGGCACCTCCCCGTCTCCAGGAGCTTTCCTGGCGGGGGACATCTGAGTGGGGCCTTGAGGTCCAGGTGGAGATGGAGGGGCCAGTCTGGGGGATGGGAGGTCTGGCCTGCAGGGCCAGCTCTACTGCACTGGCCAGGGCTGCCTCCTGGGCATGCAGAAGGCACGGAGCACAGAGCAGAAAGGCCAGCAGAGCCAACAGCCCCACGCGTGGGTGGGGTTCCCTGGGCTCAGGGAGAAGCAGGAGCTGCCCTGGCTCCCACAGTATGGTGGAAGCAGAGCCAGGCCTAGAGCTAGTCCACCTGCTGACCCCAGCTATGTGCCAGGCTGTGTGCCAGGCTCGGAGGCCACAGCAGGCCACAGAATATGAAATCCCCCTCTCGTGGCTTACACGGTATTATTCAGTGTAGGCGTTGCAGGGCTGCGAGAGGAGAGATGGTAAGCCAGAACACGTGCGTAAAGAGCATAGTCTTTGAGAGCGACACATGCTAGGGAGGACACTGCACCAGGAAGGGGCTGTGGGGGAGCAGTTCGAGGCGCTGGGAAGGCCGTGAGGGGTGAGGTACAGGGGCGTCTGGCAAGAGTTCCAGGCAGCAGTGGCGGGTCTGAGGGGTGGGGTGGAGGGTGGGGAGAGTGAGGGGGGCATGGTGGGAAGAAAGGTCCCGGAGGCTGGAATGGGGTCCTCAGGCCAGTGTGGGTGCGCTGCGGCGGGAGGCGGGAGGGCGCGGAGCCCGCCAGCCGCCAGCAACCCCGGGGTGGGGTGCGGTGCGGTGCGGGGAGCGAGGAGGGGCCGGGCAGCGCCCCCCAGCAGCGGCCTGCAGCCCCCGCCTCCCCCGCCCCGCCCCAGGCCACAGGGAGCGACACGTCGCTGGAGGCCAGCCGCAGCAGCTCGGCCGGCAGCCTGCAGACCACGCTGGAGGACAGCCTGACCCTGAGCGACAGCCCCCGGCGCGCCCTGGGGCCGCCCGCCGCCGCCGCCCCCCCGGGCCCCCGCGCCGGCCCGTCGCCCGCCGCCCGCCGCCCCAGCCTGCGCGGCCGCGGCCCGTTCAGCCTGCGGGGCCTGCGCGCGCACCAGCGCAGCCACAGCAGCGGCGGCTCCACCAGCCCGGGCTGCACGCGGCGCGACTCCTTGGACGCGTCGGACGAGGAGGGCGCGGGCGGCCGCGGCGGCGCGGGCGGGGAGCCCTCGGAGGCGCTCAGCAGCCTGTCGCTCACCGCCCTGTTCGCGCCGCCGCCGCCGGGGCTCCCGGGCGCGCGCCGCTCCAGCAGCACCAGCAGCCTGGCCGCGCCCGCGCCCCGCGCCCCCGCCCCCGCCCCGCCCCGCGGCCCGGCCCCGAGCCCCTCCTCGTCCTGGGCGCCGGAGCGCAGCAAGGCGGCGGCGGCCCCGGCCCCGGCCCCGGCCCCGACGGCCTCCCCCGAGCCGCAGCCCGGCCCCGGCCCCGGCCCCGAGCAGCGGCAGGCGGGCGCCGCGGCGGGCAAGCGGAAGAGATGAAGGCCGCGGGGCGGGGCGGGGGCGCGCCCCGTCTCACCTTGTCTTACCTCAGGGGCCGGGGGCGCACCCCGGGGTCGCGCAGGGGCCGGGCCAGGCCGCCGAGAGGGGGGCCCTGGCGGGTCCGGGTGAGCCGAGCCCCCGCCGCGGCCCTGCCCGTGCACGCGCGCGCACACACACATATATATATGCATATAGAGAGAGAGACAGACATATATATTTATTTATTTTTTTTACCGAGAGCTTATGATTTCCAGAAAGTGCTAAAGTTGGGGGCGGGGGTGCGGGCCGGCCGCCAGGCAGGGCTTTTGCCCGACGCTGAAGGACCCGGCCGACCTACCCCAGGGCAGGTGGTCCCGCGGGGGTGTCAGCAGCCGAGCTCTTTGGTACGTCCCCTGGGCTGGGAGGAGCGGAGGAGATGCTCTCAGGCCTCTGAAGTTCCTGTGGCTGGGGAGACAGGCTCCCAAGAGGTGAAATTCAGGGTGCGTTCTTTTCTTTTCCTTTAACGAAGAAGCGCCGCTAAGATCCCCCCCCCGCCCCCACGTATCGGGGTGTCTGTCTTGTTCCTGACTGTCTAGTTGTTGTGAGCAGTCTTTTGTAGATGCCCCAGAGCACACTCTTAGTCAACCAGTTAGATGTATTTCTTTAGAAAAATCAGAGGTGAATAGTCGTAATTTCTTAGGGCAGGGGTGGGGGGTGGAGGGCAGCTCGGGGAGGCTGGGCAGGGGGCTCAGCCAGGGGGCAGGGCACCTCCAGGGGTGGGGGTCTGCTGTGGCTCTGCCCCCCCCCAGGAAGACCGAGGGTGGGCACGGAGGCAGCAGGAAAGAGGAGGGGTAGAGGGTACTGAGCAGGGCGGGAGATGCCTGGAAATCAGGGGGGCCCGTGGTCTGTGCCGGCTGATGCCCTGCGGGCGCCCTGGGCTAATGCAGCCAGCGGTGGCGGGTGGTCGTTTCTTACCACCTTTTATCCTCCAGGTGGACCCTGAGCCAGGAGGTCATGCCACCCCACCCCGCGGGCCCCCAGGCATCTCTGCCCCCTCCAGTGGAGTTCAGGGGAAGGAGTTCAGGGAAGGGGGACCTGACAGGATTGTAAGCAGGGGTGAGGGCACCTGCTAGCCCTGGGACCAGCCTCACTCCCCTGCCCCCCATCATTTTCACAGGCTGCAGATCAGGTTTCACTCTAGCCGTGCTTCCCAAGTGGGTGCACAGATGACTCTTTTTTATTTGAATAGTTATGCATCCCCCCCCCCCCCCGTATTTATTAGGAAATAAACAGTCCATTGAGCCCATGACTTCACAGACATTGCTTAGGTCAAGGGTAAGTTTTCAGAAGTGATTGGATTCAGGGTCACCTTAAGACGATTGGGAACGTGGTGGTACAGGTGGTCTGCAGACAGGCAGCGCCCTGGGGCGGGAAAGGCTGCGAGTTTGGGAGACGCTACACTTCCAGCAATAACCAGGCCCTTTGCCTTTGTGGGACCTCCTCGAGATGGCTTCAGCTGGGCCCAGCTGCAGGGACCTGGTCCTCTTTCCCAAACCCTGACCTTACAGAACTTGCCTTCGGGTCAGGCTGGCAAGTGGAACCGGGTGGTTGGCTGCGTGGATGGGCTCCGGGTGTCTTCTGGGTGCTTGGGGCCTGGGCACTGCTGCAGAGGGAGGAGGCAGCGAGGGACGCAGGCTTGGTGGTCTGCTGAGCCCTGCCCTTAGGAGCTGGTGGCGGGGTGGGGAAGGGTGGGCAGGCCCACTTCCCACACGAGGAATTGAGCCCTGGAGAGGTTAAGGTGGCTGGCAGCCCAGGATCCCTCAGTGCCCTGGCAGCAGAGTCTGCAGTCCAGCAGGGGGCCAGAACCTGATTATGTGGGATGTGGAAAAGTGCACCCAGCAGTTAAAAGGCGTGGGTTCAGAAGGCAAAACCTGCCCGGGGGTCTCTGCTGGCACCACGGCTGGGCCAGCATGGTGGCCAGACCCGCATCAGCCCTTGAACCTCGGGAGCTTGGCTCTCCTCCCCTAGAAGTGGGGGTGGTGGGCCCCTGGGAGGATACCAGGTGATCCCCGAGCACTGAACCCCCTCCCAGGATGCAGCCTCGGTGGGGGGGCTGTTGGGGAGCAGGTAGGCCTGGGGTCGCGTCCTCCTTGGCCCCAGCCCACCTTGTGCTGCTTCCCTTGCCATGTTGGGTTGTGACAGGGGTGCTCATCCGGGGAAGAAGAGGGCGTAGGGAGCTCTGTCTCCCCCTCCCTCCCCGCACATGCACGTGAGGTGTGCACGTCAGCGCGTTCCTGGAGGGACATGAGTGCTGGAACTCCGGAGGGGAACGTGTGACCTGGAAAGACCAAATAGAGGACGGATTGGGGCTCAAGGGGTTGGCCTCTGACACCTGTCAACAGCGTCCATTTTAATGTGTCATCTTTAATCTGCGTGGCAGCTCTGAGCGGTGTGCCCTGCTGTTCCACGCACGGACCGGGAAGTGACTTTCCCGGCGTCACCAGGTGATAAGCGGCTGGGCAGGGAACGCATCCTGGTGTGTCCCACATGAAGCCATCCCCTTACGCTGAACCGGTGTCCCCGGATGAGCAGACACGTGGGGAGGACAGGCTAGGCAAAGGGACTGGCCCGAGCGGAGCTGACAGGCTAGAGCAGGGTGTGTCTAGCGGTGGGAATAGCTGAAGGGAGAGGCTGGCTTGGGGGGTGCGCTGCGGGGCTGTGGTCGTGGGAGGTGGGGCGTATTCCTGGAGGGCTCCGGATGCTGTTCCCAGGCCCTTGGCTTTGTTTCTGGGAGCACAGGAGTTAGGGGGTCAGGGGAGCTGTGACTGGCTGGTTCGGACAAGCCAAAATGGATAAGGGTTGGGTGAGTGGCCCCTCTGCCCTCCTGATCCTGGGACCTGTTCATCACAAAAGCACAAACTTACCCTAACTCACACAGATCTGGCCCCAGCGAGAGTGGGGAACTTGGTGCCCGATACCCCAAGCCATCTGTTTGCGGGGCTGTACAGAGTGGTGGCTGCAGGCACCGTGGCATCTGCACAGATGGACCTGTAACCTGCCGGGGCCAAACCCTCTTCCTGTCCCCTGCCCGGCCTTCTTTGCACCTGGCAGCCCCCTAAAGAATGAAGTGGGCACAGTATCAGCCTGTCGGCCCGTCTTCCCCCCCAGATCCTTCCCGTAGAGCCTTTTGTTTCCAGGGCCACCTCCGGCCCTCTTTGCTGCGCTGTGTAAGGGCTTGGGGTCTTAGAAGCCGCTCTTTAGCCCAGATACACATACTCTTTTTGTCCTCGTGCAATAATCAGTGTTCCTGGTGGAGCCTGGGCTTAGCTGGGGCCTGGGGGCCTTCCTCCTCCAGGAAGCCCTCAGCCTGGCCCTGCTGCCGTGACTACCGCACTCCGAGTGGCTGTACAGTTTCTATGGTGTGAATGAACTTCCCTCCTAGTTGCTGACGGCACTGGTCCCTGCTGGCCCAGATGGCCCGGGCATAGAGAAACCAAGTGGCAGCTGCCACCATGTTGTTTTGAATAAAAACCCAGAAGCCTATTTCAGAAAATTTCCATGTGCCTGTGCTGTTCTTTCTTTTGCACGATGGGTGCCGAACTGGGGGCTTCCCCGGGGTGGGCTGGTGATAGGTTCTCCATTATGTTTCAGCTGTGGGGCCTGGGTGTCTGGGACCTAGATTAAAGCCACAGGGAAGAGTCCTCTCACAGCTGGGGTCTGCTGGGCTGGGGGAGGCAGAGCCTGGCTCTCACGCTCTGGTTCTGTAGCTAAGATGCTGGAACTGTGTGGGAGGGTCACACGGGAGTAATAGTCTATTTACCTTTTGCACTGTTAACGGAATTCCTATTATGAGTATTATTAGGATTCTCTTGGCTGCAAAGGACAAAAACCCAACTTGAATGAGCTTAAGAATATAAGAAAAAAAGCCAGAGAGATGAGAGAGAGAAGGAAAAGAGAGGAAAGAAGAAAACAACTTAGTGGTTTTTTTTTTAAGATTTTATTTATTCATGAGAGAGAGAGAGAAGCAGAGACACAGTAAGAGGGAGAAGCAAGCTCCCCGCAGGGAGGCCGATGCGGAACTCGATCCCAGGACCCCGGGATCATGACCTGAGCCAGAGGCAGATGCTCAGCCACTGAACTACCCAGGTGCCCAACTTAGTGGTTCAAGTAGCTAAAAACCCCAGAGGTAGTGTTGGCTTCAGGTGCAGTTGTATCAAGGGCTCCAGCTATGTTCCTAGGACACAGTCTCCACCTCCTGGATCTGCTTCCTTCTACATTTGCTCCCCTCCTCTTCTAGTGGCCACCAGCAGCCCAGGCCTGGGGCCTGTGTACCCATCCCCAGGTGGATGAAAGCTTCTCTCCCTGGCGGTCTGGCAAGGTCCATGGACTCTCATCAGTTGACTTGGGCGTGTGCCATGGAGATGTTCTGAATGGCCAGGCGTGAACTCTGGGATCCAGGGATGGGGGTGACGCACCTGCCTAAGAGCAGGAAAGGGACAAACTGCCCGAGAATGATTGCTGTGCACTTGCTGGGAGGAGGGAATACGTCAGGCCTGGCACTTTGTCCCTGGGGAGGGCAGCTGTCACTGCTGTCCTCCTAGGTGAGCCAAGAGGCCCAGAGAGGTCCAGACATCAACAGACTATGAGAGCAGAACAGCCAAGCTGATGGCCAGAGGGCCTCCCTGTCCCCACCAGCCTCGTCGGGCCTCTTGTCCCCCTTATGTGGCCTTTCTCTGCTCTTCAGGGACATGGCCGGACAGGGACGGGAGACACCAGGATGGGGTATGACCTCCAGTGCAGGAGCTCCATCGTGGAGGCCCCGCCCACTCTGGAGGACTGGGTGAGCTGAGGCCACGCTTAGTCCTCTCACCCCCATGCTCCCTGTTTTTGCCTTGTGACCCCCTTCTGGTGGCTGCTGCTGCTCTTGGAGCTGATAGAGAAAGGACCATCCAGGATCCTCAGAGGGACCGGGACGCTGTGTTCCAGGCTGACTGCCAGCCCTCACAGAGCACTGGGCTTTCCTGCTCTGGGGGCCTCAGGGGACATCTCAGCGGCCTTTCTATCCGGCATCTGCCTCCTTGCAGACAAAGCAGTGGGGCGCAGGGAGCGAGGGCACACCAGGAGGCTCATGCACGCATGAGGCCTGCACACCTGAGCACAGGCACCCACATCTGCTACGGTGCCTGAGTCTGTGAGAGCAGACCCGGCTCCAGCTCCTGGGCTGCCTGCCTTCATCCAGACGGGGATCTCACCCTCATTTTCACGTGAGAAAGCTGGGCCCGGCGGACCCCTACCGAGCAGGCCACGGCTTGAGTCCAAGTGCGGCCCACGCCTCTGGACCGCAGGACCCTGGGCCAGCCAGCTCCCCACCCTGAGCCTCATTCCTCACCTGTGAGGCTTGGCTTAACCTCCCAGCTGGGGCTCTTGGGCCAAGAGGTCCCCCTCCTGGGGAGGCCCTGGTTCCAGCCCCTGCTCTCCCAGCCCCTTGAGACAGTGCTCCTGGATTTCCCCACCTGGCACCTCCCAAGATGGCCTTCCCCAATCACCCAGGCTCCTGCCAATAACCAGGGCACCGGCCTGGACTCCTCGCTCTGCGTTGGGCTGCCTTTCCACCTGCTGTGACCTCTCCGGAGCACCTTTCCTCCTCTCCCCACTCTGCTGCCTGCTAAGTCTCATCGTTGGGGGTGACCCTGCATGGTCACAGACCTCCCAGGGCCAGGACCAGCTCCATAGCCCCCAGCAGCCAACACCGTGTTCCCACCAGGCCCAGGGGACCCCTCACTTCTCCACGGCTCTGGGCCACCCATGAGATCAAGTCCTGACCCCTCGGTGGGCACACCCCCATCATCGCAGCTCCCCTTCCAGTCTTCACTCCTGTGGTCCCCGTCCTCCTCCTGCCACCTGTTCTGGGACGCTTGCAGCAGACCTGCCCTCGCCTGTCCTTTCCCAGGCCTTTCCCTCCCTCTGAGGGCCACACCCCTACCCGCAGCCCAGGCTTCTCTGCCTGTCACCTTGCCCCTCTGCCTGCCAGAGGAAGGGCCCAGGTCTGGGTCAAGAGAGGCAGGTGTACAGGGCCCCCTGCTCAGCGACAGACCAGAGGCCTCAGCACGCTCTGCTTCATTCCCTCCACTAATACTTGTGAGGATGAGGAGGTGACTAACAGTAGCTGGTGGGCCCTGAGCAGCTGGGTGCTGGGGCCACAGGGGAGAGCCCAGTGTGGCCCTGCCTGCAGTTCCTTCCACGTGGGCCCCATCCACTGTGCCCAGGCCCCACTGCTGGGGTGACCAGTGTCAGGGACACAGGCCTCATGGTGGTCACCCCTCGGCTGAGCGGTGTACTCTTTCTGTCCCAACTCTGTCTCAACACTGCCTTGGTCCTGAACACCTGAGCCTACACCCCATGTTCTATAGGACCAGGCCCACCTGCTAGCCTCACCTGTTCCCTTTCTCCCCCTCCCCCAGCTAACTCTTACTTTTCCCTTCAAGTCTCATCTCAAATGACACTTCTTCCAGGAAGCCTCCCCAGCTGTTCCATGGCTTTGTTTCCTGATTGAGTCCCAACCCTGAAGGTGGGGACCATAGCCCCTCCTGCCAGCCCAGAGCTTGGTGCCAGGCTGAGCCTCAGCAAATGTCAGCTACGTGCCTGAGTTTTGGAAACAGAAGAGATTCTGAGGACCAGTTAAACCCTTTCCTCATTTCTCTACGAGAGGAAACTGAGGCCCAGAGAGAAAGAACCGTGTGCTCTGGGTCACACAGGGAGGCCGTGCCAGGGATGACTGTCACCTGTAGGGCCCTGGTTCCCTCTAGAACTGCTGAGGCCACAGGGAGCAGAGCCCTGCTTTGTCTTCCTCTCCCTTACCCGTTAATAATGGGATTAAAGCGAATTGCTGCCAAGGAGACAGACTGACTTTAAAAAACAACAACCCAAGAACACTGAAACAGAGTGAGAAACTTCAGCCATCAGCACTTTTTACTTAGACCTGAATTCATGAATTTTAACCAAATAAGCACTGGCACGTGAGGTATTAATGTATGTCCCATTATGCAAAACCACTATTATGGCTGTAATGAAAATTAGATTCTGACTCGGTGGTGGCGTTCCAGGAGGGAGGCTTCCTCTGGTTTCCAGCGCTGTGACCTCGGATTGCCGTTGCCATGGTAACGTGGCTGCCTCCGGGACTGTGTGGACAGGAGGCTGGTCCTGTGGGGAAGGGCAGCTGACAAGGCTGGGCTGGCCTGGTTCGGACCTGCGGACCCCATATGTGGGCCAGGCCAGGGGAGCTCTGTTTCCTGGCCCCGCTGCTGGGGGCCCTGAACACCTGCCTGCACACCTGCGCACAGAGGCAGCCCCGAGCCTCTGAGGATGGTGGACAAGTCTCCAGGGGGAGGTGGTGAGATGGACAAAAACAGCAAACCCACAGTGCCCCTGGGCCACCTACATCCTTCTTGACTGTCCCTCCAGGGAGACATCCCTTCCATCCTTCAAATAGTATTTGCTGAGCACCTAGTACGAGCTAGGCCTGTGCCAGGTGCTGGGAAGTAATGACAGGTCCCGGCCCCCGTGAGCCTGCATCTCAGCGTGGGGACATAGAATCAAGGGCAAGCAGACGCACCAGTGAGGCTGTTTCACAGCCCTGCCAGTGCCAGGATGGCAATGGAGCAGGTGATGAGGGTGACAGGGAGTGACTGGGGAAGGGGGAGGGTCCTTCCCCCGGGGTGGTCAGGGACGGGCCTCTTGGGAAAGAGTCCAGTGAGCCATGGCCCAAAGGAGGAGGAGGAGACAGCCACACAGAGGCATCAGGGACCCTTCAGACAGTAGGGTGGCCGGATAAAAGAGGACGCGCAGTTAAATTTGAGTTTCACAGTTAAATTTTGAACTGCGAATAATATTTTAGTGAAAGTGTGCAATACTAGGGACGTGCTTACACTAAAAAGTAATCTGTTGCTTATCTGAAATTTGAATTCTTATTTGCTAAATCTGGCAGGCTGATCAGAGAGGGGAAAGGACTCACGTGGGGCCGCAGGCAGAAGAGGTGGGCTGCACGCTGGCCATACGCCTGCCCCGGTCACCCCAGCTCCTCACAGTCTCCCTGCCACTTTTGACCCTAGATCCCCTCTGACTCTGAGCCGAGAAATGCCCTGTGATCCCGTCTCTGTCTGCCCCACCCACGTGAGGACCCCTGGGTGCCCTGGGCCTCAGCCACCCATTCAGCTTCCTTTTTTTTTTTTTTTTAAGATTTTATTTATTTATTCATCAGAGACACAGAGAGAGAGAGGCAGAGACACAGGTGGGGGGAGGAGCAAGCTCCACGCAGGGAGCCCGACGTGGGACTCGATCCCAGGTCTCCAGGATCACACCCTGGGCCGAAGGCAGGTGCTAAACCGCTGAGCCACCCCGGCTGCCCCCCACTCAGCTTCCTGTCGGGTCCCCCTCACTCCGGCCTCCCACCCTGGGCTCCGTGGGCCTCAGCCCGCAGGCCCCAACTCGGGCGTTGCCACGTCAGGAAACTTCCTGCCAGCCCGGGCCATCCCCACGCTCGGCTGACTCTTCCTCAGGTCCTCACTGGGCTTCTAAATTTGCCATGTGTATTTTTGTATTGTGGCAAAATGCACATGAAACTTACCATTGTGACCATGTTTGAGTTGACACTGAGTGGCATTCCCACACACGATGCTGTGCCACTGTCACCACCACCCATCTCCAAAATGTTTCCTTTTCCCAGACCGAAGGTATCCCCTGCAAACAGCAGCTCCCCGGCCCTGCCCCCCCAGGTTCTGTCTCCATGACCCTGATGCCTCCGGGGACCTCATGTAAGTGAAATCACGGGGGTCAGACCCAAAGTCCCTCCTTTTGCAACTGGCTTACCTCACGGAGCAGCACGTCCTCAAGGTTCACCCACGGGGAACCATGTGTCAATTCCCTTCTGGGTCGGTGTCCTCCCGGTTTTCGGCTGAGGGATCACGGGATCGCTGCCCCACCAGGTTCTGGTTCTTTTTTTTTTTTTAAGATTTATTTATTTATTTATGCGGAGCACCCCGCTCATCCTGCAGCCCCGCACCGCACAGCTCCTCGCCGGGTCGAGAGCCGGGTGAAGACTAAGAGAGCTCCCGGGAGCTCATCCATGGGCCTCCTTCCCCACTTGCCCTTCCCCTCCCTGTCCTTTTGGCACCCTCTTGCCTCTTGCCTCAGAGGCCCTGTGTGGCCTTCCCTGCTGGTGCTCAAGACGTCCCGGCTTTTATTTCCAAAAGCCCAAAGGGGAGCTTGGTAAGTTTTCCAGGAGGGAGGAAGACAGAGGGGGAAGGGTTAGGCCTGCCCGGCCCCTCCAGCAGCTGAGCCCCAAATCCACTTGGGTGGGGCCTGGGGCTGTGGTCTGACCCCAACAGGAGTGGCCGTGGGGGGCATCTTTCTGGCCAAGAACCATGGGTCTGGACAACTTGAACCTGTAGGGCCCGCAGGCTCCAGGGGCAGAGGATCCGCCAGAGGCAAGCCCTGGGCGTGGGGGACAGCCCCAGAATGACTGAGTAGATTCTGGGAGAGCAGAGAAGTGGTATTTCAGGCCTCTGAGCTCCTGGGCCAAGGTGCCTTCCTCCACACCCATTGCACCCACGCGTCCATCCGGAGGTGGGAAGCTGTGCCCTCTTCCCAGGGCGTCAGGTCTGAGCTCCCCCTGCTCAGCTGCCTGGGGACCCCGAGCCAGCTTCTGCTGCCCGTGAGGTCTCCTTATCTTCGGGCCAAGATGTAAGCACCCAGAGGATGCGGCAGCAGGTGCCGGTGCTGGAGGGTGGTCTCCCCCAGGTGCTGCTGCTGGTGCTCTCTATCCACTTCGTGTCAGCTTCTTCCTGCCCTTGATCCCAGTCTTCTGTGCTATTTGCTACTCCCTCTCTGTCCATCTGTCCATCTGTCGCTCTAGCTGGTCCTCTGGTTCTCTGCTGCTTTCCCTGGCCATTTCCCACATATTCACAATAGCAGCAGGCACACCTTGGACCAGGGCCCCAGTCCAGGCTCTCCTCACCCTGGTGGTCCCGAAGAGGGAACCTGTTCTCTCTAGTGAGGCCAGGGGGCAAGTTACAGTCTGGACCTGGCTCTGCGTTCTTTGTCCTCACACCGTGCATTTGGGTTTTGCCTACCGTGTGTCCTGTGAAGGTAAGGGCACTCAGGACAAGAGTCCTTCCTGCCATCGGCTCACTGAGTGACCATGGCCCAGAGTCATCCTCCCTGGGCAAATGAGGGGACAGCCTCCATGCTGGTGCTGAAAATTACTGGTAGTCTTCTGGACAAATAGAGCCCTCAGGACTTCCCAGCTAAAAGTAGAAGGAGGGGAGCTCCTCCTCCCAACCCCAGGGCACCCCAGGTCGGGATGTTCCCCATAAGCACTTCTTCCTGGGAGGATGGCAGAGGCAAAGGTCAGGACCTCAAGGCCCTGGTGAGCTTTGGCTGAGGGAGGAGCAGCTTCCTACGCAGGGTCATGGTGAGGGATGCAGACCCAGGTCCAGCACTGTGGTCATCTCCCAGAGCCAGGTGTACCTTTGGAGAAAGCTGCCAGGAAGTCCTATCTGGCAACAGGCAGGCCGTGGTGTCCCACCCGAGAGTGCTATAGGCAGCTCCCCGGGGTGGTTCACAATGATCCTGCCTCCTGGTCCCCAGGCCCTTGTGTAACGCCCTCCCCTTGCTGGGTGGCAGGGGTTGCGCCAGGGTTGTCACTTCCGAGAGTAGGCCATGAAGAGCTTCTGGCTTTCACTAGCAGGTTCTCTCTTGTCCTCTGATGAGACTGGCTGCAGTGTTGTGAACTGCCCTACAGAGAGGCCTCCTGACAAGGAATTAAAAGGTGCCTTCCTCTGGCTGACATCCAGGGGGAATGCGGCCCCCGGTCCAACAAGCCCCTGAGGACCTGAGCCTGCCAACACCCACTTGAGTGAGATTGGGAGCAGGTCTCCCTCAGTGGAGCCTGGAAGCGAGCCTGCAGCCACAGCCAACAAGCTGGTTGCAGCTGTAGGGACCAGAGGACCAAGTCAAGCCTTCAGAAACTGTGAAATCATAAAGGTGTTGTTTTAAGCACTGAGCTTTGCAGTAATTCGTCGTGTAGCCTCCGGTCACCGATCCAGGTACATGCTGTACTGCGTTATGCAGTCATGTCTTCTAGTATGTGAAATTCTACTACAGGCAAATTATGCTAACGTGGGAAAAATAAATCAGAACAACGGCTGCCTCCTGGGAGTGGAGGCAGGACTGACCTACTAGGGCCACGAGGAGTCTTTCTGGGATGATGGTAACATCTTTTGTCCCGATGGGACATTTGTTTATGTGACAAAATTCAGCAGATGACTTTCAAGATTTGTGCATTTTGTTGTATGCAAATTTCACAACCAAAACAGTACATGCTAAAGTATTTAGGGGGGAAACTGGACTGATGTCTTCAATTTATTTTGAAATGCATTAAAAAAAATTAGATGGATTGATGGGTAGATATTGATAAAACAAGGGTTATTCGATGTAAATGATAGAATTTTACCCTAAGAGTATATGAGTGTTCACTAGAAATGCTTTCAGCTTTGCTGTGTGTTTGGAATTTTCAGAATAAAATGTTGGGGAAAAGGAATCACTTATTTAGCGAATACAGAGTGCTTCGTGGGAGAAAATTAGAATAATAGCATTGTGCCTGGATAGTAATTCTAATCAAGGTTGGTTTTGTGCGAGGCACCCGATGGGGCTCTTGCACGGGCATGGTTTCATTTTATTCTTCAAGCCAGTGCAACAAGAAAGCAATGATGCATCTGAATTTACAGATGGGGAAGCTGAGGCATGGGGGAAGGGGGTCACTCCGTCGGGGTCATGCAGTGAGCAAGTGGCAGAGCTAGGATTTCCCCAGGTCTGAGTGCTCAGAAGGGTTGAGCTCTGTCAGCCTCTCTGTGCCTCAGTTTCCAGTCTCTGATGCAGAGATGCAAACTGGCTTGTGGGTGAAATCAGGTAGCAGTAGCTAAGTTTGTCGAGGTTCTATCGGCGCAGGCTCCGTGTTGTAGCAGCAGGAAGCTTGTGGACTCTCAGGCGCGTGGACTTCACCTCCGTGCCCTGCTTCCTCCGCCAGAGCAGGTGCACAGCAGGTGTGGCTGCCAGGCTGGGAGGTGCCATTGGGCTCAGCCTGCCCTCCCGGAGAGGCTGGACTCCTTTCTTCCCGGACAGTGGCTCGGACGCCTGCCTGGGGCTCCTGGGTGCCTCACTCGCACGTAGTCGGATCCCATGTGTGGAGGTGAAGATGTTTCAGCCCCCAGTGGGCTCCCCGGGGCCTCGTCTCCATCCTGCCTTTCTCAAGGACGAGGGTCCATCCATGCGCAGCCCTGGCCCGAGAGGAAGACCTCTGGGCCCCTGCTCCTGCAAGTACCGGTGAGGCACAGGTAACGCTTCTCTGAGTGCTCCCGGCCCCACACGTATGCATTTGAGCCCCTGTTTCAGCCAGTTAGGGGAAGCAAGAGAGGATGATAGTACGGCCCCCGGCCCCGGTGCCTCCCCCACCTGAAATTCCTCCCCACAGCTGGAGTCAGCACCTCACGCCCCCAGAATAACGTTCTTCATTACATGTCCCATGTCCCGACAAGCTTCTTCAGGTGGAGGCAGAGGGAGGGACAGAGGGCTGGACAAGAGGCCTACCAGGCAGAGCTGGACAAGGGACAGGATGCTGGTTGTGCACTTCCAGTGTCCCTGGGGCTTCTGGGCCCTTTGACCTCATGTCGGCCTGGAGAAGTGGGGGTCACTGATCCCACTTCTGTGGTCAAGGAAATGGAGGCTCAGAGAGGCCAAGTGACCTGCCCAGGGCCCACTGCCAGGACTCCCAACCCAATGAGCCATCCCTAAGGACTGGGTTCTTTCTGGTTTGCTCCGTGGGTCATAAGGAGAATGTAAATGAAAATAAACTACCCTTCCCAGGTGTCCGTGGGCTTCTGAGTATGTTCTTAACAGCTAATCCGTGGGCTAACCCGTGCTCACAGCTTTCCCACGGCTCTTTAGTCCTAAAAACCCAGAGGCTCTGCTCCACCCCGGGGTAGCCAGAGGAGGAACAGCTTTTCTCTGGAGCACAGTGCGGTGCCCGAAGCAGGTCCCCCTCCGGGTCAGAGGGCTGGTCCAGCTGTAGGAAGTTAGGGTGAGGCAAGGACTCCACGGGCCCATGTGCTACTCTGCACCCAGTGTGCTCAGAGTTGCCATCGTATCGCTGTCGAAATCCCCTGAGAGAGTGACCAAAGGACTAGAAAGACCAGGACTGCCCCTCAGAATCTGGGGACAGAGCAGCTCTGGGGACCATGGTCTGGTGAAGGAGGCCAGGCAGCCAATGAGAGAGGACAGCGAGCCTGTCAGTTCCCAGCAGGGCCCCTTCCTTTGTCCCTAGAGGTTGTGACCTGTCGAGGGCAGGGGTCCAGAGGCCTGTCCTTTGGCCAGCCTTGTCACGGTAGACCCCGACCTGGGGAGTGTTGCCAGTTGCCGGCTCTTGTTCCTGGGAGAAGACTCTGCGGTGAGTCGAGTTTCGTGGCCTCTTGAGGACACGTCTGCACAGTGGATGGCCGAAGGACTCCTCATCTGTGGACATGAGGTTTTCCAGCACAGGGTGGGCCTCGAAGCGCTGCCAGCTGGGCACCCCCCTGCCAGGTGGGCCAGGCTGCGCCCAGAGTCCCACTTGTCTGCACCAAGCGCAAGGCCCACCTTGCTCTCTTGTCCCCAGTGAGCGTGTTGGTACAGCTGGTCCAGCCCAGCAGACCCTAGACCTCAGCCTGAACAGGCTGCTGCCTGAGTGGCCACTGCCCCCGCCATCGGCCCCGCTGCACCTGTCATCTCCTTGTGTCTGCCTCTACATCCTCAATACCCAGGGCTTCCTTGAAAGCAGGGCCACATCTAAGTGGATTCGGGGGCCAGTGCTGATAAGGCAGGGCAGGGAAGGAGCATCAGGCCACTCTCCCGTCTGCCATGCCAGTGAGCCCCTCCGCCTCCCTGATAGGCAGTCCTGCCTCCCGGGAGCCAGGCCAGATGAGAACCCTTTAAGTCCCTAAGCCCTGAAAAGATTATGTGTATAATGGTGAGCTGTGGAACAATTATGAGTGGGGCTTTAATTCTGGCACCACGGTGGAGTGGTGTTTAGTGAAGTAATGCCAGCTGCTGCACTGGGTAAGCCCCTCAGTCCCGCTCACGCAGCGTCTGCGGTGGTAGACGGTTCTTCCGGCAGTGATTGGGACTGCAGGCGCATCGATCGTGTGGCTCTGCCATCATCACCCTGAGGATCATGTGGGAGGTTCTCAGGGGCCTGATCTGAAACAGTCACAGTGGACAGAACACAGTCACGTGACCATGTTTAGGTGTAAGGGGCCCAGGGATAGGGTCTAGCTGTGAGCCCCAAAGGAAGAAGAAATGGTCTGGGGGAATAGTTCTGCTACAGACCGATCTACTGGCAGCAAAAGTCGGGGGAGGGCGATGGGATATTCTCTGGCTACAAAACACTAAGAATGCAGGATCAGTTACCACATATGTTATTCAACGCATAGCTAAGTTTGCAAGGAGGGAAGGGAAGTTCCTGGGAGCCGGGAATGACTGGTGGGCTGATACCGGAATCGGAAGCAAATGCTGACTTCTGGGGACCCCAAGCCATTTGCCTGTAACAGGAGCCTAGAACCTCATTTTGTTTTGTTTTGTTTAAGATTTTATTTATTTATTCATGAGAGACACAGAGGGGCAGAGACACAGGCAGAGGGAGAAGCAGGCTCCCTGTGGGGAGCCAGATGGGGGACTCGATCCCAGGACTCTGGGATCATGATCTGAGCTGAAGGCAGATGCTCAACCACTGAGTCACCCAGGTGTCCCAAACCTTGGGTTTTAACCACAACACAGGGAACCGAAAACACTATTTGGTGTTGAGTCCATAAAAGACTAAGAGTAGGAAGTGAGACCCTCCCCTCAAGCTGGGCCCTTTAACATGGTATGCTCAGTGTAAGGGAAGCCTGTGGAAACCAAACTAGCAGCAGAAAGACAACAAGGACACTCACTTGTCCTGGCGTCTGCAATGAATGGGGATACACCCATTCCTTCCTGAGAATGTGCCAACTCAGGGTGACCTTCACTGGAGATCGGGCTTCAAACTTGTCAACGGAGTGGTCCAGAGAACCCCAAGCCAGTGAAGGAGCCTACAGTGGTGTTGGGTTGGCAGATGCCCCTGCACACGGCCGGGGCACACTCTCCTCTCCTGGGTCCTCCTGGGTCCCCCGACGCGCAGCCTCAGGCTTGTGGTCTCCAACCACAAAAACACAGGAGCAGACAATCCACGATGAGTCACAGTCAGCCCAAGCCACGCATGCGAATCTAGATTGAAAGATTTCAGATGTTTGAGTGATCAGGACTAGAATAAAAATAAAGTAAGTTAAAAATGTTTAAAGAAAGAAGGATTGAGAACATGGGCAGGGTAAAAAAAAAAAAGAGAGAGAGAGAGACTCTAAAAGGTGTCAGAGAGAGATGAGAAAGAGCCAAGTAGAACTTCTAGAGATGAAAAATGGAGTAACTGAGACACGAGAGCTGATGGACGGGTGGGTTGGACGGCGGCAAGTAGACCCAGCTCAGGAGAGAGTCAGGGACAAGATGAAGCGGAAGCAGTGACCAGAATGCACAAGGCGGGACAGAAGAAGATGACACAGGAAATATGAATCACAGGCCAGGAGGTGGGAGGTTAGAGCAAAATGAAAGGGGGCCCATCTATCTGGAGTTCTGGAAGGAGAAGAGAGTGGACGAGAGTCATGGTTCAGAGAGGTAATAGAATTTTCCAGAGGAGTTTTCCAGAATTGAGAGGAAATGTGAATTTCAATCCAGGAAGGGATAATAAGTCCCAAGCAAAGGATCAAGAAAAGATTCCAGGGATCCCTGGGTGGCGCAGCGGTTTAGCGCCTGCCTTTGGCCCAGGGCGCGATCCTGGAGACCTGGGATCGAATCCCACATCAGGCTCCCGGTGGATGGAGCCTGCTTCTCCCTCTGCCTGTGTCTCTGCCTCTCTCTCTCTCTCTCTCTCTCTCTCTCTCTCTCTCTCTGTGTGACTATCATAAATAAATAAAAATAAAAAAAAAGTCTTAAAAAAAGAAAAGAAAAGAAAAGAACAGAAAAGATTCCACACTTGGACCCATCACGGGGATGAAGAGCAGCACGGAGCCTGACGAGAAGCCGGAGGGAACAGACGAAACGAACCACGGTGGACGCCCGGGAGGACGGAGGCTGGGAGCCTGGACGGGAACATCGCCGAGGACGAAGCCAAACAGAACGGTTGGCCACCCAGATGCGCAGCAGGTAAAACATATCTTTCGAGAATGAGAGGAAGAGCCCTTCGGACAAAGGCAAGCGAGTACAGCTCTCACGGCCCCTCTGGGGAGTGACGCCTGGAGGATGGGCTGGGGTGGGGGTCCCAGGGGCATGAACAGGGAGCAAAGGGGCAGCAGCTTTGTAGAGCAATTCTAGTAACATCCAAGCAGGGGGTAGAATGGATAGGATGCTAACGAGATACTGGTATTTCCCATGATGATTGTTTTGATGCTTTTGGAAGAAATATTAAATATCGAATTTTTTCACAAAATTTTCTGCTTTGCCTGTTCCCGAAGGCACAGTCAGCCCGCAGGAGGCTAGAGCAGCGGGACAGGAGGCTGGAAAGGGCTGCCAGGCCCCGAACTCATGGCCAAAGGAAAGAATTCCCAGGACATTGGCTCCCTCAGTGTGGGTCTCCCCACACCCCAGCCCGGTAGGTCTCACCGAATCATCTGGAGGGCTTGTCACCGGTGGGGTGCCCGAGGCCCCACCCCAGAGTGGCTGATGCGTTCAGAGAATCCGCATTTCCAGCAAGTTCTCCGGTGTTGCTTGGCTCAGACCAAAGTTTGAGGAGCACTGCTCTGGCCCAGGGGTCTCCAAGTCTCGCTCCAGTCTGTTGCAGGGCTAACACGCCTCCTCCGGGAAGCCTTCCGGCATGCATATCTCATCAAGCAAGGACTGTGTTTTCATTGTTACCTGCTCAGAACAGAGCAGATGCAAAATCAATTTGAGTTGAATTCCTAACTGACTTTATGAACCTTAAAGAACCCCCCCCAAGAAGTCTGACATACACACTCCTTACACACACATGCACACACACCACATACCACACACCTTTTCTCTTCGCTCGAGTTACTGCATCTCCTCTTCCTCCTAG
Organism: Canis lupus dingo; assembly: GCF_003254725.2. NCBI lineage: Eukaryota > Metazoa > Chordata > Mammalia > Carnivora > Canidae > Canis > Canis lupus. The sequence goes on along the minus strand of NC_064252.1, from coordinate 26,089,473 downwards.
TAGGCCTTCCTGAGTGCTGCCTGTGTGTCCGGCCTGGCCCTGGACCTTAGGTGGTCCTGCTGCCCCTGGCGTGGGACAAGTGGGGCCCCCCAGGGGCTACAGCCCAGGGACTATGTCTAAATATGGGGGCTTTGGCCCTGGAATGCTTCTAACTCCCCCTCTGGCTCCAGACCTGCCGTGCACCCTGCTCCCATCTCCCTTAGGGGTTGGGATAGGGTCCTGAGAAAGCCCTCCTTGCTCCTCCTCGCCACTAAAGCTGTCAGTTACCTGGCAGGGGGATTAAGTGGAACGCCACGGGCAATTGATCCCAACAAGCTTAAGATGTCCCCGTTCCAGGAGAAGGCCCTGCTGACAGGAGCAGCAGCTGCCAGGCTGCTGGCTGGCGGGACTCCTGTAGGAGCAGCTGGGAGCCCCTCGCCTGCCGAGGAGGAGGGAGGATGGTGCTGGGCACACTGGGGGAGCAGGACTCCCCACCCACCCACTGCCTGGAAAGGCTGGAGCTTCTGGCGCTGCCCAAGAAGTACCCAGAGGACTCAAGGGCTGGGGGAGCAGTGGGCGTAGCCTGGGGGTGCCCACGTGGCTCATTTATGAGGCCAGATTAAGGACACCGGTGGCCTGTCCTTAGCCAAGTAGTGAGTTCCTTTGCGGGGCTCTAAGGGCACAGCTGTGGAGGAGAAGCTTTGCAGGCGCCGTTCAGGGGATAATGACGAGTAATGGGTTGAAGCAGCGGAGTTTCAGGAAAGAGACCTTGGCTGTGAAATCTGTCAAGGCTGGAAGCCAGCTCTGGCAGGAGGAGCAGGGCCTGCTTTCTTGGATGCGGGGCGTCTGGCCCGGGTGTGGGAGGCACACGAGGGAGAAGTGCTGCGCCCTGGGGAGGCTAATCGCATTCAGCCCGAGACCATTTCTCTGCAGCCCTAATGGGCTGTGCGCTCAGCATTCTCTCTCTGGGGCACCTGATCCCCTTCGGAGCCGGGAAGGTGGAGCTTGGGCCCCAGGGGGCTGCCGGGGTCCGGTTGGGGGGTGCCAGGAGCAGCCGGGAAGGTGGAGCCCCAAAGAGTGACACCTGTGGGAGGCAGAACTGCAGGCGGCCGGGCTACCTCTCCCTCGAGGGCAGGTGTTTGTTCTCCTTTGGTCCTTCGCCCCTGGGGAGCCCGGCAGGCACCGCAGCAGGTGCGCAGGAGGGCGGGCGTTCAAACACGGGGCAGGCTGATCCCAGAGCCCAGCTGACTAGGGCTCCCGACTGTGCGCAGAGCCCGGGAGGCGGACCTGGCCACCTTGCCACGTCCCTGATCCCTGAAAGAGATCACTGAGACGCACCTCTGAGCCCGGGGATGTGCACAGCCCCCTGGGACTTGTAGCTCTCCCGGCAGCAGTTGGAGCTTTCCTACCCGGATCACCAGGCTTCACGGTAACACGGGTCCCTTGGTGGCAGATGCCGCCCCCACGCAGGGTCGCCTGCTGAGTAGCTGGATGGCGTGTGCCAAGGAGAGCTTCCTCGCTGGTGGAAACAGCCCATGACTCAGGCTCTGACTCGGTGCCCAGTGCGAGTGGGCACAGGCTGTGCGGGCTGGGGACGCCCGGGAGGAGGTGCGGGGGCCTGGGCAGCACGGGCGGCAGGGCCCAGGCGGGGCCTCCTCCACCTGCCAGCTTCCAGAACAGTTTCCTGGGCCCGTGCTGGTTCACTTGGTCTTCATGTAGCCCCGGGGGGGCAGGAACAGGTTCTCCCCATTTTGCAGTGAGAAGGCCGAGTGTCCTGGGAGCTAAAGTTGCATAAAACACTGGGACCAGTTTAGCCCTTAGTTCATATATGCCCCCTTGCCGCCTCCTGAGGACCAGCACGGACTGTTTCTCTGGATCCTGCTGACCCCACTGAGCTGAGACACAAATGACCCCCTTGTGCAAAAACGGCTCTCCAGGGAAGGTCTCTATGTGCCACGAGCCCATACACAGCCTGCCTTGATGGCTGTCTCCCTGGGCAGTCTGGTCTGGCCTCCTGTCCTGCCCGCCTCTGGGCCCCTCCCAGACTGGCAGCCGGGCCTGCATCCTCTCCCCCTCCAGCCCTCCCTCCCCAGCCCCTGCCCTCTTCATCCCCTCCTTGCCCTCCCTGACCTTCCCCATCCCTTCCCTACCCTTCCCCTCCCTGCCCTCCCCCTCCTGCCCTCCCCTCACCTTCCTGGCCTTCAGCTTCAGAACAGCCTTTGCAACTTTCTTGCTGGCTGACAGCAGCATTTAGAATGTGAACTATTATTTGTGGGATTTTTATTCACCTGTGAAAATTAGTGTTCAAGGGACGGGTATAATCATCAACTCTGCCTCCCAAGCAGGTCCCCACAGAGCAGCACCTGGTCTCAGCCCTGGGTTCCTGGGGTGAGCTCCAGCTCCCCAGAGTTCTGAGTGGATCTGGAGTTAAAGCACTCAGCTGCAGGGCTGACTGGCATGCCAAGCGGGCCCCCACCTCCAGAGATTTGTATTCAGGCAAGGCTTTGGGGGAAAGTAATAAAAAATGTGGGTGGGGGAAGTCTAACCCGTCAAAATGAGATTTCTCATTAGTTTGAAAGATGGACCAAGACCTAGGTCTGTAATGAAGAGAATGGATTGTGTCCTGATTAGGTTGTCTGGAACTTGGAAATAGCTCGGCAACTCCTGTCCTGACGGTCACACGGGTCCCCAAATACACCAGCCTTAAGCCCAAAGCTTAAGCCCATGAGCCTCAGCCAGCCAAGACCGGGCCCCTGGCCCTCCAGGCCTCCAGAAAGAGGAGGGGAGGGTGCCGGGTGGAGGGGCCCAGTCCACCATATGGGCTGCAGGGGGGCTGGGCCCGGTTTCTCTCTTGGCCTCGGCATCCCCGCTCTGGGACATGGTCATCCTGCCCGTGGAGCGAGGGGAGCTCGCCAGCCAGCGCCCCTTCTTCTCCTGCCCCTCCTGGGGCTTCCTGCAGGGTGGGCTCAGAGGCCATCACCCCAGACCCGGGCGCCGGCGCTCACACTTGCCCTGCGGTACTAATTGGAGCTGAGAGCATCTCTACCTGGATCCTGTGGAGTTGGATCACGTTAAAGGAGGAGTCATTTCTCAGCCCAGATTCATCCTCTTCCTGGAGAAAGGTCTCGAAGTGCCTAACAAACAGTACAAAAGCAGCTCAGGTGGTTCCAAGTGCTGCGTTGTCGGTGACACCAGCTACATAAAAATGATAAGGGCCATTTATCTTCTGTCTTTGGAACATGAAAGCAGATTTTTAGGACTGCGGCTCTATGTTAATGCAATTTCTGTTACCCGGAGCTGGCTAGCGGCACCCTACCTTCCAGAAGCAAGGCCTCCGGGGACAGCCTGTAGTCATCATTAAAGAAGGTTCGACCTGCTGTTCAATCAGTAACCGGGTTTAATAGCTGGAGGCGGGGGGGGCTCTCCGTCCCCCAGGCTCTGAGCGGGGTGGCCTGCCTGCCTGCCTCCCCAGGCCTCCTGCCCTTGACTTTCCATGCTGCTGCACCTGCAGGCTGAGGCCCACCTCTGCTCTGGGGCCTGCCCAGGCCTCTGCTCCTCTGTGCTCAGACTCTGAGCCGAGGGGAACTGAGCTTCCAGCCCCGAGAATTTTGCCTCCTGCTTCCTGAATGTCTCTGATGTCTTTCCTCCCTGACATTGGCTGCCCTCCGCCCACTCTTCCAGCCTTCTCTGTGCTCCCTGGTCAAAAATTCACGCTAGCTACAGTACCCCACACGGCCTATGTTGTTCTCCTCTTTCCACCTTTGCTCATTATGGTCCCTCGACCTGGACACAGTCTCCTCCCCAGCTCCCTGGGCTTTGCTAGATGAGTGCCTAGTTTGTTTTTTTAAACAAGAAGTGTCTGTGGCATTTCCTCCTCCGGGAAGCCCTCCTGAAGCTATAAAACCCCACCTGCTCTCAGCACACTGTGTTTTGTAACCGCTTGCTTTGGATCCGCCCTCAGTGTTGCATCTCCCCGGAATGCTAGCCGTACCCAAATACCTACCGGCCCCTGAGGCTCCCTGACTCTGTCACTCCCGGGAACATTGCTGGCAGATAGACAGACTTCCATCCAGATGGAGCCTCCAAACCAGCGTGAGAGGTTTGTCCAGCAGCAGCTGGGACCTTGAAGGAAGGCGGACGGGCCAGAGGACCCCCGGGGACCTGCTCTGCTGCCTTCCTCGTTGGAGACCAGCTGCCCTGAGGGAATGAGGGGGTGGTGCTGAGCTCTGTGCTCAAGGGAAAGGGGACTGAAGCCCACCTCGGCTAACAGCCCTCCTCCCAGATCCACTTGGTGGGATGCTCTCAGCTGGCATCTTCTTACCCCCTGGAGAGGACCACGAGGCTCCGAGAGCCCCTGTCCCTCAGCACAGCCGCCTGAGAGTCACATCATCTTGGTTCATCACATGTTCTCCTTGGGGGGCCTGGGAGAGGACCCAGGGGCACCAGGATGTAGGTCCATTGGGAACCCCATTGGGCGAGTAGCCCCCAGATTCTCAAAGCCCATGAGTGGTGAAGACAAGGACCCAGATGGAGTCCCCAAGCACAAGGGTCCCCTATGTGCCTTGAATGTTGCCATCTTCCTTGGAAGTATCCCTGCACTTGTCGTGGCGATGGGCAGAGACGAGGTTATGAAATATCACGTTGGGGGAAAACTTATTTTCTAACCGACATAAGCCTCAGCCACAATGCGCCCGTCTAAGACACACTGTTCCCTGTTCCCACACTGCAGAGCCGCAGAGGGATAATAAACCACACGCATTCCCGAGGGGGGGCTGGGCTGTCACCTCCTCTTCATTGCCCCGTGGCCTCAAGGTCCCGGCAAGGACTGCAGTGGAGCCGCAGAGATGCTCTCAGGAGTCAGGTGCCGCCGGCCCAGAGGGACACGGTGCCAAGCAGCCCGGTCCTTCCTGTGTTCCTTCCTTTTCTCAGAAATGCTACAGGTGCAACCCCAAACCTCCTCACTGCTGAGACACAGAGGAATCCAGGGGGCACACCCAGTTCAGGGGGTTGGGCTGGGGCTTGGAGGTAACTTGATTCCAGTGGAGGGGACATGGGATTCAAGTCAGTAACATCGGCTTAGAAGCCTCCGGGGTGGGCTCAGAATCCGGACCCAAGGTGAAACCTGACCCTCTCATTTCTCAGCAAGTGATAGACCCTCTTGGGCTCAGTGTCCCGATTTCAAAGGGACAATAGGCTTGGTGCTTCCTCACTGGGGTCTGGATGGTGCTCCTGTAGGGACAGCTGTCAGCACTCGCCCAGGGAGCAGAAGGGGACCGCTGGTCCCTGCCCCGGAGCCCAGAGCCAGGTAAGGGAAGCGTCCGTAGTCAGTGTGCTGCATTGGAAGGAGCAAACCTCTCTCCATCCGGTTTAAATCAAGCCAGTTTGTTGCCAGGATTGGGGGGTCGGAGGGGATGACTCGGGAGTTAATTGCAAGGAGAAAGGGCATCGCTCCTGGCCTCTCTCTGGGATATCTGTCCTCAGCGCCTGCCTCTCTCTGCATACCAGCTCCGCGTCCACACAACACACAATGCTATTTCTGTTCTCCTGTGACTGAGCCTGGTGTGTGGCTTTGATTCTCAGCTCCACCTCTAGATCCCAGGACCATACCATCTGCCTGCCATCTCGTTGTCTCCAGATTCCTGGGACAGTTGTCTCCGTAGCCCTGGTGTGATTGGGGTGGACAGGGCCTGGTCTCCTGGAATGGAGGGAGGACTCCTTTGCCACCAAGGGCAGAACAAGATCTGTTGGGAAGGTGTGTACGTGCATCTCCAGGACAGACAAAGAGACGGGTGGACGGTTCATCTGCTATGGGAGCCCAGGAGCAGCAGAGGCTGTGCATGTGTGTGTGTGTGTGTGTGTGTGTGTGTGTGTGTGTGTGTCCCAGGGGATTTCACAGAAGAAGAAGTTTTAACCTAAGACCACAAGCTCCTGGAGGCTGGACTAGGCATTCTCTGGATCCCTAGACTGACACGAGGCCTGGCCAGAGGAGATCATGAATGAATGAGTGAGTGAACCACCATCAGCACATGGGTGGGCTTGGCGGCGAGGCCCACATCGGACCTAGTGGGAGGGGGCATGGACAGGCTGGGGGGGCCCACGTGGCACACCCAGCAGATCGCAGGTCCGTGACCCAGGACCCAGCAAGTTCACTTCTAGGACTTTATTCCAAGGAATTACTTGCACAAATGCACAAAGCTATTTACTACTGCACCTAAATTTCCATCATAATGGGATTGAAGCACTACACACCACGGTGCACTCGGAGGCCTGCCAGATGCTTGGTGAAGTGACAAACAGCTTGTGTAAGGAAGAACGGGGTGGGACGGGTGTGACCTCAAGCCGGCTAGAAAGGTTTGTGGGGAAGAGGTTGGGAAGCCGGGAAGGACTTCTTCTTTACTGTAAACCCTCTTGCTTCTCCTCTTTTTGTTTCTGTCTCTGTCACGAAGCAGTTATTAAAAATGGAATGTGACAACTGGCCCTGCTACCTTTTGGGAGGGAAGGAACAGGCCATTGCCCTCGACCTTGGAGGGACCCGGACCAGCACGGGGGCACCAGGATCAGCACAGGGGCACCTGGATCAGCACGGCGGCACCTGGATCAGCACGATGGCACCTGGATCAGCACAGTGGCACCCAGATCAGCATGGGGGCACCTGGGTCAGCACAGAAGCACCCAGGTCAGCACAGCGGCACCCGGATTGACACAGGGGCGCCCGGATCAGCACGGGGGCAGAAATAACTGCATGAAGGCAAGCATCACAGCTGCTGCTGGGCCACCTGTCCTGGTGCCAGGCCATTTTCACAGACCAGCTCACTGACTCCTCCGAAGGTAGTGGGTTGCAAGCACTGTCAGGATCCCCATTGTACAGGTGAAGAAACTGAGGCTCCGGGGAGTGGAGCCTGGGGTCCACATGACACAGTAGGCAGGGGTGGAAGAGGGACCTTGGAACCTAGGACTGTCTGGGCCCAGTCTGCACTAGTTTTCGGAGATGCTGAAGGTCCTGGACGCACAGCACACACCAGGGCCAGCAGGCGTGGGCTGTGTCTCATCTCAGGTCACCCGCCCGTGGAGACTGGAACCCACTGCTGCCCTGGTTCCGGCCCTGGGTGATGCAGGACCCCGGGGCTGGCAGCATGGGGCCTGGGGGTGGCTGGGAGCTAGAGCTTGTATTTGCTTCACCCAGTGGAGGCCTCAGCCTACCCTGCCCTCTGTGACTCGGTGGCATGGAGCACGCTGAAGCTATACGCTGGCCCTGGTTAGGGATGGCGGTGGTGACTCCTCACCAAGGCCTGCTTGGTGGCATCTGTGTCTGGGGGCCCGAGTCCTCAGGGAATGTCCTGACTACAAGTGGCCTGGGGCGGCGGGCGGCTTCACAGAAACGGTTTGCCGTTTCCTCTATACGTGTCTTTACCAAGCAGAGGCAGGGGGCATTAGGAACCTGACTGCCAGGGGCCCTTGAGGGAGGACGGGTGCAAAGGAAGCAAGGGAAGGGGCTGGGGAGAAGGCCTGGGAGTTCTCTCCCTGACAAACGCTTACCTCCACGCCACCCTGGGCCACCGGCTGGCTGTGGGCATTTGCCTACATGTCCCGCAGACACGATTGCAGAGGTGAGCTTGGGAACTGCACGCCTTAGCCGGGCATTTGCTAAGGAATAGGGTCAGAGCATGAGCTGGCAGGACTAGATTGATTTAGAAGAATTTGGTGAATTCGTGGTTTTTAATAAAGGTAACTGCAAAGCAGGATAAACACGAGTACATTCTGTTCTTCAGTGAGTTGAGTGAGATGCAGTGAGTTGCCCGTGCAAACCTGCAGGACCGTCTCCCCCCTCCCTGCCCATGGCCACCCCCATGGCCCTGAGATGCGTGGTTTAACAAGAATATGTAGTATTTATTTATGTTTGTTGGGTGGTTGGTTGGATTTATTACATTCAACTAATATTTCTTAATATATTTATCATGTTTTCATATATCCTGAAACTCTGACAAATGTTTTACACACGTCACTTCTCATAACCCAGAGAAGAAGCTCGTGATCTCATTTCCCCATTTTGCAAATTCCTACCAAGGCTTGACTGCCTTCCCTCTTGTGAGTCCCGGGAGCTGATGCAGACGTCACCGCAGCCTGGAAAGTCCTGTGGCTGGAGTCCTGCCACACCAGCCTCTCTAAGCTGCCCACCCCCCAACTCCCAGAGCCCATCTAGACCTCTGCTGTGCACCCCAGACCCGGCCGACCCAAGGGCATCCAGCTCTATGGGGGAAGAAAGGCATTCAGATCCTGAGCCTGGAACTTCCCAGTGAGGTGAACCCCCAGCCTCAGTTTCCTCATCTGTCAACTGGGTAAGAAGAGCCGATCACTGGGTGACATTCTGGCCTTACAGAGCCAAGTGCCGTGCCCAGAGCCTGGAAGTGCTCGGTAAACGCGAAGCCCTTGTCACTGTTCTGACTGGTGTGTGGGGAGCCGACTAGCCCGAGCCAAGGCTCCCAGAGGCAGCAGATAGACATGACAGTGGCCCCCACCCTGATTTCTGGCGGAGATGTGGCCGCCTCCTGGTCCCCAGCTCTGGGCCACCATCTAGTCCTCCCCCCTTGTCCTTCCTCATCCATCTGCCTGCCTCCCTCACATCCCACCTTCCTTCTGGGCCCCATGCGATTGCTGTGACTTCCAGAAGCAGTGCCCCTCCCCCAGGGATTTTGGACAAACGAGTGCAAATGACTGGTGTGGGCTGGCCTGGCTCTCTGGGGGGCAGATGTCCCCTCAGGGGTCTTAGCATCCAGAATCAGTCTGGGCAGCTTCCTGACTGAACACCCGTGTTCTAGAGTCAACTCATATTCTGTGCACACTAGATCCCATCCTCGAAGCCAGGGAGAGGAGAGCAGTGAGCAGAAAGGGGAGCCCAGTCTGGTGACTGTGGGACCCAGGAAATTGAACAAAATCCCCTACCCCTGGACAAGCAGAGCAGGACTGACTATTTTGGGCTGCACCCGCCTTGTGCTGACCTACTTATTACTTAGGGCACTGCCCTGCCCTAGTCAATGACCAGGACACACCCTAATCGGAAATCCGGCTCAGTGGACCAGCATGTCCGTGCAACTTTCTGCGATCCCATTGGCCACTGGCCCCTATAAAGTTGCTAAGTCTTTTAGTCTTGGGGTCCAAGTCCCTGCTCCGCTGCGTCAGGTATACTTGGTCCCAGGCTCGAGCTTGTAAATAAACCTTGGTGTGATTGCATCGGTGTCGGCTCCTTGGCGGTTTCTCGGATTTGCGATCTTGGGCACAACAGTGACCATTAGCAGAAAGGGGAGCCCAGCCTCGTGCAATGGGCAGGCAGGCTGTGGAGCAGGGCTTGGCAACCCCTGCAGCCTTGAAAGCTGAGGAAGGCAGGGCTGGCGTGGTGGACACTTGTCATTCACTTGGGCCATCCAAACCCAGTCTTGTGGCTACAGAATTCTGCACTCCTTTTTTTGTTTTGTTTTTAAGATTTTGATTTATTGATTTGAGAGAGAGTAAGCAAGTGAGAGAGAGGGAGCACGAGTTGGGGTGGGGGTAACAGAGGAACAAGCAGACTCCCCGCTGAACAGGGAGCCCAAAGTGGGACTCGATCCCAGGACCCCGGGATCATGACCGAAGGCAGACACTTATCCAACTGAGCTTCCCAGGCGCCCTGCATTCTGCACTCTTGAGTCTTGACGAGGTGGGAGTGAGAAGACCGTCTCCTGTAAAGGGGCTGAAAGAATTGGAAAGTCTGCTTCTCTTGCAGCTGGGGTGCAGAGTACACTTTGACTTGGGGGTCCTCTCTCTCTGGTGTCAGTGGTCTTCACTGCAGAAGTGGCCGTGGTGTGACTGCAGGGTCTCAGGGTCACTGAGAACAAGCTCCACGTTGGACCAACCCAATGGCATGGGGTGGGGGTGCAGGGTGGGCAGTGCTTCTGGAAGCTCTAGCCCTCCTAACCGTGTCCTTTCAACAAGACTATTCTCACTTACGAAAGCAGAGTCAGCTTCTGTGCTTAGAGCTAAGAGCCCCAGTTGGTATAGACACTGGTATTGGCTCATTCCTGTGCCCTGTCCCTACCTACCTGTCCCAACCTGACGTGGGGCCTTGTACCTTTCAGTCCTTGACAAATGTTTGGGCTTGGTTGGTTGGTTTTTAACAAACATTTATTGGGCACCTTACCAAGGCCCACAGAGCCCTTCCGCACACAGGGTCCCATTCGGACCTCACATTTTAGTAGCATAGCCTTTATTCCCACTAACAGGCTTCACCATGCATTCTGTGTCCACAAGTTGTTCCTCCTGTGTTGACAGAGCTACTGAGTTCTGTGCAATGAAGTCATGTCTTTTGGGGTTAAGGGCCAGGGAGAGCCTGTATCCCTGGAATGGAGAGGGTGTCTCTAAGGGCAAAGGATCTGGAGCAGAGAACCAGAACTCAAGAGGTAGACTTTCTTGAGTTGGCACTTTTAAGAAGGTGTGAGGTCCTAGGAGGTGGGCTGAGATGGACAGGAAGCCAGGAAGGAGGAGAGAACTTCCTAGTGCACGCACGTGCGCGCGCACACACACACACACACACTATCTTTACCTTTTAACTGGCATAAATAATACATACAGTAAGGGATGGGAAGTACAAAGTGTACAAGTCTTAAACACACAGCTTGATTTGTGTTTACATAGGTGCACGCCCATGTAATCATCACCTATGTCAACAGATGGAACAGCTCGCCACAAGAGCCGCTCATGTGCCTCCCCGTCAATCCCAGACACCCCCGCCCAGGGGACCACTCTTCTGACCTCTAGCATGCTACTCTAAGTTTTGCCTACTCTTAAACTTCATATAAATGGAATCATACAATGTAGTCTTTGGTCTGACCATGTTCACTCAACCTAAAGTCTTTGACAGTCAACCATGCTGGTGGGTGCCATCTGCTGGTTCTTCTTCAACTCTGAGGTGTATTTCGTGGTCTAGGTAGAGCACAGTTTACCCTTTCTCCTGTCAATAGACAATGACCATTTCTACTCTTTGTCTATTATGGGTATGGCTTCCATGAGCCTTCTGGCACTCCTCTTTTGGTGGATGTGTGGACTCTTTCCTCTTAGGTATATATCCAGGAGAGGGGTCACTGGGTCATAGGGTAGGCATCTGACAGCAACCAGTGGTAGGCTGGTAAATGTCTAACCACCAGGTCTTTGAGGAGAAAAAAAGAATCATTATTTGTAGTGTTGGCCAATTTCTGTGGCACAAATAATTTTATGGCTGACTTTAAGCTACCAACACAGAGTCATTACATCCAGAATTGGAAAGAGATGCAGGCCACCAGATCCAGAAGTCCATATGAATTGACTCAAGAATGCCACCGGGCCTCTTTTCCTTAGGAACTTGTTCAAGTAGAACAGGGCCTATAACCCAGAGACGAGTCTGCATGGTGTAACCCGGTCCATGGGAGGCATGTCACACATCATACTTCATTACTTTGTAGTTGTCACACCTGCCCAGTTTTGGGGCACAAGAGTAAGCGTCTACCTCTCCCTGGAGCATTAAGAAGGGAGTTCATTGAGGTCAGTGTGACTGTGGTAGTAGGATCAGGGAACCATCCCCAAAGTGAAATGTGTTGAAGAGCCATCCCCCTCCCCCAGAAGGGTCCTTTGATGCCAACCTTGGAGAGTCTAGGTCTTATCATGATGAAGGAGAGTGGCAAATTCCTTATAAAAACCAAGACTCAGGAGGGCTTAAGGAGAACAAGAGGGGGCCGAGTTGAATGCCACCTCTAAAGCTTGGTGCTTGGGAAGGAAATATCTAATGTCAGAGGAATGAGTCTCTAATGATGACATTTCAGGCTCCCTGGCAGGCTGGTCAGGGAGAGAATGGCTCCACACCCCTCAAATGACACCCCGAAGGCTGGGCCCAGCCAGCCAGGCCTTTCTGCTTCATTTGAAAGCCTCCCAATTCCCCACTGTGCAGCCCCGGATAGTATTTTACAGGCAATAAAAAGCCAGCCCTCAATCAGCTGGAGCGGAGCCTTTTCAGCCCAGGCTGTTAACAAACACGCCGCTCTGAGGGCCTGAAGCCGTCACCGAGGACACATCTGTTCCCCAGAAGCACTCGGTGACAATCTTCCATCTCCTTGCCCGCCCTCTCTGCCTGCGATGGGGGTGGTGGTGGTGGTGGAGCTTGATGGAGTGTCCTTGTTCCTTCCCAGCTGCCGCCCCTAACGTCACCTCCTTCCCCATTCCCCTGTGGCTGCCCATCAGGTGCTCACACACCCGTTGACACCCCCTCATTACAGACATGTCCTGGCTCCCCATGGCCCACAAGAGGAAGTCCAAACTTCTGTGTCTGTTGTTCTTAAAGGGTCTCGTAGATGGTGCACATGCCTGCTTTCCAGAACATCTCCTGTCACTTGCCAGCTGGCCCTTTCCTGCAGACACACTGCTCATCGATGCGTCCCCGTGCCCTCCGTCATGTGCTGGCCCCATGTCTCACCTGCAGGAGCCCAGCCTGGGGACTCAGCTGCAACAACAGCTCTTCTGTGAAGCCTTCTGAGAGTCGCGTGTCATCTCCCTGTCCCTGGCAGAGTTTGTCCCCTCCACCCCAGCATGGCACGGCTGCCTCTAGCCCGCTGTGTGCTAACAGGAAGAAGTGGTCTTTAGGGGTGCCTCAGGGTCACAGACAGGTCACCCTCACTTTGGAGTGCTTAGTGCGTGGCCTTGAGCCTGGCATTTAGCAGAAGCACTCAGGAAATGCCCCTGGTTTCAGTTCAGTGAAGGAATAAATATCTCTGCTTGGGACACCGGTCAATACGTTCCTACCTGAAAGTGGTCCAGGAGAGGACACGGGATGGGGGTCCCATTAGGCATCTTGTCTCCCAGGAGGGTTCCCAGGCTCTCCCATGGATGGAGGTGGCAGGGAAAGGAGCTTTGTCACAGGCTCTGTTTTTTTTTTTTTTTTTTTTTTAAGATTTTATCTATTTATTCATGACACACACACACACACACAGAGAGAGAGAGAGAGAGAGAGAGAGAGAGAGAGAGAGGCAGAGACACAGGCAGAGGGAGAAGCAGGCTCCGTGCAGGGAGCCCAATGCGGGACTCGATCCCAGGACCCAGGGATCACGCCCTGAGCCAAAGGTAGATGCTCAACCACTGAGCCACCCAGGGATCCCCTTTGTCACAGGTTCTAGCTGCACTTGACCTCTACCCAGAAGCTGGACTTCTAGAATGGTCTCATTTTTCTTTCTCTGTCCCACATCCCTGGCTGCATGGTAGAGGGGCCATGTGTTTGAAGCAGGAAAATAGGAACTTCACAGCCATACTCATCTGTGTGGTTTCCTGCCTGTGTGACTGCCTTTAAGATGGGGCAAACATTGCCCTTCTGTGGGGACACTGGATGCGGAGGCCTTGGCAGAGGTCCCGGCTCACCGAGGTGCCAGGCCAACAAAGGCTATGGTCACTTCATTGGCTTTCTGTGGTCCAGGCTTGATGCGCTTCTGCTCCAGCTTTGACACAGTTTCAGCTGAGGGTTTTATACGTCAATAAGGCATTTCCTTCCGTCACGTTTCCCTCACGGTTATTCTGATCTCCTATAGAACATAAGGCCAGAAGGAGTCAGACTTGGTGGTTCGCCCTGGGAAGAATGGGATTGGGGTGGGTTTTTTAGCTTACTCTGTTTCAAAGTGTGTTTTTTAAATATATATTTTATTTATTTATTCACGAGAGACACAGAGACAGAGAGAGAGGCAGAGACACAGGCAGAGAGAGAAGCAGGCTCCATCGAGGGAGCCCGACATGGGACTCATCCCAGGACCCTGGGGTCACACTCTGGGCCGAAGGCAGACGTTCAATCCCTGAACCACCCAGGTGCCCCTCTAAGTGTGGGTTTTTTTCTTTTTTTTTGAAATGAGACTATATCGCTACCCTGATCTTCTCTACACCCCGGCTGGAAGCTGATGGATGCATGTAGGCGGGGAGTGAAATAAAATGGGAAAGCGAGGATCAGCTTGAACAGAAGAGTAAGTTCTGCTTTTAGCATTTGAGACCAGAGTGTCATGGGGCGGAGGCAGGAGGAGGCTGGGGCTCTGGGGGCTCCTGCTCCTCCACTTGGGAGCATGGCCTAGCGCCATCCCATGTGCCACACGGGGTGTCTGTGCTTATTTCCAAATGTTGTTGGAGGAGAAAATGAAATAACGTGCAGAGAAAACACTTCCTAAACTGAAAAATGGCATATACCTACTAGACACTGAGGATCTTTTACTGTTTAAAAATGTGTGAACTATCCGTACAATAGCATATTGTTCAGCCTTAAAAAGAAGGAAACTCTGCCATGAGCTACAACATGAATGAAACTTGAGGACCCTATGCTCCATGAAATAAGCCCGTCAGAAAAAAGAGAAATATTGGGGTGCCTGGGTGGCTCAGTGGTTGAGCATCTCCTTTGGATCAGGGTGTGATCCCGGCCGGGGTCCTGGGATTGAGTCCCGCATCGGGGTCCCTGCAGGGAGCCTGCTTCTCCCTCTGCCTGTGTCTCTGCGTCCCTCTCTCTGGGCCTCTTGAGAATAAATAAAATCCTAAAAAGAAAAAAAAAGGAGAGAGAGAAAGAGAAAAACGTATATCGCGTGATGTCACTGATAGGATGTCCCTGGAGTAACTGACCTCACAGAGACACAGTAGAATAGTGGTGGCCAGGGCCTGGGGGAGGGAGGTGGGAGTTTGTGTCTAATGAGCACCGACCTTGAGTTTGGGAAGATGGAAAAGCTCTGCAGGTGGGCGGTGGTGATGGTCACACAACAATATATATATATATTTTTTCACACAACAATATTGAAACAGGGAACGTGAAGGGACCCCATGAAAGTCCGCATTTTTCAAGGCCTCTGCTTTTATAGGGACCTGCACCCCCTGCCTCACACACGTCCTACAGAACAGGTCTGTCCTCCTCATAAAGGTCAAGGATTTAAGGATTTCCTTGGAGTCTTCCAGCACAGTAGATAACATCCAAGCAGTGACCATGTGGAGTCGTCATGCATGTTTTCCAAGACCACCGACCGACTCACCAGGACCCCTGGCTCCGGCGTCAGTGGCTTAGGGGGAACACTGCTCACCCTCGTTCCTGGGTGCCTGAGGGGACTGTGCACTGGACCATCGTCCTCAGTAAAAGCCTCAGGCCCCGTGCACAGACGAGACTCACTCTGCTTTCCTTTCTGGGTCTTGCAGACACTCTGTATCTGCTCTCTCTGTCCTCAGCAAACTCTGCTCTCACTTCCTCTCAGCACACATTTGATTTTTATCCCGTGCAAAGCCGAAGACCCTCTTGGCTCGTCCTGCGGGACCCCCTCTCCAGGTCCTCGGACCCAGCCAGCCTGCATCATTATGAATCTACTTAATGCCACTAAACTACCCACTTAAAAATTGGCTAAAATGTTCATTTTTATGTTATGTATATTTTACCAAAATTAAAAAAAAAGTGTGACAGCTACTTTGGGAATAAAAAATGAAGGGATGGAAACACACACTTTATTTCCAGAGAAAAAAGGGTGTGTGTGTCTGTGGGTTTCCTTTAAACAGATGACAAGTAAAATAAAGTGAAATGAGAAAACTTTAAAAGGAGGGTTGCTGGCTTATGGGGTTGTGGTTTTTATAGCCTTTGGGTCGGTGTCCTTCACTTCGGAGAAAAGCTGATATTGCTTGTAACATTTTTAAAGGTCAAAACCAAGCGGAACGTCAGCCCACTGCCTAAATGCATGATAATAGCAAATTTAAAAATTAATTACAGGGTCTGTCCTGCTGACACCTGGTGCTGGCTCTGTCGGCGTGGAGCCGAGAGGGGCCACTCAGAGGTGCCACTGCGCTCGGAGAGCCTTTCACCGTCTGCTTCTATTCTCAGGAGCAGCTCAGCTCTGCTTCATGACATTGTCCCTGGACAACAATACGTTTTAAAATGAAAAATGTTCTAATTGGACACAAAGGAGACACCTTCCAGATTCTGAGGCCAGACGGGAATAAAAACTCTACTTAGCTGAGGGCAGAAGGCAGAGCAATTCAGGGAGGGCATCCAGGGAAGCCTGAATCATCTTCAAACTTCCCCAGAACTACCCGGACCCCGTGAAACACAGCGTTGGCAAAGCAGGTGGCGCACAGGGCTGGGGCACCGAGGGTCGCCTGTGCTCTCCAATGTCACCAACTTAAGTTCTCCCAGTCACCTTGTGTGTAGTTATAACCTCTGTTTTCTGTTTTCTTCTTTTTCTTCTTTTTTAAAAATGTTATTTATTCATGAGAGATACAGAGAGAGAGGCAGAGACACAGGCAGAGGGAGAAGCAGGCTCCATGCAGGGAGCCCGACGTGGGACTCGATTCCGACACTCCAGGATCACGCCCGGAGCTGAAGGCAGACGCTCAACTGCTGAGCCACCCAGGTGTCCCAACTTGTACCATGTTTTAAGTGACTTGGCCACATGTAACCTCCGGGGGTTGGTCAGAAGTGCAGTTTTGCTTTGTGCTGGGGGGATGGGGAGCCAGACATATTTGGTTACCATGCTTATCACAACCTTGCGTCACTAGGTTGTTACTGGGTGGGAGGGAAGGAATTGTATACGATGCACTTTGTCAGTCAAGTTCTGTACAGATAGATGCAAACCACACATGTAAAGCGCAAATGTAAATTGCAAATGTGTGATGATTGTCATTGTTACTGATCTTAAAATCTTTTCTGTCTTTCGCACCATCCAAGAATCCGCCTTGAACACCAGCCCCAAATCGTGGGAGCCGTTCTCTCCCCATCAGGGTAGGAGGCGCTGAGCAGCCCCGGGGGCTGGGACCGTGCTCCCTGCAGTTGACTTCTGCTGTGCCCACTGTCTGCCATTAGATTTTCTCTTCCTCTGCTGAAGTTTCTATCATTATCCAATCCCACAGCCACAGAAGCATCAGAATTTTAATAGACGTGGGCCCCAGAGCCTGAGAGCACAGCTACAGATGGAGAGTGCCGGGTCTCTACAGTGCAACATGAGCACTGTGGATTTTACACCATTCCCTGGGCCTTCTGCGGTCCCCGCAGGGTGAGTGAGAAGTTTCTGGGAAAACATCGGTGGTGGGCTGCCCATTTAATTGGCTCCGTTTTGCTGTCCCTAGTCCTGTCCCCAAGCTATGCCATAGGTTGGATACCAGAGCTTTTGAGAAAAACATCAAGAAAGATTCTGACCACCTCTCACAGTTTCCAATCGTCTGTCCTAGAGGTTTGTGCTTGTGACTGTGGTTCTTCTCTCCGTCTACACGATCCCCTTCCCCTTCCGCGCAGAGCTTCCTCCACCTTCCCAGCAGGTGTCTTCTTACTCTTCTTGTGGCTCTCCCTGACCCACCCCTGCGAGATGCTTTCTCTTCGCAGCCCTGCTCTGAAAGGATGTGTAGTGTGATGTCGTTGCAAGCACGCCCCCTTGGCTTCAAGCTGACCCACCTGCCTCTGACAGGCCTTTTGCCCTTGGGGAGTCCCTTAACCTCTCTGAGCCTAATTTCCTCACCACAGCGTGGGGGGAAGGCAACGCTTAGCTCCCGGAGCTTGGCGTGCGGCTTGGAACGCCTGCCTGGAGGCCCGGGCTCCCCCCTCCCTCTCTGGCTGCTGCCCTATTCAAGGCCCACCCCACTGTCCTCCTCTGGGTTTTCCGTCCTGGTAACTTACCCCGCTCAGCCTGGTACTGGGAGGGCCTCACTCCCCAGAGTCCCATCTTCAGTGTCCCCGGGAGAGCCTTTCTCCATCCAGCCCCCAAGAGGAAGGAAGAAGAAATGAGCTAGAACCTGGCATTGGCGTGGAATGTGGGGAGTCTTGGGAGGGTGCTGGGGCGTCGGCAAAGGAGCAGCCAGGAGCATCCGCGGTACGAGGGCAAAAGGAGATCCAGAGTCCAGCTCAGGATACAAGCTGCATCAGCCTTAAGAATATGAAAGTAGGGGCGCCTGGGGGGCTCAGAGGTTGAGTGTCTGACTTTGGCTCGAGGTGGATCCCGGGGTGCTGGGATCGAGTCCCCCATGGGTCTCCCCGCAGGGAGCCTGCTTCTCCCTCGGCCTGTGTCTGCTTCTCTCTGTGTGTCTCTCAGGAATAAATAAATAAAATCTTAAAAAAAAAAAAAAAGAATATGAAGGTAAATGAGAGTTCATTTCTGTGCCTTTGTCTCTCTGGATCGGGCTTCTTGCCCAGGACTCTATTCAGAGGCCTGACCGGGTGGGCCCATGACTCAGAGAATTACCCTCAAGTTGATGTTCGGTCCACTGTGTGCAGCCCCGTCCCCGACACGGGTTCACAGGTGGGCCCCACCTGTGCCGGGCACTCAGGAAGTCCTACTGCTGTCCCCGGTTCCCTGTCGCTGGATTCTTGGTCGAGCTTATGGCTTGGACACAGCACCACACGGCCATCGCTCAGAAGTCTAGGGGGCTCACTTTCACCCCCAGGGGCTTCCAGCTTTCCTGACATCTCCCTCCTGGGCCCGACCCCCTCCCAGCCTTCTCTGAATCATCGGGAATCTGGACTTGGGGTGCGGGCCTGCCTCTCCCTCGTCTCCCCCAGCCTGCTCCCAATACCCACCGTGCCTGGAGACCTCGGGCAGGAGGGGCCATGCTCTGTGCCCAGCCTGCTCCCCACCGGGACCCCCGGGGAGGCCTCACTGAGACTCACGTCCTGGCTTGTAGCAGGTGTCCGGCCCCGCGTCCTCCACGCCGGCATCAAGTGCTGTTTCTCCCCAGTGGCCGGGTGTCTTCGGGGCTCCCAGATCTTGAACACTGGGGTCTCACAGACCAGTGGCAGGAAAGGCGCTCCAGCCACGAGAGGCACCAGGACCCGAAGGAACCGCTGAGTCTGTCTCCCGCTCGGCAGAGCCTGGAGTTCACCGGATACTTACTGGACTCTCTCGCTCTCTTCTGCAAGCGGGGGTGGGTGAAGCATGCGGGTGGCGTTAGATGTGTGTGCTACGTGACCCCAGTTTGTGGGCAGTGAGATCCGGGTCCCCAAAGTGAAAGTCACCCTGGAACCCAGGCCCAGGTCAGCGGCTGCCACGGTTTGGAGGTCGAGGGGAACAGCGATCCGTGTGCGGTGGGTGGATTAGCTGTGGCCCACCCCACGCTGCGATCTTTATAAGAATGAAGTATGTCTCTAGGTCATCAGAAAGCAGCCGCTGTGAAGTGTGGTATAAAATCAGCAGTGATTTTGGAAGTTGTAACATGTCATGGAGGGATGCTATGCTTCTCAAAAGAAGTTTCCAGGGGCCGGTGAGGAAGGAAAAGGGAGAATTAAGAGAGAAGGAATGGGCAGAGCTTCTGGGCCCCTCCAGGAGAGAGGGGGCCCTATCTCTAGTGTGGCTCTTGTTCCATCCTGATGGTTACTCTTTCGTTCTGGATGTTTCCTGACCCCTCCTGTGCCCCAGGCCCTGTGCCAGGCTCTGGAGCCGCTGCCTCTTCTCTCTCTTCCTTCCGTGCAGGTACACACTGTGCTCAGGACACCCTGGCCAGACTGGCCTTTCTGCTCCTTAATCAGTCCAACTCGTCCCTGCCCCAGGGCCTTTGAACATGCTATCCTTGTTCTGTCCAGGATTCCTTTCATCGTTTCACCACTGGCTCCTTATCACATAGATCCCCACTCAGGTTATCTTTTTAGAGGGGCCTTTCCTGATGAATCTCAATCACTCTGTATCCTGTTTTTATTTATTCTTATTTCTTTTTTTAAAATATTTTATTTATTTACTCATGAGAGACACAGAGACAGAGAGAGGCAGAGACACAGGCAGAGGGAGAAGCATGCTCCATGCAGGAAGCCTGATGTGGGATTTGATTCTGACACTCCAGGATCACCCCTGAGCTGAAGGTGACGCTAAACTGCTGAGTCCCCCCCGCCCCACCCCAGCCCCACCCCACCCCTCCCCCCCCCCCCCCCCCCCCCCCCCCGGGCTGCCCTGCTTTTTTTTCTTTCCAGCGCTTGACCACTCTCTGAAATTTTTATTTAGCTGCTTATTGCCTATGCCTCACTAACTGGAACATAAGGTCCACGAGAGACAGGAATTTTGCTTGTCTTGTTCTCCACTAGATCCTAAAAGCTATCCTAGAATAAAAGCTCCTGGCACACCGTGGGTGATCAGTAACTATTCATCGATGAATAAAGTACCGCCAGTATCTCTATGCCGGGCACTGTGTGAGGCTGAAAGGTAAGGAAAATGACAATTTACTGTGCTGCCAGACATAGTGGGTTTCATTTAATCTTCACAAGTGCCTTATTAAAAGGGAACTGATATCATTTCCACATTGCAAGCTAGAGAACAAAATCTGTAAATGTAGATAACCTGCCATAGTAGATTGTATGATTGTTGCCAATTATTTGCTGCCTTAACCTGAAAGAGTTCCTACTTCCCTGCCCCAGCCTCAGCAAGCTTGGCCAGGCGGCTTACAAGGGAAGTAACCCTTCCAGAAGTTTCAAAAATCATCGTGTTTCCACCATTGTCCTCTCCCTGTGCCACAAGAGCATGTCCTGCTCCTTCAGCCTGGATCTCAGGAAGAGGATGGCTTGCATCAGCCTCGGCAGACAGGCAGCTGATGTCTAACCCGAGTGAGAAATAACCAGTGGTGGCTGTAAGCTGCTGGGAACCGGGCTTGCTTGTTACCATGGCATAACTTAGTGAGCGCTGATTGATACACTGGCTGTAAAAGTTTTGAGAAGGGAGAGCTTTCTGGGGTGGGGTGCATCTCTGGTTAGCTAGAGGAGGCCTGAAGAGGAGATGGGAGTTACTGGGCTACTGAGGGGTACTCATGCAGGCACTCTGGCCGCACACGATTTCCCCTTTCTGGGTTTATAACCACCAGGACATTAGTGTCTTATTTTCCTGTGCCCACCACGTAAGCAGGCATCTGGGAAAGTCACTTCATTTCCCCAAACCTCAATTTCTCTGTCTGTAAGAGGGAGGATGAGGAGACCGTTGGGATTATTTTAAGGCTCAAACGAGCTAACGTGGGAGAGTGCCCAGCCCTCCGTGGATGTTTGTTGGCTGAGTGAGCGAATGTACAAATGAATAAACACTTGCAGTCTGGTGCCGAAGATCTGGCTTATAAAACAGTCTCTTTTGATTTGGGTTATTACAAAGCAGCCTCCTCAGGGTTGAGCATCTCTGCAAAACCCGATAAAAGTGAGCATTTCTGAACCTGTACGATCGTGGCGGTGGTGACCCTGGCGAGCGGCGGCCCTCCCAAGAGTGTCATTCTGCAGCAGGCTACGGTCTCTCCCACCTGAGGCAGGGATGGAGGAGCAGATGGCAGCCGGAGGCCCTGAAAGGCGAGAGGCATGCTCCAGTGCCCCTGTTCTCTTCTGAATGCTGCTCCTCGGGATGTGGGCTCCTAGGAACAGGGCAATTGATTTCTGTATGGCAGACACAAAGGCCCACACGACATGGGAGCCGGAGAGGTGCTGTGACAGTCCGTCAATGCCAGGCGTGGTGTTCCACCTGCATCCTTTTCAAAGAAGACAGCCCACCGTCGGCCTGGTGCCCCTTGGTGAATTCTGAAAAGCCAGGCACTGAAAAATACTTCTTTTTGTCAATTAACTGAACCACAGATTCAGTTCAAGGAGCACATATGTGCTGCAGAATTGCCTCTTTAACAATGTCAGGTCAATTGAAACCCCTATGGGAAATGTGGAGATGGGCTAATATTTACTGAGCATCTACTATGTGCAAGGAGCTTGTAGACATATCTCCATTTATAGTAACTGAGTGAGGTGAGAGCTATCATGATACAGACAAAGGAACAGAGGCTCGGGAGGCTGAGCAGCAGGCCTAGGGCTAGAGCCCAGAAGGAGCAGAGCCTGGACTCAGATCAGCATTGTCTGATCCCCGGAGCTGCGTTTCCCAAGCTGCGTAGCCGCCGAATGGTTACACGGATATACGAGGGGGCTGGCTTCAGGGTCCGTTGCAACATTCTCTTGGGATGGGACTGGATTGAGCCAGGTGGGTGCCTGGGGAAGGGGCTGCTTTTATCATGTTTGTTCACATGTGGGTAGATGAGCAGTTGTTATGGGCTGAATTATATCCCCTAAACATATATGTTGGAGTCTTCACCCCCTAGGACCTCAGAATGTGACCTTATTTGGAATTAGGGTCTTTGCAGTGAAGAGTGTGTGAAAATGAGGTCAGTATGGTGGGTGTCCTCGTATAAAGGGGAAATTGGGCCACTAACAAACATGCCAGAGGGAAGACATGAGAAGAGACACAGGGAGGTGGAGGCGGAGGACTGGATGGAGGCGTCTATAAAGCTAAGGAATGCCAAGGACTGCCTGCGACCCCTCGAAGCTGGGAGAGAGGCCTGGGTGGAACAGCCTCAGAAGGAACCAGCCCTGCTGACACCCTGAGCTCAGACTTCTGGCTTCTGGAAAACCGAGAGGATACATTTCTGTTATTTTAAGCCACCAAGTTCATGGAACTTCGTTCTGGCTGCCCTGGGACGTGGTAGTGGCTTCGGCTTCCCCTTCTTGGTGGGTGATTCCACTTAGACGGGCCACCTCCTCAGCAAAACCAAAGCCCTGCTGCTGAACAGCTTGACCTTCATCACAGGGCTTTGATGACAGCCGGTGACACTGAAATTCCCCCTGGATTTCGCCCCCACCCTGAGGGAGCAGAACTGCCGGGTGGGGTGGGGGGAGGACCAACGCTCAGTCCTGAGCAGAGTGGGTGCTGGGCCCGCCAGGTCTACACAGGCTAGCCATAGGGACAGAAGAGCGAGCGCACAGAAAGGCACACGGTCACTCCCATCCCTGTCCCCCAGATTATTTTTAAAATCTTCAACATTAGGAATTTTAATTAATGAATCAATTGCTCACTAATATTCAAGCATCTCCATTTACTTAAGATTTCTACGTGGTGAAGGCGATGGGCTGAGGGCTGGTGGGTTGGGCTCATGTTCTAGTGTCAGACAGCAGAAGGGGACCGCTGTGGATCTCAGCAGATTAGTCATTGAAATTCACCCTCTTAACGACTGTCATTTAGGCGTCTAGACAAAATCAGAGTGATAGCCACCCTCTCCCCCTTCAGCTCGTCTCAGAAATGTGAGGTGTTCTGGTCATTGTGTAATATTGTTTCCAATAAACTTGGCTTTTTATTTTTATTTTTTTTAAGATTTTATTTATTTATTCATGAGAGACACACACACACACAGAGGCAGAGACACAGGCAGAGGGAGAAGCAGGCTCCATGCAGGGAGCTGGATGTGGGACTCGATCCCGGGACTCCAGGATCAAGCCCTGGGCTGAAGGCGGCACTAAACCGCTGTGCCACCTGGGCTGCCCTAAATTTGTCTTTTTAGGGGAAGAAGTGGAGATGAATGAGTCACATGAAAACACTGATTTCCATATATTAGAGCCAGTGAAATACCTTAAATACACTTAAATGACTTAAGTGAAGCCAACCTACAATATTAAGAATATAGTCTCTGCCTCTCTCTGTGTGTGACTATCATAAATAAATAAAAATTTAAAAAAAATTTAAAAAAAGGGATCCCTGGGTGGTGCAGCGGTTTGGCGCCTGCCTTTGGCCCAGGGCACGATCCTGGAGACCCGGGATCGAATCCCACATCGGGCTCCCGGTACATGGAGCCTGCTTCTCCCTCTGCCTGTGTCTCTGCCTCTGTGTGTGTGTGTGTGTGTGTGTGACTATCATAAATAAATAAAAATTTAAAAAAAATTTAAGAATATAGAAGATGGTTTTAGGAGCAGAGACTCCACACTGGGTTTTGGGCAGCCGGTTAGAATCCCGAAGCTTCCCTGTGTTTTAGGAAAGAGGTCGAAGGCTGGTAGCTAGCAGGAGAGGATGCATCTGGCATCAGAAACCTGGGGGAGGGGTGCCGGGGGCTCAGTCGTTTGAGCATCTGCCTTTGGCTCAGGTCATGATCCCAAAGTCTGGGGATCAAGTCTCAAATTGGGTGCCCTGCTCAGCAGGGGGGCTGCTTCTCCCTCTGCCCCTCCCCATGCTGGTGCGCACCCTCTCTCTCTTTTTCTCTCTCTCTTACAAATAAAATCTTTGGAAAAAAAAAAGAAAGAAAGAAAGAAAGAAAGAAAGAAAGAAAGAAAGAAAGAAAGAAAGAAAGAAAGAAAGAAAGAAAGAAAGAAAGAAAGAAAGAAAGAAGAAGAAAGAAAGAAAGAAAGAAAGAAAGAAAGAAAGAAAGAAAGAAAGAAAGAAAGAAAGAAAGAAGCAAGCCTGGGGGAGGGGTCCCAGCCCTGCTGCCCTGAGCGTGTGGCCCTGCGCGCTGACTGGCCTCCCCGAGCCCCCTCCCCCCTCCTCGCTCCCCGCGGCACACACGTGTCCCAGTGCTGGCCAACTGCAAAGCGCTCCACAAATGACAGGAAACGCGAGGCCAAGGGGACTTGAACAGACGAGCAGCGGAGACGTCAGAGGGACGAGGAAGCCCAGCGAACCTGGGTGTGGAGCGTCCCAGGCCCTTTCCAAGGGGAGACCCACGGGCCCCCGCGGCAGGAGCGAGAGCCTCCGAAGCCGCCCGCCCTTAGCGTCCCGGTTAGGGACGTTCATAGCGCCCCCCCCCCCCCCCTTCGGAAGGACAGTGACCACCGAGAAGCCAGGCTGGACCTGGGGCGGCCGAGCTCAGGAAAGCCCGTCCTCCCCGCAGGCTCCCCTGGCCTCCGCAGGCTCCTGTTTCTTGGGGGGTGCCCACGGGGATTTGATGGGCGCAAGTGAGCTCGAGCATCTTCTGTAAGGGGCCCCTGCCTCATGATGGAGGAGGTTTGGGCTTCAGGTTTCCTGACCGCCCCTCTTTCGGGACCCTGCCCTGTGTCGCGGCTCCCAGGGCGGGACAGTGTGGCGGCTGGTGGCCGCCTGCAGCCCGGCGGGGCGCCCCCCCACCCAGCGGGCAGCTAGGCCCCCCTTCCTGCAGCCCTCCCCACCCTACTCCTGCGGCCTCACTCTCATCGGCGCCTCAGTTCTGTGCCATTCACCTGACTCCAGAAGCTCTCAGCCGGCCTGCCGCTGTCTACGCGGGGCCTGGGGCGCCCTGCTCTTGCTCCCGCAGCCCCCAGCTGGCTGCGCCCCGGGGCTATGTGCACCGACAAGGTTTTCCTCCGCAGAGTTTGTGCTTTTCAAGCTGTGTATTTATTCTCACATTTGGCTTCATCTAGTGTGTTACTGTTTCTGGTTCAGTCCTTTCTCTGGTTTCTCTGGTTTTTGTTGTTGTTGTTGTCGATTTTTGGAGAAATGGGCATGGGGGACACAAGTGGAACAGGACCTGTTTAGGATTAACCAAAGCCAGCTCCTCTGGGGGTGGTGGGACCCTTGCACCACGATGTGGAAGAAAAGCAAATACCCCGTCATTAGTGCCAGGGGTGATGAAACTAATCACTAAGATACGCGCCCTGCCCCCACATTAAAAAAAAAGAAGTATGAACATATTACTGTTATATGTAGCAAATTCAAAACAGGTTCTTTTGTTTAGTTCTTGTTGGCTGTTTTCTGGGTTGTTCTGCGTGGTTTCCAGGCACATATTATACACTCCAGAAGCAGAGACCCATGGTAGTGAGTGGAAGTTCTCTGCTGCTGGGGTGAACCAGGGAACAGTCCCCACTTAAAACAGTGGTGTGGCTACATGACAATTCCCAGGTTTAATCAGGTAAGGAAAAGAGAAATTGGGACAGTCTCTTCATCTCCAAACTGGCTCTTAACATGTTCTAGCACCACCCCAGCCTCCAGACGTGAAAAGAAGGCAATGACCAGCTGGGGGGTGTGGGTGGAGGCAGATAGCTCTTCAGAAACAGGCAAGTCAACCAAAGGGGCTCCAGAGGGTCTGGGGTGGCAGCTTCGGCCAAGCAGTCTTGCAGGAGTGGGGTGACCAGCTGGAAAGCAGGATGTGAATGCAGAGGGCAAGTATGCCAGGCAGGGGCTCCAGCTGCCCTCGAAACTGAGCAGCTGGACCTGCCATCTTCCCACTTTCTTGTCCCAACCAGCGGTGATACCGCCCACCTGGCTACCCTCGCTTTGGATGGAGAGGCAGTGTGGCCATGTGGTGACAAACACAAATTTGACACCAAGACACACCAGGGCCTATGGTGTGGCTTGGATGCTTACTGCTACCTGTGTGACCCTGGGCAAGTTCCTTAGCTTTTGTTAGCCTCTGTTTTCTCTTATGCAACATGACAATACTAGAATCTTCCTGGTAGGGCTGTTGAGAGAACTAAAAAGTGCTTAGAACATTGTAAGCATTCAATGAATGTCAACCACTGTTAGTGTGGTGATTACATTACTATTAATAATAATAACAGATTAGAATTCTGGAGCTCATCCTTGATGTGTTGCCAACTCTAATGCCCTATTTTTAATCAATCAGCAAGTCCTAGAATGTCTACTTTCTGCATTTTGCTCCTGGTGTTCTGTGTCATAAGAATGGTGCAGTACAGCGTATAGGGGACAAGTTTTCAACTGCGGCGTAACTGAACACACAGATCATGATATTTTATAATGGAATTTTACTGTTTGAATGGCTGCGGATGCCTGAAGCCATAATTCTGCAATAATTACCATATCTTTGAGAACTTTCTGCACCATCAGTGAGAAAACAGGATTTGAAATTACCAAACAAAATCATCTTGAAAACCTAGTTTCTTCTGAGCCAATTTACTCTGTTCTAAGCCCGCCTGCTGATAAAAGGTGGCACATATATTCTGGCATAACAATAATATGCTTGGCCTCCTCAAATTACTTGTGCTGCAAGAAATAAAAATCTCTCAATTCCACATATCTAAATCTTTTTATCACATCTCAGAATCCACTCTATTAAAAATACAGTGAGACTTAGAGAAACAGTCCCCAGTATACGAGCACGTAACTGACTCACCAGGCTGCTCTCAGGGTTCACCTTTTCTTCAGAAGGAAGGTGCACAAAGAAGCCACTCCTTGCACATCCAGAGCAAACCACTGTCATGACCATCCCATTTGTGGAGAAGATGAGTCACCAAGGTCTCCAAAAAAACCCCCTATAAAGTCTATTTTTTATTAGTTTGTGAATGGATTTTGGAAACCCCCAAGTTTCTAGGACATTTTGTGTCCAGTATGGTCCATTTATTTGTCATTCAGTCCTTTTCTGCTACTCAGTCGGGTAATACTACTGAACCATCACCTGCAGTGTCTCCACATGAAGGGAAACCAAGGCACTCAAATCTCTGACCCACCAGCTTTATCTGATCCTGTCTCACCTAGATCCTGCCTGCTTCCAGCTTTTGTACTTGCTCTTCCCTCAGCCTCGAAATTTCTCTACCTCAACTCCCTTTGCTTGACAAACTCCTGCTTATCCTTTAGGATTCACGTTGGGCTTCATTCTCTCCAAGAAGCATTCCCTGATTCCCCCCGCAAATCAGACCTGGTTGTCCCCTTTACCAGGCCCTCCCATACCATCCCCTGCTTCCTAAACTCCTAGGACTTACACATCACACTCTTCCCATGTCTCTACCTGTACCTCCATGAAACTGCGGCTCTGAAGACAGGACTGCCCTCATCTTGTTCACCACTGTGTCCCTAATGTCTAGCAAATTGCCCACTCATAATGAGTGCTTAATAAATATCTAAAGGATGAACACATAAGTAATTTGACAAGAGGTAAACTGTAAAATATTTTCATAACTGCCTTATAACAAGATCCTCAAGTTTCAAATAAAATACTTAATAGCATTTAATGAAGTATTTTTAATCTGAGATAATTACGAAGTCAATCAGAATATACCCGCTCTTAATTTAAGCCAAGTTTGTTCTATTCACTTAATGGAGTTGGCTAAATAGAAACTCAAATAAGTGCTTGTTAATTATACTAATTAAAAAATGGTTGAATTAAAATATATGAGCTATGTAAAACCTAGTTAAAATCTGAAGTTACTATGTGCATGTAAGGTAGTTTCTCAAAGGGATAGCTTTTGCTGCCTTAGTTATTTGTGGGATTTCTCTGAGTGAATTTCAAGATATCTGATGTGGCACCTTTTGGCAACGGGGGGGAGGAGAGGAAGGTGCTATAGCTCTGGAGTTTTGTTTCTTCTCAACTCTTAGCAATGTACAACTAAAAAAAGGAGATACTGTATCTGACTGAATCCATTTGTGGGTCTCCCAGATGTATGAAGAAAGCCAACAGAAAATGTCTTGAGATTTTATCCTTGTTTCATGCTCTATGTTATTTCATAAAGAAGTTGTCTTGCCCCCGAAGTCATTAGTGGCATTTACTTCAGTAATCCTAGAATTCGTATTTCAACTCAAGTGACTTCCTTATGTAAGATTTTCCTGAACCCCTCATCAGGTCAAATCCTACATTTCCTTTCCCAGAACCATTAGACTTTTACATTTTTTAAAAAAACAGTTTGATTAATCTATCAAATCTCTCCAGAACTCTAGAACGCAGTTCTCTGTGAGCACAGGAATACCTGGTTTTGCTCACCACAAATCCCCACGGCCCAGAACGGAGTCTTGTGTAAAACAGGTACTCAAAAAGACAAAGACCTGATAAGTAAATGGTTACAGATGCCACTTTTCTCTAAGGGCATTCATTGGGTTTAACAAATTCCAATTTTAATTTTGGTGATTTAGGAAGAGAAATCACCTCACAAAGTGGAAAGTCTAAGGAGACAGGCTCCTTTCAACAAAGTGGAACCCAATGGCTACACAAGGAGGGTGAATTAGAAATGAACCAGCCTTTATAAGGAATTTAAGTTTGAGATTAACCTGGGTATTCTAGAAA
Source organism: Canis lupus dingo (assembly GCF_003254725.2). NCBI lineage: Eukaryota > Metazoa > Chordata > Mammalia > Carnivora > Canidae > Canis > Canis lupus. Next base: position 26,060,784 of record NC_064252.1, on the reverse strand, counting down.
ACTTCAAGCCATGATCTTCATTTACCTAACCAGTATGGTGGTGAAATAGCACCAGGCACTTGGCAGAAGCAAAAACAAATTCTTGTATTAATCATACAAATAAATTTTCAAGGGTCATGACCAGCACATAGTCAAATATAATCAGGTACACAAGGAAACATAACATCATGAGTACAAGTCAGCAGGGCCATAGATAACAAAAACAGACACACAAAAACTTTAGATGTTAGGGGGATCCCTGGGTGGCTCAGTGGTTTAGTTTAGTTTAGTTTAGCCTTTGGCCCAGAGCATGATCCTGGAGTCCGGGGATCAAGTCCTACATCGGGCTCCCTGCACGGAGCCTGCTTCTCTCTCTGCCTGTGTCTCTGCCTCTCTCTCTCTCTCTTTCTCTCTCATGAAAAAATAAATAAAATCTTAAAAAAAAACTTTAGATGTTAGAATTATTATAGTGCAAATACTTGGAAGTTAAGAAATATACTTCTACTCTTCTTCATGATAGGAATTAGAATATTTTTTTGAGCCAAAGGATGATGAAAATACCACATACCAATACTTGTGGTAAAATGGTCAAGCTACTTCAAAAAATAGCTTGGCAACTCCTCAAAAAGTTAAACATAAGAGTTACCATATGACCCAGAAATTCTACTCCTAGATATATATCCAAGAGAATGGAAAACATATGTTCACACAAATATTCATAGCAGCATTATTCATAGTAGCCAAAAAGTGCAAACAACCCAAATGTCCCTCAACTGAACAGATAAACAAAATGTGGTATATCCATACAATGCAGTATTATTCAGACATAAAAAGGAATAAGAAATCATAGGTGTTAAAACATGGTTGAACTCCCAAAGCGTTATGCTAAGTGAAAGAAATTAGACACAAAATCACATATGATTCCGTTTATATGAAATATCCAGAATAGGCAAATTCATGGAAACAGTCAATTAGGGGTTGGCAGGAGCTTGAAGGACGGGAAAACGGGGAGAGGATGCTAAGGAGTAGGGGATGTCTTTTTGTGGTGATGAAACTGTTCTAGAGTGAGATAGTAGTGATGGTTGTGTAACTCTGTGAATATACTAAAACCACTGAACTTTATACCTTAAAAAGGTAAATTTTGTAGTATGTGAATTATATCTCAATTTTATTTTTTTCAATTTTATAATTTTGTGGATTTCAATAAAGGGAAATTCATAGTCTTAAGTGCATATATTCTTGATAGCTTGCTGGTAAGAGTACTCTCTAGTTTCCTTATTATTCTTACTGGTAAGAATTCTATACTAGTTTGCTTAATGTTCTTACTAGTAAAGTTATGCTTGAAAATATCTGCAAGAAACATGGACCTATGAAGAGGTTTTTATTTTTATTTTTTAAAAGATTTTATTTATTTATTCATGAGAGAGAGAGAGAGAGAGAGAGAGAGAGAGAGAGAGAGAGAGAGAAAGGGCACAGAGACAGAGGCAGAGGGAGAAGCAGGCTCCATGCAGGGAGCCTGATGTGGGACTCAATCCCGGCACTCCGGGATCACACCCTGGGCTGAAGGCAGGTGCTAAACCGCTGAGCCACCCAGGCATTCCTGAAAAGTTTTTTAAAAGAATATTTTAAAAGATTTTTAAAAGGACCAAGCAGAATTCTAGAAATGAAAAGAGTAAGAACTGAACTAAAAATCTAATGGGAGGATTTAACCACAGATTAGACACAGCTGAAGAGAGAACTGGCTAATTGGAAGGTAGGCAGGCAAATTACCCTGATTCACATAGTAAGTATGTTGCAGTATTTAAAAACTGGCAAAAAGGTCCCATTTCCAATAGCAGAAAAATATAAAGCATGAAAGGATTAAGTCTTTGAAAAAGAAATAGAAGCCCTCTGTGGGGGTGATTATGAGTTTACTGAAGAACATTAAGAGAACATATAAATGAACATAGAGATATACCACACCCATGGATTGGAAGACTAAACATAAAATTTATAAGAGAAGACTCATATACCATGCTCCTAGATTAGATTAAATTTGTAAAAAATTTCTTTAAATTGAAGAATAAATTTAATGCACATTGGTCAAAATCTAATAGGGCTTTGAATCACTATCTTGTACACCTGAAACTAATATTACACTGCATTTTAACTAATTTAAATAAAAACTTTAAAAAAATCTAATAGGATTTGGAAAGACTTGAAAATGTGCTTTCAAATGCATATGGAAAAGGAAAGGGCCAAGAAGAGAAAAACACTCTGGGCTTCCAAACACTACACCCTATATTTATTGTTTTGTTCCTAACCTTAGTGGTAGCTCCTTCTCACCTCATTCATTGATTCCTCAAGTTCTTGATCTTCTTCTGTTAAGAATCCCCTGGGGTTCAGGCCTTCAACTTCTCTCCACTATCATACTCACTTCTTTGGCAATTTCATCCAGTCTCATAGCTTTAAATAACCACCAATTACTAACCCCCAGCCTCCATTCCAATCTCTCTCTCTCTCAGACTCAACTCTCAGATCCAATTGTTTACTTGATATCTCCTCTTCAGTTATCTAACAGATATCTGAGATTTAACCTATTTAAAACTGAATGCCTCAAAATTTTCCCTATCTGCAATCTTCCTTATTTCAGTTGACAGCAAGTTCATCTTGAATTTCAATTGCTCAATCCAAAACCTTGGGTTCAGCTGTGACTCTTCACTCTAATATATTTTATTCAGCCCATCATTTAGCAATTCTCTAAATGAATCATTTCTCATGTACCTTCACTATGTTTACCCTGGTTTGATCCACTATCAACTCTTATCTGGATGACTGCAATAGCCTTCTGATTGGCTTACCTGCCTCACCCCATGTCCCTGCATCCCTCTCTCCCCCAAAGCCAACATGATCATTTGGAACCCTAAGATCATTTTCCACCCTAAAACCTTGTCAGTTTTTATTTCATTGGGTAAAGGCCAAAATCTCTAACAATGTTCTTTTTTAGAACCTATGTCATCTGGCACTACTCCTTGCTCTTTCCTCCATGACCTTATATCTCCTACTATTTTCCCCTTTCCTAACTTCACAGCAGCCCCAGTGGCTTCCTTGCCATTCCTCAAATGTGCCAAACCTTCTCCCATGTCACAGTCTTCACATGAACATTTCCACTAGCAGTCCTCTTTAGTTCTTAACCCAGTTCACACAGTGAAAATCAGTTTGGGTTTGGGAGTGCACCCAGTATTAGAATATTTTTGAAATGTCCCATATTTCTTCAAAATAATCAGGAATTATTTTAGCTTTTAGTTGGTAATTGTCAAAACTGAGTGATGGGTCATGGAGTCTTTTGAATTGTCCTTTAAAATTAATATAAAACAAAATAAAAGCATCTCTGGTGATTTTAATGTGTAGTAGGATTGAGAAGTACTGGTCTGTGACCCCCAAACTAGATCATTTTCCCAGAGATATAATAAAATCGAGACATTTCTACTTGAATTTCTGTCTTAATGAATTAAAAAGATACATATAAGATGAAAAATACCAAATTTATTTCCCAAATACAAGAAAAAAGTATCCATTTGAATTCACTTTGCAATATACATTAACAATAAAAACTCCTGTTCCATGTCCCACTTGTCTCAACCCCCAACCAATGGCGGCAGCCACAAGAAGGGAAAGATTGCTGGCTGGCTCTTGGTTTTCAGAATCTGAAACTTGGCACAAGAGCAGTGGAAACATCTACCCCAGGCTATGAAGGGCTTCTTATTGCCCTGCTTGTCCAAACGCTCTAGAATAGCCATTTGCAATTGAAGGTCTTACCACAACTTCCACTAATGTTTAATATATTTTAAGGTAAAGTCCAGAGCATAGAAGAATGAAATTCTCTTCAGTTGCAAAGGAACATTAGTTCATATCTAAATGTGATAAGATTATCAAAGGTCGTTAAAAAATAAACCACCCAAATGAGTTTATTGGTTTGAAAGATATTTGTTAATAAGCCTGACAGGAAAAAATCAAACCACCACCCTGTTTTTGCCATCATAATGAGAATCTACAGAAGGTTAATTTAGTCTTTGGGAAGTGGAACCACATTGAGTTCTACCAAAAATGGCTACTGGGCTTCTTAGATGTGATCTAAGCTCCCCGCAGAAGACTGAGGAAGCTATGATTTGCTTAGTGACTGACTATTCCCACTCATGCTCATCAGATGGCTATTGATGACATGAAGTTCTCGTATCACCATGCTCAGATCTTCGTGTAGTTTGACTATGGCATTTTTCATCTCCCCCAGGATAACTTTAATGGAACTGTTGGCTTCAGGTTCCTTCAGCAGGCCTTCGGTTGTCTGAAAACTTGGACAGGACATAGAGGTGAAGTGGTCTACATTTAGGGTGGAAAACTCTTCCCAATTACTGCCCGAAGCAGGACTTGTCTGCTTCTTGGCAGACTCAGAGTTATTTGGAAGACATTCCAGTAAATTGAGATTGTCAACTTCCTCTTCATCAGAAGACACTAGTCCCCTAGGAGCTAAGGGGTAATGAGCCCTGGCTATCTTATCTTCATCTTTAAATAAAGCAGAAGAAGACTGTGGATGGGACAGAGTCCAGAAGGAAGGTCCAGCCAAAATCGGGGGTAAGAGATGAATAGACTTCTCTGGAGAGGCTGAATTAGGAGGGGACACAGATAACATAGAAAAGGAGGATGTTCCTTCAGAGATGGTTGAAACTAAAAGGTATAAAGGGGGAGAGAAAGATTATGTAACATACAAGAGAGAGCCATAGCTAAAATATTTTTACAATGTAAAATCCCACTAGCAAAACCTCAATGTTAACATACTATTTGTAATTTTATAGGTTAAATATTCATAATAAGCCTAAAGACACCTGAAAGCAGGAAGTGGAGAAAAATCTAAAGATGTATTATATACCGATACTGCCATGGAAATGAAACTAACATAGAAGTATCAATATTCACCTTGACTCTGAACCGTGCCCAACATATTTTTACACTGCACTTACCAGAGAGAGCAGAAAAGTAAAGTATTACACCCTATTCTACTGGCTGGTGGCATTTTAAGTTGGCATTTAAAGTAGAAAGTGTGAGAAAGCTGTAACTTAGATTTCTTCATCTTTTTTTTCTTCTACAGAGAATATTATGGCAAAATGAACAACCAACTATACGTACCCAAAAGCTGTGAAACAAACTTTTTTCTTTAACTGCTCAAATACAGTTGAGACTGAACTCCAACCTTCCAGAGATCTGGAACATTTGGGTATACATATAGAATTTTTTTTTCACCAAGAAACAATAAGTAAAATAAAAAGCCTTCAAACCTGTTCTCCGTAAAATTAAAAATTTGATAACATTTTAACTCCATTTCAGGCAAAATCATACTAAATCTCTTCTTTTGTACTTCATTCTAAATCATTATTTCCCAGCTCATGTTCTGAGGAATACTGTGTTCCTTAAGATGTAAAAAGATGTCTTGTGACAGGATATTAAAGTCAGATAAGACTGGGCAATTGCATATCGTGCCTCTCTTTAGGAGATTAACAATGAACATTAGCACACTGAAAGTTCTGAGAAATCTATAGTAATTTATTCAAGTGGTTTCCAAACTTTCTTTGACACAGAACTGTTTCTTGTCTCAGAATATCTATTTACACTCGTGTGTGTCTTGGGTGGTATGAATTGGCAAAATCTGGTTCTAACATCTTTGCAGCTAACTCTAGACTTGTTACTTTAAAATAAAAAAAGAAAGCTTCAGGCATCAAACAGGGAAATTAATGCTGACCTGTCAACACACATGACTTATATATATTATTTGCTTTACATCTGCATGTCCCTTTAAACCAAATTGAACCTCCTATAAAAAACATGGCTGGGGCAGGCGGCTTCTATTTTCTGCTTCAAAGCTCTCTGAGGCCCATCTCCAGCTTTTAGGAAAAATTCCAATCACAAGACATTTTGGGGGTGAAATGAGTATTCTCAGCCGATGCAGCAGCAGGACACGAGGAGGAAAACAGGAATTTCATCAGCACATGGTCAAGACAAGAACGCACAGCAGAATCTAGGTCAGCCTTATCCTGATGTCTGTCCAGGGCCTGCTGGTGATGGGTATGCTAATGATGAGAGCCTCAACACATGTGTGTCCTGGGTCACACACCCACTGTGCTCTGGGTCACAGCTGTCACCTGACATGGCCCTGCACCATCCTCCTGTCGGATCTCCTGTTGTCTATATCTTTGGTCTTTATCTTTCTTGGTGTACCCCCTTTTGGGGTAGCACATCTCTGGAAGTTCACTGAAAAAGGATAACATGGTTATGTTAGTCATGTGTATGTGATGTGATTAAGATAACCTGGTTAACTTTAACCTGGTTTAACTTCATACTAGGGGTTCTCAAAATGTGGTCCCCGAACATGCAGCAGCAGCAGCAGCAGCACTTGGGAATTTGTCACAAATGAAGTTCTTGGGCCCCATCCCTCAAAACTACGTCAGAGACTGGGGTTGTGCCCTAGAGGGAAAATAAGTTTTAGCAAGGCTCCTGGTGTTTCTGAGGCATGCCAAAGTCTGAGAATCACTGTTTTCTCCTCGAGGTCCACCTTTCTTTCGCTTTGTAGCTACAACTGCTGACTAACTGGCTTATCATTGTTTACAGTTTTGGAGCTTCGATTCACAGACTTTTGCTCATAAAAAGCCACTTCATCTCTAATTGCTGCACACCAATTTACTTTTGTTTCCAAACACACCACAGCTGTACCAGACACTTCAAGCTGCACTCCAGGGTGCCTCTCCTGCCCGTTAGTTAGCCTGCTCCGGCTCCACTCACCACCGGAAGGTATTGGACTACCTTGTTAACATTCATCCTCTTCATACAGTGTAGCCATCAGAGCTGAAATGCAGCAAATACGCAGCAAGAAACGGAGGCATTGAAAAATCTCCCCATGTGATAGATGCCTGCCAATTAGTGCACTTGCTTAAAGACAAAATGATCCCAAATGCTGACGGTCGTCTCTAACTTTTTAAATTCAGGAAAAACATCAGACCAGTTAATTATTATATTGTAACTTTAAAATCAAAAAGCGTTTAGAAGAACTGCATTGCAAAAATATAACGACAAATACATTTCTAGGAATATTTTTAGACTCTCTTCAGCTATAGCTGTCAGTGTAAATTTTTCTGTTAGCAGCGGGTCCTTGGTCAACTTAACACTTCAAACTGTTCCCTGTAACACAGAGAAACTTCGTGTTCTTTGTCCAATTCTTCCCTCTCGTTGTCCCTGATGTATAATGACTGTCAAGGTCACTGTGCACATGAACTAAAATATTTTGATTTTGTTCTGTGATGTAAGAAGTAACATTTTACATAAATATCCACAGTAAAATTTTTCATAATACCTAAAAAGTGGAAACAACTCAAATATCCATCAACTGATGAATGGATACATAAAATGAGTTCATCTATACAGTGGAATATTACTCAGCCATAAGAAAGAGTGAAGTACTGATTCATGCAACTTGGATGAACTTTAAAAACACTGTGCCAGACACAAATGGCATATATTGTATGATTCTGTAACATTAAATGTTTAGGGGAGGCAAATCCAAGAGAAAGCAGATTCCTGGTTAGAAGGAAGTGCTAGGGGGAGGGAGGAATGGGGAGTGACTGCTAATGGATGCAGGACTTTTTGGGATGATGAAAATGTTCTGGGATTAGTGCTGATGACTGCACATCTCTAAAAATATACTAAAACCCACTCAATTGTATGCGTTAATAGGGTACATTTTCTGGTACCATGAATCAGATCTCAATTTTTAAAAATGTAATATTTGGAAATTCATTTTAGTATCATTATTATAAATAAGCTACATGAAAGAAACAGATTTAGGAATAACATAGGATTAGAGAGAAATGCTAATGAGTTTGCCCCTCATCGGAATACTAAACTGTTATTGGGACAGCTGGATTACTGGATTAATGATGACTTTTCTCACTTACCTATGAACTATAAATTTGGTTCACTGAATTTAAAAAATCAAATCAGTGTGTCTTTTTGTCTGCAAGAAGGGAGGCAGGAGCTGTACAGCTGCAGCCGTGTCTGGGGGCAGAACAACTGAGTGCTGCCCTGACTTCCCTGACTGGTATGGTTAGATTCCCTTCCACCCTCCACTCTGCATGCTGCTTCTGAACCGACCTGACCAGGAGCTCAGGGCTGGCTAAGACTGTGCAGAGCTGTTTATTACCATTTTCCCCATTTCTTTTTGGGGAAATGTTCATTATCCTGGCTCTGAAAATTTTACAGACAAAAAGTTAAAGGGTTTGTGTGTGTGTGTGTGTGTGTGTGTGTGTGTGTGTGTGATGTTTGGTTTCTTTCCTTAGCAAAGATGAGCTGAAAAACAGCTCTACAGAACAACCACTACTGAAATCCAGAATACAAAAATGGAATCAATGAGCTATAAACAAAGGATGGAGCCAGTGAGAATGCTCACCACTATCCCAGCATGAGAATGTATAGGTTTTTTTCCTCCCCCCAAAATTAGAAAGTAAGTCCAGAGTCGTCTAACACGCTTACTCAAACTGTGGATCATGAATATAATGTTATATCTGGCTTCTGCGCACCTACTCTTTTTTTTCTTTTCAGTGTGCGTGACAAACGATCTAATGACTTAAAGGAATAGTTTGATCTACAGATAAATAACTTAAAATTTAAATGGAAGAGGAGTGAGAATGGGCTGGTCTAGGAACAGGGTTATTTAGTATCAAAAGGTCAAAGGAGGTCGCTGCAGCAAATCTGTCATTTGATGAAAATATTAGAATGAAAATACTAACGTGCCACCTTGGCCAGACCCCTGGTGGCTGAGATCTGCTACAATGTGAGTGCACAAGTTTTTTTTTTTTTTTAAAGGTTTTACTTATTTATTCATGAGAGACACAGAAAGAGAGGCAGAGACATAGGCAGAGGGAGAAGCAGGCTCCCTGCAGGGAGCCCGATTCAGGACTCTATCCCAGGACTCCTGGTTCACAACCTGAGCCAAAGGCAGATGCTCAACCACTGAGCCACCCAGGCATCCCAGAGTGCAAGTCTTTTTAAATTTACCCAGCTCATTATCTCCAAAGAGTTTATACCACCAACTGGCCCAGAGCCTTCATATACACAAATACTTCTTAAAACAATAAAAGATAAAAAACAGAAAATAGACACTGACTTTTCTAGCCTCCATCACGCAGCGCCCATGGAGACTAGCCTTAAATCCTACCTCATCATTTCCTGAATTTCTCAACCAGGAGTCACCTTCAGCTGTTCCTCTGAGCCCTCCCTAGGACATGTCATCACGCAGAACCGCCCTACTCTGAAGTCTTGCTTTCCAAGGTTACTTTCCCACTTGATTACTTCTAGACCTCTCACTCCTTTTAATCCATCTGCACTTTGGACTCATTGAGACAGTAGATCCAATGATCCTTTTATTTTTTCTCACCTCATCAATGCCCACCTGACTCTCCTTTCTTGTCTAGTCTAGGATCCCATTATCCCTCACTGCAACCACTTTCTTGCTCCATTCCCCCCGTCACGCCCCCCACCATGTTTTCTGCCCTGTTGTTAATTCCTTTATATATATATATATATATATATATATATATATATATATATATATAAAGATTTTACTTATTTATTTGATAGAGTGCACATGAGAGCGAGCAAGCACAAGCAGGGGGAGTGTCAGAGGCAGAGGGAGAGAAGCAGACTCCCCACTGAGCAGGGAGCCCATGTGGGCTGGATCCAGGACCTTGATATGATGACCTGAGCTGAAGTCAGCTGCTTAACCACCCAGGCACCCCTGTTATTCATTCCTAATCCAGGAATCAGCAAACATCTCCTGTAAGGGACCAGATTGTAAATAGTTTAGGCTTTCTGGGACATACAGTCTCTACTGCAACTACTCAGCTCTGCTGTTGTAGCACAAAACCAAACAAAGATTATGTGTACAACAATTACTCTGGTTGTGTTCCAATAAAACTTTATTTACAAAAACAGGGAGTGGCCTCCTTTGACCCCAAAGCTATGGTTTGCCAGTTCCTGTCCTAACCCTATTTAAGTTCAAATATCTGCCTTTTTCCTTCCTACCCCCAGGCTGCTCAGCACTATTGGAGAAAAGGATCCTGCAAATCAGAATCCCTACAAATTACGGCTCCTTCATCGAACCAGTGTCTTATCGGCTCTTTCTTCCATTTTCTGAAGTGGCTATTCTAAATCTTACCAGTCCTTTCACCACACTTACAGCACTCCAAACCCCTCAGTCTGGGTGGGTGACCTCGGACAATAAGATATAGAGGCCATGATATAATGAGTGGCACAGGAAAACTCAATACGTCTTAATTATTAAGAGCCACCAAACCCTTCCCTCACATCTGATACATCCTTTTCCCTCCTTCCCTGCAGGCCCTGAGGATGAGGTGAGTGTATTTCTGTTCTGGATTCTAGCCCATCTCAGGGTTACCCCCCACCTTGTCCCACCGGGTTTCTTTCCAGGCAACAGCCCCTGCCAGGCTCCCTGCCCCAGCCTCTGCATCAATCCTCCACATTCCCTGACCTCAGTGATTTTTCTAAACCACATTTAAAAAGCTGCTCACCTGGCCTAACACCCTTAGTGATTTGCATTCTTTTCAAAATAAAGTCTAACCTCTCACACACATCTCCTCCTCATCTGTCCTGGCATAATTTTCCAGTGCTTTCTTCTGTTATTTCCTCATATTTCATTCCTGCTTTACTAGGCTGCTTTTAATTCACTCATTATATATTGGGTACCTATTACGTACAAGACACTGTGATTGGTGCTGGGGATACAATAATAAACAGGCAGACACGGTTCCTTCCCTGAGGAAGGGGACATTCTACTTGGGGGGTGGAGGGGACATTAAATAATTCAACGCATGTGTAATTATACTGAATTAGGATGATAATACATGCTAGAAGGATAATTATATGTGCTTAGACAACATATAGTCGAAGGGGGATCTGAGATCATTGAGGGGGTCAGGAAATCTTACAGAAGTGATGTTTGAGCTGATGACCCCTGAAGGAGAAGTAGGAGAGAACTGGGGAAAGGGTGGATCAGAAGTGTTCTAGTCGAGGGAACAACAGTACAAAGGTGGTGAAAGCAATTTGCTTTACTTGACAAATGGAAAGAACACCAGGCTGCTGGGAGAGGCAGAAGCTAGCCATCGCAGGGCACGGAAGCCTATTTGATCTTTAGGAACACTCCAGAAGTCTGGGGCTTCCGTGGGGAAATATCAGGCTCACATCCTCTGGCTGCTGAACTGGAGCTCCCTAGAAACCCTTCGGTTAGTACAATCACAACTGCGCACTATTCCTCAGCCTGGAAGGCCCTTTCTGGAAGCACCGGAGTTTCCTCATTCCTGAGAATAATAAGCAAGGAACTCCTGGGTACTTTGGGGAAATAACCAGAGTGGGTCTGGAGGGTTAGCAGGGGGCTGCAGGCCTAGAACTGTAAAAGTGGAATCAAACATAGAGGCACTGGAGTAATAGCAAACTTTTCTGTGGTACTTGCTGGGTACCGGATTACTCAGATCTGCTTCATGTTTGTGAATTCATGGAGCCCCTCCATGTGTGTGGCAATGCCATCCCTGTGTCCACTCCACAGATGAAGATACTGATGCCTGGAGGCACGCCACCAGTGGCTAGGCTGCAATTATGAACCCAGGCAGTGTGACTCCAGAACCTGGGCTGCTAACAACTACACAATTCAGCCATTCTTTGTGCTCTGCTTCAATATATACTACATCTCCATGTCTTAAAACCCAAAATACAGTAGGAAAATTTTGCCATAAAACATCATATTGCATTTAAAAATCATAATAATAATAAAGTATACAGCATTTTATATTTACCTGCATATTTATTTATAATTTCCAGTGCTCATTTTTTCCCCCTACTGAATACACTGGGGTCTTCCCCTCCATGTATAGTTTAACAGTCAGTCAAGGATTCAGGTCGAGTTTATAAACAGAATGTGGGGTGGGGTTCACCCCTTCTGAGTTTCCCTCCCTGTTGATTTCTTGAATAACTGTCCAGCACCTCTGCCAGTGAGGCTCTCTTTGATACCTCAGGCCATGACTGAGTAGTACTCTCAGGGGCTTAATGTTGGCTACTGTATGTTTCAGCTCTGAAACTTTCATTTCATTCTTTCTTTATAGATGTTAGTATCTGATGAAATTCTCCATCTTTCCCTCTGTGCTCTTGATCATATTTATCACAGCTATTTTAAAGTATCTTGTAATGTCAGTTATCTAGCTTATTTGAGGGTCTGTTTCCATTATCTGTTTTTCTACTGTATTTTAAATGCCAAAAATTTTGCATGAAAAGTGATAGGAGCTCTTAAGAAAGGATTTTGTTGTCTTCTAGAAGACAGATGGGCTATAAAGCAATGACTTTGCTCTAGATGGAGCTGGATTTCAGCATCTATGAGGGCTGTTCTGGTTCTGCTCTGCCCTTAACCCAGGCTGTAGTTCTGATGCTTTGGGTGTGGCCTGTGGAGGAACCAGCTGAGAACATGGAGTACTGACCAGAGCCACACAACTTGGCAGATCCTGAACTCCTGTCTCCTAGCACCCTGAGATTATCAGAATCTCTGTGTAGCATGCTGGCCCCTTCGAAGCTGCTTCCCATTTAGTTTCTCGGCATCTTTAGCAGGAGGCAGATGTTTCAGTAAGAAATTACACAAAGAGGGATCCCTGGGTGGCGCAACGGTTTAGCGCCTGCCTTTGGCCCAGGGCGTGATCCTGGAGACCCGGGATCGAATCCCACGTCGGGCTCCCAGTGCATGAAGCCTGCTTCTCCCTCTGCCTGTGTCTCTGCCTCTCTCTCTCTGTGACTATCATAAATAAATAAAAAAATAAAATAAAATAAAAATAAAAAAAAAGAAATTACACAAAGATTTTTGGGCTTTCTCCTCTGTGAGTTCCTCTCCTCTGGAATATTGGCCCCTGGAGTCCCTGCTCACTGGGAAGCCCCAAATTCCAATCCTGTCTCCCAAGCTCAGTGAGACAGTGGAGAGTCCAGGCCTGTGATTTTTCCCTCAGTTTTAGTCATCCTGCTCTACTAACAGGCAAAAGGTCCATGCTGGGAAAACAGGTGAATGTTGAACCAACTGAAAGTAAACTAGTTTCCTACTTTATTCACATCACTTGACACCAAATGTGTGGGTTTCACACACAAGGATTTCTCTGATTCTCTGTGGACATCAACTGAGTGTCCTATAATTTAATTCAATTCTGACACTACCCAGAGTTAGTGCAGCTCCCAGAGATTAAGGGCTCAATCCCTTAATCTCAAGACTACCTACCACTTTAGATTCCAATCAAAAGTCTAGGCCTCCCGTATTTCTGACCTGCCAGCTATAAATTGAGGGATCCCATGATCCCCTCCTTGGGTTTGATAAATCACTACAATGGCTCATGGAACTCAGGAATGCGCTTTACTTACCGTTACTGGTTTATTGTAAAGGATGTAAGTCAGGAAGAGCCAAATGGAAAAGATGCACAGGGCAAGGTAGGGGAAAGGGCCCAGAGCTTCTAAGCCTTCTCTGGGTATGCCACTCTCCCAGAAACTTCATGTGTTCACCAACGTGGAAGCTCTCTAAACTCCACTGCCTAGGGCTTTTTATGAAGGTTCCATTACAGACATTATTGATCAAATCATTGGTCAAGAGTGATTAACTCAACATCCCTATAGATCAAGGGGTGGGACTGAAGTTCTAAACCTCTAATGACCTGATTGGTTACTCTGGCAACCAGCTCCCAACCTCCAACGGTCACCCTAGAATAAACAGGCATGCAAGAAAGGGGCTTATGACAAATAACAAAAAGACACTTTTCTCACCCCTATCACTCAGGAAATTCCAAGGGTTTTAGGACCTCTGGGCCAGGAATCAGGGATGAAGACCAAATATATATTTCTTATTATATTACAGTATCACAGTCCTTTTCCTAGGATCTTGACCTCATTATGTGTTTTCTATCTTGGTTGTTTTACAGGACTTCAAGCCAGCTTTTAATAGTTTTCCAGCTTTAACCAGTTTTGGTGGGAGGGTTAGATAATACTATCTACTTCATTATAGAAGCAAAAATCTTCCTTGCTAACTGGCTTTTGAGACACTTCCAGCTGATGTTTATAACTAAGTGTGCTTGGTACACAGGCAGTAGCCAAAACCTATTTTCAATTATCCTTCTGTGGTATTTGTGAAAGAAATGAAGTCAGAGTAACAACTTCCCAGGCAACAGCTACACATATAAACCATCACAGTCACGGTGACCAGTACTGAGTGGTTTCCACATTGGTAGTCTCTGCAGGACAGTTTATTTGGTAACAAAACTAAGAATCAGTTTATTTTTAGGCTATTTAATCCCCTGAAGTCCTGGGAAAGGCAGCAAGGAGAATCTATCATTCACTGACCTAACTAACACAGAAGTAACTTTCTTTAGCCTCAATGCGCTGGCTTCTATTGTTTTACATATATGATGGTACTTTTGACCTGAGTTTGAGGCAGTTTAAAATATTTATAATAAAACATTGTATTTATATAAGTTAGTAAGCATTATTATACAAAAAACCAGTAAAACTACATCCATCTGAAAAATTAATGAGCAGGTGCGCTGGGTGGCTGAGTCAGTTAAGTGTCTGCCTTTGGCTCAGGTCATGATCCCACAGTCCTGGGATGAAGTCCCACATTGGGCTCCCTGCTTAGTGGGGAGCTGCTTGCTTCCCATTCAATTCTCCCTCCCCCTCTGCACCCCCCATGATGGTGCTCTCTCTAACAGATAAAAAATCTTAAAAAAAAAAACTGCATGAGCAAATTATTCTTCTATTAATTAGGTTTAAAGAGGAAAGAATAGGGGATCCCTGGGTGGTGCAGCGGTTTGACGTGGGCCTTTGGCCCAGGGCACGATCCTGGAGACCCGGGATCGAATCCCACGTCAGGCTCCCAGTGCATGGAGCCTGCTACTCCCTCTGCCTATGTCTCTGCCCCTCTCTCTCTCTCTCTCTCTGTGACTATCATAAATAAATAAAAATTAAAAAAAAGAGGAAAGAATAATTATACAATGCAGGATTTGGTAACTGACAACCAACAGCCTGGATTCCCAATTGGCTTTATGCTTTACCATCCAGGCTCAAGAATACTGCAATCCTTTTAATGTTTTATGGGACAGAAAAAGGAAAAGGTTCTCCACTGCTTCTTTGCAATCAGTATACAGCCCTTTAAAAAAAAAAAAGGCCCCATGTGCACACAAACACACAGATATATATTATTTGTATGTGCCAATAAACATAATAACTAATTCTTTTTTATATCGTCTCTTAATAAGTAACCTAAATGCCTAACAGGAAGCTCTTATTTAATGTGAGTTCTTTCTAGTTTGTTCAGCATTAGAACTGCTTAGGGATGCCTGGGTGGCTCAGTGGTCGAGCATCTGCCTTTGGCTCAGGGCACAATCCCGGAGTCTTGGGATGGAGTCCCGCATCAGGCTCCTCTCAGGCTCCCTGCTTCTCCCTCTCCCTGTGTCTCTGCTTCTCTCTGTGTCTCTCTCATGAATAAAGAAATAAAAAAAATCTAAAAAAAAGAACTGCTCAGAACTTGTGCTTCAACCAAGCACTTGGAACCCCCTATGATGAATTGCCTCTCAGGTCTTTAATAAAAGGGATGCTTTCCTAACTGAGAAGTGCCTCTCTCTGGTGTGTATATTTTAGTAACACTGGATGAAGAGTGAAAGAAGGGAACCAAAAACAGAGGCAGAAAGCATAGAAAAGTAGCAGAAGAATGCTTCAAAAGAGGGTGTGTGGGGATCCCTGGGTGGCTAAGCGGTTTAGTGCCTGCCTTTGGCCCAGGGCGTGATCCTGGAGTCCTGGGATCGAGTTCCAAATCGGGCTCCCTGCAACGGAGCCTGCTTCTCCTTCTGCCTGTGTCTCGACTCTCTCTCTCTCTCTCTCTCTCTCTCTCCATGTGTCTCTCATGAATAAAATCTTAAAAAAAAAAAGAGTGTGTGTGTGTACATGCGCACATGTGTAGACTCACCCCATGTGGTCACAGGCTTGAGGTTTTCCTCATCCATCTGAAAAATGCTGGATTGTGCTGGCTTCTGAAAGTCCTTATTACTTATAATCTCCTTCACTGGGTCAAATGTTTTAAATGAGGGAGAGACATAGAGTGTCTCTACAGAGGCCTGGTTATAGAAAGTAGAATCTGATTTTGACATCCTTAAATTAGGGCTGATAAACTCTTCTTTATCTGATGACCAAAACGATGGTAAAGTTGTCAATGTTTCGAAACTTTTTGCAGTTGACTGCTTTTCTAGACGTATGTGCAAAGGGTTTTTGGTTACAGTATTCGTAATGGTACTGTCTGATTTCTTGTCCAAACTCACATTTGTCTGCAGAGATGGGCTCTTTTCTGAGGGGGTAGGCACAGCATCTATAAAATACCACATAAGAACTTTGATCAAAAAATACAACTTAAAATATTCTATTTTGAATCCGTTGCAATTTTATTTAATTTTTTAAAGTAAACTCTGCACCACACATGGGGCTCGAACTCATGACCTTGAGATCAAGAGCGGCATGTTCTACTGACTAAGCCAGCCAGGCACCCCCAAATCAGTTGCAATTTCAATAATCAGACTTTTTAAATGCCACTCTCTATTTAGTTGTCTCTACTTTCTTACTATGTTTCTCTTCTGCCTATATAAAGTATACCTCAGCTATTACTGATGCATTAGTCATTTGGTGGCTGCTTCTCTATCTCTCTCCTCACTGAAGCACAAGGCAAGGAAGGCTTCAAATAACTTGTCTTTAAATATTTCTCTCTTCACCCACTTATCTGTCTCTGGAACCATTATATTTTTAGTACCTTCAAACATTCATATTTCAAAAGATAAACTAGAGAAAATATGCCACATCAAACTGGTCTATCCTTATAGAACTGGCTACAAAAAAAGTCTTTTACCCCTGTAATAAAAATATATATATATCTTCTTGCCCCAGTGGCTATGCAAAGCCCATGAAAGAAAACCCTACTTTAGGTAGCAGTCTAATTTTAATAAATCCTTTGGCTATGTGGGAGAAAAGAAGCAATCTTTCAGAGTGTTGTGATTACTGAAATATAAGTTGCATCAGGTCAGAATCTTTGTCTATATCATTCATTTCTATCAACAACAGTACCTAGACTATAACAAAGTACCTGGAATGTAATGCACAAGTAATACTACAAATAGAAGGAGTTGAAAGAAACAGATATTTAAGGTGGGTCTGATATGGAAGATCTTTTGAATCTATGAATTATGAACCTGATCTAAATTTCTAGATGTGAATTGTTATCAACAGTGCTGGGTTTTGGTCTCAAGTAGTTTTATCTGAAGTTGGATATGGAAAGAAAGAGAATTATTTTAAAAGACAGAATTAATGGAATTAGAGGTATAATGAGACGAGAGTGGGCAAAAGGAAGATTGTATCATTTGAAGTTCCCAGAAGAGAAGAGAATACAAGAATTATGTAATCCGCTATCAAGTGCTGATGTATCACAACACACATCATGACCTCACAATGCACATTTAGAATGTGTCTAGGCTCTGAGTTATTAAAGAAAACAAAGCCTCTGAGTTTTTAAAGAAAAACAAGTTTTCTTTGACTCTAAAAACCTTCCTTCCCATTTTCATCCATAGCTAGAGGCCAGCCTGGGCAAAAGGGCTGCTGGGATGCCACAGCATTGGATCTCACTGCCTCCATCAGGAATTCCATTTCTTTCCAACCCTCTCAGCTACAAGTTTTCTCATCTTTTCAGACTCAATTCAAATATCACATTCTCCTGTCCTGATCCTTTCCTTTTCTTGCCTTATCCCGTTTTGGTTTTTTTTTTAAAAGATTTTATTTATTTATTCATGAGAGACAGAGAGGCAGAGATATAGGTAGAGGGAAGGCAGGCTCCATCTGGGGATCCTGATGTAGGACTCGATCCCAGGACCCCAGGATCATGACTTGAGCCAAAAGCAGACACTTAGCCACTGAGCCACCAGGTGCCTGGGCCTATCCTGTTCTTGTCTTTCTTACCACACCCTGCTTGGAGCCCTGTGAGTCATCATTACACTTGGTCTCGTTTCTCACCAGTCTGGCCCCTACCTGCAAACAGGACCCTGAAGAGACCTTAGTAGGAGTCCTGTTTGTACCCAAGCACTTGACAGCGTGGCCCCTACGATGTGCTCAGGAAATGCTTGTTGAGGAAAAGGACAAATTGAAGCACAACGATAAAGGAAAAGTTATGCCTTTGGTTTTTTTTTTTTTTTAAATCAAATACAATTTCATGGGGTGCCTGGGTGGCTCAGTCAGTTAAGTGTCTTTGGGTCAGGTCATGATCCCAGGATCCTGGGATCGAGCCCCACGTCCTGCTCCCTGCTCAGTGAGAAGTCGGCTTCCCCCTCTCCCTCTGCCCCCTGCTTGTGCTCTCTCTCTCTGTCAAATAAATAAATATTTAAAAACAGACAAACAACAAATATAGTTTACTGAATAATAATTAAAGGAAACACCAAATTAGTAGATGAAAATAACTTCTAAAATATTTCTAATTGGGATCCCTAGGTGGCGCAGCAGTTTAGCGCCTGCCTTTGGCCCAGGGCGCGATCCTGGAGATCCAGGATCGAATCCCACGTTGGGCTCCCGGTGCATGGAGCCTGCTTCTCCCTCTGCCTGTGTCTCTGCCTCTCTCTCTCTCTGTGTGACTATCATAAATAAATAAAAAAAATTAAAAAAATAAAATATTTCTAATTTGCATATGACCAAGCTATATCTAGCTGGTAAAAGGTTCTGCTAAAAATATTAATATATTCCTGGTAGAATGCTAGATTTGTGGTATTCCCAGGTACATGTGTACATCACCATATTTACATAAAAACATTCCTTAAAAGTGAATCTTAGTCAAAGATTTTTCCATTGGTTTCTATTTTACATCTGAGAAAAATGGGGGAAAAACATTTTTCTATAGTAGCAGAATCATCTTAAAATTTAGCAATATGTAAAGTAAGATAATTTGGAATGACAATGACTTTCTGATGGAAATATTCATAATAACAATCTAAACCTCAAAACTGGAATGTATAAACTCATCTGTATAGCCATCATTTTATTTTTTTATGTATTATTATTTTTAAAGTCATCTCTACACCCAACATGGGGCTTTAACTCATGACCTCGAGATCAAGAGTTGCATGCTCTACCAACTGAGCCAGCCAGGCACCCCTAACCATCACATTAATGTTTAATAGAAAAGCTTAAAATTACAAAAGAAAAAGTTATCTTAAAATTCAATGAGACAGAGGTACTTAGGTTGCTCAGTTGGTTAAGTGAATGGCTCTTGATTTTGGCTCAGGTTATGATCTCAGGGTTGTGAGATAGAGCCCCACATAGGACTGTGCATGGAGTCTGCTTGGGATTCTCTCTCTCCTTCTCTCCCTCTGCCCCAGCCTCTCTGCTGGTTCTCTCTCTTTCTCTCCCTCTCAAAAATAAAAAATAAAAAGAAATTTCAATGAAACCAGGCTAAAATCTATCCACCCTCTTTCCCAGTTGTCTGGGAGGAACAGAACACAGTCTTCTAGTTGCTTAAACTTTGTTTTATAAACTGGTAATCTTTTATTTATTTATTTATTTATTTATTTATTTATTTATTTATTTATTTATTTATTTATGATAGGCACACAGTGAGAGAGAGAGAGAGGCAGAGACACAGTCAGAGGGAGAAGCAGGCTCCATGCACCGGGAGCCCAACATGGGACTTGATCCCGGGTCTCCAGGATTGTGCCCTGGGCCAAAGGCAGGCGCTAAACCGCTGCGCCACCCAGGGATCCCATAAACTGGCAATCTTTTTAATGAATAAAACACTATGATCTAAAATAAGAAAGCATGACAATTCAAAAATAATAATTTTATCTTATTTTTTTAAAGATTTTATTAATTTACTTGACAGAGAGCGAGCATGCACAAGCAGGGGGAGCGGCAGAGGGAGAGGGAAAAGCAGACTCTCTACTGAGCAGGGAGCAAGATGCAGGACTTCATTCCCAAGACCCCAGGATCATGACCTTAGCTGAAGGCAGACACTCAACTGACTGAGCCACCCAGGTGCCCCCAAAGTAATGATTTTAAATGCAGGGTAGATGACAGAGGAAAATGTTTACTTAACTAGAAGGTAGAAGATACCTGAGGAGTCTAGGTAAAGTAAGCTGTACTTGGGGCCTTGGCCGCCCCCTTGCTCCACCCCTCTTCCTGTGCAACAAGCCAACGTATCCTCTTCAGTCCAACCACTACTTTATTTACAGTTAATGTTCACAAATTCTTCAAAAAACCCTTCTTGTTTCAGTGACAAAGTCTAAATTCCTTGGGTTTTAAAAGCCCTCCGTTGCTGCTTCTTCTTTTTAAATTTGTTTTTCCTTTTCTTTTCTTTTTGGTTATAGTCACCCTGGAAAACTGCTATACCTGCTAAGGCCTTTACCTAGTTAAGAAGTCTGACCCATGTAGGCATTTGGCCCTACATGGTCTGGAGATATTATGTGTGGGGTATCAGTCATACCACAGAGTTTGGCTAGCTGCTAAATGCAAAGTGGAAGGTGGCCAAGTTGTATCTTACAAATGCTCTCAAAGGCAATCCTTCTAGTTTCTGGAAAGCGTGACCCTGATTCACAGCTGAACTCTTCATCAAAGGATCCATTGAAGACCCTTCAACTTGATTGCCATTTATTTACACATTCTCTAGAAACCTCTACTGCTTTCCAACTTCTAATAACTTCACTTTTTATTGTTTCTTTTTTTTAAATTGGGCTACAGTTGACATATAGCATTGTATTAGTTTTGGGCATACCACACAATGATTTGATATACATGTATATTGTAAAATGATCATCACAGTGAGTGTCATTAACATCCACCACCGTTACACACAGTGTTTTGTCTTGTGATGAGAACTTTTAAGATCTATTCTCTTAGCAACTTTCAAATATACAACACAGTATTATTAGTCACCAAGCTGTACATTATATCCCCAGGACTTATTTTATAACTGGAAGTTTGTACCTTATGATCACCCACACCCATTCTTCTTTTCCTATTATTATTATTATTATTATATTGCTTATTTTCTATGGCTACTCAACAGAAAACTAACCTCCAGTCAGGTCATCTCTTCCTCACTCATGTTCATTCAGGTCCCTTTAGCTTCATTCTCCATGTTTTTTAATCTTTACTACCATCAATTTCTCACTCTGCACTCCAACACTGGAATGCTCTCCCCCTTCTCTATCTATTTCAACCCTACCAACTTCTCAAGGCCTATCCCAACTACTTCTCAAAACTATTTCCAATCATGTCTACCTAATCCATCCCTTTTCTTCATAATAAATATTAGTTTCAGGGATCCCTGGATGGCTCAGTGGTTTGGTGCCTGCCTTCAGCCCAGGGCGTGGTCCTGGAGTCCCAGGATCAAGTCCCGCGTTGGGCTCCCTGCATGGAGCCTGTTTCTCCCTCTGCCTGTGTCTCTGCTTCTCTCTCTCTCTCTCTCTCTGTCTCTCATGAATAAATAAATAAAATCTTAAAATAAATAAATAAATATTAGTTTCTATAAATTCATTTTTTTGGTAGATTCATTTTTTTCAGTGATTATACGCTGTATAGAGCCTATAACACATCATATTAAGTTCCTTAATTCTGACTTTAGAGTTTCTACCATGCTTTTGCATATAGGAGGTATGAAAATATTTGTTAAATTTAATAATTTATAAATTATCTAATATAAATATTGTTGATTTTGTGTATAATAATGTACAGTCTATGTGAAGGCTAAAAATAAGAATGATCAATCAAGAAACACTTGCTGAGCACCTTCTGTTTGCATTGGGTTATATTAGATTCTAGAGCCATACAAAGGTGGAAGTCATAGTTCCTACTGTCAATAAACATAAGGTCAAGTGTAGATTTTATATAGATAGGATATATATACATATTTGCATATATATGTGTGTACATATATATATACGTACAAAAATATATATATGATAAACATAGAAATAACTAATAATACAAGTTACCAGTTCAATTTCACAATGTCTAAGAGATTCAGCTTCTCAATAAGTGAGTGAAAATAAAGAATATATTTGTATAACACAGTAAATTGAACAGGTTTCAGACTGGGTTCCCCCAGAAGCAGACTCTGAGGAACAGACTTGGATGCAGGTAGTTGATCTGGCCAGTGATCCCAAGAGCACGAGTGAAGGAGTGGGAAGGTAAAACTAAAAGGGATAAAGTCAACAGAGTGCACTAGTGGTCAGATGACCACTGTGAGCAAATGAGATTTGATCCTGCTGGGGGCTATAGGGCTGTCCATTCAGGAACGGGGAGGAGTCTCTTACCTTCACTGGTTGAGTGGTGCCCCCATGAGTAATGAATCTGTCGCATTTCTAGGCTGTCCTATGCTTATGCTGAATGAGTCTATGGGCTCCAGAAGAGACACTGGTAGAGGACGAGGGAGACACAGGCACTCTCGGTGTATATGGAAACGGGTCCCTGGGACAACAGTTGTCCTCAGAGGCAGGCTCAGAGAATATGGGCTGGGGCATTCACGGCATTGCTACAAGATATACTCATTTTCAGCTTTCCTTTCCCAAAACCTACTGAAGTGACACAAGTGGAACAGAGGTATGAACCTAAAAGGGCAAACAGAATAGGAGAGAAGAGAGGACAACAGAAGATGAGAGTCATCAACAAATTGTTAGAAAAGGAACAGCTGATGGAGTGAGGAAGCAAACCCCCAGATACCAACAGCACGGAAGCCGATGTGAAAAAAATCAATTCCCACCTCAGAACTCTAGAAAGTTTCAGGAAGGGGAGGGTGAGGCACCTTTGTGCCTCATTATTTTAGGGAGAGCATCTTATTTGTACAATGAAAGATGTTTTTGTTGGCTGGTTGTTCATACATACGCAGAAGGGTGTGGATGAATGATGCTGAGTAGCCAGCGGATGGGCTGTCTCCTAGCTTTGTGATCCTGGGGCTGGGACATCACAAACCACGCCTCTGCTTTGCTGCCTCATTTTGTAGCACAGTTTTTCCTAAAATTGTATGATCCTACTACACTTAAATTCTTTCAGTTCTTCCAATTTAGCATGTTTCCTCTTTGTGCCAAGCTTTCACCCATGCTGTTGTTTATGCCTGAAATGCTCTTCCTCCTCTTTATATCTGATTTCCAACTTCCAAGGTGATGTCCGAGAGGCAGACATACATTTGCATATCTGTGTTTTTGCTCATGCTGCTCCCTCAGCCTAGCATATCCTTCATCTCTACCCTTCTCTTCTATCAAAAATTGTTTCATTTGTTTAAACTCAATTGAAATGCTACCACCTCTTCTGTGAGATCTTTATCCTCCGAGTTAAAACTGAATCCCTCCTTTGTTTTTGCATAATACAATGTGAATATTCATATTTTTCACTTATTTCCTATTTCAAATATTAGTCCTTCATTTGACAAATATTTATCAAGTACAAGGATGTAACAGGCACTATTCTGAGCTCTGTAACAGTGGTAAACAAATTTGTTGTTTCTGACTCATAGTTTCTTGTTTACAGAGGTGTCACCTCCAGCAGATTGCTAACTCCTTCAGGGTGCACATCTTTATCCAACTTGCTCAACCCTTAAGAGACTAGCAGAGTATGTGCAGTCATTTGATAAACGTTTGTTCAACGAGTCATTATGTGGATGGTCTCGTCATTAAAATAAATTCAGTTGTTGAGGAAAAAGTCTTGGGGGACACCTAATTCAGTCCCTTTGCAATACACACGAGAACCTGGGACTTCCAGGAGCAGGCAGGATAGAACCTCAGATCCTTGAATTCTAGCTCAAAGCTCATTTTGCTAGGGGACTAGAAGATATAGAAAGTATAGTAGAACTAGCTATGCCGCCTACTTCTTCACTGACAATTCTTCTGAAGGTTCACAACTGTCAAGTGACTGAAGTTTACTTTGAGGTCACTCCTTTTGCCCCTCGTGCCACTTTCAGAGCATAGGCCCAGGTGGAGGAGGACTGACTTAGGTACACAATGGACCCATGTATCTGTGCCCACGTGTCTCCTCCCAGGAAGCGCTTTGGGGTAGATGTTTTCTTGGATCCATATAAAGAATGCGCAGCATTTATGAAAAATTTTCTGAAGCCCAAGGAAACTCCTGGGGATTTGCCAGAGAAGAGCAATAAATATTGTTTCTATATGGTTGAACACAAAGCACATAAATATATATACTCTGTAAACACTAAAGCAATTGTTTTGTGAGGGCTTTCCAACTTTCTCCAGGAGAGAATTTCTCTGAAATCCACTAAAAAGCAGAGAAGACTACAGAGTGAATTAATTTGGTTGGCTTGCTTTATCTGGTTTCTCATTTTCTTTCAATTTAAACCTGAATGTCAAAGAGCTTTGTTCTCAAGTATCTCTCTGGCAGACTCCTGGATGAGAAGCTCGGTATTAAATTATGAGTCTGTCCCCAGTTTTCTTTATTGTACAGTGCTTTACACCTGCCAATATACTTGATTAATGCAAAATACGACCTTGAAACATCGGTCATTGTAAAGCTGGCTTGATTACTCTTGATAGTTATCTTTAGGAAGAAGCTTATTCCTGGTGTAAGACATCAGATTGCAAATTTAAATACAGACTATCACCAAAATGCCTGAAGTAAGGGAAAACAACAACAACAACACCTCTCCATGCTTTAAGCCTACGGACAAAAGAGAAGAGCTATGTTGTTGAAGGGACCGAAAATGTTTTTGCTCCTTTGGAGACGATGATGAAATCATTTTTGAAAGGGAACATTGGATTTAATTCTAAGAGTCTTTGCCTACAGATAGGAACATTCTATACTGGTAACTCTTTTTCATTTTTCAATAATTCCACTGCCTTATTTCAGGTACTATAATCACTGCATATTTTTTTATATTCCATTATATGGTGAATCTAATAATGGGTGTTAATTCCAGCAGAGCCACTGCCATGATCAATTCTCCTGTTAGTCTGATACATTGTATCCAATTACAGCTACAAAGCAGAGAGCTGGCAAGCCTGACAAAAGATGGATGCCAAAATATGTCTTTCTGTAGTTTAAATACGTGTAACTGAAGGAGCTTCTACTTTTGCAATTATGTTAATCAAAGGAAATCGGATCTGATGATAATAAGTCCATTTTGCTAAGAGGCCACAGTTAGAAATTATTAATATAGAGGCGATTTGAATTGCTCATTAATATATTGGTTTAAGTAGACAGACAAGCCACTAATTTAAAATGGATATGAACGTGAAACTTGAATAACTTGTTTGATGTGAAAGTCTTAATATGTTTTTCTTACAGGATATGCATGAAACCCCAAATAATCATAAATTAGAACAGCTAGACTCTCCCTCTGGTCTGTGTTAAGTGTGTGTGCGTACATAGTTGTATGTTTTGAAGTTTTCACTTCATCATATTCATTATACTTAACTACAGAACATATTGTATCCAAGTTTTAAAAAGAGAAAATACTTTGGAAAATGTGGCTATGAAATATGGCAAGTATATTTACTGCTTTCAGTATAAATTTGAGATAATGGTTTTACTTTTCATAAGAAAATAGAGATATGGACACATTTAAAGGGGCTTTTCTTTTAAAACCTCAGGTAGGACAGTTGAAGGTTTTCAGGCCCTGAAAATGGGTCAGAGTGAATGGATTATAAAATAGGTACAGGATGCTCATTATTAAATTTTATATCATAGTTATGGTTCCACCAACAATAAAAATCATAATTTCCCTTAATAGATTATCGTCATAAAAATTGAAACTGAACATGTCTTTGGGAAACTAGTGATCACTAGCTATTGCAACGTTTCCTGTTGTTGAGGCTAGGGTTTATTTACTTATCTGAAAGATTTTATTTATTTTATTCTTGAGGGACACAGAGAGAGAGAGGCAGAGAGGCAGAGACACAGGCAGAGGGAGAAGCAGCTCCCCGTGGGGATCCCAATGCAGGACTCCATCCCAGGACTCTGGGATCACGCCCTGAGCCAAAGGAAGCCGCTCAACCAGTGAGCCACCCAGGCGTCCAAGACTAGGGTTTAAATGGAAAGTGCTCTCTGGGACATGAAGGTCTCCTGCTTTACAGAGCATACTCCTGGCTGAAGGAAATGAGCAAGTGCTTGAAGGCACAAGTGTTTGTGATCATCAGACCAGACCTTAGAATGCCATTAAAACCCTACAAGGCGTCCTAGGAGAATAAAGACTTTAGATAAATTGGCCAGAGTTTCAATTCTGACATGAATTAAATATATGAAATGCTTGAAGTTGCACCTGGCACACAGTAAACACAAAATAGGTCCTGGGTGTTGTTATTATGGAACAGTCTGAAGACGTGAAACTCCCGAGGAGTTCCTGCCATGGCCTTGACTGGAAACATGGGCATCTGAACGCACCAGGTATTCTCCTCTCCCCCTGGAAATTCCTGTATATATAGACCACAGGCATAATGTGCATACTTTTTTGCCCATTGTTTTCAGAAGGTGATGTTTGAGACCCGGAGAACTGATGTTCTATGGAAAGATGATGAGGAGATGAAGACCTATAATTCTCAAATATTTTCCTCATTAGATGTGGAGACCAATAATAAACTTTGACTTCAATATGGAGTAAAAATCACGTCTAAGTCTGCAACACTGCAACAAAGCTAAGAATATAATTTAAATTGTGAATTCAGATGAAGAGTTAATTTCTCATGAAGTATGAATGCTCTATTTTACACAATAAGCTAAGAAGAAAATTCACTATTAAAATTTCATATGTTATATAATATACGTCCCTTTGGAAAATACCTTCCTGAATACCTAAGAGGAGTCATATCATTTTTCTTTCCCCAGGCAGTTAGTGTATGGTCCTTGTTTTTAGAGCTCTTTGCTTATATTTTTATAATATGATTTACAGTACCATACTGTAATTTACCTACTAATGTTTCCTCTTTTTTTAAAGATTTTATTTATTCATTCATGTGAGAAAGAGGCAGAGACACAGGCAGAGGGAAAAGCAGGCTCCATGCAGGGAGCCCGATGTGGGACTCGATCCTGGGTCTCCAGGATCACACCCTGGGCTGAAGGCGGCACTAAACCGCTGAGCCACTGGGCTGCCCTCATTTCCTCTTTTTATTCCAGCACCTTCCATATATTTTCATTCATTCATCTATGCAACAAATAGATGAATGAATTCGAGGATGGACCATATACTTTGCACTGTGCCTGAAAGTACAAAAGCCACTGGAATTATACTGGCAAAGTTTTTCGACATTGTAATTCATTTCAATTACAAAACACAGAAGATAAAATAACCATAGATATACTTCATATGTTTAAAGACATACAAGCTTGAAAATATGAGCACAGAATAAGAGATTATAAAACCAAAAACCAAGTAGAAGATTCAAGTAGAACTTCTAAAAATGAAAAACAAAATAACCAAAATTAAAAAAAAAATAACTGGTGATTAAAACAGCAGTAACTCTAGTTGAAAAGAAAATTGGGGAACTGAAAGGTAGTACAAAGAAATTATTAAAAAATACAGCACAGAGATCAAAGTGAAAGAAAATCTGGGCGTGAGTTGAGGCAATATGGCAGATGGAGGGTTCTCACACTAACGCCATGTCTAGTCAGAACACAACCTTCTTTTTGGTCTCTAGTGACCCACCCGATCACACATCAGCCATTCTTAATCACTAGAAAGAGTCCACCTCATGCTAGCACACCTCTGGGCTTCTGCACTAGCTGCTCTCCCTCCAGGGCCTGCTTTTACTTCTCTTTCCCTTCTCTCATCTGGAGGATGAATTTGACCGACTTATGGGACAAAGCTCCCTCCTCTGAGCTCAGCTCTATTCATGTCAGAGCAGAGGAAGGGGAGTAAGAGACAAATGTCTATCTCTTCCTCATCTGGCCATTGTTACAGTCACATATCTCTTGGTTGCTGCTACTGCTTTGGCTAACATGGCTATCCACAGCCTCTCAACAGCAGGCACCCAATCACTGGCTCTCTTGTGGAGTGGATAGGAGAGTTCTTCAGAGCACCCTGGGGACCCCGCCCCTAACCGCACCACTCCCTAATGTAGGACACATCCAGGTCTGCTTCAGCTTACTCCAACCACCTCCCTGCTGCATCCCCTCCACGGTGACTTCCAATGTTTGCATCTAGCCCCTCAGGCCTGGCACATACTTGACTCCTCTCTTCCTCTCCTCTCCCAGGGTTAGGAGTGAGTTGGACAGTTAGGTAGTCATGGCCAGGGTCTCCAACAAGAAAATATGGAGTCAGAACAGCTAATATAAAATGGCATTAACATCTTGTTCTAGAGCTTAGACAGGACCAGACTGACATTCTGCTTTGCAGCCCTTGCAAAAATGACTTCTGTAAAATGTCCTAAAATAAGACAATTAACCACAAAGCATTTGTCATGGACAAAGGGGAAGTTAGGACATAAGCCCCCAGATGTCAGAAAAAAAAAAAAAAAGACCATCAGTGCATACACATTAACCTAATAGGTAAACAGATATGTAACCCTGTTGGGCACAGGGTGTCAGCACACCCTGGTTGCTTAAGAGAGTTCCACAAAAGAGCTCATTAAAAAAACCAGAACTTAGAAACTCCAAGGGCAACCTTCTTGGGCATCCCCCCCTCTCCGGCAGCTTTATACTTCTGCTCAGTAAACTTGGCCCTGCTGCCCACCACTCTTCGTCTGATCTAGCTCTTCATTCTTCAAAGCGTTGTGACCAAGGGCTGCGGGCACTAAGGGGACACAAATCCTGTAGCACCAGGTGACTGCTGGCTACAGGGGAGAATTCACAGCTGGAAGTTCAGGCCTCCAAGCCCCATGGGTCCTCAGGAGTGTCCATGAATCCTTTTGCTTGTCCTTTGCCCTCTCATTTCTCTTAAAGATAATTCCAAACCTTCACTGGTCTCCTCAAGCACCCTTGTCAACCAGACCTTCTCTCATTTTTAGTAAATAACCTTCTCCCCTCTTCCTCAAGGAAAGAGAGGCTTTTCAACAGATTTGTTTTAGCTTTTCATCCTCCTGCCAGCCAACTGAACTATGACCTACGACTACTCTTCGCTCTCTTCCCTTTGTTTTGAGGGTCAGAAACCCTGCCTATGCCTGTCCAGGCCCGTCCTGCCATCTGTGTCACCGAAACACTCCCAGTTGCCTTTCCTCTCATCTTCAACTCCTCTTTTTTTTTTTTTTGGTTAGCTTTCTCCTCTCAATCACAGAGGAGAGGTCTTTTTTTATTTTAAATACTTCCGTGGGCCTCTGTGTCAGCGTTTCTTTCTCCTGCTCCCCTCCTCACCCAAACACAATGGAAAGCAAATGTTTCCCCTTGAATTCATTTCCTTCTTTCCTGATCACCTTCTCAGAACACCACAGTGTGGCTTCCATTCCCACTTCTCAACTGACGCTTTCCTGAGGACCACTGACCTTTTCAGTGAACCACAGGACATCTCTGCGTTATTTCAGATTGACTCGTCTCTCCTCCCTCTGCACCCCTTCATCTCATACGTTCTCTCCCTCAGAAGATATTTATTAGGCAGTGTGGCACACACTATTCCAGGAACTAAAATGCAACAGTGAACAAAATCACGGAGTCTTTGCCCTGGAGCACAAGCTACAATGCATTACAGGGGAGAGGAAGTTGTTAATCACCAAAGATTCGTGCACAGTACGTCAGACGATGCATTCTGTGGAGGATGATGGAGTGGTCGGAGGCATGGGGAGCTCAGGGGGATGAGCAGGCCTGCAGGGAGGGTGGTCTCGCTGTAAAGGTGGAGCTTGAGCAGAAAGCTGAAGATGGGAGAGAAAGACATATGGAGTAGAGGAGGGCTGCGCTGTAGTTGGAGGGAACAGTCACTGCAGGACCCAGGGCCAGGAGGGTGCTGGGCCGTCCCGTCCCCGGGAACAGGAACAGCCAGGGGTCTAAGATGGACGCGGAGTGAGTGCCGGGGAGAAGCCACAGGAGAGGAAGTCAGGGAGGAAGCTGGGAGCCAGATCAGAGATATTCTTGTGTGAGATGACAAGTCCCTGGAGGGTTTTTAAGCAAAGGAATATGATATGACTTCCTCTCTCTCTCTCTCTTTTAAAGATTTTATTTATTTATTTGAGAGACAGAGAGGATAAACAGGGGGAGGAGTGGCAGAGGGAAAGGGAGAAGCAGACTCTCTGCGGAGCGGGAGCCCAATGTGGGGCTCGATCCAAGGACCCTGGTGGGATCATGACCCAAGCCGAAGGCAGACACTTAACCAACTGGGCCACCCAGGCACCCCGATATGACTTTTTAATAAAATCATGTTGGCTTTTATGTGAAGAATGGCTAAGGGGGAATCGGGGAGAGCTGAGGTCCCAAGCAAGGCCCTGTATGAGCAATACCAGTAGACAGGACCAGGATCAGCAGTGGAGATGACTGGTTTCTGGATATATTCTGAAGGTAGAGCTGCTAGGAGAGCAAGCTGGGGTGGCTTCAAGGTCTGCAGGGATGATGCATCCTCACAGACCTCCAGACTCTTCCTGCTGAGTTCTGCTCTCTAGGCAGCCCTACTGAACAAGACCCAAGATGACCACCATGGCTTTCTTCCCAGATAGTTCACATCAGCACAGCCCTTGCTGTTCAGAGATTTTAGAACTTGTAACTCTAACTTACCCTCTCTCAGTTGCATGATATTGTTACCTAGAAGTTTAGTTCTTTTTCTAACACCACAAATTAGATGTTATAATTAATTTTAAAAGACAACATTTGTTTAGATTGATGTACATATTTACCAATTTCTTTTGGGGGCGGAGAGGCAGAGGGAGAGGGGGAGAGAGAGAGAGAGAATCCCAAGCAGGCTCCATGCCTAATGCCAAGCTGGATGCAGGACTTGATCTCATGACCCTGAGATCATGACCTGAGCTGAAATTAAGAGTCAGATGCTAAATGGACCAAGGCACCCAGGCACTCCTGCCAATTTTTGTTCACCATTCCTTCTTGCACTTCAGACCTTCCTTCTGGAATATTCCCTTTTTCCTGAAATAAATGTTATGAGTTCCTTTACTGAGAATCTGTGATGATAAACTCAGTTTTTGTTTATCTGAACCATCTTTTCTTGGAAAATGTCTTCATTTCACTCTTATTCTTAAATGACTACCCACTTTGGATTGGCAGATATTTTCCCTGAGAAAGCAGATGATATTTCCAGTCTTCTGGCTTCTAATGTTGCTGATGAGAAGTCTGCCCTGTTATTCTTTCATGGATAATCCGCTTTTCTGTTTCTGGTGTTCTAGATGTTCATTATAACATGTGAGTTGGCAAATTTTTGTAGTTATTTATCATATCTGGCATATATTATGCTCCCTGATTTTTTTGAACGCATGCTTTTCATCAGTTCTGGAAAAATGATCTCCTATTATGTCATCAAATATTACCTCCAATCAGCCATACTAAACTTCATTTATCATTTGTGTCTCAGCTTTTAAAAAATATTTTCTACCTTCTTGGCCTCTGCTGCATTCTGGGGAATTTCTTCTGATACACATTCTGATTCACTAATTCTCACCTTAGTTTTATCAAATCTAGTGTTTAGTCCATCCACATCCACTGAGTTTTTACTTTCAAATAATTATATTTTCCCGTTCTGAAAGTTTTACTTGGTTATTTTCCAAATTTGTCTAGTCATCCATCCCTTACTGATTCTATCCATTTTTTTTTCTTTAAGCATTTCATAGTCCGCTAATATTGTATAGCTAATGGTTCACATCTGAATCCTTGCAGGCTGAATCGGTTATGTGCGTCTCTCTAGACTCTGGGGCATGGAGACTTATTCCCCTGTTTTCGGCGACTGCTGACTGTGACATCATGCTTGGTTGAGGTTAATCTCTAAGAGTCTTGGGTCTCAGTAGGGCTTCCAAAAAAGATCTGTATTTTTGTCAGGAGCTAGGACTACACACCTAAAGCCAGCGCAGCCTCCTTGAGTGCCCCCTGAATGCCAAGTCTGAGGCTCCACTTTCTCCCTGCCTGCTGGCTCCGCCTGAGTGGGGGAAGTGGTGGGGTGTGGGGGAGTGCTCTCTGATGCTGATGTCAGCATCTGCCTTTCTGGAAAACCTGCCTTTAGAAAGTCCTTTGCACTCACAGCTCCCTGCTCCAGCTGGGTTCCAGTTCTTGGGCTTACACGGCATGGTTTTTGTTCGACTTTGCCCTTCAAGATTTCCTTTAGTTCCCATGAACCCAACAATGTATTAAAAGGTATCTTTTATCCAGAATCTAGGTTTGTGTGTGTGTGTGTGTGTGTATGTGTGTGTGTGTTGTTTCCATAGCAGGAGGCTCTTCAGAGCATCTAGTCCACCAAACTCCTGCAAATATAAGTTAGGAATATAGTTTTTATCCTGTAGATAATAAAAAGCCATTAGAGGCTGTTTTGAAGATTTTTGTGTTAGATCTCTGTGGAAATTATGTGGCTGATAGGAGCGAGGCTCAGGCATAAAGATCACTGACAAAGGCATCCTAATAGTGCAGCCGACAGATGACAAGATCCCCCAAAGTAGGGACAGAGATGACAGTTAAGATATGATTGCCACAGAACTGTCACAATTCAGTGATCGAACATTTCTGAATAATTAAGCTTTTCCCACGTTTGTAGGTAGCAAAGTACTGGTAACTATCATTATCAAAGTATTAAGTACTCCTTTCTGGGTTTTTCTTTTTTCTTTTCTTTAAAGATTATTTATTCATGAGAGACACAGACTGAGAGAGAGGGGCAGAGACATAGGCAGAGGGAGAAGCGGGCTCCCTGCAGGGAGCTTGATGTGAGACTGGATGCTAGATCCCAGGATCACGACCTGAGCCGAAGGCAGGTGCCCAACCGCTGAGCCACCCAGGCGTCCCTTTCTTTCCTGAATTAAATGAATCAAATACCTTCAAGGAAGTAAAACACCCTTTTAATAATCTATATTTATTCAAAGTATTTGACCTTGCCATGAGCCACAGGAAGCTATCAAGATTTTACTGCTGTAGTCCTTTGCTTATCTTGTCTCAAGGCCATACTGCATGCTGATCCAAAGTATAAAAGAAACACCTGCTGCAAAACTCTGAGGCACTTCCAGAATACCTTTGTAGTGCAGTAGAGCTACCATCTCTCTCTCTCCCTCTCACTCTCACACACACATTAAAATCTTTCAAGAGGGAAAAAGGACGAGCGCCTGGGTGGCTCAGTTGGTTAAGTGTCTGCTTTCAGCTCAGGTTACGATC
This sequence comes from Canis lupus dingo, assembly GCF_003254725.2. Classification (NCBI taxonomy): domain Eukaryota; kingdom Metazoa; phylum Chordata; class Mammalia; order Carnivora; family Canidae; genus Canis; species Canis lupus. The sequence goes on along the minus strand of NC_064252.1, from coordinate 26,027,475 downwards.
CCAGGGTCCTGGGATCCAGCCTGTGTCTGGCTTCCTGCTCAGTGGGGAGCCTACTTCTCCCTCTCCCTCTGGTGCTCACTCTGCTTGTGCTCTCTTGCTTTCTCTCTCTTTCTCTCTCTAAAATAAATAAATAAAATTTTTTTAAAAAGAGGGAAAACGTACTTTCAGGAGTTTAATCAACCCATCAGAAACTAGGTCATTCATTGTCTACATCACCCAGTCCTCTAAAGCACTCATACTCTGTTGTATGGAGGACAGCAATATAAAGAGTGAAAAAATCAAGTACCACTATTTACATTTTGTTAAAACCGCTAACTTCAGGGAAACTGAAGCTATGCTTTGAACATGTTGGGCATGCTGGACTGTAATCAATAACAAGGACAAAGAGATGAACTGCTAGATCACTCTCAGAATTTTATTAAGGGATTGGGCATGTTTGGTGATAACCTACATTTGAGGTTTGTGGTGCCTAGTTTTGTTTTTTTTTTGTTTTGTTTTGAAGAATAGTGGAATGCTCAGATCTCTGAAATGCACAGCAGACATACAACCGGAACCCCAGAAGCACAGTTATCATCTAAGTTCAAATTTAATTACTTTAGTGTACTGATATTCAATATTTCTAGAATACAAGGATTTAGATGGATGCTCACAGGCACCTCCAACATAACACATCTAAAACATAGCCCTTAACATATCCCTCAGACCGGGTCTCCCCACCGTCTTCCCCTTCTCAGTAAGCAACACCATCACATACTTCCCAAAGGCAGAAAACTAGGGCTCATCCTCATTTCCACCCTTGTCCTCACTCCAACAACCAATCACCAGGAGTCCTGAGGGCTGAACTCCAAAACAAATCTCCCATGTGTATATTTCTCTCTGTAGACACTGCCTCTGCCCTCAGTCATGGTCACTGGATAGTCTACCTAGGTTCTTCATTCACCTTTCTGCTTCTGTCTACCCTGGTAATGCATTCTCCCTCAGTTTATATTTAAGTAAATACAAATCAGATTGTAGCATTCCTGTGCTTCAAATGTTCCCACTGTGCTCAGAATTCAGTCTGAAACTCCTCCCTATGATTACACAGTACAGAGTGACATGGTTCCTGCCTACTGTTCTCTGATCTCCACGCAGACCACCGGTCCCTCATTTGCTTGCAACTCTAGGAGCAAGCTAACCTTTTATTCCTGCCCCTGGGCCTTTGAACTCGCTGTTGCCTCTGCTTGGAATGTTCTTTTCACGCCTCTTCATCCTTACCTCATAGCACACCATCTTGGTGCAGGGGATTTCTCTTACTACCCTAACTAAAGCATACCTCACTGAAGTTCCTCTTCATTTCCTTAATAACATGTGTTACAATCTGTAATTGTTTTCTTTGTTTAGGTTACTGGTTACCTTTACCAGAACAAAAGTTCCTTGGGGCAGACAGGGCCTGCCATACTCATGGCCATTATTTCCTGCCTACCACCAATGCTTGACACATGGTAGAAACTTGATTAAGTACCTGTTGAACTAAAATAGAATTTATCAATCTTCCCTTCTAAAATTACTGTTTAGCAACTAATATCTAGTTGCTGATAGCTATTTTATGCTCATAAAAAGCTGGACAATCTCTGGGTTTGGGCTCAAATTGAGACAGTTTACTAAGTTGGGATCTAGGGAACACCTAGCATTACAATTAGTAAGAATTATAGCAACACTCTTTATAAGTATTAAAATGAGCAAATCATGTGGTTTTGTTGAATAGAATTCTGTTTCAACAAAGAATTGACAATATTGAGCACTCCTTCTAGATCTCATTCCATCTTTACCCTGAGGACCACCCCTGCCCCAAGCTTCCACTCTTTACCCTTTAATATCCCACCAATTTCTGATTCATCCAATATTCAATTCAGTGAAGATGAACTGAGAATCGACTTTGTGCCAGGCAGTGTGTGAAGAACTGGGGCTATAAAGGTGAAAGGATGATGGATGAAGTACTAACAGGTAGAGTCTCCCTCACCACAACTGAATCCCCAAGGCCCTTTGCCAACCACAGTCACCAAAATACAGAGCTCCTTTTGCCCAAGAAGGACTGTCTTGATGGGTCAGAGATGAAGATTGATTGATTGATTGATTGATTGATTGATTGATTGATTTATGATGAAGATATAGATTAAAAACAAAAGCCAGATTAATTTAACACAGAGGGAGTTTGGGGAGAATACTGATTTAGCCTGTCACTCCCTGCCCTACCCCTCTATGCATCTACCTTAGACTAAAGATCCTCTGAGGAAGGAGACAAACAGAAGAATCAAGAGTCAGATACTGGCAAGGAGGTCTTGTACTCTGAGTCTATCCAGGGCCTGGTGGTGGGAGTTGGAGAGGCCAGCCATCCCTCTTTCTACCAGGTATGTCTTGAGCCCTTATTGTTAGCTAGCCATACTTCTAGGTCCTGAGCATTCAGCAGGGAGAATAGAAAAAAAAAAAAAAAAAAAGAATAGAAAAAAAATTCTTTCCCTCATGCTGCTTTCATTTGGAGAGTAAGAAGGATTTCTGCTTGTTCCCCAGGTGGAGCCTGGAAGAGCAAGTGACATTTGGAATTCCTCCCCCTGTCTTCAAATCACACCAGCAGCACAGAATGGAAGCAGCCTCGGAGAAATGCAGGGAGGTGGGTCTGGGAAGAGAGTATCTCAGGGCAGCCATTCAGAGCCCCCACTACATGAGAGAGGTGTTGGGGAGCATCCAGCAGTGCCTGAAGGCTGCAGGATCAGCTGAGAGACAGAGTGGCAGAGGTGAGAGGGCCTCACTAGTGGGGCAGAGAGGATGCTAAAAGCCCAGCCTCACAACTTTGTGCCAGGGCAGTGCTATTAGGAAACCAGTGGACGCTGGCAGAAAGAGATGTGGACAATTAGAGAACAGTGAGCTAAGTTTCCTCTTGGCAGAGGTCAGGATGAAGATGCCCATCCCCAAAGCCATGATGCTAATAAGCTGTCCCTGAAAGTTGGATGCCCATCCTTGAAAGGAGGAAGGAGAAAAGGAAATCCTGAATTGATTGAGTTTAAACCGGAAATGACTGAGAAAACAAAATAAGCAAAGTGATATTTTTTGGAAGTTTAAAATTAGGAAGGTAGAAAAATAGGGCTACCCCTTTTGGCGCACTGGAGGTCACAGCTTGAAAATATCATGTTGATGACACAAAGGTGAATAAGACCCACCTCTGCCTCTGAGGAACTCTTTCATCTCCCAGAAGGCCCTTGGTGTTCCTTCCCCACAAAGAGCTGCTCAGCTCTTTTGCTGCCCTCCAGACTTCCCTCCCTCTAAAATCCCCTACCTTGAGTAACAAACATCATCCAGGAGCTGGGGAGAAATCATCCATGCTGGTCTCCGGGCTCCTGCCACACCAGAGACAGATCCTGGTTTCAGAACAGACTTGAAGTGACATGAAAAGAAAAGCTAAATAAATAATTCCTGGGGAGATGCCTGGGTGGCTCAGTGATTGAGTGCCTGCCTTCAGCCCAGGGTGTGATCCTGGAGTCCCAGGATCGAGTCCCACATCAGGCTCCCTGCATGGAGCCTGCTTCTCTCTTTGCCTATGTCTCTGCCTCTCTCTGTGTCTCTCATGAATAAATAAATAAAATCTTTAGTTAATTAATTCCTGGGCCACCACCCTCTCATGTGTGTTCCTTCTTTATATCCTTGAACATGATTTCCAATTGTATGTGTTTTGGGTACTTCCTCCTCTTAAACAGACTCTCCTTTGGATAACAAGTGTCAACCAGGAATGAGGAAAATTTTATAAAATTTTAGAAGATGACTCTGCTGGTATTAAACTTCATCAGTGAACTTGGAGTACACCCATGTGCTGCTCAAGCTGCTCTTCTTTTACAAAACTATGGTTAACTTTTCTCTGAAGACACTTTCAAAGTATATGCAAGAAATACAGAAAAAAACACTATGACTCTCTTCAATTTAGGGGCATTTCAAATGACGCTTGTTTAGCCAACAAATATTTAGTATATACTTACTACGTGCTAAGCACTGGTTTAGAGGCAGAGAATAAAATGATGAACAAGACACAGACCTTCTCTCAAAAAAGAAAAGTCATAGCCAAATCAATGGAACAGAATAGAAAACCCAGAAATAAACCCACACATATAACAGTCAACTAATTTACTACAAAGTGACCAAGAATATACCACGAGGAAAGGACAGTCTTCTCAGTAAATGGTGCTGGGAGAACTGGATAGCCACATGCAAAAAAAAAATGAAGTTGGCTCACTATCTTCCACCATACACAGAAACAAACTCAAAATGGCTCAAATATTTCAATGTAAGACTGGCTGCCATGACACTCCTCAAAGTAAACATAGGTGGCAACCTCTGTGGCTTCAGTCTTGGTGAGGATTTTTAAAAATTCCACACTAAAAGCAAAGACAACAAAAGCAAAAAACAGGAAATAACACATGTTGGTGGAGATGTGGAATAATAAGCTTTGTGCACTGTGGGTGGGAATGTAAGTTGGTGATCGCACTGTGGAAAACAGTATGGAGGTTTCTCAAAAAATTAAAAACAAATACTGTATGATTCAACAATTCCACCTCTAGGTATTTATCTGAAGAAAATGAAAACACTAGCTTGAAAAGATATCTGCACCTCCATGTTCACTGCAGCATTATTTACAATAGCTAAGATGGGGAAGCAATCTAAATGTCCATTGATGGATGAATGGATACAGAAAATAGGACATACAAAAGCACACACAGAATTATTTAGCCATAAAAAAGAAGGAAATCTTGCCATTTGCAACATGGATGGAACTTGAATGTATTACACTAGGTGAAGTAAGTTAAATAGAAAAAGACAAATTCCATTCTGATCTCACTTATATGTAGAATTAAAAAAAACAAAACTAAACTAACCAGCCAAATAAATAAAACAGCCTCATGGGTATAGAGAACAGATTGATGGTGGCCAGAGGTAGGCGGTAGGGGTGGGCAAGATGGATGAAGGGGGTTAAGAAGTACAAACTCTCAGCCATAAAATAAGCCAGTCAAGGGGATGTAATGTATGGCATGGGGACTGTTGGTTAATAACCCTGTACTGTATATTTGAAAGTTGCTAACAGAGTAAATCTTGAAGATCATCATTGTATTCTCTGCACAAGAAAAAATTTGTGACAATGTACTGTGATGAATGTTAACTGGACTTACCGTGATGATCATTTTGCAATATACACAAAACAGTGAATCATTTTGCTGTACACCTGAAACTAATATAATGTTATACATCAATTATATCTAAATTAAAAAATCATGGTCTAGCTGATTTGACAGTGGGGAGGCATAACGAGCAATTACAACACAGAATCGGCACTGGATCTGAAGCATCCAGAGTGCCATGAGAGCCCAGAGGAAGAGCAATAACCCCTGCCTTGGGTGTGTCAGGTAAGGCTTCCACGGAGAAACAGCATCTTAGCTGAATCTTAAGGATTCACACAAATGAATTCATATGTGAGGGGTGGGGCTTCCCACCTGAGGAAGTGGCATATGCACAGCACTAGGCATTTAAGGCAGGCAGTTCAAGCATCCATAGCTAGGCCATCACCTGTGACAGGGGAACAGGCCGGGACAAGTAAAGCTGGAGAGAAAACCAGGGGCTTATCTGCCATGCTAAGGTGTTAGGACTTCAACCTAGGAGAGCTTCTCAGAGTTGTGACCTGATCGGAGTTGCATTTTAGAAATGTCTGAAGTCTCTAATTCTGTTTTGACCCAAGTGCTCTAACTTGTTTCCTCCGATCCTTTCTTTATGCTACCCCCACAGTCACCTTCCTAAAGCAGTTATATCATGTCCTTGCTTAAAACACTTCAGAGGCTCCCTATTGTTTGTTATTCAGACACACCCAAAACCCCTCAACACAGTTCATCAGGAGACAGGGCACACATGCTGATCCATAGTCTGTTAGGGCTGCTATAACAAAATACCACAGGGGTGCCTGGGGGGCTCAGTTGATTAAGTGTCTGCCTTTGGCTCAGGTCATGATCCTGAGGTTCTGGGATCGAGCTCTGCATCAGGCTCAGGGAGCCTGCTTCTCCCTCTCCCTCTGCCTGTTTGTGTGTTTGTGTGCACGCTCTCTCTCTCTCTCCCTGTCAGATGAATAAATAAGTCTTTAAAAAAACAAAAATTAGGGGATCCCTGGGTGGCTCAGCGGTTGAGCACCTGTCTTCGGCCTAGGGCGTGATCCTGGAGACCCAGGATCGAGTCCCACATCAGGGTCCCTGCATGGAGCCTGCTTCTCCCTCTGCCTGTGTCTCTGTCTCTCTCTGTGTCTCTCATAAATAATCTTAAAAAAAAAAAAAAAAAAAAAACCAAAAATTAGAAAACTAAAACAGAAAAGCAAAATACCACAGACTGGGTAGCTTATAAACAGAAATGTCTTTCCCACAGTTCTGGAGGTTGAAGTCCAAGATCAGAGCGCCAGCATTGTCAGGTTCTGGTGAAGGCCCCCTTTTCAGTAGCAGACTGCCAGCTTCTCACTGTGTACCAGCTTCTCACTGTGTACTGAGCTCAGTGAGGTCTCTTATAAATCATTAATTCCATTCATGAGGGTTCCACCCTCACGATCTCATCACCTCCCAAAGGCCCCACCTCCAACTACCATCACCTTGGGCATTAAGTTTTCAGTGTATGGATTTGGAGAGGGGGGTACAAACATCCAGACCACACCAGTGCTACTCTGCCAAGGGAGCTCCAGGTTTACATCTGTTATCCTGGCATAGTAATTAATTGTGCTACCTTTCACATCAAAAGTATCTTGGTCTGGGGGCACCTGGGTGGCTCCGTCAGTTAAGCATCTATCTGCCTTCCACTTGGGTCATGATCTCAGGGTTCTGGGATGGAGCCCTGCATGGCGCTCCCTGCTCAGCTGGGAGTCTACTTAAGGATTCTCTCTCCCTCTCCCTCTGCTTCTCCCCCCGGCTTGTGCCCTCTAATAAATAAATAAGTAAGTAAATAAAACCTTTTTTAAAAAGTGTCCTGGTCTGGACAATAAATTACATGGTCACCTTTATTGATACGACTTTGCTTACCTTTCTGGCTCCATCTGGTACCTCTCCTGCCATCCACTCAATCCTAAGCCCCTGTTACATTTCCATCAGTTGTTCAAACCTGCCAAGCTCCTTTTTCCCCCACATCCCTGGTCTCCTACACAGTGTTCACTCTGCCCCAGACATTCTTTTCTCCTCACTTCGTCTGGCTCCTTCTGGGTAGCAGGCAAAATAGTGTAGTAAACTCTTCTTCAAACTGTGGGCTGTGACCCATTAGTGGGATGTGAGATCAAATTGTGGGTCACAGCCAATATTTTTTTAAAAAGTAAAACTGTGGGGCACCTGGGTGGTCGGTTAAGTCTTTTCATCTCAGCTCAGGTCTTGTCTCAGGATCATGTGTTTGAGCCCCACATTGGGCTCCATGCTGGTTGTGGATCCTACTTAAAAACAACAACAAAAACCTGTCTAGAAAAAAATAGAATACATCAGAGTACACTGCCAAAACTCTTGTTTTGTGAAACTACTGTTGCAGGTGTGTGTGAGTCCATGTGTCCTGGGTCATGGCAGGAAAGGCATTTCTGACTTGAGCACAGTCAAAAGATTTGAAACACATTGGTATAGGTGCTGAGATCAGACTATTTTGTTCTAAATCCTGACTCTGCCACTTCCAGCTCTGTGTCCTTGGGTAAGTTATTGAAACTCTGTGTGTGTGTTTTCTTCATCTATCTCACAGGATTGGTATGAAGATTAAATGAATTAAAATGCTTGAAAGTATACTCAGCACACAGAATATAAGAATTGGCCATTTTACCTATGCTTCATGTTCCAGTATGGGCAACGCTTTTCCTTAACACCTGAAGTCAGGGATAGGTGCCCTCCTGGGTGCTTCCCTGTCCTCTATCCTAACTCTTACCTCACTTACTGGATTATACTTGGTCCCTGTGTTGGGAGCTACATAAAGGCAGGAATCTTGTATGTCATTGATGATCAAGCAGTTAGCACCATGGCTGGCACAGAGTAGGTATTCAGAAAATTTTTGTAGTACAAATAATTTACTCATTTTTGGAGAAAGATATACATCCATTTGTTTCCTTCAGATACAGTCTACTTGGGACTTATATATCTGAGATGTCAGTCATTTGGATGAAAAACCTGTCATCTTACCTCAGATTAAGTTTGGTTCTCCTAATTTGGAATGTTGGAGGGCTTATGAGACATTTTTATAATACACACACTCATTAGTAATAGAAGGATTTAGGCTGGATGGTTTCTTGACCTAAAACTCATAAAAAATTCAAAAGTCAGAGATCTCTTCATATTTCTTTTAATCATCACAATGATGAAAAAATTGGGCCACTGTGTGACAAATAAAAGGTGGCATCTTTAACTGTAGTTACATCCTGCCACCCTTTTAATTATTTAATTGACTTCTACTGCAAATGATTGTGGTTTTGTTCTATTCATTCATTTCAATGGAAGCCTTTAATAGTTTCATTTGTGTCTTTTTTTCACGTTTGAATCATGTTTTCCTATATTTTTGAAGTAAAAAGAGGGAACAATTAAGTTAAAAAAGGTTTTAATTGGATTTCTTAATATCAACCATATAATACACAGTTGCTATGTTGATAACCTCTCAAATTTCTATAGTCAGTTCTGTAATTCAAAGCATGCTTTGTAATGCTCTGATGATTGATATAAAGACTCTTTTGGAGAAATGTGAAAGCATATAGCAACTGCCCTCAAAACAGAAGACACTAGTACAATGCACCCAATTCATGAGCAACATTTAAAAACAGTAAAACAGTGTGCAACTGCTTGAAAAGCTTTGTATATACCTGGAAGTGGCAAAGAGCAGAGCCCAGACTCAGTGCTCTACTAATGGCAGATTCACTATGATACCTGTAGGTGGTCTGGGGAACTCCCGTTATCAGACTAGACTCTTATTAAATCAAATAGATGCATGCTTCAGATGATGATTAGTGCTACTAAAGAAACAGAGTGGGGACCAGCACAGGGAGGGCCGATAGTGGTGGTGGTGTGTCAATTTTTAATAAAATGTTCAGGAAAACTGCCCTAGACTCTAACATTTCAACAGGACCAGAAAAAAAGGGAGAGAGAGAGAGTGCCAGAGAGTGAGACAGCACTGTGTACAGGACTCAGAAAAGGCCTTCAGAACAAAAGGCACTTCTTTGGCACCCTGGAAAGGAAGCTTCAAGAATCCACATGATGGACTGCTGGGAGGGATCTACTATGTACAACATGCTCAGCCACCTTCTAATTGTCTTGGAGAATACTTCCTTCACCAAGGCATTCAAAATGTACTGTGACAGGCACCAGCATCACTGAAGCACTTTTTCATGGTTGTCATCTGTAGGTTGGTGGTGACCCCAGGGATGACGCAGAGGTGACAAGACTGGTGACAAAGAAATACACGGATGGATCTCTTAGGATGTACATGCAAAGTATTTATGTCCCATAGAAATGCCAGCCATGGGACATTCCCTGTGGAAGAGGCTCTCAAAAAGTGAGTGGGCAAGACACTCTGTTTACTGGCCACATCATCCTCTTTCCCTGGTCACTCCAGAGGCTGTCCAATAGGCTTTGGCCATGTGGCAGGGATGGCGGCTATGCATGGGCTCCCTGAATGAACTGCTCCTGCCCCAAGTGACCTGGCTATCCAACTGGTGAATGCCGCAGCTGACAAGAGTAGAGGTTACTGCTACATCCCTAGCACGATACTATTTTCCAGGGAAAATAACCAGTACATGGTGTCAGCTTCATTGTATTGGATCTCTCCATTACAAAGGGAGCAGTGCTTTGCCTTCATAGCGACACACATATTCTGGGTACAGATTTGCCTTCTCTGCCTGCAGCCCTTCAGGCAGCACCATGAGTGAACTTAAAGAATGCCTTATCTATTTTGGCATCATCTCACAAACAATTCTACTCAAACTAGAATATTAAAAAAGAGCAAATGCTTTCCAACTCTTTTAACGAGTCTAGCAAATTTTCAATACTAAAACATGACAAAAAGAATATTAGAAAAGATAATCCCAGTTAACTTCACTCATAGATGTAAAAGCAAAACTCCTAGACAAAGCATCAGCAAATCAAACCCAGCAACATATCCGTAAGATAATATACCATGGCCAGATTGAGTATATTCCATGAATTCAAGGTTGTTTTATTTTTTTTTTAATTTTTTATTTTTTTCATTTATTTATGATAGTCACACAGAGAGAGAGAGAGGCAGAGACATAGGCAGAGAGAGAAGCAGGCTCCATGCACCGGGAGCCTGACGTGTGATTCGATCCCGGGTATCCAGAATCGCGCCCTGGGCCAAAGGCAGGCGCCAAACCGCTGCACCACCCAGGGATCCCTCAAGGTTGTTTTAATATTTGGAAATCAACTACTTTATAAATTAATAGCTCAAAGGAGAAAAACCTATAACCATTCACACAGGTGCTAAAAATGGAGAAAATTCAACATATATTCATGAGAAAACTGTTAATAAATTAGGAATGGATATCTGCAAAATACCTACAGCAAACCCATCCTAATGGCAAAATGTTGAAAGAATTCTCTTAAAATACAGAGCAAGTATAGGAAGCCCATGATCACACTCTCATTCAACAATGAATGGTTCTACCTAGCATGGTGAGGTAAGAAAACAATACAAAGGATACAGTTTATAAATGAAGAAACAAGTTTGCCATCATTCACAGATGATATGCTGTGAAAAACCCAGAAGAATCTATAGGTAAATTAGAAAAATGGGTGAGAGTTATTTAAGCAAGGTTGCTGGCTACGAAATCAATATACAAAAATTAATTTCACCATCAACAGTTAGAAAGTGCAACTTATAAAATATCTTTTACAGTAGCAACAGAAATACATAAAGTACCTAGTACATAACCCTGATAAAAGATATAGGAGACCTGTATGGAAAAAAAAACTATAAAATATATTAAAGGAGACTTAAATGAATGGAATGATGTGATGTTGTAAAGATACTACTGCTCCAAATTGATTTAAAGATGTGAGACAGTAGGGACCTTAGGAACAAGTCCCTCAGGACCTGGGACACTCTATGCTGGCTACTATTACTTTTTTGCCTAGCAAAGCACCAGTCAGGGTGTAAGCCTAGACTGGTTCAAATTAGTCCAAGATGCAATGGCCAACAAATTAGACTTTTCACCAACTTTCCCCCTCATTATAATGATAAAAATCACACCCAGTGGTAGGGACTTAACATGCAACTAAAAACATACAGTGTACAAAGAAGCTTGTTCTGTCAACCAGGACTGCGTGCCCAATTCCCTGTATTGTCTCACCCTTACTAGATGTCATTCCTCGTCCTTCTGAGATCCTTTCAAACTTCTTAGCTATTGTTTAGGTCTGGTTCCTTTGTCATGGCTGTGTCTTCCATCAGCTGCAGCTGTTGCCCCAATTAAGCCTTGCCTGTCTGTGCCTTTAAATTTTGGGTTCAGCCTCTTTTCTACCGTTGCTGGATCCAAGGACCTGGTCTGGTAACAGATTGGAAGTGCCAATCAAAACTAATAGGTTTTTTTTTTTTTTTTTCAAAGACCTTGACATGCTTTTATGTGGGAAAGCAAGGGACCAAAAAGAGACAAAAACACTCCTGATGAGGAAAAAGACATCAAGAATTATTACAAAGAAAAAAAAAAAAAAAAAAGAATTATTACAAAGATAGGGTAATTAAAACTATTTGTTGGTGCGGGCATAGTCACATAACTTCTGGAACAGAAGAGAGTCCAGAAACAAATCCATACGTATGGGTAAACTTGCTTTGGAATATAAATAGCATTGCAGCTCAGTGGAGAAAAAAGCAAACTTTTCAATAAATGATGCTGGGGCAGCTGGGTTATCCATTTAGCAGCAAAACTGGATTCTTGCTTCAACCACACATAAAAACCAGTTCCAGTGGTACTAAAATTTTAATTGTGGAAAGCAAAACTAGGAAAATTTTAGCCTTGATAGAAGTAGGCTATATGGTCTTGAGACAAGAAAAAAAATCTTAAAAAATAACAAGATACAAAAAGTACAACCCATAAAGAATAAAATCTTACCTCATTAAAATTGAGACTATCTCTTATTCAAAAGATTCCTTACAAAGTGAAAAGACAAGCCCCAAACTGGGACTAAAAAAATGAAATGTTTAGCTTCCAGAAGAGATTAAGAATTCCTACAAATCAATTAAGAAAACAACCAAATCAAATAGAAAAATGGCCAAAAGACATGAACAGACATTTTACAAATGAGGTAACATGAATGAACCATACAAATATGAAAATATGCTCCATTTCAAATCCCACTTTAGTACAAATATTGTACTAATTCTCACTCAACAGATTGGCAATTTCTCTTTTTCCAAAAACGACAATATGATATGAAGGGTTGGTGAGGACATGGGGACAACTAAAACTCTGGAACACAATTCCACATTATCTAGTAAATTTGAAGATGCTCATACTGAATGATCAGCAATTTCACTTCTAAATATATGTCCTAGAGTAACTCTTGTCCATGAGAAGCAGGAGGCTTATATAAGTATGTTCCCAAACTTTTCACAATACAAAAAAACCTGACATGGTACTGATGATAGTAGAGCAGAATAGATACATTCTAATATACCACATCTACTTTATCTATTCATTTATCAATAGACCCTTTGGTTGCTTCCATATCTTGAACATTGCAGATAATACTGCAGTAAACATAGGGATGCAATTGTCTTTTTGAATTACTATTTTTGTTTTCTTTGGGTGGATACCAGTAGTGGAATTACTGGATCATATGGTATTTCTATTTTTAATTTTTTGAGGAACCTCCATATTGCTTTCCACAGTGGCTGCACCAATTTACATTCCCCCAAACAGTGCACAGGGGTTCCTTTTACTCCACATCCTTGCCAACACTTGTTATTTTGTGTCTTTTTTATTCTAGCCATTGTGACAGGTGTGAAGTGATATCTCATTGTGAGTTTGATTTGCATTTCCCTGATGATTACCGATGTTGAGGATCTTTTCATGTGTCTGTTGGCCATCTGGATGTCTTCTTTTGAAAGTTAGACCCCCAAAAAGACAAATACCATATGACTTAACTCATATGTGTAATCTAAGAAATGAAACAAAGGAGCAAACAAAAAACAGAGAGACAAACAAAAAAACAGACTTTTAAATACAGAGAACTGGTGGTTGCCAGAGGGGAGGTGAGTAGGGGGATGGAATAGATAAAGGGGATTAAGAGGTACAAATTTCTAGTTATAAAATAAATGTCATGGAGTGGAAAAGTACAGCACAGGAAATACAGTCAATAAGACTGTAATAATGCTTTCTGGTAACAGATGGGGACTATACTTATCCTGGTGAGCATTCCTGAGTAGTGTACAGAATTGTTGGATCATTATCTTATACACCTGAAACTTATATAACACTGTATATTAATTATACTTCAATATAAAATTTACAAAAACAAAAGCTCTGAAGGGAAATAAAAATACATATAAACTACATAAAACTTTTATAAAAACAACAAAACAAAAACCTATAAAGAAATCTGAAAGACAATTCATAGCCTAGAAGATGATATTTGCAACATAAGCAACAGAAAAGGATAAGTAACTGTGAAAATTAGTAATGGGGACCTTCACTAAAATGAAGTCTGAAGGTTTCCTCAGGGGAGCTCTTGCCCTACCATTCTAGTCAATTGCAGATGCAAGAGGAAGAGACCTTGACCTTGCATATGCATACTACACTACATTTTGGTGAAGGAAGAGACACTTTCTTGATTCTCTTCCCCTCCCAACAACAGCTCAGTCAGTGAGAAGCCACCATACTTGGAACTTTCAAATGACTCCAGTGGACTTTTAGCCTATAACAGCCTTCCCAACTATCCCTTTTCTCCTTAAAAAAGTGTACCTTTCCTTTGTTCCTCGGACTCACCTAGGTTTTGCCACCACTTGTTTGTCCTGGATTGAAATTCTTTTATTCCCAAATAGCCCCATTTTTGCTGGTGAAATAACAGGCAGTTTTTATTCTTAAGGTTAACAACATATATAAAAATGTTACAAAATCATTTATTTTAAATAAACACAACACACAATCCAAAAGAAAAACAGACTAAGGATATAAGCAGGCAATGCACAGAAGAAATAAAAATACCCAGTTAATACATGGAAATATGCAAATTATACCTACTATGCAATGCAACCTTTTCCAAAGTGATAAAAATATAAGACTTGAAAAATATCAAGTGCCAGTGAGGGTATGAGTGAATAAGTACTCATAAACTGCAAGACGACGTAAACTGGTATTGATATTTTGAAGGGCTATTTGGCAAAATGAAAATGGGCATATGTTATGACCCAGGGATTCTATTTCTAGGAATCCACCCTAAAGAAACACTCACATATATGCACAGAGCTATTCACTGAAGCACCATTTGTAATAGTGAAAAATATAAAAACACTAACTGTCTATTAGCAGGGAAATAAACTATAATATCCAGGCAATGTAGGAGTTAAAAAAAATATGGTAAATCTCTAAATACTGACTGAATACACTGAAGGCTCACCAAGTGATATTGCTTTAAAAAGTTTCAGAAAAAGAATAAAAAAAAAAGAAAAAGTTTCAGAAAAATACAGAACAACATTCTAAAGCAAAATAAAGTCAGTTCTACATACTTTTAAAGATACACGTACATATGTATATGCACAGAGAAAGACCTGGAGAGTAATTAACAAATTGATAATAATAGTTAACTCTGGTGAGGGAACTGTGTTGGAGTAAGGGACAGTCAAGGAGGATTTTGACTCTATATTGTTTGAATTTTAAAAATAAGAGTATATTGGGATCCCTGGGTGGTGCAGTGGTTTAGCGCCTGCCTTTGGCCCAGGGCGCGATCCTGGAAACCCGGGATCAAATCCCACATTGGGCTCTCACTGCATGGGGCCTGCTTCTCCCTCTGCCTATGTCTCTGCCTCTCTCTCTCTCTCTCTCTGTGACTATCATAAATAAATAAAAATTTAAAAAAACTTAAAAAAATAAGAGTATATTCACTTATTATATAATTACAAATAAATAAAACTTATAAAATGGTACACAACTATAAATTTTTTTTTATTTTTTTTTATTTTTTATTTATTTATTTTTTTTACAACTATAAATTTGAATCTAAGGTTTTAGGCAAAGTCCGATGGGAGCACAGTGAAAGGAAAAACTGGTATGTAGAAAAGATTTTATAGCAGTTGTGACATTTGAGCCTCCCTGTTTGAATAGGATTTTGTCAAGCATCCATAATTTGATGGAGGACTGTGGCAGACTGTATTTTCCAAAGATGCCTGTACTAACACACACACCATCCCTTATGCTTTTCTTTCAATATGACATTGACACTTGTCCATAGATGGGTGGGGGTCTACATTCCCTCCCCTTGAACTTGGGCAAGATTTTGTGATTGCTTTGATGAACTGAATGGGAAGGAAGTATCACAGCATGATTTTTGAGATCATTCAGCTTCTGCTTGGTCCTTTCTTTTACAGGATGCTCACCCTTGGAATCCAGCCACCATGCTGTGAGAAAGCCCAAACTAGCCCATGTGGAGAGACCACACTAAGAGGCTCATGTGGAGAGAAACTGAGGCCCCCAGCTGATAGTGGGCACCAACTACCAGACATATGAGTGAACGAGCCTTCAGATGATTCCCGAGCCTTCAGATGATTCCCATCCCCAGCCTTTGTGTCCTCGGGCTGAGGCCCAAACATACGTCATGGGGCAGAGATAAGTCATCCCCACTGTGCCCTGTCCTAATTCCTGACCCAGAGAATCCATGAACAGAATAAATGGTTATTTTATGCCACAAAGTTTTAGAGCAATGTGTTACACAGCCGAAGTAACTGGAACAAAGACTTTCTAAGGAGAAGAAATTATACAAGTAATAGAATGTTGTACAGCATTGTGAACATTGGCAGTATTGGGTGATGAGGTCACAAAGGTTGGCTGGGATCAGGCCATGAAAAGTCTCATATGACAGTATAAAAAAATTAGACATACCATTGGCAGTGGAAAACTGTGGAAAATTTTTAAGCTGGGAAGTGAAATGCTTAGGGCTGCACTTTAGCAAGATATCTTTGAGATTGGTGTGAAGGAAAGATGGGGCAGGGGGCGGGAGGAAGACTCAAAAATAGGAAAAACTCCTCCAATTAAGATGAGTTCCAACCAAGTAACATGTTTTGTGACTTTTTTTCCTCATAAGGCCTGCCTCTTAGGCTCATTTATATTCCATTTCACTTGTATTATAAAGTTGGCAGGGGAAACTTATTTCCACACAAAAACACACACATGGATGTTTGCAGCAACTTTATTTATAATTGCCAAAACTTAGACACAACCAAGATGTTCTTCAGCAGGTGAATGGATAAATACCCTAGTAGATCCTAGCAGATTCAGCACTACAAAGAAATGGGCTATCAAGCCATGAAAAGACACGGAGGAGCTTTAGTGCATGTTACTGAATATCAGAAAAGGCTATCTCCTGTATGATTCCAACAATATGACTTTCTGGAAAAGGCAAAACTATGGAGACAGTTAAAATATCAGTGGTTGCCAGGGATTAGGAGGAAGGGAGGGATGGCAGGCAGAGTACAGAAGTTTTGCAGGCAGTGAAATACTCTGTATGATACTATAGTGGTAGATACATATCTTTATGACACTTGTCAAAACCCACAGAACATACAACATCAAGAGTGAACGCTAATGTAAACTATGGTCTTTGGGTGATAAAGCGCTAATGTAGGTTTGCGAATGGCAACAAATATGAGGTGTTGGTAGGTGGGGAGGTTGTGCTTGTTTGGGGGCAGGGGCATGCAGGGAAATCTCTGTACCTTCCACTCAATTTTACTCTGAACCTAAAACTGCTTTAAAAAGATGAAGTCTATTTTAAAAATGTTGGAGGGGGTATATGAGGGGATATTAGATCACAAAAAAACGTTTTCCTTACCATTCTTCTTTCAAGCTTCTGGATCTGGATCAGTTTACATAAAGTGTATTCTAAGAATACAGAGCAAGCTGTCTTAAAAATGGTAACCACTTATAACTAATTATCCATGTGAGTAATACCATCCTGTACTCCAAATATCACCATAACCCACAACTTCGTGTTCTGTGTTTATTGAAATATCCTCCTCATCATTCTCATGACTAGCTTTATAAGAAAATTATATAAACATGAACCTGTAAAATAAATCTATTCTAATCAACTAGTTTTTATATTTTGGATATTGGGGATCTATATATGGAGAAAATCACAGCGCGTGGCCCAAAGATGAGGGAGAAGATGAAACTCAGAACATAAGGAGCCACCTCTGCAGTGAGGGAAAGGATGCTTGGATGAATATAAAAGCAAAGATAAATGAGGGGATGAACGATACTAATGAGAATGTTTCATTCTCATCTTGGCAGAGGGTCTTGAGTCCTATTTTTTGAGAAAAGCAAGAGGAAGAATGTATTAAAAATTGAGAGTTTCTGAAGAATAGAGACAGTATGAAGTGGCTCTACCGTGAATCAATCAGAAATTGAGTAGCAGCAGAGCCCAGTTTGAATTTGATAATGTAATTCATTGGAGGCCAGTTTGTATCATTTTATACTGTATCTTCTCTAACACTAATTATACAAGAGGTGATTAGCCAATTTGTGGGATGCTATGCATGTTGTTTTTCACATTTTCATCTAATGCTTGCTTATGAAAAATGTCATAATTTAAACTTTATCAAAGAGAAGTTAATAGAAATGAAAAAATGAACCCTAATTTTTCTGCATTTTAAACCATTCACAAGAGATTTGAGGTTTGCAGTTAATAATTTTCGAAACAATGAAAAAAAAAAAGCAAAATAAAGGGGGAAAAAAACCACTGAAACAAATGGTAAAATAAGATTACAGGATCATGTGTGGGTTGAATTCATCCATGTTGGTCCCATCCCTCATTATCGAAGTTAAATTAAAACCACTGCTGCCATATTTCACAAAATAAAATCTGATGAAAAGCAATTCCTGCCCAATGTTTCTTATTCATGTTTCTGAGTAACCTTCACAACTCCTAAATGTCATCAATGAAATTCTAAAGAATAGAATTTACCTGCATCCCAGAGGTTACAAACGTCTGCTGGCCCTTCTGATGATATAGTTGATGAGATAATGGAAGGAGGGACTGTCGGCAAAAGTGGCTTTGGGTCATCCTCATAAAATAACATCAGGTCCTTAAAGAAAACAGGAGAGCACACGAAGTTTGAAAAAAAATAATTAATCCTACTGCTTCAATTTGTTAAAGTAGATGGACAATTTATGGAGATACAATGTGTCTATATGTGCTAACATAAACACATTTTAACTGAAAGAACTCAAATGTAAGTTAGCTATACACTAGTACATGGTGGTTTTCTACCCTTGGAGATCCTCACTCCCTGATGAAGACAGCTGGTGCAGGTAAGCAATGATTCTGTTTGAGGCATTAACTGTCTCTATCACCCTTTGAGCATCCTTAGAGCATACGATCTCAGAAGCCAATTTTTCTGTTTTACTGGTTATAATAAAGCTACCAGTGTATATCTTTTATTCATATTTTAAAACTTTAACTTTTTATCATGGAGTAAAAAAAAATAGATGATAATCCAATCATGTAGGTTAAACAACAAATCAATGCATGGCCAGTCTTGTTTCATTTATATCCTATTACTCTTCATCTGTTTTACTGTGAAGTAAATCCTAACTATATCACTTATTTTGGTGTATCTCTCTACATGACAAAAATTCTTTAATAATTATTATTTTACGCCTAGAAACTTTACAACTCCTTAATGTCATCAATTATAAATCTATCTTTCCAATTTCTCCTAAGTGCCATAAATAGGTTTTTCTGTAGCTTACAAGAGGATTCAAATAAAGTCTCCACAGTGGGATGGGTTGACATGTCTTATATCCCCCATGAAGAGAGATTTGTTCTGCAGTATTTATTTAAGGTGTAATTAACATAGAGTACATAAACCTCAAGTGCAGAGCTCAATAAGTTTTAACATGATGTGTATACCTATGTAGCCACTTTTCTGTCACTCCAGAAAGTTCCCTCAAGCTCTTTTCCAGTTGATACCATTCCTCCACCACCAGTACACAGTATTCTTCCTTCCACCATAAATCAATGAGATTGCCTGTTCTTGAGCTTCCTATGAATGTAAACATATACTGTGTAGGCTTTTGTATCTGATTCCCATTATTTAACATGTTTGTGAGATTCATCCATATTTTGAGTGTAATCAGATACTTTTTTTTTTATAAGAAGTATTCCATTTTATGAACATGCCACAATTTGTTTATCCATTCTCCTCCAATATGGACATTTGGATTGCTTCCAAATTTCAGCTACTATGATATGAATAAGGTTACTATGAACATTCTTATAGAAATCTTTTCATGGACAAATGTACTCATTACTCCTGGATATTTATACAGAAGTAGATCGGCTAGGTCGTAGCATAGGTTAACTTTTAACTTTATTGAAATTGCCAAACCATTTTCCAAGCAATTTTCCACTTTTCATAATTCAACTTTTATTTTGAAACCATTGTAGATTCACAATCAGTTGTAAGAAATAATACAGAGTGATCCTGTATATCCTTTACCCAGTTTTCCCTAAAGGTAACATCTTAAAAATTGTAGTACAATATTATCCAGGATATTGACATTGATAATGTCAAAATAGAGAACATTTCCATCATAATAAAGATCCTTTCTGATACTTTATTACCATAGCCTGCCCCCCACAACTACTAATCTGTTCTCCATTTCTATAATTCTGACATTTGAAGAATGTTACATAAATGGAATCATACAGGATGTAACCTTTTGGAATTGGCTTTTTTCACCTGGCATAATTCCCAGGGATTCATCCAAGTTATTTCATGTATTAATAATGGTTCCTTTTTATTGCTGATTGCTGCATAGTATCCATGGTATAAACGTATCACATTTTGTTTAATGTGCCAAAGGAAATCGGGATGGTTTCCAGATTTTGGTTATTATAAATAAAGCTGCTGTGAACACTGTGAATAAAAAACCTCACAGGTTTTTGTATGAAAATAAATTTTCATATCACTGGGATAGATGCCTAAGAATTCAATTTCTGGGTTGTATGGTAGTTGCATGTTTAGTTTTATAAAAGACACTGCCAAACTATTTTCCAGAGTAGCCCTACAATTTTACATTTCCACTAATAATATTTGAGTGATCCAATTTCTCCACACATTTGCCAGCATTTGGTGTTGTCATTATTTTTTATTTTAGCCATTTTGATATTTCATTACTTGTTTAAATTACATATTCATAATAGGTAACGATGTTGAACATCTTTTCATGTGCTTATTTGCCTTCTCTATTTGCTGAAGAGATTGTTCTTGTCATCTGTCCATTTTCTAATTGGGTGGCTTGGTTTTTAACTGTTAGGTTTTGAGATTTTTTTTTTTTAATTTTTAAAAGGAGGTTCCACACCCAATGTGGGGCTTAAACTCATGAATTTGAGATGAAGACTCACCTGTTCTATCAACTGAACCAGTTAGGAACACTGAGAGTTCTTTAGTTTTTTATTTTTTATGCTGTAGGTATTAGTCCTTTGCTGGATATGTGGGTTGCAAATATTTTCTCCTAGGCTGTAACTTGTTTTTATACCCTTGTGTGAGGATGTCTAACTTTTATTTTTCCTTTAGGGATCATGTTTTTGGCCAGCCCTAGATTACGAAGAATTTTATCCAGTATTTTTAAAAAGTTTTATAGTTTTACATTTAAGTCCATGATCCTCTTGAATTCCTACATGAGATTTAAATTAAAGTTCATGGTTTTGCCTGTGAATGTCCAATTGTTCTAATATCATTTGTTGAAAAGATTATCCTTCCTCCATTGAATTCCTTTTGTTCCTCTGTTAAAAGCCAATTTGCCATATATGTGTGGGTCTATTTCTTGGTTCTCTATCCTGTTCTACTGACCTAAATATCTATCTCTCCACCAGTATCACACTCTCTTGAGTAAGTAGCTATGCAGTAGGCTTAATACCAAGCAGAGTTATTAGTTCCACTTTATTCTTTTTCAAGATGGTCTTAGCTATTTTAGGACCTGTGCCTTTCCATATAAACTTTATAAGCTTATTATCTCTGTATCAAAAAGAAAACTGCTAGAATTTTGATAGGAATTGCATTCAAGATATAAGTAATTGGGAGCATCTTTACTATCACAAGTCTTTCAATCCATGAACATGGTATGTTTGCGTGGTCTTCAAGTTCTTTCATCAGTATCTTATCATTAATTTTATGTATTTTATAATTTTCAGCACACCGATTCTATACATATTTTGTTGCCTAAAGATTTCATTCGGGAGCAGTAACTGCAAATTGCATGTGTCTTAATTTCAGTTTCCACATGTTTACTACTAGTATATAAAAATGCAACTCATTTATGAATGTTGATCTTAATATCCTACAACTCTGCTGAATTCACTTGCTGGTTCTATGAGGTTTGTTTTTTCCTAAGATTTATTTATTTATTTTAGAGAGATAGAGCACACACATGCAGGGGAAGGAGTGGAGGTAGAGGGAGAGAGAATCTGAGGCAGACTGTGTACTGAGTGCAGAGCTCTACATGGGGCTCAATCCCATGACCACAAGATCATGACCTGAGCCAAAACCAAGAGTGAGACACTCAACTGACTCAGCCACACAGCTACTTGAGGTTGGTTTGTTTTTGTCATCTCTTTGAGATTTTCTATGCAAACAATTTGTAAATAAGGACAATTTTATTTTCTTCTCTACATTTTACATACCTTTTCTTATTGCAGTGGCTAGAACTTCCAGTGCTATTCTGAATAAGTCCTGGCCTTGTTCCTGATCTTGAAAGTATTCACTGTGAAAAATGATGCTATTATAGTTTTGTGTAGATAAAATCTTTATCAGTTTAAGGAAATTCCATATGTCTAGTTGTTGAGTTTTTAACAGAAATAGGTTTGAATTTTGTTAATAAATGCTTTTCTGCATCAATTGACAAAATCCTATGATTTCTCTTCTTTAATTTATTGATATGATGAATTGCACTGATTGGCCCTCAAATGTTGAATTACACTTAGATTAAATTTTACTTGGACCTGGTATGTAACTTTTTAAATACATTGCTGGATTCAACTGGATAATTTTTTGAGGATTTTTGCATCTAATTTCATGAGAGCTAATGGTCTATGGTTTTTATTTTGTACTGTCTTTTTTGTTTGTTTGTTTGTTTTTTTGAGGTTGGTAGCAAATAATACTTGCTTCGTAAGATGAACTGGGAACTATTCCCTCCCATTTTTTGAAAGACATTTGTGTGAAAATAGTGTCAATTCTTATTTAAACATTTGATAGAATTCTTCAGTAAAACCATCTGGGCCTAGAGATTTCTTTTTCAGGGATTTATATTACAAATTCCTTTTAAAAATGGTTATAGAACTATTCAGGTTCTTTTTCATCTTCTTTGAATTTTGGTAGTTTGCACTAAGAAATTGTTCTATTTCTTCTAAATTGTCAAATTATGAGCATAAAGTCATTGGCAGTAATTCTTTATTGTCCTTTTATATCTACAGGAACTGCAGTAATATCCCATTTCATCCTGATATTGGTGATTTGGGTCTTCTTTCTTTGTCAGTCATGCTAGAGGTTTGAAAGTTTTGTATTTTACAAGAATTAGCTTTTTGTGTCATTCATTTTCTCTCTTAACAGTTTTCTTGCTTTCAATTTCATTAATTTCTGTTCTTTATTATTTTCTTTCTTCTGTTTCATGTAGGTTTATTTTGCTTTTCTTAGTTTTTGTTAAAAGAAACTTAGATTATTGATTTTATACCTTTTCTCTTTCTAATTTAATCATTTAGTGCTATAAATTTCCCTCTCATCACTATTTCACCTGTGTCTCATATATTTTGATATGTTGTGCTCCCTTCTCATTCAGCTCTATGTATTGTAAATTTTTCTCTGAGACTTCCCCTTTGACCTATGAATAATTTAGAAGTTTGTTTATTTTCCCCAAAAATTTCAAGTAAGATTTCTCATGAGTTTATACTGATATAATTTCAATCC
This sequence comes from Canis lupus dingo, assembly GCF_003254725.2. Lineage (NCBI taxonomy): Eukaryota > Metazoa > Chordata > Mammalia > Carnivora > Canidae > Canis > Canis lupus. The sequence goes on along the minus strand of NC_064252.1, from coordinate 26,004,297 downwards.
AATTCAGGTCTGTTAGGTGATGACAATCTCTTCCATCTTACATTCATATCTCCTTTCCCCCATGTTGAGAATCCTAGTTCTCAAGGATACCAAAGATGATACAAATAGGAGTATCACACAATTATTCATTTGATTCATTCCACATTATACTCACAATAATCTCAGGTCAAAAATACCAATGTCTTAGAATAAAAATACCAACTGAATGTAGGAACATTTGTTTAATTTTATGTTACATTTTAAAGGATTGTTTTATTTAATATAATCTTGTTTTATGATAGTGCAAAAATATTTCTAGAATTCCAATGACAAATCTAAAAACATGGTATAATCAAAGAAGTCTAGCTTCTATTTCTCCTTTCCACCTTATTCCCCTCTCCCTTTATGAATAACCTCTTCTTTCCTTTTTTTTTAATATTACAGCTAATTTTTTAAATGGCACATCTTTAATATAAACAAATGGAAAATCCAGGAATAGACCTAAGCATAAATGGGAATTTATTATGTGATAGAAGCCACAATTTAAGTCAATGGAAAAAGATGGATTGTTCAACAAATGACATTGAAACAATTGATTATCATTTGTAAAAATACAATTTAAAAGGTGGATCTTTACCACTCTCCATTCATCAAATAAATTCTTCATGGATAACATTTAAATATATTTTAAAAATTAAAGCATTAAAGAGGTAGGGTAGTTTTTTACAAAATTAAACATACGTTTATCATAAAACCTGGTAATTACACTCCTTGGTATTTACATAAAGGAGCTGAAAATTTATGTCCACACAGAAACCTGCACACAATTGTTCACAGTAACTTTATTCATAATTTCCATAAGTTGGAAGCAATAAGATGTCTTTCAGGATGTGAATGGGTTAATGAACTTTATATCCAGACAATGGCATATTATTCAACATTAAAAAGAAATGAGCTATCAAGCCTTAAAGAGACATAGAGGAATCTTAAAGGTATATTACTAAATGAAAGAAGCAGTTCAAAAAAGGCTACATATTGTATGATTCCAACCATGACTTTTTGGAAAAGGCAAAACTAAGGAGACAGTAAAAGGATCAATGGTTGCCAGGGGTTAGGAGGAGGAATGAATAGATGGAGCACAGAGGATTTTAGTACAATGAAACTATTCTCTGTGATGCTATAACGGTAGATATAGAACAGTATACATTTGTCAAAATCCATAAAATACACAACATCAAGAGTGAATCCTAATGTAAACTATGGTCTTTGGATAGTAATGAGTGTTGATTTAGGTTTAATGATTATAACAAATGTATCACTCTGATGTGGTTGTTATTGTGAGGAAGGTCATACGGGGGCAGAGGCAGGTGGGGGTATTCATGGGGTATATGTAAAGTCTCCTACTTCCTACTCCTGCTTGAGTCTAAAACTGATCTAAAAAAACAGCTTGTTAAGATTTAAAAAAACAAAAACAAAAACCAGGGCAGGGTGCCTGGGTGGTGCAGTCAGTTAAGCGTCCAACTCTTGGTGTTAAGCATTTGACTTTTGGTTTTGGCTCAGATTCTGACCTTGGGATCTTGAGATCGAGCCCCACCTCAGGCTCCATGCTCAGCGCAGAGTCTTCCTGGGACTCCCTCACCTTCTCTCTGTGCCCCTTTCTCCCCCACTCTCTCTCTCCAAAATAAATAAATAAATATTTTTAAAAATAAATAAATACAAATCCAGGGTGATATTTATTAAAGTCTTACACTACAGAGGTCTTTCTATTATTTTTAGTATTTTACTTATTTATTCATGAGAGATACACACAGAGAGGGAGAGACATAGGCAGAGACAGAAGCAGGCACCTTGTGTGGAGCCTGATGTGGGACTCAATACCAAGATCCTAGGATCATGACCTGAGCCAAAGGCAGGCGCTCAACCACTGAGCCACCCAGGTGCCCTATGAAAGGTCTTTCTAAAAATGACTTAAAACCTAGAAGCTATAACAGAAAAGCAAATTTGACTACTTTTTAATAAAAATTGAAGACTTAAGACTGTGATATTGTGATTTATAATAAATATATATTTGGTCTTTGTCCATGGTTCCAGGCACAGAGCTCATAAACTCTTGTAATTTCCTCAGTGTAAGAGCACTAGGAGCATCTTTTATTCTAATATTTGGTCTTTGACCCCCATTCCTGACCAGAGCTCCTAAATCTGTTGGAATTTTCAGGGAGATCAGAGTGTCTTTTGTTCTGTGAAGTGACTCTTGATGAGTGCCTAGATAGCTTCAGGATGGGGACTAGTCACCAGAATGACCAAACCATGATTAGAAGCCTGGAACTTTCAACCTCATACCCCATCCTCCTGGAAGGACAGAAGATATTGGAGATGGAGTAAATGATCAATCATACCTACGTGATGAAGCCACCATAAAGATCCCAATGCTTGGGGTTCAATGAGCTTAGTTGGTGAACACACGTACTGAATGCCAGGAGGATAACACAGTTCAACTTCACGGGGACAGAAACTCTTGCACTTGGGAAACTTTTAGGCCTCAGACTGTATATTTCATCTGGCAATTCATCTGCATTCTTCATCATATCCTTTGTTATATAATAAACCAGTAACTCTAAGTAAATATTTCCAAGAGTTCTGTAAGCTGTTCTAGCAAATGATCAAACCCAAGGAAGGAGTGATGGGAACTCCAATTTATAGTGGTAGGTCAGAAGTACAGGCAGCAACTCCGGACTTGCAACTGGCATCTGATGTGGAAGGTGGGGGAAGGGGAAGCTTTGTGGACTGAGCATTTAGCCTGTGAAGTCTGATGCTATCTTCAGGTAGACAGTGTCAGAATTGAGTTAAATGGCAGGACACCCAGCTGGTGTAGCAGAGAATAGCTTGGTGTGTGGAAAGCCCACATCTCTGGTGTCAGAAGTGAAGTGTGACAGCAGAGTGTGAGATGAAAAAAAGAAACAAAGGAAGAGCGGTGTGTTTTCTCTTCACAAAAGGCAAAAAAAGAAAAGCCATAAATAAAGTCAAAAATCAAATGAAAAATTGAAAATGAAAGACAAGATAAAGAAACAGTCAATGGGCTAATCATTTAATAGCCAAATAGCTCTTAGAAACTGGTTAAGAAAAAGATGAGAAACCAAGCAGAAAAAGTGAGCAAAGGACATGAATAGAGTTAATAATAAAAAAAGAAACACAAATTCCCAATAAATGCATGAAAAGCTATTCCAATCTTACCTATAATTACCATGGAACAAAGTAAAACAAACTTTTCCCACTTCTCAGACTGGCAAAAACGTACAAGTTTGATAATATTCAGTATTTGCGAAGATGAGGGGATATGCTTTTGGTGGACATAAATTTGTGTAACTTTTGGGAGGACAATTTCAGAGTATTTTTCAAAACTAAAAATAAATACAACCTTTTGGTGATTGCACTTCCAGGACAGCATCATATAAAATATGTATAAGAGCCATTATTACAATATTGCTTTTAAAAGATAAAAACATAAAAATATTCCTAAATGATTGCTAACAGGGGATGGCGAAATAAAGATTTATTTTATTTTATTTATTTTTATTTTTATTTTTATTTTATTTATGATAGTCACACAGAGAGAGAGAGAGAGAGGCAGAGACACAGGCAGAGGGAGAAGCAGGCTCCATGCACCGGGAGCCCGATGTGGGATTCGATCCCGGGTCTCCAGGATCGCGCCCCGGGCCAAAGGCAGGCGCCAAACCACTGCGCCACCCAGGGATCCCAAGATTTATTTTATACATCTAGGGATCCCTGGGCGGCTCAGCAGTTTAGTGTCTGCCTTTGGCCCAGGGCATGATCCTAGAGTCCTGAGATCAAGTCTCACATCAGGCTCCCCACATGGAGCCTGCTTCTCCCTCTGCGTATGTCTCTGCCTCTCTCTTTGTGTGTCTCTCATGAATAAATAAATAAAATCTTAAAAAAATTTTTTTAAAGATTCATTTATGCATCAAGACTATAGTACAGCTATACGTACTGATAGAGAAAGATATCCATAATCTATAGTTTAGCGAAAAAAGATTTGGGACAATATACATTAAATAACTGTGTTTATTACATAAAAAGATTTACAAGACGTATTGCTTAGTTCAAAGCATGCTGCATAGCAGTATATACTGAACAAATCCATTTAGATAAAAGAAATGCATGGACACAGAAAATTTCACTCCCAAATTTCTAAGAACCTAGTTAGTAATGGATGCTTCCAAGGAAAGGAACAGAAGGTGTATAGGTAAGTAAACAGAAACTTTGTTTTTTATTCTTTACCCTTTCATATTGTTTAAACTTTTTCCAGTAAGTATCTTCCAACTTAAAAAGAATAAAAGTACAAACATGAAAATAAAAAAGAACTGTTAAGCATAAAGTAATGACACAGAAAAGAAGTAAGGGGATGATGGATTAGCATGATTAGAATAGGTATAATTTCCATTTCTCTAACAGCTTTGATGAGTTCAAATTTTTGCAAATATAATAAATGATATGCTAATAAGCCCGAGGATAAAAACTGTTTACTCTTCATTTAGCAAAATAATAAACAGAGGCAGTAGGAAATAAACACTTATCTTCTATCACTAGCAATTTAGCAACTCACAACTAGATTGAAGGCTTTGGTCAGCTTTAATTTTGTGTGAACCAATTCACAGCATCCCTATCTGTTGCTATAGAAACAACTGTGACCAAAAAAATCATAACCCTTATTGTTGAATCTCCTTAAACAGGAAAAGAGGAAGGTCTTTTGAGGTGGTCAAAGCTACATATAATTTTATTAATAGCAAATTTAATAATAAAGATTCTGTACAGTACTCAGAGAGAAAACATATCCGTATCTAAGTATCATACATTTACGGGCTTTCCTTGGTTTTGAAAGTACCACCAGCAAGCAGTGTTCTGCTCTTGAAAGCCCTATTCTGTTCAGAATTTTATTTACTGCTTTTAGATCATTCTTTCATTTGTAGAAAGAGAATAAAGAGGTTTCTATTTAAAGTTTTTAAAAGATATTTTTAAGCACCCCTCATCTGCCTAAGCAATCAACAGTATCACTTCTTTCTTTCTCATTCTGTATTAAGAACATGAGAATTTTAATGTAGATGTAATACATTTGGCAACAACAATTAGATTTTACTATTCAGCTTGGTAGGTGTTGTCTTCTGTCACAAAAGCAGATTTCTGAAGAGGACATATTGGGTTGCATCAAACGTTCCTGACAGTAATAAGAGGAGATGTTTGTCAATAGAATGATGGAATAGTGTCATGATATCGTAATGTATTGAAAAAGGAAAATCCAGCTTTAAACTTGTTTTGAAAGAAGGGCATCATTTTTTTACTAACTGATATAAGATGTTGAGTGTAAATCAGTTACAGTGGGTTCCTCTCAAGTAAGAAAAAACAATAATAATGAGAATTTGAAGACTGATACCAAAAAGCTAGGTGGCATTTTATGCCTTTGTTAAGTTCTATTCAAGTCTATTTTCTTCCTTACAAGCCAGCAGCAGCAAATAAAAATGATCTCAAATTTAAAAATAATTTTGACTTAATGTCATTATCTTTTAAATAATCTACATAATTTCAGTCTGTGGGCTACTATGCAATTAAGGAACAGTGACATTTTAATTTCATGTACTTTTCTAAGCTGCTAGAAAATCAGGTAAATCCATACTTAACTGGGTTGGAGGGTATGGTGGAAAGTGTTGGGAACAGAAGGTCAATAAATAATTCCAGCCACTCTCATAGGAACAGTGGTGGTGGCAGGGAACATTAAACAAGCCCTCCGAGCAGGAGGCCAAACAAACCTCTTTTATAAGAAAGGAAGAGAAGGAAGTTAATGTCTACTATTCAATCATTTATTCATTAACAAAAATGTGGCAAATTAAGATTCAGTAGTGAATAAGACTAAAATGGTCTCTACTCTCAAGGAGCTTTCCTTCTAGAAGGAGAAACACATGTAAGACAGAAAGCAAATGAACAAATGAGAAAACTGCATATAGTTGAGTGGAACAGATTTCCAGTCAAGATGGGTCTGTAAGTTCACAATTTGGGGATATCTTCCTTCCTTAAACACACAACCACCAAAGAGAAAATACAATTGTGAAAATTAAAGACACAGGTCATGCTCAGAAACAAGATGAAAGCATGAAGAATAGAAACATAATGGTATCCAGAACATACAAAGAACTCTCAGAACTCAATGGTAGAGGCGCCTGGGTGGCTCAGCCGGTTAAGCATCTGCCTTTGGTTCTGGTCATGATCTGGGGGTCCTGAGATCAAGCCTCATGCCAGGCTCCCTCCTCAGTGAGGAGCCTGCTTCTCCCTCTTCTTCTGCCCCCCCGCCCCAGCTCATGCTCTCTCTCAAATAAATAAATAAATCTTAAAAACAAACAAACCTTCAGTGGTAATACACAGTCCAATTAGAAAATAGGCAAAAGGTCTGAACATATAGTTCACCAAAGAGAGGTTATGATGCTACAAATGAATACATGAAAGGATGCTCATCATTAGCTATTTGGGAAACACAAATTAAAACCACAGTGAGAGACGCCTTGGGTGGCTCAATGGTTGAGCATCTGCCTTGGGCTCAGGGCGTGATCCCAGGGTCCCGGGATCGAGTACTGCATCAGGCTCCCTACAGGGAGCCTGCTTCTCCCTCTGCCTGTGTCTCTCCCTCTCTCTGTATATCTCTCATGAATGAATGAATGAATGAATAAATAAATAAATAAATAATCTTAAAAAAAATAGAACCACAGTGAGATACTACTACAAACCTATTTGAATAGCTAAAATTAAAATGGTAATGCCAAAGTTAGTGAGGATGCAGAGAAACTGGATCTCTCATTACACTGCTGGTGGGAATGTGAAATGGTACAGGCCTAGAAAACAGTTTGACAATCTCTTACCAAATTTAGTATGCACTTACCACACACCCCAGCAATCACACTCTTAGATAGACATTTATCCCAGAGATAGGAAAACTTCACAACCTGAATGGTTCTCAAGAGTATTATGCTGAGTGAAAAAAAAAAAAACCTCAAACTATCTCAAAAGGTTATGTATTATCTGAATCTATTCCTAGAAATACATTCTAGAAATAATAAAACTATAGAGATGGAGAAAAGATTAGTGGTTGTCAGGGGATGAGGCGGTTGAGGAAGAGACGGGGTGGATAACAGGACAGACCTCTTGTATGTGGACGTAACAGTTTTGTATCTTGATTTTGGTGTGGTTACACAAACCTATACTTACAATAAAACTGCATAGGAACCCTCCTCCACACACACACATAAATGCAGGTTATTTTTTTTTAAGATTTTATTTATTTATTCATGAGAGACACAGAGACAAGGCAGAAGGAAAAGCAGACACCTTGCAGGAGCCCCATGTGGGACTCAATGTGGGACTCGATTCCCGAACTCCAGGATCAAACCCTGAACGAAAGGCAGATGCTCAACCACTGAGCCACCCAGACGTCCCTAAATGCAGGTTAAAAAACTGAATACTGAGTGGCAAAAAATTAAAGAGGAAGACAAACCATGAGACACTCCTTACTCTGGGAAAAAAACAGGGTTGCAGAAGGGGGAGGTTGGCGGGGGGTAACTGGGTGATGGGCATGAAGGAGGGCTAATGATGAAATGAACACTGGGTGTTACACTGTATGTTGGCAAATTGAATTTAAATAAAATTTTAGCTGAGTGAAGTAAGTCAGTCGGAGAAGGACAAACATTATATGTTCTCATTCATTTGGGGAATATAAATAATAGTGAAAGGGAATATAAGGGAAGGGAGAAGAAATGTGTGGGAAATATCAGAAAGGGAGACAGAACGTAAAGACTGCTAACTCTGGGAAACGAACTAGAGGTGGTGGAAGGGGAGAAGGGCAGGGGGTGGGAGTGAATGGGTGACAGGCACTGGGGGTTATTCTGTATGTTAGTAAATTGAACACCAATAAAAAATAAATTAAAAAAATAAAAAAATAAAATAAAATTTTAAAAAATAAAATAAGAGTAAGATTCTCAAAAAAAAATAAAACAACTGAATACTGAATTGAAAATTTAGAAGCTGAATAAGGTCTGCAGTGGGTCAGCAATAACATACTGACGGCCATCTCCTTGTTTCGATAGTGTATTATGATCACAGAAGATGCCAGCAGCTGGGAAGCTGGGTACTCCATACGTGGGACTCTGTACTATTTACTGCAGCTTCCTCCATATCTATAATTATTTCACAATAAAAGGTTTTTTTAGATGAGGAGAGAACGATGGACTGTTCAATAAATTAAATACTATTTACTCACAGGAGTGCAAAGACCATAAGACCCCTATCTTATAGTAAAATTCTAGAGGGCACACGGATTTCATTTAGAAGAAAAAATAAGAGATCTTTATTATAGTAGGATAAAAAAATTTCTTAAGTAAGATTTTTTAAAAGCAGCAGCTTTATATAACGAACACTTTGATCATTTAACCTTATTCTTACTTAAAACTGTGTATAACGAAGACAACAGAAACAAATTTGAAAGACAAACAAGCACTGTTTCTCTTAGAACACAGGAAAGCTGGAAAGGACAAGGAAACAAATTCTCCCCTCAGGGCCTCCAGAGAGAAATGCAGCCTGCAGACACCTTGATGTTAACCCAGTGAGACCTATGTCAGGACTTCCAACCTACAGAACTGTAAAATAGCATACTTGTGCTGATTTAAGGCACTGGGCTGGTGGTAATTTGTTACAGCGGCAACAGGAAACGGCTACAATGACTTACCTCTGTGGATTTCCAAGAATTAATCTTGACTGGTAGTGTTTCCTGGGACAACATGGTTCCACTAGGCAACTGAATGTCTTGGCACTGCTCTTGTTTCAATCCTGCCTTGGAAGCGTTTTCTGTCAACAACATAAAGCTAAGATTTCACTTTGGCAAAAAAGAGTAATGTTTTCATGTTAGCTCACAATTTTTAAGCTAATTACTTCTGAAAATCCATTTTGTCTGCCACATATACATCATCTGCCAACGGTCATTTTAATATTATCTCTTCATAATAATTGACAAATTCAGGCCGGTTTGAAAAATACAACTAATTCTAGCCTTTTCTCCCACCAACAATTTTATGCTTTATTATTTGAAACATATTTTTTTAAATAAGGTCACACATAGTGTAGAAAATAGAGTTTGAAAATTATCCTTAGCAAAGCAGGAATGACTAGAATTATTCTAATTAATATTTAAAAGAATGTTATTACTGCACTGTACATTTCATGTGTTCACATACATGACACACAGGCTATATATGATGAGAAAGAACTTTTAAACAAAATTTAAAGAATCTTGAACAAAAGAAATTGCCAGTGATATTAAACATATTTTTGCTTGTATGTTTTTACTGAATTTAATGGTTTTGTATTTGCCATTTTCCTTTCTTTTTTTCCCCCTGGGGCAGGTGCGGGTCAGAGGGAAAGGGAGAGAGAGAATCCCAAGCAGGCTCCAAACCCAGGGTGGAGCCCATGGTGGGGTTTGATCTCAGGACCCTGAGATCATGACCTGGGCAGAAATAAGTCAGACGCTGAACGGACTGAGCCACCCGGGCCCCCCTCCTTCCTTTTATCTGAATGATTGTGTAAACGAAGTATTATTGCCAACTACCTCTCAGCATATTGTTGGGAACAATAAGCGTAAGAGAGCTATCTTCAAACTGGTGTTTGTGCACCACTAGGGGTACTTAAAGACTTCCCAAGGGCTAGATGGGCATAGATAGTTTTAAAGGAATCAATGTCCAGACCCACCACTTACATATACATTCTTTCTAAAAAACTCGTCTGTCTGGGAATGCGACTGTGTGGAAACATCAGACTAGTTCTTTCTTCCTCCCCTTTCATAATCTATTTCCTCCCACTTTACAAAGAAAGACCCATCGTCTACCCATCTTATTATGGTGCATCTTCCTTTATGCTACGAGCATAAGAACCTCTAAATGCCAAACAGTAGTAAAAACTGGTATAGGGAAGCCTCCTTCAATCAAGGCAAGAAAAACCCAAAGTAAAGCTCTAAAATTTGTCCTGTTTTATGCATATTTTTTTTAGTGGCAAAGTGTGGCATAAGTAACAGGGTATTTTGGCCCATACTGGGATGTCTGGTATCCAGATACACTACAGTATGGAGGAGCAGGACGGTTGACAAGTTTCATTTAATGTCCTGTGCTTTTCATCCTCCAACTTGTCAAAGAATGTATCATTTTTAAGGGAAGTCCCACAAGGGGAAAGAAAGCAAGTACAAACATGGGAGGCAGGGCACCCTGTCTCATCAATGCAACAGACTTACATGACAAGGCTCCATGTCTTAGCCATCTCCCTTAGGAAAAGAATTCAGGAATGTGAGCGCAACCACAGTGATGCTAGTTTACATGTTTTTTGAATAAATAAAGTAAGATGTTTTCTGAAAGAAAGTTTAAGTCTGATTTGGCTGACTGTTTTGACAATAAGGGCTGGCTCTGCCAACTAGGTAATATGGTCACTATTTTCCAAAAATGGAATGAACCAAATTCTGTACTTTTGAAGAGTTGCTGAAATATATTTAAAGCATATGAAACTATAAAGTAATTACCTCAAAAATATTATATTGACAGGTATACCTCAATATTTTTTCCCACTTTCTGAGTATATTGGGTTAAAGTGTAACTGGTATAATTAATAATCACCAGATAATTTTTAGTAAAGGTTTTTTTGATATTATTCCCAGAAGTTGAGAAAGTCCATCATTCCTAACGACTGTTTAACAAATCTTTTTCGGGATCCCTGGGTGGCACAGCGGTTTGGCACCTGCCTTTGGCCCAGGGCGCGATCCTGGAGACCTGGGATCGAATCCCACGTCGGGCTCCCGGTGCATGGAGCCTGCTTCTCCCTCTGCCTGTGTCTCTGCCTCTCTCTCTCTGTGTGTGTGACTATCATAAATAAATAAAAATTAAAAAAACAAAAAAAACAAATCTTTTTCTAAGTGGGTTATTTCCAAGTCTTGCTTTCAACAACATTGAAGACAGATCTAATCAACAGCTGACAAGAGATGAAAACAATTTTTATAATAAATTACTGTATAATTCTGGGATACCTAAAAGGAATTCATAGAACTGACATTGCTATAATATAAAACCTTCTATTCCCACCTACGATTTTATGTGAACGAGTCTTCCCAGTATTTTCCATCTATAAAAATGTAAAAAGAGAAACAGAATTTATGCTGAACCCTGCTTACTTCCAGCAATAAGTGATATTCATAGGTGGGTAAACAAACAGTTCCATGTATCTCATAGAAATATGTATTTCCTATAAAATTATTTTCTTTATGTTTACTATTTATGAAAATTTATAATACACTTACATAGTTTTGGTTTTGATAAATTGTGTGCTAAAATGATAAATCAATCTAGAAAGAATATTTTCTTTTACCACTTAAAAGCCTCTGGTCCTAGAAAATGTAAAAAAATAATTTCAATTTATATACAAAGTTGATGTAGAGAAGACTTTCAGGCATCAACATTCTATTAGGATGAAATCCTGCGAGGGATGTGGAATAGAAATACAACTTCAAGGAGAAAAGGGAATGACACAAAGCTTCCAATAGTTAAAGACTTCATGTGTTTTTTCCAAATGAATGGCTGAAGGTACCCATCACACAGTGTTGAGATTCCTTTAGATATGTTGAGAAGTCTCATGGAACTGTTTCATTTTGTTTTATTTTGTCTTTAATGTCAATATTTTCAATTTTGTCCTTTGTAGTTACTTATAGTACAATTTCACATGTCAACTTAAAAATGCATTAGGAGGTATGTAATTTTTCAAAATCATTTTAGGGGCTATGCAAGAAAAATCACTTGAAAACCAATGGTTTCAGACATGGTGGTCCTCACCTTCAGAAAGGTTACAACCTGACTCGGGAGATAAGTCTGACATACAGAATTACGGGAAACAATTTGAGGAAAACAACACCATGCCAAACTTTCTTAAATTAATTAACTTTAGGAATAGACATTTTAAGGAGGAAAAAAAATCAGTGTGCATCAGAGTAATCAGAAAGTGTCTCAGATATGAAGTAAAATTTGAACGAGGCTTTGAAGGATGACTAGGATTCCTGATAAACATAGAATGAGAAACTATCCCAAGCAGAAAGAACTAGGTGGGCAAGAGGAGTATGATATTTGCCAAATTTACTGAAGAAAGAATAAGAACTTTGCAATTGCGGCTCTGAATTTTCATCTTCTTGTAACTTCACATGAAAATGAATAATTAAAAAAAAAGAAAATGAATAATTAAAATGAGCTTATTCGGACCTGGAGATTTTATAATGAATACTGGCAAACAGTAGTGGTTTGAAGCTTAGATTATCTGTGTACTTTCATGTGATTCATCAGAAACTATATTATCACTCTCTGAGTATTCAGAAACAAAATTATCCTTGAAGTGATACGGACTTAGGTTTAGACATCATAAAGGTAGATTAATAACAATTGCAGGAAGTCAACATTGAAGTAAAGTGTGAGGAGAACTGAAAGATAGCAAGAACTGTGAAAGAAAAAAATACCTTAAATATTTAGACACACATTTTAGGTTAGAATAGCTACACTGTTCTAAACCTATATTAAATAATCTTCTAGGAGCAAGAAGGAAGGCAGTTAGAACATAGTGAGACTTTGGAAATTGAGAATTTTTTTTAGCACCTGCTCCAGCACTGGAAGTGAGGTGTGCTTAATTAAATTAGGCGATTACACAAGATTTATTTCTGGATTTTCACAAGCAAATGAAAGGAGAGAATACACATTTAGTTCCATAGTGGAAATGAAGTCCCTTTGGTATCATAAGCTATTTATCAGTTGAGATGGTGAAGTCACAAGCCTGGAGGACTCGCGTGCGAATGTGAAACCCCAAAGGGAAAAAGTGAAGGCGCTGAGGCAGTGATGCTATCAGGTCATTTGAAGATGAGAGGTTAGATACCAAAGCTTGGAGGTGCTGGGAGGAAACCATCCAGAGAGGCTGTAGATTTCTTTGAGCCTGTATCACTCAGATAATACTGCAGAGCAGAACTGACAGACCCTGTGATAATTCTTAGATGAGATATCAAACTGACATTCAAGCCATCAGATATTAACAAGGCAAGAACACACTTTGGAATTGAAATGCTGCACAAACTTAGTAAATTCCCAAATTGCTCCACTTATTATTTAGTATCTAATAAACATTGTTGTTATGTATCGACTGTGTCCTTTCAGGTGTAATGTAAGTAAATCAAGTCATTTACTTAACAGAAGCAGCTTTTTAAAAACAAAGAAAGAAACAAATGCATCCACCAAAGGAAATACTCAGTGGGCTAATGAATTGATAAGATATAGAAGTCTCAGTGATTATCTTTATATCTCAGTTTTGCAGAATCATGAGTTTGGAACCTTAACAACTTCTCTGTCTTGGAGCATAATTGCACCTAAGCACCTTCAAGCATCTCGTCCTAATTTCTTAAACTTCCATCTTCTAGTAATTTCAAACTTATAGAAAAATTGCTGCAAGAATCATACAAAGAACTAGTTCACCAATTCACTCTTCATCCAGGTTCACCAATTGTTAACATTTTGCTCCATTTGCTTTATAATTCTTTCTTCATGGACATACATATATTGTGATGCTCCTATATTTTAAACCTGAAGAAAAGCCATTGTCATAAGTTGGGCTCCCCAGGAAACAGATCCCAAGGCTCAAATTTGTTTTGTTTTAAGATTTATTTATTTATTTATTCATGAGAAACACACACGCAGAGAGAGAGAGAGAGAGAGAGAGAGAGGCAGAGACACAGGCAGAGGGAGAAGCAGGCTCCATGCAGGGAGCCTGATGTGGGACTCGATCCCGGGACTCCAGAATCACAACCTGGGCCAAAGGCAGGTGCTTAGCTGCTGAGCCACCCAGGGATCCCCCAAGGCTCAAATTTGTGAGGGAGATTCATTAGGGGGTACTCTTTGTAACAGGACCCGTGAGGTGCTTAGAAGTCAGTTCTGGGCCAAGGGAGAAACCCATCTGTAATGTGGCCATGATCCTGCTAGGAGCTGTGGAGCTGGGATGGCTCTTCACAGTTGTCCTGCTTTGAAGCAAGAGAGCAGCCCAGCCACAACCATAGGTCACTGGATGTTGTATCCCTCAACATGGGGCTGTGACCCTGGGCAAAGAGGTTCTGGTCAACTGTTAGGAATTCCCAGAAAAAAAAAAAAAAAAAAAAAGGAATTCCCAGAAAAGGAGGGGGCTAGGTGGCTCAGAGGTTGAGCACCTGCTTTCAGCCTGGGTCATGATGCTGGGGTCCTGGGATGGAGTCCCACATCAGGCTCCCTGCAGGAAGCCTGCTTCTCCCTCTCCCTATGTCTCTGCCTCTCTCTCTGTAACTTTCATGAATAAATAAATACCTAAAAAAAAAAAAAAAAAAAGGAATTCCCAGAGAAGGATTGAGCTGAGACCCTCAACCTCCAACCCTCCCAGCGGCCGAGGGAATGGGGTCTTGATCTTGAAAAGGAGACTTGGGGGGCACCACAACATGCACTACAGATGTCACCCCTGTACTCCCATTTACTTGAGAAATGCTGTTGGAGGTAGAGTGTGAGTACTGTAAATCTTTTTTGAACGGTGAATTTTGAGATGAGTGGAGAAGAAAAGGTTTTTTTCAACAAAAACAGAAAAAGAGAATAAGCAAGCAGAGCTGTTTAAGCAATTTTAAAAATTAAATTTTAAATAGGTAGAGAAGAAAAATGAGAAAGGACAAACTTCTATTGCAGGAGATCTTAGGGAGTTAAGGCAATTTTATTTCCGTGTTTTGCTAACAATAGCACACAAAGTTTGAGGCACTGCCAGTAGTTCTTACTTTAGAATAACAGAGAACAGGAAAATGCACAGACTGTGTTAAGTGCTCTGCCACAGAGACGAGGAGCATACAGCCACTACACAGGCAGGATTAAGTATTCAGGGGTTGGCTCCTAGGTTAAGACAGTACACTGAAATTGCAACACAGAATTTCCATCAGCCAAAATTTGTTTGAAAAAAGTCAAAACTAATAAAATTACAACAGCAATCTAACATGGAAACAGAACTTAAAAATTTTAAAAGGAAAAGGAAAATAACGGGTGGCCAAGGCAAGCATCCCATTTCCCTAACATGATAGTGATGCACTGATAAGATTCTGAGATTTCTCATCACTATCCACATGTCTGAAAGAAGGGGAACAGAGCAGACAATGCTTTTCTCACTCCTTATGACCAAGAAGAGGTAGAAATAGACTAAGGGGGGAAAAAAAGAGGTGTACCAGAGTGAGTAAATACAGGTGCCGACACTAACGGAAGTGAAAGCTACAGTTTCACACTGAATCGGGTGGATGATCTGAAGTTCAAGAGCATCTCCCTGCCCCACGGTGGCTGGACACATTTCCCAGCTAGACAGAACGAGCAGGATCCTGTACAAAAGGCTCAGAGGACAGAGCAGAGTCCAGGTATTCTAAACAAGATCACATAATGGCCTATGAAGGCTCCCGTTTCTCACTGCTGCAGAAAAATGGATAAAATAACAAACAGCACACAAAGTCAACTTGGTGGCGCAAACTGGTCTCAGACATGGTGGGAAGAGTGGAGAAATCACTAAGTGTATCTGAGCCAGTAACTGCCAAAGTTGATGCTGCTGTACCTACATCACCTTCTCTACTTCTTATGACAACTCTGTAATAGAAACCATATTATCCCCATCTTAGAGAAGATGAAATTGTGGCAAAAGCTTGCATTTCCAAGGGCACACAGTCCACACAGCCCGAGTCAAGATTCAAATCCAGTAAGAAAGGTGCCAGGACCTAAGCGCTTAACCCTTATTCCTTACTGCCTTCAAAATACACTGCCTAGTGAGAGCCGCTTAAGCATCAGTAAGATGGAAAGAGACCTGGCAACTAAACAAACATATTCCAGGGGGAAAAGAGGAAAAGAAGAGGAGGAAGGGTGGGAGAAGCAAGAGAGAGACGAAGATGGCATGCAAAAAATAGACTCCAAATGTACAAGAGAATGTACTTCAAGGAACAGAAGGACGTTCCTCACAATATGGCATTAGATGGTTTTGGAAGTTATTGTAAATTGTGTATTTTCATATATTTCATTTTAGAATTGTTGCTACTGTATAACAATACAAGGTTGAGCATTTTTAAAAAATGTTTCTTGGACTTACATGTTTCCTTCTCTTTTTTTAGGAAATGCTTTCCATATCTCCTTCCTATTTTTCTGTTGGGCTTTCTCACTGGTTAGCAGAAATTCTTTATATATTCTGGATAATCCTTTGTCGCTTACATATGTTAGAAATGTAACATATTTCTATGTTTTGTGACCGTCTTCTTCACTTATATGGTGTTTTTCAATGAAGAGATAATTCTTAAATTTAATATAGTTTTAGAAGTTTTCTATTGCTACCAAAAATTACAAGATACTTAGTGGCTTAAAACAACGCCCGTTTATTATATTACAGTTTTATAGCTCAGCAGTCCAAGCAGGCTTGATTGGGTTCTCTGCTTTGGGTCTCACAAGGCCAAAATCAAGGTGTCAGCCAAGCTGGACTCTTCTCTGGAGACTCTGAGGAAAAATCCACTTCCAAGATCATTCAGGTTGTTGACAGAATTTGGCTTTCTTATGATTGTAGGACTGAAGTCCCCATTTCCTTGCTGGCTGGCAACCAGGGACCACTCTTAGCTTCTAGAAGTCACTTGCGTTCCTTATCACTCCATTTTCAAGCCAGTAAGGGTACAACAAATCCTTCTCACACTTGGTTATCTGTGACTTCCTCTTCTGCTACCAGCTGGGGAAAATTCTGCTTTTAAAGGGTGTGTGTGATTGGATTAAGCCCACCTGGATACTCCCTTTTAAAAAATTTTTGAATATTGAGTTCATTAAAACATTTAATTGAAAATGACTACCAAATGGTAGCATTTTATATCAGTAATCAAAGGATATCCATTATTTTATCATTTATGTATTTATTATTTATTTAAAATCAATTAATTAACATATAGTGTATTATTAGTTTCAAAGGGAGAATTTAGTGATTCATCAGTTGCATATAATACCCAGTGCTCATTACATCAAGTGCTGTCCTTAATGCCCATCACCCAGTTACTCTGTCCCCTACCCACAGCCCCTCCAGTAACCCTATTTGTTTCCCATAGTTAGGAGTCTCTTATGGTTTGTCTCCCTCTCTGTTTCATCTTATTTTATTTTTCCTTTCCTTCCCCTATGTTCATCTGTTTTGTTTCTTAAGTTCCACATACGAGTGAAATCATATTTGTCTTTGTCTCACTGATTTATTTCACTTAGCAGAATACCCTCTAGTTCCATCCACATCATTGCAAATGGCAAGATTTCATTCTTTTTTGATGGCTGTTTTGACATACAACATAACATAATCATGGGAATCATAACTCTTCCCACTCAGAGGTTATGCTCACCTCTCAAAGGGGGGGGGATTACATAAAGACAATGGTCATTGGGGCTTATTCTCAGAATTCTGCCTCCCACAGGAGTCAAACTTAGAAAAGCTTTTTTAATAATTTGCATTTTGTTTAAGAAATCCTTCCCTATCCCAATGTAAGAAAGATATTCTTTATTTTCTTTTAAACATTTTAAAGTCTTTTTTTTCTCCTTTAAATCCTTAATTCCTCTAGAATTTGTTTTTGTGCATGATAGGAGGTAGAGACCTAATTTCACTTTTTTCAATATGAATAAATAATTGCCCTTGCATTATTTAGGAAGTAGTTCATCCTCTTCCCACCAATGTGGACCACCACATCTGTCATACTCTAAGATAACCTAGCTGCACAGGTCTCTTTGCTGAGCTCTACGGTTTGTTCCATTGGCCCCACACACCTATTCCTGCATCCATACCATGCTGCCATAATTACGATTGCTTTAGTTATGTCATCCAGAAAAGAGAGCCCTCCACCACCTTATTCTTCTCCAGGAATGCTTTGGATATTCTTGACCTTTTGATTCTTCTAGATAAATTTGGGAACCAGCCCATCAAATTCAATTTTTAAAATCTGTTTTGGATTTTGATTATAATTGCACTAATCAGTGGTTCTCAACTGGGGGCAATTTTGGCCTTCGGGAAACATGTGACAATGTCTGCAGACATTTTTGGTTCTCACACCAGGAAGGAATGTGTGCTAACAGCAACTGGTGAGTAGAAGCCAGGGAATGCTAAACACCCTATGCTGCACAGGACATCCCCCCCACGACAAAGAATTATCTGGCTTAAAATGTCAATAGGACCAAGCTTGAGGAAATCATCCATTAAATCTGCACAATTTGGAGAGAATTGATACTTATATTTTTTAGTATTTCTACAAACATGAGTATCTTTCCATTTATATAGATCATCTTTAATGTATTTAAGTGCTATAATTTTCAGAGTATAGATCTTGTAATCTTTTTAAGATTTATCTCTGTGTCATGATTTTTTGCTATTATAAATGGTATTTTTTAAAATTATGTTTATTGTTGGGTGCTGATACATAAAAATATAACTTGACTTATATATTTTGATCTTTCAGTCAGCCATCTTGCTAAAAGCCTCTTTATTTCTAATATGTTTGTAGATCCTTTCAAGTTTTCTGTATGAAGATCCTATCATTTGCAAATACATTTTTCTTCCATTTTAATACTTAAGCTTTTAATTTCTCTTATTTATTTTATTGTGATGGCTAGGGCCAGTGAAAAGCTGAACAGAAGCAAAAAGAATGGGAACATTTTTTTCTACCTGATTCTAAAGGAATACTTCCACATTTAAGTGTATGAAAAAATTTAATTTACATTTTTAAGATTCAAACTTACTTTTTTGCTAGAAAAAGTGGTCTGTATAATACAAATTCTTTTAAATGTTAAGACTTTCTTTACAATATAATCAGTTATAAAATTCATATTTAAAAATGTTTTATTTACTTGATCTATCAATAATTGAGAGATTTTAAAATCATTACTATAATGGGATATGTTTCAATTACTTTCTGTAGTTCTACCATTTTTTGCTCTGTATTACTTTGGAGTTATTTTACTGGGTATACTCACATTTAGAAATGTTATATCTTCCTAGGGATTTAAGCCTGTTATCGTTGTCCTTAATAATGCTTTTGGCTTTAAATTGTACTTTGTCTGATATTAATATAATTATACCACCCTTCTTTAACTAGTATATGTCTGGTTTACCTTTTTCCATTCATTTGCTTTTAACCTTTACGTGGATTTACGTGGGCAGCATATATCCAGACTTCTTTTTCTCGAATTTGGTAATCTCTGCCTTTTAACAGATGAGTTTAATCCATTGATATTTATCATGATTATTAATATATTTGGACTGATTTCTACCATTTTGCCTTTTTTATTTCCATCTCTCCCACTTTATCTATGCTTCTTCCTTTTTATAAACCTTTATTTTCTCATTCTATTATTTTCACTACTTTGGAATTTATTCACGCTACTTCTCTTCTTTTGGTGTTAACTCAAGTTTATCATGCATATTTACCTTTAACAGTTAACGGTCAAATAATATCCTTACCCTTCTCTCAAAGTATCAAGGATCTTAGAACACTTAATTCTATAGACTCATTTCCAATTTACATACCATGGCCACCCACTATTTTAGTTGTCTGTTTTTCAAATTCAGAAGTTAGACATTAGGGCAGCCCAGGTGGCTCAGCAGTTTGGCACCGCCTTCAGCCCAGAGCGTGATCCTGGAGACCCTGTATTGAGTCCCGCATTGGGCTTCCTGCATGGAGCCTGCTTCTTCCTCTGCCTGTGTCTCTGCCTCTCTCTCTGTCTCTGTCTCTAATAAATAATAAATAAAATCCTAAAAAAAAAAGTTAGACATTACTATTTTACACAGTGTTTATTTTATATACAAGTTTATTACTTGATAGTCACTCCCTCTTGCATTTCAAAGCATTCTTCTGGAATAATTTTCTTTTTGAAGTACATCCTTTAATGAAGATCTCTTGGTGGTAGGCTCTTGGGTTTTTTATTTATCTGTAAGTGACTATTTCACCCTTATTTTTGAATGACAGTTTTGCTGGGTACATAATCACAGGCTGTTATTTTCTCTCAGCACTTTGAAAATGCTGTATCACTGTCATCTGGCCTCCACTGTAGCTGAAGAGGAGAGGTCACTGGCAGAGTAACTGTCATTCCCCTGCAGATGTGTCCTCTATGTCTTACACTGTTTTCGTGTTTTCCTTTTCCTTTGGACAGATCTTCTAGTTCACTAAATTAAGTTTTTGATTTCAATAGTTTTTCTCATTTCTGTAAGTTTCCATTTTTCAAATTCATACATGCATGCCTAATAATCTTTTTATTTTAAGTAAAACAGTTTTATTTTTTAGAGTTTGGTTTGGCCCAATGAGCCATGCTATGACAGATATAACTGACATTTGAATAACTGGATTAATTTAGAGAAGGATAAATCCAGTTTTGACGCTTTTGCTTGTGTGTATGTCTTTTTAATTTAAGACTTTATTTTTCAGAGCAGCTTTAGGTTTACAACAAAACTGAGAGGGACATACAGAGGTTTTCCATACACCTCGTCCTGACACATGCAGAGCCTCCCCATATCAACCTTTACTTATTTAATATTTAAATGCATAGCTATTCTACATCAGGTATCTGACCTTCCTGCCATCTACTGTCTTTAGGGGGCTAAATATATTCTTTGCTAATCATTTTTTCCAGGGTTGGTGATATGGATTGTGAGCTCATTGCCTGATTTTAATTGGTGGGAAATCCTATGGACCTAACTTGTGAACTGAGCTTTATTCTTGCAGAGAAAATTCAGCCCCACGTTGAATGTCTGGGTTCAGCACAGCAAACCCAGGCTTTCTTTCCCAATGCTTACCTATTTTCTTACCCAAAACCATTTTCTTACCTATTGATGAGTGCCCTTAAACAACTCAGCTTCTACAGGCACCAGCTCCAAGTCACTCTGGCCCCAGCTCATATATCCTGTTATTTAATTTGATTAATTTATTTAAATTTTTGGAAGGCAAGATCTTTGGAGACTTCCCATAACCCTAGTGAAGCCAGAAATATTGCAATGGTTTGGTTACTATGCAATAAATGGGCTTCTTGGAGCTCCTAATATGTCTTATCACTAGAAGTAGACCTAAAATATTTTTTAGTGTAAAAAAAATGTATGTAGTACAATTGTTTTTATAAAAATAAGTTCTCTCTAGTTACCCATTTTCTGTATATGTGTGTGTGTGTGTGTGTGTGTGTGTATTTACACAGAAAGATGCCTAGAATCTATGCTCATCTGATATGAATTATGGCTATTTCTGAGTGACAGGATTGGAAGTGATTGATTCTCCAGGGTTTTTGGGCCTGTACTGTTTTTACCAGAATAGAGTGATTTTTTTTTCCGAAGCAAAAATAAAAGAAAGAAAACAGGGTGCCTGGCTGGCTCAGTTTGTAAAGTGTGTGACTCTTGACCTCGGGGTTGTGAGTTTGAGCCCCACATTGGATGTAGAGATTACTTAAAAATAAAAAATAAAGGAAGGAAAAGACCAGACTGGAAGTGAATATTCTAAGATGTTAATGGCAGTTGGTTTAGGGTAATAGAGATCAAAGTTACTGTTACTTTCTTTATTGTACTTTTAAGTTGAAAAAACCACTGCTTGATACTCACCAGTGCAAATGTTTTAGTAGGAACTGCCTTTGTATTATAAGCCCTGCCATCCAGACTGTGTGTGACACAGCAACCAAATATGACTCCACATCAACTGTTAGCACAAGGTTCATGGTAGAATTAACATTAACACTGGTGCTTGTGCTTATAAAAAAGCATGACAAGTACTTTAAAGTTTTACTTTTGGTCCAACAGGAAACTTACATGATTTTTAGGAAAATATTTCCATGATACAGAGTGCTACTACAGTTAACACAGACCAGAGTAATCCTTCTCTAATATAAGTAAAGTTCTATTGCAAAGAATAATACCACTGAAGAGCTCTTTATGGAGGATCAGATGACCAACTGAGATAATGCTTTGTTGGTCTGGTTGCAAGCAATGTCTCTGGTGATAGCTTTTATAATTATCACCTCTAAGAAAAGGGTGTGATGCTGACGCTTACAGCTCGAAGAAGCTGAGTTGTAACTGTGTACATGTAGTTTTCTGTATGTATTTCATATGTACTTCTGCTCTCTTGGAGGTTATATCTAGTGATGGCTTTCAGTCTGCTTTAAAAAAAAAAGATGTTCAAAAAGAGTTTTGGTGAATGACAGCATCATTGAAATGAATTTGTAGTAAGAGTACATTAAGCAACAATGATCATTCAGTCCCTCTCGTCCTGCAAACAACAAAATTACCTCAACAAAAACCTTCCAAGCTATCTACCACAATTAAAACTTGAGGAAAACATCTAGAAATAGGGGGAAAAAAAAAGGAGTAGAGGTAGTACTATGTGTTGAACACCTTCTCCAAAGTACTTTGTTCCCTTTGCTAAATTACCACAAAGAAGCTAGGCACAGCTGTTTCAGCTCTAGATCCTAAAGCCTGGGAATCATATTCTTAGCAATGCATTCAACTTTACATTTCAATATAACTAAATAATTTAGAGATGTCTTTAAATACCTCCTGATGGAAATGCACCTGGGTGATACCATCACTAGCCTCTCTGAAATATTAGTTGTTTTCAATTTCTCTTTCTTCTCCAATATATCATCTACTTAGTCCATTTCCTCTCTATATCTTTACACATTACCTTTCCCTCATTTCAATAACCCGAGCAAGATGCTGGATTGAAACTACTGTCTCTCACAGAGCTTCCTTACAATTCGTATTGCCTTCATTTCTACACAAAGCAGTAAGAGTTATCTTCCACCAACAGCTGTTTTCAGTAATAAGAAAACTAAGTTCTGTGACTAAGCTAAACATCCCTTCTGTTCTCTGAGGCCTACAGTGGTTCCTAGTTGCTAGTGGTATTGAAGTGAAATCTCCAAAGACTGTTTCATTACGTCTTTTATGAACTCTCAATGACCTGTCCACATTTTTCCACATATTCAAATTTATGTTCTCTATGCCATTGAATCTGACCACCATGCATTAACATGATTAATTTGTTTCTTGTTTGTATTCTTTATCACTACAGTAGGAACTATCTACTCTCCCCTATATTTATTATCTCCTTCTTCCTTAACAATAGATCTTCTAACTTTAATCTGGGCACACAGCTGTCCAGGGTAAAGACTACATTTTTCAGCCTCTCTTGCAGTTAGGAGTGTCAAGTGACTAGATGCTAAACAACAACATGTAAGCCAAAATATTATGAGCAACTTCAACTTCAATAAGGGTCCTTAAGGGGAAGGAGTATTCATATTTTCTTTTTTAAAAATTTATTTAGTTGAGGGATGCCTGGGTGGCTCAGCAGTTGAGTGTCTGCCTTAGGCTTAGGGCATGATCCCGGGATCCTGGATCGAGTCCCACATCGGGCTCCCTGCATGGAGTCTGCTTCTCCCACTGCCTGTGTCTCTGCCTCTCTCTCTGTGTGTCTCTCATGAATAAATAAATAAATCTTTTTTTAAAAAAAGATTTATTTAGTTGAGAGAGAAGGGGAGAGAGCATACAAGTGGGAGGTGAGGGGGGTGCATGCAGAGGGAGAGAGAGAAGCAAACATCCCACTAAACAGGGAGCCTGACTTAGGGCTCAATCCCAAGGTCCCAAGACCTGAGCTGAAGGAAGATGCTTAACCGACTGAGCCACCCAGTTGCCTCTAGAATATTCGTATTTTCAAGCTTTCCTCCTTCCTACTGGCTAGAATGCAGATGTGATGGCTGGAGCTCAAACAGCTATCTTGGCTCATGAAGTGGAAGTTACATGCTGAGTCTGGTGATGAGACAGAAAGACCCCTGGGGTCAAGGGCCCAGGGCCTTCTTTATGAAGGGCCATATCAGTCTTAAAATATCTAGTTCTGGATTATTTTTAGAAGAGAGAAAAAAAATCCTATTATGTTTAAGCTGTGAACATTTTTGTGGCCTCTTCTTTATCACTCCTGGGAACACGTAATTCTAATTGATCCACCTATCTCCAAGTTTTCATTTGCTACTTCTGTCCTACTAAGAATGCTCCACCAATTTATTTTCCTATCTCGCTCAATACCCTCCCACACAAAATTGTCAGGTTTCTTTCTGCCTTTAAAATATAGCTCCTGTGGTGTATTTCCTGGGGGGGGTCAGTTAAGCATCCAACTCTCGGTTCCAGCTCAGGTCATGATCTCAGGGGTCATGCCCCATGTTAGGCTCTGCGCTCAGCAGGAAGTGTGCTTAAAGATCCTCTCCCTTTGCCCCTCCCCTTGTGTGCACGCTCGCACTCTGTCTCTGAAATAAATAAATAGATAAATACAGTTTCAGATTCAAATGCCTATGTGGAAACAGTATTGCTAAGCTTAATCCAATTACTCTTTTTTGGTTTTTTGTTTTAAAGATTTTATTTACTTATTCATGAGAGACACACACAGAGAGAGGCAGAGACACAGGCAGAGAGAGAAGCAGGCTCCATGCAGGGAGCCTGATATGGGACTCAATCCCGAGACTCCAGGATCATGCCCTGGGCCGAAGGCAGGCACTCAATTGCCGAGCCACCCAGCCATCCCCAATTACTCTTTTTTGAACGCAAACACACACATATATCTATCTACGATGTATATGTATATATATATATATATACATAGATGGATAAATGGAGTTTTTAAATAGTTTAACAGATTTTTAACAAATTTACTAAGTTTTTATTTATATCCAAACATTCACTATTTGCCATCATTCACCAAAATTCTTTTTGAACATCTTTTTTTTTTTTTTAAATGGACTGAAAGCCATTACTAGATGTAACTTCCAAGACAGCACAAATACACCCAATTTGCTTACCACTCCAAGAATAGCGTCTGGCATATCGTAAGTACTCAATACATGTTTGTGATATGAAAAAAAAAATTAACTGTAGCAAAACTTCATTTGAAGGTAGACTGACTTTTTAAAAATAGTCAAAAGTCATTCGAAGCTCAGTTTAGTGAATAAGATGTGTCATAAAGCTAGAGAATATCATTTGGGTTAAAAAAAAAAAGCAGTGACTATAAAGCAATAAACCTGATCTCCTGTATGAATCATAAAAATGGCTCAGAGTTGAGCTTCTTTCTGTGGCAATTTAAAGATTCATTTCCTAAGCTTACAGTTAAGTACGCCAAGCTTGCTCCAGTTTCAGAATGTTTGCACCTGCTGTTCCCTTTGCCTGGATCACCCCCGATATACATAGATAGTCCCTTCACTTCATTTGGGTCTCTGTCTAAATAGCCACCTCTTCCAAAGGTCTTTCCTTACTCCCTGACCTAAGGTAAAGTCATCCTTGTCACTTTCTGTGCCCTAATACTGCTTTCCTTTCTTTTTTTATTTTTTTTAAGATTTTATTTATTTATTCATGAGAGACCCGGGGGGGGGGGGCGGGCGGCAGAGACACAGGCAGAGGGAGAAGCAGGCTCCACATAGGGAGCCCAACACGGGACTTGATTCCGGGACTCCAGGATCATGCCCTGGGCCAAAGGTGGGTGCTAAACTGCTGAGCCACCCAGGGATCCCCCTGCTTTCCTTTTCTTTATAGGACTTGTCATTGACATAACATTTTATATCTATTTTGTTTATGTGCGATTAGTATCTGTCTCTGTCACTAGAATATTTGCTCCATGATGAAAGGGACTATGTTTTACTCACTGCTATAGCTCCAAATTTCTGCTTGATATCTAAATTTCAAAACAATCCATTAATAGATGTTTACAATGAAAGAGCAAGGAAGAGAAAAAAGGAATGGAGAGAGAACAAGAAAGGCAAAAGAGAAGTAGTGAAAGGGGTGGGCAAGTCGGTGATTTTACTCTGTAACTCCATTTTTGTATTAGTTTGAGTTGAAGGCTTCTGTGAGAAAATTTCAGACTGTGTCTCTTTTCTCTCCTGGAGATTTATTTCTAAATAAAATGGCTACCAGAAAGAAAGAGGTTCCACTCCACTTAGAAGCATGTGGATGGCATTTACTGTCTTTTACCATCTTTCCATCTCCCTAGTCCACACAAACACAAACTGAGTGAACATTCGAGAACTCCTGAGTCAGAGAAGTACTTTAGTGATTTTTAGCAAGATTCCTCTGTGTTGGTATTACTATTAACATTCTTAATTTCTATACATAACTGACATTTGGAACATCTGTTCATTTAATACCTGCAGCTCTTTCAGGCTCTTGTTTAATAGAGTTACATGATAAAGCTAGGCGGCAAGCCTCTGAAAATACTTTTAACTCTGTCACTTCTGCTGTCTCTCTCACAGCATAAAGTTTACCTCCTTTCAAGGCACAGTAATTCAAGTCACATTTCTTTAATGATTTTCCTTCCTCAGACCATTCCTTACACAAAACTTACCAACAGGGTTTGTACTGGAGAAGATAGAGCACAATGACATTCCTTCATGTTTTGGCAAATTTACTAGAAAAGGTAATTTGTTTCTTTTTTTTTTTTAAGATTTTATTTATTTATTCATGAGAGACACACAGAGAGAGAGGCAGAGACACAGGCAGAAGGAGAAGCAGGCCCCATGCAGGGAGACTGAAGTGGAACTCAATCCCAGGGCCCTGGGATCACACCTGAGCCAAAGGCAGACGCTAAACTGCTGAGCCACCCAAGTGTCCCAATAATTGTGTTTTCCTGCTGATTTCTATAACATTACAAAGAAAACCTTTATTTTTTTTAAGATTTTTTAAAAAATTTATTCGTTCATGATAGAGAGAGAGAGAGAGAGAGAGAGGCAGGCAGAGACACAGGCAGAGGGAGAAGCAGGCTCCACGCCTGGAGCCCCGACTCGGGACTCGATCCCGGAACTCCAGGATGGTGCCCCAGGCCAAAGGCAGGCGCCAAACTGCAAAGCCACCCAGGGATCCCCAAGAAAGCCTTTTTTTAAAAAGTTCATTCTGCATTTAAAATCTTTGGCGAAGGAAAAAGTTCTATGATAGAAGACACTGTTGTCCTGTAGGAGTTTGAGAGACTTTCAGAATTCTGAGGCACATTTAAGAAATGTGTAGGATCAAACAGCACAAAACGCATAGATGCCCAGACCCTGAGGCTCACATTCCAGTTATGATGAAAATCTTAACATGAATCACAATGCCAAATAAGTAGTCACTATTTTAATACCATTTGAGCTCAAAACTCTCATTTTATTTGAAACCCAAATAAATTGCATTCAGAAAACAGTCGTAATATTTTCTACTATTATTCATCTTTGTTTTGTACAGAATGAGGCCTAATATAGTACCAATAGCACTAATATAGCATTAATACTTCAGTATTAAAATCTAATGTTTTGAGGCACTTGGGTAGCTCAGCAGTTGAGTGTCTGTCTTTGGCTCAGGTTGTGATCCCGGGATCAAGTCCCTGCAAGGACCTGCAAGGACCCTGCTTCTCTCTCTGCCTATGTCTCTGCCTTTCTCTCTGTGTTCCTCATGAATAAATAAATAAGTAAAATGTTAAAAACAAAAAAAAAAAAAACCCTAATGTTTATATTTTTTCATTGTTCTTAAATGATACCATTGTAGGCTGACGCTCATTATACGTACTTTTATTATGTAGCCTTGCAACCTTAAGAAGCTTACGTTTCTTCTCTGAAGCAGAAATTTCTGGTGTGTGGGCAGAAGCACATGCTGTTGGTGAGTTAGCTGTACCAGGTAATCTTTTAGGAAATGTCATAGAGTAGGAGGTACGCCGTCTTGTCCGACATGCTACTTCCCTCTCTCTATGCAGCAACTGTTCATCCATCAGCAACGTTATTACTTGCTTAGACTTTTCCCGGATATAATAACCTGAAAAATACATTGGATTTGTGTAGGTAAGAAAATGTTCATTAAAGCTACAATTAACTTTTATTCTTAAGAAAATTAGGAAAAAAAACATAAGCAATGTAAGCAAAGAGAAAAAATAGGGAAACCGGTTTCATTAGAATTGTCAATAAGCTCTCCTTTTCTTATACTTTGAGAAGTAAATAAATGTATGATGAAATCGTATCACATATTTCCTTTTAAAAGTAATAAATACATTGCAATAAATCAAACAATATAGGCATAAAAGAAGAAAAATGAAATTAGATCTAGATGTACGACCATGACATATAACTAAAGATTTAAAATAATATGCATGGTATGATTTAAATCGGTAAAGCACAGAGGAAAATCAATCATTATATATGAATACAGGAGAGATAAGTAGATAGAGAAATACATGAGTGGATAGGATGGATGGATGGATGGATGGATGGATGATGGATGGGCAGGAAGATGGCCTGCTGTGCTCTCACAACATTGTTAATATCCCTTACCTTAAAGGGGTACGATTGGGGTGGGACAAGAATGGGGGGGGGAATGGATTTTCTTTGACGTAACATCTTATCAAAACAACTTGATGCCATTAATAGAGTGCCAGAGCACAGTCTAAGACCAGAATCCTAATGAAGATGCTCTCCTTAATCATCTGTGTGACTCTGATATGTTAGGTGATCTGTCTGGCCTTGAGTTTTCTATGTAAAAACCAGTAGAAGCATATCTCAGTGTAATTCACAGATATAAAAATATACTCATTCAAATATATAGTATCATTACTATTCTCAATCCCTTCCCCATGAGAAATGATAAAGGAAACCCACTCCCCTCTCCATAGCTTGGGACCAACTCATATTATAACATCTCATGTCTTCCCAAGCCTTCTTCCAGAAGTAAACTGAAAAGTCCCTAAAAGATGCACTACAATGTTCACTCTGGGCTCTAAGCATGATGAATTAAAGTGGTAATATATCCAACTATAATTTACAAGTAGTAGAAGTAATGAGAAATGGTCAAATGTAGGGTGCATTTAGATGAAAGAAGCTAATATGTTCTCTGCAGTCATTTCATTAAGGACTGCTACGGATGGTTTCAGAAACCTTTGTTCAAGTTGCCATTTTTCCCAGGATTATTTTATCTACTCTTAATCTCATTTCTTAGTCACTTCCTCCTTCCAAACTTCTTTTATAACTGCTGTGAACCGTATCATTCTTAACACCCTTAGTTTCCTATGAGTAATTTGTAGTCTGTAAACAAAAAATCCCGCAGTGTTTTGGGTTACCACTTTGTGTTGCCTGATAGAAGCCTGCTGTGACTGTCAGCCTTTGGGGACAACATGCCAGACACTCCTTTCCCCTGGAAAACTGCCATAGCTCAGTTTGGGAGAAAGGGTGAAAGACTTGTTTTTCCATTTCTAACTTCATAAAAACTCATCTCCTTCAACTTCCACACTCTCCCTCTACACTGGCGACCCTGACTGCCTTATTCTGCAATCACACCAGGCTATCTATCTCCTTCAAGCTGTGTGCTAGCTGTTGCTTCTGCCAGGGGCTCTGCATGGATAGGTCCCTAATTCATTCAAGTCTCTACTCAAATGTCACCACCTCAGAGAAGCCTTCCTTCTGCCCACCCTCTCTAAAATAGCCCCATTCCCATCACTCTCTCTTTCATTACCTATTTTGTCACTACCCGATACTGTTATACACACACACAAACACACACACGTTTACTTGTTTACTGTTTCTTTTATCTATGATACAAACTCCATGGGGGCAGAGAACCTCATTCACCCAGTACCTTTAGTGTCTAGAAGAATGATTGCACATTTACTGAGTAAATGAGTTGATAAAGGAGCAAATTACCAAAAAGTTTCAATTTCCTCCTTGACATAGTGCAAATGGAACCACATGTATAAGATACTGAGTGCCAATTTACAATGCAGCTGCCTGAGAAAGTTGCTTGGCCTGAAAGTTTCTTGCAACACCCTTAATTACAAAAGGTCAGAACTAGAAGTTATGGGACAGATGTGGATTATTTTACTTGGAGTCTGCATGAATTGGTGGCACTTGAAAGCAGCTACAAAAGTTCAAAGGTCCATGCAGGTACATCAAGCAGAAAGCCAACCACAATGATGAAGCACTTCTCCCTGAAACATCAGGGCTCTTCCCTGAGGGAGCAGTTGATAGCATCCGGAATGTCAAGCCCAGTGGTTTACTTCTCACTTGAGGCTGCCCACTGCCCTGGCTACCTCCCTGCCACCCTCAAGATGCTGGAGAGTAGAAACCTGGCTGTTCTAAAGCACTGAAGTTGAAAGTGAAAAAAAATCTATGAGTCCAATAAACTTGTTTCCAGGATGAGTTAAATAATAATAGTACTAACAAGATGGCATCTCCTCACTGCTAAGTAATATGTTTCTGAAAGGAAAGGAGGGATGCAGTACTAAAACAGAATTGTACTGGAATAGAACACATATAGGAACCAACCACTTTGTGTCTAAAAGAGAAAAGGAGGGGAGGGGAAGAAGATGGAATGGAGGGAGAAAGACAAAGGGAGGGAGAAAACATGGATTCTCTGAAATGAGAAATCAAGCTACGAAATAGATCAATACCCAAAGGTACATCAAGATGTAAAGCTCATTATTAAGATGAAGAATAAAGTCAAAACAAAGCTATATTCTGTTTTGGGGGGCCTGGGTGGCTTGGTCAATTAAATGTCTGTCTCCAGCTCAGGCTATGATCCCAGGACCCTGGGATTGAGCCCTAAGTCAGACTCCCTGCTCAC
The DNA here is from genome assembly GCF_003254725.2 of Canis lupus dingo. Taxonomy (NCBI): domain Eukaryota; kingdom Metazoa; phylum Chordata; class Mammalia; order Carnivora; family Canidae; genus Canis; species Canis lupus. The sequence goes on along the minus strand of NC_064252.1, from coordinate 25,973,604 downwards.
TGGAGAGTCTGCTTCTTCCTCTCCCTTTGCCCCTCCCCTTCATTCATTCTCTCTCTAATAAATAAATATATTTTTTTAAAAGCTATATTATTTTAATTAGGAATCTTTGGGTTCTAAGTGACAGAAACTCAAATTGAACTGGCCATGAAAAAAACAGGGGTTATGACTGGGCCTCAGGTAAAAAAGAGGAAGAGACTGGAGAACTACTAGGACTCCTCTTCCCTCTCCCATCCCTTCTTCCCTCTGGAAGAGGCGTGTAATGCCTTCATTTTCTCAAACCCTTACATATTGGCTTCATCCATCTGAATGTGGACATGGCCACAGATACCTCCAGGTTCATGCCTCACACTCTACCACCTGAGAAGCCTCCCTCTTCCTTCATTCAAACTGGAAAAATCCAAGAGAATGACTCAGTTTGGCCCAGCTTGAAAGTCACATGCCCATCCCCTTGGCCAGAGCAGGAGATACTCCCATTGGCAACACCCATCAGAAAGGCACAGTGAAGTGAGGGGAGAGTCAACAGGATAGAAAAATGAACAAACAGAAAGCCAACTGGAGGAGGCTTCTCAAACTCAAGCAAAGGCAAAGGACATACAAATCACTAGAGCAACTATGCATCAGACCAATACCCAGAGATACTCACTTATGCACCTAGGCAATTATCTGATCATTTCTTAAATACTTAAGTTTCAGGAATTGTTCTAGAAGCACAAGTGAGAAAAAAAATGACAAGATTCCTAAAGATAATTTCAGATAAAAATAAATGCTCTAAAGGAAATAAAGAACAGTGAGGTGCTAAACATCAAGTTGTGGTGCAGTGAAGTCAAGTCATATCTCTGTGCATTTTGAGCAGCCAGAAAAAACCAGCCCTGCAGACATTCAGGCAGAGGGAGCAGCTCTGACTTCACTTCTTTAGGAAGCCCTCTGTTGAGAGATAGCAAGACCCTCCCAGCTCGCTCTACACATCCTTGGTCAAGCCTGGTTTCCAGTCTCATGCACCTGCACTTGTCTCTTACTGCACTTCCACAGGTTGTAATTGCTTATTTATTTGATAAATGTCTTTTTCCCTCCATTACAGCCAGAAGTATGCCTGTGTGCTTAAGAGATACTTCAGAAATGTCTGTTCAATAAATGAAGGAACATTCTGAGGGAAAATGTCCCAAATGCAGGGGAGGAGTCTCTGTAAACACACAAATGAGCATCATGTAAAAGGATTTAGAAATATGATAAATTCAAAGATGTTGGGCAGTGAAATGCACCAGAAACAAAGACATACATCGGACTTCTAGAAAAACATGTATTAGGCTTCAGAGAGTGGTCATAAAACATCTTAACACCGCTCCCCCCATACCTGACCCACTAACCAACCCAAATTTACTCTTCTTCCTATATTCCTTTCTCAGTGAATTTTATATCCATTCACCACCACCCCCAAAACTCAATAACCCAGGCCTCTTGTTAGTGTCAAATCCATCCTCTCGTCTCCATCTCCCAGTTCAGGCCCCACTCATTTCTTGCCTGTGGTGTTCTGTTTATTTACTTATCTCAAGTCTCCCTTGCCTTCTATCCTCCACAATGTCTCCAGGGGTGGGTGATGGAATTGGGGTAGGAAGGTAGGGGAGAAGTATCCCCAACAGTGTTATTTTCAAGTTAAAAAACCCTCAGTCAAGTTGGCACCAATAAGTTCATGCTTCAAAGTACCCCTCTGCTCTGCTCCAAATATACAGCAATAATAGACATCAGCAGTCTCAAAAACAGGATAAAAACCTCCACAAACCATAAATATAAGAGAAATGAAAAAGCAATAAGCCAGGCTGAAGCTACAGGGCTGCTGGGTTCTTGATCTGGCAGTCAGGAAGGAGTTCAGCTCCTCAGGTGTTAGGGAACCAGAGCTGATCTCACTCTTTGATGTTAGGTGGTATCTGTGTTTGAGAGAGGGCTGGGAAGAAAAGAAAAAGAAGAGGGGAAAAACCCAGCTGCTTCCTGGGCTGTCACTTATTTGTAGCTGTGGGTCTAGAAGCTAGAAGACACATGTGCAGCCTTAAGGCTGGGAACTAAACCTAAGGCAGGCAAGGCTCCTGCCACCTCAGTGGCTGCATGTAAGACACCTTAGTTCTATCACAGGGCATGGCTGCCTTTCTAAGGGCTGTACTGGAGGCTCTAAGGGAGCTGGGTGGCATGAACTGAAAACCAACATCAAGGGGTGAACATGGATAGTGGAGGAAGAACCTCCCAGTCAAAATAAGACAGAAAACTAAAATTCCAAAATAGTTTTTTAAAAAAATCTCATGCTTAAGAAAGATGGCTGATAAAAACAGCAATCAAAATGCAAATACACTGCAAGGGAAATCAGTGTTCTATAGGATTCTGTAAGATCTTCTATAAATCAATATTCTATATTGTTAGAGGATTTTAAAACGCTAAACAAAGATTTTTATTTTTACATATGTATTTATGATTGATTTGAGAGAGAGTGAGAGCACGTGCACGTGTGGTGGGGGGGCAGAGGGAGAAGGAGAGAGAGACTCCCAAGCGGTGCCAGGCCCAGCGTGAGCCAGGTGTGAGTCTTTATCTCATGACCCTGAGATCATGATGTGAGCTGAAATCAAGAGGTGGATGCTTAACCACCTGAGCCACCCAGGCACCCCCTAAACAAAGATTTTTAAGTAATACAATTAAGAGAGATTAATACAGGAATCATAACCACAACAAGAAATTGGAGATTATGAAACAAAAATAGGCAGAAATGAAACAAAAACATTGGATATGAAGAGCCGATTAAAAATCCTAGAAATGAAAACTATACTCAGTAGAATTAAAAAGAAAAAAACCCTCAACATCCAAAAACTCCAGAATCTAACAGCTGAAGAGGTAATTGAAGAATAGTATTAAGGAATTCTTCCAAAATATAGCACAGAGTGGCAGTAAGATTAAAAAGATTAATTAAAAGTCATAAACGACAGATTGTGCAAGGCCCAGTATTCACTTAGTTTCAAAAGAAGAAAATTACGGTAATCACAAAAAAGCAATATTCAGAGCAAAAGGGGCTGAGAATTTAAGAGAAAATACATGAATCCTCACATCAAAAATGATCTTCAAAGACTAAGCAGGATAAATAAAAATAATCCTATATGTAGAAATCTTGTAGAAAGACAGAACATTTAGGATAATGGGAAACTCTTAGAAGCTACCAATCAAAAAAAAAAAAAAAAAAAAAAAAAGCTACCAATCTTTTCTTTGAACCTCCAATAATAGCCCACTTGTCAGCATTTCAGTCAGCAGACATTTATTCAGCACCTTCACCAAATTGAGTAAAGAAATAGAGATCTCAATAAAATAACCTCAGCCCTCCAAACCCGGAGTCCAGTGAAGGAGGTAACATGTCCTTGGGTCATACAGCAGTGTGCTTCAACAGATATGTGGGCAAGGCGCATTGGATGGGCAGAAACTGGAAAAACAGGATAGTGGAGAAGCCCTTCCTAGTGAATGGTTTGCACTGAGCATTATTTGGACATGAATATACACTGCAGGAAATAAAAGTAATAAAAGTAAAAATATGCCAAGGAGTAACAGTATAAGCTAATATTGATTGATGATCTAGAAGGTGCCTGGCCTTCAGACATTATCTCCAATCCTCACAAAGTCCATTTTACAGATAAGAAAAGTAAGTTTAGGGGGAGTAAAAAACTTTTCCAAAGTCATAAAGTTAATAATAAGTTTGAAGGTAGAGACTGGCTCTATAGAAATACCACAATATAGACTTTAGTTTCCTTGACTGAATTTAGCATACAAATGTAAGCTTTTTTATTTGATGGGAACCTTGAGAAGAGCACGATTGTGTTGACACAGCACTGAAGTGCTAAACTGTTATTCTCTCTTGTTTGTTTACTGTACTCTGCTGTCCATGTGTGTATAATATGTAAAGAGGAACGTGGGAAGACTGGCTAGACTGGCATATTTAAGTTTAAATAGATTCATGGTTTGTTTCTTGCTGTCATGATTACCAATGATTATATTTGCTCGAAGGAGCAAAAGGTGATCCAAAATATTAAACTGTTGTAGGTATAAAGGTTTTATTTGAACTCACAGTAATATAACTTTCAAGTTACTTGTAACAATAACAAAGCACTAACAGAACAGGCTCATGATGACCCGAAGCCTGGATGTTTGTTTAAAGGAAATTCATTTGTTCATCAAAACTATAAAAATATGTGTTACAGGAAATCACATTTGTTCAGCAGCCTTGTGTTAATTATCCCACCTCTCTGTAAATGAGCACATCTACTTTCACTAATGAATCCAGCCTCCACTATGTATCAGATGGGTTTGATGGTTAGAGAATTCTGACCACTGCTGTCTGACAGCTATAGAGAGACAATCAAGTCTGATGCACTTGGAAGCTAGATTCTTCCCACAGTGCTTAGGCACTACCCTCCTTCCCGCTCCCACCCCCTCCCACCTCCCAGTCCAGGAGCTGCCTGCCTCACACTGTCCCACTTCTGTCCCTCCTGTAAAAGAAGGAAGACAGTCAGATTTCAGTTATTTTGCTTTTAGAGGCTAACCAACATCCAAAGTAATTCTACATTTTAAAATATTTTCTTTTTCTTGAACTCACTGTTTCCAGATATCTTGGCTCTGTTTAATTCATTATAGTCACCTTGAAAGTGAAATTCTAATCATTCCTTTGTTCTTCTACTTGTCCATGTCCAGTCTTTCTCTAAATCCTATCAGGGTCCAAATACCTGGTGTTTTGTTTTCTTCCCTTCTGTGAGAACCTGAACTCAAAAAACCATCTCCTCAAAAAAAAATTTTTTTTAAATCAATAACTTCTAAACTAGCGTAAATATATAAATGTATCACATCTTCCACAGTCTTTGCTTTTTACATTTCGGGTTGTGTCTCTTAACTCTGGCTTATAAGGTTTAGTTCCTACTCCAAGACTTTCAAACTTTAGTGAACAAATGGGTAGGTGATTGGTAAGGGCCAATCCTGGAGGCAGACAGGCAGCCTGTACAAAATCAGCCATGGGTCAAAGTGTGAAGCATCTAATTCCCAAATTAGATGACTGATAATGACAAGGGAAAACTAAAATGGCAGTAATGTCACCAGTGTATGCCAAGTTACTTCTAGTAAAACCGCTTAACATAATTTTTTAACAACACTGAAAATTTGTCTTTTTAGAATGTACCTTTAAGAAGAAATCCATCAAAAAAAAAAAAAAAGAAGAAATCCATCAAAAGATGAATGGATAAAGAAGATGTGGTTTATGTATACAATGGAATATTACTCAGCCATTAGAAATGACAAATACCCACCATTTGCATCGACGTAGATGGAACTGAGTGAAATAATATGCTGAGTGAAATAAGTCAATTGGAGAAGGACAAACATTATATGGTCTCATTCATTTGGGGAATATAAAAAATAGTGAAAGGGAATAAAGGAGAAAGGAGAAAAAATAAGTGGGAAATATCAGAAAGGGAGACAGAATATGAAAGACTCCTAACTCTGGGAAACGAACTAGGGGTGGTGGAAGGGGAGGTGGGTGGGGGTGGGGGTGACTGGGTGGCAGGCACTGAGGTGGGCACTTGACTGGATGAGCACTGGGTGTTATTCTGTATGTTGACAAATTGAACACCAATAAAAAATAAACTTATTTTAAAAAATAAATAAAAATAAAAAATAAAAAGAAATCTACCTTTAATTTACATAAATGTACACATATAATGGCCCATTTAAACAAAATTAACTACAATCTCATGACTTACCTAATTGAGAATAAAGTAGTACATACATCTATAATGCACACATTTCCAAGAATACTATAAATTTGGTTTTATAAAAAGAATACCATAATCTGTATAAATAAATAATTTGATGGTATGAAACATTCAACTAGGTATTTTTCAGACAATTTTAATTAAGTTCACTCCGGTAGTTCGATGAAACTTTGTTAGGATATTTTTTAAAACTCAATTAGGAGAGGCTGTGTAGCACAATAATAGAATAGCACTAAGCAGTATTAGGATATATGAGCTTTAATCATGTTCAGTCATTAATTAGCTGTGCAACCTTACCTAAATAACTTAATCTGTCTGGGCGCTAGCTCCTCATCTCTTTAAGAGAGATAACATATATCTTTTATTCCTCTAAGATATTGTAAGGGTCAAATAAGATACCAAACACAAAAATGCTCTATTATTAAAATCTAGTAACTCAAACAACTAGATACCTTATGGAAAAGACTGAACTTTACTTCCACCTCATAATATACATAAAGTTAATTCTAGATCAATCACAGACCTAGCTAAAACTGTAAGATGTCTAAAAGAAACCAAGAGAACTCCTTCATAGCTTTGGGGTAGGCAAGTTTCTCAGACAAGACACAAAAGGCATCAGCCATAAAGGAAAACATACTGCACTTCATCAAAAGACATTAAGAAAGTGGGAAGACAAGTCACAAACTTGGAGAAAATATTTGTAATCCATATATCTATCTGACAAAGGACTCATATCCAGAATGTATAAAGAACCACTACAAATGAAATTTAAAAATAGGCAAAAAAATTTAAAACTGAAATAGGCAAAACACTTGAATAGGCAAAGATGTTCACAAATCATATTAAAAGATGCTCAACAACTTTTCAGGGAAATGGAGATTGAAACAATACTATATACTCATCAAATTGGTTAAATAAAAAAGAATAACAGTACTTAAGTAGTGACAAGTATGTGGAGCAACAAACTCTCAAACACTACTGGTGGGAGTACGAAGTGGTAGAAACCACTTTAGAAGACTAGTTGAATATACACCCAGAAATGCCACTCTTGAGCATATGCCCAAGAGAACTGAATATGTATAGCCATAAAAAGGCTTACATAATAACATTCACAAGAGCTTTATTCATAATAGCCAAGAACTATACACATATCAAATGCCCATCAACAGAAGATGGGCAAAAAAACTGAGATGTTCATATAATGGAACAGGACTCACCATTAAACAGGAATGATACTACTAATGTATGCAACAACATGCATGAGTCTTAAAATCATTAGTGGAGATAAAGAAGCCAGAGGCAGAAGAATACATATGTTTCCATCTGTATGAGTTTCAAGAAAAAAACACAACTAATTTACGCAGTAGGAGAAATTAGAATAGCAGCTGCCGCTGGGAAGGAGGAAGAACTAAGTAGAAAGGGGGATAAACAGAAAGGGGGATTGGAAATGTTCTTTATCTTCATATGGGTGATTGGTTATACTTACCAACATTCATCAAACTGTATACTTAGGATCTGTGCATGTTTTAGTATATAAATTATATCTCAATAAAGCAGTGTTAGCATTAAAAACCTATTTTAAAAAATAATTTAGAGGTCAGCCCGGGTGGCTCAGCGATTTAGCACCACCTTCGGCCCAGGGTGTGGCCCTGGAAACCCGGGACTGAGTCCCACGTCGGGCTCCCTGCATGGAGCCTGCTTCTCCCTCTGCCTGTGTCTCTGCCCCTCTCTCTCTCTCTCTGTGTGTCTCTCATGAATAAATAAAATCTTTAATAATAATAATTTAGAGTAAAGAGGTAGAAATTTTATGGTTAAAGGAGTCAACTTTGACATTTATATTTTTTATATTCCTAAAAGAAAGTTAATTGCTATAAATCTGCTAAAGGTATAAAAGTATTACAGTATTAGTCATCCATTCATCTAATATCTATTGAGTGATCCTACTCCCAGGCAATGTAGTAAGTGCTAGAGATAATGTTATTGCCCTTTAGAAATTCACAGTTTTGCAAAAGATACAGGCATGTATATAAATGTGCTCTGACAGAGATATAGGGATATTGTGCACATAAGGGAAAGAACATTGCACTTGACCTGAAAATATCAAGGAGACTGAGGACTATCAGTTGGAGAACCTGAATCACCTGCAGGAACATGGCACTCTTTCTCATAAGTTTGAGCCTAATGTATAATGGGCCCTAAACCTGCGATAAAAAACAGGCCCAGCCATGCCAACTGCATCTAGCTATTTGTCCAAGACCGTAAAATTAGATTTGAGTGAATGATTTTTTAGGCCATGACTGCTGCAAGTCAAGAGTATAATATGTACATTTCTTGTATCATCTTTGACATAAAATAACTCTGAAATAGATGAAAAAAAGAATAAACCTCTCGGTTCCTGTCCCAGATTAATCAGTTCTCAGATCCTTCCTATGTGCTCCATCCTGCTATATGCTGCTAGTCAAGTGCTTGGTCAAGTCTGGAGATGTGACATGTGGTGACAGCATAGAGTAGAAGAGCAAAGAGCATGAGCAGGATATGGATAACATCATTCATTCAACAACATATTGTTGAGAACATGGATTCTAGAGTCAAAACATCTAGATTATAATCTTGACTCTAACACTAACTAGCCGTGTGAGCTAGCTACTCAACTTCTTTGTACCTTCCTTTCCTCATCAGTAAAAAGGGGCCAACCTATCCAAAGGGTTATTATGAAGATTAAACGAGTTAATACAGGTAAAATATTTAGAAGAGCCTTTGTCACACAGTTAAACGATATAAACTTGTTTGCTAATATAGGGGTCCAAAAAGTTGGAGAATACAGAATAAACTTATTTTTAAGCAGTATGTTGGTTACATTTTAAATTCATATGTTCAATGTTTTTCTATAGATTCTAGACACTGTTTCAGGTAAAGTATCTCTGTATTTAAAACAATGTGTTCTAGCTTGGATTGCATCTCATTTAATTGATTTTTAATTTCTGCCTGATTAGATCTAAATTCTGCAGTCATGAAGTCTCTTGAGTCCTTTATGCTTTTTTTTCTAGAGCCACCAGTAGCTTTATAATAGTGTTTCTGAATTGGCTTTCTGACATTGAATTGTAATCCAAATTTTGTAACTCTGTGGGAGAGAGGACTGTTTCTGATTCTTTCTTTTGAAGTGAGGTTTTCCTTCTAGTCATTTTGCTCAGTGCAGAGTGGCCAAAAACAAGTTGTACTGGGAAAAGGAGAAAAAGAGAGAAAAGAGAGAAAAGAGAGGAAGGAAGGAAGGAAGGAAGGAAGGAAGGAAGGAAGGAAGGAAGGAAGGAAGGAAGGAAAGAGAGAGAAAAGAAAAAAGAAAAAAAGAGGGGGAAGTAAACAGAAATAAAAGAACAAAAAAAAAAAAAAAAAAAAAAAAAAAAAAAGAACAAAAAAACAAGGGGGGTATCCTCTGATTCTGTATACTGTAAATCCCTCTACTTCCCCTGGAACTTTCCAGTGCTGCTTGGTCAAAAATTTGTTTTTCCCCTGTTGGTCTAGCTGGTCTTCTGGGGGAGGGGCCTGCTGTGCTGATTTTCAGGTGTTAGCACTTGGGGGGTGGAAGGGGAGATGGGCGGGGGGTGGGGGGTGACTGGGTGACAGGCACTGAGGTGGGCACTTGACGGGATGAGCACTGGGTGTTATTCTATATGTTGGCAAATTGAACACCAATAAAAAATAAATTTACAAAGAAAATAAATAAAATAAAATAAAACAATGTGTTCAACTGTCAACCTAAAACCCCCCCAAAACTATAATACAAAACAGTGTCCCCAAAGTCTGAAACAGTGAAATTTATCATAAAATTTACTAAAAATCTTTTCAGATGAATAATTAGACTCATTGTTTTAAATTTACTTCATCTGAAAAGCTGTCTGGAGGTTGAAAAAAAGCATATGGAGAACCTTGTTTGAAACGTTAACCAATGAACTATTTGAAAATAAGTTTCTCTTGTTCCCCAAGTTTTCCGAATTGTTTTCTCAACTTTTCCCCTCTACAGTACAGTTGCCTTCCCTTAGCCATGAGGAATACTTTCCAAGACCCCTAGTTAGATGCCAGAAACTGTATAGACCGTAAAAACTGTGAAGACAATCCTATATATGTCTTTTTTCTACACATGCGTACCTACGATGAAGTTTAATTTGTAAATTAAGCACAGTGACAGATTAACTACAATAATAAAATAGAACAATTATACCAATATACCATAATAAAAGCTATTATATGAATGGGTTATCTCTCTCAAAATATCTTATTGTATTCTACTCACCTTTTTTATGTGATGTGAGATAATACAACACCTATGTGATAATATGGAAGTGAAGTGAGTGACATAAGCATTGTAATATAGCACTAGGCTACTACCAACCTTCTGAACAATATGTCAGAAGGAGGATCATCTGCTTCCAGACCGCAGTTGACCAGGGGTAACTGAAACTATGGAAATTGAAACCACAGATAAGGGGAGATTACTGTAATACTATTATTAATTACTGGGCAGGCACTGTGTGATAGGCACTGTTGTAATGTTATAGAGCATGGACAAAGATGTTAAGCATCTGACCCTTGATTTTAGCTCAGGTCATGATCTCAAGGTCATGAGATTGAGCCCCACATTGGGCTCTGTGCTCAGTGCAGAATCTGCTTGTGATTTTCTGCCTTTCCCTCTGCCCCTCTTCCTGCTCATGCTCTCTCTCTCCCTCTAAAAAAATATATATAAAAATCTTTAAACCTCAAACAGACATAAAATATTCCTGTCTTCATGAAACTTATGCTTTTGTAGGAGGAGAAAGAAAACAAATAATAGGGAGTAAGAAGGGATAAAAAAATATATAAAACATGCCCTATGTCAGATAAGAAAAGCTATGAAGAAAAATAAAACAGAAGGTGGCTAGGGCGTATCAGTACAAAGAATGGGGTGGGGCTGATTTTAAATAAATAGGGTAGATATAAGAGACCTCACTAATAAAATGACTTTCTCAGATTCTCAGCAGAGATCTGAAGTGAGGAAGCAATGCAGGTATCTGGAGATGTGCACTCCGGGTAAAGGGTAAAAACTAATCAAGGAAACCAACATAAAGGTCTTTTTTTCTATAGTTTCTTCTGCTTTTACCTTTTTTCTTTGTCTCTTCTTAATACCAGTATCTCAGGTAGGATCCAATTATAGATTCTTGGATCACTGCAATTTCTCTCTCATTAATTTCTCGGTATAAACTTCATTGCTGGGATCCCTGGGTGGCACAGCGATTTGGCGCCTGCCTTTGGCCCAGGGCGCGATCCTGGAGACCCGGGATCGAATCCCACATCGGGCTCCCGGTGCATGGAGCCTGCTTCTCCCTCTGCCTATGTCTCTGCCTCTCTCTCTCTCTCTCTGTGACTATCATAAATAAATAAAAATAAAAAATAAAAAAATAAACTTCATTGCTTTTTTTCTTTTCTGATCCAACAAAATCATTCTTATTGAGTAGTTTTTCAATGATCAAATTTCTTACCTCAATTCCCTCAGTTTCTTTTTTTATAACTTCTACTAAATAAAAATTTACTGATGTCCAGTATGTACCAAGGCCTGATGGTAAAAAGATGATTATCATATGACATATACCCTAAGAATCTAGTCAAGGACAAATCTGTACATATACATGTACATGTATACATACATGCACACATATACATATATATATCAAATGGGTATACTATAAAAAACCCACACTGATATTATTAATAAAGTTCTACAGCAATTAATTCTGCCTAGTGAGAAAAAGAAATAGTTGGAGATATGGAGGAAAAGACCTCTGAGCTAGAATTTGACAACTAAGTAGGAATTCAACAAACAGCAAGAAACTGCTATTACAGGGAAGAAGAAACATCTTAAGTATCAGCACATAGAAGTGAAGAATATACTAGGAATGCCAAATGCAATGTGTTAGATTGAAGACTAAGGAATTAATAGTAAAAGGTCGATTTGGAACATGCTAAGGGGCCTGACTTTATCCTGAGAACAAGTAATTCCCAAACTGTTTTAACTGCACACCCAATCAGTAACAATTTTTTTGTCCATGCATTGACCCCCAATATACATACACATTTGTTTATGTATAAATTATGCCAAGAGCTATTATTCTAATAATTACATTCACTAAGAAACAAACACAAAATGATAAATGCATGAAAGATAAAAATAAAATATTTTTCTTGCCTTTTTGGTGCTACCAAATAATCAAGAGTATTTACAAAGTCCAAGATAGTATACTTGTGCTTCATTCTTTGATGCTAAGCTCAACTGTTAGGAAATCTGAAAGACCTTTATGATAGTGAATTTAAACATATCCAAATATACCATACTTTGTACATATAAAAGGTATAAATGCATAACTAAGCATGTCTGCTTAAAATGTCATGCTTATCTATCTTATCTCTCAAAATAGCTCATAAACTCTTTAGAACATGGGCTGATCCTCTCTTTCCACTTAAGGAAAAAAAATCAAGTGCTTAGTACAGTAATAAAATATCTGCTCTATGAAGAAAAAAATGATTATATTCCATTCACGATCATACAAAATACTTTTTTTAAACCTAATTCTTGGGGATGCAAAATTTTGATCACTATTTTAATTTTTAAAAATAAATTCAAACCTCATGAAAGTTAATGTCTTTACAATTTCTGGATTAAAAAGCACAGCATGATCAAAACCCAGGAAGATTTTCTCCAATTTCATCACTAAACCTCAAACCTGGGGTGCCTGGGTGGCTCAGTCGGTTTAAGCATCTGGCCTTTGATTTTAGCTCAGGTCATGATCTCAAGGTCATGAGATTGAGCCCCACATCAGGCTTTGCACTCAGTGCAGAATCTGCTTGTGATTCTCTGCCTCTCTCTCTCCCCCTCTTCCTGCTCATGCTCTCTCTGCCTCTCTCTAAAATATATATATATATATATAAATTTTTAAACCTCAAACCTGACCTTAAGTAAACAGTTCAAAAATAAAAAGGATATACATCATGACCAAGTGTGATTTACACTAGGGATGCAGGTTGGTACCCATATGAAAATCAAAGTAATACACCATATTAGAATAAAGGGGGAAAACACATAATCATTTCAACAGATGCAGAAAAAACACTTGACAAAAGTCAACAGCCTTTCCTCATAAAAACACTCAACAAACTAGAACTCTAACAACCTTATGATGAAAAGCATCTATGAAAACCTAACATCATACCTAATGGTAAAAGACTGAACGTTTTCCTCTTAAGATCAGAAACAAGACAAGGATGTCTGCTCTCCACCAGTTCTATTCAATCCTGTACAGGAGGTTTTAGCCAGGGAAATTAAGCAAAAAAAAGAAATAAAAGGCATCCAGATTGGAAAGGAAGAGTAAAACTATTTCCATTTGCAGATGACATGATCTTGCATGCAGAAAATCCTAAGGAATCTGAAGAAAAAAACAACAAACTATTACAGCTAATAAATGAGCTCAGCAAGTAGCAGGACACAAGAGCAATACACAAAAATAACTCAGTCAGTTGTATTTCTATACACTCGCAAAGAATAATCTGAAAATGGAATTAAGAAAACAATTCCATTTACAATAGCACCAAACAATTAAAAAAACAGTAAAAAATGAACAAGGGATTTTTTAAAAAAGATTTTATTTATTTATTCATGAGAGACACAGAGAGACGCGGAAATATAGGCAGAGAGAGAAAGAGAAACAGGCTCCATGCAAGGAGCCTGATGTGGGATTCCATCCTGGAACTCCAAGATCACAGCCTGAGCCAAGGGCAGACACTCAACTGCTGAGCCACCCAGGCATCCTGGACATAGGATTTCTATAGACATTTCTCCAAAGAAGATCTATAAATGACCAACAAGGGCATAAAAAGATGTTCAACATCATTAGTCTTTAGGGAAATGTGAATTGAAATCACAATGAGATACTACTTTTCACATTCAGTAGAATGGCTATAATCAAAAACATGGACAGTAAAAAGTGTTGACAAGGATGTGAAAAAACAGGGACCCTCTTACATTATTGGTAAGAATGTAAAATGGCATTGGTGCTAAGGAAAACAGGTTATTGGTTCCTCAAAAAAACTAAACATAGAATTGCCATATGATCGAGCAATTCCATTCTTAAGTATACACCCAAAGGAATTGAAAGTGGAGACTCAAACTGACACTTGGATGCTTTCGTTCATTGCAGCACTATTCACAATAGCCAGGATGTGAAAACAGCTCAAGAATCTCCCAACTGATGAATAGATCAACAAAATGCGATATATTTATACCACAGAATGTCATTCAGCTATAAGAGGAATGAAGTCTTGAGACGTCCCACAGCACAGATGAACTGGAAAACACTGTGGTATGTGAAATAAGCCAGACAGAAAAGGGCAAATGCTCTATGGTTTCACTTATATGAGGTACCCCGCATAGGACATTTAGAGACATAAAGTAGATGAGAGGTTAGCAGGACAGTCATTGCTTAATGGTTATGGAGTTTCTGTCTGGGGTGATGAAAAGTTTTGGAAGTAGACAGTGGTGATGGTGGTACAACTTTATGAATAGAATTAATGCCACTGAACTGCATACTTAAATGACAAATTTTGTTATTTACATTTTATCACAATATTTAAAAATTAATAATATACATAAAGCCACAGGATTGTATACTTGAAATGAGTGAACTGTATGGTAAGTGAATTATATCGCAACAAAGCTGATTTTTAAAACATGAAGAAAAAAAAGAAATGAGCTCTGAGGCTATAAAAGGACATGAGAGAATCTTAAATGCCTACTGTCAAGGAAAGAAACGAGTCTGAAAAAACTACATATTGTACGATTCCAGCTATATGACATTCTGGAAAAGGCAAAACTATAAAGACAAGAAAAAAAATCAGTGGTTGCCAAGGGTTCTAGCTTAAAAAGAACCAACAAGTGGAACATGGGGCATTATCAAGGCAGCACAACTATTCTGTAGGATATCAGAATGGTACATACATGACACGCATTTTTCAAAACCCACAGAACTATAGAACACAAAGAGCCAACCTTAAGGTAAACAAGGGACTTTAGTTAATGTATTAATACTGGTTTGTCAACTGTAACAAACGCACCACCCTACTGCAAGATGTTAATAGGAGAAACAGCGTGTGGATGGGGAAGGGTCTATGAGAACTCTGTACTCCCTGTGTAATTCTTCTGTAAACCTAAAAGTGCTCTTTAAAAAGTCTATTCTAAAAATGTATACTTAACACAAAGACTGCACTGAATTTTATCCTCTTCTCATGATTCATAAGCCTATTCCCTTTAAGCACAAATTATAATTTTACATTAGACAGGGAGGAAGTGCTGATTCTTTTAGCACTGTAGATACCAGACACTACCAAATCATCTCAGTTCAGTATTCCACGCACCCTTTCCCTATTTCACCTCCTCCTCCACCCCCAACAAAATTATTTTATGACCTAAATTTTTGTATTCATGTAAGTACTTCCATCTAGATAGTCTTTGAAGATTCTGTAGTCTTTGGAAACACTTCTTTACATTTGTGACTAAATTTCAGTCTAATTATAATTGTGAATTACAGTGACATTATTATAGCAAGCTGCCATGCCTCCCGCTTTATTCACTTTGTTCATTTTCTATGAGGTATCGTTTTATCAGGAACCTAAGTGTGTTGGTTTTACCCATCTTCTTGGGAAAAAAAAAAAAATTGTTCTCTAAGGCCCTCAGGAGTCAACACAAAGGATTAAACTGGAAACTATAACTGTCCCAGGAGAAAGGGGGCTGATACATTTAAGAACAACTTTTCCCCAGCTCCTGCTTTAAAAGGATCCTCTCCCAAACCTCTCATCTTTTTTTTTTTAAGATTTTATTTATTTATTCATTCATGACAGACACAGAAAGAGAGGCAGAGACCTAGACAGAGGGAGAAACAGGCTCCCTGAGGGGAGCCTGATGTAGGACTCAATCCCAGGACTTCGAGATCATGACCTGAGTCAAAGGCAGATGCTCAACCACTGAGCCACCCAGGTGTCCCCCAAACCTCTCATCTTTATTGGCACACCGTATGCATTTCTTTTACCTTGGTCTTTTCCAGCTTCATCTATGTGTTGAAAATCCTTTAGGGTCTGAATGTTACAGAACCCTTCTCTGCAATGCTGAATAACTTTCTTTGATCCATTCTTGATGAGATAATCCATGAGTGTCAGGGATTTATACACATGGCGCCAGTTCTTCCCATGATCATTGAGTCTCTGCCACAGCATATTCATAATCTCTGACAGAGAAATTGTGTTGAAAGTCAGGCCACTGATATCTAACATCAGAGAACTAGAAGGACCCCAAGGGTCATTAGAAGTTGCTTCTCTGACTTTTATTTCAGCATCTGAATAATTTTTCACAAAGTTTTTCACTTGTCTCCTGAATGCCATAGGTAAGACAAGTTTGAAGGTGAGATGGGGAGGAGAGCAGTGGAATCAGAGCTTATATAATTGGTTTATAAAACACTTGACAGGTAAGTGGTCCCCAGTTCTGCTGCTCCCAAACACAAATGATTAATCTTCATTTTGATGAGGCATCGGTTTCCTGCAAAGCACAAAAAAGATGTAAGTTAAATACTTTTTGAAATATCTACAGAAGACCAAGTCAGTCTGAAAAAATCTAGGATTACTTAGAAATCAGCCCTTCATTTAATCAGCCAGAATTGGGGGCACCACCTAAATTCTCCTAGGATCAGTATGGAAAAATCTCTTATAAGGAATTGGCCTGTATTATTTAAAGAAATCTAGATGGTCTTTCTAATCTTAAAAGTTTCTGTAGAAAATATCGTTCAACCTCTTTGGCCAGAAATAAATTATTTTAAAGCATTCCATGGACAATCTTTAAAAAAAAAGGAGGGGGGGTCAGCCCGGGTGGCTCAGCGGTTTAGCACCTGCCTTTGGCCCAGGGTGTGATCCTGGAGACCCAGGATGGAGTCCCACGTCAGGCTCCCTGCATGGAGCCTGCTTCTCCCTCTGCCTGTGTCTCTGTCTCTCATGAATAAATAAAATCTAAATAAATAAAATAAAATAAAATAAAATAAAATATAAAATAAAATAAATAAAATAAAAAAATAAAAAAATAAAATAAAATAAAATAAAGCATTCCATGGACAATGGTCAAGTTAGTATAAGAAAATGGGACTTGGCTCTTCCCCCGAGCGGCCTGAGGTGACCTCCGGAGATGGTTCGCTACTCGCTGGACCCAGAAAACCCTACAAAATCATGCAAGTCGAGAGGTTCAAATCTTCGTGTTCACTTTAAGAACACACGTGAAACTGCCCAGGCCATCAAGGGTATGCATATTCGAAAAGCCACCAAGTATCTGAAAGATGTCACTTTGCAGAAGCAGTGTGTGCCATTCCGTCGCTACAATGGTGGAGTTGGTAGGTGTGCGCAGGCCAAACAGTGGGGCTGGACACAGGATCGGTGGCCCAAGAAGAGTGCTGAATTTTTACTGCACATGCTTAAAGATGCGGAGAGTAATGCTGAACTTAAGGGTTTAGATGTAGATTCTCTGGTCATTGAGCACATCCAGGTGAATAAAGCCCCCAAGATGCGACGTAGAACCTACAGGGCTCATGGCCGGATTAATCCATACATGAGCTCTCCCTGCCACATTGAGATGATTCTTACTGAAAAAGAGGAGATTGTTCCTAAACCAGAAGAGGAGGTTGCACAGAAGAAAAAGATATCCCAGAAGAAACTGAAGAAACAAAAACTTATGGCCCGGGAGTAAATTCTGCATAGAATAAATGCAAATAAAAATAAAAAATAAAAAATAAAAAAAAATAAAAATAAAATGGGACTTGTACTCTGACATCTCATTCTTAAAATTTGTTGTCACATATAAAAATAGTGGGTCCTGAAGGTAATTAAGATGGTAGCATCCAAGCCTTAGAATCATCAGATGACCCTGTGGTTGTATTCTTAGAACTACAGGCCACTAGAATCAGATTTAAATATGTTCTGCATTCTTGTTAATCTGAAAGTAGGGAGGGTTGTCAGCTATTAACATAAGTAGTTGTACCTCAGTGGACTCGACATCTAACTCGTGGTACCCTTAACCAGTATTTTAGTCCTGGTAAGGTTAGCAAGTTCAAGAAAAAGGTTAAATTACTTTCTTCACTGGGCTTTAGAAAAGGAAATATGCATTTAGGAGTAAACAATGTCAATACTATGATACAAATCAGGTAACAATTTCCCTAAAACCTGGAGTGATCAGCATCTGTATTTCTCACATCCCAAAACAAGTACACACAAAAAGAGGCCCATTTAGGTTGATACAAAATACATTAAAACCTAAAGGAGGTCTGTAGCCCCAGAGCCTTAAATGATGCTTATGAATGATCAACTCGCAGTTCATATGAAACCATTCCCTTCCTTCTTTTTCATTACTTCACATTAAGGTGGGCCAGTTAGTTTGCAATTTCCCTGGTGATTCATCCCTGATGGCCACCAAGATAGTGTACTAAATTGATTTCAAGCCCTGACAAGCATCCAGACCCAATGAAGCCTCAACGATCTATAATCAGATTTTACTAGAGAAACTGCACACACACACAAAAGGAAAACATTAAAATCCATAACAAATTTGTCTTGTTTTCAGTTTTGCTTCTCTTCCTTGACCTTCACAATTCCTAGCTCAGGTTTGATTAATTTCTGTGTATTTAAGGAAGACATAAATTTTCAGAAGCAAACTAAATGAGTTATCCTTTTTTTTTTTCAAAAAAGGAGAAGGGGATAATTAACCTTTTTTTTTTTTTTTTTGTAAAAGTACAACACACTCTCAAATAAGCAAGATGGAAAATGTATCAGTTTAATTAGCATTTCTCAGAAAGAGACTATCATCAACCCTAGGAAGAAAAAGAGAAGTTGTGTGTTTTTACAATTTTCTGATTTTCTCCCTTGCTTGCACTTCAAACATAGGCATTTTTATCTGACTTATTCCTGCAGTGAAAACCAGATTTATAATGTTTCAATAAGCCATTAAAATTTTCAATCATGAAGGTTTTCTTTTTCTATTGTCTTTTTCCCCCCTTCTACCAAGCTCACGCCATGCAGAGATGCACTGTGACACTGGCTGACAGCAACAAGTATTGATCTGTTTCCTCACAAGTCTATTTAAACAAACAAAAAAACAACAAAAAACAAACAAAAAAAAAACCCTGTTAGAATCATAGCCTTCTGGAATTGAACACAGTCATCAAAATGCTATTTTTTTCTTTTTTGGCAAGCTACCTGTCTATATTTTGGAGAGACAAAAATCCTAATTTTTAGGTTCTCCTATATTTTCTACTTTGTACTCAAAGAATGTTTTCTTCCATGCATTTTCTGCCCGGGGAAAGTATCTAAATAATAGGCTTCAATCCAATGGGACTGGATGTGCCTGACATCATACCTAAATTAAACACATTCCCAATCATTAAAAAAACCATGAAGCAAAAAGTCTGGATGAGTGAATTAATACTATTTACTAACGCATGGTACTTTGTGACATGATCATAGAATAGGTAAGACACTATTCTACAATTGTTATCTTTTCAGATTAGCAAGGAGCTCAATTGGTGTTAGTTGTAAATTATATGTTGACTTTATGTGTTTTAGATGCCTGACTACATACAAATGTTCAGTTTACTCATACTATCAGAAACTTGGGATTGTAATTACAGTGATGTGACAAAAGTGGTTCCCAACAGGTAAATTTTCACACCCAAATTTTGGTTGGCTATCCAAGTCCCTAGAATATTTAGAAATGTTAAGATAGGGCAGCCCCTGTGGCCCAGCAGTTTAGCACCGCCTGCAGCCCAGGGTGTGATCCTGGAGACCTGGGATCGAGTCCCATGTCAGGCTCCCTGCGTGGAGTCTGCTTCTCCCTCTGCCTATGTCTCTGCCTCTCTCTCTCTCTTTCTCTCTGTGTGTCTCTCATGAATAAATAAATAAAATCTTAAAAACAAAAAAAAAAAGAAATGTTAAGATATTCCATGTCACAAATCTAGGTCACCTCTTCTGAGAGGCTAGCACAGTAACTACTTAGATCTTCCCAACATATTCTTTCTGCACCTGGTTTATTTCCTTCATGTGACTTACCATACTCTGTACTTTTGTATTTGTCATTTGCTTTCTTCATCACCAGACCAGGAATTCCATGACAGTAGGGACCATGACCATTCTATTTACAAGGCAATATAATCCTATTGCCTAATCAGTACCTAGAACATAATAGGTACTCAAGAAACAGGTATTGACAATCAATATCAACAAATATTTCTTGAGTATCTACCATTTGTATCACTTTCAACAAATATTTCTTGAGTATGTACCATTTGTAACACTTTGCGGATGACATAAGAAATATAAAACACGATCCTGACATTCAAAAACCAGCGTTTGATTAAGGAGCTTTTTGCCCTTAAATAATTCCAAAGTAAACACACGATGAGGTAGAAAAGGTCTCTTGGTTTCCATTTTAGACTTGCCCACTTCCACAATGCTTTGGCAAAGGCTATTTCCTCCCTCAACTTTACCTTAATCATAACAGGAAATCATTTATCAAGTGACATTGTGGAATTCAAACTCAACGGGTTTTTTTCCAGACTTCTGAAGGGTAATGCAGTGCCTATACCATACGTTACATGATACCCACAGCAAGGTGTGGGGCTGCTCTGAACAAGCAAACACATTAACATGACTGCAACAAAAACTTGTAAATATCTGGAATAAATACAGATAAGTGGCTCCTTTCAATGCAGGTGTTGCTGCCAAACGACCTGGGGGGAAAAAACTGATCTTCAAAATTCTTTGGATATCAGAACTGAGAATAAGGAATCAAGGAACTGAACTGACTTCACCCAAAGACCTAAGACAATACCAAGAGCAGCATCTAAGAGGCTGAGTGAGAGGCATCTGGAAAGAAGCATTCAGGGCAGAGAACAGCTTTCCTTTTTGTACAGGTTCTGCCTATAGACTTAAGTTAACCCGGGAGAAAATAAGCTCTGGCCAAGATTGTGATGGGAGAATGATCGCAGACGATGCCATGGCATTAGGAGGTGTTACTGCTCGGATGGGAAGGACACTGCAAGAGGCTGAGAAACCCACTTTGTGGAGCCCCTCCCTCCTGTGTGTGCTCATCGATTCATTCAACTATTAGTTCTCCAGAATTCACCGTGCGGCAGACTCCATTCTAGGAAACGGAGAAACAAGGGCACAAGGACGCAGTCCCCATTCTCTAGGGTTAAGGTCCACTCTTTTTTGAGCGCTCACAACGCGCTCACACCTAGGCGTTCACACATCTCACCTCATTGCTTTAATGATGAGGATTCCAAAGGCAGGGACTTGAGGTCCTGCTCTGCCACTTCCTAACTAAGGTTCCACAACTTCTCTGGGCCTCAGTTCCCTCATCTGCGGCACAAGGAACCACCACCACATAGACCGCGGACAGGAAGAAGGGAGATGCTTGGGAAAGAATTCTGAACACGAAGGGCGAAGGCTGAGAGAACCAACTTCCTGTAGACGGGGTCTTTCCTCGGCATCCCTTTCTTCAGAACGACCGCTGTGTACAAGGCAGGCC
This sequence comes from Canis lupus dingo, assembly GCF_003254725.2. Classification (NCBI taxonomy): domain Eukaryota; kingdom Metazoa; phylum Chordata; class Mammalia; order Carnivora; family Canidae; genus Canis; species Canis lupus. The sequence continues at coordinate 25,952,196 of NC_064252.1, read as the reverse complement.
CTGTGCCAGGCCCGGGGTCACACAGGTGAGCCGGACCACCGTCTCCCCTCAGAGGAGTCGGACAGCACGCAGTTTACTTGGAGCAGAAGGCAGGGCCGCACAGATGTTTCTAGAAGGAGGGAGTGACACGATGGCGTCACACAACGGGGACCTTCCCTCACGCAGGCCATGGTAGCCTCAGCCCCTGCTCGCCCGCGCCCAGCCAGAGACGGCACGGCCCCGGGACAAGAGGCGGGGAGCGGGCCCCTCCACGCCCGCCTGCACCCCCAAACCATCTACTACCTGCGGAGAAAGTCTAGCCACCGGCGTCGGGACCTTTCCCCGCTCAACTTCAAGCCCTTGGCTCCCCGGCTGGTCGCCTCCCGCGGCCAGGCCCAGGCGCCCACGCCCTGCCCCACTTCCGCTTCGTCACTTCCGGCCTCTCGGAGGTCTCGTGTCTGCGGTTCACAGCGTATCGCGAGAGCAGAATGCGAGGCGTCAAAAGGACTTAGTTTGCCAGGCCACCCAGTGAATTGAGGGCAGATGGCCTCGTGTAACGATCCAGAGGGCCGTGGTGCTGCCCTCATCCTCCTTTCGAGGAGATATTTTACAACTTCTGTTACTAATGTATTGAAGCTGCCTGGAAACAGCAGCTGCAGCTGATGTCCACCTCAAAGGACCAAGAATGTAATGGTTGTTTGCTAGGAATGAAAAGAGTAGGGACGCCTGGGTGGCTCAGCGGTTGAGCGTCTGCCTTCGGCTCAGGACCTGATCCCGGGGTCCTGGGATCGAGTCCCACATGGGCTCACCCCCCGGCCCCCAAAGGGCCAATTTTTGGTTCTTGATGTTGCACTCCATCTTGATGTTGCCCCCCGCAGGGAGCCTGCCTCTCCCTCTGCCTGTGTCTCTGCCTCTCTCTCTCTCTCTGTCTCATGAATAAATAAATCTTTTAAAAAGATTTTTTCAAAAGAGTAATGAAAAGATTAGGTGTGTGGTGGGCAGGGATGGAGTGGCTCCAGGGAGGGCCGGGGGTCCCACTGATGGGTCATCGTTGAGATAGTCAGCGGATCTTCAGTGAGCCCGGCACCCCACCAAGCTGTGCGGATGCAGAGATAAAGCAGGAGTCGGATGCTGCAGGAGTTCACAGGCTAGTGGAGGTGACAGGCACCGTCACAGAAGATTGTCACAAGATAGGTATCTTGTAATAAGAGAGGAGAGAGCATCTAATTCTGCCAAGGAGTATTCGAGGGCAGGCTTCAGGGAAGACTTTACATCTGTATCTTAAAGGATGACAGAGTTCACTGGATAGACAAAGTGGAGGAGGCCATTAGAGGCAGAGGACACATCGTGTGTAAAGGCTTGAAAGCCAAGAGAGCCTATTATCTTGGTAAAACTACAAGTCCTGTAGTTCCGATGGCTGTCTCAAAGGCTATTAGTGGAACAGCAGAGGACGAAGTGGCAGAGGAAGTCAGATCATGAAAGACCGAGTCCAGCCTGCTGGCTGATTTTTATCTGGCACACATTGAAAATATAATCAAACCCATGTTTTAAAAGCACATGGCTGGCTGCGTGGACTATGGCAATATTCCATCAGGGTGGAGGGAAAAGACAGACCATAGAAAAAGTCTTCAGAGATGAAAGTAACATTTGCTTTTAGCTCCTGCTACTTCAATCATAACAATTATTATAACAGACCTCAGGACAGCTGCTGACGTGTAGTTAGGTAATTATAATGTAAAATGGTAGAAGATATGAAAGAAGTCAGTGTGTTTGGAATACTGCTTAGCTGGCTATCAAATAGACTAGTGGGCATAGTAGCCAGAGAGAAATGTAAAAGGTGGCCTGGAAACAGATTGAACAGGGCCTTGAATGCCATGCTAAGGTTTTATTCTATAAAATAGTGAGGGACAAACAAGTATTTTATTTATATAGTGAGCTATAGTTTAGGAAGATATTTTTTTTCAAGTCATGGATTATATAAATTTCAAAGGAACTCTGAAAAGTAGATATAATTATTCCATTTTACAAATGAGGAAGCCGAGTTTGGGGAACATGCATTCATTCTACATTATTGAGCACCTGCTAAGTGCCAGGCACTATACTGAGCTACGGGAATACAAAGAAGTAATAGTCTAATTAAAAAGACAAAAATAAATTAGCAATTATAATTAGTTGCTGTGATAAAAGTGCTTTGGGAGTAAAAGAGGATTTGTCTAAATCTACATAATTAGAGAAGTCTTCCTGGAAGAGGTGAACTTGAGCTGAGTTTGAGAGAACAAATAGGTTACACAAATTGCCCAGAAATATTCAACCTAGCAAGTGATTTAGCTAGAACTTGACCCAAATTTTCAGTGTCCAAGTCTATGTCCTTTCCTCTACCCTAAGGGCCAGTTTTTGGTTCTTGATGTTGCACTCCATCTTGATGTTGCACATTCTTCTTCTTTTATTTTTTTAAGATTTTATTTTTAAGTAATTTCTACACCCAACATGGGGCTCAAACTCACAACCTCAAGATCAAGAGCCACACGCTCCACCAACTGAGCCAGCCAGGCTCTCCTCCATTGACATTCTCAGTCACAAGTCTACCTATTGTATTTGGAAAACGTTGGAGATCCCAGTTTTTTTCTTTTTAGACCCATTCATTTCCTCCTTTAAAAAAAAAAAAAAAGATTTTATTTATTTATTCATGAGAGACACACGGAGAGAGAGAAGCAGAGACACAGGCAGAGGGAGAAGCAGGCTCCATGCAGGGAGCCCGATGTGGGACTCGATCCCGGGACTCCAGGATCACACCCTGAGCCGAAGACAGGCACTAAACTGCTGAGCCACCCAGGGATCCCCCTCATTTCCTCCTTTTAGAATGAATCTATGGGTGTATTTGAAAGGATGCTGGTCAGGCTTAGCAAAACTGTAAAGTATTACCTACCTAGTGGAATTAAGTTCGTTAAACTAACATGTGAGAGTCCTTCCTCTCTGCTTTCTTCCATTTGGGAGCACCATAATTTAGTTGCACTCACCAAATATGGACAATAATAACTTGGTGTGTTTTTCCCCTGAACTCAGAATTTAATAAAAGTGAACAAAGTTTTCTTCACTTGGTTTCCAGGAAGCCATTGTTCCTTCTCATCTCCTTGGCTGTTTTCTTCTCATTTCTCTGACCTCTCAATTTTAAAGGGGTCTGTTCTCTATCAATATTAATTCCCTGTGTGGTTTTATCCAGTGTCATAACTTTAAATAACCTTTTCTCTATCTCTCAACAACTTTCAAGTTTTTATCTCCAGCCCTAACCTCTTCTGACCTCCAGACTCATATCTATCTTGACATCCACACTTGTATTTCTCATAGACATCTCAAACTTAATATGCCCCCAACCAAACTTCTGATCTTCCAGGCTTGTTCCCCCATCTCAATAATGACATGTCTTTGCTTCTAGTTTCTCAGGCCATGAACCCTGGAGTCATTGTAGGTGCTCTTCTTTGTCTCTCAGACTTCACATCATATCATCAGCTTGCCTTTAATGCAGGGTAGCCACCAAGTCTAGGTAATATGCAGTTGGTAGGTAATAAATGGTTTATCAATGCCACATTCTAATTCACAGTAAAATAATATTTATGTTTCCAGGCTTTATGGTCACCCCGTATATTCAGAATTCGGTCATTTCCCACCACATCCACTTTCCACCAGGTGTCCTAGGTGCTGCCTTCTTTTGCTGGAACCATTGCAATAGCCTTCTAACTGGTCTTCCTGCTTCTTCTCTTGCTCCCTTACAATTTAATCTAAACACAACAATCAGAGTGATTTTTCTAAAACTCAAAACCCAAATTAGATGATGTAACTCCCCAGTTCAAAATCTTCCATTGGCCCCCATCTTACTCAGCATGAAATCAAAGACCTTGCCAAGGCCAACAAGGCCCTAACGTGTTTCAGCTCCTGCTTCCTCTCTGACCTCTATCATGACTCCTCTCCTCCTCATTCATTGCATCAAGCTTGCTCCCACCATAAGGCTTTGCATTTGCTAGCCCCTCTACTTGCAAAACTATTTCCCCAGAGAGCCATCAGGCTGGCTGCCTCACTTTGTTCCGGACTTAGCTCAGGTGTCCTTTGATCTCCCAATAAAATCACAACCCCCCACCTGGGCTACAATTCCTCTAACTCTTGCCCCATTTTATGATTCTCCTTAATAGTCCAACCATCTGATATAAGTAATTATTTCTCTGTCTGCCAGAAGGTAAGATCCAGTAAGAGTAAAGACTACGTTTTGTTCGTGGCTATATTCCCAGCACTTAGAATAGGCCTAACACAGAGTAGATATTCAAACATTATTTACTGAGTGAATCAAACGAGAATGTCTGAATCTGAATTATTGAATGAGAAGTACGCGTTCTACTATAAAGGTAAATTAAACGTAATTATGTACAAGAGATTCTGATATTAACATCGACCCTTCAAAAGGAACTGCTGAGGGATGCCTGGGTGGCTCAGTGGTTGAGCATCTGCCTTCGGCTCATGGCATGATCCGGGGTCCTGGGATCGAGTCCCTCCCTGTGAGGAGCCTTCTTCTCCCTCTGCCTGTGTCTCTGCCTCTCTCTCTGTGTCTCTCATAAATACATAAAATCTTAAAAAAAAAAAAAAGGAACTGCTGAAAAATTTTAAATGAGTATGGTTTCAAAAGGAACTTCTGTTATGAGTAAGTCCAAATTTTATAGATTCTTGAATCCTCACAATTTTGCCTATATTTTCTGAGTGCCCCATGATTGTGAGGGCTGAAATGATGGCATTCTCATATTAGAATCTTTATTCTTTGGTTCTGCCTTTGTACTTGTTCAATTATGGAGCATCCATGAAATATACCACTAGAGTGGCCTCGCTCCCCTGTCAATACGCTCTATAACACATTTGTTGATCATTACTTGCTGCTGAAATAACTTCTTTTTGAGATTTTCCTGTTCTGCATTCTGTCCCACACTTGTAAAGGGAGGACTTCTATTCTGCTCCCTGGGGAGATAGTACCCTGTGGAAGAGTAGCTTCCTCATTAGGGTGCAAGCCGAAAACTCCATAATACTTCCTATAGAACACTATTTATCTTTTCTCCTTTCTTCTCACTCTCCAGCCATGGGAGTTTAGGGCCTCACTGTTCAATACCACTGACTTGGGATAAGGACTGTGGCCAGAGGATTTCAGTGTCTGACAACTGGCTATGAAGCTGCTGGGTATAATGATGGGATCCCAGAAGGTCCTTAGACCATGAAGACTGAAGAACACTGAGGCCCACAGTGAGAATTTATTGCTTTAGGGGTTTTTGTGTGTGTGTGTTTTAAAGGTTTTATTTATTTATTTGAGAAAGAGAGCACAGAGGGAGAGGAAGAGGGAGAGGGAGAAGCGGAGAAGCAGACTCCCCACTGAGCAGAGCCGAATGTGGCTGGATCCCAGTACCCCCAAGATTATGACCTGAGCGGAGGGCAGATGCTTAACTGACTAAGCCACCCAGGTGCCCCAAGATATTTATTGTTCTGAAGTCAATAACCACTCTGTTAACTTTAAAATTCTATCTTTGCAACATGTGAAAATAGTGGGGACCCTGTTCAGACACAACTTGGATTTAAGAAAATGTAACGAACTTGTATTAACAAAAAGAAAAACCTTCATTAAGGAATCAGGAGTAGCAAATTCCTTCCTTTAACTCATTCAATAAATATTTATTGAGCACCTCCTGTGACCAAAGTACTCTGTTGATTCCAAACCGGATTCTTCTTTTGTATTTCAATAAAAGTGTTGAGCAATTATCACCAAGGAGTGACACCCCCTCACCCCCCCCCCAAGAAAGGACATTTCGAAGATTTAGGTATAAAGGGGGTGAAAAGATTTTTTAGAAAGGATATCATCTTATGATGTAGAATGACTTTAAATTTTAGAACTCCAAACTGAGTTTTATATGATATCCTCCTTCTGAGCCTTCAAGGGATAAATACTGGGAACATCCTGTCAACCAGCATTTCCCTCTTTCTCTTGGGCCCAAACTCTGACTGGTGCCACTAAGCAAGCAGCAATGTCTCTTACTTTGTGCAAAAGATGCATCGTTGGCAATCCATTGCTAGTGAGAGCAAAGAGAGGAAGAGGCCTTCACAAGTTGCACTTGGTATGGGAACCTAAAGGGGAGTAGGGTTTTTCACAAATTTGAAGGTAAAAACTAAAGAAGTTGATGGTGTCAAGAACCTTGAGTCAGTGAAAACTCTTTAAATTCCAGAAATCCTTTAGCCCAACCAACTTAGGAGAAAGAGAAATCCCCCAAATCTAAGGAACCCGTCCCAGTTCATGCCTGATTGGCAAAACTGGTGTTAGAACTCCTCCTGGCTCAGAGCTTTTCTTCTTGTGTTTTCCGTTAAGGGTAATGTTATGGACTAAGAGTAATATTATGGCCTGAGGTTACTGAGAAAGCATATCCTCTGGGATTTTAGCTTTGTGAGTGATTCCAGGGTGGTTTTATATAAATTCCCCGAAGTGAAGAAGCCCTATTTTTTTTCCTCTGGATTCTTGGATGTAATAAGGGAAAATCAGAGTTTTCCTTCAGAGCAGCAACAGCTTGTTGATGGATCACCTCTAGGATTAGAAATTTTCTTATGGGAACATAATCATTCGGGGGGGGGGAAATTGTTAAAATTGAAACCAAGCATCAAGAAGCAAAAGTGTTTCAGAGAACCTCCTGCATTTTAGTTCAACTCTGGCAGCAAGAAAACAAAACCACATAATCTAAGGCTCACGCCCAACTCTCTGAAGCCCTGTATCTGCTAGTTCCTGTGTGGTTTGCCTACAGACTGCAGGGCTGACTGGGGGTAGTTTGGAGGAGGGAGTAAGAAGTAAGGCAGGAGGAGGCATTATTAATGGATCTGTGAACTTGAACCCTGTTTTAGTATGATCCTTGGAAGATAGCACATGGTGGATCTGTACTCTGAAATGCAATAATTTTGATATTTTATTTCATCTTCCTTCTTGCAAGAGAAGATACTATTAATTTGGTGTCAAAGCCAAGACATAGACTCGACCTCCTCTCTTCAAAAAGGTATGTCATTACACAACGTCGGGCCATATACTCTAGAGATCTTGAATAGTTTTGTAACTTGCAGGATGTTCTCTATAAGTCAAATCTAATTAAAATGAATCCCATGGGTTCTCTAAATATTGCTTTTTTATATTTTGGTCCATCCACAAAGGTCTGTATGTCTTTTGCTGTAACAATGCTTGGTGTGATGGGATTCAACTTCCAGCAGAAGAACTTGTTCCTTATCCAGTCTAGCACACAAAATTCTCCACTAATTGGCCTCTGAGCCATCCCAGGGAGACTTTAGACCCATTACAGAGGTGAAATCCCACCTCTCCATGTCGGCACTGAAATCCAATTGAAGGCGGGAATGAAGGTCTGGGCAGCAATGAATGAACATTGGCACTGTAGGGTCAGGATGGCTCTTTTACGTACGTTTCTAGTTCTGTCAGTATTTATCGTACCTTTACAGAGAATACCACTTTGGATCTCTTTACAAAAAGAAAACTTTATGTTGAAATAGGTTTTGAGAGAGTATTGTCTATCTTTATCTCTTTATTGATAATTAGTGCCAGGTCCCTAAGATGGTGCCCAATTCAGGCATTGAGCTGAAGACAGCTCCTTTGTGCTCTTTGCCCCAACTACTCCTGAATATGGGGGTTGAGTATACCCACGAAGGATTTCACTAAATTAAAAATACCATGTTTACATACCTGGAATGGGTCCTTGTTAATAAGGTATGAGTAACTTAATCTGCACATTACTGAAAATATTCAGCCCCACATAAATTAAGAGGGAAATGTTTAGGATCTAAAATTCTGTTTCTGAAGGGGTTGCATGTGCTCATGTTATGTCATCTGAGGGTGGAAACCTCAGGTTGAAGCATCTTTTGTTCTATACAACTGCATTTATCATAGACTGAGCGGTTCTTCAGTGGGGGTCCTCCATTTTTTCTTATTTTTGGTTTCAGAAAGAACGTTTAGTGTAAGTAGACTCTGCTTTAACAACCCAGTATTGTTTATAAAACTTCATGTTTATAATGTAATTTTAAGGAAAACCTCTACAAAACCCACTGTTAAATAAAGAACACTGTAAATACAGAACCATTGAAGTGCATTTAAATTTCAAGTTTTAAAAACTATGATTTGTACTCTTTTTGAGAACTTTGTTTTTTGTAAAGAGAGGCCTGTATTGTTGAATAAGATCAGACTTGGAGTGTCTCCCATAAATTATAGGCTTATTTTCCCTAATATATTACTTATTTTATTATTATTATTTTTTACTTATTTTATTTTTTAAAATGACTTTACTGAAGCAGAAGGGAGGAACACTATCGATTTGTTCAGTATCGATTTAAGTAATAATTCTATTGCTACTAAGATATCCTTCTGAATATCTCTCACATCTTATGTCCTGATGAAAATCCCTTTTGTTCTGTTAGTTCAGTTGTTCTATGTCTACTTCACAGAGATACTATGAGAATAAATGAGCTCACACAGATACGAAGTGCCTTAGGAAAAAAAGCACTCTAAAAATGCAAACTTGTATCATTAATTATTGCTTTGAATTGATCATTTTTTTTCCACTTTTATACAAAATATACCTCATCTCTCTTAGAACCATTGCCTTCTGGAAGAGTTGAAAATGATCCCCGATTCCCACAAATGTATTGGTTCTCAGAGTATAATAACACCTGCTGATGCTGGTGCCTTACAGCACTCACGCCTGAACTTGAGCAGGACTTGCCTCTTTTCCTGGATCAAGAAAAATCTACAGTTGTTCAAAATGTGTCATCAAGTGTGATTCCATGAGGAATTCTTAAATAAGTAACAGTTGCTGCTGGATTAGTCTTAGGGCCGGATTCTTCATTTTCATCCTGTCCTAAAAATTCAAAATGTGGTTAAGAATCTTTGTGACCTAAGTTATTTGAATCACAAGATGGGGTTGCTTCACCCCCATTTTGTCCATCTCAAGTATTTGCTAAAGCATATCTTCTTGATCTGCAAAGGAAGAATAGTCTCCTTTCTTTCTTTCTTTCTTTCTTTCTTTCTTTCTTTCTTTCTTTCTTTCCTTCTTTCTTTCTTTCTTCTTTCTTTCTTTCTGCCTGCAACTTTAAAATTCTCAGGAACAAAATAAATTTAACACATAAGCATTTACAAACATTTATTGGGCGTTCACTATGTATCAGGCCCTATATTAACATGGAGCACTCTTCAATGTTACTATCAGGTTTCAGTAAGGTTGAGCAAATAGAAATTCAGTAAGTGATTTTTAAAAATTTCTTTTTAAATATGCATTCACAAACATTATAGAGAATTGAAAGAAACTATTACTAAGTACATGAAGATAAAAGTCTCACATGCTCTCCGAAGAAGATATAAGACATTTTATGAAGAAAGTGAAGAAAAAGTCCAAACGAAAAAGTTTAAAGTATTAGTACAACGAATACCTCTACCTTACCTGCTAGACTCACCAACTGCTATCTTTCTGCCATATTTGTTTCATCTTTGTGCATTTCTTTCAGAACTACTTGTAATTTGCAGACAAAGCAACACTCCACTCCTAAATAATTGGGTACACATCTAAGAATAGGGGCATTCTCCTATAGAACCACAACGCCATCATTATACTTAAGAAGACGGACAATTAAAAAAAAAAAAAGATGGACAGTAATTCCATAATTTCATCTAATACTTAGACCATATCTAACCTTCACCATCTGACCCCCAATTGTCTATACCTTTAAAAAAAAATAATAGGATCTAATTTTTATAAAGAAAAGCACATTTTTGCACTTGGGCTTTATCTTTTTATTTGATAACTGGATTTTTTTGGAGGGTTAGGCCAGTTATCTTGTAGGATATCCCACGTTCTGGATTTGTTGTTGCCTCATGGTGTCATTTAATTTGCTCCTCTACCCCCTGTATTTCCTGTAAACTCCCAGGTTCAGCCTGAGCATCGATTAGATTTCAATTGAACATTTTTTACAAGTCACTCCATATTGCATCTCATCAGGAGGCACATAATGCCAGGTTGTCCCTCTATTTGTGACTCCCGGTTTGATCATGGCTTGAGGTAGTGATCTCACTCCAGGGAGCTCTCATCATAAAGGTACTTTTTCTCCCTTTCCAATTAACAAGTTCCCTGAGGGGGTGACACTTTGACACTGTGGTAATCTCTTATTTCCCAACAAATGTTACCTAATGGCTGTAGGTGATAATCCTTGCCGAAATTGACTGATCCATTGGGGACCATATACATTTTTTGTATAATTTGAAGAAGGTTTAGAAGTACAATTCATCATTTTTAGCAGCAATAGCAGATATGATTGAGTGTGTAAATTCAGATAATAACTCCAACAACAATAAGAAGTAACACTTACTGAGTGCCCGCTATGGGTTTGAGGCCAATCCTCCGGTTACTAACTGGGCCAGATGAGACAAATTAGTCTTTCTGTGCCTAGTTTCTTAAGGTGCAAAAGGAGAGTAATAGTGGTACCTATCTCATCATATCATTTTATTTTTATTTTGTTTAAAGATTTTATTTATTATTCATGAGAGACAGAGAGAAAGAGAGAGAGAGAGAGGCAGAGACAGGGGCAGAGGGAGAAACAGGCTCCATGCAGGGAGCCTGATGTGGGACTCGATCCGGGGTCTCCAGGATCATGCCCTGGGCTAAAGTTGGCGTTAAACCGCTGAGCCACCCGGGCTGCCCCATCATATCATTTTAGAGCCTCAGTATAGTTGACCCTTGAACAACATGGGTTTGACTATGCGAGTCCACTTACACTTGGATTTTTTTTCTAGAAACACAGGGCAATATTATAAATATATTTTTCTCATGATTTTCTTTTCCCTAGCTTACATCATTGTAAGAAGACAGTGTATAATAGAACATGCAAAATAGGTGTTAATTGAGTGTTCAAGTTATTGGTAAGGCTTCTGATCTGTCTTTAGTAGTTAGGTTTGGGGAGAGTCAAAAGTTATTCAAAGATTTTTGGCCCTGGAGGGTGGTGCCCCAACCCGCACCTTATTCAAGGGGCAACTGTAATTTATACATGTAAAGTCACTAAAATGATGTCTGTATCTTTTGCCAAGCACTGGTCTATTCCTTTATAGGTATGAACTCATTTGCTTTTCATAAGGGCGCAATGAAGGATAATGATATTATCCTTCTTTTGCAAGTGAGGAACCACAGCTGCAGAGAGGATAAGAAACCCGCACAAGGTCACTTAACTAGTATGTGGTAGAGCCTGGATTTGAACCCAAGCAGTCTGACTCTAGAGCGTTCTCTCCAAAGATTGGCACATGTAATGAGAAATGACACAAGTGGAACTGAATGGTAAGCAGTAACAGAACCTCACACCACCACCACTCAGATTTTAAGTTACTCTAAGTTATTGAAAACCTGGTACCGTTGCTACCAAAATACATATTAGGTTTTGTTCTTCTGAATGATAATACTACAGATGAGTGTACTTACTGCATTTATATAGCTTAAGGCTCTGTATGGGAAACTTTAAACAAAAGATATCACTAAGAACTGAAAAATATAGAACTATGAAGGAATAGGAAAGAGGCACACAGAAAGGAATAATACAAGAGGGGAATTATGAGTCCTCAGAGCCGTGGGGCAGGAGATGATATTTTGATATAGTCAAGAGGGAAAAAAAATCCCTCTCATTTTTCACATTCCTGTACTGTATTAAGATGTTACCACTAAAATGTAGGAGTATAGCCATTGTCAGATTTATAAAGGACCCCACTGGATTTCTTTATGGGACAATGGATGAGTCTGGTAAGTAGGTAGCTTTCCTGGTTGGTTATCTCATACGCTCAGATATCGCAGAAGCCAGTCTCTGCTTCTGAAACGTATAACTGTATACAGAAAAGGCCTTACAAACCAGTATCCATCCCTACCTCTTCATTAGCATTACAAAAGTGCTGTAGTGCCGTCTTATCCACTCCCTCAAATGCTGTTGCAGAAAGCTCTCAAGTGTAATTTTCTAAACAGAACTAAGAATAAATGAGAAAAAAATCCAACATTAATAACGTTTTTATGCACTTCGAACACAAGTCATGGCTAAATTGGTCCTGCCTTTTTATGTTTTTTAATGAAAAGCAGCCTAATTGATCAATTGGTCGTGAATAATACTTTTTCATTTGTTTTTCTCCATACCGCTCAGCCTTGTAGAACCATGGGCATAATGTGGCAGCCTCCAAATGGTTTATGATTTGTGTCTTTTGTCTAGTGCTTTATGGGAAAATACTGGAAACAAAGTGCTGAGAACTCAGTAGGAACTCAGTAAATAAAAAGTAGATAGTTCTCTTGTTAAATATGACCTTAAAGAAATCTCTTTCAGATAACTAGGAAATATTATTAGGGAAGTAAGAAAACAAAAACCCTGGTTGGTTTGGAATTTGTAATTTCTATTCATCATTTTATAGGCCATAGATATTTAGTCCTCTATGGAACAAAATGGAAGGGCAGATTAGCTTCCCTCCCCCAAGTAGATTTATGTTCTAAAAATACGGATTATTGAATCAGTAAGGGCAGCGGGAAAATCTCAGCCATGACCTTTTAAGTTGATTATAAATATGTTGATACCCATAGCACACAGATTCTTACTGACAGTGGTGAGGTAGGGGTTGAAGACTGTCAGCTACACAGTTAGGAAGCTGAGGGAAGCTATAGAAACTCCCCAGGGAGAAAAAAAAATGTGCTTAGCACTCAGCCACATGCACCTTTATGCAGACTTTCTAGTGATCCATGAATCCCCCACTTGTCAGCGACAGGAAAAATTTCCTTTATCTGAAGTTATTTTACCCTGAGCCTTATAAAGTCTTTCAAAAGAGTTTTCACACGTTATCTCATTTGATCTTTGAGGTAGACGCACTACATATTTTACCTCTAGTGCTGCATTGTGGGAAAAACAAAGCTTGAGAATTTAAGTGGCTTTCTCAAGGTCATTTTGCTAACATTCGCCAAGACTTAAGACCAAGGCTTTGAAGTTGATACTCAGGGCTCCTTCTATCACACCGTGTTCTGGAGATGCAGGAACCCTTGATGAACTTCTGGAAATCTGAAATTTGGCTCTACTGGAAACTACCTGCATGACTTTTAACATTGTAACTTCTTACAAGACATTGTAACTTCTCTGGGCCTCAGTTTACCTCTCGGTCAAGTGAGAGATTAGACTCTATGTGCTCTGAAGCCCTTTGGATTTTGTTCAAACTACTTAATCCCACTGGGCCTGAGAACAAATGACCTTTTCTGCAATAGATGACAAGACCTTTTACCCTTCCCTGTAGGTCGTAAAAGCTGGTGTCCAGTTTGCCATGGGTTCCTTTGCAATGTCCAAATCCTGTTAGAAGCTATAAACATAATAGTGCTTTTGTGGGCTGCTTGCGTGTCGTTCTGCTGGTTGCTCATTTTCCTGCAGGGCTGAATGCCTCACAGTGAATTTGCTTTCTGTGCTCTGCATCAGACAGACTTACCATGATTATTTATTATCCCTCTTGGGTAGTTCAGAGTATAATATGGAAATAAATAATGATGATGGACTTATTTGGGGCTGATAAACCTTATCCTTCTATAAAGGTTATTTCTCGTGAAGGACCTAAACCTTCCACCTGATTTTTCATTATTAAGAGTTATTTCTTTTAATGTCCCTGAAATGTGCTTGGAAATTGGAGACTCATAAGAGGGCCTGCGGTACTGAGCACAGAAGCCTTGAAAGAAGGAAGGACATGACCAAGCCCTTCACTTTGGGGGCTAGCTGGAGTCTTTGGGTCAGTCTAATTAGGACAAGTTTAGTATTAGCATTTGTTTCAGATTTATAAAAAGTGTCCATAGCATAAGCTGCCAAGTACACAAAATCCATGATATAGTCCCAGCTTAATTCTGAGTCTCTCTGGGAAGCTAAAACAAGCAGAAAATTCTCATGCTTTGTGTGTCAGTTGCCAGATAGAACCCCAGAACTGAAGGTCTGCTCCACATGGCAGGAGCCACCCTGTTCTTGGCCATTGGACTAGTCTGGGCCAAGGACTATTTATTGGCCGGGAGAGGCTGGCGACCTCAGTAATCAGGAAGGTTGCCACAGAGATTTATTTGTGATTCATAGCCAGAGATATGAAATTGGGGGTCCTGGTTTCTCAGTCCTTTTGCTTTTTCAATTTTCCAAGTGAACTTCAGGCTGGCGAATGGAGCTATAGCAACTTCTCACAGAGAAGCGCATAATTTGCTCAGTACAGTGTCAGGTCACTGACTGTGGGAAGAAATACTGTCCAGTGATGAGAACAACAGAGAATGCAGTTAGCTCCTATATTCTGTGCTCTTTCCTCAGCCTTATGGATGATGCAGTATGCTTCATTCCCTCCTCCGTCCTTGAGTGAAACGATAGCATTCTCTAACCTGCTACGTGGGACACTTGGGAAGAGACATACATTGTAACCCCAAAAGCACTTTTATACCTTTGATATAATAGAAGTATGCAATATTTCATTTATAAAACGCATAACGTGGTGCTTTCTTATTTAGCCAAACCCATTTTGTGGCATATCTCTCTTTCAGACCAATGTTGTTAAGCAGACTACTAATTCACTTTATCCACTAGATACTGTAGGATGCTGTGACTTAGCACTGGTACCCTGTAAATACCCAAATAAACAAAGAAGGGGTAAGTGTGAAGCCAAAAAAAATCCCCTTGCTGGAGAGCGATTCTCAAGACCTGGAACAAGGCAGATGGAGCTCTTCCATAGTAAACTTTGTGTTTTGGTTCTTTGTTTTTTTGTGTGTGTTTTTTTCCAGCATGGATATACAGTTTTTATTTTAAAACGTAAGGTGTAGGGAAAAATAAGATTTATTACACAGACAACCTAACTGTGTCAGCTCAAATTATTTCATAAAATGAAGGGTCAGTTAGGTGCTATTATCATCAAGAGAGCATGCTAGAAGGCTCTGTCATGTAGATGCCATAAAAAATTACCTGTTTGGTCACTTTAATTCGTCTTTGGGCTCCTGTCAGCAGACACCCCTTCAATCCCCAAATCACGGTACCCAGATATACTGAGAACACTTAGGATAATAAAAAAAAATAATGGGTTCTTCCCCCTAAGAAACATACAAGCCATTAGGGAAATTGAGTAAATGAGCACTATAGTGCATTGCTTATAAGGAGAAGAACAGAGCAGGTAGGGCAAGGAGGGCTTTGTAAAGAGGGCTTCCCGAGGGAGGCAGGGAGGCACACCTGCAGGGGAGAGATGTGGCTTGACAAAGAGATGTAAGTGCAACTACAAATTTGCATCGTTCACAGAAATCATAGGAGGAACAGAGTCTTCTTTGCTGGTGATCCGTTTATTTTGCAAATGATAAGAGTTGAGAAGGCTCCCGTGACATTTTTTTCCTTGAGGAGCCAGAAATTAAATTTCTGTCCCTGGACACTGTTCCTCAAGCTCTTTTCCCACCTAGCCAGTTCTTCTCTCACTTCCAGTTATGTCTCTCTCTAAGTCTTCTTTAAGCATCAATATCTTTGGTTCTTTTAACTACTCTCCTAAGATGGGATTTTGCATGCTGTCATTTTAAGGTGCTCACCTCTGAAGGACTCCAGTTTATGGATCATGGTGCCAGAATGGGATAGAGCTCTCCAGGGAGCCATCTAACAAATGCAGAATACAGCGAACTTGTTGCCTCCCTTCCTCTATGCCTTATATTTCTATTAATATGGCCCAAGATGGCATTAGCCTTTTTGGCATTCATGTCACAAGGCTGACTTATGCCGAAATTGTGGTCCACTAAAACCCATGAGTTCTTATGCATTACTATTAAGCCAACTCTTCCTTATTCTGTACTTATGCTATTGATTTAAAAACAAACAAGCAAACAAAAAACCCTAGGCACAGAGGTTTAAGTGTAGAGAAATTTATCCCTCTCATACTAAGTCATATTGATAACAACCTATTAAAATATTTCTAAGCTAGTGAATTAGTTCTCTCTCTTAGCAGGTGAGTATTTGTTTGCTGCTGAGAGCATAGCTAGTCTCACACTGGATCCCTCCTGGAAGAGGTCTCCATAGAGTCAGGACTTTATTTTCTCCTTCCTATCAAAACATTCTCTGCAACCGTGGACAAATCTACATCTTTAGACAAACAGGTGAGCCTCCATAAAATCAGAACAAACATGAATGGCCATTTCTTTCCCAAGGATATACGACAATGAGTCAGATGTCTACAAAACTCTAAGTAAAAGTTACTCAGAGGCTCTATTATGTGACAGGAGGAAATTTTATTTCAGGCTCTCAGCAGCTTTGGGAAGATTTGATTATGCTTACCGCCATACATTATAGTAAATAACATTCATTTTTACAACTGTTTTAAACCTGGAGCTGATTGATCTGATTTTGGGTTAGAGTAACATCATGTGATGTCAGTACAACTTCAGTGCACAATTATCTGTAATTTCAGTAAACATGATCACATACCTGTTTCATGGCAAGGCCTCATCGAAAGTGACTCTTCTCTCTCCTTCCCCTCCCCCCCCCAGCCGCATCCTCAGCCCTAACCCCTTCCGTTAGTAAAATAAGGACTACCAAAACCTTGAAGCTTAGGTTTCTGTCAGACCTTTGGAAACTCCTAAAAGTCTTGCCAAAGGAACTTAGCTGTTCATAGGTTTTCTTTCCCGCACCAAAGAGGAGAACTCACAGCTAACTTGTATAACTTTTATAACTTCAAGCTAATAGAAATGTTGCATTTCAAAACCCATTCCTGTGAGAGGTTTTGTTCTTAAAGAATGGTTCTGGG
The DNA here is from genome assembly GCF_003254725.2 of Canis lupus dingo. NCBI lineage: Eukaryota > Metazoa > Chordata > Mammalia > Carnivora > Canidae > Canis > Canis lupus. The sequence goes on along the minus strand of NC_064252.1, from coordinate 25,935,383 downwards.
AACACGCACATTTTTCTAATCTGTCATTCTGATGCAAATTTTAAGGTTGCTCCCATGACCTTGTAATCATCAAGATTCAAAGATTCCCCACCCTTCCCTCTCCCCAGTGTTTTTGATCTGGGGTCTTGCTACTTAGCTATTCAACCACCAGTCAGTCCAGTTGATACCACCTGGGAGCCTGTTACAAATGGGGATCTCAGACCCTGCTTCCAGCCTACTGAATTAGAATTCAAATTTTTGAAAGACTCCCCTGGTGATTATTATGCACACTAAAATATGAGAAGAACTGACCTAGGGTGCAAGGTTTTCACCCCACATTACCCAGCATCCATCTTGTGTCGTAATACAGTTCTAAAATTCCATTTGGTATTAAGAGTTTAGAGTTATTCTTTACAATTTTACCAGATTTAAATACTTTATGCACACCCAGCTATTTCTCAAAGTATATATAACTGGCTTTAAAATACTCGTGATTTTCTAAGTTCTTATAGAACAGAAGTCCTCAGTAGGGAGAGGTTTGACATCCCCTCATTGCCAGGGGCATTTGGCAATGCCTGGAGACATTTTTAGTTGTCACAATTTGGGGTGGTAGTGGGGGGTGCTACTAGGATCTGGTGGGTGGAGGCCAGTGATGCTGCTCGGGATCCTACAATGCACAAGACGGCCCCCACAGCAGAGACTTAACCAGCCCCAAATGTCAATAGTAAGAACCATAGAGAAACCCTATTACAGAGGTATATAGTTGTAGAGAAAGATTCAGATGTGCAACCATACATTATAAGAATGCCATAGGAAAGTGGAGCCTTGGGGCCCATCGTGATATAACCAAAGAACAGATAGGCTGTCAGTGGCCTTAGTGATGATGTAAGGAAGGGAGTGGGGGATCCAGCCACAAGTGAGAGGAGACACCTAGGACAGAGGGTCACCAGTGCTCTGTGCACAAGACAGTCAGCTTTAAGGAACAGGGATGGGATTCAGAGACTAGACACCAGAGATGAACTGAGGGGAGGGGTGGGCTGGAGAGACACAAAGCTTGAGTCCTAGAGTAGATACTAGATATGATCCCAAAATCATGTTAGGCCTGGAAAACAAGAAAGGATTTCAGGTGTTAGCCTGGGAGTACATGGTGGATTTCAGGTAAATCCAGTAAAACAAGGACTTAGGAGCAAGACAAAATCCCATTCGCTAGAATTGGGACACCTCTGAGCCAGGGCAGCAGCAGGGGGTGACCTGATCTAGAGTTAGCCAGTTATTCAGCCACAGTGAACTTCTTAAATCCCTCCCAACCCAGAAAAGGCTTAGTGCTGAGCCTACGGTATGGTTGACTTGCAGGAAGGGGTCAAGTACTTCCAGTTATAGAGAAAGGTAGGCAAGAATCAAACCAGGTCCTGACACTGGCTGGTAAAAAATCATGGGATAAGAACTGGAATAGAATCTATGACGTTCTTGGGTCATTTCCCTGCTGTACCACACCTAAATCACTTCACAAAGATTATCTACTTTTCAACTGTAAAATTTCTGGGGAAAGATTTCTTAAAGATTGTGTTGATGCCTTATAATCCATCTAAGTAAAGCTTTCTTCCCCATTCCTAATCCCAAATCCTCTTCCTGGGATGTATATTGGCTTTCTTTTCATCCCACCAGAGAGGCTTTGTGCTGAACAACTACGTCTGGAATGGCCACAGGCAGCCTTCCCCTTTCTAGGGTAGAGAATCTCCTGATTGCATTAGCACGGGCCCCCTAAGATCCTCTCCCCAACCTCTTCATCCCTTTGATATTCTCTGGACCCTCTCTAGGTCCTGCCTGCTTGTGATAGTCACCACCAGAATGTATTTATTAAACATACACCTGTGCTGACTACCCTTTTGACAATGGAAGGCAAAGAAGAGAGAATCTAAAAGAATACACATGGTTTTGTGTTGGTTTTTATTAGTCTCTCTTTTCTCTCTCTAAGAAGTTGTTGATCTTTGCTGAATTCATAGTTCAGTTGGAGAGACACTCCATAGGCTAAGTTCCATTGCCACATTTTGGTTGACCTGCAAATGTTTTCACTGTGACCCTCACCTAAGGACAATAGAGTGTGCTTTCATATGAAATAGCTCTGATGTGAATTTAGCTGTAAATAAAACTGAGATAAATGCATTTGTTCAGTTCCAGAGAAGGCATTATACTGCCATGTGGATTTTGTTTCAAATGAGCTGCAAAACAAAATTCTTTTCCATGGAAAGGGATTTATTCAACTGAATCCACTCACTTTGCTGCAACTGGATTAATTTCATTTCACATCATGTCTCTAAGTAGAAAAGTAAACTGATTTGCTTCCGGCTAAATGGATATGTTGATGTATCCAAAGTCAGTAAGGCTTATTCCAACTAGATTACAACAATCATAGTATCCTGGTTGTTTTAGCTTCTATCAAGTAGTTACAAAAGCGCACCAATTCCGTATGTGAAAAGCAGTTTATAAAGTTACCATAGAAGGAGATGTTGCAGAATGAGAGAGAACATAGATGTGTCAAATGAGATGACTGTTCTTCCCTTCCTCCAGAATGAACCACTCTTTTGCTCCTCGGTGTTATAAAAAATATTCATTTTATTCTGTACCCATGTTCTAAAATCCATCATTTTATATTTTTGAATTGTGCTGCTGGCATTGCTCAAGATACATATCCCACTTGTGACTAAATAGGTTTTGACTATGGGCTTGCGGAGTGCTCAGTACTGTGCTAAGTACCACCAACCACCCCATAATGGACCACCATCCCACACTCACTCCATCTTCTACCTTCTGCATCACTCTCATTTCCAAAACCACAATCCCATCGTCCCCCTGTGACTCTCAATCACTATCTATCTCGAGACCCTTTCTTTCATTTCTCCCAAATTGCTGGCTATCCTGGTGTGCACTTCTAACACAATAAGGCTGCTCGTGGAAATTTTTCTGATTTCTATAGCTAGTAGTTTCTATAAGTAGTAGTTACTTTCAAAGGAAATAGCTTGCAGAGATGAGCCTGTGGTGTCACAGGGATGTTATATGGATCAAATGTAATCATGTGTATAAAAAAGCCATTTAAAAATTGTAACATGCTCTCTAAAGGTAAATTATGACTGTATTACATAATTTTAGGGTTTAAAAAGCAGCTGGATGACATATAAAATTCAGTAAGACTCAGTAGCAACTTGCTAATTGGAAACAAACGAGAGAATTTAGGGCATTGACTCCTCCATCAATAAGCTAGAAGCCGTCAACATTTTTTACAGGTAGAGCACAACCATTTCGTTAAGAACATCCACTCAGTTCCAAGGACCATTTCTGTTCACCATTCTGGAACAAGGCCTCCCTCTTGCTTGAGATACCCCATCTCCCATATGGCCACCTTCTCAAATCCAAGCCAATCTTGAAGGGCTAGCCACAAACCTACCCCCTGTCTCTAGCCCTTCCCCAGACAGAATTAATCTCTTTCTCCCCAGCACTCATGTTACCCTTATGTTAGAATTATTTATGTGGGCATCGATTCCCCTCGAATGGAGCGTGATGTGCTGCAGGGCAGGCGTCATGTCTGTATCTGCCAGGCTCTCCCCTCCCCTCCTCCACCAGTAACAGCTCAAAGACTTCTGGCCCAGGGATAAAAGAGGATTCCACATACCAAAACTGGCCTCCAGAAAGGTTTTATCTCAAAGGGTGGTCTCAGATATGGAAATGATTTTACTTGAGCAATTAGAGTCTGTAACAAAGACAAGAACTCTAGTAGGAGTGGTGGGTTCATCCAGATGTCTTCTTGTCTCTACTTTTCTGTACACTTGAAAATCCTATTTAAAGGTTACTGAGTTGAGTAACTTTGATTGTCACTTGATTTTCAGCTCTAAAGTTTTCCTGTAATTTCAATTATAAAAATAATCCCAACTTAGTTGTATTTTATCTTCTGAATGTGGCCCCCCTTGAAATTGTTACTACTTAGACTGCTTCACACAGTGCCAGATTGCATCACACCCTTATTGAAAGGATCTCCTTGAGCAGAGTGAGGGGCCCTTGGAGAATGCAATGCACCACTTTTTAGCACATTAAAAAAGAAAAGAAAAGAAAAATCCTGGAGCTGTTTTGTTATTTTAATACTTTATCTTTGGCAGAGCACAAAGTCGTTTTAGGAATCCTCTCTAAAACGATTAGCCATATGACTATTGTCCAAGTCCATAATTGGTGTGCAATAAATATTTTAAAAATAGATTAAAATACTATGCACTTCAAAGTGAAAGATAACTTCAGCTATTTAAAACACAGAGCAATAGGTATAGTTTCCAATTGTTCCTCTTTTATGTTCATTAGAAATCACAGAAAAATGGGAAGATGGGGAAAAGTTCCGACACTGTTATGGAAACTGCATTGATGAGAGCAGATTGTAATTTTGCATATAGTGATTTTGATGCACAATTATTTGAGGGATTTATTGTCATCACAGCTTAAAGCCGTGTTGTTACTGAATAGGAGCTTGGCCCAGGGCCCTCATCTGATACCAAACTCTCTAGCATCACTTCTGCTTTTTCATTAGCAGTCCATGCCTCCTCCCCTCTCAAACTCTGCACTGCAGTCCTGGCACAGACCCTAACCTAAAACTCCAGCCAATTCCTTAACAACACACTTTCTCCCCTTCACCTGCCAGATGCTTCTTGTTCTCAGACACAGCTCCCCGAAATCAGGGGCTTTCGATGAGTTAAAAAGGGAAATATAGAATTACCTAGCTCTACCAGTATTTTAAGTGTTCTTGTAGACTTAATGAGAGCTCTTGCACAAAACCACTTGAACTCTTTCTTAAGATATGCTCATTTTTTTTCTCTCTTTGATTCAACTGTTGACCTTCTGGATATAGGACTAGTTATTACCTCAAGTATGTTTGGAACTATTCTTGCCCTAACCATTCTAAAATGTAATTAGCATTAAGACATTATTGTAGGAGCACATCCCCTCAGGCTGGGATCTCTTTAGATAGCACGAACCGAACAGAATATTGTGTATGCTCCACACTCAGAGAAAAAAAATCTCTAAGAAAAATCTGTGGCATTGGGGGAAAAGTTAAAACTGGTGATTTCATGAACCCTCTTTTGCTCATTTATTTGATTTGTCTAAGGATCCAAACAGAGCGAGGATTGTGGTTCTTCTGTTTGAAAAATGAAAGCAACTCTTCTCAGAACTCTTGCTTATGCAATGTGGCTGTTCTCACAGCTCCGGGACAACCCAAACCTAAATAATCCATTTTAGAGCTTTAGCTCTTCCCTCTAAGAAATGAATCTCATTTTAAGGCATGATCCCATTTACCCTTGTAGCAACAGATGTTATAGAGAATGAATATTCTCCAGGAGGTAGTTAACCAAGATGCAAAAACTGAGGCCCAAGCAGGTGTAATAGAACTAATGGGTTATTTGCATTCCTCCTTGAACATGCCCATCTCTTCCAGTAGAAGAAGCTTTTTATTTTCTGAGTTGAAAACCGTTTCATGCTGCCTGTTGGTTTATTTCTTAACTCTTGGATCAATCCCAACTGTCACGAAAGCTTATATGAATAATAACGAAGCTCTTCATTTCTGGGGGTCTTAAAGGTTATCTTTTCTAGTTCATTGCAGGGCACTTTTGATGCCCTCACTGAGCCCTGAATGCCTGGAATCTTCAGGAGAAAGCTTGCCTGATCCTGCCATTCACCTCCTTTATTAGTCTGTAATGTGTTTTAGTGTGCAGAGATATGTCATATGAACAGTAATTTCTCATTATCATAACAACATTTTTCCTTAATTGCAAAACTATATCTGACCTGAATTTATTCTTGTCCGTGGCTTGTGTGCACAAGCAGAGTCTTGTCTGCCTCTACAATATATTAATAATGTATTAATTAGCTTCCCAGCGCTGCCCCAAACAAGGAACAGAAAGGATTTATCTAAATCATGAAACATGAAATGAAGCTAACACTTTGTTAATTACATTTTAAGGGCAGTCTTGCCATCAGGCAGGAGAATGAAGTTTATGCCTAATTTTTGAGAGAAAATAATGGAAAACAGCACTCAATTAAGAAAACATTTGTTTAGCACCTACTGTGCGCAAATTCTGAGCGGCAAAAAGGGCCAAGACAAATATAATTGGCCAATTTAGTTCTAGAGTCATAGTTAAAAGGCAATAAAGGGCAAAGTAATATAAGTGTTTTGATTAGTGCCAGTTAGCTTAAATATATTAGACTGAACTGTATGAAACTGACAATGTCTGACCATTTTTCATCAAAAGAAGTGGCAGTTTCATATGATTCAACCTACTATCAATATCAACTTTTAAACTGTACCAGCTCCTAAAACATTATACTGTTCATTTTCTTTCCATTTTCTTAAATTATTCATTTCAACTTGAAGCTGTCATTAGTAGAAAATCAATACAAAGTAAATATAGGTCAGAGATTTGACTCCTGTTTTTTATATTTATTTATTTTTGTGGGTTCAAAATTAACATGTACTTTGCAGCTCTAAAGTGTCTGGTTATATTAAATGTTTTTCTTTATTTGGTTGAAAGTCATGGACCCTGTTACCTGCCCTTCCATTACCAACTGTTTTTCATGACATTCCCATTGTGATCTTCATGCAAAACCACCATCTTCATTCCCTACTTTTCTGCAGAGATAGATGTTTGATTGCAGAACACTGCACTTTTTTTGAAATATTTCTCTATAGGAGATTAAATCTAATGCCTGGTCTGCCCCCAAATTACAGGTTACTGAAAAGTCAGAATAGGTTGCCATCCATGTATTCCACTAAATCGATTCTTTTAATTCCTTCAACATTTAACAAATAGGTACCAAACCCTTATTTTGCACAAGCACTGGAGTTGGTCCTCTGCCAAGTATGAAGTCTTATGAACAAAGACATATGCAATAATATAAATACAAATTTAATGCTACCTAAATAGCAGGCACCGCTCCAAGCACTTGACCTGTATTCCTCTATCTAACCCTACCCAAGGGGGTGGGTACCATTGTCCTATCCATTGTAAAGACGAAGAAACGGAGACCAGAAAGGTTCAATGAGCTTCTGGAACCCAAGCGTTTGTTTAATCAAGGCACCAATACTTTGTTTGTATCTAGTCATTGTCAGGATCCAATGTTAAAAAGGAAGTGCTTCTCCCAGACCATGGATTCAAAGTCTGACAAAGTTGCAGTGTCTGCTGATGCCCTAAAATGGTTAAGAACCAACCCCAGCCGATTTGTGTATACTCTCAGAAAACATTGCCCCCCTGGGTCTCCTTCCAGCTCAGGACCCTTCGCCCTCCTTGGTCTCCTGCCAGCTCGGGACATTAGCACCCCCCCCCCCCCCAGGCCCTCGGCACACACCGGGACACACGTGCTGACCAACACATTCTTGCAGAGTCACATCTTAACCCAAATCTTATCACAACCCTGCCCGAAGGCCAGGCACTATCGAGAAAACGTTCACTCATCTTCTTCCCGTTAGGCCCCATGTGTGAACACTGATAACAGATCTAAATTCGAAGAAAATCAACAGAAGTCATCTCAGTCAACCTGAAAAGTGTAGTGACTCATTCACACCCTTTCACAGAGCTCCTACTGGGCTGCCCTGGTTCCCCCGAACCAGCCCCAGGCCTCCCGCACGCGGCGGGGAGCGCAGCGCACAGCGCGGGCCCTGAGCGCGCTCCCCTCCGCGGACCCGAGGAGCCCCGACTCCTGCGGCTGCGGCTCCGCATCCCAGCTGCTGGCCCGCTGCCCCGCTCGGCGGGCGCCCTCCCCGCTGCTTCTGCCCCCAGGCAGGCGAAACGCGGTTGCCTTGGAACCGATCGCAGGGAACAAGATGCTGACTTTTCAGCCCCGAGAGTAAATTCCATCCCTCTGGAGCGACAATCATAACATCTCAATCTGACTCGACTTACGTCTGCTCCTATAAACCGCGTGTGCAGACTGCAGAAAACAAAACGACTCAACATCTCATTAGAAAGGAGCTGGTAGGCCAACTCACTAGAACAAAGCAAAGCAAAGCAGCATTCAAATTTCACTACACACACACACACACACACACTCACACGCACGTGCACACGCATGGTGTAGTGAAGCCCCTGAGACAGCAAGTTGCACTGACAATGAAGGACGGTTTATGTAGTCAAGGATTTTCTTGTTCAAATTTAAATGAGCCCCAGGAACTTAACTGAGCTAACCTTGGGGTCTCCATCCGGAGAGGAAGGTCTGGCTTCTAGTTCTGCCTCCTAGTAAAGCAGTGAGCAGAGTAGGTGAGAGCAAGGGGCTCAGGGGTCAGACAGCCCTCCAGGGATCTCAGCACCACCAATTTTCCAGCTGTGCGGCCCCTCTCACCCCCCGGGGGTTGGAGGGGACTTGCTTAACGATCAGTAATGGTGCCTCCACTTCCTCACCTGCAAAATGAGAGTAACACAAGCTAAACTAACCTGCATGGGTTTGTCCTGAGCATCGGGTGAAAGAACACATGGGGAAAGGTTTAGAACAATGCCTGGCTCTGAGTAAGCCCTCCACACATGCCAGTTATTTGTAATAGTAACTTGAAATGAGTTCTGTCACCCACTTGAAATTGAGTTCTTTTCTGTTTTTAACTTAAATTTTGTAGCACTGTGATCTCATTTTTTTCTTCTTTTGTGTGCATGCAGAAGGAGGATGTTTAGCCGTCCTTGGAATACAATCCCTTCCTTTCATTAAGAACCATTATTAAGTCTCTTCAAGTCTCTCTCCTGCAGTAAATGATCCACATTACTTAATTGTTCTGCTTTACATGCTTAATCATTTATTTGAATTTCTCAGCCATCCAGATTTGGTACACACAGAAATATCATCTAGGAAACTTTTTTTTTTTTAAACTTTTATTTATTTATGATAGTCACACACACAGAGAGAGAGAGAGGCAGAGACACAGGCAGAGGGAGAAGCAGGCTCCATGCACCGGAAGCCCGACGTGGGATTCGATCCTGGATCCCCAGGATCACGCCCTGGGCCAAAGGCAGGCGCTAAACCACTGCGCCACCCAGGGATCCCTCATCTAGGAAACTTTGATTTTGAAATTCCTTATCATCTGCAGCCTGTGAGCTTAAATATTTAAAATCCATTGTTCAGAGTTCTTTACCATATTGTTCAGCTGGCTCTCCTCTGCCTTCTGCCACAGTCCCCTCGTTCTCAACTGCATAGCTCAGCACAAGCCAAAACAGAAAAGACCATAGGTCATTCATTCATTCATGCAGTATTTGTCAAGGGCCTACTACAATTCCAGGCACTGTGCTGTGTGATAAAATCACAAACAAGACAGTATCTACTTGGAGGAGTTTACAGCTTGGGAAGGAAGACCCAGAAGTAAATAAACCATTGCGAAAATCTTCCATTAGAATCTGTCCTTGACAGGAGAAGGTGCCAGGATACTCTTAGGGCAGGAGGGAGAGGAACTCAGCTCTACTTGGTGGGCCTGGGAAGGTTACACAGAGAGGGTGACTTTGGAGCCATATTAATGGGGGGCAAGGCATGAGGAGAAGGAGGAGGAGAGTTTTCAAAGTAGAAGAAACACCTAGGAACAATCTGTGCCACATCACCAGGGAACCTTCCATGGTGCTGTTAGGACTGGGGCCTGGGGTCCAGGGAACATGTAGAGACATAGGCTGCCCATTATTTTGAAAGTCAGCAGGGAATGTCAACGTCACATGGAAAAACAATATATGTCTTCCTTACTAGTTTTTTTTTTTTTTTTTTTTTTTTTAAGATTTTGTCTATTTACTATGAGATACACTGAGAAAGGCAGAGACATAGGCAGAAGGAGAAGCAGGTTCCCTGCAGGGAGCCCTATATGGGACTCAATCCCAGGACCTCAGGACCATGCCCTGAGCCAAAGGTAGACACTCAACCATGAGCCACCTAGGAGTCCCACTAGTTATTTTTAAAAATATCCCTTCATATATTTGACATATATTAGCTAAGATAATATTCATGGGGGAGTCTTCATTTTTAATTTTCTAGAAATTAATTTTTTAAGTACAATAAGATGTTAGCATCATTTCCATATTTATGCCTGACATAGTATCTATCTACCTACTTGTTTACTTATTTATTATCTGCCCTCCCTCGGAGATAATCCTCAAGGTTAAGGACTTTTGCCTTTTTTGTTCCAATCTGCATTCCCCAGCACCTAAAACAGTGTTTGACCATGATAACTACTCAATAAATATTTGTGGAGAAAATGGATGAATTCCCATATGGGTAAAAAGAAACAATCACATCCTTTACTAATGAGAGAGGAGGAAAAAAAAAAAAAGAAAGAAATCCGGACTTAAAACAGTTTTTCATGAACAGATCCAATTTGCAAAAATGGAACTGAAGTTTAAAAGCTATTTTTCTTCCTGAAGCTCTGCTTCTGGGAAAATCACAGCTGCCAGCTTAGATGGTGGTTTTAACTGCCCAGTTACAAATTCTGCACAGTTGTACATATTGGCAGAGCTCAGCTTCCTTAAATGCTCTTGGATCGGTAAGGAAATGGTGATTTTCCTTATTGATTTAACGCCAGTTTTTCTTTTGTGAAAAATCCCGTGTGCTGCTCAATGGAACATATACAATAAAAACCGAACACTGGGGTGCCAAAAATTAAGTAAGTCACTCATGTTCCTCTTCAGTCGTGTGATGTTAAACCATTTCTGCTTTTGAGCAGGAATGTTCAATCATTTTCCCCTTTAAATTTAGCAGAGTGATTATTCCTCCTGGTGGATTGCACATATGCTCCTTTTGATCCATGCAATAAATAGCTCATTCCTGGATGAACTTTAAGCTCTGAAGGAATGCCTCTAAAATATTGTTTATGAATCGTAGGAGAAATGTTTCACATTCTTTTTATTCCAAAATGGTTACAGCAAACCACTCTCTCCAAGGTTCCTATTTTCCAAGAAGGCAGAAAAAGAACTTGGGGCCACGGCAGCTATGATAACACAATAATAATCATGCTTCCCATGGATTTTACTCAATGGTCTCCTAGAGGCTATAGTGGAGGAAAGCCACGGTCAGCAATTATTTTCCGTGAGCAAGATGCTGAGCTAGGTCCATAGACTACAAAGAGTGGGGGGTGAGGCTTGGCTCCTATCCTCTGGAACTTACAAATTAGTCAGTGAACTAAGACACAGGCCACAAAGTGAAATTAATAGTCACTAATGAACAACATAGTAAGTGCCACACGGGATGCCGCAAAGGGCGGGGAAGCCAGACAGCGTTCCTAGGAGAGATGGTCTTGAATTTGAGTTGGATCTTTAGTAGGAGGGCTGGAGGGAGAAAAGGCAAAGAAGTAGGAATATTCATGGGTGCCATTGCCAGGGTGTCCCCTGGCTGAGGGGGAAGATGGGGCACATAGGGCAGGGGGTTAGATTAAGGACGGCCTCGAATGTCACTCCGAGAACTTGGTGCTTGATTCTATAAGGAAAGGGGAATCAGTAAGAGTTTTTGAGCAGAAAGGCTATAAGCTAAGCAGTGCTTTAGAGAAAAGTAATCAAGCAGGGATCCGTGCTATGAGTTTAATTGGGGGTGGGCAGCCCCGGTGGCCCAGTGGTTTAGCGCCGCCTGCAGCCCAGGGCGTGATCCTGGAGACCCTGGATGGAGTCCCACGTCGGGCTCTCTGAATGGAGCCTGCTTCTCCCTCTGCCTGTGTCTCTGCCTCTCATTCTCTCTCTGTGTCTCTATGAATAAATAAATAAATAATGTTTAAAAAAAAAAAGAATTTAATAGGGGGTACTTCAGAATTGAGATAATGAGACCCTGACCCAGGCTGGCAACGGTAGGATGTCTTTATCATACAGTACATTCTCATGAGGACTTTTGAAGGGTTTCTGCGGAATCGCACCTGCCAGTCTCTGCCCTGTAAGCTGGTGATGCCACCGGTGATACCATGTGCTGCTTGGACATGGCCTCCTTCCTGCAGAGCCCCCACGGGTGGCACAGGGAACAGGCCCAGGTGTGGTCTATACACACGCCACAGAGACCCTAGGCAACTTATTATATACAAGCTGGGAGGAGTCCTAGAGCCCACAGAGTCCGTGTCCTCAGTTTACTCCTACAGAAGGCAGCCCTTGCTCTGGTTCACGTAGCTCATCAGTGACGGGTGTGGGACGTGACAGACTGCATGTCGGCAAAGCTTCCAAAGCAGGTTCAAATTCTGCTTTGAGGTGTGTGTGTCTACAAATTCTGGCACGATCCAGAAGATGTTTAGTCCCGACCGAGGTGACTGAAGCTCCTTTTCTTTACTCCCTGCCCCCAGGTTCTCAGGGCCAGATCCAGTCCCCTGTCTGAGCCCCCACTTCATTTTTGTCAACTCCTGGCCTCAGGACTTTCCCAAACACCCTCAGGGGGCTTCTAGCTCTCTGCTCCCTGCTGTTTCTTGGGTCCTGCCACCGGCTATGCTACCCCTTTGGAATACTTCATAGCCGCAGCCAGGTCTCCCCATGTTCAGGAAACCCCTCTACACACATCATGGCCTCAGCTCCTTCCCTAGGTAGACTGAGGTCTCCCTCCTCAGCCCTCCAGGCCACCTTGCACAGGGCTCTCTCGCTGTGTCTCCATATCTTATAATTGCCTGTTTATGTGCCTGCCTCCCACCCTACTACTGTGAGCATCCTGAGGGCAGGGACTGTGGGTGTGCATCACTGAACCTCCAGCATCTAGCACATTCTAAGCCACACACTGGCACACACCAGGCATTCGGATGTCTGATGAATGAGTGAATGAATGAATGACATTTGCCTTCCTGGTGCATTCATGTATTTAATAAACATTTATTAAGCAATTCCTTATGATCAGCACTGTGGTAGTCACATTTAAATGTCAAAATATACCAAAGCACTCAAGTTCCAAATTATGTGTGCATAAATTATGCACACGGAATGTTAACACGCACACGCAGCAGAGACGGCACACGCATCTACAAATACCAGAGCGAGCAAATGCAGTAAACTGCGTGCCAGATGTCCCTGAAATTTACAAAGAACCAAGAACCAAAAATGACAGTTAGCTCCATAAGGCCTGCAAAAGAAAAAAAGAAAAAACGTAAAAGAACAAAAGAACCTCCAGCAGAAGGAAGTGGCTATGGGTTTTTTTTCTATGCAGTAGAGCTGGGGGGTGGGGAAGATGTACAAAAGCATTCGATGCTGGGCAGGTTCATGTAAGTCTGAGTTCCTCAAGGGTTGGCTCTTAGGAGCTGTTAGGAAAATTCATTGCCATGCACGAGTTGGGAGGGGGACGGTTTTTGATTCCACCGGAAACTGTTAATGGGGACTGCCCTAGTGGCCCCTCGTTGCTTTGCCTGATAGAGAGACAGCAGGTTCACCCAAGCAATTCTGGTGCTCTGATCACTGCCAATTAGGGGAGCATTGTCTGGCTGCCATAATCAAGTGAGTATAAATATATTTATTGTGATTGGAAGGGGGAAGGGAGACAGCAGAAAGAATGAGGCAGAAGCCGTCATCACCCCTTTTCTGGCTCCAGCCTGGATCAGGCTGAGCATTTCCGTCACCTGGTGCGTGGGGGGAAAGTGGTCACTGGCTTGGGAGGTGGGCAGGGTTGAGAATTCAAGACTAGAATTGCTTTTCCCAGAAGGGGCCCTGCCTCTCCTTGCTTCCCCCCCTCGCTTCTTCCCCCTTTTCACCTTTGCTTCAGTGGAAGCTGAAGAGAGAAGAGAAACCAGATGCCACGTGGGTCACGTTTTCTCTCTGCCCCGCCTGCCCTACTACCTCCACTGAGCTTCCCGGCCCTTCCCTCCCCCGGCCCGCGGGCATCAGTTTGTCTGGCACGGGGTTTATTTCTTTGTGGGCTGGAACTTTTGCAGGAAAATCTGCGATGTGTCTCGGAGCTGGGGTTGAAAGACCCTGATAAAAATAGTTTCCTGCCGCGGACTGCTAGGGGAGGGATTTAGGGGAGGGATTTCTCACGTTTAAACGGCTCCAAAGGGAGGCACGTTTAGTCACATCTGGTGGCATTCTTGTCTGACTGGAGAGCGGGGTCTGTTCAAGCATCTGCAAGGATTTAAAAATGCAGCCTGCATCTATTCAGCCCCAAACAAATGGCTGGGTCGGATACAAACGGCCAAACCACACTGTCAAGGGAAAAGGTCTATGAAGGAACTGAGGCTGAATTTCAACTCCGGTCAATGCGGGCCTAGTCCATCAAGCACATGACTTTGGTTTTCTCACCCTTGACCTTGATAACAGCACTTGTAGAGCTGAGTTGATTTCAGCTACTTCCCTCCACCCTTGTCCTGTGAATGCTGCTCTGGCTCAGCACCTGGGGGGCAGGAGACCCTTTCCAAGGGCTATGACGGAGGAAGGACCCTCCTTCCCCTACCTCTTCCCACTGTCCTGTTCCCTTCAGCCTATAGTTGGACTTCACAACTGTGAATTGCCCTCAGCCTGTCTTCTCAAATTTGACACGAACTATTATATTACTGGTAGCACAGATATGGTACGTGACAATGTAAGGGGAGGTGTAGATGCACAAAATAAATTTGTGGAGATCACTCAGCCTGAAGGCATCTGACCATCCTGATCCAGCCTGTTCTTGCTAAATTTTTCCTTCTTCAGCTGCTCAGAAGTTGTCAAGGCCAATTGTCAAATTATTTTCACCCAGCTACCAGAAATGAGTGTTTTGCTGAATTTTCAGATCTTAATGGACAAAACATTTCATTTTTCTACGTTCTACCTCTTGCCAGATATATTGTTTTTTGAGAACTAGAACTCATTTATACCCAAGGGAGGAAAAAAAGTCATTCCATATTTACTGATTAACAAATCACCACTTAGAGAAAAAATACAGAGGAGCTCTCACCTCTGTTAATAAATGGATTATTTGCCTTGGCTGAAGCCTGGCTGATGGACAGCCACTGTTCCCTTCAAGTTGGCTTAATTTTCTCTTGCTGGTTTTTATTTCCTTGAAGCGAAGAGGTTTCTTGATTCTTTCTTTGTTTGCTTCTGCTTTTGAGGAATGTGCCTGTATCCTTTGGGTTTGTTTTTTTGATAAGCTGGTTCGATGAAACCCCTCACATTTATTGAGGAGCCTGTCGTATTGGATACTGTGAGTTCCTCTGAAATAATCCCAGCTCGAAAGTTGGATGGACTCACTCATCTGAATGCTAACTCCCTCCTAATCCATTGGTTTTCTGCTGTGTAGACGGGGGGTGGGGGGGTAGGGGGGGGCATGAAACATGAAATAGCCATCTAACAAGACTGCCTGTCAGAAACTGAGCCTGGGTTCAGTAGTCAGTGAGACCTGGGTTGTACAGCAACCTCCCTTTCTCTTCAGTGTCATACAGTCCTCATTACAGATCCTGATGGGGACAGCAGAGCAGTTCTTTTCTTCTGTTCTTCATCCTTTTCTATAACAAGAAGCCAAACAGATAGTGAAGAGTCTGGTCTGACCACATAATGTTGGTACAAGTTACAGATCACTCTAAGAACGAATTTTTGACCTGAGCATTGAGGTGGCATTTAGGTGTTATATTTGATGCATGTCATTTAGTTACAGGCATAAAACCTCTTGAACACATAAAGCTCTGGACCTGGTTGGACATTACATCTTGCCTCATTTTGACTCTTTTTAGTCAGGGTGCTTCCCGCTAGGAAGTGGTAAAAGAAAAAAGTAGAATTCCAGTTAATAGAATTGTACCAATGTCAGTTTCCTGGTATTGATGTTGTACCATGGTGATGTCAGATGTCAATCTTGGGAAGAGGATGAAGAGGACAGGGGATCTCTCTGTAATATTCTTGCAATTTCCTGTGGCTCTATCATTATTCCAAAACAGAAAGTTTAAGGAGAGAGACAGTATGGGATAGCAATTGGGAGAGATGGGTCTTCATTTTGGTTTTACTTCTTGGCTGAACAAATATTTACATTTTGTTTGCTTCTTCTTCTTTGTTTGCTTTGTTTGCTTCCCCTTTTTCCAGATAGATTTTTGTGAGCAGTCAGCTATAAAAGTGCTCGTTTTTCTGTAGAAGAGAAAAAATGTAGAAAAGCCAAGAGAACTCCTGCCAACATTGGGTTAGAAGGCCTACTTCCTGTCTCTCTTCACCCTCTTTACCTACACAAACTTACCTCTGCATTCACACTTTATCTTTCTTTCCCATTCAAGAGGAGATACCTACAAATGAATTCCTTTACCTACACAAGGCATCCATCCCTTACGTGTGTTTCCAGAGCTTACTCTAAGGACATAATCGCCCCCATGTTGACTTCCTTCTAAGCCTGGGTTTTAATAATCATCTATATGGGAATAGCTTCTGCATTTATATGTCTGCTCAGACTTCTATGTTGAGAGCCACACCTATGCATCCAACCCCTGATTAGGAATCTCTACCTGGATGTTTTTCAAGCATTTCAAAGTCCTCCCAAATCATCTTTTCTTCCCATAGTGCCTTGTCTCTGAAAATGTTACCACCATCTACCATATTGGCACATTCTACAACAGCAGAAATATGAGAGCCATTCATTCTAGACCCATGCTGGTCAATATGGTAGCTGCTAGACATGTGTACTTTTAAGTACCTCAAATATGCTTGCTCCAAGTCAAGATGTACTATAATTATAAAATACACACCAGACTTAGTTCAGAAAAAAGAATACAAAATATTTCAGTAATATTTTATATTGATTTCATGTTGAAATGATAGCATTTGGGATATGTCGTGTAAAATAAATTATTAAAAATAATTTTCCTTTTTTTAAAATATGTTACTGAAATATTTAAAGTTACATGTGTCGCTCACAGTTGTGGCTTGCATATTTCTGTCGGAGAGTGCTGCTCTTGACTCTTCTCTGCCTTTTAGCCATTGCCAGATGGTCAAAGTAATAGACAAGGCACAAAATTAGTTAAATACGCCTGGTGAATTTGAATCCTGGCTCCACCACTTTTTGACACATGTGACCTTGAACAATTTTTTAACCTCTTTGCACCTCACTTTTCTCATACGTCAGATGGATAGAACAACAGGTTTTATTCCTCAGGATCCTGCAGACTAAATGAGAAAACATGTAAAGCACTTACTATTGAGACATAAGCCCAAGCTCGAGGGAAGGAGCATAGTCTCTCGCTGTCGTATTTCAGGCCCTTGTGGTTTCTGGCCAAGACCACTGCAGTGGTTTCTTCATTTATAGTTTCACCCTGCCCCCCAATCCTTCATACTGCCACCAGATTAAACATTTCCTAATGCAGATGTTATCAACATTTTCATAGATTCCCCCTCACCTGTGGCATAAAGTCCAATGTTCTTGTCATGCTGTGCAAGGTCATCCATGACCTGCCTCCACCCAAATCACCAAGCCCACCTCCTGCCAATCCCCGGTGGTTATAATGAACACAATGGACTCCACAGAAACTATTTACAGGTATCATTCCCTCCATTGATGATGTACATGCCCTCTACTTGTCCATAAGACTCATCTCCCTTGGAAAGGGCCCCCTGGCCCCTCTTGCACCTGTACCCATCCCAATCTGGATTAGGAGCCACTCCTCTGGATTCTTCAACCACTGAGGTCTGGCTCTGTTACCACACTGATCTCATTTGTTTGGTCAACTTCTCTGTCTTTCCTTCAAAACTGGGACTCAGCTACGGTCTAGGACCACCTCTCTAATCCACTCTGGATTTCCATGTGGAGCACAATGCTTGACACATAGTGGGGCCCAGGAGATGACTGCTGAGCACATGCATGAAGCATAGGAGATACTCCTGAGAGAGAGAAGGAAAGTGAAAGCCCTGTGAGGTCAAGCAGCAGCAAATGTGAAGACCAGACCAAGGAGAAATTGCCACTGCTTGGCCATGCAGACAGAGTTGGGAGAGAAAAGAATCTGGACAAGGAGTCAGTAATGGAGGATTTGAAATGAAAGAGAATAAGAAAGAGAAGATCACAAAGGGAACAGAACCACATTAGGTACTGCTGGGGGTTCAGTAGCTTCCTCCACAGTGGTTCCAGGAAGAGGCCAGGCTCTAGAAAAGCACAAATCATAGTTAAAAATAAAAAAAGGATGAGCTATCAGCAACCAAGTCAAGGATTATTTGTCATCAGGACTAGAGACATGGATAATACAAGTAAATGTCAAGCTGGTGACTACGTGATGGGACTACTAATAATTCACTGGGGCCGGTGCCCAGTAGTTTTTTTACTGTGGTGCAAATGCCAAGCATGGAAAAATTTGACAAGTTATAGATATGAGAAAGCAGATAGTGAATTTGAGAATAACAATGTGAAATGCCAGAATAATTATAAGAGAAACATCTGAATACATAAGAAGGCTTAGAGGATTCCTGTTTTATCACAAATACAGATTACAAGAAAATTCACTTACTGAAACAGAAATTCCAATCTATCAGACCCACTTACCAAACACGTAGTATTCCAGAATGCTGAACAGGAAGAGCATGCCTTTTGGTCCACACAACATGGAAAGTAGCAAATAACACACGAAAAGCAGAGAAGGTGGGAAGTATGACATTTTGTGGCTCATTCCATACATGAATGAGAGAATATGCACTTCTACATGCAAACCATAATCTTCTTAGGAACTCCTAAGGCTTCATTCCAAGATCTGGAGTCTTATGACACAAGTTGGCCCACTCCCCAGTCTTTATGTCAGAGATCTTGTAGAGCAAGCATTGTGTGAGATGGCAGGCAGTGGGCAGAACAGAGAGGACAGGGTGGAAAGGTCAAATGATTCCTTGCCATTATTCTTTTTTTTTAATATTTTTATTTATTCATGAGAGACACACACAGAGAGAGAGGCAGAGACACAGGCAGAGGGAGAAGCAGGCTCCATGCAGGGAGCCCGATGTGGGACTCGATCCCAGGTCACCATGATCATGCCCTGAGCTGAAGGCATGTGCTAAACCACTGAGCCACCTGAGCCGCCCTCCTTGCCATTATTCTTAACAATGCACCATTTACCCCTATGAGATTTATGTGGACAGGGTAAGCATTTGGGGATATACTTATGCTAGAAAACTTATAGTAGAACATTTGTCTGAAATTCAAATTAAACTGGGCATTCTGTACTTTATCTAGCAAGATACTAGTACTTTTTTTCACTGATTTTTCCAGAGAGGCACTGCATCTCTCAGCCATCGGTAGCTATCATGGAATAGGCATAAAGTAGCAGGAGCTAGCAGGCATGAAGTGCTTGCTATATGCCAGGCACCATACTAAGTGTTTTGGATGGATGTCTTAAATATTCAAATATCTTCACGAGAATACTAAGGCAGGTACTATTATTATTATTATTCCTGTTTTAAAGATGAGAAAAATGAGACTCAGAGAGATTCAATGACTTGGTCAGGATCACTCAGGTAGCTAGTGGTGCAGCTAGGATTTGAACTCTGGTGGCTGGACTCCAAAAGGCCAGGTGCTTGCCCATGTAACTGAATGTGGCAGCAGCACCAAGCAAGGGGTAGATATGCTGAGTCCCCCAGAAGAAAAAGAGAGAATGAGAGTTTAGGGTATGACAAGGGCAGACCCCAAGTAAGGTTTAGGAGGGGCAGTTGAAGTCAGATCCTATGCCTTCGTTTAAATTAGAAAAGTATGTCCCTAACTTTAGATGCAGCCCCACATCAGGACTCAAAGCTTAAGAGAAGAGCACTGGCTGTCTCCACTGCAACCTCAGCCACAGGCCCTTGTGCAGTAAACAGCCTGCACAACTGTACATAGCAGCCTGAGTTCGGTGGTGGAAGGAGGACCAGTGCAGAGGTGAGGATGCAGAAGGAGTGCTTAGAGAATAATGAGAAAGCATCCTGAGGCATGTTTGCATTGCATGGGTGTGTGGTATTCTGAAGTCTATTTAGAGAGATGTCATGGAGAAGAGATTGCTAAGGCCCAAAATGGCAACAGGAAAGTCTTGAGTGGATCTAGGAGGTAGCATGACAACATGGCATCAATGAATTCTGAATGGGAAAATGACTCTCAGATAAGGTGACAGCAGCCTATTTAAAAGACATAGAAGAAAACACAACAGACGGGAAAGGTGGACAAGGAATGGGGAACAGAAGACACAAAAGAGGCAAAGTGAGTGAAAAGGTGAATTTCTTCCACGTGGCATTTCCCCAAGTATGACCCTGGAACCCTGTTCTTATAAGGTTATCAGACGGCCATGTAAGGAAAGGGCCACAGGCACGGCCCAGTTTGATCTCAGCCAGGCGTTTGGTTGCATTTTTCACGAGACCCTAGAGAACAAAACGCAAGAAAACGTGAAGAATGATGACTACTTAATCTGGTGGGTTCAGAGCTGATGCTCAGAGGGTGCTGATGAGTTCATGTCAATCTGGAGGGAGTCATTCAGTAAGAAACTGAGTTCAGAGGTAACCAGTGAGCTTCTGATCTCACAGCTGGTGAATGAAGGAGCCAGGACGCAAGCTCAACTCCATCTGACTCCAAGCCCATGTTCCATTTATTATGGATAAAGACCAAAAAGGCATTAAGGTTGCTTGTGAGACAAGAGTCGGGAGAGAGACCAGAGGGGAGGAATACCAATCTGTGCTCCAGCTGAATCATGGACTGCAGAGCTGGCTGACGGCCAGGACCAAAACAAGATCAAAATCAAAAAGATTAAGTTTGAACCTCCCATTTGGGCTCCCAAAAGCCTCTCGCAAAAATGAAGTGGAGAGGCCTGGAGTGACCCCTCTTCACGCCAAGGAACCCTTGTGCTTTTGTCCCAAGGCTTGGCTGCCGGACCCCGAATGGCCAACAGAGTCAAGCGTTGTTAAAAGCTCTGCTGCACAGAGAAAGTGATTTAATAGTGTCTTCCACTCAGCCCAGCTCAGACCATTTCTTGAACGTTGGACTTACTTCTAGGTAACACTTTTTTAAGAAGAACATTGAACGAATGTTCTGGTGATGTTGTGTGAAGGAAATGACCAGGAGAGCAAGGAGTCTGAGCCTCGTCCCACAGAAGGTGGTGGAGGACCCAGGGATAGTCAGGCTCAGAAACAAGAATTGGGGTATTGTGAGATTCGTTCATACACTCAACTCTTTTATTTCTCCTTAGGGTAGAATTTGGACTGAAAATTATAGTGAGATGTTTGGTTCAATGTAGCCACCAAGCTGCTTCCACTTCCACCTTCCCTGTGCCCAGTCCCCATCATCTCAATAAATTAAGGAAAGACTGGGTCAACTTTCTGGGTCATCTTCAACTTGGACAATCTAAGAGTTTTGGGGATCAAAACTGGCAGTTAGAAAGAAAGAGACTACAGTAAGCAAAGCAAATACAGGTGTTCCTCAGTTCAAGCAAACTCTAATTATGACCTTAATTTCAAAAAAAAAAAAAGAGATAAGAATATGATAACTATTCATCTGATGAAAGTAATGGGCAACATCTCTTCTCTTGGCAACTTTTTAGTACCTCTATGGGGTGACTTGATATCTAAAAACGTATTTACCTCCCCCTTTCGAGGGGTGGACTTATCGAATGAAGCCAGGTAAACTGTTGCAGGGGTTAAGGTCCACTTCTGCAAGGTTCGAGACCAGCGAACTAAAAAATAACCTGCATACCAATAATAAGTGGGGGCCTGGAAATATAAGTAAAAGTGACAAGCAGGTGTGGTCACAGAGTCATTTGCTTTTGTCCTCTGCCCAAATAAGAATTAAGATAGCACTGAGTGCAGACAGTGAGGGGGGGAAGAGGGTGCTGAGCTGACTCGGTAACGTTTGGGAGTGATATTACAGCCCTGGTGACCACAGAGCAAGAAGATGGAGGCTTTCAAATATATATATGATAAATGAGCCAAGTGTTCAGAGACCAAATCAATAAACAGTGAACAGACGGGAAGAGGAGGAAAAGAGATCATGAAGGCACCATAAACCCCTGGTGATATATTTGAAGAGAAATCATGATGTGAATAGAAATTAGAAAGTGAATGGGGGGTGGGGGTTGGAGGGGAGGAGAAGCCTGGAGATTTGTAAAATGTCTGTCTGTACGTCTCCATCCTGCCTCCACTCATATCCACCATCAACCCTCCTGCCCTTCTTGTAGGGTTCCCTGAATCATTTCTGATTGGGGGGTGCGTGTTATCTTTAATGCTTCATTCTTGTTTGGATTTCACCAACAGGATTCATGGTGTTTCATTGCTTTAGGGAACAATCAGGGTAACACAAGAAAATGGCAAGATATCTCAGTCTGGCGCCAGAGTGGGGCTGGAAGGAACAGCTCCGGCGGGCTTGGTGGGCTCTTCCTGTTTCATTTCTGTCGCTGTTGTTTTCACGGTGTCATTTCAATAAGAAAAGTGTAGGAGACGTGAAAACAAAAGACCTGAGGTACACTTGCTCTCGCTAGATTCACGGTAAGTCACTGGCATTCAGAGGAGAAAGGAGAGAGAGGTCAGAACAGAAGCAGACTAGCTGGTGAGGAATGTTGATGGTGGGAGAGGTTAGAGACCCGTGACCTTGAAAGACAGCAAGAGAGAGAGAGAGCAACGGAAGGGAAAGGCAAGGAGAAGGACAGCCCCACGTAGGTTTATTCACTGAGATTGCTTCCATTATCTGCAGTGGCCTCAAAGCACAAGATGGCTTGGTCGGAGGTCAGCCGGGTTTATTGCAGGCTTTGCCTCTTTGACCAAGGAATGATGGCCTTGAATTTTGTGGGTACGTGAGAATTGTGCCCATCAATTTCTTGGCTGAAGGACAGCCACCCAGGAAGGTTCAGGGGGCCCCGAGCTCGTTAGTAATTATCCTGAACTAGTGCAGGACTTTTCGTTTTTGCTGGTACCGGCAGGGGCATCGTGCAGAAGGAAAGAACAGGGGGCATGGACGGTAATCGCTCCCCTGTTCCCCAGCTATAAAACGTGTGTGGCGGTCGTGGTCGTAGGAGTAATAATGATCAGAGTCATAATCATGTTGCAAAGTGCATGGGAAGCCCTTGGCCCGTGATAGATCACATCGATACATGAAACTTAGTCCCAGCTGGTTCTTGTCTCTGGATTTGGGTGAGGAGTGGGCCCCGTGGGCCCCCCAGGTAGCTGTCCTGGGGTTTCTTTTACGGAAAGCCACGCGGTCACTGAGCTCCAGGCAGATGGCAAAGCCTAGAAGCTAGAATAGTTTTCTGTTGCTCAGCCTTCCATCACCCCACTGCCCTTTGGTTCGTGCTGCCTTTTCTCTCTACTTAGGAGACAGTCTTGATTACAACATGCTGTGTGTCCCATCTTCTGAAATCACTGCAGCCAGAACTTTACAGTGAGTAGAGAGAACTCAGTGTTTCTGCCCCCCCCCCCCCCGCCGCCCCAGGGCAAGTGAAGAAAACTTGAGACTTAAAAAGCTGGAAAGAGGCATAGGCTTGGTGGATTTTTTTAAAAGATTTTATTTATTTATTTATTCATGAAAGATACAGAGAGAGAGGCAGAGACATAAGCAGAGGGAGAAGCAGGCTCCCTGAAGGGAGCCCGATACGGGACTCGATCCCAGGACCCTGAGCCGAAGGTAGACGCTCAACCACTGAGCCACCCAGGCGTTCCTAGGCTTGGTGGGTTTTTGAAAAATGGTTTTGAAACTGTTTTCTCTACAAGAAAGGAGAGTAGATAGATGAGAAATTATTGGAGAGACACTGAACTGTCAGACTCCATAGATGGGCCGGGAGGTCACACCCTGTCCCCGGACAAACTGGAAATGAGGATTATTATCTGAATCCTTGATTGTAGAGCCTGAGGCACAGAAGACCTAAGGTCCACACACACACACACACACACACACACACACACACACACACTCCCCCTGCACTGGCAAGGAAGCAGCTGAACTGAGATCTGAAACCAGCCAGGCCCCTGCACCTCTGCGATGGCTGGCAGCCTCACCTTGCAGAGAATGGCAAGTTAGGGGAAAAAAGAATAGAAGTTGCTTGAGTTTGTCCACTGAAAGAAAAGGTTATTCTTCTTACAAAAAGTTTGAGGACAGGTGAAATTTTATGTGACGTGCTTTGACCTTGAAAAAAAAAGAGGGGCACCTGGCTGGCTCAGTTGGTGGAGCATGCAACTCTTAATCTTGGGTTGGAAGTTTGAGCCTCATTTTAGGTGTAGAGATTGCTTTTTTTAAGACCTTATGGGGGCACCTGGGTGGCTTAGTGGTTGAGCGTCTACCTTTGGCTCAGATTGTGATCCCAGGGTCCTGGGATTGAGTCCTGCATTAGGCTCCCTGTGGGGAGTCTGCCTCTCCCTCTGCCTGTGTTTCTTTTTCTTTTCTTTTCTTTTCTTTTTTTTCTTTTCTCTTTTCTTTTCTTTTCTTTTCTTTTCTTTCTTTTCTTTTCTTCCTTTCCTTTCCTTTCCTTTTCTTCTTTTTTTAAGATTTTATTTATTTATTCATGAGAGACACAGAGAGAGAGAGAGAGAGAGGCAGAGACACAGGCAGAGGGAGAAGCAGGCTCCATGCAGGGAGCCTGATGTGGGACTAGATTCCGGGTCTCCAGGATCAGGCCCTCGGCTGAAGGTGGCGCTAAATTGCTTAGCCACCCGGGCTGCCCTCTGCCTGTTTCTGCCTCTCTGGGTCTCTCATAAATAAAGAAAATCTTAAAAAAAAAAAAAAAAAAAATTGTACAAAAAAAGAAAGAAAGAAAGTTTCATTTAATGTGCCAGACTGGTGTTGATTATCAAAGAGCAGGATGAAAAAAAAAAAAAAAACAGAAGGAGGAAGAGCAAATGACTCTCATTTGCAGGGGAGGGGACCCACACAGGGACAATCCCCCCCTCATTTGTCTCCACCTTCTTCTACTCCCTTCTCCTTGCCCTCCCTTCCCAACCCAAAACAAACAAACAAACAAACCTTCAGCAGGAAAAGAGGAGCTAATTTAAAAAGAGGAAAACATCCCTGAGACCTGTGAGAGCTCCCGAATCCACAGCGACTAGTAGGCATCTACAGAACAGAAATTTGATTAAATGAAGATATAAGGGATTTAGAGGGACTCTCCAGTTGCATCAAGTTTGTCTATATGTCTTTGAAATATATTTATTTGGCTTCCAAACCTAAAGACAAGTGCCTCCTAACTGAGGAGATAGTACCCACTCAGAAAATAGGAAGACATCAAGGCAAGGCCAACGAGTAGATTGAAACTCTAAGCAGTCGGGAGAGGGTTGGCAGGAGGTGCAGTGGTAGAGAGTGCCCCCAGGTCTCAACTCTCGCCCCAGGACCCACTACCCCTTAGTTACCTGTCATCAGAGACAGCTCTGTTGCTGTTTTCTGTTGAAGCGAAGCAGCCAGAGGATGACTGATACATGGGCAAGACAACTGCAGGCGCAATGGAGCACACCCCGCAGGCTTCTTCCTAAGCCACTTCCTTGCGTCCCCAAGACTGGCACCAAGAGGTCAGCCACTGAGGAATCGCTATTCTGGGATGGGGTGCAGACAGCCCCTCTAGTTGCCTGAGTTTGCCCCGCCGGTACTGCCAGGAGAGTTTATGCCTCCTAGGGGACTTTGGAGGGGGAAATAACGAGTCACCTAGGGACAAGAGGAAAATAAGAATGTCTCATGTGTGCAAAACCATTTAAAATGGAGGCTTTTAGAGGGTACTAAAATCTCAGCCAACCACCCAGAAATGGTTTGGGGAGTATATTCTACTTGTCTTTGCATACTTTGGTTGCAATAAAGTTAGAAATGCTTATATGCCATGGAGAGAACACCTGTGGACACAGGCCAGGTCGTCCTGAGAAGGCTGTTTATTCCCCCCCTGGGGTCCAGCACCTAAAAATAAATGGTCCTGCAGCTCTGACTGGGGAGGTCTAGATGAGCGTGGGAGCTGCTGGTTGTCAATCTTTGAAAGCAGAGGCCCCTGATCGCCATTGCCAAGTACGTGGCTATCTGCAAGCTTGGTGCTGCCATCATTCAACTGCCACTTTACCCTCTACTTGCCGGCACAGATCCGAGTCTCCAGAGAAACCAGAAGGAGGATCTTACTAGAATAGGATTTGGGTTTTTATTTTTTTATTTTTTTTTAAGATTTTATTTATTTATTCATGAGAGACGAGAGAGAGAGAGAGAGAGAGAGAGAGAGAGAGAGAGAGAGAAAGAGAAAGAGAAAGAGAAAGAGAGAAGCATGCTCCATGCAGAGAGCCTGACGTGAGACTCCATCCCCGGACCCCAGGATCATGCCCTGGGCTGAAGGTGGCGCTAAACCACTGAGCCACCTGGGCTGCCCTGGGTTTCTATTTTAAAGGCTCCAGGGATGAGTTAGAAGTAATTCAAGAGCAGGCACAGTAAAGAAATGTGTACACCGTGTTAGACATTCAGCAAGAAGGTTAACATTTCCAACATGGCCAGCTGATTAAGAGCTATTCTGTAAGCAGGGATTCCACTGGTTTAGAATAGAGCAAAAATCTTGCCATCTGAAAACCCAAATTGAAGAAAGGCCAGCCCTTGATCTCTTGACCATGCTCAGCCTTTTTCTTTCCTTTTTTTTTTTTTTTTTTTTCTACTGCCTTTTCCGGAATAGATTGATTTGGGTCTCTGGGAGAATATTTAAGCAATAGCCGACAGGTAAATTATAGGTAGTTGTCCAACCTAAGCTTACAAATTTTCAAGGAGGGCCATCTATGACCTCTCTCAGTGTCCTGTTCCTATATTCAACACTCAGGAAAAGGTGATAAACTAAGGCAAAAAGTCTCCAACCACAGATGTAGGGTTCAGATAAAAAAGAAAAACACGCAGTAGGGGTTTCAGGAGAAATCAATCATTAACCTAGAATGGAAGCCAGGAGTGAGGACTAGTCACTTTGAGATGAACAGGACCACCTCTACTCAGGGAATTCAAGCAGCAGGATACGGAGTAGGAGCCGATGATTTCCAATTCTTGCCCAGCAGAGCCATTCTGTATTGTATGGGCTTTGGACTCCTTGAAATGATCAAGTATACATGCCTTAAAACACACGAAAGAAAGGAGGACAATCACCAAACCTGTCTAGATAAAGGTTGTGGGGACTCAAGACGCAAAAAAAATGAGTTACAGGACAGAACCGATGGTTTGGGGTGCACCATTGCCCTCTGTTGGATTAAATAAATCAGACCTTTAGTGCGGGTGTGTGTTTTATTATCTGGCTGAGTTTGCTGAAAAGTCAGGGCACTTTTGAGTGGGAAATTAATTTGTCCTTGTAAATGGGTCCTCAGTCTGCTGTCCCTGCCCTGAGGAAACCCATTACAGTTGTAACTCTCTGATGGCAGGTTGCTCATCATGTTTTCATTCACTTAATATTTACTAAGTGCCTACTAAGCACTGGTTGGATATTGTAGAGAATCTAAGAATAAATAACACCAACACCTGTTACCATTTGTGGAATGCCTACTGTGAGCCAGTGTCTTTACACACATGAATATACAACATCCCCATGAAGTCAACGTGGTCACTCCTGTCTAATGGATAAAGAAACAGGACCTTTGGAAAATGAATGGCACATCCTAGACTTAAATCCAGGCCCATCTACTCCTAAACCCACACTTAGTTCACTAAGCCACAGCTCTTCCCCTCAGGAAGTTTGCAGACTACTAGGACAGGCAAGATACAAATAAAAGCTTCTGTATCAGAGGTTCACACACCATGGCCAGCAGGCCAAATTCCACCCATCACCTATTTTTGCCCATGAGCTAAGATGGTTTTTATATTTTTAAGTGTGGTTAGGGGAAAAAAAATCAGAACAGTAAAACTTTGTGGCATGTAAAAATTGTGTGAAATTCAAATCTCAGTGTCCACAAATAAAGTTTTATTGGAACCCAGCTATACCCATTCAATTCTCTTCTTTCAGGCTGCCTTCCTGGCTATAGCAGCACAGTTGAGTGGCTGTTTGATGATTCCTATTCTACACTCCAAGGTGGAATGTTATATATCAATAGGAGAGGCTTTTAAAAAGCTTTCTGGGGGATCCCTGGGTGGCGCAGCGGTTTGGCGCCTGCCTTCGGCCCAGGGCGCGATCCTGGAGACCCGGGATCGAATCCCACGTCGGGCTCCCGGTGCATGGAGCCTGCTTCTCCCTCTGGCTCTCTCTCTCTCTCTCTCTCTGTCTCTCAGTCTTTCATGAATAAATAAATAAATAAAATCTTTAAAAAAAAATAAAAATAAAAATAAAAAGCTTTCTGGGAGTTAAGAAGAGAGGAGACTAACATTTATTTAACCCATGGTGAGAGGTGCTAGAAGGATATACAGGTGTGCTCTGCTTTAAGACTTGATGTGTGGGGATCCCTGGGTGGCGCAGCGGTTTGGCGCCTGCCTTTGGCCCGGGGCGCGATCCTGGAGACCCAGGATCGAATCCCACGTCAGGCTCCCTGCATGGAGCCTGCTTCTCCCTCTACCTGTGTCTCTGCCTCTCTGTCTCTCTCTGTGTGACTATCATGAATAAATAAATAAAAATCTTAAAAAAAAAAAGACTTGATGTGTGAAAACCCAGATTTTAGGACAGATAAATTAAAAGATAGTTATTTGTATAACAAATTTTCCTTTTCATTTTGTAAAGGGATTCGCCATGGGGTTCCTTTATAGAATAAGCCTCTAAAATGCATGCTAATATGAAGCCACTTACAAATACTCTAGTCCTAATAACTTTTCAGGAACGTATCTATTGTGTACAATGAGGCTTAGCTAGAATCTTTTTTTTCTTTTTTTTCCTAGCAGGGTAAGGTTTCCTACTTCTGAAAAGTAATGGAGCTGACCTTGTCAATTTAGGAGGAGAGTAAGCACTCTGCCTTCCCATTGAATCCAAGAGGGGCTTTGCCTGACAAGTAGAAAGGCTGTAGGTTCCAAAGATCTGCATTATGTGGGTCAAACTGCCAGAAGAATTTTGCAGTTTTAGCCAAGCTCCTCTTAGTAGCTGCAAAGTCCTAACATGTAAATTCCTTACTGTTTTATCACTGCATTTCACACACAAGATAAATTAATAAAAATTATGTTTGTTGTTACCATCCTGATAAATCTGCTACAAACAATACTTAGACGGAGCAGTGTTTCTCTCTTTTAAAAAAAATTAGCTTAACAGAATTACAACATAAACTGGTACAAGTCACATAATATTTAAATTAGAGTTCTCTCCAGCAAAATAGGAAGTGGTGTTGCTGACTTGATTTAGGACCCAGCTCCTTCTTTCTTTGGGTCCTGAGCCTGAATCTTCCAACAGCTTTGTGGTGTTATGCAATTGCTCTTTTAAAGAGATGCATAAAACGGAAGCTTTGGCTATTCATAGCCAACTTAGGAGGAGCTGAAATCTTTCAAGAAGTTTCTTGCCGGGTACCATTTTTGAGGGTAACTACATGCTTCTGAACACATCCAATTAATCTGGATTTTACATGGGGGCTCTTTTAAAAAGCTATCTTGTGGTTTTTATTTTCATCCTCCGCGGTGACTGTATTTTAGAAGTAGACAAACATTCCTGGTATATAAGGCTGAATATTTTTCAGGTTTTTTTGGAGGTAAAAGAAGCTTAAATGGAAATGCAGGGGCAGAGAAAATCGTGCCTGGGGAAGTCCTGTGCAGTGCTGCCAAGTGGCGCAGCAGATCTGTGTCATGGGGCTGCTAATGGATATTGCACGCAATTCATAAAGGGGCAAAGTGAGAGAGACGCAGAGGGGTGGCGAGAAGCAGTGCTAGCATTAAGGGCAGGAGCCCTGCATGGTTCTGAGGTAGGATTTCTGGATAAATGGCATCATTGACGGGGTCGGGGTGGGTGGGGGAGGCTCCAGGAGGTGGCTTGACTGCCCTTGGACATTGTCACCTGTCATTCACGTTCTCCTTCTGTAGCAGGCAGCATTTCAGCCATTTCTGAAGCTGATCACTGAAAGGAAACGCACATTTAATCCATGCGTGAGGTTCTTTAAAGAGATGTCTTTCTCCTCATCTCTCAGGTCAGAAGCACTGTAACTGCACACAGCAGCTAGAAGGCTCCACCGCATTCTTGAACACTTGAGCTCTTGAGCTGGCTGCACTTTCTCCCCTGTCCCTCCTCTTTTCTCTTCTGTCTTAAAATTGTTGCTACCATGTTTTTAATATGTGTATATATATATATGAATATATATAGGAATATATATATAGGAGTATATATATTATATATATTTTATATATATATTATATATATTATATATATATACTCCTATATATATATATATATATATATATATATATATATATATAGGAAGGTACAGACTATACAACAAATGGATAAATACTGAACCAAATATGTTCAGTTTTCTTTTGCCCTGGTGGTAATTTAAAAGTTTTCAAAATAAAGACTAATGGATATAGAAAAATAGGATAGAAATCTCCATGCGTTTTTATGATCAAATAGAAGACCGACCCCTGGGGGTGGCACTGCTATTAGGGAAGCAGGGAATGGTAAATTCAAGGGGACAAATTGCAAAGCCCTGGGTTTTGAACGAAAATAGAACACACCCCTCTCCCCACTGAACGTCTCCCTCCTACCAAACAGCATCTGAGCAGATTTCATTTCACAAATGGAAATGGGACGCACACAATTTTTTTCAAAGTGATTTCATGAAGAGTGGGCCTGTTTAATTGGGTTTTCGAAGTCAGGATTAATATTATAAGCTAGGGAGTTCTGCGATGTGCCATACCACCTGCCTCCTGGGGAAAGGCAGGACAAAGAGCTGCTTCTCAGAAGCAATGCTACTTCTGCCTCAGTCTTCTCACTGAAGCAGCACACAGCCAGCCTGGACCAAGTACCCAGGCTGGGTCCAAGTTACATGTAACGTAGGAAAGATCTTCCCAAGCTCAAGGTCATATCTAGAGCATGCCTTGGATATTTTTTCACCCCTAATTTATGTGATTTTCTAATATGTTTAGCATTTGCCCTCCTCTTGTCTCCATCATGCTTATTAAGGTAAATTTGCATAGAAATGGGATCTTAGTTTTCAGGACCATTCACCTGACACTTGCTCTCCTGAGGTGACCAGTATCCGCTGTTGATACCATGATGGTGACCTGCAGACACCACATCTTCCCGCAAACTCAAGGCAAGGCCTTAATTAGGGGAGGCCTTTCATGTTAAAGCCACGGGGTGAAGCAAATCAGCAAAAGCATTTAGTGCTCACTAAAGAGAGCAGAATACTCCATTCTGTTGAGTGGGTCACCCGAGGTCACAATTTTAATTTGCCTTAGCTGGACAGATCCTGAAGAAAGGGTACAAAATATATATATATATTTTTTGAAATAAATTTTGGCTGGTGATAAAACTCAAGACAATTAACTATGACATTTTACTTTGGCTCCTGAAGTATTTTTTGCTTAATATCTACCTTTGGGATGAGTAATTGTCATCTCTACAAATTGCCTTTGGAAGACTGAGTAAATGTGGAAAATCAGAGAAACTAGCCACTTGCTGTCACCACCATGGCAGTTGGCTTTGATCCCCTGATCTTTGCGTGTTGTACCCTCCCACTGGCAGCCACCTTCCTCATTTACCCAAATCTTGTCACTTGGGTGGAAATTCCCACTGAGAGTGTGATTGTGGTCCTGGTTTACTGGTTACTGAAAGCCATTAGGTGTGAGGTTACTAACCTAAAGGGTTTCAGACTTAGCCAAATTCTGATAAATGCAAATGCCAAGCAACAACTTCCAAGACTGTCGGAACAGCAAACTGTCTTAGCAAAGAACCAAAGGATTTAAGGGTCATGGAGAATTAGCATCAAATTGCAAAGAAGAAAGTTTATAGAAGATGGGAGAAATCAGAAGAAAACTGGGGCTGCTTTTGGCCAGACTACATTTGCTGAGGATAAATTCATCCCATACAATTTCTTTTAATATTATTTGGGTGAAAAAAAATTATTTGGGTGCTTTTTGTTTATTTATTTATTTATTGAGAGAGAAAGAGTGCACAGAGGGAGGGGCAGAGGGAGAGGGAGAGAGAGAATCTTAAGCAGACTCCATGCCCAGTGTGGAGCCTGCCATGGGGCTTGATCTCACGACCCTGAAATCATGACCTGAGCTGAAATCAAGAGTCAGACACTCAACTGACTAAGCCACCCTGGCACCCCTATTATTAGTTGAATATTATGATCCCTACTTTACAGATGAGGAAACTGAGACCTCAAGAGGTTTAGTTGCTGTACAAGATCATACAGCTAGTCAGCCACCAACAAAACCAGGATGCTACTCTTTCTATTATAGCCTCAATGTCTTTTTCTTTTTTTAAGATTTTATTTATTTATTTGACAAAGATAGAGATAGAGCAAGTGAGTGCCAGAGACCACACACAGGGGGAGCAGCAGAGGGAGAGGGAGAAGCAAACTCTCTGCTGAGCAGGAAGCTCAATGTGGGGCTGATCCCAGGACCTCAGGATCATGACCTGAAGTCAAAGGCAGATACTTAACTCATTGAGCCACCTAGGTGCCCCCTGCAATGTCTCCTTAAAAACAAACAAAAAAAAAATTAAAAAAAAGAAAAAACAAACAAACAAAAAAACCCACAACTAACTATATTTAATTTGTAGGCTAACTTTTTATTTTACATAGGCCTCGTGTATTCCGGGGGGAGGGGGTAATAATATTTTAACTCAATTCAGAAGTATTAGAATGAAATTTTTCAAAGTGTACTTGGCTTACACTCTTGAAATGAAATAAGGAGTCTAATTGAGTCCCCTGCTTCTCGAACCAGAATGCTTTCCACTCTCAGGCCATGTGGAAGGATGCTAAGTTCCCCACTGGCCGATGCTGCCTAATTCTCTTAAATGATTCAGATGTAAAAGAGAAAATGGCATCTGTCTAATTAACACTGCCTGGTTAAATATAGCTGCCAAGGGACAGCCTCAGGACGATGTTTACGGAACAGTCTTTCCAGCCCCTCGGCCCGAGTTAGAGGCGATAGCGAGTCTTCCGTCCTTATCAGCCAGAAACAGGGCCGCCCGCAGAAAGGGTGACCGGCCAGACAGGCAAAGTGAGATGAAAGGAAGGGGAAAGGCGCTGCTGGCCTCGGTTCCCTGCTCCTGGCATGTGGGGATTGGGGGAAGAACGGGAAGCACATCCTGCAGGCTCCCTCCCCGTGCGGCCCGCCTGTCTCCCGCCCGGAGGCCTCGGAGGCCTGGGACCGGGCGCCGCGCCGACCTCCGGCTCCGACTGCCAGGCCGCCGCGCTGCTCGCTTCTCCGGACAGAAGGGCATAATGAGAACATTACTTCTCTTCCAGCTCCGCGTCACGACATGGAAGCCATCGCCAAGTTTGACTTCACCGCCTCAGGTGAGGATGAACTGAGCTTTCACACCGGAGATGTTCTGAAGGTAGGTGACGTGGGGCCCTGAGGGGAGGGGGCCCTGGGGAGTTTGGGGTTACTCTGGTCTGGTCCCCGACTTCACCCAACAACCCATGCCTTTGTTTCTTAAGAACTACACACAGTTCCTTTCAAAAAGAAAAGTTCGCCTCAATCGAAAGGGCTCCTTCTGAGCACCGGGATGGCAGTTAGCAGGTGGGGTGATGGAAAGAAGCCACCATCCTTGTCCTCAGGTGCTCATGGTCTGGAGGAGAGGGGGCAGAGAGCCAAAAGGCTCTTCCAGATATTCTTGTCTAAGTGCTCAGGAGCCCAGGTGAGGGAACAAGGGATCCCCCCCGCGAGAGACGGGGTTGCAGGAGCGAGGGGCAACATCGGTTGTTCGGGAATGCCGCGAAGGTGAGCTGGACTTTACCCGAAGCTCAGAGGTGAGCAAGCCTGGGTGGTGCTCAGTGAGCATCGTGAGGAACCTAACAGGAGGGTGCTGGTGGAGACAGCCTGGGAAAGACAGCTGGAGGGGACGTGAGCCAACGGAGGCCATGCACACCCGGCCCCTCAGGGGCACCTGAAAACTGGCCTAACACCCACACCTGAGTTGTAGTGGCTCTTTG
Source organism: Canis lupus dingo (assembly GCF_003254725.2). Taxonomy (NCBI): domain Eukaryota; kingdom Metazoa; phylum Chordata; class Mammalia; order Carnivora; family Canidae; genus Canis; species Canis lupus. The sequence goes on along the minus strand of NC_064252.1, from coordinate 25,901,565 downwards.
CAGGGCTGAAGAGGCCTTGAATTTCCAGTCCATGCACCACACTCAGAGGCTTAAGTCCTGCATCTCAGGCCGTTTGGAGCAAAAGCACAAGCCCTTAGGCCATCTGGGGAGTCTGTGAGGCGAATGCCCCCTGCCTGGCCTCAGAGCGCTGGCAGAAACCTGATCCCTGGTCCGCAGCAGCCCACGCGGGCTCTTCTCAGACCGCAAGGCAGCACTGAGGCCAATCTCACTACCGAGAAGTATGCTTGCTGTAGAGAGAATCGTGTCAGTACGTGACAAGTGCACAGACAAGAAGGATGACTTGGTTTGGAACTTGAACACCCCCAGGGCTCATCCTTCTCACTGTCGTCACTTTGCAAGATCTAGCAATATAGCTGCCAAGAGTGTGCCTTCCATGCTGGAGCTTCTCAAGGTCCGAGTGTTGTCTGGGCTGCTGACCCAAGGAAAGGTGACCTTCACTTCTGTGGGATCTTACCAAGGTCACAGAGGGATCTGCCACGCGGTGAGCAGTCCCTCCCTTCTCTATGGGTATTGTGACCTTGTGATCATCAACCCCTACAGAGTGTCCTCACTCCAAAGAGGCCAGGAGCCAACTCCCACTCCTCAGCTCCCATTGCAAACAGAACCTAGTGTCTTGCTTGAGTGCTTCTTATTTCTCAGAAAAGGAAAAGGAAAAAAAAAAAAACCCACAAACTTTCCTTGATTCTGCTTCTGAATCTACCTCCTGGTGTCTTTTCCTCACTACCAACACTGGGAGAGGTTCTCTGTACTGATGCCTGACTCCCTCGCTTCTCATTTATTCCACTGGAACCTACTGGAATCCGTCTTAAATAATGGCCTTTCTAAAGTGCCTGTGGAAGTTGACATTGTTAACTGTCCCTCCTCTGGGTCTGGAGTTCTGCTTCACCCTAAACATGTACTCTGTCCATTGGTCTCTCTTGAGATCTCTTAAGCATTCTCCTTTTGACAAGAGAAGTTTGATGCAGTAAAAAGGAGCAGGAGTTTAGAGCCAGATATATCTGAGCTTGAATCTCACCTTACTAGCTGTGTGTCCTTGGCTCAGTCACTTGCCCTCTCTGAGCCTCACTGTCTTCATCTGTTAAGTGGAGACTATATCTACTTTGCAGGGTTCTGGAGAGGATTAGAGGTAATGGTCCCAGCTCACAAATGGTTGCTTCATAAATGATTGCCATATTTCAGTATCACCTATTCCTGCTGTCAGTCAGACTACTGCCACAGCCCTTTGGCTGACTTCAAGGGGCTCCTGTCTCTTACTCCTTCAATCATTCTACATACTAGTCTCAGGAGGATCTTTCTGGAAGACAAATCAGATCAGATCACTTCCTTCTCAAAGGCATTCAGTGGCTCCCCATTATCAACTGATTGAAATTTAAGCCAGCTGCTCCCAACCCACTCCCTAACCTCATCAAGCTCTCATCCAGGAACATGCACATGTATGTACCCGCATGCACACACCCTTGTGTATGTAATGCCCAGATTACGCTGCAATACACACACCGTGCTGTCAGGCTCTCCCCATACTCTGAAAACCTCTCTCCTGCACACACATATTTGACCATCTCTGCCTGGAAACCCTCACGAATCCTCCACACTCCCGATGGCCTCAGCAAAATTAATCAGTCCCTGTTCAGTTCTTCCACAGCATTGCACACACACTTCGTTCAAGGCACTGATGATCTCACCTCCGGTGGCAGTTATTCATGAGCAGCCAAGCCTCTGTGCTCTTCTGCGCCCTGTACACCCATCTCTCATCACTGCCCCTACCCTGTAGGATCCTGATTGCCTGTTTATGTGTTAGCTACTGCACTCGCCAAAGCTCTGATGGCAGGGGCCAGGTCTGCCTCAGTGTCCAAAACAGCAGAGAGTTGACTCTCCCTAATATTTGATGAATAATTGACCAGTTGATTCTTCCTCTGGTCCAGAGCAGAGCCATGCCTGGTTCATCTTTGTGTCTTCCCAGCAGCACCCCACACAAGTCACGACCCCAAACAGGTGCTCAGTACAAATTGCTTGAGTTATTAAATTGCATTTCTGCATGCTCATGTAGAATTCCACCAGAAGGCCAACCTCTCCTTCTTTTCAAATTCTGTCCCTTGCAGCTTAATGGTGGGATGAAAAGTGGAGAGGGGCTTGTTGGCTGAGCCCCACAGTACATCTCTATCATGGGGGTTAGTAGCCCTGCCTGTGGGTCTCTATGTACAACTGCAACCCTGCCCCTTGACTCCAGAGATGGGTAACAAGCCCCAAAAATCTTGCAAGTGCTTTCAAAGGCAGCTTGTGACTGCCCCAGTAATTTACTCCTGCGGTGTTCTTTCATCCTAGGCTTTTCATGCTAAAAGACTAAACAGACTTTTTCACTAGAAGGTACAAACAATGTCTGACTAGCTCACCGCCAACCTACCCACTCCAGACTGTGAGTTCCCCAGGACAGAGTTCTCAGTTTATTCATCTCTGTATTCCCAGCACCTGAGTGCAAACAGCAAGTGCTCACTAGATGCTGATCACAGGATGATGAACAAGATGGTGGTTGGGGAACTCCAGCCAAATTATTCCATTCTGCTTCTCCTGGGAGAGAAATATTTGAAGTCAGGAGTCGGATGTTTCATGTTTGTGCCTCAACCCCCTGGATCTGCAGTTATACACAACACCAGACTTAACATTTGTCTCTTAAATTTGCCAGTTGTTTTAAAAAAAAAAAAAAAAAGTCTCTTGACCCAGTCCATTTCTACCCACTTCTGTAACATGTCTAACTCAATCCCATTGCTCCCTACTAAAACAGTGACCTGAAAGCACTAAGACTTAATCCTGTGTCAATTAACTTCTTCAATACTTCAGATTTCTACTAGGCCACTAAGAGCTATAATTCCAACCAATTTTAAAATTCTCCCAATGGTACATTTTGTCCTCTTCCCACATCTTATTCTCAGGCCACGTAACACAGAAAATTATGCTCGTAGACAACATTATAAGAATTAAGATATGGTAAAGTGAAGTATAAAACCTCATGTGCTCAGCCTGAACCCCTTGCTTGGGTTTTCATGATGGGGACAAGAGATATGGGGAACCGAATAGACAGAAAGATGAGAAGAACAGGAAGTATGGGGCCCTGAGCCAACAGCGGCAGGAGGAAACCACCTCCCCCCCAAACACTTTTCTTTGCAGAAAATGAGATTCTTTTAAAACCTTGCCTTCTATACACCATAAAAAGCCTGTAAATTCACCTCTCTGGGAACACAATCTCAGGCAGACGGAGCACCAGGTGGTGGGTAGAAATGGCCGGCATTGCAGGATAATCTTTCAGTTGCTACAGGAGGTAAATGGGTATGCGCCACAATTACTAAAATTACAGCTGGTTTCAGGTCAGAGAACTAAGTACAAAGTTGGTTCTTACCGTGATGAGCCAATTTCCAATTGGCCTCTTTTACCCTATTATCCCTGTTCACCTTCGTATTTGACATTTGCTACCCAGCCGAAACATCGCACTCTGGGATGATGGGAGAAAGGAATCCCAAAGCCACAAATTGGGGAGGGGGGGGGGAAGGCGTGGCGTGAAATGTCCTTGTGTTCTTTGTGTGAAGACCAGGCACCGGTGTGAGTTTCCTAGTTCTTTTTCTGACCTAGATTTTCTGCTCTCCCCCCTTAGCATACCAGTACCCACGTGTCCTCAGTGATACCAGCAGTCATATTTGATGTTAGAAACTATAAAGTTTTCTGTCCTCAGCAATTCTAGAACTTAAATATGGGACACACTTTTATTTCTTCAGAACAAGTGATCAAATTCAAAACGTACACATATAATACTTGAAAGAATTTATAAGCCCTACCATGTCCTTCAGAGCTGGAGTCCTCCTTTCTAAGAATACCACATTTTGCAGAATTGTATTTAAAAAAAAAAACCCAAAAAAAACACAGCACACACTTCCTGAAGGATTTCGAGGTACCAGGGCTCATCGGATCCTCACATCCTCTCTGTGAGGGGCTGGCTAGTGGTTACTGTCACCACTTGCCTGACGGCTGGTTGACGTGCCAAGGGTCATACAGCTGGTGACAGGGCCAGCCTAGAAACTGGGTCTTCTCATTCCACATTCAGAGAGCTGGCCCTTTCTTCCACCTTGGGGGTGATAGTAGAAGTACCAGTTTCCTAGCTCTTCTCCTCTCTCTTCGTGTCTGGAAGAAAGGAGCCCGTGGGACCCAGGCTTCCACCCCACCTGCGCTGATGCCTCTGGAGTCACCGCCGCCAGCCCCAACTTCTCCTCCAACTGCTCGCTGGGCTTTCCTTCCCAGACGGTCCCGGGGCCACGTGGATTCACCCACACGAGATATTCACACCTGCTCCTCCTCCTGTGCTCGTCCGTTTGAGCAAAGGCATCACCACCCACTCGGTCTCCCAAGGCCAAGGATACCCAGAGCCCTCCCAGAATCCCCTTCTCCCTCGGGTCGGGAAGGTCACGACCTGCACACGGGGCTTCCGGGGGGCCTCCAAGCGGACCCTCGCCCCTCACAGGGGTGGCTGCGCTTCGTGCCTCCAAGCCCCCTTCAGGCTCTCGTACAGGACTCCTTCCTGGCTCTAATTCTTCCCATGTTATTTCCCGGCTCACGATCCTTTAGTGGCTCCCCATAAATTTCAAGAGAAAAGGCCTTGTGTCTCTACCTTTACCCCCCTCTGGGCCCCTGGGGCCACAACAGGAAGTCCCGCCGGACAGAGGCCTTTTGTTCCCAGAATGCACTCCACTTCCTCCCGTCCCGGAAGTTCCTGCGCCCGCCCTTTGCCTGGAGAACCTACATGGCCTGGGCAACCCCAGGGCTTCTGCTCCCGGTGGTCTCCCTGAGCCGTCCCCGGCTTCCCCCTTCGGCGTGGCGGTTTCCACCAGTTCAGGCGTTTTCAGCTGCAAAAGAAGCAGAAACGTGAATGCGGCTTCGACAATAATGCCCATTGATTACTTCTCACGCAATGTCCAGACGTAGGAGGGCTCCCGGGTGGCTCGTTCAGGGGCTCGATGACATTGTCAAGCCGTCTTCACTTTGTTCTTTTTAAGAGTCTATTTATTCATGAAAGACACAGGCAGAGGGAGAAGCAGGCTCCCTGCGGGGAGCCGGATGCAGGACTCGATCCTGGGACCCCGCGATCTCTCCCTGGGCCGAAGGCAGATGCTCAACTGCTGAGCCCCCCACGTGCCCCAGCTCTGGCACCTTCATTGCTGTTCAAGTCCATGCCACATACTTTAGAACCGTTCTCAGTGGGGGATGGGGGGAAAATATTTGTCTTTTAATAGTGAAACATTTTCTGAAATAACCGGAAGCCGCATACAGCCAAGTCTGATGAGTCATACGAGTAATCAAGGGAAGTGATAACAGTTGGGGTCACAGTCAATGAAGGACCATATAGTAAGGAGACAGAACTTCTGGTTTGCTTGTGATCTCGTGCTAAAAGCAAGTTTAGAAAAGGCATCCCAGATATCTTGAGTCACGTCCAAATTGTTTGTGAAACACATGGAGTGTGAACACAAAGAGTTACTGTTTTCAAAGCTGGCCCCACCGGATGTTTAAGTTTTAATTTGCTTGTTTAAAGAAATAGGAACACATTAAATTTCTAACAGGTTCCTGGCTACCTGGCAGAGAAGAAGAAATCACGGAGTGGCCACTCTTGTCTTCCCAGCATCTGCTCAAATGAGGAGCTTAAGGTGCTGAGACCTGGGACACATGAATTTCCAAAATATAAAGAGAAGGGGCTTCAGAGAATCCTCCAAGTGCCAAGCCTGGAAGGCCACGCCATGATGGGGTCCCATGTGTGGCTGGCACTAGTGGACAGATATAGCTCCGGGTCACAGAAGCCAAACTGCAGAGATAAACCTGTTGCCCCGCCACTGGAGCACCTGTGTGGTTTCTATGGCTTATTTCCCTCTAAATCCAAAAAGATGTTCTTTGCCCTGTACCCCTCTCTTTTGTTTCTTGACATCCTCCCTCCAGTCTTTGTCCTTGCTTCTCTTCCATGTAGATCTTAAGTAACCAAGAGGAGTGGTTCAAGGCGGAGCTTGGAAGCCAAGAAGGATATGTGCCCAAGAATTTTATAGACATCCAGTTTCCTGAGTAAGTATTTCCAGCCTGCTGACATGGGCCTACCCACACACACTCCCCTTACTTTTTCAGCAGTCACTAAAATTATCTATGCATACCCAAGATACTGTCAAAACTGGTTGCCTCTGGAGAGGGAACCACACAGCTGAAGGCCAGGGTGGGAGGGAGATTTGCATTTCACTGCATTCCCTTTTGAATTTTATACCATGGGCATGGATCGCCTATTTTAGGTTTATAAGCTAAAGGCATCTATAATTGCAATCACAGGGTTTCCACGAATTCCATCGGGGGCGCTGTTGGCCACCCCCACATCAAGAGCAGCTTCTTCAGGGCACCTCTCCATTACCTCCTAACCATCTTCCGTCCTCACCAGGGATCACAAACAGCTGCCTTCCCTAAGCCATGTTCATACCCATGAAAACCATCAGTGGGGGGAAAAGAGGAATTCCTTTCATAAAGAGGAAAACGAAAAATTGAGATTTTGTCTCATTTGTCTCAAGAATGGACCACAAGGGTTAGATACAAATCTAATTTCCGAGAGTCTCGGTCTAGCTCAAAGAGCACAAAGGTCTGTTAGAAACCCGAAGCGGTATTGGTGACTCTGGTGAACCAGGACTGACCACCGAACCAACAGAACGACCACCGACCTCAACCCTTGATGCTGCCCTGTAATCTTCTAGATGACCACTTGATGCCTTCTTGCTCCTCAGACCTCCAGCCCCTCCCCCACGGCCCTAGTGGCTCAGGGCCTTGCTTCCAGGGACACTGGGATGATGGAAGCCACCAGAAAAGCCCCTCTACCCTGCCCCCCACCCCACCCCCGCTGACTCATTGCATCCACCCACCTCTTGCAACTGCACTCAGACAAGGCTGCCTTTCCTGCAGCTGTTTGGAAAGAATTGTCTGTGCTTCTAGCAGAAACTCCCCCCCCCCCCCATATCAATTCTCTCCCTCTCTGCTGGGTCATTCCCATCTGCAAAGATGCTGCAACTTCTCCCATCTTACCGAAAAGCAAAACAAAAGCAAAACCTCCTGGTCCCAAGTCCCCCTCCAGCTATCACTCCACTACTCTACTTCTTCAAGAGAATTTTCTGTACTCTCATCTCTAACTTCTCCCCTCCCCCTTGAAACCTTTTTATCACTGTCGCAGTGAACTACTAGGTCCGCCAGTGGGTTCTACAATCTCTGTGTGATAGAATGTAAGTTCCATGAGGACAGGGCTTCTCGTCTGCTCTGCTCACCACTATATCTATCCCCAACGTCTAGCAGAAGGCCAGCACGTAGTAGATACTTGATTAAAAACTGCTGAATGGGCAGCCCGGGTGGCACAGCAGTTTAGCGTCGCCTTCAGCCCAGGGCGTGATCCTGGAGACCTGGGATCGAGTCCCACGTCGGGCTCCCTGCATGGAGCCTGCTTCTCCCTCTGCCTGTGTGTCTGCCTCTCTCTCTCTCTCTCTCTCTCTCTCTCTCTCTCTCTCTGTCTGTCTCTCATGAATAAATAAATAAAATCTTAAAAAAAAAAAAACACCTGTTGAATGAACGAATGAATAGCTTTGGAAGGATATGTAAAAACATAACCCTGCCTGCTCGCTTAATATGCAGTGTGTGGACATTTTTGCAAGTCTTGAAGTCATCTATCCAACTCCAATTAAAGGACAAATGTGTATCTTCTAAACAATCCCCTAACCACTTGCTGCCTCTTCCAAAATATTTCCTTTGAGATAGGGCTGCTGAGGAGCATGTCCCATTCTCTTACCCGGCCCCATTACATTTCCTACACAAGGCAATGCTGTGGTGGTCACTTGTTCGGCCCTGTAGCAAAGTGTGGCAGCTACTCTGGCAGGATTTCCAGGTAGACGGCCACCAGAAAGCCTCTGCTTCTGGCCCCTCGGAGCCCAACCAACCTTCCCCTGCAGTTCCAGGTCTAGAATTAGGACATCCCTCCTGCCACTCCTGTCCAGGTTCCTAAATTCTAGAGAGCACAGGATATTGCTCACAAAGGAATCCAAAGTGCGTCAGACATTCACCTTCAAGGGATTGGACATACTAGCCTTCCTGTGGCAGCAATAGGAGAGCCACCTTGGAGAAATGGGACCCATCCCACTTAGGGCTGCTGAGTGATTGCAAACACTCATTTTGCTCTTCTGTGGTTGAGAGGTTTCTGGCCTCCTGCCCTGAGGCTGTAACCACTGTTTGCCTTGCTCCTGTGATTGTACTTGACCTTTTGCATGTATGCTATGCCACCTGCCACAACACTTCCAGACACTGCCACCCTGACGGCTCCCCTGAAAGAAGAATCTCTCCTCTGTTTCTTCTTTTCCACAGTAAGGATTATTTGCCTGGATATTGAGGGGGGTCCTGGGAGCTGGCTGTGTTGACGCTGCTCTCTGCTGCTGCTAGCCTGGCTCCACACCACCCAGATCACAAGCACCTCTGGGCATTAAGGGGGCCCACTGATCTCCCAGCCTGGGTGTGAGCCCAAGGCTTCCCAGCTCTGGTCCCCCAGTGCCTGAAGGGGTTCCTGTCTTCCTGGCACATCATCTGTCCCTGCAGTTCTTTCCTAGTGACATCCCTCACATAGCTGCCAGCAGGCGGCCACTTCCCGCAGTGAGTCACTCCCACACTGTCCCATTTTGGTGCAGTGGCACATTTCCATGATTCAGGTTTTCCAAGTGCAAGAAAGACTTCTCCTGGAGGGAAGGAACAAAGTGGGTGCGTCAGGGGAACGCTCACTTGCCTTGTCTGAAAACTGCCTAGAGCATGTTTGGTTCAGAGGCCCCAGCCCCCTCCTTTGTCTCTTCCTGTTCTCTACTGACCAAAGTCCCTCTTTCCCTTTGGGTCGTTTCTTCTCCCCTTCCCCTTCCCCTTCCCCTTCCCCTTCCCCTTCCCATCACTCTGGCATCTCACCAAGACTCTCTGGTTTTATCTCATCCAATAGATGGTTTCATGAAGGCCTCTCGCGACACCAGGCTGAGAACTTACTTATGGGCAAGGAGGTTGGTTTCTTCATCATCCGGGCCAGCCAGAGCTCTCCAGGGGATTTCTCCATCTCCGTCAGGTACGATCATTCCCGGCTCAGACTGCTAAAGCCATGAGGTGACCCCTTGAATGTGACCTATTGCTCAGAAGCATGGCGGCCAAGGGGCCCAGGCATCTTATCAGCTGGAAGCAATTCATCTCCTTCCTGTGACCCATGTATATACCTCCTCAGTACGCTGGCTTGTGGCCAAGTTATGTATATGTCCATCTGCCTCCCCCTCTAGCCTAAGTGCTTCTGGAAGGACAGGATCTTTTTTTTTTTTTTTTAAGATACTATTTATTTATTCATGAGAGACAGAGAGGCAGAGACACAGGCAGAGGGAGAAGCAGGCTCCCTGTGGGGAGCCCCATGTGGGACTCGATCCCAGGACCCCAGGATCATGCCTTGAGCAGAAGGCAGATGCTCAACCACTGAGCCACCCAGGTGCCCCTGGAAGGACAGGATCTTAATCTATTTCATCTTTGTGCCTTTAACAGCACCTTATACCCAGTGGGCATTCGATGAGTATTTGTGCAAAGAAGTAGGACAAGAGAAGGAATGGAGAATCCTCAATTGTCCACATCTGTCTTAGGGTTTAAATCTGAACTTCTTCTTCTACTACTGATACATATCTGAAGAAGGCTCAGAGGAAAATTAAAATCTCAAGTCATTGCTGTAGTCACAAGTCATTTGTGGTTGCACAAAAAGAAGGGCCAGCTCCGTGCACTGTAATGCAGCAAACTGACAGCAACAGATCAGAGCCGAGGGGGTTGAGGTGAGGGACCGTAGCAGCAAAATCTCATTAATGTGAAGCACCCAGGAGGAAGTGAGTCAGTCCAGACACAAGCATGACACAGCCCCACGCTCAGAAACCCCAAGTCTGAGTGCACTGTGTGTGGTCAGCACGTCTGGGATTGCAAGTCACATACCAGGCATGGTGACCACATGTGAAAGTGTGCAAATTAACGCTGATACCTGCACATGAGGAGCCGTGGAAACCTGTACAGTGGAGCCTACTGTCGGTTCATTGACAGGAAATATTGGTCTGGATCATTCAATACATTTTGAAAGGCATGCAGCTTTAGTGCTTTAAGTTCATAAATCCAATCTTGCGTAATAACTGAGAGGCCACTTTACTATTTAGAAAGAATGGGTATTTTTGCATTGGGCTCCCTGCATGGAGTCTGCTTCTCCCTCTGCCTAGGTCTTTGCCTCTTTCTCTCTGTGTCTAACATGTATAAATAAATAAAATCTTAAAAAAAAAGAAAGAATGAGTACTTTTTTTTAAAGATTTTATTTATTTATTCATGAGAAACACAGAGAGAGAGGCAGAGAACAGGCAGAGGGAAAAGAAGCAGGCTCCATGCAGGGAGCCTAACATGGGACTTGATGCCAGGTCTCCAGGATCACACCCTGGGCTGAAGGTGGCGCTAAACCACTGAGCCACCTGGGCTGCCTGGAAGAATGGGTATTTTAAGGAATAGGTAGGAAGGACTTACAAATAGGGGTCAACCATTTGTATGCACCTGCGCCTCTAAAGCGCTCAAAAGTAGCTTGGTCTCATTAGCATTGTCCTTGCAATCTTGCTTAAAATCTTAATTTTCCTTAACTAAAACTTGTTTTTTTTTCATAGGTTAGGCAATAGGAAATTTTAGGTCAGGCCAATAGTGATGGATCACAAATTCTAAATTTGTTAGGTCTTAATGCAACTTTGCTCTATTTAATAAATTTTATAGTCAAACCTCTTTCTTAAGGGCCCTGGTTACAGATTGGACTAGGTAAATGGCTACATTGAAGGGCATTCCTTGGTGCCTTTGGTTTGCATGAAGTGCACTCTGGCTTTTCAACTAGGAATTATGGTTTATATTTCCTCCATGATGGTGAATTCTCCAAAAGGGTCAGCCTTGACTTCTGCCACAGTCTCTCCCTGCTGTTGAGGCATTGCAGCTTCTTGTGATTATTACCATAATCATTACTACGTCTCTTGCAGAAACGTAGACTAATATATTCCAAAGCAAATCATTTTTATTTATTTATACATCTGCTTTCTGTCATGCAAAGATAATTAAGAGCTAATTGTAGTTCTAACATTTAGCATTTGTTAAGGGTCTGAAACACTAGACTTTAGAGTCTGAAGCCCTGAGTTATATCCTTTTCTCTGCTCCTCTTGGAACTTGAGACAGTGGTGCAGCCCAGATGAGAGAGCCCAGCTCTTTCCACAGGCCCAGGTGACTGGCTGCAAACCTGACATCCAGCCTCTCAGTTCATGAGAGAGAGAGAGGGTTAATGTTTCTCACTCTGAGTTCTTTGACTAAGAGGTGGTGGATGAATAATTATATCACAAGAATATTTCCTCCTCCACACACAGATGTGAGGAGTAATGACTAGGAATTAAACCATGTGTTGTTAGAATGAAGAAAGCATCTGTTAGTGACCAACACCAAGGGGAAGACCATGCAGTGATTGCAGAGTGTCGGTTCCTAGCTCAGAGCAGTCAAGCAGAGGTCACTGCTGGCTATGAGCAGAGCCCAGCACATAAGACGAGCCTGAAGATCAATCAAAATTCCTGTCCCCTCTGAACATAGTCCACTGAATCCATCCTTAAGAAACCTGCAGTAACCTTCGGAGGTATCCTTACTCCCCAACTCTCCTTAAATTCTTGACCTTTCTCTTGGATCAGGCAATTGATATCATTAGTTTATTTTTAGATATAAGTGTATGTCTGTTTGACAAATAAACTTGACATCGAAAAGAGAATGCCTTGTTGATGGAGAAAGACTGGAGCTAATAGTAAAGGGCAAACTCCTCCTTTCCAGATGAATAAAATCCAGTTTCTCCTACCTTGATACAAATATTTCCCATCACTGCAATTCCAGCTGGTGTCAAAAGGTGCCGATCTAAAAGAAGTTAGCAGGTGTACATGGTATGACAGGCTCAATTCATTAGACTGGAATCAGAAAACCAAGGTTCTTGCCTCAGCTCTGCCACTCACTCACCATGACCTTGGCTGAGCCCCTCACCTTTCTGAGCCTCAGCATCCTCACCTCACATAACATGGAGACAAAGCTAAACAATCTCAGAGGTCCTTGCCAATTAAAACACTACATGTCTATGTAACACTTTTCTCCCCAAAAGTTCAAAATACTTTGTAACCTTATTTTTGCAAAACATAAACCAAGGCCAAGAGATCTCCATTATATAGAGAACCAAGTGTGACAAATTTCCCAAGGTAGCCTCTTACTGTCCAGAGCTAGTTTATGGGCTTAAAAGAGCTGGTTCAAAGTATTTCTGATAATGGAAAGATAGCAGGGGTGAAAAATCTTTCCCCTCTGAGTCTTGACAGAGTCCTTAGCATCATACAGAACTAGGGATTACCATGTTTCAAACAAACATTGTAAAAAGTCCTTGACCTGATAGTTCTTAAAGCACTTGGACATTTTCTTCTTATAAAAGCTTGGCTCCAGTGTCAGAAGACTGATTATCTTCTGCTGATGTAAAAATCCCTTCTAATGCAGCCTGTGTCCTGAGTGGTCCCTGCCACAAATCTCCTCCTAGAATTTGAGTGAGCCAGCCCACCTGCTTTGTGATGGGCAAGCACTCAAATCCCCTTTCCTGCCCAAAAAGAACTCCAGCACCCCTGGATGCAGTCAGCTCTGGGGGTGGGGACATCATCACCATATAATATACAATTTTGATTTACCTTGATCTCTAGGCATGAAGATGATGTTCAGCACTTCAAGGTCATGAGAGACAACAAGGGTAATTACTTCCTGTGGACAGAGAAGTTTCCATCTCTAAATAAGCTGGTAGACTACTACAGGACGACTTCCATCTCCAAACAGAAGCAGATCTTTCTGAGGGATAGAACCCGAGAGGACCAGGTATGTCTCAGGCCCTGATCAGCCCCGGTCTACAGATTTTAGGCAGCATGAGTCCTACTCGACCCATCAAGACAATGCATTTGATGGGCATGTCCTCTGAGTATTCTGGAAGGCAGAATAACTCTGAGGTCAGACCTCAGTTTAAATCATCTCTTAATACTTCCCAGCCATGTGATTTGGGAAATTTATCTGATCTTCAGTTTCCTGATCCATAAAACTGGAATGATAGTGATACCTAACTCATAGATGGTGGTGAAGGTTTGAGAAGATAATGTATTGCCTTCCCTTATATCACTCCTAACAGTGCTACCAGCACTCAACAAACATTAGCTCTTAACCATGGATGCTTTATTTGTTATTATAGATGTTACTGCATCACAGTTTCAGCCCAACTTAGGAGTTGGCCAAGATGAAGGCCAGGGGGGCACACAAGGAATGATGGAGAGCATCTTAGAGTCCAGGACTAAGGGAGTGGGTAGAGCTTTGTCACAGAAGGGTGGGGTAGGGTTGTTGGAAGAAATAATTGGACCTGAAATTCTTGCTCTGGGAACAGTCTGGAATATGGAGTATTATTTTACTAGAAAATGTATCAGATAAACCTACCTTTAAAAAAAAAAAGATTGGGGATTCCCGGGTGGCTCAGTGGTTTGGCACCTGCCTTTGGCCCAGGGTGTGATTCTGGAGTCCTGGGATCGAGTCCCACGTCGGGCTCCCTGCATGGAGCCTGCCTCTCTCTCTCTCTATCTCTCATGAATAAATAAATACAAAATCTTTTTAAAAAATTTTTTAAAAAGATTGATTGATTGATTGGTTGGTTGGTTGGTTGGTTGATTGAAGAGAGTGAGGGCTCACAAAGCAGGGGGAGGAGCAGAGGGAGAAGGAGAGAGAAAATCTCAAGCAGACTCCCTGCTGAGCATAGAGCTGGATGTGGGGCTCTACCCCATGACCCTGAGGTCATGACCTGAGCTGAAACCAAGAGCGAGACACCTAACCAATGGAGCCACCCAGATACCCCCAGACAAACCAGCTTTAAATCTTAATTTCATCACTAACTATCCTTATTACCTAGCCAAGTTAAGAAACCTTTCTGAGTATCAGATTTCTCATCTGGAGATGGAGAGAGTATAATACTTCCCTTGTTGGCCTATCACAAGGATTAAATGAGATAATATAGAGATAGCACTCACCATAGAGTCTGGACAGTAGCAGGCACCAAGGAAGTGTTAACTTGCCTCCCATAAATTCACACACGCACAATTTATAAAATATCTTTCAAAGGAAGCAAGTCGTTATAAGAAAGAGATGGGAGGGCAGCCCGGGTGGCTCAGCAGTTTAGCGCCACCTTCAGCCCATGGCCTGATCCTGAAGACCCGGTATTGAGTCCCACGTCGGGCTTCCTGCATGGAGCCTGCTTCTCCCTCTGCCTGTGTCTCTGCCACCCCCCCCCCCCGTATGTATGTATCTCTCATGAATATATAGTAAAATCTTAAAAAAAAAAAGAAAGAAAGAGATGGGTATAGGAAGAAGCATTCTCTGGAATAGTTGAAATCCCAGGAACAAGTTATTTGAAAAGGCATTGCCGCTGTCAAAGCAACATGTGCTCTGGGGAAGTAGAGAAAACCATCTCAGGTAGTTGGCTGATTGTAAGCCTGAGAAGTGATGACAGTCCTAGGAGAAAAACAGTGTTCCTAGCAAGTGCACATAGAAGTCCAGCAAGAAAAACAAAGGTTAACTAAGACTTTGTGAATTATTTTAACCACATTACAGGTGATGGAAAGATCCAAGTGGCCGGAATCCAATTCATTCATTGGACCTGGTATTAATTTACCAGGACATGCATGCAAGAGAGAAAAGAGGTAGCATAAAAGTGCATTAAACTGGATTAAATGCATTCATATTTGTAAAGCTCTTAGAACAGCGCCTGGCGTGTACAAAGCCCAGGGCCCTATGTGATTGTTTGTGAAATAAAAATAACAATAGAGGACCTCCAAGTCACAGGGCTGTGGTCCCATTAAGCAGAAAGGCCGTGCTCCTTCCCAGCGTGCCCAGCGGCAAGCCTGGTTTCCATGGCGCCGCAAGAGGACTGCTGTTTGGGTCTCTATCACCAGGCTATGAATGACAGTTCAAAATCAGGCAAAGTCAATAGCACAGCTCATCGGGAGGGTAGGATGTCCGGCGGTGTGGCCACATGCGATAAGGAGGGGTGGCATTGTGTCAGTAAAATAGAATATTCAAGCTTGATTACACAGAGGAAAACAAGCCTACTAGGAAGGGACAAAATGGGAGGCACGTGGAAAGGAAACAGAGACCTGAAATTCCCAACCCTGGAGAATCTGAGAACGTGGAGCCATTTGAAGCTGTGAGGGTCTGAACTGTGGGCTGTCTCTGGGCTGCCCACATGCCCTCAGCTGTCTCCTGGGACTGTCCTGAGCAAGGTCTGGAAACAGCTGCGAGAAGGGGCAGGGTGGGGCCCAGAGATGCAGGAAGGAGGAGGATGGATCTGCTTCATCCTCATCATTCTCTCTCAGGGTCACCGGGGAAACAGCCTGGACCGGAGGCCCCAGGGAGGCCTGCTCCTCAGTGGGGCTGTGGGAGAAGAAATCCGGCCTCCGATGACCAGGAAGCTGTCAGACCACCCGACGCCCCCTCCCTCGCAGTACGCCCCGGCACCACCAACTCAGCAGCACCGCTATCTGCAGCACCCTCATTTCCATCAGGTACCCCAGAAGAATGCAGTGGGCACTGTGAGGTAGGGAAGAGGACCTGCTCTCCCCCATGGGGCTCAGGCCACCTGTCCCCACCGCCACCGAGCCTGTGAAAATTTCCCGTGATAGCAGATACAACCAGAGCAAATAAATGCTGGGGGGGAGTGGAGGGGGGAAGGGTGTGTGGTCCTGGGACTGTGGGCCCGGGAGAAGCATCTCAGGCCCAGCCCAGCCTCGTGAGGGTCCACAGATTTCATAAAGAAGAACTGGGACCTCCCAACCGGCAGAAATATGATAATATGATATGGGAACTGCTCTTGGCAAAGAAGTCCCTGTGAATTCATTGGCTCCCTGCCTGAACACACACCCTCACGCGCACACACACACTCCTACCCTGAGGATTCAGTGAACCGTGGCTTCATTTTCCTGTCAGCACAATTCCAAATCTATCCATGCCCCTTAACCCATCTGGCTGTGGAGATCCACAAGAAAAACAGATTAACGCCCACAATAGAGCCTTGCTTATTTATTTATTTATCCCCTGCCTTGTTCCAGATGGGATTTGGGGCCGCTTACTGAGATGGACAATACAGCCAGATAACATCGTTCCTAAATTCCTTAGTAGGGCACACGAAGCTCTTTGTGAGCTGCCCATATCTGTTTCCCCAGCCTCATCTCCTGCTGGCTCCTCCTAAACCACCCCTCTGCCCCCCACCCTCCTCACTCCCCGAGCAAACACACATTCCAGCAACACTGCACTATCTTTAGTTACCAGAATGGTCTGTTGTGTTTTCTCTCATAACTTGGGGGGCTTTTTATATGTTATTTCCCCTGCCTAAAATGCCCTTTCCTGGCTGATCCTTCTCCTCCTCTAAGCTAGAGTTCAAGTATCACCTCCCCTAGGAAGCCTTCTCCGATTACCCTGGCTGATTTAGATGCTCTCTCAGCTCACTTATCACTTAAATGTAGATGGTTCCCCCTCTAAACTGATGATCCACGAAGACAAGGGCCTTTTCCTTCCAGCTACACATCCCCAGTGATTAGGACAGTACTAGATACATGGCAGGTGCCTGATATTCTTTGAATGAATGAAATCTGGCATCGTCTTCACAATCGAAGGTCCCTTTGCCATCCTTCCCCCTCTCTCCAACACCTGGGGTTTCTTGTCATTGGCAGCAAGTATTCTTGGAACACTGGCTGTGTCCCTAGCATCTGAGCAAGGCACTGGAGGGCCTGGGAGGGACGTGGTGTGGTGACAGGTCTTCCGTTACATGTGTTTCTAGGAACGCCGAGGAGGCAGCCTTGACATAAACGATGGGCACTGTGGCGTGGGCATGGGCAGCGAAATGAATGCCGCCCTCATGCACCGGAGACACACAGACCCAGTGCAGCTCCAAGTGGCCGGGGTACGTGAACGTTCCCTCCCTGGGCTCAATGAAGGCAGCCAGAGGGGCACTTAGAGAAAAGGCTGGTCCTGCAGGAGGGAGCCAGGGTGCTCAGAGCTCCGAATGGAGGCAGGGGGAGCCCAGTGATGGGGGCGGGGGAGTTCCCAGGCAGAGCCCATCCCTGTCTGTTACTCTGGCTGCTCTGCCTTGCCCTGTCCTCTTCCTTCTCGGCTCTGCCTCTAGCGGAGGGAGATCTGTTGGCTTTTTCCTTGCAATCCACCTGCCTCGGTTGTGCTAGCACCAGGGGCTGTCAGTGTAGGTACGCTGCCATCCTTTCTGTCGTCTGAAGAGAATAAGAAGACCACCTATTGATGTAGGGAGGGTAGTTGTCAAGGATTCTCTGGGAGGCCTTGGAGGGTAACCTCTCTGCAGTAAAAGTCCTGAGTCTCAAGAGCGGCTCAGATAAGTTCTGATAACTTTGTGCTCAGGGCTGTGCAGTGGGGTCTGCTCTCTGCTGTAGGGGGGTCTGGGAGGGTCTGGGAAGCCAGAAGTCAGCCTTCGGGACAGGGGAGTCCAAGAGGGGTCTGGGAAGCCAGAAGTCAGCCTTCGGGGCAGGCCACTCATGGAGGACTTTATCCTGGTGCGGGAGCCTTGGGACCTCCCCTGTGTGACAGTGGTTCTGCAGGCCAGCCCCCCGCCCTGGCTCAGCAGGACCCCTCTGCGCTTCCCTCAACAGCGAGTGCGGTGGGCCCGGGCACTGTACGACTTTGAGGCCCTGGAGGACGACGAGCTGGGATTTCGCAGCGGAGAGGTGGTCGAGGTCCTGGACAGCTCCAACCCGTCCTGGTGGACCGGCCGCCTGCACAACAAACTGGGCCTCTTCCCTGCCAACTACGTGGCACCCATGATCCGATGAGGCCCTTCCAGTGGGGTCAGAAGCTTTTGCCTGAAGCTGCCTGCAAGAGAGAGAGCAAGAAAGAAAAGCTGGAACTATATAGACACGTATATGTGTGTACACACACACACACACACACACATATGCCTATGTGTATACACATTTTATAATAGTAATTTATTGGTGATTTAGTTGGTTAATTAGTTAATATGAAAGGAAGTCAGGTGGGGAATTATATTCATACTTGTTTTTCTGCTCCCCTCAGCGGTGTGTGGAAGGCAGCGGGTAAGCTGGCGAGGGGGCAGGGACATGAAACTCAAATTCTTCCTGTCCTTAGGATGGCACTGCTTCCTCCTGGCCTTGGGAATTCTCACTGAGAGAAGCTAAGCGGAGATCCACACCCTAGCGTTGGACGCAGAATAACAGGGTGGAGCTGGACTCGGTGGGGCACGTTTCAGCTTACCGCCAAGGCCAGCTTACCTTGAGGATTCGCGGGGCAACTTCCCTCCTGTTCTCCAAGGGTGGGTACTGCTGGGTCGAGAGTAAAGGTACAGCCACACAGGGCTGAGCCGGGAGCGGGAAGGACCATGAAGGCAGGACTGGAGCAGCAGGTGTCCCGAAGCCTGGGCCAGCCCGGCCTCCTGCTCCACCCTCGGTGGAGACCTTCACCTCCCTCCAGTGACTGTTCCCTGGCTAATCCTCTTCCTCGTGGCCGACATGGAGAAACAGACCACGAGGAGCCAGGCACTGGGAGATGGAGGGATTTTTACAAATCCCCAGGGGCTTACTTGTAACCTCTGTTTCCCCGGATACCGAAGAAGCCTGCATCTGAGATTCTGTGAAGTGCTTAGAGAAGCCCTGGCTGAGAAAGCTGGATTTTAGAGCCATTGTTTCATGGTTACAAGGATGTCTCTTTGGGTCTCTGTTTGTTTTCCTGTGTTTTGAGGAGGCTTTGCCCAGTGGCACAGAGAGACGCCGACTCCACAAGAGTGTTGACTAGCAATTGTTGATGGATTGATTGATTGATTGATTGATTGATTGATTGCCCAAGCATGACCCTGGGCGGGAACCAGCTTTGCAATGTGCTTTCTGTTGGATCTGGCAGTTGAGCCACTGCTGGCAGCGTCCCCCCTCCAACACACACACACACCCAAGAGCTGCACTTGGGACAAGGGACCCCATTACCACCTTCTTTCCTGCCACCTCCAAATAGGATTGTGTTTCTCCGGGGAGGTGTGAAGCACAGACTGACTTCGCTGGGAAGAAGGGACAGTGGAGAAGGAAATTTAGTGTTTTGGTGGAGCCTGGGAGCAGATATGTCTGCACCGCTGAGGGTCCTGAGAAGAGGAGGGGTGTGTGCAGTGACACCTAAATGAAAGGATGGGGTACATGTTGGAGATGGAGCACGGGGGGTGAGGTGGGTCCGTTCCTTTGTCTTCTTCCCCAGCCCTCCTTGCTCTCAGGAGTGATGGGGGCAGCCATTCTGGAGTGTGATAGAAGAAGAAAGAGTTTCTGACTCAAAAGTAACTGTCAGTGTAACGTAGGCTGTGTCCCCTTGACTCTGAATTCTATGATTTTGTGATCCCTGCGCTGCCTTTACAGGGGAAGGGAAAAAGAAGGCACTCTGTGGTGAGTCTTGGGAGCGAAGAGAAAATAGCCTGAGAGGCGGAGGGAGTGGAGCAGAGTGAGGAGCGTCTGGCACGCAGCCTTTAGAAATGAAAGCACAGAAAGGGAAAGGTAGCAGAGACATTTCAAAAGATCAAGGAGCAGTGTGAGAGGCCGAAAGGGAGGGAAAGCGAGCGAGATGTTAAGTGGGACAGGCGAGGGAGACATGGGAGTAGGAGTCAGCGGGGAAGGCAAGCCCGGAAAGGAGGGTGGGAGCAGGTGGGGGAGGAGGAGACGTGAGCGCAGCGGAAGGTAGGGGCGCGGGCGCAGGTACCACAAGGATGAAGGCGACAGAACAGGGAGAAGGAGAAGCAAGGCAGAGAAGACCTAAGAGCTATTTTGGTGCTAGGTGATGTGAACATGTTACAGTAAATAAAAGCCAAAAGTGATGTTTGATTTTACAGTATTTACAAACCATATGCTTTACACAGCCCACAAACCTCATCCATTTGTCTGATTATGTGGGAGGACCAGCCCCAGTGAAGAGAGAGGGAAATGATTTGGCTCTGGCCTGGATTTTGCACCTTGAAACACTTCTCAGGAAAGCAGAGATAATGACAAGGGCCCTGTTTTGCTGGGCAGTGTCTGGGTCACACATCCGCTCAAGTGGGAACCGGGGTCACTGGCCTGGAGAGGCCCACCGCACAGCGTGGGCAGAGCTTTCAAAACCCCTGGAGCTGGATGTTCTATTCCACCCCAGGCCATTGGAGGAGTCTTAAACTGAGGTCCTAACCCAGCCTTATCCCTGCACATCACTCGTTGCTCAATTCAGAACAAAGCAAGAGTCACCCTAACCACCCTAACTACTTAACTGGGGCCCTTAGGGACCAGGCAAAGAGGACAAGGAACAAACTGTCCACACTTGGGGGGGTTTGGGGAAGTGTCTCTGCTGCCTAGGGGAGCGCATGGAGAGTTGCTTTCCACCTGACAGCATTTCAGCACCAGGGGTGCGTCCCCTTGCCCTCAGCGCTCCTCCCAGCCACACAATGGGGAAATGCACCCAACATCTCTGACTTCAGCTGAAACGCTGTGCATGACCCGGGGGCAGGGAACTTCCAGAGAAAGTCTGGTTCCTGTTGAACCAGTTCAATTTTTCTAACCACTTGCTGAGGCTCACTGCAATATCAAATCTCTGGTACCTGTCACCGCCCACCCACTTTTAGATGGTCTTAGGCTGATCCAAGGCAGGGCTTCCCAAAATGAACTTGCCTATGGATGGCCTGGGGAACATGTTAAAATGCAGATTCTGATTCAGTCCTGCAAGTCTACTGAGCTCTGAGGTGATGTTAACTCGGTCCACGGACCATGCTTTGAGTAGCAAGGGCAAAGAACAGAGAGCTAGAGAGCCACAAAAATCTAATTAGATCCCTTTGCTCGGGATATTCAGGCACCCTCCTCTGTTATTTACAAACGAGACATGCTTCAGAACTGCCATTATGACGTCATCCATGTTTGAAGGCCCAGGTGACTGATTTCAGCATCTCCATCAAGAATCAAGAAACTTCAGGACGAGAGGCATCCAGGTAAAATACAAACAGGGGTTTCCCAATAGTGATTCTTTTAAAGACAAGCAGAGGTTATCTTTGAAAGAAGTTGTGAAAGCTTTCTCAGGAACCCCTCAGACATGAAACGCACTCACCTCAGGTGTGGTCCTGCTTGGAGGTGAGGGTATGGCCCACATGACCTCGGCACCGTTAGAGCAACTAACCCAGAGCAAAACAGGCCACGCGTGGGACAGATTGACCTGGGCGAGTACTTGCTCTTCACCTTGTTTAAAGTCAACGCTTTGGCCTGTTTATACCAAAACAAGGACACGGCAAAAACATATTGTCTCAGTTCTTTTAAATACTTCTCAGATTCCTCCACGTCTTTCCATCACCACGACCACGCCACCAGGTCTCTTTCTGGGTGACTGAATGAGCCTTGACACGCTTCTCCCAGCAGACCCTTTTGTCGCCAGTGCATTTTCCAGAGAGATGCCAGAATGATCCTTGTCAAACATGAGCCTGATCACGTCACTCCCCCACCAGCCACCATGCTTGGACTTGCATCCAAGTCCCGATGTGGCCGTGTGGGGTCTGGCCCCGGCCTCCCACTGCAGCCTCCCCTGTGTCTCCTTGCTGCCTTCTCTCAGCCTCCAGACCGGTTCCCAAAGCCTCCGTATCTATTGTTCCCTCTACCTGGCTAACTCCTATGCATCTTCAGGTCTCAGTTTAAGTGTCACTTTCTCAAATTATCCTTTCCTGACCCTCACCTAAAAGAACCCTTCCGATTGGACTATGGTGGTTCCAGGTGCTTTTCCTGAATAGTGCATACGCTGGTCTGTTGGACTATTAGACCATAAGCTCCCCAGGGCAGGGATCATCTCTGTTTTGTAAACCATTGTCTGCCCAGCATGCAGCACTATGTTTGGTACACAGAGGCTCAACAAATACTTACTTAATGAATGAGCAAGTGAAACCTGCCTCATGTCACCTATCATTCATTCTGTAACCCAAAGGTCCCAGGCCTTAGGGACCCGTAGGTGCAAACGAGGTAATATTAACATTGATGCTCAAGTTACAGTAACTTTCAGCCACCTGCCCTCAAGATCTCCAGTTACTTCCAAGAGTCCAAGGGAAGGAGGCTGGTATCTCTCATGTGTCTAAGCACCAGTCCACTAATGTCTCCTACTCTGCCCATGTTCCACTGTTCCTGAACATGCTCTGCTGACACCGTCTTCCCTGATGCTGCCGGTCCATTGTGCATCACATCTCTATCTTGATGAAATGCCCCCAATCCTTCAGGAAACCAGATCTGTCCTGTAGTTCCCATGGTCAAGGGGTTGGGGAAGAGGATGGGTAGAGAATGGCCTATACCTAGTTCTGAGTAGCCCTTGTCCCTGGGCCTCAGAGAGGCACTCCCTAGGTCAAGGGTCCCCCACAGTTCATGCCCTCCTCACTGGAGCCCTCTTTCCATCACACAGGACAGAGGAAGTCCCTTTCCCCCCATCTCTCTTGTTTGTCTCTCTCCCTGTCAGCCCTTCCTCCTTCAGATGAAAAGATATGCTCTTGTACCTCTTTGTTTGTGCAATAGATACCACCCACAGCACCAGGGGGATACACACCCTGTTGTACAATTTGGGCTCAGCTGTAATTCATTCGTTAAATCAACAACTATTTACAAAGCACTTCACAGAGGCCAGATGCAATGAGCCAGTGGGTCATCCACATTTCTCTACTCTCTCTGCATCTGTGCCACAGTTGCCCCCTCATTTCAAACCTCTCTTCACTCACCCCCAACCTCCCCCCACACACACCGCCTGGAAACTGCAATGCTCTCAGAATCATCTCCCAGCCTCCAGGCTGGCCCCTCTTATCCAGTCCACTGACTACCAGAGAGATCTTATTAACATGCAAAGCTGACGACATCAGGCTTCTGTTCAAAAGCCTCCGGGGGCTCCCACTAGCTTTCAGGCTAGAGTTTAAACTCCCAAGCTTGGCACTAATGCCATTTTGCGATCTGACTGCTGCCTGTTTGTTCAGCCGCAATGCCCATCTCCCCCCAGCATGAGTCATGTTGTTTCAGAGCTCTGAGTCCTTCCACTGGGTTCTTTCTGCCTGGAATGCCTTTCCTCCACTTTTTTGTCTAGATCAGTGCTGTCCAATAGCACATTCTGGGACAGTGATAGGGAAGTTCTCGATCTGCTCTGTCCAATATAGGAGCCTCCAGCCACTCGTAGCCACAACTTGCAATGTGGCTAGTGTGAGTGAGTTAAATAGCGGGATGGGGCAAGTGGCTAACCTTATTGGGCAGTATTGATCCAGACAACAACTAATCACTTTGAAATACTTAGCTCAGGGCTCAAGTTCTCCACTGGGAAAGCCATTCCAACTTCCTGGCTGCTGTAGATGCCCCTTCTTCATGTTCCTGTTGCATCCTTGTTCTGCTTCCATCCCTATATTCAGAACTCTGTATTGTGGTCAGTGATTCATTGAGCCTGTCTCTGCCACGGGACTGAATATTTTTGAGTGCATAGTTCACACAATAAATGGCTGATGCATGTATGCATCAGTGTACTGGTAAATATTTAAATGCCCTCTGAAGGAAAGCCCTGATTTGTTACATTTGCCAATTCTGTGGTATAAATATTCCTACCATGCATCAAGAGAATGAGAAGATAAGCCACAGAAGGGGAAAAGATATTTGCAAAAAGCCTGTCTGATAAAGAACTGTTGTCCAAAATAAAGCAAAGAATTCTTAAAACCCAATAATAAGAAAACGAACAACCCAACTGAAAAATGAGCAAAAGGCCTGCCTATTGAACAAGCCCCAAAAGACACCTCATTGAACAAGATAGAAGATCACAAGTAAGCACATGAAAAGATCCTCAACATTACATGTCATTAGGGAAATGCAAATTAAAACAATGAGATACCATTACACAGCTCTTAGAAAATCCAAGGTCCAAAACACTGACAACACCAAATGTTGGCAAGGATGTGGAGTAGCAGGAATTCTTCACTGCTGGTGGGAATGCAAAATGGTACAGCCCCTTCGGAAGACAGTTTGGCAGTTTCTTACAAAACTAAACATAGTCTTAACATATGATCCAGCAATCATGCTCCTTGGTATTTACCCAAAGGAGCTGAAAACTTCTGTCCACACAAAAACCTGTACATGAATGTTTATGGGTGTTCTATTCATAATTGCCAACACTTGGAAGCAACCAAGGTGTCCTTTAGTAAGTAAATGGAAAAATAAGCTGTGGTCCAGCCAAACAATGGAATATTCTTCAGTCCTAAAAAGAAATGAGCTCTCAAGCCATGCGAAGACCTATAGAAACCTTTAATGCCTATCACCAAGTGAAAGAAACCAACCTGTAAAGGCTATATATTGTATGAATCCAACTATATGACATTCTGGAAATAGCAGAACTATTGAGGTGGTAAAAAGACCAGCTGCTGCCAAGGGTGAGGTGGGAGGGAGAGAGGAAGGGGTGGATTTTTAGAGCAGTGAAACTATTCTCTATGATACTATAATGGTGGTCACATGTCATTACACATTTGTCAAAACCCAGAAAGTGTACAAAACCAAGAGTGAACCCTGAGGTAAGCTATAGGCATTGGGTGATAATGACATGTTGATGTAGGTTCACCAAGTGTAACAAAGGCACTGCTCAGATGGGGGATATTGATAATGGCGGAGGCTGTGCATGTGTGAGAACAAGGAGTATAAGTTTTGCAACCTAAAAAAAAATTAAGCTTATTAAAAAAAAAAAAAAAAAAACACCCTCCCACCATGGCTGATTTCAAGCCACCAACATGACAACAGTGAACTGATGTGGGGAAGAGATGTGTGCACAATCGACTCTCACAAGCAGGGAGGAACCAGCCTCGGCACAAATGTATGAATGAATGAGTGAAGGAAGAAAGGAAGGAAGGATAGAAGGAAGGGAGAGAGGGAAGGAGGGAAGTCTACAGTCTGCAAGAAGCTGGTCCTGCAGCTACAAATCCAATTTCAGTTCCAAGCTAGGAGACAAAGGACCAAAGAGTCATATCTTTGACTTATTCAGGAAGAGGGACACTTGTCTCCTTTTGGTCTTTTACTTCTAATACCAAGCCTTGTCCAGGCATCTACTGAGAGCCCTGCTCAGACTAGTGAAAAGTGAGTGAGCCTGAGGCCATGAAAGTAAGAGTATCCATCAGGAGGATGAAACCCTGACCCAAAGTATCTTGAGCAACAAGAGGTTTATGATATTGCATATAAGAGGGCCAGAGATAGAGCTTGCTGAGTTCAGTGATTCAACAACACAATCCTCTGAACATCAGTGGTGTCTCTTAGTGGCCATTGCAGTACCAGACATCCAGTGCAGACCGACAATGTCCAGTAAAGAAGAGGCACATTCTGGGGCACCTGGGTGGCTCAGTCAGTTGAGCGTCTGGCTTGGATTCAGGACATGATCTCAGGATTCTGGGATAGAGCCCGGTCTGCTTTTCCTTGTCCCTCTGTCCTTCCCCCCTACTCATGCTCGCTTGCTCTCTCTCTCTCAAATGAATAAATAAAACCTTTAAAAAGAAAAAAAAAAAAAGAGGCACATTATCTGCCATTTTTTTTGTAACAGAGGAGCCTGAGTGGCTCAGTGGGTTATGTGTCTGACTCTTGGTTTTGGCTAACATCATGATCTCAGGGGTTATGGCACTGAACCCCACATTGGGCTCCACACTCATTGGGGAATCTGCCTGTCCCTCTCCCTCTGCTCCTTCCCCCACTTGTACTCTCTCTCTCTCTCTCTCAAATAAGTAAATAAAATAATTTAAATATACAAATAAATAAATTGGTGAGAAAAACCTTTCCCAGAAGCCATACAGTAGCCATTCCCTTGGATCCCATTAACATGACTAGATCACACGCCATTCCTAAACTAGCCATTTCCAAGAGAATGAGACCACCATGACTGGCTTAGACCAACTGATGGGACTCTATAGGAGGCAGAACCTGAGAACCCAGGCAGAGCCCTGCCCTAAAGGAGGAATTAGGTGGGGTAGGGTGACAGTGGGCAATGGCTATCAAGACCCAATCTACAGGAAATGTTAGAAGAAGATGCACACATTTTATGATCAGGCCATTCCATAAACATTTCTTGAGAAAGGTAAGGAACAAGAAGGCAGTGTGAGGCAGCATAGCTCCCTAGATTTTCCCTCAGACTCACATGCATACACACACACACACACACACACACACACACATTCTCTCTTCCATCAGGCCTCCATGGTGGATTCCCACATGCAAATTAGGACAGCGTGTCAGTGGGGACAGTTTCCATGCTATGCACAGAAACCAGAACTGTACATAGTGAGGCCCTGTGTCCACTGTGAAGACCGAGGCCCCAGCCAGCCAGCTCTGCGCCATAGTCCCACAATAGCACTGATCCTGGCATGAGACTCTCCTACACAGGTGCTTCCGGGTATGGCTCTATCCAGGGTCATTTGTGGCCATGTTCTGACGTGGGCAATCCCATTTCAACAGGACTGAATTCCCCAGGGTGGGCAGCACATGGTGCCTCCCTCCCCCTGCTCTGACCTGGTTATGGGGAGTTGCTAGGTAACTGCTACGCAGCCTCTGCTTCCCACGCTGGAGGAGGCTTGGTTACCATGGCAAGTCCAGATGAGGTGGGGGATGCAGGGGAAAGGGAGCACTGGCTGGGGGCTCCACAGCCTGGACTCTGTCCTCGCTTGCTCAGGGCCACTGGAGCTTCAGGAAGTCTCTTCACCCTTCTGTGCCTCATTTTCCTTGTCAGTAAAATAAAGTGCACTAAACCACTGATGCATGCAGATGGCATATACTAAATAAACACAGATCATCAGACTCCTCTTAGGTAAGAATGACTCAAGATGAGTGTAGGAAAGGAATGGATTGAGTTGTGTTTAAAATAAAATGGAGAAACTAGCAAGCCAGCGTCTCTGGCAGGACACATAAAAGTTACAGATTCTCCCTACCGTTGACAGAAATTTAGCTTCTGGAATTGATACTCATGAATCCCTGGGGACTCCCTGGGTCCTTTACTGAACCTAGACTTCCTAAGGAAGTCCCCTTAGGGGTGTGCTGCCTTAGGGTCCCCGGCTTGCTAAAGGGACTACCCATTCCTGGGCTCTGCGGCCCTTCTGTCCTCACTGGATCCATGTCACAGGCCCAGCTTGCTGGGGCCAACTCCTGACTTGTGGGGCTCTGCACAAGTTTCTAGGATTGGCTCCTTGATCCTACCCTTGATCTTAGCCAGTCTCTTCCTTCATTCCTGCAGTGAGATGCCTCGCCAGGCCTATCTGCAGCAGCCAGCTCCTCCCCTCCCCTTCTCCTCCTGGCTAGTCCCCTTCCAGAATCCAGACCCCTGCTGCTGGGATCTCCTAGCACGTTGCCATCCTGCCTGTCTACCTGCCCAAACCTCCCAATATTGGGCTGCTGCTCCCTTCCCCCACTCCGCTCACCATCACTTCATTGGCCTCATGCCGGGGTCCCTGATGCTGCTGGCTCATAGCACCAGCACCATCTGATGCTCACTGTCACCGGTGGCCCCTGTAATCCCAGAAGAGAAGCTAGACCCCACTCATCTGCCTTCCCCAACTTCCTCCTTGGACGCTGCCTTCAGTTTTAAGTCTTGGCTGCTCCTTATTCTTCCTCTGCCATATACACGTGGCCAACAGGGTTATATCTGAGTGTGGCTCAGGACACTGGAGCCATATCCACTCCTACTCCACAGTTGAGTTTCCCCATACCTGGTCAAGAGCAGAAAGAGGAATTCACACCTTGTACAGAGGGTATGAGAACCAGTAGGAGGTGTTACACGGCCAGCGGCTTTTCAGTTGCCAGCTGTGATCTGGGGCACTCTAGAAACTCCTAGTCCTGTAGAGAAAGCCCATCTTTGAATTATGTGCCCCAGAGCCCCCTCCTTTCTAGCTGTCCCCTGCTTCCCCTGTAGGCAATGTGGAAAGAGTGGAGGAAGCACTCTGCCACTGACTCTGTGAGCCTGGACAAGTTACTTGACCTCTCTGAGCTACTCTAGAGAACCAGAGACAATAACACAAAGTGGTCATGAGAAGTAAACAGAATCATAGGAATTGTTTGGTGAGCCCCAGCAGAGAGAGGGCGGTCCCACTACACCTTCCACTGTAGCAGAAACAGCCTTCTGCACCCCACCTCACCCTCCTCGACATGTTGTTGCAAAGGTCTCCTCTTCTTAGAAACCTGCCTGTCCTGTACTCAGCCCTTAGCAGGGTAAGTCTCTCTGCACCTATCACACTGATAAACCTGCTGAGGTAGTAAATCCCCTCCCTGGGCCTCGCCCACCCCCTTCCAGAGGACAGCTGCCCTGTAACAGTGGCCTGCAAGGGACAAAGTGCTGAGGGTGTTGGCCAAATAAAGGAGTGATTCTTCTTCTTTTAATATTTTACTTATTGATGAGAGACACAGAGAGAGGCAGAGACACAGGCAGAGGGAGAGGCAGGCTCCCCGAGGGGAGCCTGATGTGGAACTCGATCCCAGGACCCCAGGATCACACCCTGAGCCAAAGGCAGATGCTCAACCACTGAGCCACCCAGG
The DNA here is from genome assembly GCF_003254725.2 of Canis lupus dingo. Classification (NCBI taxonomy): domain Eukaryota; kingdom Metazoa; phylum Chordata; class Mammalia; order Carnivora; family Canidae; genus Canis; species Canis lupus. The sequence continues at coordinate 25,872,844 of NC_064252.1, read as the reverse complement.
TGCCCCTAAAGGAGTGATTCTTGAGGGAGAATGACAGGCTGCTCCTGGAGCTGCCATTACTTCCTCTGGCTGGCCTGCCCACCTCCAGGCTCTCCGCTACTTTATACATCACTCCACCCAGATAGGGCATTATCTCTACTAAAAACATTCCCCCCACTATCCCAGGCTTGAGATTCATGCTGCCTTCCAGAGCTGGGGGGTGAGGGAGAGGCAGGACCTCTGGGCTACTCTCTGCCTGAACTGCACCCTACATATTCCTCCTCTGGTGACTGGGCATATCGGTCCTCCACCTGCAGTGCCCCTTCCTCTCTATTGCCCTCTGTCTACATCCTAGCCAGCCTGCAAGGCTGGGGGAAATGCCACCTCCTTCACGAAGTCCTCCTTGATCCCACCCTCAGAGAGCACTCTCCCTCTGTGGAACTGTCTCCTGCCACTGCTCTTCTGACCTCGCCCTTGAGGGATCGGTGGGCAAAGGGCCTAGTCCCTAAAGACAGAGATGAACAAATACTAAATATTCCAACCCAGGTCCCTTGGTTGGGGTCAGAGCTGTTTTAAAATTTGCCTAAAAATGTTTCAGACACACCCCAGTTCGCAGCACTGCTAGCTCTTGGAAGGGGGAGGCGGTTCTCCGCAGCACTTTGCCCTGTGGGGGTGAAGATTGCTCAAGCTGCACACACAGCCTGCATACCAGGGCACACGGCTCCCGGAACTCTGTGCAAGAAAGAAGTGAGAGATAACCCCATCCCTTCCCGTGACTTCCTTCTCAACACCTCCCCAGCCTCAGAACTGGAGTAGCCGGCTTTCTCAAACACTGCATGTTGTCAGAGCACACCAGGGGCTCTCTCTGCCTCTGGCCGTCCCTGCTGGGACATCCTGCCATTTCCCAGCTCACACACCATCCGTGGCTCCCAACTGCCAACAGCACTAAGTTCAAACTCACCCTGGAATTCAGAGATTCAAGAACTTTCACGGAGCAACGTCTATTTCTGGCCTATTCCCTCTCCCCGTCCTTCCCCTCACCCCTGAAATATCCACATGTATATACTCACATATGTGTAGTCACCTACACATGTGACTGTACACACATGTATACCTGTACACGTGTATACACATACACACATGTACACACAAACACAAGACAAAAATACACTTACACACACACACACTTACACAACAAATCTAACGTGTTAGTTTAGCCTGTATTTGCCTTGATCATTACATTCATTTGTTCATTCACCAGTTCCACATTCCCTCGGGGCCAGGTCCCCACCAGAGCTGGCATGCAAATGTGAAGGGCACAATTTCCCTCTTTCCCCCAGGAGTGGTTTCTGCCTCCAATGCTCCCTTACCACCCCAGCTCGAGGTCCACCTCCCTGGAAAAGCCTTCTTAAGTTCTCAGCCCCGGAGTAACTATCTCCGCATGTGAGTTCTTATAGCAGTACCATGTAAAAGAACTCTCTGTGACATTAGAAATATTCTGTATCTGCACCATCCAGTGTGTAGCCATTGGCCCCATTGGTTATTGAGCACTTTGAATGCAGTCACTGTGACTGAGGAACCGCATTTCATACTTTTAATTTATTTTTTATAAGATTTTTTTAAAGTAGGCTCCACACCCAATGTGGGGCTTGAACCCATGACCCCGAGACCAAGAGTCATATGCTCTATCAACTGAGCCAACCAGGCACCCTGAATTTCTTACTTTTATTTAATTTTGGCTAATTTGCACTTATTTATTTATTTTTAAAGATTTTATTTATTTATTGATGAGAGACAGAGAGGCAGAGACACAGGCAGAGGGAGAAGCAAGCTCCATGCAGGGAGCCCAATGTGGGACTTGATCCCAGGACCCTGGGATCACGCCCTGAGCCAAAGGCAGATGCTCAACCACTGAGCCCCCCAGGTGCCCCAAGTCCCCAAAGTTTTACAACAGGCGCTCCTGACACAAATTCCTACAGAGGAGAAAAAGTCAGCCCTGGGAATCATAGCTGATATATCATGAGGTGGGCTATTTTGGGACTCAAACTACACAGGAGGGCCTGAGAAATAGATGTGCAGGGAGATGAACACAGCTGCAATTAGCATTAACTACAAGGTGTCGCATCTTTACTGCACACACAGCAGGCAGCATGTCCCGGGGTGGGGAAGGTGAACAGGAGCCAAGGTCCCAGGTGGCAGGGGGCAGCAACTGCCAGAGGAGGAGACACCATTTCTTAGGAAGGCACAGTCACCTTGGGTAAAGTGGCTTCCGAAGTTGGAAATGCAAGCACAGTAGGCTCCACCTAGCTCAGGGAAACTCCAAACCAGGACTGGAGGGACTGGTCTGGGGCCAAAGGCTTCCAATCCTAGGGTGTCACCACCTCATGGAATGTCCCCAGATGCAAAGTCGATAGAGCCTGTGCCCAAAAGGAATAGATTTCCCAGTGGGTAAGCCTTTTTAAAAAACTCAGTGATAATGCACAGTGTTTACCTGTGTGGGAGGGTGGAAGCCCAGGTGGGGGGTCAGAATGCATGGACAGGTGCCCCAGCATTTCCACTTGCCAGCTGATAACCTGGAGCTGGGCCTCCCCACCCACCCCCAGTCTCAGTTTATTCATCTTTTTTTTTTTAAGATTTTATTTATTTATTCATGAGAGACACAGAGAGAGAGAGAGAGAGACACAGAGAGAGAGAGAGACAGAGACACAGGCAGAGGGAGAAGCAGGCTCCATGCAGGGAGCCTGACATGGGACTCGATCCCAGGTCTCCAGGATCAGGCCCTGGGCCAAAGGCAGCACTAAACCACTGAGCCATCCAGGCTGCCCAAGTTTATTCATCTTTAACCCCTCCCTGTAATCCCCTTTAGAGTCTACTGCACCAGATTAGGGGCAGATCAAATTGGATAATTTTATGTTAAAATGCCTCTGTAGCCTGCAACCTCTCTGAGAACGCTAATGCCATCACTTACCCCTGCTTTGTAGAGACAGCTGTGGGCATATGACTCCCAGCTAAACTGAGGCAGCCACCAGGGCAGCTAGCTATCGCGTCGGATTCCTCTATTTTATTCCCAGTGGCAAGCATGTTATCTAGTACACATTAACTGCTCAAAAATGTTAGCTGAATAAATAAGTCCTTGGTACCCAAAGGGGAATATTACAAAAACACCACAGTGTGTTTCCTATCGGTTACATCTAGGAGGGATCTTTTCCAAAGTCAACTGTTACTAAAATACTCTACTCTGATTCTAACCTTCTGTCCAATTCCAACTTATGTCACACAACATTTGTGCTTCTTTGAGAGCAAAAACCATGTCTTAATCACTGCCCTTCAGTGTGAGCTCCACATGAGCAAGGACTGGTTTTGTTCAGAGCTGAACTGCTGCACCTAGAGTAGAGCCTTGTGCTTTAGTAAAGCTCAATAAGGATTTGTAACTGAATGGTGTCTAACCCAGAACACCATGCTAGGCATTCAGTGAATGAATTCAGCTGAATAAAGAAATTAGTAAGCAAGGGGAGCACTGTCTCTTACTAATGTCACTTCCTAACATTCTCAACTGAGGCAGTATAGCGAGGTGGGTGGGTAGGCAAGCTCTGGAGTCAGATGATCTGGGTTTAAATCCTGACTCTCCTAATCATTAGCTGGGTGATCTAGAATAAACTACTGAACCTCTCTGTGCTTCAGTTTTCTTACCTATAAAATGGGGATGATAATAATTTTTAAAATAGGATTACATGAATTCATTTGAAGGATCCATAAAATAATTAGCACAGTACCAGGCACATAGTAATTACTGATATTTTTTTAATGAACATATCAGCCTCTTAATAACCTTCTGTGCCTCCCCTCTAGCTACAGGATAAGATCTAAAATCAAGGTCCTGTGACGGCTGGGTGGCTCAGCGGTTGAGCGTCTGCCTTTGGCTCAGGGCGTGATCCTGGGGTCCCAGGATCGAGTCCCACATGTCCCACATTGGGCTCCCTGAGGAGTGCCTGCTTCTCCCTCTGCCTATGTCTCTGCCTCTCTCTCTTTCTCTCTGTGTTTCTCATGAATAAATAAATAAGATCTTTAAAAATAAGTAAATAAAATCAAGGTCCCCACAATTTGGCCCCAATGTCCCTCTCTTCCAGTCTCATCTTCCTAGCTTTAACACTGATGACCCTTTACTGGCTTTTCCGCTAGGCCAGACACTCCACTAAGCAGTATATATCTATTCACTTACTTCCTTTTTCACAAGCCCTGTAAGGTAGGACTTTTTACTGCACACATTTCACTGAAGATGCGACCAAGGCCCAGAAAAGGGAAGTAACTTTCCCAGGGATACACAGCTTATCCCTAGAAAGTGAGATTCATCCCAGGACTCCCTGACATGAAAGTTCACTCTCTTATTCACTGGCCTCTTGAAATCCTTGCTAGGCAAAGTGCGGTCTATAGGCCAGTGCTACCAGCATCACCTGAGAGCTTGCTAGAAATGCAGAGTTTCGGGCCTCACCTCAGACCTACTGAATCAGAATCCTCATTTTCACAAGATCCTCCAGGCAATTTCTATGCACAGGAAAGTGTTGGAAGCAATGTTGTAAGCCACTTTCTACCAGTCAGACACAAAACTGATTAAATCAAATACCACATCTCAGCTAATCCCCACAACAATCTGGGAGGTATTAGGAAATCACCATTGTTATCCCGTTTTGCAGATGAGGACACTAAGGCTCTGAGAGCTAATGATCTTGACCTGAAGCCACCTGTGCCTGATCCCAGCATGATGCTCTGGCTATCTCCCTCTGCCTGGAGGGTCTTCCTTTGCTCTTTCCCCTTGAAATATTCTCATCTTTTAGGCTCCACTCAAAATCCCCTCCTGCTGGGTAAGCCTCTCTTATCCACATCGCATTGGACAGATTTATTTCTTCCCTCACAATCCCCACAGCTCCCTGTGCATACCTTTCTCTTGGCCCTATTTCATTCTGTTTTAAAGAAATATGTACTAAGTGCCTACCACATGCCAGACACATTGTAGGCATTGAGTAAATGTTTGCTTCCAAAGCACTGCTGCTTGAGTTTATCAGAGCACTTTTGTTACACCTGTGTTATCCCCCCACCTCCCCGAGTTCCTCTACGCTCCCAGGGCATAGTCTAGCATCTCTTAGGGCCTCAAAATCTTTAGGAAGTGAACTAAATGGTCTTCATTGTAAAGATGAAATTTGCCTAAAGATGAGTAAAATGTTTGCCAAAAGTGAGGCCTTGCAATTCCTAAGGGTGCCAAGGTGATAGGCATTTCTCTGCCCACCACCACTGATCTTTGGGCTGACACTGGTGCCAGAAGCAACCGCTGTCACAAGAGTCACAGATATTTGAAAATCTAACCCTCTTTTTTTCCCCCCCACACTGTCAAAGGAAGGCCCAGAAACAGGCAACTTCTTCAAATTCCCTGCAGTTTAGAATCAGGTCCCCAGTAACCTTCTGCCATTTCACAAGGAAAAAGGGCAAAGGTGACTGAGATGTACAGCAAAGATCATGGAGACAACAGAGAAGCTAATAGAGCCCATGCCCTGCCTCTCCTTTTGCGGGAGGCCTGGTTAGACCACGTGTTTCAAGGCCTCAATTTCCTCAGCTGTAAAATGAGGGGGTTGGACTAGTTTCTAATGCTCCTTCCAGCTCTGAGATGCTGTGCTATAAAATGGGAGAAATGTGAACCTTTGGTTGCTATGATCTGAAAATATTTTGAATGTGGAGAATCAAATTGTACAGCGGTGCATGAACAAAATAATATGTTAATGACTAAGAAGATTGTATTTAATCCAATGGGAAACAGCAGAGCAGCCGCTGCTGGTGAGATGTGTGTGTGTGTGGCTTCTTTCCTTGAGCTCAAACATGTACTTTGAATCACTAATATAGTAATCAGGCCTCTGGCAGCCTGTCTTGCCCAAACACACACACACACACACACACACACACACACACACACACACTTGTCACTTCAAATTAAAATGGGGCAGGGGTGGGGGCGGCGCGGAAACCCACCACCGCAGCTGACATCTTTGCTGTATTTGGATTTGTTCTATTTTTTTAGGAAATTTTTATCGTGGTGAAGGTCCTGTATTAGCTTCTGGAGCCCTCTGATCTCCAAACTGGGACACGTGGGCCTGGAGCTGGGGGTGGTGCAGGCCAACCGCCCCCCACCCTGGGCCGTCACAATCCTGTCGGGCAGCGGGGCCCGCAGATCCCCACGGCGGGGAGCGGTCAGATCCACCGCCCCGAGGCACCGCGGCCAAGCACGTGCTCGCGGCCGTAGCTGCGGAGAAGATGAGCGCGCACCTGCTGCGGGTCGCGCCCGGCCAGGCGGCGGCGGCGGCGGGGGTTAGGTGGCCTCTGGTGCCTCCCCCGCGAGTTCCTGCCCGCCCGAGGGCGCCCGCCCCCCGCCCGCCCCGCAGGCCCGAGCCCCCGCCCCCCGCCCGACGGCCGCGCCCGCGCCCCGGCCCGCGCGGATTGGCCGGCCTCGCGGCCAGGTGAGGCGCCCCGCCCCTCGGCTCCAGGTGCGGCGGGGCGACCGGGGCCGCGGCCGGGGCCGGGGCCGGGGCCGGGGCCGGGACGGGCGGCCGCAGCGCCATGGCCGAGTCCCAGCTGAGCTGCCTGGACGAGGCGCACGTGAACGAGAGGGTGACCGAGGCGCAGGCCGCCTTCTACTACTGCGAGCGGCGGCGGGCCGCGCTGGAGGCGCTGCTGGGCGGCGGCGAGCAGGCCTACCGCGAGCTGGTCCAGAAGGAGCAGCTGCGGGGCTTCCTCTCCAGCCAGGAGCAGCAGGCCCTCCGCGCCGCCTGGAGCCCCTACGAGGCCGCCGCCGCCGCCGCCGCCGCCGCCGCCCGCGGCAAGAGCAAGGCCAAGGCCAAAGCGTCGGCGCAGGCCGAGCCCGAGCCCTGCGAGTCCCTGGCCTACTGGCCCGACCGCTCCGACACCGAGGTGCCCCCGCTGGACCTGGGCTGGACCGACACCGGCGTCTACCGCGGCGTGAGCCGCATCACCGTCTTCACCCACCCCCCCAAGGAGGAGAAGGCGCCCCACCTCAAGCAGGTGGTCAGGCAGATGATCCAAGAGGCCCAGAAGGTAGGCCCCCACCCCAGACCTGTGCGACCCCCACCGGCAGCGCCTGGGACCCGGCCCCACCTCCGAGGCAGGGCCTGGGGCAGGACTACCCCGGGCCGCTCTGGAAAATGGGCCCAGAACCCTCCCTCGGGTCGAGGGGCTGGTGAGGCCTCTACAGAGGATGGATGGGAATGTGTTTGGCGAATTACAAGGTGGTGGACAGTTTGTCATTATTACAGTGTCCGGAGGGCTGGCTTTCCTCCGCTCTGGGCTTCTATTTCCTTGACAAGTTAGTCTCTTGTAGGGAGAAGGGGGCTGTGGGGCCTTGTGGCAAAATGGGCCACTCAGAGGTCTTGATGACAACCCATGGGCGGCCCAGGGATTTACACAACAGATCCCAAGCGATATTCTCATTTGGTTCTCAATCAGCCCCAAGAACTGGGTGCTGGGACTTCCCTACCCCAGCCGAGCTGTTCGTTAGGAGGCCCCCAGAGTCAAGACTGGGCTGGCATGCACACCCCCTTGGGGGCCAGTACTAGAAGTCAAGCAGCCTAGAGTGAATGAAGAACTATTTTGAGCACCCGCTATGGGCTTGGCTCTGTGCTGGCCACTTTGACAAGGCACATAACTGGAATCAACAGCCGGGGCAGGGAACCCTGGGTGACGGGGTGGTTGAGCACCTGCCTTTGGCCCAGGGCAGGATCCTGGAGACCAGGGATCGAGTCCTACGTTGGACTCCCTGCATGGAGCCTGCTTCTCCCTCTGCCTGTGTCTCTGCCCCCCACCCCTCTGTCTATCATGAATAAATAAATAAAACTTTAAAAAAAAAAAAAACAGCTGGGGCAGGGTGCAGGTGCAGTGTGAGAAAGCTCACACTGTGTCTACTCTGCTTGGGGGCTGACCTCAAGAGGGGATGTTTCCACAGTAGCTGGTTGGAATACTGATGGGCCAGTAGGTTGTGGGGCAGGGAGAAGAGTTTAATCTTTACTCTCTGCCCTTGGGTAGGGGCACCTGGGTAGAGTTGTCAGATAAAAAATGGGACATTCCATTAAATTTGAATTTCAGACAACAAATAATTTTTAGTATCTGTATGCCTCAAATATTGCATGGGGCATACTGATACTAAGATGTGTGTTGTTCATCTGAAATTCAAATTTAATGGAGCATTCTCTAGTTCTGTTAGTTAAATCTGGCTTCCGTGCACAGATATTTGAGGAACACCAGCAATCTTTTGTGCCCAGTTCAGAGTATACAACAGGAGTGGCTTGGACCCACCCTTCTAATTTAACTGGATGGATGTGGTTGAGTCCTGTTACCCCTTGAGGCTGAAGTGGCCTGGGAGGAAAGACTAATCTAGAAAGACCAGTGGTGACGCTCCTTTTCCTGGAAGGGATGATGCAGGTTGTTGGCTAGATCGGCTGCCAGAAGGAAGAATGAACTTTTCACTGTCCAAATGCCCTCCTCCCCCGGTAAGAAGTTCCTCCTAATTTGCCTGAGCTTTCTTTGTATATTGCATCCTGCAAAAGAGAAAGGCAAGTGTGAGAAGAGGAGGAGAAAGGACAAAGGATAATAGTACTGTAAATGCTGTTCAGCTGGAGCAAGAGGTCAGGTCTCACGATGCAATCCTCAAAGCCTTGGTTCGTTAGTGCTTCCTGGGTGCCAGGCCCAATGCTAGTAATTTGCTTTCATTTTCTCTCTTGCTTTTCACAACAACTAGGTGAGATGGGGATTTGCCTTATTTTTTATTCTGAACAGTTACTTGCCAAAGGTCACACAACTAGTAAGTGGCTGTGCCAAGATTCGAAAGCCAAAGTCCTTGCCCTTAACCACTGTGCTGTCCTGCCCTGCTCTCTGATGGTAGTGCCCCAGGACTAAACCGAGGGGGGTGAATGGAGCTAGCTTGGTCACAACCTGGGGTACAGATTTTGTGTCCCTGTTAAAAGAAAAGAAGAGACAGGACCCCTGCCCACAGAGGCTGCCAGTCCCATGTGGGATGTCAGGAGTCTCCTGTGGAATGTAAAGTTCTTCACTCTTTAAATGTTTAACAATAGAAACTTTAACAATTGTGAACAAATCCAATGTGTACATATTGAGCTAGTAGTTATTTCCTAAGTGCCCACTATGTGCCAGGCGCCGGCCATAGAAGCACATAAGTTGTGGGTTTTGCCCTCCAAGAGTTAATTAACTCAGATACTGGGGGAGACACTGGAAGGAAAAGTAAGGAAAAGCGTTGTTGTTGTTGTTGTTTTTTTTTTTAACCTAATCTGGGAGGGCTTCCTGGGGGAGGTGAATTGCAGAGTTGAAAGGGGAAAGAGAAGGAAACTGGAATGGGCGGTTTTTCCATTAAGAGACTTGGGAGCAGGAGCAAGAGATTTTTTTTCCTTCAGAATAGCAAGTGCTATGGGGGTGTCTGGGTGCGCCTGGGTGGCTCAGTCAGTTAAGTAGGCAGGCTGCCTTTGGCCCAGGTCATGATCTCAGGTCCTGGGATCAAGCCCCTCAGCAGGGAGTCTGCTTCTCCCTCTCCCTCTGTCTCCCCACCCCCACTTCTGCTCTCTCAAAATAAATAAATAAATAAAATATTTAAAAAAACAAAACAGCAAGCAGCTTTGGCAGGAGGAAAGAGCTATGGTGGTGGAAGCTAAGTACTAGGTGGGGCCTGGTGCGAGCATCCTAACACTGAGTCTAGAGCAGGTGAGCACACCCTATCAGAGGCAGCTTCTGAACCTATCTATGACCCCTCAACTCCCAGGCCTCTGGGGGCCCCACTGTCACTCAAGTCTCTACAGCACCTTCTTCTCAGAGACCCCATGAAGTAGGCAGGACAGAGAGGTTGACCTGTTTCACAGGTCACAACTGAGGGACAGAGGAGGAAGGGAGTTTGCCTGAAGATCACATGGTTGGTGATGGAAAGACCCAGACCCCTCGCTTCTGCTCTAGAGGCTACACCCTTTTACCTCCATCTGCTCCTGACTCCCCCAGCTTGTTCGGCTGGTAAGCAACCTTCCACAGCTGTTCCTCTACACTTTCCCCCTTCCTTTTCACCCTGATGCCTTGAGGGAGTTTCCTTTGTCTGCAGGGGAAGTAGTCGGCCTGCTGCGGCCTGGCTGCCAGGCCAGGTAAGGCAGGCTGAGATGGTTTCTGTGCTGAGATGAGGGGCTGTGGTAGGAGGCAAAAGGACATGCACCCATCCAGCTGCATCCCGGAGAGTTCGTAGTTTATCTCATTTCATCTTCAGAAGACCTTCATGAGGCTCTATTGTCTTTATTCCTGAATGACAAACAGAAAACTGAGGCACAGGGGAGTAGGCAGGACTTTACCCACTGCCACAGACCTGTGAGGGCTTCCCACCTGGCCTTGGATCGAGAGAAGGGAGCCTAACTAGGAGACAGTTTGAAAATCTAGGGGCACCTGGGTGGCTCAGTGGCTGAGCATCTGCGTTTGGCTCAGGATGTGATCCCGGGGGTCCTAGGATCGAGTTCTGCATCAGGCTCCCTGCAGGGAGCCTGCTTCTCCCTCTGCCTGTGTCTCTGCCTCTCTTTCTGTCTCTCATGAATAAATAAATAAAATCTAAAAGAAAATCTGATTGAGGGTGAGGGGAGGCAGGGGGCACTGAAGAGACAGGCCAGCAGGTGTATAGGTGGGACCTGGTGGACTGGGAGGAAGGCCTCCAAAGCGGCCAGTTGTGTGTGTTTCTAGGCCTCTGTGGATGGCGGAAGGCCCTTGTGGCTGCACTGGCTCTGCTGGCTGTGCTGGCTAGCTGGCATTTAGACACTTGGCCATGTTTACTTGTGGGGTGCAGTTTTTTCCTGCTGCCTTTTCCCCCTTGAATGATCTGCTTATTTTAGTGTCACTGAATGATGGACTTTGTGTAAGCTAGCTGCAGGCAGAAAAGGTGTCTTCAGGGACCAAGAAATGAGTTCCTGGCCTGTCTCATGCTGACAGAGATGACCAGGGGAGGTGGCTACTGCGGCTGCTCAGGTCACTGACTGCAGAGGGCCAGGAGAGACCTCAAGCCAGACCATGTGTAGACTGGGAAATTTTGGGTTCTTATGTACAGGAGCAGAGGGAGAGGACCAAACGGCTGCAGTTTGGGTGGGCTCGTGATTTGGAAGGAGCATGTTCATCTGGTCACTGGACAGATATTTCAGCGTTACTGTGTGCTAAGCACATTAGCAGAAAACAGGCATATAAAACACACCCCTGCTCTTGAGTAGCCAGCTAATCTACTAAAGCATCATTAGAATATGCTAAGTGCCTGACAGAGGGCATGGCAGCAGGGGCATTAACCCAGACCCAGGTTAGGGAAGGCCCTTTGACGCTGAGGATCTGGCCACAAGCATGTCCAAACGCAACAGGAAGGCTGAGATTGCACCAAGCCTCCACCCATCTTTGCATCTCCACCCTGTGCCTGGTGGCATCTGTTTTTGAGGCTCCTCCATGGGTTTAGAGAGGTTGCCTACAGAATAGAAAATTTACTGGCCCCCTACCTCATTGACTGACCCTTGACCTCGCACTCCTGGGCCTCACACCCAAATGCACTTCACTGCCAACCACACAGTGAGTGCCTTGTGTCCTTTGAGACTCAATCATCACATGAGGCAGAGTATTATCTTCATTTCTGCAGGGAGTCATCTGAGGTCCTAAAGGGTGAAATGGCTTGTCTTTAGACCAAAGACAAAGAGATTTTATAGCCTCTCCAGGTCTGTGGTCAGAATTACCAATGACTATAGACAGACAGAAGATTACAGACAGAACCCAAGAGAGGGAGGCTGGTAGACCAGGCAGTTTTGATGAGCCAGGAGCTCTTCACTCCTGTTGCAGCCAGACCTGCCTGGCTAATGGGAGACAGACGAGCATGTAACAGGCCTGGCCCTACCCCTGCCTGCCTGCTGATGGCTTTGTCTCCTTTCTTTCAGGACCCAGCTCAGGTGCTGTCTCTTCCTTGGCACTTTATCACATTTTCAATTCAAAAGTGACCATTTTGGGAGGCACCTGGGAGCCAGTTAAGCATCTGACTCTTAAAAAAAAAAGCATCTGACTCTTGATTTCAGCTTGGATCATCATCTCAGGCTCGTGAGATCAAGCCCCATGTGAGACTCTGCACTGGGCATGGAACCTGCTTAAGATTCTCTCCCTTCCTCTGCCCTCTCCCCGAAACTCCACACCTCCCCCATCCCTGAGCTTATTCTAAAAAAATAAAAATTAAAAAAAGCCACCTTTTTGTTGTCAGACATGGCCCCTTGTTTGTTCCAGGTTTGTGCCTGACACACAGCTCACTTTGGGAGAGCTCGTTTTATCCTCAGGGACTAGCAGCTTTGGAGGAATGAGACCCCACCATATCCTCTGAGTCTCCTTTACAGGGCCCCAGTGGTCACAGGCAGTCAGTATTTGTATAAAGGGTTGGAAACTGTCTCCGATTGGCCATCCATCTCTTTCCATCCCTGTAGAGAAGCAAGTGTCTGGAGAAGTCCCCTGTTGAACTGCGTGTTACCCAGGAGATTCCTTTCATCCCCATTGTAACAAACTGCAAAAGGGTTTGGGGAAAAGCAGCAGAGCAGGAGGCATGGTTAGAGGTCTGGAGAGTTGATGGGGGTGAACACCTGGGGAACATGTGCCCAGGGGGTAAGGCAAAGTCTTGGGGTCTCTGGCTCACCATGCCAGGAGACACACCTTGCAGGTGGCTGTTTGCCACTAAGTAAAGCTAGTCTTCCTCTATTAGCCTTGATCAGCGCTTCCCTCGTTCAAGGACATCCAGCAAATAGTGCCAAGCCCTGTCTCTGTACTGGGCCCCATGCTGGGCACTGGGATATTGGCATGAGGTAGATAAAAAAACAAAAAGAAGTCTGATCCACCTAACCCTTCTTCTCTACACGAGTAACCATCCCACACAGACTTTGTTACAGAGGCACAGGGCAGTTCCAGAGTCCTTGTCCCACTGAGGCTGGTGGATTATGGTGCAGCTGCAGCTCCAAGGACTGAGCACAGCCCTTCCGGGATCTTGCCCCAGCCTGTCCCGGCACCCCTGCCAAGCCCCGAGCTCTTTGGCTGTTGGATTCTAAGCGTCTCTCCTTTATGCTCAGTCACTGATCCTAGGAGCCAGAATTTCAGAGCAATGGAGACCCAGCTTCATGTCAAGGTCAAGCACAGGCCTTGAAAGACCTTTAAATCGAAAGATCTTGGTTTCTGTCTAGATCTGGCCACTCAATAGCTGTGTTCCTTTGGGTAAAGCACTTCCTTCTCTGAGGCTCCTGATCTGCAAAATGGGAGGATGATCCCTAGATTTCTGGATGGTTTTAAAAAACAAGGATGAGGAGGGGCACCTGGGTGGCTTAGTTGGTTAAGTGTCTGCCTTCAGCTGAGGTCATGATCCCAGGATCCTGGGATCGAGCTCTGCATCAGGCTCCCTGCTCAGTGAGGAGCCTTCTTCTCCTTCTCCCTCTGCTTACTGCTCCCCCTGCTTAATTCTCTCTCTCTCTGTCAAATAAATAAATAAAATCTTTAAAAACAAAACAAGGAGGAAACTATGTATGAAAACTAAGGATACCAAGAATGTAGCCCACAAATGTCAATTGTTCTGGAAAGTACCTGCTGCCTTCTCAGCCTTCTTTCAGAGCAGGGGAGGGAATGTGGCCGAATTTCCTCCCAGGAAGTAGGGATGCCACGTCCAGGAAATGAATTAGGAGAGTTAGGAGTCACTTCCCATTGTTGGGGCTGGGGACCCTATGCAGGTGTATTTCCTTTTTCTTCCTTGTGAGAGAAGACCAGCTGCCCACTACCCTCCACCCCTCCCACCAATCCCACTGCATTTACCTGTTGGCCTTGCTTTGGTGGTAGCTGTTTGTCAGAGCAGCTGTCTGCCTGTCTCCACTGTCTGCAGGGCTATGGGATCTGAATAGGCAGCCACAGATCTTCTCTAAGATCTGCCATGGGCAGAGACAAGACAGGAAGGCATAGAGGTGTCCCAGTTCCTAAACTGGGCATCCCCAAGGGTGTTCCCCTCACACTGTCATTCAGAAGGGCCTGACTGGCTGCAAAGCCCAGCCCAAAGAGCCTGAGGGCAGTCTGGAAATATCCTCAGGAACTAGAGCTTTCAGAGTTGGGCAGTGGGGCGTAGGAAGACCAACCGTGCTTCTCTCTGGAGGAGAAAGAGGCCTGGCTTAGTTCCTCTAAAATCTGACACTGAGTCCCTGAAACTCTGAGGATGGGTGTTTCCCAGGGAGCTCAAACATCAACGATGGGGCCTCAATAAAGGGGTACCTTCTTCATGACCTTCTCTTGGTTTCATGGGGAGCAGATCCAGGTTTGTTGGGTTGTGGTCTCCCGACCAGGCTACTGCCAAAGGAAGGAAGAGTACACAGTTGGGAGCTGGGAGCCTAGGTGTCCTCATTCTTGCTCAGATTGTCTCTTTCCTCACCCACTTGGTGACCCTGCCTCAGGCGTCATCTCTGCATCAGTAAATGGGGATAATTCTTGCTTTCTTGCTTTCTTTCACGAGTCTGCTGAGGCTCTAAAGCAAGACTGGGAGACAGCTCTTTGAAAAAGATGAGTAATGTATGCAGATAAAACGGATTTCTATGAAGAGGGGCTAACGTGGTTGAAAGATGGGCGCTGGGATCCCTGGGTGGCGCAGCGGTTTAGCGCCTGCCTTTGGCCCAAGGCGCGATCCTCGACACCGGGGATCGAATCCCACGTCGGGCTCCTGGTGCATGGAGCCTGCTTCTCCCTCTGCCTGTGCCTCTGCCTCTCTCTCTGTGTGTGACTATCATAAATAAATACAAAAAAAATTAAAAAAAAAAAAAGAAAGATGGGCGCTATGCTGTTTCCTTTAATTAATCCAATCCTCAGCCCCTCACAAGGGATGCACTGTTTTCCCAGAGGCTCAGAGAAAGCACAAGGTCATAGAATTCATAAGAAGTTAGCTGGGATTCCACCCGGGTCGGAGTTCAAGGCTTCTGTGCTTCTGCTACAAATGCCATTACCCTTGGGGATTGTCCTCTGGGGCCACCTCTTCCTTCTGAAACTTAGAGAAAAAAGGTGTATTTGTTGCCAGCCAGGCTCTGGGAAGGTCACAGACTAGTTTGGAGACAGACAAGTACAGGGCTGCTAGCTGCTCTGATCTGTGCCGACTAGGTGAGAAGATTCTACTTGGAGACATTGGGGCAGGTGTCACCTGGAAACTGAGTGCAGGTAGCTTCCAGGGACCTACGCTGTCCTCTTAATGGCCACGCTCTGGCCCCCCTGGGGCTTGTGACCTCACTGAGCAGCTGAGGCCTTGCTGGGATTCCCAGCCACCCCCCTAGTCCTTCCATACTCTCAGCCCCTAGGATGCTGCCTCACCTTGGCTGGTGGCCAGATCCACCTCCCTTTTCTCAGAGTGTATAAGGCAGAGCCTGTTCTTGGGCAGGATTCCAGTCTGGGGGATGGGGGGAGGTGGGGAGCAGGGCAGAGTCCTGGCTGCCTGCCTGCCTGCCTGCCTGCGCTCCTGGCACCGGCCTGAGCAGCCCCCACCGGCCTGACTCACTCCAGTGACCCCTGCTAGATCCTTCCCCCACCGCACCTCACCACCCCGGGTGCTATGACCAGTCAGCTTCACCTGGAGCTGCTGCTGCCTTGTCTGGTTTTGTTTTTCCTTCTCTGAAATCTGTGGAGTCTGTGGACTTGCTAGTGATCGCATAATCTTAGCCCTGGGTTAGAGCCTATGCTTTACTAATTATTAGTCTCCCTGGACCAAGTTTCCAATAATCTGTAAGCTCCGCCCTGCACAGCTTGTGTGGTGGTCATCTTTCTGTTGGGCCCCTCGAAGTACTGCCTGGGCATGTGGCAGGCTCTGGATAAGTATTCTTTTTGTTCTCTCTTCTAGCAGTGAGTCAGCAAATGCTTGGGGCAGTGGCAGGGCTCAGGGTTCTTTAACCTTTTGCTGGGTCCCGGAGGACAGACTCTGAGTGTTCTTTATTCCCCCTTCTCTTCCCTGGAGATGCCACATATGTGTTCATTCATTTAACATGGTGTTGGGGACCTACTATGTGCCCAGTTCGAGAAATATACAGCGGAATGAAATATGGAGCCTGACCTTGAGTCTAATAGAGGTAAAAAGAAGGCCTAAGTCTGAAGGAGGCAGGGCATTTGGGGGAGGGGGTCAATGGCTGTTCTTAGCACTTCAGTGCCAGACATACACAGGTGCCAGCCCTTTTAGAATATATTATTTCATTTCATTTCCACAACAAATCAGCAACCTTCCGTTTTACAGACAAGGAAACAAGTTCAGAGGGGACAGGGTCACACCTCTGGTTACTAGTGGAGCTGCATGGAACTGAGTCTGATTCCCACGGAGTTCCAGGAGAGCAGAGGCCTCCCAGGAATTGACAGCTGAAGCAGCCAGTGTGGGAAGGAGGGCGAGGGGGCCATGTAAGGCCAGAGGCCACAGAGGATGAGAATTTACTTTATTCACTTTATTTGCTGCACCCCAGTGCTCTCCAGACCACCTTCCCCAACCACACTCCTCCCTGCACTCTCCTCTCTGGGGAAACCCTCCCAGGTAGCATCACTTGGCAGTTATCCTTTCTGAGGATCTAAGAGTTATCCTTTCTGCTTCTTAGAACCTCCCGGGTCACTGCCAACCCCAGTTGTCTTGCCCTGGTGAATCAATCAAGAAATACCTCAGTAGGGATCCCTGGGTGGCACAGTGGTTTAGCGCCTGCCTTTGGCCCAGGGCGCGATCCTGGAGACCTGGGATCGAATCCCACGTCGGGCTCCTGGTGCATGGAGCCTGCTTCTCCCTCTGCCTATGTCTCTGCTTCTCTCTCTCTCTCTCTCTCTGTGACTATCATAAATAAATAAAAATTAAAAAAAAAAAAAAAAGAAATACCTCAGTAGGTACTTTCCGAGTCTTGCCTTGCTCTGCCTGTGTATTGTATAGTGTTCCCAACACCAGGCCAGTAACCCAGACCAGCAGCTGATCCTAAAAATCATCTGTGTATCATTTAATTTTTTTTTAGCAGCTGATTTATCTTCCTAATTATGTTTAGCTTTAAGCTAATGTTAAAATGAGCTTGCATTAGATAATTTTCACTAATTAACACCAACTTAGTGCAGGGAAATCATCCCAGAAGCCCTCCGTGGGGCAAGGAAAAGCTGGCCTAGGATCTTAAAAAGAATTGCTATGCTTACTCCCTAGCGGGTCACATATGGTTCTTCGCGGCTAAATTAGTTGACCTTGCTCACGTGGGTACGATCTGCTTTCCTTCTCTGGAGAGCTAGCCTGGGTTTCTTACATATTGTCCCCTTCATCAGCCTATTTTGGGGTATGAGTGTCAAGAGGGTGACAGCCTCACAGGGTCAGATCAACAGAGAGTGAGTCCCAGTGGCACACGGGAGGGAAACATGACCTTGCAGGGTCAGGAACAGAGACCAAGTGGTCTGGGAGAGGAAGCAGCCTGGCTGGGGTGGGATTAGGCTCCTGTGGCTACCCCTGCATCATGGGCATCCCAGGATCCTAGTGTTTAATGATGTCTAATTAGCTTGAAACAATGTAACATGGCCATAGACAGCTGGGGAGCCTCAGCTGACAAAGCACAGATGCCCTGCTGGTGGAATGGGGGCAACCTGGCCTCTGAGCAGAGCAGGACTCCACTGGTCTTGGCTCTGCCTTCTTGGTGGGCCAGGGCTCTGGACCAAACTGTGTCCTTAGCATCCCGAGGGAAGCCCCCTACTGCAGAGGTGTTTTTAGAACATTTATAGCAGGTCAGGCTCTGGATAGGAGGGAATGACAGGTCCCTGCTCTCCCCCTGCCCCACTCCAGTGCTCAGGACTGACACAGGCCTGAGCAGTTGAGCATCCTGGGAAGGGCACAGACTGCCCTAAGGGCAGGGGACAGAGAAGGATCCTGGGACACCCTCTGGGAAGAGTGAAATAAGGCCCTCTACAGAGAAAGGGCACCCATCACCCCAAGGATAGGGTGGTCGCAGCATGATTTAGGGCATGAGGTCAAGGCTGGGGGCCTGCTGGTGTGTTTGGAGAACACAGAGTGATTCCTGTGGTACGAGTTTATTGGAAGCACAGGGAGGGTCTTCAGCTGGGCTAAAGGCTGGATTCTGTAGGCAGCCTGGGGTCAGTGTGTTTGAGCAGGGGAATGACATGTTTGGGATTGTGTTGCTGGGTCTGCCTGCCAAGAGGGAGAGGGATTGTGTTGCAGGATTTCTCTGCCTTTAGTGCCCGCAGCTCTTGGTCATGCCACTTTGAAAAATGAAGAGCTAGAGCAGATGAAGAGTGGTGGGTAGCAGGGCCAAGTTTACTGAGCAAAAGTACAAAGCTTCCAGACAGGGGACCCCTGGGTGGCTCAGTCAGTTGAGCGTCTGCCTTCAGATGCTAAACTATATTGGGCTTCCTGCTTAGCAGAGAGTCTGCTTCTCCTTTTCCCTCTCCCTCTTGTGCTGTTCCCCCTACTTGTGCTCTCTCGCTCTCGCTCTCTCTCAAATAAATAAAATCTAAAAAATAAAAAAAACAAAAAGCAAAAACAAAGCTCTCAGAGAGGGAGGGGGGCCCGAGAGGGTTGCCCTCAGAGTTCCTATGTTTAGGGGGTTTTATGAACTCTTTTGTGGAACTTTCTTAAGCAACCAGAGTGTGCTGAGTCGTGCCCAACAGGGTCACATATCTGTCTACCTTTTAGGTTAATGTCTGTGCACTGAAAGGTCTGTTTTTGCTGACATCTGGGGGCTTATGTCCTAACTGCCCCTTGCCCATGATGGTGACAAATGCTATGTAGTTGTCTTATCTTAGGACGTTTTGCAGAAGTCACTTCTGCAAGGGCTGCAAAGCAGTGCAGTCGTGTCTAAGCTGCAGCGCAGGATGTTAGTGCTGTTTTATCTTAGCTGACCTGACTCTGTATTTTCTTGTCGGGGACCCTGGCCCTGACCACCTAACTGTCCAACTTGCTCCTAACAATTGGGACTGCGTGAGCTGGTATCCCATCAAGCTAATGCTGAGCATCAGAGGGCAGCCACCGTACCAGGTTCCTAGCAGACTCTACTGCATTTCTGTGCTTCCTCATGGGACCGTGAGGCAGCTTCAGTTTACAGGTAGAATCCAGAGGTCTTCCCGCCAGCGTGGGATCCCTGACTCCAAAGTCAGCTTTCCTCACTGCAATACACTCTTGGACAAGGGGTCTAGCAGAATGAATCTGGAGCCCAGGGTGGGACGTCTCAAAGGGGATGGGGGCAGGGCCAGGCAGTGTTCCGTGGGTGTCCTCTCCAGGGGGGCTGTGCCGACCTCCCCTGTTGGCTCTCCTCTCCCTTTTACCCCAGGGAGCGGAATCAGAAAGCATAGCATAAAGGTTTCTCATCCAGTTGTTCCCACCCTACCTGTGCAGAATTGGTGATAATTCAGATGGAGCCCGCTGCAGTCTTGATGACGAAAGTGAGTCTGGTGTGCCCAGGGCGGTGAGAGTCCCCCCCCTCCCCCCAGATGAGTTGTTTCCATCCTCTGGCAGCACCTTGCTGGGCTCCACTAACAGCTGTGCCGGTGAGGTTCCCAGGGCCACCTCGGGGTCCTCTCTACTCAGGCAGCTGTTTGCTCACCGCCATCCAGCTGCCCATGTGCAGCTACAGACACCCAGCATCGCTCGAGGAACAGTGCATCCTACAGACTCTCCACTTAATTGAGCTGCCCTTCCCTTTAATTAGTTCAAGTTCTGACCTTTCTGTAAGTGTAGTGTTGTCTAGGCTTTAATCACCACCCCAGGCTGGGCCTGCCGGGCATGGTACTGAACAAAGGAGAAACATCTCCACCTTGATGTCTGAGCCTGCGGGCGGTCCCAGCAGCTGGCTCCCTGGGAGCATGGCGCCCCCTCACTGGCTCTCTCCGACTCCCTCTCTTGTCGCCCCTCCCCTGAAGTGCTGGCCCTTTCGTCCTGCGTTCAGTCTCTAGGAGAGAAGATGGGCACTGCTCACACCAGGCCAAGCCCCGTGCTCCTGCGCCGCCTGCATCGTCTCACTTCAAACCCGGAACTTCTCTGTGAAGGCATCACCTCCCCATTTGAGGAAACTGGGCCTTAGATTAAGTGACTCACTCTAGAGGTGCCTGGGGGGCTCAGTCAGTTGAGTGTCTACCTTTAGCTCAGGTCATGATCTTGGGGCCCTGGGTATCAGCCCCACATTGGGGTCCCTGCTCATCAGGAAGCCTGCTTCTCCCTCTCCCTCTCCCTCTGCCCCTCCCCCTGCTTGTACTCTCTTACTCTCTCAAATAAATAAATAAAATATTTAATAAAAAAGTAATTAAATGACTCACTCAAGGCCATACAGCCAGTAAGACTGTCTGGTTCCAGAGAGTGTATTCTCTTGCAACTACCAGTCAGAACTCGAAGCATGACCCATCCACCACCTGCATTCAGATCACCTGGGGGAAAAGGTATTGCTGAAATGCATTATTTAAGGACTTGCTAGATCAGAATCTCTGCAGATGGGGCTCTTGAATCTGCACGTTCAATAAGCACACACCCCCATCCCCAGCCCACCCTGAATGATTCTTTATACGCTGGAGTTTGACAGCCACTGCCCTATAGACCTTGATCTCTCTCTGGGTAGATAAGAGGAGACTCCTGACTGGCTGACCCAGCACTACCGTCCAAGGGAAAGGTAAGGGCTGCTCTCTGGTCCCAGGCACACTGACTGTCCTGGGCTGCCAGATAGGTGGCCAGCTGCTGCCCTCCCTACCCTGAGGAACTTTAGGGCTCACAGTGTGGGTTGTTAGCCCCATTTACCTATGAAGGGGCCCTGTTAATGGCCCCTTATAACCGTACAGCTTTTTCGTGGGATTCCATGAGCATGACCTCATCTGAACCTCCCAACAGCCCTGGGAAGTAAATGTCAGGGCTCCAAGCTCACATATGTCATTACCAGGAAGCAGGGACTGGAACCACTGCTGTACCTTGGTGGGCTTTCTTCCCTTCCTCCCCAGAAAGATGTGACTATCAGCCAGCACCCTTGCAGTGAACAGGCTTGGCCTGTGGCCCCTTCCTGCTCCCACAGAGCAGAGGGAGGAAGGGGTGGATCTTTGCCAGCAAGGACAGCCACACCTGCCCCAGTGCACACAGCTCCACGTCAGCAGAGCCAGGGAAACTGTGAAGGAGAAAGTGGTATTGTCCTGCTCTACTGAAGCATCCTGGTTTTGTGTGACCAGAAGTGGGCTGGGGTCCTCGCCAGAGAAGATCCCTGCCCAGAGCTGCCCTGTCCCCATCACTAGGGGGTAGGGGTGTGACGGGGGTTGGTGGGTGATGATGGGTTGGTGATGCTATAGGGAAGCTCAGGACTGGGGTCAGAAGGCCAAGCTTTAGTCTCACCTGTGCCCAACAGAGTAAATTAACCTTGGGGCTGGGTTCCAGCTGTGAAGTTGCCTTTTACTTCTGAGATTTCGGGAGTCTGGAATGTCCTTCAGTGCAGAGGCTAAGTGCTCAGGTGCAGCCTATGCCCTGCACGCAGGCACAGCCGGGAGGCTTTGTGGGGCTGACATGCAGCCCGTCACAGGGAGGACGACCTCCCTTTTGCAATTTGCACAAAGGTGCTTGCCCTATGTGCTGCTAGCAGCCCTGCCTCCTGGCCTGATGTACTTTGGTTAAGTACTGTCCTCATGTACGAGCTGGCTGCTCCTTTAAGATATTAGGTGGGTAGAACAGAGACAGACCAGACCTTTGAGCTGTCGCTCAGGTGGCAGTCTTAAAAAGGCACCCACTTCTTTTCCCTTCTGTGCACCCTTGAGGAAGAACATTAACTCTGCCTTCCAGCAAGAGGATCTTACCAGGAATCTTGCTGTATTATTTTTTTTTCCTCCACCCTAGTGCCTTGTCATTAATGAAATAAAAGAGATGACTACAAAAGCTCCATCTGCACCCCACAAATGCAACATGTAGACATTCATTCCGCAAACACAGAGAACTGACTCGGTGTAGAGATGTCCCCTGAGGGTGGAGATGCTGATAGAAATCACGTGGTCCCTGCCATCTAGGAGCCCACAGCCCAGTGAGGGACAGAGCTGTTCAGCAGATGTTACTTGCACTAAGATGTCAAGGACTCTCGCTTGCCTGGAATACAACGTGGGCAGGAAGCAGGGAGTGGCAAGCACTGCTGGGGAGGGAGAAGTTCAGGAAATTCTTGGCTGAGCTTGAAAGCTGCATAGGAGTTTCATAAGGTATAGAAAGAATAGGAACAAAAGGACTCAAAACCACCCAATGTGTGTAAAGGTGCTCAAAAGGGAGTGGCAGGGTGATGCAGTTTTGCCCCAGGAGACATTTACCAGTCATACCTACAGATATGTTTGGTTGTCACCACTTGGAGTGATGCTACTGCCATGCTGCTAAACAGCCTGCAATGCAAAGGACAGCCCTCCCCCCACCCTCCCCTCCAGCAAAGTAGTACTCACCCCAAGAGGTCAATAGTGCCATAGTTGAGAAACCCCTTGTTAGGGAAATGGTAGGTCATTCTGCATAGCTGAATTCAAGGGACGAAGGTGATCTGGCCCAAGATGAAGCTGGAGATGCAGAAAGGGGCCAATCAGAAGGCCCTTCAAATACCAAGCTAAGGAGTTTGGACCTCTCTCAAGGGCCCTGGGGCCCCCCAGTTCATGAGGCTGTTGTCTGGGGGGATCGCTGCTGTGGAGAATGAGAACACAGAGACTAGTAGGAGAGACTAGTTGAGTCTTCTATTCTAGAAGTTCAGTAAGTGATGAGGGGGCCTGAGTGAGAGCAGCAGTGCAGTGGGAACAGAAAGGAGTTGACCCAGAGAAGGTGAATGGAGCACAGAGGACCCGTTGGACTCTGCGACCAATTGGTTGTGGTCAGTGGGGAGGAGGAGGAGACCAGCAGACTCGGGCTTCTGGCCAGGGTGGCCAAGAGGATGTTGATTTTGGAAGTGCCTGTGGGGCACACTAAAATCCTTTAGTCTGGGTCATCCAGACACACCAGGGGTGCTGGTCCCTGGCAGGCAGTCTTGGGCAGAGCTGCCTTGGAGTGCGTGGGGAAGGTGGAGTCCTTTGGTTATTTTACTATCTAATGCTAATTAAGGAATCCAGACAGAGAATCTGAAAAGCTGGCAGTGTAATTAAAGGTAAATGACAGAGGAGAGTTCTGAGGCTTCCTAACCCTCCCCTGCCCCCCTGCCCTTATGCCAAGGGAGGATATCAGAGGAGGAGATGTTAAGCTAACCAAACACCTGATGAGAAGTATTGCAGCATGATGCCTGCGACAGCTTCTAAAAACTCCTGCCACCTCGAATTAACCTCTCCCCACCCGGGGCACTGCACATCAGTGGGTAACCAGGTGAAGGACACTGGGAACCTGCTGGGTGGGCCGGGGGGATTGACTTTTCTCTCCTGACAAAATCTATCTCCCCAGGTTCTAAGCCTGTGACGTCCTTCTTTTCAAACCCCATTTTCCATTTGCACCAGGAATTTCAAAGTTGGGTTTGGGGTGGAGGATTACGTGGCATATTAAACACCATGGCAGAGGGAGCGGGGAGCTGGTTTGCTTGGGCCTGGAGCTGTGGAGCTGAATGTCAAGCAGTGCCCTCCAGAGACCAAAGCGGAGGGTAATTATCACTTCTCCTCCACAATGAGATTGCAGAAGTCAGAGAGCAATTGATTTCTCTTCCTACTACAGATATTTCACTGTTTAATTGGTAGTGACACAGATGGCTGGCTCTCACCAGGGTGCCACAGACCAAACCTCCCGAAAGCGAGGCCCTCGAGACTCATCTCTCCCTCTGGCTCATGATCTGTTCACATCACCATCCTCCGCCAGGTGGGGTTGGGTAGGGGTGAGGGCGGGCCACTGCCTGCTTGCTTTTGCAATTGTGAAAGGAAAGCAAGGGTGTGAATCCAGAAGCGTCTCAAGAGCCAGTCATCTGTGTCATTGAGAGTTGACTCTGAGCTGGACACTGTAGAGAGTTTGGAAATGAGCAATGGCCTGTGGCCTCAGACAGCACTTGGGAGGTAAGATATCAGAAACCCTGCAAGATGGGGGAAGTATGTCCTGATGCAGTGGAGCCCGATGCATCCAGTTAAAACCCTCCACGATCCAGCCCAACCCTGTTGAACTCTCACTACCCTGAACTGCTCTGAGCCGCCCGCTTTGTGTTTGTCTGTTTTAGACCTCAAGTGCAGAGCTGATCGTGACTGTCAGGTCATGGGCGCTGCAATCATCAATCCACAGAAGGCCCAGCCCTCTTATTTTATTTTCTCCTTCCCTTCCTCTCTCCCTCAACAGGCAGCCACCCTAATGTGTTCATGTCCCTGCACGTGTCTGGACCCTTGACATTTTATGTCCTGCATTTTTATTTACATAAATGTTATTAGGCTATATAGATCTCATTCTCTGACACTTTAAATCAAACTATCCGTTTTCAAAAGAACTGTCCCGGTTCTGCACCAGAACTTGTACACTGATTGCTCCTGTCGGCTACCAAGGACTCTGCAATGTGCATTTCTCACATTTTCCTTACCAACATTTTTTTTAGAGATGGGCAACTCCTTGCTATGCCAAAGAAAGCTGCAGTGAATGTCTTTGTTCCTGCCCGCTTACAGACTGTTGCAAAGATCCAAGAGGTTCCCTGGGTGGCATGGCTGGGAATGGCATTGCTGGCTTGAGTTATTCACCATCCTTAAATCCACCAAGCTCTGCCCACTGCTGTAGGGAATAGTTTGTAGCAGTGTTCCCTCCCACCAGCAGTGCATGAGGGTTCCCCTTCCCTCACATTCCAACATTTGGAATTAGCCAGCTTTCTCATTTTTAGTGAATTTTACAGTGTAAAGCAGTATCTCTCTCTCTCATCTCTTTGCTTTAATTTGAATTTTTCTGATTGCTAATGAGGTCTGCGTCTCTTTATATACTTATTAACCATTCAGGTATCTCCTCTAGGAATCGCCTATTCATATCCTTTGCCCATTTTTTAAATTAGTTCCCTGTCTTTTTCTTGCTGATTTGCAGGGAACCCTTGTATAGTATTAATTCTTTTTGGTTGTAGACATTACAGGTATCTTTTCCCTGTCACCAATCAGTTGGCTTCATCTAAGCATCTTCCTTGAAACAGAAAATTCTTAATTTGTCAAATGTATTATATTTTTTAATTTCATTTGTCTTATGATTTATGTTTTTAGACTCTTAAGAAATCCACTTACCTATCTTATCAATTTTTATCTTTCACATTTAGGTTTATCTTCCACATTTAGGTAGTTCGCCTACCTGAAATTCATCTTTATTTTTTTTTTTTAAAGATTTTATTTATTTATTCATGAGAGACACAGAGAGAGAGAGAGGCAGAGACACAGGCAGAGGGAGAAGCAGGCTCCATGCAGGGAGCCTGATGTGACTCAATCCCAGGACTCCAGGATCACACCCTGAGCCGAAGACAGACACTCAAGGCTGAGCCACCCAGGCGTCCCAAAATTCACCTTTATGTATAGCGTAAGGCAGGGATACACTTTTTCTCTTTATAGTAAGCCAATTCCCAATAACATCTGCTAAGCAACATTTTTTCTCCACTGAGTTGTGATTCTACCTCTATTAGACTTAAAGTTCTATGTTTCTGACACACAGTTGTTTCCATTGGTTTTTTAATTCCTTCCTACCTTAGTACCCCAATGCTTATTACTATGTGTTGTCAGTATATCTTACTATCTGGTAGGAAAAGTGTCCCCTTTCAGCTTTTCTTTTTCAAAATGGACTTGTCTTTATTCTTCCTTGCATCTTGGAAGTATTTGAAATCCTCAAAAAAATTTACCGGACTTCCATTGGAATTGCATTGAATTTTATTAATATGAAGAGAATTCGATTTTTCAAATATTGAATCATATTATCCATATTTATCCACAATTTATCTCTTCATTTATTCATGTATTTTATTTTTTATTTTTTTATTCATGTATTTTAAAATATCCTTCAATAGAGCTTTCTAAATTTCTCCATAAGGTATTAATTCTCAAATCTTATGTGCTTAAATTGCAATTTTGATCTTAGTTTTTTCTCCCCCTTCCCCCTTTTTTATTTGATTGCTACTGTAGTAGAAGAATGCTGTCGGCCTTTGTTAGTTTTTCTTGTATCTGGCAATCTTGCTAAATTCTCCTGTTAATTCTAATAACGTTATTCTGCATTTTACTGGGTTTTCTATAAAAATATCATCTCCAAGGGTGCCTGGGTGGCTCTTGTGTTAAGTGTCTGACTGTTGATCTCAGTTCAGGCCTTGATCTCAGGGTCATAAGTTCAAGCTCCATGCTCCACTTTGGACTCCACACTGGGCATGGACCTACCTTAAAAAAAAATGTCATCTCCAAATACTAGTAGTTTTGGCTCTTTTAATCCTTCTCTCTCTCTCTCTCTCTCTCTTTTTGTCATGTTGCATTGGTCCAATACTTTTTTCACAACACGTGGTGAAAGTATTATTGACATTCTTGAGACTTAAAGGGAATGCATCTAATGTTTTTCTGTTCAATATGTTTCATGTGGGTTTTTTGTAGATAGCCTTTATCAATTTAAGGAAGGTCACTTCTGTTGCTAGTTTTTTGAGAATTTTAAACACAAATAGAGATCTCATGTTATTAAATACTTTTTAAAAACCTATAAAGAAAAAAAAAAAACCTATAAAGATAATATATGGGTAGCCCGGGTGGCTCAGCAGTTTGGCGCTGCCTTCAGCCCAGGGTATGATCCTGGAAACCCAGGATCGAGTCCCATGTCAGGCTCCATGCATGGAGCCTGCTTCTCCTTCTGCCTATGTCTCTGCCTCTCTCTCTCTCTGTTTCTCATGAATAAATAAATAAAATCTTAAAAAAAATAAAAATAAAAACCTCAGAGGCAGTTAAAAAAAAAAAAAAAGGAAATATATGATTTCCCTACCTTGACCCCAAAGATGTTATAAATTAAAACAACAGATTTTCTGATGTTGAATTTCCTAACATTTCCAGGATAAACCTGGTTATGCTATATTATGTTTAATTTGCTTTTAATGACTTAACCATGTCATTCTCATTTTCAAATTCATCAGTGTGTAAATAGTCCTAATATTCCTTTTGCCATTTTACTATTTCTTAAGTAGTACAATTTCTTAAAAAGTAAATATATGTGTGGCTATTTCTCTGTTTTTACTCAGCATTTTATTTGCATTTCCTGTTTTTGTCAAACTAGCCAGAAGTTTGTCTATCTTGTTTGGTCTTTTTTAAAAAAACCAGCTATTTTAAAAAAATATTTTATTTATTCATTCATGAGAGAGCGGCAGAGACATAGGCCGAGGGAAAAGCAGATTCCCCACAGGGAGCCCAATGCAGGACTTGATCCCAGAACGTTGGGATCATCCCTGAGCCGAAGGCAGACACTCAACCGCTAAGCCACCCAGGTGTCCCAAAGAACCAGCTTTTGATGTGATGTTTCTAAAATACCTTATAGTGTCAGAGACTTGAGTTCAAATCCCTGCTCTGCTACATGCTAACTGTATAACCATAGGCCATCATTTGGCCCCTTTTCATTTACCTCCTTATCTGTAAAATGAGAACAGTCCTCCTTATTGTGAGGATCAAATTAGAAAATTTACCTAAAGCATCTGGAACAGTGTGGAGCACATGGAAAATGTGCAGTGCATGTTAGTCCCTGACCTCAGTGCCGTTATGATGTGTTCTTTGCCTGAAACACCCACCTTGTAGGCTTCTGCTAGCCCAGGTGGAAGCTGCGTACAGATTAGGAAAAGGTGTCCCTTCCTCAGGCAGGCACAGCTTCCACTCACTGCCTCAGCCCAGAGTTCATGTGCAGTGCACAGCCTGTATATCCATGCACGACAGCCCTGCCCACTTGCCTGCTGGGTTTTCCATCCAGTTCATTTCTCATGGTCCCTGAGGCTGCCCATTCTTCAGGTTTCAGCTTCCCTGATGAAGGCTTTCTTGTTCTCCTTTGGCTGTAAGTAATCATTCAGTCTCCCTCCCTCCTGCTGTCCCTCTTCCCACCCACCCCTCTTCCAACTTTGAACTCACATCACATGTCACTTGTGCATCTCTTAAAGCATTTTATCTCATTTTGCCTCATGTCTTAGTTATTTTGTGCAAATGTCTTATCATTCCAATGGGATTAACCCCTTGAAGTTAGGGATTATAGTTTAGATCCTCCCTCTGCCTATGGGGCTCAATAAATGTTAACTTGTATGGATGATTATGAAATAGTCTTAAATAATATTGTGTGAATGGGAGGGTAATGGTAGAGCACATGTGTAAGGGTGATAGGGATGGAGGATACCACTTGTTGAGCTTACCATGTGCCAAGCACTGTGCCAAGTGCTCTCATAGTTTACCTCCCTAAGCCCTCACAACAACACTTTGAGATAGTTGCTATTATTCACTGGGCACTGATGAATCAGTGGTGGAGCTGGTATACCAGGCCCAGTCTGTCTCACTTCAGAGTTTAGGCTTTCAGTTACAACTAACAGAAATCAAGAGTCCTAGGCAGTGACCTTTACTTGAGGGTGGTGTGGGATGACCTGGCCAGTTGGAGGCCAGAGAGTTTGAGCTAACTGGAGCTCTCTACCTGATTCTGCAACCAAGGTGAGTGTGGAACTTTGCACAGCTCTAGGGAGATCAGAGCACCAAAGCCTGCAGAGAATGGGTTTGAGCAGATCTGTAGGTGGTGGAAAGGAGTCCATCCCATGCTTCTCAGTGATCTCATCTTCTTGAGCCTACTTGTTTCCCTAGGGCCACTAGGACCAACTTTCTTCAGCCTCCTAGATCTCCCTGATATGACTTCTGAAGAGCTGCTGAAGAATGCCCAGGGTGAGGTAGTGTCAAGGATGAAGTACAAGTAGCATAGCCTGGACCCACAGGCATTTCTCAGAGCAGAGAGCCTATCTCTGGGCTCAGATGTGCTCAGAGGTGGGTGGGGATGTGGAGATCCCAGGAGTGGTGCAGATGGGGTGTTTGACTCTTGGCCTCCAGTTACCTAGGCCCAGCTGGTCCTCTCTGGGACACAGTGTATCACTGTAAATATGGCATCACCACATGCCTCACCAGTGCCCTTCCCCATCCAGGTCATTGCTGTGGTCATGGACCTCTTCACCGATGGTGATATCTTCCAAGACATTGTGGATGCTGCCTTTAAGCGCCGGGTCCCGGTGTATATCATCCTGGATGAGGCAGGCGTGAAGTTTTTCTTGGAGATGTGTCAGGGCCTGGGACTCACTGACTTCCGTATTCGGGTAAGTTGTACCACTGGGGTAGAGGTGGAGTGTGGGGAGGGAAGGGCAGGAGATGAGATGAGGCTGCCTCTGCCCCATTCTCTGCCTCCTCCCCAGTTCAGGGGCACAGGTGAACGTCAAGAGCTCAACCCTTCTTTCTGTCTAAAACCATGCCTTGTGAATTGATAACTCTAAATTATATGCCCAGCTTAAATTTTATCTCAAGACTATTGAGGCTAAGGAGTCTGCTCTGGCCCAGTCCTGGGGTGCTCACCTTACAAAGTCACTGTCAGGATCAAAGGTCAGGCTATGGTTCTCTTCTGGGGAGCTTTGGGAACCATCCTGGGCTCATCCATGCTCTAAACAAGATTTGCTAACTTCCTCTCCAAATGGAGTTCCACCTCTATGGGTGTAGGAAGCAGAGTGTAGTATAGACAGGAGCCAACAAGCAGGATTTCATGGACAAGAGGGTTCCTTCTTTGCCCACACAAAACTTAGCTCAGAGCCTTATAAGCCCTCTGCCTGAGTGACAATGCCTTTCTCCTCTTCTGAACAGAACATCCGTGTCCGCTCTGTGACAGGTGTTGGCTTCTACATGCCCATGGGGAAAATCAAGGGGACCCTGTCATCAAAGTTCCTAATGGTAGATGGCGAAAAAGTAGCCACTGGATCTTACAGGTGAGTTGGGCCAGGTCAGAGAACCACCCAGGAGGCCTTTATTTATAGTAACAAACGTACATGGTCAGGAAGACTCTGGCCCCCGGAGCTATGGGTTTAAGAGATATTGTGTGATCTAATGGCAAGAAGAGCCTCCTGGCCAGTCCTTGCCCTCAACATTTCTGGCTACTGGATTATTCCAGAAAGGGTCAACTATTACTGGCCATTAAGTGTGGCTTGCCTTTCATGGTCCACAGCAACCGGTTGCATTTTGAGGCCAGTCATCGGGTCGGACAATCAGGAAGCAGAGTGGACCAGATATAGGAAAATGTGAGGGTGTGGTCTCTTTTGCTCAGGCCTGTAGCACTGGCAGAGTGGGCAAATGTCACAGTTATCATACTGCCAGGAAGATCAGAAGTGGCATGATAAACAGTATCAGAAAGCCCCCTTTGGGCACAGCCCCAAAGGCCAAACTTTTTGGAGGCACTTCCCACGCAAAGGGAATTGTGCTGGGCAAAGCAGGGGTTGAAGAACAGCCACATTCTGCCATTGGGAAATGTGTCAGGGTCCCGCTGATCAAGAATGGCAAAAAAGCCACAGCCTTTGTACCCAGTGGTGGTTGTTTGAATTTTATTGAGGAAAATGATGAGGTTCTGGTTGCCGGATTTGATGGCCAAGGTCAAGCTGTCAGTGGAGTTGGCTTTAAGGTAAAGCAGCCAATGTCTCTCTCTTGACCTCAAAAGGCAAGAAGGAAAGACCAAGATCATTCTTGGAGTTGGCTTTAAGGTAAAGCAGCCAGTGTCTCTCTCTTGACCTCATACAAAGGCAAGAAGGAAAGACCAAGATCATTGTTTTGATGGTGAAAACATGACAATAATGAATTTTCATATGCCGACAAAACAAGAGAGAGGAAAGAAGAGAGAAGAAAAAAAGAAACATGAGGATGTGGTGTGGAGAGAATGTGTGCCAAATTCCAATTCAGAAGTAAATTGCCAGTAACATGAGACTGTATCCGTGCGGTCTCTGCCCTCCAAGTACACTGAAATCTAGGTAAGGAAAGATACCTGGAGCCATGAAACAACAAGTGGCAGAAGGCCTCTGATGGGGCTGAAGTGTGGGGGTTTGCAGACACCGCGCACCCTAAAGACTCTGAGAAGAGCTACGTTAACAATAGCAGCAGCTGCTTTACCAATTGTTCAGTGTGTGTTTGTGCCAGGAACTGAGCTAAATGTTTTCTTTGTGGTACCACACGTGAGCCTCACAACACCTTTGTGACCATACTCCCCACGTGCCCTACTTTACAAGGCTGGAATCCAGGCCTGACTTCTCATGCCCTTGCCCGCTTTGTGCACTTGAAGTCAAGGTCTGGCAAAGAGGGAGGATGTGGGTCCTGGAGACGCCTTCCCCAGGGCAGCCAGGCATCAGCCTCAGTGATAGATGAGGTGGGGTGTGGGGGGGGGGGGGGTGAGACGGACCACCAGGGGGCTGCTGGCAGGGTGAGGCCATAGGCTGGGCCTACGTGTCACACTTTCTTGTCCTCCCATTCCCAGGTTCACATGGAGTTCCTCCTACGTGGACAGGAACCTGCTCCTCCTCCTGACAGGCCAGAACGTGGAGCCCTTCGACGTGGAGTTCCGGGAGCTGTATGCCATCTCAGAGGAGGTGAACTTGTACCAGCAGCTGAACCTGGCAGGGGGTGCCAGGAGGCTGGGCCCTGAGTATTCCTCCACCGTGGCTCGCAAGCTCATCAACCCCAAGTACGCCCTGGTGTCAGGCAGCCGCCACCCACCTGGGGAGCTGATGCGCTGGGCCGCCCGGCAGCAGCGGGAGGCCAGCGGCAACCCAGAGGGGCAGGAGGAGGGTGGCAGAGGCGGCGAGGCGGCCCGGCGGCTGGAGAGCTTCCTGAATGACCTGGTCACGCTGGAGCAGATGCTGCCCCCTGTGGAGCCCATTCCCCCCAGAGAGCTGATTCAGAAGGACAGCAGGTTGGTCTCTCACCTGCGTGTGGACCTGAAGCCCAGACCTCCGGAGGTGCTTGTCCGAAACGGCAAGGGAGAGGCTGCCAACGGGGAGGCCACCCCGGCCAACGAGGGCAAGCGCTTCAGCAAGAGGTTCTTCAGTCGGCGGGCCAAGAGTCCCACGGCGCCCAACGGCATGACCAGCACCGTCTCCACCGAGACCTTTGCAGAAGTGGAGTTTGTGACAGGAAAGAGGCCCAAAGACGGTTCCAGTGCTGACATCTCAGGTGAGCCCTCCCTCTCGGCCTGGTGCTCGCTGGGCCTCCTGTCCTCATCCAGGAGCGTTGTCTCCTATATGCTGGCACACAGGGAGCGGGGGCTCTGAGGTCAGACGGTCCTCAGTTCCCATCCTGTGCTAGCTTTTCTCTACCTTATGGTCATGAGCCAGCCGCTGGAGGGCCGAGTTCACTTCCTCTCCTCTGAAAGGGGAGAAGAGTGAGGCACCTGGCTGGCTCAGTTGGCTAAAAGGGCTGACTCTGATTCAGCTCAGGTCATGATCTCAGGGTCGTGAGATCAAGCCCCTTGCGTGGGGCTCTGCACAGTGTGTGGAGCCTTGCTTAAGATTCTCTCTTTCTCTCCCTCTGCCCCTCCCTACTCATGCTCTCTCTCCCTCTAATACTAAGCAGATCTTTAAAAATGATAAAACAAAAGGGGAGAAGGGTACCTGCCTTGCTCAGCTGTTCTGAGGCTATGAAGTGCTTCAAACAGTGCTGGACATGAAGTAGCTTAAGAGCTATTGTTCTTGCTTCTAGAGGCTTGGACACTTTCTCCTTTGTGCCTGAAGAAACAGGCACAGGGCAGCGGAGTGGCCTGATGCAGGCTTGACCTCCGCCTCTGAGCCTAGGGCTCATTCTAGAAAACTTGTTCCTGGCCACATCAACGTTTCTCATCACAATCCAGTGTGATCAAACAGGCCCCACCCTCACCTGGGCCCCACCAATGCCCTGACCCACTTTCCTCCTCTCTCTTGTAAATAGTTTGACTTGTTTCTTCCGTGTTTATTTGCTAAGCACTGTTTGCCATGCTGCTTATATTTGGGAGAGACTCTTCCTGGTGGCGCTCTCCTCCTGGCTGTCTCTCTGGGATCCCCTAGAGGTCTGGGCCTCTCCTTCTCTGGAGCCGGCCCCAGACTGGTGGTGAGAGCCAGGCTGCTCACTGCTGGTGCCTTTCCTCATGGCAGCACCTCTGAGTGCAAGGGGTCTGTCTCCAGGTTGGGATTTCTCCCGTGGCTATGGCACCCTGCGGCAGTGAGACTGGCCTCCACCTGGCCAGGCAGGTGATGGTGGGGCCTTGCCCTGGGCAGCCTGAGTGCTTCCAGGTCTCTTGTGTCCCCCACAGCCCCAGCTTTGAGCCGATAGTGGCTTGAGTGCAAGGATCATAGCCACCTTCCTCTCCGCTGATTCACCAGCTCGCCACAGAACCTGACACACTCGGTCGGGGCTTCTTACAGTTAGGACAGGCCTGGGAGTCTCTGAATTCAGGACGCAGGCGTGCCAGTGCCGTACCTCCTTTGGCTGGGAAGCATTTATTGGGCATCTCCATGTGCCAGGTCCTTCACTAAATGCTTCCTCTCTCACTTGGCCTTTACGACAACCACAGAGGTAGATGGCTGAAGCTCAGAGAGGTGAATTAAGTGGTCCCAGGGCCCAGTAAGTGGTAGCAGGGTCAGGACTCAAACACAGGCCAGGGCCCGTGTCCTGTGAGGGAGGGGTGGTGGCCCCCAGTCCACTCCCCCTGGGCTCCCTGGCTCCCCCAACACCAGATGCTTTGCCACTTTGCACCTCTTGTTTGGAGGAAGGGTTGCCATGGTGAACACCTGGCAGGGAAGGGAGGGGGAGGGGCCAGCCCAACCACACAAAGGGCCATTTCCCTTGCCCTGACTGCAGGTGTAGTGGAAGCTCTCTCTCCCTTCAGCCCCTCACCCTGAGGTGTGGTTTCCATAGAAACAAAAGGCCCCATTGTCTTGTCCCTTGCTGCCGCCTTTCCTAAGTCTCTCAGCAGTGAGTTCCCCTGCTTGGAGAACTTGGCTGGTCACTGCCACTGCCGCTGCCCTCTGAGTATGAGCACACGGTGCCCAGGAGCCAGCCAAGCATGTGGGGCTGCACCCTAGGGAAGCTGCTCCCCTGAGGGCCCAACACACCAGCACATAAAGCTCAAGAGGCCCCAGGGGTGCCCAGTAGGGTCATCCTATTGCTTCTCCATACTTAGAAGAAAGAGAGTGGCCTCATCCAGCACAGCCTCTGCCTACCTGCTGGGCATCCAGTTTCCGAGGGCCTGATATTCAGGTTGCTAATGAGCTCTTTACTGTCCCTGCCACTTGCTTCCTTCCAAGGCAGGGGCAAGAAAGAGGACCCTCCTCTGCCCACAGGCTGATAAAGCCTCCAGCTTCCTAAATGTTTAACTGCCAGCTGGGGTGTCCTGGTGCCTCGTCTTGGGCAGAAGCGAAGTCACTAGGACTCTGTGTGCCAGAGGGTCATATTCCCAACTGCTTGGGGCCACCAAGGTTGGAACTAGTAATTCCAGTACTCCTAGAACTGTCATTTGGGAGGAAATCACTTTACTACCTTACAGCCCTCATCTAGGGAAAGGATCCTTTTCCTACAGCCACCATTCAGAGCAGACATCATGTGGGATCTCAGCTCCCAGCACTTTGCTCCCCATACCCCGGACACATCCCTTCCCCTCCCCAGGGCTGTTTCCTGTTCAAGAAGAGGAGGGACTGAGCCAGGGAGGGTTTCTGAGGTCCCTCTGAGTTCCTGATTCTGACTCTGTCCTCTTTCTCCCTGCTGCCCTCTTGTCAAGGGAGACCCTGGGCTGATGGATAGGGTGGGTAGAAGAGAAAAATAGAAAAGGTAAATGCTGGCAGCCTGTAAAATTGCTCGATAAGAAGTATATAGTTGTCAAGCAGTATGCAAATTTTTGCAGGTCCAAGTGTGGCCCTTGGGAGAACCTTTGGAAATCCCTTTCTTCTTTTAGGTCTTGGGATGGGAGGGTGGTGTCTTGTCAGGTTTGGAGGTGGGAGGGTGTTGCCTGGTGGTTTGAAGGCTCACTGCCCCCTCTACTGGTGGAAGCTGAGCTCCTTTTCCTTTCGGTTTTTCTCAACAACTGAGACCTTGCTTCTGCACTGGTGCACTTAACACCTTTCCCAAGCCTGCCACCTATGTCCACCCAGGAGCTTGGGACAGGCCCTCTGGGACAGAGATCCCAATCTCAGGGAGCACATTCACTGGACAGGCTTGTTAAAATACAGTGAGAAGGGGGATCCCTGGGTGGCTCAGCGGTTTAGCGCCTGCCTTTGGCCCAGGGCGTGATCCTGGAGTCCCGGGATCAGGTCCCATATCAGGCTCCCTGCATGGAGCCTGCTTCTCCCTCTGCCTGTATCTCTGTCTCTCTCTCCCCCTATGTCTATCATGAATAAATAAATAAAATCTTTTAAAAAAATCTTTTAAAAAAATAAAAATAATAAAATAAAATAAAATAAAATACAGTGAGGAATCTGTATCGTTGGGCTAGGCTCAGTAATCTGTATTTTAAAGTGTCCTGAGTGTTTTCCATATAAGGGGTCCCCAGAGCAGCGGATTATGATGACACTCAGATAAGGCTCTCATGGGGCTGCCAGACTTGGGGAGGATGTTCCCAATAATGTTGTGGAGCCTCTCCTGTCCCTCCAGGAAGATCACTGGGAAATGCCAACACAATAGACATTCCCTGACCCTGACCAAGTGCTGGGTAGACACATGCTACATGGTGTCACACAGAACTCGCAACCACACTTCCTGGTGCCATCGTTTCACAGATAGGAGATGCAGAGGAGCAAGCCTCTGATCCATGGTCACGCAGTGAGATAAGGCAGCAGGGTCTCTTGTGTCCCAGGGCCCTGCACCAAGTGTTGTGGCTATCTCCAGAAGATTAGAGTTAGTGCCACTTCCCTATATCTTTAAAGACTGTTTGGAAGGGCCACAGGCTTCTTACCAATGGACTCCCCCACCCCACCCCACCCCCCATATCCCATTAGTGGTGAGTGCCATTAACACTCCAGAGTGCCTCTGGGTCACCACCTTCCAAGGTCCCCCAGGCCCATGCTTTTCTTCTCAGAGTTCTCTGTTCTGCAGTGACAGTTGCATTTCCAGAACTCTCCTGGGTTCCCTGATTCATGCATGGGGGGCCACCCTAACTGGCAATGTGGTGTGGGTCCTCGTGCTATGGCCACCAAGCTCTTGAACTTGGGACTTCAGGCTCACCTGTGTCATCTCTGGGGACTGGAAGTCTCAAATCTCTCTCAGAAATCTGGGGCCATATGGATGGAAGGTTGGGAACGTGCTTCTGCGGTTCAGAGCTCCCTAGGGGACCTGTGGGTCTCCAGTTCCAGGATAAGTCTACTCAAGAGCTGTCTTGTCAAGATAGAGTTTCAAAATCCAGGGTCACTCCTGACCATCATGGGTCATGCCCCAGCCAGTGTTTGGAGGTCTGATTTAATAAACTCAAGCACTATTACCAGTCAGGGTCCCAATCACACAGCAAGGTGAGGGGAGTCAAGTGAGCATCCTTTGAGGAACTGATCCCACTTGGTTCTAGAAAAGAGGCAAGCATCCTCATTCTCATTGGCATCTGTCATAATCCCTCCACCCTTCTGGTTTTGCTTGGTCCTAGCCAAGGCGCCTGTCCATCACCATCTAGGTGAGTGAGGGCTTGTGTATCACCCAGTCAAGATCTACTCATGCTGCTTATTGTTAGTATTGGTATGAACCTCTAAGTAGCTTGTCCCTGCCTGGTCACCCATTTTACTCAACAAATATATATCTATGTAGTGTCTGCTCTGTGCCAGGCGCTGTTCTAAGTTCCTGGTACAGCAGTGAACAAAGCAAGCAAAGTCCCTGCTCTTATGGAATGAACACCGTACTGGAAACAGAAGGGCAAGAGAGGGCAATGACCCTTTTTATAACGCGTGAACGAGAAGGCCTCTCTGACGAAGGGACAAAGGGGCATTGAAACAGAGACTTGAATGAAGGGCGGGAGAAAGCTGTGTGGTCATCCAGAGGAAGAATCTTCCAGAAAGGGGGAATATGAAGTCCTGAAACCCCTTGGTAGGTAGACCCCGTGGTCCCTGTCTGGACCAGCCAGATCAGCATCCTTGTCCTGATGCCCCAGGCGCCTCCACCAGCTCCCACCCTAGGTTCAGTCTCTGCAGTGTTAGCTCCCTTTGCAGTTTGGCCTTCCCTCAAATCACCTTTGGGCTGCCCCTGCCACACAGACCTTGTCCTGTTAACCTGAGCAGGTCTGATTCTCCTCGGTTCTGCCAAACAGCTGCATGAGGTAGACTCTAAGTGCGCCGAAGGAATGACAGCACACAAAGAATTTGTCTTCAAACCATCTCTCTGTCAGAGGCATGGAGTTAAATCCTGAGTCTAAAGAAGCTCTGCAGGCTTTCAGGATCCTTATGGAACAAGTGGGAAGCACACACTGGCAAACTCAGGCTCCCCCAATCCTCACCCCTCCGCCTCTCTCAGCTTCCCCCTACCCCAGGGCAGGAGAGTAGGAGCCCTGGAAAGCAGGCCTGCCCTTCCCACCCCCGAGCCACACTCCCCTGCTTCTGGAGGCAGAAATCAATCTGCTTTCCTGTCTCCAAAATGCTGCTGCCTCCAGGGAGAGACTCAGCATCTGCTCTGTAGGCCAAGCAAAGGAAGGAAGCCACTAAGGAGAGGAAGTGAGGACTGCTGTGTCCATTGCAGCATAGAGGGGACTGTGGGACAGCAGAAGTAGTCCCCAGCAGAGCTGCATCAGAGGCAGCCTGGCACCACCATGGAGGATGACCCAAGCACCTTGACCCTTGGAGCCCCCAGGGAGCGGGTGGTACAGTCGTCCAGCTGCCCTCCCACCTTCTCTAAGTCTGATACGCCCCAAGGAGGCCCAGCTGGACTTGTAGCAAGTCCCGAGGAGTGGGTTCAGTCTGCCCAGACAAGGTGGTGGTGAGCTGAGCTTGGAGGGTGGGGGGGGTCTGGAAGGGCTCCACTAAAGCCTCTTCAGTGTCTCCCTTCCTAATGGCTCAAGAGAGGAAGCAGCCGCCACATTAATTAAATTCACAGCTGGAGTGATAGCGGAAGGTGGTGTGAGCGCCAGGGAGGGGACCCTTGGAGTTGTAGGGAGGGACGGGCAGGAAGAAGCTTGCACCTGGGAGAGAGGCAGCAGGAGCCCAGGAGGACAGAGGCCCAGCAGCCCAACACCTGGAGGGCCAGGAGGTGTCAGCATCTGCCTCGCAGCTCCCTGCCACCCTCTCTTCCCTCTGCAGCTATGAAAACAGAAATCCCGCCAGAGAAGCCACCGGCCTCGGCTTTGGATTGAAAGGAAGTGGAAATGGATAGAAGGGGCCTGGGAAGAGAAGCATGCTTCTCTGGCTGGCCTGGAGAAGAACAGCTTTCTCTTCCTTTTCTTTCTTTCTTTCTTTCTTTCTTTCTTTCTTTCTTTCTTTCTTTCTTTCTTTCTTTCTTTCTCTTTCTTTCTTTTTTTTTAAGATCTTATTTATTTGAGAGAGAGTGAGCAAGAAAGATAGCAAGAGCAGGGGAGGGAGAGAGAGAAGCAGATTCCCGGCTAAGCAGGGAGCCCAAGGTGGGGCTCAATCTCAGGACCCTGGGAATCACGACCGAGCCAAAGGCAGATGCTCAACCAACTGAGCCACCTGGGTGCCCCTTTCTCCCTCTTCTTTCCCCCTCAATGAAGTGTGCTCCCTCCATCCTCTGTGTTAAAACTACCCCCCGCCCCCAGCCACGCTGCCTGGCTCTCCGCCAGCCTGCTGACCCTGGTGACCCCTTCCTGGAGTAACCGCACAGTGGAAGGAGCTGCGGCTGGATTTGGAGGCCAGGTGCTGCTGCTGGCTCGGGGGAGCTGGTGGCCCGCTGCCCTCAGCTGTGAGGCAGGGCTAATGGCACCCTCTCACAGCGCGGCTGCCCCGGGGGGCTGCCTGAGAGCATGACTGGTGGCGGTTTGTAAGCTGTGAGGGAGGCTGTGTACAGTATTAGCTACTGGTAAGCCACCTCTTGGCAAGCCTTTTTAAGTCATTGATTATCGTAGTAGATTGGTGTTCTGGATCCTACCGCCCCCCCCCCCCCAACACTGCTGATATCCGGAGATCCCTTGATACCCCCAAACAGTGATAGTCTTGCTGAGAGTACCAGACAGGGAGAACCTTTCCTTTGATTTCCTGGGGGGCCTACTGGTTCCAGATCAGCAGCTTGAGAGGGGGACAGTGAGCCCCACCCCTCAATTTGGGGTGCGGGCAGTACCCAGGAGAGGAGTGGGAGGCGAGTCCACCAACACTTATGTCTTCCTTGCCTGTGTCACTTGTCTCTGCAGGTAAAACAAGTCCCAGTCCTGCCAAGGCCAGCAATTGTGTGATTTCCTGAGCCATGGGCCAGCGGTGGGTAGGACCTGTGGATGCCCCCGGCCCTGTCCTAAGGAGAACACAGGTCAAACCCTGTACCAGTTTGCACTTTGGACCCTTGTTCGCTTCCTGCCCATCAGCCTCCATCCTGGCCTTAAGGCCCCTCAACCCCAGATGTGAGAGTCTGCAGCATCTCAAGATGATCACGTGCCCCTACAAGACTGTCGGTGGCCGGGCAGGGGTCACTCCTTCTTGTTTACATTAAGTGGAAGCTTGACTCATGTTTGCTCTCCTTTATGCCGGACCCCCTCTCTCCACTGAGTCAGCCTTGCCCTGCAGGTCCCCAGATGGGATGAGCCCATGTCTTCATGCCCGATGTGATGGGGTCTCCAGGGCAGCCCCAGCTCCCTGACTTCTCCTTCCCTGGGCTTCCCGGTGCTTCTGGTCCCCCAAGAGGTTTGGTGGGATATAAGGGAAGAGGACAAATGGGGCTCTGAGCCAGGGAGCCAGCCTTGACCTGGGCTCTGAACTCAAGGTGGAAGATACAGCTGGGGCACCGGCTGCTGCGGCCTTCCTGGCCTGCTTCCTGCAGGCTCCTGTACTACACCCAGAGTGAAATGAGAGGAAGGCCTCCCCCCAGCCAGTGGCAGGATCTGACCCTGCCATTCTGAGAGCCCTCCGACTAAGGTCTCCTTTCCTTCTCTCCACACTGTTGTAGCAGTCTCTACCCAGTGGTCCAGACCCCCTTGGCTTGTTGCCTGCTGCAAACACATATGGGGGTTCTTCTTGTGCCTTTCCCTGGGGCCCCTTCCTCCTGTTAATGTGCCTTGATTTGCAGCCCAGGGCAGGGAGAGAGAGCTGGCCGAGGGTGGGAGATTCAAGTGGTATGAGAGGTTGAGTCCTGCAGACAAGGGCGTTTGTCCTTTCCCCTGCCCCCAAGATGGCCCTCAGCCCCCTCAACAGCCAGGACTTTTGTGCCTTCTCCAGGTCCATTTCAGCCAAAGACCAGCCTTTGCCTTCTGCCAAAAGTCAGGCTGCATCTAGGATCCTTGTCCTCTGCAAAGAGGCCTGGCCTCATGGCTACAACACCAAGCCAGGGAGAGCAGCCTAAAGTCCCATGCTGCCCTCTCCACACTTATGTAACCAGAGGGGTCTGAGGAGAGATTTCTGGAATGGACAACAGAGAAACTGCCAAACTGCAGGCTCTGTGAGCCTACTGTTGGGAGATCATAGCTGCAGCAGAGCCGAAAGGCTGCGGCACCCAGTGGAAGCACCACCAGGCAGCCTTTTTCAGCCTCTTACTTTTGAACCAAACTCCTCTCTGTCTTTCCTTCTGCAAAAACCCTTAGGCACCAGCACCTTGGGGAGGGGCACAGGTGCAGGGTTGGGGGAGGGCACTGCGGGCACGGAAGTGAACCAGCAGGTGGGATGGTGTGGTGCACTTGGAGGAGAACCTGGCCTCCAGCGGTGGGGAGGAAAGGAAGGGTGAGCCTGGTTCCCAGGGGCTCTTCCCCTCATCCTGAGGCTAGCTTCTGAGGGGAGGGGCCTGGAGGGCAGGGGACCCTGACCCACCTCCTTGAGCTTTTATGAGGATTAAACACTTCCTGGGAAGTGCTGACAATGTGGCACGTGCTTGTTCTGCAGGGGAAGGAAGGGGGAGGTAGAAACTGGGCCGTGGAGGGTGTCCCCTCTGCGGGGCCATCACCTTGTTGGTATGAGACACACGTGGGCAAATGGCAGGGGGGGTGTGAAGAGATCACCCTTGGTGAGGGCAAGGGAGGAGGCCTGAAGAAGGGACCAGCTCCTCAGGGTTCTTCCCAAAGGCTTCGTTCCTCTACCCACAAGAGAAGCTGGCCTCCTGTCTCTCTCCCCTCTGACCCAGAGCGGGCCCAGGTCCTCCCCAGCCCTAACCTGTCAGAGGATCCAGACTGGAAGCACCAAGCCTTGAGCCACGCCTGCCTTTCTGCCCGTTTCCCGGGCGCCAAGATGGGGTTCTCCCACTTTCTTCCGAGAAGCTGGGGGGTGGGAGGCCATGGGAAGCGGTGCTGTGTGGCAGGAGTGCCGGCTCCTGAGGCAGGCACCTCCCCCAGCGCTGAGGCAGGCTCCGGACAGGGACAGGGACAGGGACAAGGCCGCAGTCCAAAGATTGCTGAGGACCCTGCCGCACCAAGCTTAGCGTCTGCCCGAGCTCCAGCGCGCTCCGTTCAGCTGCGGGGCTTCGCAGTTTTTAGTACATCCGCCCTCTGCTGCAGCACTTGCACACACTTTGTGAAGTATCCGCTCTCTCGTCAAATCTCAAGGGTACATCTGGCATTCTCAGACGGATGGCACGTTTGAGGGTGGATCATGCCCTTGATCCCCTCGCAACAGCTTCCACAGGCTGGGAACGTCAGAAGGGCTCCCGGAGGAGACGATGAAACAGCACACTCCATACCTGCCACCTCCACCAACTTGCCCGCTCTGGGTCCAGCTTCTGTAGGCTGAGTGCCAACAACTGGCACAGCTCTTTGGGCGGGCTGACACCCCTGAGCGGAGGCAGCTGAGGACCGAGACCCTGGGGCAGCTGCCACCTGGATCTTGCCCCATAGGAATGAGAAGTATAGGACTCCTGGGGCTGGAGTCTCTCCCTGGATTTGGCAAAACTTCCCGGTCTCCTGTGTCTTCTGTCCTCGGGGTATACGATCAGTCCTATCCCTGATCATTCAACGGTGCTTTCGACATAGCCTCTGCTAACATCACTACCCTCTGCCTGTACAGAACTTAATAGAATGGACAGGCAAAAAAAAAAAAAGGTGGCTTGAGATACAGAGCACACAGGCCAGAAAGGGGACATGGGCCTTTTTTGTTTTTACTATGATGATTTTCTCTTTAATTTGCTGAGCACCTATTATATGCCAGTGACTGTACTAGATGCTTCCATCACCTGCAGGTTTCAAACTAAGAAAAGCTCAGAAAAGAAGCCTTTACAGTGTTATGAAAAGTTTTCCTGGACATTTGGGGCTTGACCTTCCCAAAGTTGTGTAATGTGCAGCTCAGGTCTTACAGATGAGGAGGTACACAGCTCTCCCAAGGTCCCACCCTGCATAAAATGCAGATCTAAGCCTGCTCCTCTAGCTTGGGCTTCTCGCCTTCAACACTGGTGACATTTGGGAGCCATAAATTCTCTGTCGGGAGAGATGCTGTCCTATACAATTGTAGGATGTTAGGAAGCATCCCGACTTCTACCTACTAAATGCCAGTAGCATTTCTCCTGGTGAGACAACCAAAGATGTCTCTGGGTGTCACCAAGTGTCAATAGGGGGTGAAGTCACCCCTACTGAGCGAGACAGCTCATTGCGGCCTTAAAGGCTGCTTCTCTGAGGTGCTTTCACGTGCATGTTCCTATGAAGCTGGTATCTTTGATGGAATGCTTTGGCCCATAGAGGGTGGCTGATTTGCCAAAGATTTTGCTTTCTGTAACTGACATAATAGCATCTTCTGTCTCGTTCTAGTTACCTTGGTTAGCTCTTCACTGCCTTGTACTCCCCAGAACAGGTGTGTTTATGTGCACACATCTGCCTTACTCCACAGAGCGCCCTGTTACATTTCCTCCCAATCTGTTCGCCTTCCTTTAGTTTCAGTCAAGCCCTCCATAAAACGCACCCTTGGCCAGACCTGTGTGTGCCCAACAGCATCCTCACCCCAAAAGGCAGCCAGGGCCGATAGCAGAGAAACTTCCAGGCTCAAGTCAGGCCAAGTGGGAACTGCTACCTGGAGTGTCACAAGTCAACATCAGCAGAGCCCCCCTTAGCAGCAGATGAGTCCTGCCACACACTGGGGCTGTAGTTGATCATCTGGCTGTGTGCCACAGTCACGGCGCCCTGCCTGCAGGACCCAGCGGCTGTCACTGTAATGTCTGCATTGCTGCCCCAGGGGCAGAAGGTCTGGTGCAGAACAGGCACCCCGGACTTAGCAGGCTGAGCCAGACCAAGGTTGAGAGGATGAGTGCCTTCAAGAAAGCTGGAAGGTGGCATGTGCACCTGTGAGTGTGTTCTTGGGCTGAGTAATTGCTAGATCAACCAGAGGCTGAGAGATACCCATTCTGTCCTTGGGGTTCGCATCCAGAGGTTGTAGGTACCCAT
Source organism: Canis lupus dingo (assembly GCF_003254725.2). Taxonomy (NCBI): domain Eukaryota; kingdom Metazoa; phylum Chordata; class Mammalia; order Carnivora; family Canidae; genus Canis; species Canis lupus. The sequence continues at coordinate 25,829,433 of NC_064252.1, read as the reverse complement.
TCTGTCCTTGGGGTTCCCATCCAGGGGTTGTAGGTACCCATTCTGTCCATCATTTATCTGGGTTACTTTTCTATCCACAGTATCCAGTTAATGTCTGTTTGTTAGATGATTGAAAACTTGACAAACACTTGATAGAGTAAGCCAGGCTAATCAATGTGGGTGGTGTCAGAGGCTTCAGAATTGATCATGACCCTTTCAATCTTGTTCCTGACTTCTGAGACATGGACACCAAATAGGAGTCTGCTCTCCGCTACTTAATTTCCTGAGAACAGAGTTATGAAAAGTCCTTCCTGACCGAATCCTTTCTTCAAGGAGGACTTCTTTCAGTACGTGTCCTCGGTGGACAGTCTTCCTCAGGTACTCCAGACTGGGTGGGCCTGGGTCTCCAGGCCTCTCTGGCTGCTCAGGGACTTTGCATGCTTCCGTTCAAATTGCTAACACAAAAATGGGACAAGGAGGTGAGGGCTTTGATGTGAGGAAATGTGTCCAGTCACCCAACAAGTCATGGGAAGGGCAGGAATCTAATTATCTGGACCCATCTGGAGCACTCCACTGGCCTCTCCAAGCAATAGGCAGCTAGAGACACGTTTTCAGTCAGTAAAGTGACTAGAAGTTAGGCATTGTCTGCAGCCACAAAAAAAAAAGCAGTTCCAGGAGCAGATGTCCACGTCTCATAGGAGACCAGCTCAGACCTGACACAGAAGCAGTGAGAGTATGAGGAGTCTGGCAGAGAGAGGAGGAAGCCAAGAACAGGCAGTCTGTCTGCAGTGGCCACCGTCCTCGGCACAAGCAAAGGGGAAGCACATGCCATTCTATGCTAAGAACCAAGAACCATGCCTGGTGATTATTTCCAGAGTGCAGCTTGGAACTTTCTGGAAGGCTTTGGGAGTTGGCTGATTGGACAAGGAAAGGCACTTCACTGGAGTATTTGGAAGGCTTTATTCATTTTGTTCCTTCAGTGCATATTGACTGTGAGTTAGGCTTATTTTAGTTAGGATGAATGATGAGCCCTGGAGGCCCTGGTAGAGCTTGTGTTTTTAGGGGGGTGCTGGGGCATGCCGTTTGCTTTGACCTTAGCTGAGGCACATGGTGCCACACAGGTTGGGCAGTGTGGGGGTAGATTCCCCACTTGGCTACTTATTAGCTAAGTGACCCAGCAAGTCGCCTCCCACCTGGAACTTCAGTTTCCTTATGTGTAATATGGGGATAATCTTGGTGCCACTTTCCAGAGGCTGTGGGGAGTAAAGCACTCAGCACAGTGGTGAATATTTGAAGAAACTTAGTTACCAGTCAATGATACTTCCGTTGGTGTGTTAAAGTGAAAGAGCTTTATCATTTCCTTCTTGGGACATTCTCTCCTGAATTCTCCCTGCCCCTCCCTATATGATTGTCACTTTCAGGTTGAGTAGTTGGCACACAGAGCTAAATACCCACCCACCTGAAAGGAGTTTCAAGGTCCAGGGTTTGAAAGAAAGGTGGAATACATCCTGCCAGGGTACCACTTGTGGGCTGCTTTGCTGGGCAGGGCCCTATGTTCCCCGGTGCACACCCCTCCTCAACCTTAGCTCTGTGGGCTTGTTGGTTCCAGGCATGAAAGAGGGCTACACTCTTATCTGATTGTGAAAAAGGCCCACAGCTTTTCTTCATGGATAGTTTTAGATAAAATAAAGAATTTTAGTTTGTTTGGAAAACCCTTCATATATAAAATGCAAATTAAACCCAAAACAAGCAAACAAAAAAAAACCCAGCGCACCCAAAAAAGCCTGCCTACCTGCACCAGGCCCCTGGACTTCCCAAACCAGTCCTATCCCCTTCATGTGAGCTCCAGACCCTCCCCAACTTCCTCCTCCTCCTCCTCCTCCTCCTCCTCCTCCTCCTCCTCCTCCTCCTCCTCCTCCTCCTCCTCCTCCTCCTCCTTCTTCTTCTTCTTCTTCTTCTTCTTCTTCTTCTTCTTCTTCTTCAAGATTTTATTTATTTATTTGAGAGAGTGAGAGAGTGAGAGAATGGCAGGGTGTCAGGCAGACAGAGAGAGAGGGACAAGCCAGGAGTCTGATGCAGGGCTCCATCCCAGGTGCTTGATCCCAGGACCCTGAGATCAGGACCCGAGCCAAAGTCAGACACTTAACCCATCGAGTCAGCCAGGCTCCCCTCTTCTACCTTCTAAGCTCCGTCGTTCTCCACAACTACAGCCAGCTCCCTGGTGGCACTGGGAGTTGCTCAAGGGCACGCAAGGGCCTGGGGCCATACTCCTGGCTGTGGTTCCTTAGAGGAGCCCATTCAGCTGAAAGCACCATGGTGAGATGCTGACACCTTGTGGCCAGCTGCAACACGTTTCTTTTCCTTCTCTGGGTAAGAGTAAGATGGCAGAGGCCAGGGGTGGGCAAACTTTTTTTTGTAAGAGGTCAGACAGTAAATATTCTAGGCTTTGTGGACATGTGGATCCTTCACTGCTGTAACACTAAATCAACTGCTGCAGGTGGTATGTAAATGAGTGGGTGTGGCTGTCTCCCAATGAAACTGCCTGGACCCTGAAATTGGGATTGCATATAATTTTCATGTGCTATAAAATATTATTCTTTTAATTTTTCCAACCACTTAAAAAATGTAAAAATCATTCTTAGCTTGTGGGCTATGCAAAAACAGGCAGTGGCTGGCTGTGGCCGGCAAGCCCCAGCACACTTTTCTTCTGTGTTCTCAATGCTAACTCTTCGTTGTCACACCTGGGATCCTTCTTTGACATTATTCTGTCAAGAGGAACCAACCAGATTGCTGCTTTAACCAGATTGCTGCCACTAAAACTTTCTTCTTTACAGAAATTCCGGAGTTGTTGGTTTTCACCCATTCGATAAGTTTACATAAGTATCTATCAGGTGCCCAGTCCTGTGTTGAAAGCCATTAAATAACCTGGAGTTTAATGACATGTATTTAATATTTACTTTTATTGATTCATTTGTTCAAGCAAACTTATTGAGGACTTAGTGTGACCTAGGCAATACAATAAGACAGACCTGGTCTCTGCCCTCAATGTGTTTATAACCTTGTTGGGAAGATGGACACAGGAAGGCAAGCATTATGATGGGGAAGTACAGGGGGTGTGGAAGCCCAGAGGAGGCACTTAACCCACAAGTTGAGATCAGGGAAGCCTTCTAGAGGAGGAGGTGGTCTCTAAGCCAATACCTGAGGAGTGAATGGGAGAGGGAAGAATGAGGCAAGGCATTCCAGGGAAAGGTCCAGAGCCTAGAAAGAATTCTTTCAAGAGAATTATAAGCATCAAAGATGTAGTGAAGATTCAGATATAATATTTGCCCTCAAGGCCTCCCAGTCTGGTAGGTAAGACAGGCTACCATGAGGTTGTGGAGAGAGATTTAAAGAAGTTTTCCCTGTAGCCTTGTAGAATTGGTTATTAGTGAACCTCAAGAGGTCAAGCAATGGGCAAGTGAGTGCTCTGAAGGCTACAAAGAGCCCCATGACCAGGCTCTGACTCTACACGGGGTACTGACTCTGGGGGAGTAGAGAAGTGGGCCCAACTTCTCTGCTCCAGAAGCCCCTGCAAGGAGAGAGGGGACTCAAACTGAGCTTTGAAGGAAGCATGGACCTTGGTTCAGAAGAAAGAGGAAAGCCATGGAGGGAGGGCTGCAAACTCACTGAGGAAGGGATGGGTGTGGCCCAGCTGAGGGGCCACCAGAAGTTCTCTCAAGGGGTCCCCGGGGACCATCCTTCACCGTGTGAATCTCACAACAGCCCTGACCAACAGATATTTTTCTCAGTTCTACCAACTAAAAAACGTGACCTTGGATAGTCATTTAACCTCTGTTTGCTTCAGTTTCCTCATCTGATTCTACTTTTTAAGGTTGTTATAAGGACTGAAGAAATTAATACATATAAAATTCTGAAGACAGTGCCTGGCACTAGGGCTGGTTTCATGGGCAGCCAATCTTCTTCACAGTCCCACAGGTCCCCACACTCAGAAGGTGAGGGTCCCACATTTGGTTTAATGTTCTGCTGTTACTGTCTTGAAATTTTCAATGATTTTGGAACAGGGAGCCCCATGCTTTCATTCCGTATGGCCGCAAATTATGTAGCTGGTCCTGCCAGGGTGTGGTATGTATTTAAAAACTTCAGGGTTGGGCAGCCCAGTGGTGCAGCGGTTTAGCGCCGCCTGCAGCCCAGGGTTTGATCCTGGGGACCCTGGATCGAGTCCCACATCGGGCTCCCTGCGTGGAGCCTGCTTCTCCCTCTGTCTGTGCCTCTGCCCCTCTCTCTCTCTGTCTCTATGAATAAATAAGTAAAACCTTAAAAAAAAACAAAAACAAAACTTCAGGGTTTTGGGGTTTTTTAAAAGATTTTATTTATTTATTCATGAGAGATACAGGGAGAGGCAGAGACACAGGCAGAGGGAGAAGCAGGCTCCATGCAGGAAGCCTGATGTGGGACTCGATTCTGGGACCCCGGGATCATGCCCTGAGCCAAAGGCAGACTCTCAACTGCTGAGCCACCCAGGCATCCCAAAACTTCAGGTTTTATCATTATTTTAGAATCTAGAAGAGTAAATCTGATTTAATATATTCACTTTAGAAGGGAGGAAGAGGACACTCTGTATGTGACTTGCTCAAGGTGAACAGCAACTGAGCTGCAGAATGAAGGCTGAAGACAGAGGGATGAAAGTCGCAATCCTAGAGGTGAAGGCAGGACAATGACCCAGCTCCTCGCCCCCACCCTCATGCCCCCAGAAGGCAACAGAAGGAGAGAAGAGCAGACAGACTCCTTTGAAGGAGCTTAGAGAAAGAGGTGGTATGAAAAAGAGCATGAACAGTTGTAGAGGTAGGAGGGAAGCTGGCTATTTTGGGAAGCCAAGATTCTCGGAGTAAAACGTAGTGATGAAGCCATGGAAACGAGAACTGAGACAGGCTCTTGGATCTTGGCCACAAGAGGTCATAGATGAGCTTGGAGAAATGAGTGTCGGCAGAGCCTTAGGGCCAGGAGTCGGGTTTAAAGAAGGAAGGGGCACCAGTGGAGACAGCTTCAGGTCGTTACTTAAGAAGCTGAGTAAAGGAAATGGAGGGGAAAGGGCAGGAAGAAAGGAGGCTGCTTTGGAGTGGGTGGGAGGAGAGCCAGTTCCCAACTGGGATGCGGAGGAAGGACCACCGGAGGCAATACGTTAGCCAGGAAGAGGCGCACCTCTTTCCCCGAGTCTGTAGGAGAAACGAGCCCAGCCTGGAGTGGAGCGAAGGAAGGCTCTGAGGGCAACTGCTCCTTTGGAGGCCGGGTGTCTCCCCAGCTGCCCTATGGCATTCTCGATGTGGACATCTCGGGCAACACAGCAGCGAAGAGAACTTACTCATTGGAGTCAGACTGTCTGGGTTCAGCTCTGAGGTTATTACCTTTGGTGACCTGGGCAAATTTGTTAGTAACCAGTGCCTCAGTTTCCCTCTCTGGAAACTGGGGTTAACCAGGGTTGTGAAGATGAGCTGCCTTGATCCGGGTAGAGCCCTCAGTGTAGTGTCTGACACATAGTAAGCAGGTGTGTGTGAGAGGGTAGTTATTATTAACAGCCACTTCTGGTTCTCCTGCGAGCCTCCTGTGGGTCTAACGTTGGCCAGCAAACAGGAGGAGTCTGGTGTTCGTTGCTTCACAGGGAGCTTTTCAGGAAGTGTGGTCATAAGAAGAAAGATGATTTAGAAGTGGCATAGCGTCGGTCACAAGAGCTTTGTTCCACAATAAATGCTACCTGACATGTAATAAATACTTATAAGCATGTCCCCTATAATCAGCACCCTTTAGAAAGTTCCCCTACCCCACTGCTCTTGGCCTTGGCTCTGGCCATACCCACTACCCCAGTGAGCAGTATCAGCTGTCAGCAGGCTTCTTGTTTTTTTGGATTAGGTTCCTTTACAGGGATCTTCCCATGGTTATACGATTAGAGAATTGCAGAATGCTTTATAAACACTTCCAAATATCTCATAGCAATGAGAGGCCAGTGCAAAGGGTGGACAGAGTTCTTCTGTGTCACAGAAATCAGAGTTGGAGCATATCCAGCTGGCTATGTCACCCCGAGCTTGTGGGTCATTGCAGAATCGTTCACAGAAATTCCCGTTGCATTGGATTTTGTCCAGGCCCATGCAATATGTTCAGGGATCACAGAGCAATCTCTCAAGGGAAAAGAGGAAGGCCTGTTGCTTGGAATGGCTTAGAGCACTTTTGGTAGCCATCCAAGGCAGCTATCACTCATTAAATCTGCCTTCTCTTCCAGCAAAAAGCCAACTGTATAGAACCCTACATATAGAGCTCTAAGAATAGTAGAGCACTCCAAGAACATACTGCACTTGGCCTAAATACAATTGTGCAGGGCTTAACGAGCTTTTTTACTCTCAAAGCTGGGTGAGTTGGAACAAACAAACAAAAAATATTTTCCCCAAGTAGCATGCAGAGAAGGAACGAGAAACAGCAAAGAAGAGCACCTTAGCACATTCTTCTTTGACCTGGGCTGCCTTTTCAGGGTACAGATTGACTCTGCAACCACCAAAGCATACCCATAAGCCCTAAGGCAGTGGGCACAGCAGATTCCCCCGCCCCCATTCATTGACTTTACACTAGCCTGAACAAGCCCCAGAGTCCTGTAACGGTGGTAATTTGTCATTTGCTGTAACAGGAATTTGAAGCCATCATCTTCTACAATAAACATTTGGTTGATTTATTGGCCTCCATCCCATAAGTATAGAAAGTGAGGACAGGTTCCACCCAAAGCTGCAGTTTTGAGCAATGAGAGCTCTCAGAGTGCACATGTTAAACCACACCCCACTATTTGTGGGAAGAAGAAATCCACATGTGGGTCTATTCATGAGTCTGGGAAGATACTCTCTTTAACAGGAGTTGGCTCTAGTAGGGATTTAGGAGAGCTTATATTCTCTACTTTAAAACTTTCTATACTGTCCGAAATCTTTACTCGGTGTTACTTTTATTATTGGAAAAACAGTAATCTTATTTGAAAATTATTTTCCTATTCTCAAGTGGGCAAACACGACAGGGTTTCCAGCTTCCTGTTTTCTCCTGGGGAGGGAAAATACAATGAGGTGAAGGCCCTCACAAAGATTATAGGAAAAACAGGCTTTGGCCATTCCTGGATAGTCCTCTGTTGCTCCCTGCCCACAGAGAACAAATATTACAGGTCACCACATGTCATCAGCCTCTTGGCCAGCTAACTGCATTTCACCCCTTAGTTCTCCTTGTAGATGTCACTTCTGGGAAGCCATTTCTGTCCTGCCAAGCTTGAGTCCTATGTTCTTCCTGTGTTCTTCCAAGCCATCTGCACTGTGATGATCTTTACCTTTTGGCCAACCCCACCAGACTGGAGGTCCCTGAAGTCAGAGGTTTTATTCATCTGTGTAGCCCTTGTACCTTAGGAAAGTGCTGACAGACTCAATAAACATTTACTGAATAATTATTTGTTTGGGGACCTTTATAATCAGAACAATATAAAGATGAAAAAGAAACCATTTCTTTTTTTAAAAAATATTTTATTTATTCATTCATGACAGAGAGAGAGAGGGAGGCAGAGACATAGGCAGAGGGAGAAACAAGCTCCCTGCAGGGACCCCGATGTGGGTTTCGATCTCTGGACCAAGGATCATGCCCTGAACCAAAGACAGATACTCAACCACTGAGACACCCAGGTGTCCCAGAAACCATTTGTTTTCAAGGAACATACAACTAAGTTGGGGCACACAGATGTGTCCAACAATTAACTATAAAACCAAGCACTGATTTATGGGTTAAAAGAGTTACAAAGAACCAATGTGAAGATAAGGAAGGTCTTGAATCCTGAACAGTGTCTTCTGGTTCAGAAGCCCCATATTGGAATGCTGGTATGGGGTATGTGCCCGTAGTTATAAGGATTCAGGTTCTTTAGGACATTTAATTAGAATTTAACTCATGATCTTTCTTTTCTGTCCTTCTGCTGGCAGTTACCCTAGGAATACCTGCCATTTAATCTTAATTGATGTTTGTGAAATGCCTTGTCTTCCTCTGCTGAAAGTCTGTTCAGTGTTGAGCATTACAGTGTTACAGTGGTTGTTTTATTACTAAAGCAGTGCCAACGAGGTTACACAACAGCTTGGATCAGGAAGTAAAACAAGGGCGGTGATCCTACTGAAGCTACAGGGGATGGGGATTTGGGATGGTAAAATGTTAATTACCCGAGACGGAATGTGGGCTGGAGTCCAGAGCTGTGCTCCTGGAGATCATTTCAGTCCCAGAGGCTGGGGCTGGCTCTTTGGCAGTGGGTCCTTAGCATCCTGCCCTCCCCTGGCTGGAATGTTGGATTCACTTCTCTGAAAGCTGCCACAGAGAATCTAGTGGCGAGGAGCCAGAAGCACACGTCTTGCACTGCATCAGGGGCCACTCTGGAAGCTTCCCAGGAGCTGAAGGGCTGTTCCATTTGCATGTGATAAATTATTTATCTCTAAAGCAATTTATTCTTTATCTCTCTTTAAACTCTCCTTCTCCTTGTTTCTGGCTCTCGAAGTCTCTCTCTCTCTCTCTCTCTCTCTCTCTCTCTCTCTCCAAAGAGGGAGCTGGAAGATAGATGAGGGAGGGTTGAGGAGGTAGGCTTGGCACACAAGGATGGTAGAAATGTTCATTTATAAAGCTGAGAAAATAAACACAGAAGTAGATGGGCTTCTGGTCGGGAAACACCAAGATGGTTTACTTTAGGGTGGGGAGGAACGGGTGCCAGGGAGAAGGCGGTGGCGGCAGTAACAACCTCTCCGTAACTTTAGTCTCCCACAATGTCACCTCCAGAGACTGACGGGGGAACTTGCTTTCGGAATGAAACGTTTTTAAGACGTTGTGTTGGCAGGCAGGTAAGATGCGGGACGAAGGGAGAGGCGCCAGTGAAAAAGAGCGAAGGCTCTGGAACCAGCCTCCTAAGACCAGTGCCAGGTTCACCAATTACTTTCTATCTAGGTGACCTTGGGCAAGTGTCCTAATTCTCTTTAGAGCCTTCGTTTCTATCTGTAAAATTCAGAGAATGTAAAACCCACAGGTTCAAACAGATAATCCCTGTAAAGGACTGAGGACAGTCGTTGGCACAAAGGAGGCACAAAATAAACGACAGTCAGTATCATCGTCAGCTGCGGGCCAAACGACCGGAGTCCCCCAAACTCCCAAGCAAACAATTACCCGGAGCACGGAGCATCCAGGTCTGACTGACGCGCCTCCCGGCCCAATAAGGTACCGGGAAAGAACTCTGTGGAGTCGAACCAATGGCACCAGTCCTTGTTGTTGGACGGGGCTTCTGGCCGTTCCGCCAATAGCTTGAAGATGTGACTAAGGACTGACGTTCTGACGGTCCAATGACGCACAACCAGCCCACACTCAGCACTTCGAAGGGGATAAATCAAGGAGCCGGCGCGTATAGATTCCGTTATTAGGCAATACTGGATGGAGAGAGGAGCTCAGGGGAGACAGCGCGAGGGCGAGGCACCCATGAGCTAAAAAAAGAAAAAAGACGATGGTTGCGCCAAGTGAGCTCGGCCGCCATCATGCTCTAGTTTCCCCTTCGCCTCTCCGGGTCCGCGACCAAGGAAGCGGCCTCTGGGATGCTGAGGGGGTGTGTCCCCGAATGATTGGCGCAGGCGGCTCAGCCAATCCTAGCTCGTCAAACGGGAAGCGCTTGGCCAATGAGGGGCGACGGCAGCGGCGAGGACTCGGAGGGGCGGAACAGCAGCTTGATGGGCACAAGCGCCAGCCAGTGAGAGCCGGAAGCATCCTCCCTGCGGCCAATGGAGTGGGGCTCTGGGCGGGCCCCCGAGTGTTTGTGTTGTGGTTTTGGGGGAGGGAGGCGGAGGGGAAAGTTTGTTTATTTTGTTTTTAGTTTCTGGGGTCCCCGTGTTTCTGGGAGGTGAAGAGGGAGGGAGTGACCCCCCCGCGCCCCCTCAGTCCCCCTACTACGTCGCCTCCATAGCCTGCGGAGAAGCGGGGACCGCGCGCATCGCAGCGCATCGCCTCACAGCGGAACGCCGCGCACTCGGAGCCGGCGCGGCTCGGCGGTGAGTGAGGACCGACGGCCACTGCCGCCCTTCCCCTCCCCCGCGCACCGCCCAGTCCGAGCGGGGCGGCCGGGTGGGCGAGGACGCCCGCGGGAGCGCGCGGCGCGGGCCGGCCTGTCAAGCTGAGGCGCAGCGTGTGCGTGTCCTCGCGAGTGAGCGCGCGCGGCGGGGACAGGGCCGGAGGGGGCGGGAGCGCGCGCGGGCCCCGGCGGGGGCGGGGGCGGCGGCAGCGGCGGCGGCGGCGGCGTGGAGCTCGCGCTCCGTGGGGGCGGGCGTGCGGTGGGTTTGACCCCGGGTCGGGGAGGGACGCGGGCGACGTCCCGCGCGCAGGGCAGGGGCGCCCCGAATGGCGGGGCCGGCGGGCGGGCGCGCGCGGCTCTGGGCGTCACGCGCCGGCAGGTGTGAGCTGGGGGAGGGCTTCCGGGTGGGCTGGTCGAGTCGGGTTCGCTTCCCGTCGCTGGGCGGGGGGGCGCCTCCAGGGCGGGGAGGGGCTCCCCGTGGCGGCGGAGAGCGGGGGGCCCTCGGAGGCGCGTCGGGCCCCCTGCCTGGCTGGGGGGCAGGTAGACGGAGGCGTCAGGCCCCCGAGCGCCCCGGTGGCTGCCTGCGCGGCACCGCGGGACCTGCGTGGCAGCGTGGACGCGTTCCCCTGATTAATCCGGGCCGGGGAAGGGGGTGTCGCGCCCCTCATCCCAGAGCCCTGCGGCGTGGCCACCTTCGAGAGGCTGTCCAGGCTTTCCACGAGGAAATGGGACGAGCCGGCGCCAGGAGTGTTTCCTGTCTCCCCCTGAGTTGGCATCCCTTGGGTCCAAACCAGTGGGTTTGTCAGCCCACGGAGGGCCAGATACCCCAAAGTGGCCGAGGTCGCCCCGTAACCGTAGCTGCTTGTTGGGCATCTTAAGTAAGGACCAGCCCATCCTCAGTTCTCTAGGCAGAGTGTGCCGACCTCGGTCTCAAGATTCCTTGCTTCTTCGTGGATCCTTTGGCTGTTTTATTACTCTTTAGCATCTATGCTAGAAATTGTGCGAGGAATAAGACGAATTTCAAGTTGGTCATTTGTATTACAGTCTAAGCGAAATTATGCAACAAAATTGGCGAGAGGTATTTCTCCATAGTGAATAAAACGTCATTGGTTGCCTCCCCGCACCCCAGGAGTTAAGCGTATAGAAAGAAGGTGTATAAAAATCTCGCATCTTAGCATTTTGTGAAAGTTTAACAATAGAGGCTATTTCCTTCATAGTTGTGGGGACTTTCAATGGACCATAGCTTCCTGTTGATTTGGAGAAGCATCAATGATCTTGGCTTTGAGAATATATTTATTGTTTTGGTAATGTTATGTAAATGCCTCTCTAAAGACAGAACTTTTAGCACGTTGGTTTGCACCTCTACAGCGTGCTGTATCGCTGTGGGTAGGTAGTGAGAGGGATATGAATGTAGTAGGTCCCTACATTAAGGAATCCAGAACACAAATCAGACTGGCTTGGCCCGCTTGGGACAGACACAGCAATGATGATAATGCTGCCTTTATATTTTCTTGGTTCTTGGCCTTCTCTGAGTGCTTGTCCCAAACATCAGCATTTGAGCAGAATAGTTTGTGATAGGATTTAAGAAGAAGAAATTACCAAGCTGCATTTCTGAGGTAGCATATCAATGCCATGCCTTTGAAAAAATATTTTTTTTCTTCATTCAGATAGAAGCACTTAAAAGTGTTTTAAGTCAGAGCAATACCATTTGTTGAAACGATAGTAATAATGTTAACTGACATTTACTGCATGCATCTCACATGCCAGCCTCTATGTATTTTTTCCTAATCCTTACCGGAAGCCTGTCACATAGGTGTCATTACTGTTTTCTGGATAAGAAAAAGACCCTCTAAGAGCCTCATGGCTAGTAATTTTAAGGGATAGGTTTAGTTTTAAGTGTGTCTGTTTTCAAAGCCTGTGCTTATTCCATTTTGCCTCCTAAATTATCCAGAGGAAGAAAGGTAGAAAGGACACTGAAAAGTAGAAAGGAAAAGAAATAGGAAGTGCCACTGGTGATGAAGTTGTCCATACCTAAGTTAAAAATTTAATGTTGGGCAGCCTGGGTGGCTCAGCGGTTTAGTGCCTGCCTTCAGCCCAGGGCCTGATCCTGGTGACCTGGGATGGAGTCCCACGTTGGGCTCCCTGCATGGAGCCTGCTTCTCCCTCTGCCTGTGTCTCTGCCTCTCTCTCTCTCTCTCTCTCTCTCTCTCTGTCATGAATAAATAAATAAAAAATTTAAAAAATTTAATGTTAAGTTAAACTCATTCTTCATTTTTAGAAATTAAGAACATTTTTACAAAATTACATCTAAGCTTTGTTTCCATTTCTTCCCTATTTGATTTTTATAAAGATGAATAAAAATGCATTTGATTCAGAAGGTCAAGGCTTTCAGAGCCCTTTGTGCAAATCTCCACTCCAGTACCTTGCTATTGTGAGAAATCCTGTGCTCTGGATCTTCCAGGGACCAGGCGTTACTCCCTTTGTATCTAGGATAGTGCTTGGTACATAGTAGGAGTGCAGTAAATGTTAGCTAAGGAGCAGTGTTAAAAATGTAATCACTTTGGGTTTGTTTTAGCAGCTTTAGTTTAATGGGACAATAAGAAAGTAAATAGTTTACAGCCCAGGTGGCTCAGCGGTTTAGCTCCGCCTTTGGGTCTCCAGGATCGAGTCACACGTCAGGCTGCCTAAATGGAGCCTGCTTCTCCCTCTGCCTGTGTCTTTGCCTCTTTCTGTGTGTGTGTGTCTCTCGTGAATAGATGAATAAAATCTTAAAAAAAAAAAAAAAAAAGTAGTTCATGTGCAAAATGCATGCTCTAGAAGAATACTGAAATGGAGCAACTTGTGGAAGGTTGGCTCTGCCAGTTTGCTAGATCTCCCAGTTCTCCTTATCTGTTTGAGCTGTGTGCCATTCTGTTCTTCTTTTCACCTCCGGGAATTCTAAAAGAGGAGGCTGTACTGACTGCTTCCCTTCAGTGCTCAAGTTATTCTTTGAACCTTTGCAGCTTGGCTCCCAACCTTAATACTCACTGAGGTTTTTTCCAAGGTTGCCAATTACCTAATGGTTAAAATTCCCAGAGCATCTTTTCAGGATTTATCCTGTTATGTCTCCCTGCAGTAGTCCTTTTAACTACCTCCACTCCTTAAAAAAAAAAAAAAAAAAACTATTTAAAAAATAACAGTAACATTAGCTCTTGGTATGTATACATGAATGTTAGTTACCTTGTGCATAGATTCATGTAACCACCACTATCAGGATACAGACCAGTTCCATAATCCCCCCAAAATTTCCTCAGACCATATTCCTTTTGATTCCCCTTCATCCTAACTTCTATCCCAGAGATAGATAAACACTAAGGGTCAGAATTAGGCCTCTTTTGTTGTTTTACTTTTCTCTGTCTACTGGAAAATGTTAGTTTTGGGACTTCAAATTATCGCCTTTGTATCTGCTAACCTGCATATCCATGTCTGACCTTTCTTCCATACTCTAAAATGACATCAATATTTACCTGCTGGAATTCTTCACTGTTGCTTCATACTCAATGTGTTTAAAGTTTTGTTCAACTTTGCCTCCTAAACCAGCTCTTCCATCAGATTTTTCTGTATTTTTTGGTGATGCCGTCCTCCTTTCTTGCAACCCTGAAACACTCAGAGGGCCTTATAATAAACTCTTATCCCAGACCTGGAATCCTGCTGCTCAGCTATAGATATTGGCTCCTGCCCTTTGCTACTGAGCTGGCTCCCATTCAGTAGTCTGAGCGGAGCACAGGTAATTGGAGTACTTAGAACGCCATCGGGATTGGACTGCTTCTCTGGTCTGAACCTCTTATGGCTTCCCATTGCCCTGAAGTCCATCTAGGATTTTATATATATATGTAAAAAAAATATGAATTTTTTTTTAAATTTACTTATTCATGAGAGACACAGAAAGAGGCAGAGACATAGGCAGAGAGAGAGAAGCAGGCTCCATGCAGGGAGCCTGATGTGGGACTCGATCCTGAGACTCTGGGATCACGCCCGAGGCAAAGGCAGATGCTCAACCTGAGCCACCCAGGCGTCCCCCATCTGGGATTTTATTTTTCATCCTTTGAGGCTCTGTAAGATCTGGCCTGTGCTTGCCTCTCTAACCTTCTCTCATCTCTTTTATGGCCCACCCCACCCCCCTTTCTGATGTCCCAATTACTTGGTCTTACTTTCAAATTTTTTCAACCAAGCCTTTTGCAGGCTCAAGGTTTTTGTACAGACCACTCTCCTGGCTTGGGCTGGTCCTCCCCAGCTTCCTAATTTTCACCCACATAACATCAGGGTTCAGATTAAATTGCCAATTCATCAGAGATGCTTTCCTTTATGACCGCCCACCACCCTCAGTCAGACCCTCAGGTCTTTCAGAGCTCCTCTTCCTTTTTCATAGCTCTCACCACAATTTGTGATTCAGGACCATGTCTGTTTTGTTTCCCGTGTCTCTAGAGCCGAGCCAAGTATCAGGCGTACAATAAACTCCCAGCAAATATTTGTTGCCTGTGTTGTGAATCTGGATTTTGCTTTTATAATTTACTGTTTTCTTGTAGTTTCTGGTAGCCTTGCTTTCTACTTCCTACCTTCCCTGGGACTTGATCTCACTGTTGGTAGTCTATTTCAGAAATAGATCTGAAATTGCTGAAGAGGACACTGATCCTGTTCTCCTTCTGAATTGTACCTCTGCCTGGGAGCCCCTACCACTGAGTCACAGTAGATCTAAACTGTGGCTGACTTGCTAAGTCCACTGAGCAGTGCACCTTGGTTGTTCAGGCTGGGGCTACTGCTTGCAGCTGTTTCTTTGCTCACCAACCCCTGCTCTTTATTTCTTCTTCCTCCCTCTACCCAGCCTACAACTTCTAAAGACCTTGTATATTTTCCGGCTGAGCCTGCTTACCCTTTGACATTTGCCAGCCTTTTGACATTGACAACTGCCTCTAGTGTCTTGACCCTACAGATTGCCCCCACACTAATCGTCCTGAAACAGTGCTTGTTTATGTTTCCTGCCCCCTCCCCAAGTCTACCACAGGCACTTAAGTTTGAAAACCTTCAGTGGTGTTTCATTGCCTAGAGGGTTTAAACTCTTTAGCTTGTTATTTCAAGCACTTTGGACTAACACTGTCCAATGGAAGTAGAATGCAAGCCACAAATGTGAGCCACGTGTGTAATTGTAAATATTCTAGTAGCCACATTTAAAACGTTAGAAAGGGTAAAATAGATTTTCAGAAAATTTTATTTACTTCAATATATCGAAGATATTTTATGTAAACATGTAATCAGTAAAATTATTGAGACGCTTTACATTCCTTTTTTTCATATTAGGTCTTTGAAATCTGGAATGTATTTTTCACTTCATCTCCATTCAGACTACATTTCTTTCTTTTTTTTTCAGACTACTTTTCAAGTACTCAGTCGCCACCTGTGGCTAGTGGCTACCCTGTTGGATAACACAGCTCTAAACCACATCCTTGACATAGTTGGGAGAGCTATACCTAGATATACCTAGGTAATTCCAGGCACTAGCCTTTTGATTACTGTATTCCTCTGTCTACAACCAGATCTTCATCCAAATATGCTAACCTTCCTTGCTTGGGAATCCCAGGGTATCTTATCCCTAAACTTTACTTCTCACCATTTCCTCTGACCCCTTAACCTTATTTTTGTGTGTGTCACTGTTTTTCCATATAGCAATTACTTATAATATTTACCAGTTTGCGTTATTATCCAAAGTAAAGTTAAAATATATTTTTTAAGATTTTATTTATTCATTCATGAGAGACACACAGACACACAGAGAGAGAGAGAGAGAGAGAGAGAGAGAGAGGCAGAGACACAGAGGGAGAAGCAGGCTCCATGGAGGGAGCCCAATGTGGGACTCGATCCCGGGACTCGGATCACGCCCTGGGCTGAAGGCGGCGCTAGGTTTAGCCACCTGGGCTGCCCCAAGTTAAAATATTTTAATAACTGATATTTACAAGGCATGGGCACTGACCAATGGAAATAAGTGCCTGCTAAATTAGAATCGATGGCAACTGTGTATAGCTTCTGTGTTCTTATCTGTGTGTACCTACTGAATTACAGCTCTTACTGTCTGGGTTTTGTATTGTTGGCTTCCCCCATAAGACTCTGAGTTCCTTGAAGGCAGGCATTTGTCCTACTCATCTTTACATTCCTTACAGCTCCTGTCCTGGCCTATAGTAGGCAGTCTACAAATATTTTAAATAAGTGAACAAATGCAACCTTAATATCTATTTTTATTCTATGTTCTATATTTTATCTTTCCAAATAGAAACTGAAATATAAGTCCTTTCAGGACAGAGATCATGGATTATGAAGGAGTATATGGAATATTGTCTTGATTGTCTTCATAGGAGCATTTCTTCTGAATGAAGATTTGCTTTAAAAAAATAACTCTTGAAAAAAAAAATAACTCTTGGGGGGAATCCCTGGGTAGCTCAGTGGTTAAGCATCTGCCTTTGGCTCAGGGTGTGATCCTGGGGTCCTGGGATCGAGTCCTGCATCAGGCTCCCTCTGGGGAGCCTGCTTCTCCCTCTGCCTATGTCTCTGCCTCTCTCTCTCTGTGTCTCTCATGAATAAACAAAATCTTAAAAAAAAAACAAAACCTCTTGGGGTGCCTGACTGGCTCAGTTGGTGGAGCATGTGACTTGATCTCTGAGTTGTAAGTTCAAGCCCCACTTTGGTGTAGAGCTTCCTTAAAAAATAAAATCTTTTTAAAAAAATAAAAAAAAAACTGTTTGGGGGCATCTGACTGGGTCGGTCTGTAGAGCATGCAACTCTTGATCTTGCAGTCCTGACTTTGAGCGCTATGTTGGGGGCATAGAGATTACTTAAAATGTTTGTTAGTGCCCATTGGTGATGGTTTAAAAGTTGAATAAAGATTAAAATAATAATAACTATTTAGATATTATTATGGGTTTTCAGGCTGAGTCAGAAATGAGGTTGGGCTTTCATTTAATGAGACTTATTTTCTTTGTGGTTTGTAAACTGGCTCAGAAAACAACTTCAAAAGAGCTCCTTGGAATTAATGCATGCTCTTCCAGAGTTAGGAGCACAGTTGGTTTTGGAAAGGCACTGTGCTAGGAGTTAAAAGTCCTGAGTTGGTTTGTATTGCAAACATCTGCTTGAGTACATACCATGTTCAAAGCACGGGAATGAATGAGAATTCAAAAACTATAATAGTATGGAAAAAATGTCCCTTTAACACAGAGGTGAAATGATTAATTCTTCGTAGGAAGAATTATATTTTACTCCATTATATTTTACTCATTTCTAGCATGGACTACAGTACTTTATCATGTTTCTAGGTCTCTCTCTCACACTGGATTATAAATTTCTTTAGTGCAAGACTGTTGTATTCATCTCTGCATCCTTAAACACATACTTGTACTGTGCCTGCCATACTGTGCCCACTCAAATGTATATTGAATAGATCACTTCAAATTACTTAGCTTTGTAAGACCTCAGTTTTTCTTATGTAAGTAGGAAATTCTCTCCTCCAGAGAATTATTGAAGCTGCAACAAGAATAATCTTTTAAAACTATGTAACTATTCTATATATATTATACCTCAAATGTAAAACTTTACCCAGAAAACAAGTGTAAATCTGATATTTGTCCCCTACTTAAAACTGTTCCTAAAGTGCAGGTGCCTGGGTGGCTCAGTGGGTTAAGTATCTGCCTTCAGCTCAGGTCATGATCCCTAAGGTCCTGGGATCGAGCCCCACATTGGGCTCCCTGCTCACTGGGGAGTCTGCTTCTCCCTCTCCCTTTGCTGCTTCCCCTGCTTGTGCTCTCTCTCTCTCAGTCATTCTTTCTCTCAAATAAATATATAAAATCTTAAAACAAAAACAAAACTGTTAATGAGTCCCCAAAGCCCTGCCATCCCTCTTTTGGAATATAAACTTCATGAAAAGAAATAACTGGTCTCTCTTGTTCAGTGAATGAAGACCCTACCTCATTTCCTTCCAGTCTCCCTTTTGCTGCCTGAACTCTTACCATAATGACCCTATTCTGGTTCCTGAAAGGCATATTCTTGTCCACTCAAGGTCTCTTCCTAGCACTTGATGTTCCCATACCCTGGAAGGCCCCCCACCTTGACCTTAGTTGATGCCTCTTCAGTCCTCCAAATTCAGTTTATATGTCACTCCTTTAGTGACTTCCTAATCATCCCCACCCCAGAGAAGATGTGCTACTTTTATTTTTTAAAAATACTTATTTTTAAATAATTTCTACGCCCAACATGGGGCTCAGACTCAGCCCTGAAATCAAGAGTCACATACTTAACCAACTGAGACAGCCAGGCACCCTTAGATGTGCTCCTTTTATTATTTTTTTATTTAAATTTTTTCAGATGTGCTCCTTTTAAACACAACACTTAACAGAATTGTAATTAAATAATGACTTAATTAGTGTAGTATCTTTGCTACAACATAGCTATGTGAATAAAAATACCTTATCTGATGTGTTCACATTTTGTATAACCAGTGTCTAGCACTGGAAGTTGCACATAGTAGGTCCTCATAAATGTTTTTCAAATGAAGGTAGGAAAGAGAACTAAAAATAGAACATAAAAAAGTAGTCATTCAAAAAAAAAAAGTAGGGGTGTCTGGGTGGCTCAGTGGTTGAGCATCTATCTGCCTTTGGCTCAGGGTGTTATCCTGGTGTCTGCGATCAAGTCTGGCATCAGGCTACCTGTGAGGAGCTTGCTTCTCCCTCTGCCTGTGTCTTTGTGTCTCTCATGAATAAAAAAAAAAAAAAACAATAAAGAAAGTAATTTTAACAGTTTAAATAAATATATGGGAGCAGGGAGGGGCTCGCCTTTTTAAATTGTCTCCAAGTTCTTCTTTAAAAAAATTTCTAGTTGTAATCAGTAAACATTTTAAGATTACAGAAAGAATATTTGTTTTGTTGTTTCTTAAAAGATTTTATTTATTTATTTGACAGAGCATAAGAAGGGGGAGTGGTAGGCAAAGGGAGAGGGAGAGGCAGGTTCCCCACAGAGCAGGGAGCCTAATGCAGGCTGGATCCCAGGACCCTGGGGTCATGACTTGAGCCAAAGGCAGACACTTAACTGACTGAGCCACCCAGGCACCCCCAGAAAGAATATTGTTATTAAATTTGTATTTGTCTGAAAACCTTACTTATTGTAGAGTTAGTTTTAATCCTTATTAGTAGAAATGATCAGAATTGTTATTCCTTTTAAAATCTTATGGGGTACCTGGATAGCTCAGTTGGTGGAGCACGTGACTCTTGATCCCTGGTTGGTAGGTTTGAGTGCCACACTGGGTGTAGAGATTACTTTTTAAAAAATCTTACGGGAACCCTGGGTGGCTGAGTAGTTTGGTGCCTGTCTTTGGCCCAGGGCATGATCCTGGAGCCCCAGGATTGAGTCCCACATCAGGCTCCCTGCTGGGGCCTGCTTCTCCCTCTGCCTGTGTCTCTGCCTCTCTCTCTCTCTCTCTCATGAATAAATAAATAAAATCTTTTAAAAAAAATCTTAAAAAATAAAAATAAAATCTTTTTATATGCTTGTGACAAGGATGACTACAGTTTCACTGAACGTTTGTGTGTGTACCATGTGCTGAATGCTGTTACAAGCTGGGACTACAGGATGGGGCGCCTGGGTGGCTCAATTGATTGGTATCCTTCTCTTGGTTTCTGCTTAGTTCCTGATCTCAGGGTTGTGGGATTGAGCCCTGCAGGGCAGGCTTAGCGCTTAGCTGGGAGTTGACTTCTCTCCCTCTCCCTCTGCCTGGCCCCCTGCTTGTGTATGTGTGCTTTCTCTCCCTCCCCCCCCCCCCTTAAAATAAATAAGCCTTTAAAGAAAGAGGAATAAAGAAAGTAAAGGAAGAAGGAAGCTAGGACTAGAAGAATGAGATGAGAAGAGATCTTTGCTCCCAAGGAGTGTACAGCTGCAGGAGTGAGGCAGACTTGGACACAGATGAGTGCTATTTGGTGTAATAAGAGCTGTGATAGACATATAGGGGATGGGGCAGAGGGGAAGGAAAGTCCTCAGTACAACGGGAGGTCAGAAAGCCTTTCCAGGGAACACTTCCAGTAAGTCATGGTAGAAAAGGGTACTTCAGGCTGAGGGAGCAGCATGTGCAGGCTCAAAGGAGTTCATTTAGTATATGGAGAAGATAGCTAGCACAGTGGTATGCTTCATACAGCTGGTCTGGGGTACGGGGCCAAGGGCTGACTGTGACCTATCAGACTCAGACTCTTAGATTACATCGTATTTCAATACTGGAAATGGTTTTAGGAATAATGATGTGAGTCTGTATATTTGAATTCATAAAGGTGTTATAATGTACCATTCAGTGTCAACTATACTTAAAAAAAAGAGTAGCATTCAAAGATTAGTCATAAACCAGAATGATGCTTGTCAACTGTACCTATAGCCATGCAAATGATATATCAGAGCTAGAATGTGGTGACTCATTTAAGATTATCTGTAGGAGCAGAGAATAAAGGAAGTGACCTCTTGCTTGACTGCCTGAGGTGACTGCTGATCTATTTCATGAGGCCCAGATTCTAAACCAGTGAAAAGGATAAGATCAGAAAGGAGTACCCAGAAGAGCCTCTGGATATGTGTACATTTCTACAGCTTGAAGGTTGTTACATATCTCTAAATATCCAATTGGCTTACTGAACTAGCATTTGTTTAATTTGATTCTTGACCAGAATTCAAGAAAGGAAAATTCACTGACTGGAAATCTAGCATTTCTTCATTTTACTTCTCTTTAGTTCAGCAGTTCTTTGCTTTCTTGTCCCCTTCCACAGCTTTTTCTCAGTACTATTACTCTGAAGTAGCATGTCCTTTTCCCCAAACCACCCCATCTCTTGCCATCTTTCTTTCTATAATCACTAAGTTGTTTGCAGTTGTAGGATGCCTGTACTTTGTTGGTTAACCAGTGTTTTCTCAGCTTTGCATGTTCAGAGTTTGATATTTTTCAGAATGAGAGGTGGTTAAGCGCTGGAAGTGGTGGTGACACTCGGAAGATGCTAATTGACCCATTGCTACAAATTCTGTGTGTTCATTTATTGACCTAGATTATAAGGGGTGAAAGAGACAATGGATGGTAGGGAGAATAACAGCAGTGAGTATAGGTTATTTCAATATGTTTGGAAAGGGGCACCTGAGTGGCTGTCTGACTCTTGATTTTGGCTCAAGTCATGATCTTGGGGGTTGTGGGATTGAGCCCTGTGTTAGGCTCTATGCTCAGCGAGAAGTTTGAGATTCTCTCTCCCTCTCCCTCTGCTCCCCCACCTCGTCTCCTTCTCTCTCTAAAATAATAAATACATCTTTTTTAAAAAGGTGTTTGGAAAAGGAAGGAGACAATGAGAGCAAGGCAAGGTTGAGAAGACAACATGTTAAGGTGAGATAGAAAATCTGCTTAAATATGTGTAGCAAGGACCCAGGAAGGAAAGAAAAATGGAAACTGCTTGAATGGGGAAGGTAGCAGGTAATCCATAGCCCAAGGCCACCAGATTCCTCTCAAGCGTATAGGTGGAGTGATAATCCTTAGAAATTCCTTGTAGTTCCTCAACTAGAGAAAAGGGAGAAGTCAGGGTTCTTTCTTGGTACCTTGAGCTCAAAACAAGCTTATACTGTTCTGGCACCCAGCAGAATGGTTTGTACATTACAGGTATAGACAGACATTCCAAGAGATAAATTCACAGAATGGAAAGAAGATATTGATTATAACTTTTTTTTTTAAGATTTTATTTATTTATTCATAGAGACACAGCTAGAGAGAGAGGCAGAGACACAGGCAGAGGGAGAAGCAGGCACCATGCAGGGAGCCTGATGTGGGACTCGATCCTGGGTCTCCAGGATCACACCCTGGGCTGCAGTCGGCGCTAAACCGCTGCGCCACCGGGGCTGCCCTGATTATAACTTTGAACTTGTTCTAGTTACTGGATCACACTGTGTTTTATGATGAACACCTTTATTAATCTTTTATTTAGTGAGTAGGACAGACTACATTGTATTCTTTTCCTAAAAGTGTTAATTTATTAAATGTATATATTTAAAATATACTACAATTTTTAAAAAATATATTTTATTTATTTATTTATGAGAGATGCAGACAGAGAGGCAGAGACACAGGCAGAGGGAGAAGCAGTCTCGCTCCATGCAAAGAGTCTGATGTAGGACTTGATCCCAGGACTCCAAGATCATGCCCTGAGCCGAAGGCAGATGCTCAACCGCTGAGCCACCCAGGCATCCCACCACAATTTTTATAATGCTGTTTTGGTATGTCTTTTAAAAACCATATTGAGAACCTCAAAATGTGGAAGTGGACCAGGCGTCCTAACTTAGGCCCAGGTCAGTATATCAAGAGAAATGTTTTGAGCGTCTGCAGGATTCTGATATGGAAGGAAGGAGATATAAAGAAAAAGATGAAAACTGAAGCCCTCCAAGGAGCTAGATATTTTTCCTCCTGTGAAAATCTTGCAGATGGTGTCTCATGTTCAGTAGTATCCTCTTCGTGAGATCTTTTACCCAGATGTATATCTCTGTGGAACTTCTGAATATAGAATCTCTGCACTTAGATGTACCAACAGATTTTAAAATAAATCTCTTCTTAACTACTCTTTTGTCAACCTTTTCACTATAAACGTTTTATATTTTTATACCAAAGTATTTAAAATTTATGATGTTTTTATTTTGCAGTTTGGCTCTGTCCCCTTAAACCAAAGACTATACTATACTGCCGATTCCCACTTATACCACGCAGGTGGATCTGTGGATGGTATAGAGAGAGGAGGGCTTTTTATGCCCTCACGTTCCCACTCCTGAAACACAGACCCAGAGGGGAAAACATTACTTTTAAAACACCAAGAGAATTAGTGAAAAGGCTCTTTGTAGAAATAACAAAAACAAAACAATAGAATGAAAATGCAAAACGCATCACATTTCAAGCCAGTAAGGGCTGTTTGAAAACTTTAAAAAGGGGACCCTGTGCCCCACACACAGCTTGTGAGTCGGCCTCAGCACATTGTGACACCGCCCTACGCTTCCTGAACCTGCCAGAGCCCGGCTCAACACTGATGTTTTGTGTTTGCTTTGGAAGCGGATGCTCTCTAGACTTTTATTTACTGTACTTAACAATGCGTATTTAATGTCATTTTCTTGTTTTCCTTTATCTCCCGAAGACTTGGGAATTGTCACTCAGGATGCTTTTCTGGCAGGTCAGCCTGGATAGGTACCTCTGCTTCATCTCCCTTAAAATTTGTTGACGCTATAGAGTCCATCACTGGTTAACCCACCCTCCCAATTCCTAAATCTTGAAGTCCTGAAAGGTTGAATCTTGGAATATTTGCCATATCCTTTCGCTCCTTTCTCTGTGGCTTTGGACCTTGAGTCTTTCCTTTTTTGTTGCCATGCCACCATCCTGATTCTAAGTCATCCTCAGGCTATGGCTGGATTATTAAAATAGCTTCCTGTCAGTTGTTCTGTTCCTAGTTTCTCCCCAGAAAACATTTCCTACATGTTACTTTCTTTTGTCAACCTGTGCATTTTTTTTTTAAGATTTTATTTATTTATTTGTGAGAGACACACAGGGAGAGGCAGAGACATAGGCAGAGGGAGAAGCAGGCTCCTTGCAGGAAGCCGGATGTGGGACTCCATCCCCAGACCTCAGGATCACACCCTGAGCCGAAGGCAGACTCCCAACCGCTAGCCACCCAGGTGTCCTAACCTGTGCCTTCTTATTCTACGAAATCCAAACACCTGTGTTTGAGCCCAGCTGCTTTACTGCTTCCATCCATCAACTCTCGCTCCCTACTTTTGAATCTTTGCTTTTTCCCCATATAATCTTTTCTTTATTTTCCATACTTTCCTCCCTTTTTGTTCTCATACTTTATGAAAGGCTATTCCTTACATAAATAAAATATTCTCCCAGCTTCTGGCTTCCAAACCATTTTGCGTCTCACTCTCAGAAAACCTTCTCCAGACTGTTTTCCTGGAAGCCTTTTTTTTTTAAATTAAAGTCCTCTTTTGGGACACCTGGGTGGCTCAGTGGTTGAGCATCTGCCTTTGGCTCAGGGTGTGATCCCAGGGTCCTGGGATCGAGTCCTGTATCAGGATCCCCAAAGGGCGCGTGCTGCTCCCTCTGCCTATATCTCTGCCTCTCTCACTTGTCTCTCATGAATAAATAAAATCTTAAAGAAAAAAAAGCCCTCTTTCATTTGGACACAGTTTGCTTTCATCAATATGATTGAATGAACTGAATAAATAAACTTTGTTAGTTTCATTCATCACCTTTAGTGGTATTTTTGTTTTTGTTTTTTTAAGATTCATTTATTCATGAGAGACACAGAGAGAGAGAGACAGAGGCAGAGACATAGGCAGAGAGAGAAGCAGGATCCCTGTGGGGAGCCCAATGTGGGACTTGATTCAGGATCAAGGGATCATGCCCTGAGCCGAAGGCAGACACTTACTCTCTGAGCCACCCAGGGGTCCCTTTGGTGGTATTTTTGTTAATTCTTTTGGTTGGTTGGTTGGTTGGTTTTACATATACAACTATATCATTTACAAAGAAAGTCAGTTTTGCTTTCTAACCTTCAAATTCTAATTCTTGCCTTATTGTGCTGGCTAGGACCCCAAGTACCATGCTGAATAGAAGCATGAATGGCTTCCTCGCTTTTTTCCCTGACTTAGTGGGAAACCATCCTACCATTAAGTGTGATTTTAGCTGTATTATCCCTGGTTACTTTGTTACTACTCAGCTGAATACTAGAGGGGTCCCCTTGCAGATCTGAGTTGTCTGCATAGCGCTTTCCTCTCTAGTACTGTACACTGTAAACTCTCACTGCCTTGGCTTTCCCAGAATCTCAGCTGCATCTCCTCAATTATGGCAGTCTCTGAATTCCACTTAGGTTTCCCCTGCCTGCTTGGTGGCCTGGAATCTTTCCCTAGGCAGCTTGCTGCAGGGCTTACCTTGTTTGTTTACCATCTCTTAGGGATCACTGTCCTCCTTTGCCTGATGTTCAGTGTTTTGAAAACTGTTGTTTATATATTTCATCCAGTTTTTTAAATTTCAAGGGTACATCTGACCACTGTTACTCCATCTTCCCTGAAAGTGGAAGTCCTGCCTTTTCTTAAAACATCTGAGGAATTATTTAGGAGTCGCTTCCAGAGTATGAGATACTCTTTGGAATTTCCGTAGAGGAAAACCTTCATTCTTTCAAGGTGGATTTGGTTTTAGGGAGCAACCAAGAACCATTTTTCAGGTCTGGTTAAATTATTTGTCTGGGCAGTACTGTTTGGGGACCAAAATGAGTTCAAAATATGGAGGCAGATTTCCTTGTGTGATTTGTAAACTGGTTTGGAAGCAAAATAGGAGTTACAAAATATTTTCAGTGGTGGCAACCTGATTAAGATAAATACCTATAAAACTTCTTAGAAGTACATATCTTGAAAGATAACTTACTTTTGACTGTTTCTATATGTTGATTGGTATATATTTAGTATCAGTTTATATTTACGACTTGGACTTAACTGCTTCTTAGTAAGCTTTCTTAAACTGTTTTTATGTGATACTCTCTCCAACTTGACTATAAACTCACTGACCTCTGGATACTTGTGAACGTTGTCTCACTTATGGTGTACTCAACTGTGGAAGCTCCTTAACTCAGAATAGTTAACTAACTTGTAGTTAACTACAGTTAACTAATAGTTAACTAATTTGTAAGGAAACTATAATCACCTTGTTAAAATGCATTGCATGGTATAAAGGATGTAGAATTGGTTTTGATACCTGTATGGCATTATTAATACTTTCATAATTTAAATTTGAAGTTATTCATATAAGATACTGAATCCCAGTAGCATGAGCACACACCTATATCTGTCTGAGGTGGTAGGAATTATGTGAATGACCTAGTTGAGAGAGGTGCCTTGAATCTGGATCTGTTAATTAATTAACCAAGGACTATCCTTAAAACCTACTAGACTGGTATATATGCTACATTGTGTGCACGGTTCAGTGCTGAAAATTCTTTTCCCATGGCCCGTGTTCGCTAGCACCTGAAGGGCCCATTGGTTCCACCCTCAACTCCTATTAGAAAATATGGGTTTTAAAAAATATTCTTAATGGATTGAATTATTAGATTTTTTTATCTTTGAAATTGCCTTTTTAAAATTTCCTGTTTTTAGTTAACTGACTTTATAGCTTTACAGTTCTTTTATAGTAAATCTTATAGCAGAGAGTTTGGTTATTCTTACTTGGTGTCCTCTTGGCTTGCTCTTTATCCTTGATATTCTCACATTTAAATTCTTATATATAACGTAGACTTTTTATATCCTAACTTACCCTCAAATTTTTAATTTTTAGTTTTAATTATTGTAGAATTCCACATTCTATGTTAGTGGTTTTCACATCAGTGATGTTTTTGTATATACTATTTCTGAGGCCCATATGTATTTCATCGGTAGTGAAAACTGCAATTTAGTAAATAATAGTGGTAAAGATGGCCTTATCCTTCCTCTCTAGGCTATAGGAACACCCAGTTTTGCTACTAATGTTGCTTTAAGGTGTGTTTTCAGTTATTTTTCAGTCTTTAGGGGTTTTTTTAAATAAAACTTTATGAGAGCTTCCTTTAGACAGAAATAATTTGGGGTTCTTCTGGATCCCACACATTTATTAAGAAGTTTTCATTGCCTTCATATCTACCAGTTGTGAAATGAGGTTCCTGTTTGGTGGCATTGTTTCTAGCATTTGTTAGTTCTGCGAGATTGGGGAGGGAGGGAGAATTGGTGTATAGTTAAAAAAAATTTAACCAATTTTGTTTTATGTAGATACAATGGTTTAAAATATGTTTATTAAAATGTTGATTCTGTCCCTATTTTTATGTGAAATCTTCTAAATTACACTGCATTGTAATTAATTATAGGTTCTTAGTAGTCTTATGTCTTAGTTCTTGCTTTAATTTGGCCTTTCAGTTTTCTTTCCATAATAGAGACCTTTGAGTTTTGTAAGCTTTGTTATCATTTATCATTTAGTGAGATATAATAGAATTGATACATAACTGAGCAAAAATATACTTTTCCTTACTTGTATGTGTTCTGTTTTTTGACTTTTATTTTGTGTTCTTTTCCTTGATAACTACTTGGATTATGTGACTTCATTTTGATTTTGATTCTTTTAATAATTTAAATTGGTATTTGTTTGCTTTTAGAATTTGTACTTCTTTTTGATACATAAAAAAAAATCTCATGCCATTTGTTTTGTTTTTTAAACATAGAAAAAGCATATTGACAGGGATATGCTTTTTTTTTTTTAAGATTTTATTTATTTATTTGATAGAGAGAGGAGCACAAGCAAGGGGAGCGGCAGACAAAGGGAGAGGGAGAAGCAGACTCCCCACTGAGCAAGGAGTCTGATGCAGGGTTGGATCCCAGGACTCTGGGATCATGACCTGAGCTGCAGGCAGATGCTTAACCGACTGAGCCACCCAAGCACCCCAGAGATCTGCTTTTTTAATTTTACTGTCTTTACCCCATTCTGATACTACCCTCGTGCCAAAGGTGATACCACCCTTCTGATTTTAATGTTGCCTTCAGACAGAGATTGAATTAAAGTAATGTTGAGGTAGTATAAAATGTCCTAACTGGAGTGTGTGGCTGGCACAGTTCGTTGAGTATTCAAATCTTGGTTTTGGCTCAGGTGGTGAGATGGAGCCCCGTTTTGGGCTCCATGCTCAGCACTATTTGGCTTGAGATTCTCTCTCTCCATCTCTCTCTGCACCTAATCCCCTTTGCTTGTGCGTTGCTCTCTTCCTCTTTCTCAAACAAATAAATTTTTTTAAATGTTCTAACTAATAATGCAGTTATAGACTTACAGATATTCAAAGAGTAAGTTTTTAGAAAAATTAATTAGTTCAAATTATAAGAATGTTTTCAGGAAAAAATTAACATATTTCAGTGGAGGTTGACAGGACCATTTTAATAAAAAGCCATTTTTAGGTTCATAGTCCTTTATCGGAAACTATAAGGACCATCAGTATTTTAGAGTTCAGAGATTTTTCTTTTATTTTTAGAAAGCTAATAAGATGCTTTTACCATATATTATGTAATGCCCCTGCAGAGTCAAATAGTCAAATACGTTAATATTTCGGCAGCCAAAGCTATGACTATTCTTACTTTAGTGGGTAGACTATAAATAGTCTCATGTCAGTTCAGGTCAGATATTGCTGCCAATTAAGTTCAGATCAAGTTTTTCTTCTAGATGAATTACAGAAAACGGGTGGTTTTCAGAAGTTTTTGGATTTGGGAATTGTGGCTAAGGGATTATGGACCAGTATTTACGTTCTTAGCTCTAATGTTTGTTACTTTTGTTACCTTCAGAAAGTGAAACCTGCTTTCCTTTTTTTCTCCTACAGGATATGAGATTAAATCTGTTTTCTACAGGCCAGTTAATAGAAATTAGGACACCTCTTCACAAAGCTTGATCCCTTAGGCGGCTGTCACTGTCACGTGGCACCTCTACACTTCTCTGGCTTTATGTTAAGAATCTCTTGGTTCCTTTCCCCATTCTTCTTTCAGAAGTGCTTTGTGGTAATAAATAGTAAGGGAAAAGGATTTAAAATGTGCTGTACTTCACGTAAAATATATCCTGTCTCATATAATAAGGTTTCAGAAGGAGCAGCAAGCTTTCTCTGGACTGACCTTTCCTACTATCAGCTAGTGTGGTAGCTTTAAAAATAAATCTTTCTGAAAGGAATCCATGCTTATGGTAAAACAAAAATCCAGTGGTACAAAGTGTAGGTAAAAAGTAGTTTTCTTTTTCTTTTTTTTTTTTTTTTAAAGTTTTTTTTTTTATTTTATTTATTTATGATAGTCACACAGAGAGAGAGAGAGGCAGAGACACAGGCAGAGAGAGAAGCAGGCTCCATGCACCGGGAGCCCGACGTGGGATTCGATCCCCGGTCTCCAGGATCGCGCCCTAGGCCAAAGGCAGGCGCCAAACCGCTGCGCCACCCAGGGATCCCTAAAAAGTAGTTTTCAAAAAAAAAAAAAAAAAAAAAAAAAAGTAGTTTTCTTCTGCCCTATGATATCCCTTACCCAGTCAATTTTTGACCACTTGTTTTATAGCTTTTCTAGGGGTTTAGATACTTTTTGGTTTGTTTGTTTTATTTTGTTTTTGTTCAGACATTCCAGGGGACAGTTTGGGAAATTCCAGTTAGGCATTTTAACCCCATTTGGACTAAGTTTGTGTTCATTATGTGTTAAACTATGGAGATGGTCTTGTCTGTTCTAGCTAGCATGTATAAGTTTTATTTCTAGAACTATTTATTCAAACTGCATCATTATGAAATGTTAATTAAACACATTTTTAGTATTAATTGTTCCAAATCCAGAGTATCTGAGTATGACCTATATGCAGAAGTAGAAGTAACAACTTATTGATTTATTTAGCAAAAAATGATTTTTAAAAAAGATTTTATTTATTTATTCATGAGAGACAGAGAGAGAGGCAGAGACACAGGCAGAGGGAGAAGCAGGCCCCATGCAGGGAGCCCGATATAGGACTCGATCCTGGGTGTCCAGGATCATGCCCTGGGCTGAAGGCGGCGCTAAACCATTGAGCCACGCAGGCTGCCCTAAAGAGCACTTTTAAGTAGGGTGTTAGCTCATTTGCCAAGTAAGTGGTTCTCAAGGTAAGCATGTGGGCAGTGGGATGCAGATGTGTTCCCAGTCATTCCCAAGAATACTATTGAAATTGTTTATGGTCTTTTTGTTTGTTCTGTTTTTTGTTTTTGCGTTTTGTTTTGTTTTGCTTTTAGAAAGGGAAAGAGAGAGAGAGAGCCACAGAGGGAGACGGAAAGAGAGAATCTTAAGCAGACTCCATTCTGGGCCTCGATCTCAGAACCCGGACATCATAACCTGAGCCAAAGTCAAGAGTCAGATGCTTAACTGAATGAGCCACCCAGCAAAATCGTTTATGTTTTTAAGCCCTGGATAAACATAAGAGCATAATGCATCTAAACATGAATGTCCTCCTAGGAACGTGTAAAGTTTTGTTTTATATGGAATCCTGATTTTTTAAAAAAAGATTTTATTAAGTAATCCCTATACCCAACATAGGGCCTGAACTTAACCCTGAGATCAAGAGTCTCACTCTACCGACCAAACAACCTGGTGCCCCTGGAATCCAGATTTTTTATTCTTTAGTTCAACAAACATTGACTACTAATACTATGTGAAGAACTGGCTTCATCTTAAAGAGAGAATGTTGGGACATTCCAGGAGACTGTCCAGAGGTTGCTAGAAAAAACCCCAAAAAACTGAGAACCACTTTTCCTAAGTCATAATGAGGCTGCCAGATGTACCTTTTTATTTTTTATTTATTTATTTTTTTTAAAAGATTTATTTATTTATTTATTCATAGAGACACACACACACACACACACAGAGGCAGAGACACAGACAGAGGGAGAAGCAGGCTCCGTGCAGGAAGCCTGACATGGGACTCGATCCCGGGTCTCCAGGATCATGCCCTGGGCTGCTAAACTGCTGCGCCACCAGGGCTGCCCTGGATGTACCTTTTTAAATGAGGGTGTGCCTAATAAGTATTGGCTGAAATGTATTCAACTGAAAGTCTCAAGTTGCTTGGTTCTGATTCTCTAACTTACACTTCCCTCACAGTACCCGCTCTCACTCCTGCTGCCCCCACATGCATAGGGTCTGGTTTTGTGTGTGTGTGTTTTCCCAGTCCTTGTACCTGGCACCATATACGGGGAACAGAAGAAATAAGTAGTCATCAGTGTTCCATGCTGCCTCTTTGCCAGGTTGGAGCTTTCAGATTTCTTGTTTTTGTGGAATGCAAACAACTATAGACTGTGTTTTGTTGTTGTTCAGTGAAGGTCAAGGACACTGTCTTTGTCCTCTCCTCCTGGAGCCTTGTTAGGATTCAACACAATGTTGAACAGGAGCTTCTCTGACAGCAGCTTCTCTGATGGAGCTGGGAACTGTGGGAGCTAGAGATTTCTAAAGACTTTATGGCAAAGCTTTGGCTGATGAAATGTAAGAATCTAGGTAGGGCCTCTTTCCTTTCAGTGGTGTTTTGGAGGTGCTGGAAACATACACACATGCCTTTGAAATTACAAAGAGCCTCTGGTCATTAAATGAAGGAAAAAATGCCGGTTGATGAAAGGAAACTTGACTATAAAATGTAATAGAAAAAAACTACTGTTAAGTGGGACTAACATAAAATAATAAGCAAAAGTTTGCCATAAAGTCAGGCAAAGAAAATAATCTCAAGTAGTAAAAAGCCAATTAGCAAATTGAAGAATAAAAAATATCAAATTTAAAAATAGAGCTGATTATCCTAGGCAGCTATGTGGATAACTTAGAAGAGTAATATAATTTTCTTCTATGATAGGAAATGGTAAGTAATTCAAGCTAATAATTTAAGAGCAAATAAAGGTATTTAATATGGAGAAACTTTATCTTGACAGTATTTGAAACCAGTACATTTAAAGATGGTAAAATATTTGTTATTATGAATTTCAAAAAAAAAGATGTTGACATATTAAGCATATGTTTGTAGTTAATGCAGATTTTAAATTTTATGTGCATCATAAAGCTATTCAGATTTTTCTATTTTGTCTTATATTAATTTTGGTAATTTATGTCTTTCAAGGAATTTTCTTATTTCATCAAACTTGTGTAGTGTTTTGCCATAAAGGTGCTTATGACTTTTTTTTATTATATTAATGCCCATAGGATTTGGAGTGGAATGTTCTTTCCTTCATTTCTGATACTGGTAATTTGTGCTTTCTTTCTTTTATTCTTTAGCTACAAGTTTATCAATTTTATTGATCTTTTCAAAGAATCAGCTTTAAGTTTTATAGATGTTCTCTATTGTCTTGCTGTTTGTTTTCTGTTGTTGATTTCCAGTCTTTATTGTTTCATATTATTTGCTTTGGATTTAACTGGCTCTTCTTTTTCTAGATTCTTAGAGATAGAAACTTTGGTCATCAATTTCTTTTTTTTTTTAATTTTTAAAATTTATTTTATTTATTTTTTTAGGTCATCAATTTCAAACCTTTTTTTAACTAAAGATTTATTTAATTATTTGTTTATTTATTTTAGAGAGAGAGCACGCACGTGCACGTACACACAGGTGGGAGGGGCAGAGGGAGAGGGAGAGAGAATCTAAAGTGGACTCAGGGAGAGGGAGAGAGAATCTGAAGCGGACTCCGTGCTGAATGCAAAGCCCAATACCAGGCTGGATCCCAGGACCCTCAGATCATGACCTGAGCCGAAACCAAGAGTAGGCTGCTTAACTGACTGTGCCACCCAGGTGTCCCAAGCCTTTTTTGTTTTGTAATAGAAGCATTGTATGCTATAAATTTCTCTCTCTGTCTCACTCATTTTAATACATCATTTTCAAAATATTTTCTAATTTGGTTTGTGATATCTTCTTTGAACCATATGTGACATATAAATTTATTTCTTGGGGCAGCCCTGGTGGCTCAGCAGTTTAGCGCTGCCTTCGGCCCAGGGCCTGATCCTGGAGACCTGAGATCAGGTCCCACATTGGGCTCCCTGCATGGATCCTACTTCTCCCTCTGCCTGTCTCTCTCCCTTTCCCTGTGTCTCTCATGAATAAATAAATAAAATCTTAATAAAAAAAAAATTAGGGCAGCCTCTGTGGCCCAGCGGTTTAGTGCCGCCTTCATCTTGGGGTGTGATCCTAGAGACCTGGGATGGAGTCCCACGTCATGCTCCCTGCACAGAGCCTGCTTCTCCCTCTGCCTGTCTCTCTCTCTCTCCCTCTCTCTCTCCCTCTCTCTCTCTCTCTCTGTCACGAATAAATAAATAAAATCTTTAAAAAAATAAAAATAAGTTACTTCTTAATGTCCAAATTTCTGAATTTTCCAGATTTTTTTGTTACTAATTTCTGATGAAACATTCTCTTATGTTCATAGGACACATATTATGTGGTTTCAGTCTTTTAAGATCTATTTAGGCTTGTTATGGTTGTTTTATGTGTGTCGGAAAAGGATGTGTGTTCTATTTATTATCCTTTGGTATAGTATGCTATTAATGCCAATTAAGTAAAATTAGTTAATAGTGTAGTTCAAGGGCAGCCTGGGTGGCTCAGCGGTTTAGCTCCGCCTTCTGCCCATGGTGTGGTCCTGGGGACCCGGGGTCGAGTCCCATGTCGGGCTCCCTGCGTGGAGCCTGCTTCTCTCTCTGCCTATGTCTCTACCTCTTTCTCTCTCTCTCTGTTTCTCATGAATAAATAAAATCTTTTCTAAAAAATAGTGTAGTTCAAGTCTTATGTGTCTTTACTGATTTTATTTCTCCTTATTAATTTCTGGGAGGAGTGTTGGCATTTCCAGCTATAATTGTGGATTTTTCTATTTCCCCTTTCAATTTGGTTCTTTTCTACTACGTGTATTTTGAACCTCTTCATGGTGAATTGAGCCCTTTATAATTATAAAATGCCTCTGCCTCCTTTTCTCTGTGGTAATATTCTTTGTCTTGAAATATGCATTATGCGAGTCTGTTTCCATTTAACATGGTCACTTCAGCTTTCTTATGGTTAGTGTTTGCATGGTATATCTTTTTCTATCCTTTAATTTTTTAAAAAGAGATTTTATTATATTTATTATTTATTTGAGAGAGAGAGAGTGAGCGTGCACACAAGGGGGGGGTTGCGGGAGGGGCAGTGAGAGAGGGACAAGCAGGCTACCCGCTCAGCAGGGATCATGACCTGAGTTGAAGGTGGCTGCTTAGTGGACTGAGCGACCCAGGTCGCTCTAATTTTTAATTTTTAACCTATGTATGCCTTTTTTTTTTTTTTTTTAATTTTTTAAGTAGGCTCCACACCCAACGTGGAGCTGAACTCGGGGCTTCATTTCATGACTCTGAGATCAAGACCTGAACTGAGATCAAGAGTTGGATTCTTAACCAACTGAGCCACCCAGGCACCCCAAAGTTTTTTCTTTTAGATAGCAGATAGGTCATGGTTGTTTTTTTTTTTTTTTTGTATTCCAGTCTTACCGTTTGCTTTTTAATTGAAGCATTTAGACCTTTTACATTTATTTTTATTTTATTTACTTATTTTTTACATTTTATTTATTTGACAGAGAGAGAGAGAGCATAAGCAGGGGGAGTGGGAAAGGGAGGAACAGACTCCCCACTGAGCAGGGAGCCCAATGCAAGGACTTAATCCCAGGACCCTGGGATCATGACCTCAGCTGAAGGCAGATGCTTAACTGACTGAGCCACCCAGGTGCCCCTACATTTATTTTTAATATGGTTGGGCTTAAGTCTGCCATTTTGCTATTAGTTTTCTATTTATCCCATCTGTTTTATATTCTTTCCTTTTTCTTGGCTTATTTTTTATTACTTTTTCACTATTCTGTTTCCTCTCTTAGCCTATTAGCTATTTTAAATCTTTGTTTTATTTTTATAGTAGTGGCTCTAGGGTTTAAAATATGTATCTTTAGGGATCCCTGGGTGGCACAGCGGTTTGGCTCCTGCCTTTGGCCCAGGGCGCAATCCTGGAGACTCGGGATCGAGTCCCACGTCGGGCTCCCGGTGCATGGAGCCTGCTTCTCCCTCTGCTTCTCCCTCTGCTTCTCCCTCTGCCTATGTCTCTGCCTCTCTCTCTCTGTGTGTGACTATCATTAAAAAAAAAATATATATATATATATATATATGTATCTTTAACTGCCCTAAAATAATATGCTGTTTTATTTACAGTGTAAAAAACTTTATACTTTCATTTTCCTCAACTTTGGGCTATTGTCATACCTTTTACTTCTGCGTATATAATAAACACCACAATTCATGTTACTATTATTGCTTTTAATGAAAAAAAAAGTCTTTTACATTTACCCACATATTTGCCAGTTCTGCTGCCCTTACTGATTCTTTTGTTTAGATCTAAGTTCCCATCTGTATCATTTTTTCTTTAGCCTGGAAACCTCAGTATTTATTGTAGAAAATATCTGCCGGCAATGAATTCTCTCATGTTTTTTTGTTGAAAAATCTCAATTTATCCTTCATTTTTAAGTGGCATTTTTGTTGGCTGTCAAGTTTTAGATGGACAATTTCTGTTTTTCTGCATTTTAAGATGCCTTTCTATTGTCATCTGTCTTGTGTTGTTACTCATGGAAAGTCAGATGTTCTTCTTAGCATTGTTCACTTCTGTCTAGTTTGCCTTTTTTTCTCTGACTGCTTTATATGGTTTTCTTTCACTGGTTTTTAGCAATTGGATGATAATTTGCTTTAGATAGTTTTCTTGGAGTTCTTCAATCTATGGGCTTAGACATTTCAACAAATTTGGGAAAGTTTTAGCCTTTAATTCTTACATATCCCCCTCTCCACCAACATACACACACACAAACAGCATACATTTTTGGGTTCTGAAATTACACATAAGTAAAATTACTTGATAGTATCTTATAGGTTGCTGAGACTTTCCTTTTTTTTTTTTTTTTTTTTAGTTAATAAGTTAATAGGACTTCTTTCCTGTATAGTGTCTCTTCTGCTCTTAGGTTTAGCCAGTAAAGTTTTCATTTCAGTTATTGTGTTATTCTTCTCTAGAACTTGTGTTTGATTATTATTGTATCTTTTACTTTTCCCCCCTTGTTTTATTGCTTTTCTTTAAATTTTAAGCATATTTATAATGTTTTAAAATCCTCATCTCTATCACTTTCGCCATTTTTGAGTCTGTTTCTATTGACTGATTTTTTAAAAAATATTTATTCACTCATGAGAGACACACAGAAAGAGGGAGAGACATAGGTAGAAGAAGAAGCAGGCTCCTTGCAGGGAGTCTGATGTGGGACTCTATCCCAGGGTCCTGGGATCACGCCCTGAGCCAAAGGCAGATTCTCAACCGCTGAGCTACCCAGGTGTCCCTGATTTTTTTTCTTTTAATTGTGGATTACATTTTTCTGCCTCTTTTGCATATAGTAATTTTTTATTGAATG
Organism: Canis lupus dingo; assembly: GCF_003254725.2. NCBI lineage: Eukaryota > Metazoa > Chordata > Mammalia > Carnivora > Canidae > Canis > Canis lupus. The sequence continues at coordinate 25,793,370 of NC_064252.1, read as the reverse complement.
CTGTATATTGTGAATGTTGCAACATTAGGTATCTCGAGCTTGTCTTTCTTTAAAGAGAGTTGAGTTTTGTTTTGGCAAGCAGTTAGGTCACTTGTGGGTTAGATTGATTTTTTCCTAGGCTAATTTTGAACTCTTAGGGTGGATCTAGAATTGCCTTTATTTTAAGCTTCCGCATTTAGCCCTCTAATAAGACCTGACCCATCTAGGGTCTCTTCTGAATGCCTGGAGTACTCATTGAAGTCTCTACTCTGGGTGGTAGGAGCTCAAATGTCTCCCATCAGGTTATCAGCTCTGGAACTGTTCAGTTTCAAGTCCCCTAGTTATTTTTTCCCCCCAATGGTTTGGCTTTGCCTAGCCTTGTAGAATTCCACCTGACAGGTTGATAGAGCCAAAGACTCAAAGAGACTCCTACACAGAATTTTGGAGCTGTTTCTATATGCAGTCTGCCCTGGCAGATTCCAGCCTTCTCGGCCTCCCTAAACCCTGAATTCTGTCATCTAACCTGTCAGCTTATGATCTTTTTCCCAATGCCACAGTATAGAAAATACCTCCAAGCAGAGAGCCGGGGCCTTCAAAGGACTCACCTTTGGTTCCCTTCCCTCAGGGATTATAGTACTAACTGTTGTTCAATGCCTAAAGCAGTTTTTCATATATTTTGCACAATTTTCTAGTTATTTATAATGGGAGGGCAAGTCTGGTACTAATTGCTTCATCAAGGCCTGAGCAGAAGTTGAGAGGTACTGTTTTTATCTTCAATTTACAGGTAAGAAACTCCAAGTTAGAGATGTTTAAGGAATTCTTCCTCCTGTACTCCTTTCACCAGATGGATAGTCTTTATGTTTGTCTCTTTAAAGTCATATAACTCACCACCAGCCACATTGAGCCCTGTCTGCTCTAGACCTGGATTAGCTAATTTTTTCTGCAGAGGTCCAGATAGTTAGTATGTTAGGCTTTTTTGGGTCCCCTAAATTCTATGTCACATATTATTCTTTGTTTTCTTTACAACTTTTTTAAAAAGATTTTATTTATTTATTCATGAGAGACACAGACACAGAGGGAGAAGCAGGCTCCATGCAGGGAGTCTGACGTGGGCATGATCCCGGGTCTCCAGGATCATGCCCCGAGCTGAAGGTGGCACTAAACCACTGAGCCACCCCGGCTGCCCCATTTACAATCTTTTAAATATGTGAAAACTGTCCTTGGCTAGTGGGCCACAGAAAACCAGGCTATGATCAGATTTAGCCTGTGGGTCTTAGCTTATCACCTCTGTTCTAGACAGTGCCTTAGCATCTTGGGCATTACCAGGTCCCCACTTATCAAAACTCATAGATTTCCTATTTTATTCTCTAGGGTCTTGCTAACAACAAGATTTAAGTTTTTGGTTTGGGGCAAACATATCCACCATTATGGGAATTTTCAAATGAAGAAACTTTGGCATAGAGAGGTTAAGTCCTGGACACACAGTAAGTGGCAGAATAGAGACTTACTTAGACTTCAAACTGTCTGATCTTAAAGAACTTCTCTCCTCACCATCCCAAAATATTTGAAGTTATATGCTATACTAGCTCTGGGACTGATAGAATAGCTAATTTGGTTTATTATTTTTTAAAATTTATTTATTCGTGCAAGATACACACAGAGAGAGGCAGGGACACAAGCAGAGAGAGAAGCAGGCTCCATGCAGGGAGCCCGATGTGGGACTCCATCCTGGGACTCCAGGATCATGCCCTGGGTGTGAAAGGCTGGCGCTCAACCGCTCAGTCACCCGGGTGTCCTGCTAATTTGGTTTAAAAAAAAAAATTCATGCTAAGATTTTAGTGGTTAATAATGGCGTGATGTTCTCATTCATGAGAATTACAGAATCATAGCTCTTCAGGGTTGGGAGAAACGAACTATATCAAGTCCAGACTCTTGCTGAAGTTGGAGTCCCTTCAACAACATCTTTGTCAGCCATGCTACTTCCATTTAAATATCTCAGCTGTCTCTGTGGGCAGCCATTAGTTTTGGTCAAGCCTGTTCTCCACATTAAAGGTCTTCAAATGTACTCCTTTCAGTGTTAACCAGATTTTTTTCAGTGATTTCTCATAGAACGAACGTAGCTTCTATTCATCTCATGACCTAGTCCCTTTTCTCTTTAATTACAGTTTATCCACAGTCTTATTAATACAACACTCAGATAATAGAAAGGAACAGACTCCTTATACACACACCAACATGGCTGACTCTCAAAATCATCCTGGGTTGGAAGAAGCCAGAAGCTAAGAAAGTATAGTCTATATGCTTCCATTTATATGAAACTGTAAAAGAGACAAGTCTATAATGACAGAAGGCCAATCAGTGGTTGCTTGGGGCTGGAGGTTGGGTGAAGGGGATTGACTGGTATGAAGAACAAAGAAATGGAGGATGATGGAAGTATTCTGTATCTTGATGGTGGTGGTGGTTACATGGGTGTGTAAATTCATCAAATTTTGTCTTAAAAGTCTTAAAAAGAGTTTTCAGAAATGAACATGTTATTCTAGCCCTGGTTTTACCAGTATAGAATATAATAAAAAAATTACTTCTCTCCATCTGAATACTTTGCATCCTTATTAATAATTTATCTGTCTTAAGGAACTCCTTCATATTGTTGATATATATTAAAATCATACTTCACTAAAACCTCTCTCATATGTGTTATTTATCAACTTTGATATAACTCCTTCCTCTACTCTTATGTTGATTTTTTAAAAATATTCTCTATGCTCCCAGACCACTTTATTCATACACAGCACTGTGATAATAGCACTTATCTTGTTGTATTTTTTCTATTCAAGTGTCTGCCTCTCTGATTAGACAGTGAACTTCCCTTGCAGAGCCTTAGTCCCTTTTATATCTCTGGATACCACTATAGTAATTGGGTATAACTGGCACTCCATAAATGTTGTTTGGTTGAATACTAATAAATGAAGGAATACATTTATTCTTCAGAGCCCATCTCAGGTATGTGTCCTCCAACAAGTGTTTCTGATTTTCTGTTCCTCAAAGCTAGGTTAGGTGTTTCTGCTGGCTGCATCACTAATATTCTGTGTTTATCCATCACATTATATGTTACAGTGTTTTCATATTCAAGGATATTCACTGCATTGTTATTAATAGCAGTATAAAATGGGAAGCACCTGGGATGCCTCTGTGGCTCAGCGGTTGAGCATTTGCCTTTTTTTTTTTTAAATTTTTTATTTATTTATGATAGTCACACACAGAGAGAGAGAGGCAGAGACACAGGCAGAGGGAGAAGCAGGCTCCATGCACCGGGAGCCTGATGTGGGATTCGATCCCGGGTCTCCGGGATCGCGCCCTGGGCCAAAGGCAGGTGCCAAACCGCTGCGCCACCCAGGGATCCCGAGCATTTGCCTTTGACTCAGGGCTGATCCCAGAGTGTAGGGATCAAGTCCTACATCAGGCTCCCTGCATGGAGCCTGCTTCTCCCTCTGCCTATGCCTGTGCCTGTGCCTCTCTCTCTCTCTTTCTCTTTCTCTCTCTCTCAAGATTCATCACACACACACACACACACACACACACACACACACACACACACACAGAAGCAGGCAGCCTGCTTCTCCCTCTGCCTATGTCTCTGCCTCTCTCTCTCTCTCTCTCTCTCTATCATAAATAAATAAAAATTAAAAAAAATAAAAACAATAATAAGAGAAAAAAGACAAAAGACTAGATTTTTTTTTATTTTAAGAAAAGTAAAATGTGTATATACATGTATACATGGAAAAAAAAGACCAGTAGATTGTAGATGGTAGGAGTGCTCATTTCTTCATAGTGCATTATCAGAGATTTATTCTTTTTCTTCCTTCCACTTTTTTTCACTTGCAGAAAACAAGTTACTATAAACAGGGAAAAAGTAGTTATTTAAAATGTAATTGAGAGGAGACAGAGATGTGACAACTAAGTGTAATGAGAACAGAAAAAGGACAAAACTTGTAAAAAGTGACAAAGAGTAAAGCCTGTAGTTAATGTAGCAATATTAATTTCCTAGTTTCACTGATTATACTATGGTTATATAAAGTGTTAGTATTAGGGAATGCTGGAGGAAGGTGATATGAGAACTCTCTCCACTATCTTTGCAACTCTTCTGTAATTCCGAGATTATATCAAAATAAAAAATACAATTGAATGTTAATAGAATTCTAAACCCCTTAAGGATAGGGACTGGGTCTTATTCATCATGGTACACCTTGGGCTGTATCAGGCATATAGTAGATGCTTATAAAAGATACATGAGCTGAGATGGAATTGTATATTTTCTCAGTTTTGGCCATCTTAGTTATTTTGACTCAGGCTTCAACCTCCTAAGGTGATACTGAACTTCTAGTGTGTAGTCATCCGTTCATATGCTGAATTTTTTTTTAAAGATTTATTGATTTGACAAAGAGTGAGAGAAGCAGACTTCCCACTGACCACAGAGCCCCGTGTGGGACTTAATCTCATAACCCTGAGATTATGACCTGAGCTGAAACCAAGAGTCAGATGCCTAACTGACTGAGCCACCCAGGTGCCCCATTTACTCTGAATTTTTTGAGTGTCATGTCGTGCTCAGCCCCACAAGCACTGAAAGACAGTTTGCTGGCACTTGTAAGGCCATACGGAGTTAAGACATATACAGACGTTTATAACAAAGGGTGACTGTGGTAAGTGTTCCATAAAATATGGAGGTGGAGATTCTATAGCAAGCATATCCGCTTGGAAGATTAAAGGTTGCTTATCAAAGGAATGCTTATTCAGAGAAGTGAAAATTTGAATTTATGGTAGTAAAAGTCGACCACCATGTTTCAAGAAGAAAGGTAAATACCTTTATATTTAAAATGTGGCCTTTAGGGAGCCTGGCTGGCTCAGTTGGAGGAGTGTGCGACTCTTAATCTTGGGGCCTGAGAGTTCAAGTCTCATGTTGGGTGTAGAGATTACTTAAACAAATAAACTTTAAAATAAAATGTGGCCTTTAATTGAGATATTTGTAAAGAGGAGACTCTTTCATTGATTTGAATCATGCAGAGAAAACCAGCTCTTTGCTTTCTACTTATTCCTGAAGGCAAGGACAAGGAGAGGAAAGGGGTAGAAAGGAGGAGAGGAGGAAAGTGAAAGTAGTAGGATAGCTTTTCCCTGGGACTTTCTCCATCTTGATGTGTGTTTTAGAAGCCTAGAGGTGTGGACTACGGGCTTCTAGGTAGAAATCTGTATCATGAAGTTCCAGTGGTTATTATAACTAAGAGTCGGTGGGTTTTTTTTTGTAGTGTTCATATATATTTATAGATGTGTGAAACACTTACTGTATATGGTATATTCATTCAGTCATCCCACAAATATTTATTGAGTGGTTTATGGAGGAAGATGATCTCATTCAATTCCCACTGCAGGCTCTCTGTGGGAGAGGAGTCTAGGTTATCACCATTTTCAGTCTACAGGTGATGAGGTTGCATTTCAGATAAGTTAAGTGGCTCAGTGAGTAGCTTAGCACCACACAGCTAACTACCAAGTGGTAATTTCTCAAACCCCTGTCTTCTGCCTCCGATTTAAGTGCTCTTCCCAGTCTGCCTAGTGGTTAGTTGCTCAGATATTGTACTCAACATACATGTCTTTGAGTGCTAAATGAAATATTAAAGAGTTTTAATTCCTGGCCTGACCCAATCAGGTTAGAGCAAGGAAATAAGTCCTTTCCAACAATTAATTACTATTGAAAATCAGTGGGTTTTATTTGTTTTGTTTTAGTGAAAACTTTTATTAAAAGAAATTCTCCCTTTTAAGCCTTTCCCTTAGCCTTGAAGCTCTGGTATGCTTCAGGTAGTTCTGACTAGCAGAAAGGTATGGGGGAGGCACCTGGGTGGCACAGTTGGTTAAGTACCCAGTCTTGTTTTCGGCTCCAATGGTCTCGGGGTCATAGGATCAAGCTCCACATCAGGCTCAGTGCTTGGCTTGGAGTCTGCTTGGGATTCTCTCCCTACACCCTGCCCCTCCTGGTTGTGCTTGGTCTCTGTCTCTCTCAAATAAATAAATAAATAAATAAATAAATAAATAAATAAATAAATAAATAAATAAATATTTTTTTAAAAAAAGGAAAAAAATATTTTCCAACAAAATGAACTTGGTAACTTTCATGTTGGTAAGCCAGTCACATTAGTCTGCCATTTGAACAAAATTCCTTTAAAGTCTCCTATTTTAACTGAAAACATTCTCTTTTTTTTTTAGATTTTATTTATTTATTCATGAGAGACACACAGAGAGAGGAAGAGACACAGGCAGAGGGAGAAGCAGGCTCCTCACAAGGAGCCCAATGCAGGACTTGATCCCAGACCCCGGGATCACGACCTGTGCTGAAGGCAGATGCTCAACCGCTGAGCCACCCAGGCATCTCTAACTGAAAAATTCTTATAGAATTTATATTCTATTTCATTAAATACTATTTTGTTATAAAAATAATTTTATGGTTATATTATTTATATTTAATCTCCAATCTCCATGAATTTTATTCTCTTACATGATATGAAATAGGGAGTCCAACTTGATTTTTTTTCCCAACTGGATAGCCAGTTTTCCCTGTGACATTTATTAAATCATATGTCCTTTCTTTACTTATCTGAAATGCCACCTTTATTCTCTACCAGATCCCAGTTTTCATATGCATAGATCTGTTTCTGGGTTATATTTTCCTGTATGAGGACCATGCTGTTTAAATAACTGTGGCTTTGAGGCATTTTTTGTTTTCTAATCTTATAATAATCAGCATTGACATTGAAGATCACACCTGTGCCTAACTACCAGCCTCATCTCTTGCTACTGATGCATAATCCACTCCCTCCAAATCTGGCCATATCCAATTCTCATGGTTCCTCAGGTGTTCCTTGCCTCATCAAGTGGCCATGGCTTGTGCAAGTCCCTCTCTTTGCCTGCCCTTTTCTCCAAATGTGATTAATTTGTCCTCAAGATCCAGTATAGGTTCTTCTTCTGTGAAGTCTTCCCAGATTCCCTCATAGGCTGCGAGAAACCTCCTTCCTTTATGTGTTCATAGTGCTTTATGCATAACTTTCTCATAGTATTATCATCTTTTGTCTCGTATCCAAAGCTCCTTAGCACAATGATACTCATTATGCTCAGCTGTAAAAAACAAAACAAAGGAATCCTTGGAAGCATCCTAGGTACACAATGCTCCTTCAAGTGCCTGCATACTTTTTTTTTTTTTTTTTGCACGTACTGCTTCCTTGGATAAGATTGCCTAGCAATTTCCTGTTTCAATTTTCAGACTGTTTCAGGTCATCTCTGGAGGAGCCTTCTGGCCCTTTCTCCTCCTCAGAGTTCTCTTCTTCCTCCCATTGCGCTTTGTGCATGCCTCTTTTGGAGCGTTTCTCAGGATGCCATAGAGGGGAGTGCACATCTGGAAACATAGTGCTATTTAGTGGCTTGACTTTACAACTGAATGGCTTAAGTTCTAAACCTGACTTTATCATTTGCCCAGGTCCTATTCTGCTACCAGTTATTTAACTTCTATAAACCTGTTTCCTTCTGTGCAAGATGGAATAATAATAATCCCTTCCTCATGGGGTTGTTGTAGGACTAAATGGGACAATACCTCTGAAATGCTTCACCTTATATCCAGGTCATATGTGGCCCTGAATAAATACTACTTGTTATTATATCTGTCTCTGCTAGACTTTATATGAGACTTTCTCTTATTTATCTCTGAAACCCAACACCTACCCTAGAGCCTGGCAGGGAATAGACTGGTGAATAAATTACCAGCTGTCCTCAAAACTCTCCCCTCCTTGTTTTGCTTTTCTCAGTGGTGCCATCCGTGTCTTCAGTGTCATCTTCAACTTTCCTTCTCATTCAAAACAAAAAAATGAGCTGGGTGTTCATCATGAGCTAGGCACCATGCAAGGCTTTGGATGAAAAAGAGAAAAAGATACCACCTATCCTTTGGAACTTAAAGTATAGTAAGGGAAGTAGTGAAAAAATAAAAATACTAGAATCTGCGGGCTCAGCACTGTTTGCTCTACTTTGGTTTATGTTTGTACATTTTCAAGATACATTTTTGAATAATTAAATGAATAATTATAAAATGTTATGTACTGTAAAGAAAATGAATAAAGGCTGAATTTTGGGAAGGATAGTTGTAGATGGTCTGGGAAGTTTACATTTCAGCTGAGACTAGAGATAGAGAAGGAGCCAGCCAGGGACGAGGGTATTCCCAAGGGAGGGACTAGCATGTAGCATGCCATAGGAGAACAAGTCTTAGCATAGTCAAGACACTGAAAGGTTAGTACAGCTGTATTTGAGCGAGAGAATTGGAGAGAGACGTTGGAGGGCAGATAAGCGGAGACCATATCACTTATGCTTTTGAAGACCAAGAGAAGGTGTCCAGATTGTATTCCTGTTACAGTGCAGTGCTATTAAAGTAGTGCTCTACTTCCAGGGAGGGAATAGGCTGATTTCATTTTCTGTTTTTTATTTTTTTATTATTTTTTAAGCTTCAGATAGTCCATTTATTTAGTGTACTCATGTGCACGTACTCATGTTCACACACTCATGCGTACACCCCACACACACGTACACACATTCATGGCCTTGGAAAATACTAAGCTTTCTTCTTCCTTCATTTTCCAGCAGAGGGAGAGTTTCTATATCTGTCAGAAACATGATAGGACTATTGTATATATATATACACACATACACACATATGTGTGTGTTTATACATGCATTTTCTGTTTTTTAAAGGTGTATAACAGAAAGATTGGAGGGAGACAAAGATGGGAGCAGAGAGACCAGTTGGGAAGCAGTTAGCAGTAGTTTAAGCAAGTGATGATAATAGCAAGAGAAGTGAAGAAAAATGAACACATTTAAGATATATTTTGGAGACAGGCTTGGGAACTTGCTAGTGGATTAGGCGTAGGTGAGGAGAGAGAGAGAGGAATCCAGATCAATGGCTTGAGACCTGTATCTTGTGTTATTTACTGAGATTTACTAAGGCAAAAATGTGTTGGAAGGAAAGTCAAGAGTTAAAACTTGATTACATTAAGTTTGAGGCGCTTTGAGGCATCCAAGTGGAAATGTCAATTAAGTCATTGAACAAAAGAGAACCAGAGTTCCAAGGACAGTTCCAGGCTACAGATAAAATTTTGGATGTTTTCACAGGATAATAATTAAAACCATGGAAATGGTTGATATTATTTAAGGAGAGTGTAAAGAAAAGGAGGATTGGTATTATGTTCTGAAGTTAACATTCAGAGACTAGGTCAGAGGAGGATGAAAATGAGAAGTAAGAGGAGTGAAAAACAGAAAAGAAATCAAGAGAGTGAGGTACCGCAGAAGCTCTGCATCTGCAGCCTGTGCCTAGAGCCATATCTGGCCATGGCTAGAGTTCAGTAATCACTGATTGAATGAAATCAAGAGATTATTCCAAAGAAGGAGGGAATGATGAAGAGAATTGAGAGCTGCTGGGAGCCCAGTAGGATGAGAGCATAAACTAGTCATTGGGTGGGCAGAACGAATGCATGTGGCTGGTGATGGAGGCTTCCAGAAGTCATGTTAGAATGGATTGAACAGAGCATGCATAGGAGGTAAGAAAGTGCAGATAGCATTTTTTTTTTTTTAAACACTTTAACAAAATTTGGCTGTGAAGTGAATAGAGAAATGGAGTAGGGGATCCCTGGGTGGCGCAGCGGTTTGGCGCCTGCCTTTGGCCCGGGGCGCGATCCTGGAGACCCGGGATCGAGTCCCACGTGGGGCTTCCGGTGCATGGAGCCTGCTTCTCCCTCTGCCTGTGTCTTTGCCTCTCTCTCTCTCTCTCTCTGTGTGACTATCATAAATAAATAAAAAATTAAAAAAAAAAAAAAAGAAATGGAGTAATGTCCAAAGGGGGCTATAGGGGTCAAAGAAGAATTTTTGTTTCTTAAGAGAGGCCACACTAGAGCTTAAATATACACAGATGGGAATGATTCAGGAAAAAGTGTGTAATGGTTGATGGAGAAAAAAGAGAGGATAATTACAAGATTGGAGTTCATAAGTAGGGAAGAAGGGATGGGATTGGCGCATAAGTGGAGGGATTGTTCCTCAAGAGGAGACAGTTGGCTTCTGTTGAAATAAGGGAAAGAAGTGAGATTGGATGCAGATTCAGGTAGATTATACAACTGGTCACAAGAAGACAGATTTCTAGTCTTTTTTTTTTTTTTTTTTTTAAAGATTTTATTTATCTATTCATGAGCCACACAGTGAGAGGGGAGGGGTGCAGAGACACAAGCAGAGGGAGAAGCAGGCTCCATGCAGGGAGCCTGATGCGGGACTCAAACCCAGGACTGCAAGATCAGGCCCTGGGCTGAAGGTGGAGCTAAACCGCTGAGCCACCCGGGCTGCCCCTCTAGTCTTGATTTTAGATTTTGTAGTTCTCAATGAAGAATCAAGGACACTAGCTAAAAAAGATGAGAGTCATAGAGAAGGGAAAAATGAGTAAGAGAGAGCCTTCTTGGGGAGGGGAAGAATTAGGAAGCATTTACCAGTGAAATCTTGTGGATTATGAGTTAAAACTGCCTGTTTAGTGACTTCGAATTTATAGTGAAAGTAATCTGCCTACTTGAATGCTTTTTCATCAGTATTTTTGGTTTGTAGAGGATAGTTTCTTGAGCTCTGGCATTACGGAGTTTCAGAGAAAGACACCTTGGAAGAAAGTTGAGGGTTCTAGCAAGGAAGTAATTATAACTTTATGAAATCTAAGAGAAAAAGAAAAGGGGAATCTGGAGAGGGAGGATGGGGTCAAGGGATTGAAGGTCTTGTGGCAATTGAAAAATTGTTTTTCATAGGTCACTCGAATAAGTGACCTAGAAGGATCAAACAGTGGATTGAGTATGGAGGAGATGCAAGAGGGATTGAGTTTGGTGTGACAGTGGGAGTGTGTGGCTGAGGTACAGTGAAGGAAAGTGTCCTTGGAGCTGAGCAGTGTACAGAACAGAGAGGCCAGCAGTTTGGCTAGGTCACCCATTTGGATTTTGAAGTTATGTTGAGTGTGATGACTAATTGTGCTGAAGAGTTTAACACTGAGCCAGATGTGCTAAAATATCAGATAGTGGTAAGTGATGTGCACAGAATTAAAATTGGGTTTTGGGACAGAAAAGGGATAGACGGCTCCTTCTGACGGGGTGGGCAGGGCAGGGCTCTCTAAGGAGGTGTGACACTATGGTTAGATCTGAATGGTAAGATGGTTAGTGGAGGAAATAATCCAGGCCAAGGGAGCAGTTAATACAGACGAACCTCTCACCTTTGTAAAACAGAAAGGAGGCCTGTGAAGTGGAGCTTATTAGACCAATTAAGAAGAAAATGAAATGAGGTTGAAGTGCATTAGGAGCCAGAGGAGGATAAAGGGTTTTAAAAGTCATGGTCAGAAGCTTAAGTGCCATGATGTGGTAGGCGGTCTCCAAGATGGCCCTGATCATCCTCATCTCCAGCTGTTCATGCCTTTGTGCAGTCCTCTCTCATGTGGAATAAATAGGGTTGACCTGGGTAACCAGTAGGATATTGAGGCAATGATGGCACTTGATTTCTGGTGCTAGGTTGTAGCTTCTGCCTTGCTCTCTTAGGCCACTCACTCTGTGAGAAGGTGGCCTGCTGGACTGTGAGGATATTGAAGTAGGCTGTGGAAGTTTTGTGTGGAAAGGAGCGAAGACCTCCAGCTTAACACTCACCATAGGAGGGAGCCCCTGTGAAAGGAGATCCTTCAGCCCTAGAGAGACCTGTAGATGACTGCAGCCTTTCACGCATACTTCATAAATATTCTGGTGTGTATCTCTAAAAGATAATGATTCTTTAAAAAACAAATATAATACAGTTACCACATCTAAAAACTTAATACACCAAAAAAATCAATATTCAGATTTCCCCTGATTTTATAAAGTTGATTTGTTTGTATCAGGGTTCAAACAAGCACCAGTTTACCATTTGGTTAGTATGTCTCCCAAGTCTCTTTTATCTCTAGGGTCCCCTTTCTTTTTTTCCTTCTTGAGTTATCTTAAAAATAAATTTGGCCATCTGTCTTACAGTTTCTCACCTTCTAGATTTTGCTAATTGCATCTCTGTGGTATGTTTAACGTATTCTTCTATTTTGTATTTTGTGTAAACTGGTAGTTGTATCTAGAGGCTTGATCTAGTTCATGTTCTTTTTATTTGGCAAGAATACTTAATAGGAAGTGTTTACTTCCATCAGTAGGCACGTAATAGCAGTTGTCTCATCTTACTGTGATGTTAACGGGTATTGAAGATCAATGCATAGCTATGTTAATTTATGTTATAAAATGGTAGTATTCTAATTTTGTCATTTGTCTCTATTAATTAGCTAGAGAAACTTTCCCATATCAATTCTATGGTTAATCTGAGGTAGACCTCATTCAGGAAAAGCAAGTTAAATGTTTGATTCTTTCCCTTTACTTACCAGTTTTCATAATAACATGGTTCCTAGCATTAATGGTCCAAAGGAGAACAGTCATATTTAAAAAAAAATATCATTATAAACTTAAGGGTTTTTAAGGTACTTAATAGATGTGAGTCCATTGCAGTGATTTTTTAAATTGATGCTTCACATTGTACTCCTATTCTTGACTAATAGGAGGAGCCTCTTCAAGTTGACCTCTGAAGACTTTTTATACTCTCCTTGCTTTTTGATTTGGCAGGATGTCTAGACTTATCATGTACATTTTCTGTCCCAGTCCTGATTCAGCCATTTCTTTAAGGAGCTCTGGTTTCTTTCAGTGGAAAAGGCTATATGGGAGTTTAGGATGCTTGGTCATGTACAGCAGTCTTTTTAGTAGTTGCTTATCAAAATCTATAGAGTTAGAAAAGGTGTTCTAATGGATAGAAATTTTATCCTTTTTCTTGATGTATGAAAATAACCACAGAGTGGTTTTGTTCATTTGTTTATAAGAAAATTGGAAAGTGAAAGCTTGAGTAGAAAAATAAATGAAGTTTTAACTTCCCTTTTAAATTATGTATCCTCTGTCTGCCATACTTTGTTCACTATGTGCACTGAAGAGAATTACTAATAAGCTTTTCCTATTCATGGCTACATAAACCAGGTAGTGTTTAAAGATTATTATTATAGCATTTGGTTGTTATATTTCTTAAGTCTCTTTTATCTCTAGATTCCACCTCTCTGTGGGCCTTCTTCATAGCATTTTTAGGAGACTGTGGTATTGTATTTTGGAAATTTTTGCTTTGTCATAATACCCTCAGCTTATGCTGCATCACAAGTGAAAAATCTTAGTTTTTGAGACAGGCATAAGGAAGCCTGGTTTCTGGATATTTTGATTACTGAAACTCACTTTATTACATATAGAGGGGAATAGATAATACAAGTTGAATGTATATTTAAAGTATAAATCAAGTTAGAGGGGAATGGAATAATGGAATAATTATAATATGACTCTGGAATGTAGATTTTCCCCCCCAGTGTTTAACAGCTTGATCCTTCCCTCTTTCCAGTATTCAGGATCTAGTTCAGCAGTTGTTGTTTTTTTTTTTTTTTAAGATTTTATTTATTTATTCATGAGAGACAGAGAGAGAGAGAGACAGAGACACAGGCAGAGGGAGAAGCAGGCTCCATGCAGGGAGCCCAACGTGGGACTCCATCCCGGGTCTCTAGGATCACGCCCTGAGCTGAAAGTGGTGCTAAACCGCTGAGCCACCTGGGCTGCCCATAGTTCAACAGTTTTATATATGATGCATTATGCTTTTCATTCACTCAACAAATATATATATGTATTTTAAAGATTTATTTATTTATTCATAGAAAGCGAAGAGAGAGGCAGAGACACAGGCAGAGGGAGAAAGAAGCAGGCTCCATGCAGGGAGCCCGATGTGGGACTCGATCCTGGGTCTCCAGGATCACACCCCGGGCTGCAGGTGGCGTTAAACTGCTGCACCACCGGGGCTGCCCAACAAATATATTTTTTTAAGATTTTATTTATTTATTCATGAGAGACAGAGAGAGAGACAGAGAGACAAGCAGGCTCCATGCAGGGAGCCCAACGTGGACTCGATCCCAGGTCTCCAGGATCATGCCCTGGGCCAAAGGCGGTGCTAAACTGCTGAGCCACGTGGGCTGCCCTTCAACAAATATTTTTTGAGCACTTGCTTTATACTATATATGGCACTAGGAACTGGGAGTAAAGAAATAAGCAAAACATATGCTCATCTTCACAGAACTCTACTGGGAAAAAGACAATCAAACAATTACATTACTGCATATGTAAGGCCAAACACTGATACATACATTTTAGGAAAAATACAGGGTACTGAAAGAGTAAGTGATCAGGGTATTTGACTTAGTCTGGAAGGTGAGGGAAGGCCTCTCTGAGAAAGTAACATTTAAGCAAAGATGGGAAGGAAAAGTAGGAATTGACCAGATGATCGTTTGATCATTTGGAGCAAGACCCTTTGGCAAAGGGACTACTAATGTGTGTGAAGGTGCTGAGGGAGGAAAAGAGCTTGAAGCCTTGGAGGAACTGAGGAAAGCTGATTTACTGGAGACAGAAGAAGGCAGAGGGATAGGAGAAAGCCTACAGATGCTGGCAGGGCTGCGTCTGCAGGGCACTATTGGCCACAATCTCCCTTAGAGATTCAGAGGTACGACCACTTAACTGTTAGTGTCCCAGACTCCAAGGACCAGATTTCCACATGTCACTTTCCAGGACCCCTTGGTCCTTCTCCTGGGGAAAGCTTAGCCTGCTGGGAACTTTGACTACAGCTTCTCTCCCCCTACTTCCTGAAGGTTCTTTCTTAATAAAGGAATATATGATACCTGCTTATTTGGTACCTAAGAGGAAAGAGATTTTTTATTATAAACAATTATTTTTGGCTAATCTTCAGAAGCCATTACTCCAAGAATGTACTCTATATAATTTTCCTTTTAAAAGATTTTCTTATCTGATCCTCATATAGCAACTATATAAGGTAGATATCTATTGCTTCTTCACAATATAGAAAAGGATGTGAAGCTCTAAAAAATTAGATAATTCCCCTTGGTCCACTAATAAATAGTAAGACAGTAACTGGACACTGCGTCTACTAACTACAAACCAGTGGTCTTCCTGCTCCATTCCTCCATTCACTCTACGAGGATTTCTAGCACATTTTGATGTCAATATTTGCAGTCTATGTTTTTTTTTTAATGGAAGAATAAATCATAAAAGCTTAAAAGATTATGAGAGATGAAGGAAGGGAAATAGGGTAGAGGAGACAGAGTTAGGAACTAGACTGCTTTGACTATAGCTTATTTGTAGATTTGACTTGATGCAATGATTTAAATGATTATAAGGCAAAGTTAACTTAAAAAAAAAAGGAGTCCTTAAAAATTGAAAATAATAAGAAGCAAAGAACCTAAAATTTAAAACTCAGTCATTTGAGTTTTATATCCTTAGTGGTAACTACTGTAAGGACTTAAAAAAAAGAATTTCAAAAAACGATTATGACCACAAAACCTATATATTATTTGTGATGGTGTCAGTATTATTATTCTTTATTTTGAGACTGTTGTATGTGTATTGTCAGATAATACATATGAATAATTATGTGACATTTTATCATTTCCTGTGTTGTTGAGACCCAGAATCTCTCTCTCTCTCTCTTTTTTTTTTCTAAAGATTTTATTTATAAAATCTTTAAAAAAAAAAAAAAAAAGGGCAGCCCCGGTGGCGCAGCGATTTAGCGCCGCCTGCAGCCCAGGGTGTGATCCTGGAGACCCGGGATCGAGTCCCACATCAGGCTCCCTGCATGGTGCCTGCTTCTCCCTCTGCCTGTGTCTCTGCCTCTCTCTCTCTAGCTGTGTCTCTATGAATAAATAAATAAAATCTTTTTAAAAAAATAAAGATTTTATTTATTTATTCATGAGAGACACGGAGAGGCAGAGACACAGGCAGAGGAAGGAGAGTAGGCTCCATGCAAAGGAGCCTGATGTGGGACGAAGGCGGGAACCCGGGATCACACCCTGGGCCAAAGGCAGACGCCCAACAGCTGAGCCACCCAGGCGTTCTGAGACCCAGAATCTCAACATGGGTGAAAGGAGTTACAGATGTAAAATAAAAGAGGTTAATGCTGTTAACTTGATTTTTTTAATAGAGTATTTTTTTAGAACAGTTTTTAGGTTCACAGTAAAATTAAGCAGAAAGTACAGTGTTCTTACATACCTCCTTCCCTCCCCAGCTGCCCTAGTGGTTAGCATCCTGCACCAGAGTGGATCATTTGCTCTAACTGATGATACTACAATGACATCTCATTATCATACAAAGTCCATGGTTTACATTAGGGTTCACTCTTGGTGGTGTACAATCTGTATGTTTTGACAAATGTGTAATGATGTATACTCACTATTACAGTATAGAGAATAGTTTCATTGTCCTAAAAATCCTCTGTGTTCCCCCTATTCATCCTTCCCTCTTCAAGAGCCCCTGATAACCTCTAATCTTTTTACTACCTTCTAGTTTTGCCTTTCCAGATGTCATATAATTGGAATCATATAGTATGTAGCCTTTTTACCTGGAAATATAGTTTTAAGTTTCTTTCATGTCTTTTCATAGCTTGATAGCTTATTTCTTTTTTGCACTGAATAATATTCCAGTGTCTGGCCATAGCACAATTCATTTATCCATTTACCTACTGAGGGGTGTCTTGGTTACTTCCAAGTATAAACAGTTATGAATAAAGCTGCTGTAGGTATCAGTGTACAGGCTTTTGTGTGGATGTACAGTTCCTTTGGGTAAATATCAAGGAATGTAATTGCTGGATTGTAAGACTGTTTAGTTTTGTAAGAAATCATAAGCCATCTTCCTAGGTGGCTATACAATATTATATTCTTTTCAGCCATGAATGAGTATTCCTGTTGTTCCGCCATCCTCTCCAGCATTTGGTATTGTCAGTGTTTCAGTTTTTGGCTGTTCTAATAGGTGGCTAGTGGTATCTTATATCTAATTTTTAAAAAAGATTTTATCTATTTATTCATGAGAGACACACACACACACACACACACAGAGAAAGAGAGAGAGAGAGAGGCAGAGACACAGGCAGAGGGAGAAGCAAGCTCCACACAGGGAGCCTGATGTGGGACTCAATCCTGAGACTCCAGGATCACACCTTGGGCTGAAGGCAGGAGCTAAACCACTCAGCCACCTAGGCGTCCCTTATAGTTTAATTTGTGATTCCCTAATGACATGCAAGGTCAAGCATCTTTTCATATACTTATTTGCCATCTGTATGTCTTCTTTGGTGAGGTGTCTCATCCAGCTCTCTCTCTCTCTCTCTCTCTTTTTTTTTTTTTTTTTTGAGAGAGAATGAGAACATGAGCAAGAGGAGGGTCAGAGGGAGAGGGAGAAGCAGACTCTTCAATGAGTAGGGATCCCAACACAGGGCTTGATCCCAGGACCCTGAAATCATGACCCAAGTCAAAGACAGATGCCTAACCAATTGAGGAACCCAGGTACCCCCCCCCCTTTTTAAAGAATTTATTTATTGTTGGAAAGAGAGAGAGAGAGCAGAGGCAGAGGGAGAGGGAATCCCAAGCAGACTCCATGCCTGAGGAGTCCAATGCAGGGCTTGATCTCATGACCCCGAGATCATGACCTGAGCTGAAATTAAGAGTCAGATGCTCGACGAGACTGATCCACCCAGATGCCCCCTTTTGTTCATTTTTTTAACTGAGTTGTTCATTTTCTGATTGTTGAGTTTTAACAGTTTTTCATATATTTTGGATAATAGTCTTATCAGATAAATTTTTTATATTTATATATAAATATATAATTTGTATATATATTTTTTCTTATTCTGTGGCTTGTCTTCTCATTCTCTTGATTAACTGCATTTTGAATTGGAAGTTTTAGTATGAACTCTTGATAGATTTTATCTTTAAAAATACTGCCTAACACATTGCACTGAAAAGGCCTAGAAATAATGATCAACCGAATAGGTAGTATGTAACCCTAATGCCTCAATTATGATTTTGAAATGCCAATTCTCACTAAAAGGAAGCAGGATTCCTTGGATACCTGTTCCTGGCCTGCAGCAGGAATTGTACAAGATAAATGTAGAGATTCCTGTTATACCATATAGCAAGGAAGTCATCAAAGACTGTGACAAGGGTCACATCAAAAGGACACAAGAGCACACACACACAAATTGACTCCCTTTGGTCAATGATGAGACATTTAGAATTACCAATAAAAACATTAATTGAAACATTTTTTTAGTTCATAAAGATACTTTAAAGAACCTCTTGTTTAAAAAAACGAAAGCTAAAAAAAATAAAAAAAATAAAAAAAATAAAAATAAATAAAAAAACGAAAGCTTATTAGTTTCCATTAGCTAGTGCTGCATAAAACGTATGCCTTCCTTTTCCAATACAAATTGATCTAGTTTCTAGATCTAAGTACTAATTTATAAGAATTACAGAGGACAGAACAACATATTTTACTTTCATTTCTTCGAAATGAATATGAACTACAACTGAACTGCCCTTGAGAGGGATTAAAATTTCCCGGTGGTGGTTATTTAAACAAGAAGTATTCTTTAATGTTGAATTGGTCGGCACTAGCTGTGGAAAGGCCAGATGTTGAGTGTAGAATGTATCTGATAAAGGAGGCTTAACATGTGGCTAGAATAGTAGCATTCTTCTGCAGGTGTTTTTTTTGAAATGTTTTCAATTTCCTTTTCCACTCGGGTTATGATTGCCACTTCCATGTAGTTGAGAGGAGATTATTGTTAATTTCATGTGATCTTGGAGTTCATCTGTTCTAGTTGATCTTAGTGCTGACAACACTGCAATGTGTGTCAGTGCAGTATAAGCATTACCACTCTTTCCAAACATTTTGATTTGGTTGGATAATCTCAAATCACTGTTGAGCTGCTAGCTAGATTGCTGTCATTTAATGATATCATGCACCGTAGAATTATTTATAATTATCACAAAGAAGAAGAAGACTATACTTAGTTATTAGGATAAAATTGTTGTTCTTTGGATTACTACAATAGCCTCATAATTCTTCCTTCTATATATAGCTACTTTTATCAATTAGGGATGAATTAGACTACATGTAATGGAAAACCTGGTTGCTTTAACCAAATAGAGATTTATTTTCTCTTACATGGTATAAAATTGAGAAGTAATTAGTCCAAGGCTGTTGCAGTCATTCCACAGTGATGTTAATGTCTCAGATTCCTTCTATCCATTCTTAGATGTGTCTCTTCTGATAGTGGTGAGTGCACTTCTCTGCTTGCCTACCCCCCAGCCCCTACAAGACGGGGGGAAGGGTGAAGTACAAAATCTGTACCTCATCTAGTGAAAGATATTTCATTGACCGGAGCTGTGACACATGGCCACCTCTATTCATAAGAAAGTTTGGGAAATCTGAGTACAGGCTTACCCCAACCAAATCTGGATTGCATTAGGAAATGTAGGCAACTACCAGCTTTTTCCATGTGCCCCTTTATTGTGTAATGTATATTTTCTTAAAGCATATGCTTCATTAATTTAGCAAACATTTACTGAGTACCTGCTCTGTGTCAAGTACTATGAATACATATATGAGTAAAGTACCCCCATTCTACCCATAGTTGGTAGGTGAGTTAGACATCAAAACAAACACTGTACCTATGTATGCATTATAACCTATAACCTTCATGTTCAAGGGAAATGTCATTGACAGTTATAGTGGTTTATCCATATCCTTATCAGCTCACTGACCTAGTGACTTTAGCCTAGGCCTTCCATGTACTCTAGCTCCTCTGCACGCCTCTCATCCCTTACCCAAATATTTGTATTTTATCAAGCTGATTGTCTTATAAACACAAATACAACTATCATATTGATTTTAAAAAGTATTGTCTGTTGTATTGAACACATTGGCATCCATAATAAGTAGTCAGCCACTAAGTGCCCCCCGATTCTGGCTCAAAATTTTATAAGACTTCAGATTCCAGATCTTTAGACACAGGGTACTACTGAAATGGTTAATTATTTCTCAGGAGGTCTGCAAGGACAATTGTCAGCCATAAGTAGTGAGTTAGAATAAAGCTGATATTACCCAGTGAAGTCTAAGAAACCCTTGCTGTTATAGATGAGCAGAGAAGAGGTTCTGTTAATCACAGTGTTACATTTTTGGGAAGCCTCCAGATTTCCTGCAAAGACATGATGTTTCTGTTAACGAACTCTGAGTCAAACTTGTGCTGGCATATAGGTGGTGTGACATCACTGTACCTCAACAACAGAGTAAGTTGGGCTTGCAGGATGAACAGTGGGACTGGATTAGGGTGTTGTCTGAGTACTTGGTGGTCCCTCTGCACTGCACCCCAACCCAAACTGACTCTACCTCTTGTGTCTTCTAAGAAATCGTTTCAATATTTTGCTCCAGAACAATTTTAAATATCGTATCCATGTGTTACATAGGATGGGAAACATATGCCAACAAACGGCTATGAAAACCAAACATTCTTTCTTAATATTTATTAGCCAAAAAACATGTTACATTTTGGTTTTCAGTGGTGGGATTGTATTGGCCAGCCCATACATTGGCATGTGAACTTATTTTCTTACAAAAGCAATTGAAGGAATCTATTAATTTATTTGAGCAGCTCTGTCAACATTGTTCTGAAAAGAACAAAGTAGAATGCCATTCCAGTGTGCCTATCACAATAAAAGCTTTGATAATGGCAGTAAAGGTTATCAACAGTGGCACTGGACTTCCACAGGGATACAGTGAAGGAGGGAGAACAGACACCCTGCCTAACTTACCCTATTCAGTAGAGGAGTTTACGCTGGTGATGCATAGGGGTGACATAGCCATCCTGACATCTGACTGAGGAGCCTGGA
This sequence comes from Canis lupus dingo, assembly GCF_003254725.2. Taxonomy (NCBI): domain Eukaryota; kingdom Metazoa; phylum Chordata; class Mammalia; order Carnivora; family Canidae; genus Canis; species Canis lupus. The sequence goes on along the minus strand of NC_064252.1, from coordinate 25,772,501 downwards.
CTATATTCTCTGTGGGCGGGAGGCTTTAGAACTTTCGGACAAAGGAATGACATCACATTTACTTTTTATTATAAGAGCAATTCATGTTCCTTAAGGGAACTTGAAGTTTATGAAGAAGAAAATGGACAATTCCCCCATCTCACTCCTCAAGGTACCTGTGGTTTGTTGTATGTCTTGCCAGACTTTTCCCCATATGCTTTCATACTGGCTTATAATATATATACTATACTATATACATTATAAATGTGTGTATGTATATATATACACATATATATATAATCTATGTAGTATATAATATGTATGTGTTATATGTATACAGTTGGCCCTTGAACAACACAAGGTTCGGGGGACCAGTCCCCCATGCAGTCAAATACCCATGTATAACTTTTGACCTCCCCAAATATATAAATTTTGTTATGTATATGTTACCTATTATAATTATATATATTTACCAATAAGGGATTAAACTACACATGTTTTATGATGGCTCTTTTTTTTAATGTAATAAGATGTTGTGAACATCTTCTGTGTTACACTGCCTCCTTCTTGGTAATGGCTGCAGCATATTTTGTTATTTCTGTTACCAATCTCCAAAGCGGTTGACTTTAAGACATTAAGGTTGCTCAGGATTAAGGTCGGGATTGCAAATAGTCCAAAAGAAGCAATGAACATCTGTATACAAATATATTTGTACACTTGTATTTTTGGTAAAATTCATTCTTAGAAGTGGAATTGCTGTATGAAAGAAATGCGTATTTTAAATTTTGGTAGATGTCATTTTATGCTGTGGAAAGGCAGTTTATATCCTCCCAGCAATATGTGACAGCACTGCTGTCCCCACACCTGGCCTTGGTCTTCTTAATCTTTGCCAATTTGCTAAATAAAAAAAAATCTTTTTTTTTAAGTATTATTTTTTTTACATCCTTTGTGTTTTTTCTTTTGTGAATTGTGTATTTTTTTCCTTTGGGCAATTATCTAATTAGATTTGTTCTTTTTTTTCTTTAATTTTTACTAATTTAAGCAATCTTTATACCCATCATGGGGCTTGAACTCATGACCGACCCCAAGATCAAGGTTGCACATCCCACTTCCTGAGCCAGCCAGGTACCCTGGGTTCATTTTTTTCCTTAAGAATATGAGAGAATTTTTTTTAAAGATCTTATTTATTTATTCATGAGAGACACAGAGAGAGGCAGACACAGGCAGAGGGAGAAGCAGGCTCCATGCAGGGAGCCTGATGTGGGACTCCATCCCAGGCCTCCAGGATCACACCCTGGGCTGAAGGCGGTGCTAAACTGCTGAGCCACCAGGGCTGCCCTGTGAGAGAATTCTTTACCTGTTGTGCACTACAAATGTTTAATTAGTATGTCTTTTTATTTTATGATCTTTTTTTAGCCATAGAAAGGTTTTCAGATTTTTATGTAATATAATTTATTAGAAATTTCTTTTAAGTCTTCTGGGTGAAATTATCATGCTTTTAGGAAGACTTATTGAAGATGATAAAAATATTTTTATGATGATTTAATCCACTATTTTCATGTTCCTTTGTTTTAATTAAAGTGTTTGATTTACCTGGAATTTTATTTTGGTGTATGGAGTAAGATGTACAAAGTGAGGAATATGGCTTTCCATTCTCCATTCCCACAACAACTAGCCAGTTCCTCCAAACCCATTTATTGAATAATAATTCATCTTTTCTCTTTTTTTTCTAAAGATGTTATTTTATTTGAGAGAGAAAAACAGTGCAAGGGGGGGGCGTGTGTGTGTGTGTGTGTGTGTGTGTGTGTGTGTTCAACAGGGGTGGGGGAGAGAGAGGGGCAGCAGGAGAGAGAAGCAGGGTCCCCACTGAGCAGGAAGCCTGCCACTGCCCAGTCCCAGGATCCCAGGTCCCAGGACCCCGGGATCGTGACCTGACTCAAAGGCAGACACATAACTGTCTGAGCCATCCCAGCGCCCCTCATCTTTTCATCACCAATTTCAAGGGCTCCTTTTTAATCATAATTTCCCATATGTGGTGCATTTCCTCTTTTCTTGACTGCCTAGAGCCCCAACTGTGGAATCAACCAGATTAATATATTAGATGAGGACTGATAGAAGGGAGATTGAATGTAAGCAGTATAGAAGGTTGTGATAGCATAAATGAATAGTACTTGAAAGAGCAGTTTAGGGATCCCTGGGTGGCTCAGTGGTTTGGCACCTGCCTTTGGGCTGGGGCATGATCCTGGCTGGAGTCCCGGGATCGGGTCCCGCGTAGGGCTCTGCGTGGAGCCTGCTTCTCCCTCTGCCTGTGTCTCTGCCTCTCTCTGTGTGTCTCTCATGAATAAATAAATAAAATCCTTAAAAAAAAAAAAGAGAGAAAGCAAGCAAGCAAGCAAGCAGTTTGGAGAACAGTTCTTTTGGGGGTAGGTTGGGTTGGAGATTGGAGGGACATTGCTATAGAAGTTCTTAGCAGGTTCAGAAATTCTCTCATTCCTTCCTCTTCTGCTCTTTCTATACCACTAACAATCAAACTTTAGCCTACATCAGAATCACCTGGACAGCTCATTAAAGCAGGTTGCTGGTTCTGCCCGCAGAGTTTCTGATTTGATCCATTTAGATAAAGCCTGAGAATGTATAGTTGCATTTAGTTCCCAGGTAATGCCAATGCTGCTGGTCCGGGACCACACTTTGAACACCACTGCTCGACACCAAGTCCCCTTCATTTCCATCTTAGGTATCCTAATGATTTCTAGTTTGACAGCTTTTCCTAGTTTTCTTGTCTTTTACTGCCTCCCAATACCAATCAGAATTGTAGTGGTGAGAGTAGAAGTAGAGAATAAACCTGAAAGACGTTCCAAAAGAAAGGTTAATGGTCTTTGGAGACTGAGTGGATGTGAGGGACAAAGGAGCAGGAAGCAAAATAGGCACTTTCTAAACACTGCAACCAGATTTACTCTTTCAGAAACACTTCTTTCATCTTATTTCCCTGTTCAAGAATCTGCAGTGAGATAAATCTAAAATGAGATTTATCTGAATAAAACTGACAGTTGACACCCCAACTAGTGTGGTTTCTTCTACGTTGTCTAAGTCAAATCTCATTATGACAAATGACGTTGCAAGTAGATCTCTGCATTACCAAATACTTTCAAGCCCGAGCCAGTGACCTACTTTAAGCAATATCCAATTTAACAATTCCAGTTCAGCAAAATAATTTGGATAGGATTTTAGGACTTCTTGTAGAATTTAATCTGAAGTACATTTGTATAAAGAACTGCCAATTTCTGAGGGTTAATTTAAACTCTGTTTAGAAATCCTGTTTATCACGTGTAACATTTTTAAAAATCTCATTATACACTATGCTTTCTGTATTTACCTTTTTCTTATGATTGCCATTTGACTATAAGGGGTGAGAGGCATTGTGCCAAATATTCCTGTTTGCAATTATAAATGCAGATGAGGCCAGAATGTGTGTTTGTACAGGTGGGATGAAATAAACAAACGACAGTGAAAGCCTGTTTATCAAGATCATTGTTTTGTAGCTGCTGAATTAGAAAATAAGTAAGGAGGTGGCACTTTGGGTTTTTTAAGATATTCAGTATGTGACATTTAAATTTTTTTTTTTTTAAAAGCTAACTTTTCTTGTTAGGCTGTATGCTTGTGTTCTTTGGTCCGATGTGGGGGTGAGATTTTAAAGATATGAAAATTATATCTAGCTGTAAAAGAGTGCTGAACATTTGTTTTTAAAAAACACCTTTACTGGGGCACCTGGGTGGCTCAGTGTTTGAGCATCTGCCTTTGGCTCAAGGTGTGATCCCAGGGTCTTAGGATCAAGTACCGCATCTGGCTCCCTGCATGGAGCCTGCTTCTCCCTGTGCCTGTGTCTCTGCCTCTCTCTGTGTGTCTCTCATGAATAAGTAAATAAGTAATCTTTAAAAAAAACAAAAACAAAAAAAACCCAACACCTTTCTTGAGGTATACTATAAAATTCATCTATTTTAGGTGAAAACATTTTTAGTAAATTTACCCCATTGTGTAATTATAACCACAACGTCATTTTAGGACATTTCCATCAGCCCAGAGAGACCCTTCATCCCCATTTGTTGTCCATTGTTCCCACTCCCAGCCTCTGGCAACCACACATTTACTCTCTGTCTCTAGATTTGACTTTTCTGGACGTTTCATGTGAGTGGAATCATACAACATGAGATCTGTTGTGAATGGCTTCTCTCACTGGGCCTCATGTTTTCGAGGTTCACCGCACCGTAGTTGGTATCAGTAGCCTGTACCTTTTTGCTGCTGAGTAGTTTTCCACTGGGTGGATGTACCACAGTGTTGATCCATTTGCCAACTGATGGATATTTTTGTTGTTTCCACCTTTTGGCTATTATGAATAATGCTGCTCTGAACATTCACATAGGCAAATGTTTGTTTCGATATTACCTAAATCATTAATAACCAATTGAGAAAATTGGGGGAAATTTTATTATAGAATATATTAATTATTACTGCAATATATGCAGGTTATTATTAAAAATAAATATTTAATATTTATTTTAAAAATACAGATCTTATCTCAGGCTGTTTGAGATTGCATTTTTACATCACATTAATTCCTTATTACTCCCTAAAGCCCTTTCCAGACTTGCAACTCAACAACAATCCTGTTGTTTTATTAAGGCAATTAAACTTCATATAATAGAGCACCACACTTAAAATATATATATTTTCATAGCTATCATTTGCTACTCACAGGAGGTAGGTAGGGCAAGTATCATTATATGCCCCTCATGTATTGCTACCGGGAGTGTACACCCATATTTTGAGGTGATTGCTGTAGGAATCTGTCAAGACTGCTTCCAGTTTGTGGCATCATACACAAGGGTAGGGTACCTTTCAGCATGAAAGAACTACTTTTTATGTGTGGTATAAATACCAGATTGAGGGCAGCCGGGGTGGCTCAGCGGTTTGGCGCCACCTTCAGCCCAGGGCATGATCCTGGAGACCTGGGATCGAGTCCCATATTGGGCTCCCTGCATGGAGCCTGCTTCTCCCTCTGCCTGTATCTCTGCCTCTCTCTCTGTGTCTCTCATGAATGAATGAATAAAATCTTAAAAAAAAAAAAAAGCTACCAGATTGAAGTCTTGGTGGTTTAGTCATTCCACAGATATTCACTGAGCATCTACTACATTGCAAGGCGCTATGCTAGATGTTAGGGATTGAGGAGTAAAAGATTTAGTCCATGCTCTTAAGGAATTAACTGTCCATAGGGGGCCATCTACAATAAAATAAACTAATATTGAGCCATGGGAGCTGAAAGGAAGAGTATATAATGTGGAGGGGCTTCAGGGTATAGGGAGGAGAATACCAGAAATATTGATGATAATCGTAGTAGCTAATACCTCATTAACGTTAAGTAATAATATCTAGTACTTAGTGCTTACTCTGTACCAGGCATGTTCCAAGCATTTGCAAATATTTACTCATTTAATCCTCAAGCTACGCAGTGAGACAGATAATATTTTTATTCTATTTTACAGATTGGAAACCATAAAACTGAAGTTTGGTAACTTGACCAAGGTCACAGAACTTATAAATGGCAGATCTAGAATTTGAACCAGGCAGTAGAATCTGTGTCTCTTAAAAATGTTTCTCACAAGAGATGATACCCAGGCTGTGTCTTGATTGACAGTTTGTACTTAGTCTGGCAGAGGGGTGATTGGGGTGTGTCTACATGGTTTTCCAGAAAGAGAAATATCATGAGTAAATGTAAAGGATGCACCTGGTTGAGAGTGAGTACGGCAGACTGCCTGTAAACAAAAGGTGGGTGGCAAGAGATGAGGCTAGGAAGACAAGGCTTTGGTAATGAAGGGCTGGGGTGCCTTCCAAGGAACTTGGGTCTATAAGAGAATTTTTAAGGGTATACAAAAGATACCACTTTTCTCTTTGTATTAGTTCTGTTTGCATTCATTCTTGTTTATTGTGAAATATATCACACAGCCAGAAAAGTGCCTAGAATACAAATGTAAAACTTAATGAATTATTCATTTTTAAATAATAATTTATTCTGAGGTCAAGAAGTAAGACATTACAGGGATGCAGCAGCTCCATCAGTGACTTTTGCCAATCACAGTCCTTATTTCCCACCTAAGGTAACCGCTCTTCTGATTTCTTTCCTTTTTTTTTTCCTTTTACCATCTGTGTACCTCTAAATATTATAGTTTTAACTGATTTTGAACAGAGTCACATGCCACATATCCTTTTGTATCTGGTCATTATGTTTGCAAGATTCATCCATGTTATTGTGTGTGGCTGTTGTTCTTCATTTTCATTGCTGTATGGTATTCCGTTGCATGAATATGCTAGAAGATACTTATCCATCCTACTACTGAGGTTATTTGGATTGTTCCCAGTGGAGGGCTATTATGGATAGTGCTAGTCTGAAGATTTTTGTATTTTTTGGGTACACATGCAAATGAATTCCACTGGGTATATACCTGGGAATAGAGTTACTGGATCATAGAGAAGAATAATGATGAATTGTATTCCAAAGTAGATATAACAATTTATATTCACACAATCAGTGTATGGGAGTTCCTGTTGTTCCATATCCTTGGCAACACTTGTTATTATGAGACTTTGTAATTTTTAGCCAGTCATAGGGTGCCTGGCTTGCTCTGTTGGTGGACCATGTGACTCTTTTTTTTTTTTTTAAGATTTTATTTTATTTATTCATAGAGAGAGAGAGAGAGGCAGAGACACAGGCATAGGGAGAAGCAGGCACCACACAGAGAGCCCAATGTGGGACTCGATCCCAGGTCTCCAGGATCACGCCCTGGGCTGCAGGCGGCGCTAAACCGCTGCGCCACCAGGGCTGCCCCACCATGTGACTCTTGATCTCGGGGTTGTGAGTTTTGAGCCCCACCTTGGGTATAGAGATTACTTAAAAATAAAATCTTTAAAAATAATAACAAATAAATAAGTAAATGTTTAGCCATTCTGGTACATAATGACACATCATCATGATTTTCCTTTGTATTTTTTATTATGGTACTATTTTGTATTTCTCTTACTTCCTATCGAGGCTAGATACCTGTTCGTATGTTTTGTTGGGCATTTAGATAATGTAGTTTTTTGTTTTTATTTGTTTGGTGGCATTCCTTATCTAGTCTTCTACCCATTTTCTTTTTCTTTTTTTTTTTTTAAGATTTTATTTATTTATTCATGAGAGACACAGAGAGAGAGACAGAGACACAGGCAGAGGGAGAAGCAGGCTCCATGCAGAGAGCCTGACGTGGGACTCGATCCAGGGTCTCCAGGATCATGCCCTGGGCTGCAGGCGGCGCTAAACCGCTGCGCCACCAGGGCTGCCCTATCTGTTTTTTTAATAATAGATGCTTTTCTTGTGTGATGTTTCAGAAATCCTTCCACACCCTTAGGTCATGAAAACATTATCCTGTATAACTTCTAACAGCTTTATTATTTATTTTTTGTATTGAGTTATAGAGTTGTCCTGGAATTGATTTTTGTGACAACTCTTAATTAACTTCTTAATGCCCCTGCCTCCAAGATATTTTTTTATGTTTTGTTCAGATTTTCTGGCTTTCCTCAGCAGGATGGTTAGTCTGAATTACCTCGTTTGCCATTCTCAGAAGCAGAAATCTTTTAAAGTTTTAGTTTCACTTTGACTTAAAAATGATCTATTCTGGTCTGTACGGGGCCTTAAGAAATATGTTTGCTAAAAAAAAGTAATAATAAAAAAGACTGAAAAACTACATTGATTCGTGTTTGTTTTCTTTTTTTTTTTTTCGTGATTGTTTTCATGTTATTTTTTCTGAGAGATCAAAACTTCTGTTTCATCTGTGCTTCTCTCAGGTATAAAATACTTTGAGATAACTTAAAGCTTGCTACATAAAATGAACAATTGTACCTACTGCAGGATAATTTTAGAACATTAATCATAGCAAAAATTTAAATTAAAAAATATATACTATCAAACGTTGACTTTGATGATAGTTTTACCATGGTAATGACCACCCCCCTTTTCTCTCTCTGTCCATATATTTAAACCTCGTTTTTGGCCAGAGATGGACTGTATGCAAACCACATCCAGAATGGTTTTAGTTTGTGCCACAAAATATGAAGAAAATGTTTTCAGTTTATGGCAACTAGATCCATGACATATGATGCTCCAGGAACTGTTTTTACAGTGCACAAGATGCACAGGAACAGAATCGCAAACTCACATGATTATTGGCAGGGAAAAAACTGGCTACGTGGCTGATGTTAAATTTGCTTTTTAAGACAGCCAGATCAAGAAATGTCTGAAGAATTTGTGACTGTAGCAGTGAGATGATTTTGCAGTTAGTAAACACAGCCTCGGGAAGCCATGGCAAGGCAGTTTCTTACAAGCCATTTACAGCTTCCAGGAGGAGAGCACAGTGTGGGCGCTAGAGAGGAAAACCTGACGTGGCCTCCAGGGAATGTTGCTGGGGGAAGTAGAGCCTCTCCCGCGCGTGCGCGTGTGCACACACGCACACACACACACCTCGGAGAGTGAGGGATAAGCTCCTTGTCCCTCTGTCATGCAGAACCCCACCTGCCTGTTTCTGTCTCTGAGATTCACAGTGAAGGAGGTGAGCTTGGTTGTAGTCAAGATGTTAGGAGTGAGCATTGCGTATGTGGAAGTTATGGCTCCGGAGCCACACTCTTCCTTCCTGCTGGCACTCTTATACCATTTTCTTTCTCTTTTAAAATTGGTACTTACTCAAAGTGTGATTGAAGGATCCTTCCCACTCCCCATCCAGACCCTTCAGGTGTCCATGAGGTCACAACTATTTTAATAATACTGACATATACATGCCTTTTAAACTCATTCTCTCACGAGTGTGCTGTGGAGTTTTCCAGAGGCTTCATGACATATGATACTGCAAAAGACTGAATGCAAAAGCAGATACGAGAACATAGCTGCTGTCTCATATAAGCCAGACATTAAATATATTTGCAGAAATGTAAAATGGCACATTTCTCAAAATTTTTATTCTTTAAGTATTGTTTTTAATTTAAAAATGTTAACATGTAAAATAAAATAAAAATGTAACATATAAAATAAAATAAAAATGTAATGGTGTATTGATATTTTTAAATGGATATTTATGAATAAATCACTTAAATTTTTCATAGCTTTAGTTTTTAGTGTGGTTAAATATTGATCATTATAACCCACATAAACAAAAGCTTATTGTGATCCTTAATAATTTTTAAGAATTGTAAAGAGGGCCTGACTAAAACATTTGAGAATCACTGCTTTAAGTCCTGTCAATTCTATTGGAATCCTAGTTTCCCTCTGAAGGCCACCTGCTTGTCTAGCCTAGCCCAGACTGCACTGTCCAGACTTCTGTGCCACAAAGCTTAGTGTTTTTTAGTTTTTGGGGAATTGCTTGCTGCGCTGATTTTCTTCTCCTTATCAATGGTTAAAGACCTCTGAGGACAGGGATCATCTGTTAAATGAGAGTTTTTTGAGGTATCCATGAGGTACATTGCTGAGTACAGCATAAATACTGGTTATTGGTTAATGATTATTCAATTAATATTATCTTCAATATAAATATTAAAATTTCCCTAACTTGCTGGTTTTACTGGCAAACGAATATGCACTTAAAATTTTGCAACTTAAATGGAAATAGCTATTTTTTAAAAAAGACTTTGTTTATTCATGAGAGACAGAGAGAGAGACAGAGACATAGGCAGAGGGAGAAGCAGGCTCCCTGTAGGGAGCCTGTTGCAGGACTCAATCCCAGGACTCTGGGATCACAACCTGAGCTGAAGGCAGACACTCAACCATTGAGCCCTCAGGTGCCTCTGGAAATAGCTATTTGATTTTAAAAAGCCTACATAAAACTATATACAATACGGAAAAAGAATAAAAGCTCTTTGGAAAAAAAATTAAAAAATAAAAGCTTTTTGGTCATGGGTCATCAATAAATTGGGTACAAAAGCTGAATATGTTAATCTGTTTCATTCTTACGTGACCAACAATGGCAGTAAAACCTGGCCATAGGCCCTTGTTCTGAAAACGCGAGCATCACGCTGGGTGCTTGGTAAGCATTCAGTAAAGCTGTCCCAGTTGACTCTGCGGTTTCAGTAGCCAGCAGTCATCATTCCCTACCATCCCCACCCCCACCTCCAAGTGGTTTGTGCTTGTGTTTGGGTCTTCAGAAGGTACTTTCTGAAGCCCTTCCTGTTAAAGAATTGACAGGTTATCCTGGACTAAGCCAGAAGGCATGAGTTAGTTGACCAAACTGAATAGGTAGCTAAAAATTAGTACATACCTTTATCTTAATCCCTGCTTCACACTGAGTTTGTTTTTCTTAGGCAACAGTCCCTGCCTTAGAAGATACATGAATAAATGTAACATCTTTTTGCGGGGACCTGCTATCAGTCCCAAAGTTTGCTTCACAGCTTCTCCCTGGAAGTTTGTGGGTCCCACGCACATAGCACTCTGCCCTGAGAGGCTAGCATTACTTTACCATGGTGTTCCTTAGAACGGAGCAGGATACCTGGCAGGTGGCTCAGTTGCTCAATGAATGAATACATGCATGCATAGAGTCTATACTGCCTGGATATACTATCATAACTGATAAACAGCATCCTTTGAATAAGCTAAGAACGTTGTACTGAATTTACTGTTTTTTTCCCAGAAATGTCTGTTCATTCCGTAAGAGTTTATCAAAATGTCCTTTGCACTAGCGTTGTTCTAAATGATGATGATACAGGGGCTCCTGGGTAGCTCAGTTGGTTAAGCATCTGCTTTTGGCTCAGGTCATGATTGAGCCCCATGTTGGGCTCCCTGCTTAGTGGGGAGTCTGCTTCTCCCTCTCTCTCTCTGCCCCTTCTCCTGCTTGTGTGCATTCTCTCTCTCTCTCAAATAAATAAGTAAAATCTTATAAATAAATAAAGAATAGTAAATAAGACTTAGACCCTACCTTCAGTATATATATATAATATATATATATTATATATATATATATTATATATATATTATACCAAGTATAGTCACAAACTCAGAGGAAGCACCCCACCTGAAGCAAGAGAGAGGCATCAAGAAAGACTTCGTAGAAAAGGTTTCCCTATACCTGCATCTTGAAGGTGGGGAAGAAATTTGCCCTATGAGTAGGAAGCCAGCCCAAGTAGAAACAGCATATACAAAGTCCCTGGCGCATGAAGCCATGTGATGTTCAAGGAAAACTGAAAGCAATGTGATTTTGTGAGATGAAGCTGAGAGGTGAACAGGTACCGGACCTTGTATACCATGTAGTGAAAAATGGATTTTATCTTGAAGATATGTGAGAGACATTGCAGAGGCTGTGTGGAATTGTACTTTATAAAGGCAATTCTGATGGCAATGGGGGTGGGAGGGGCTTGAGGGTAAGAAAACCAGTGGGAAAAAAAAAACAGTAGGAAGGCACCTGGGTGGCTCAGTGGTTGAGTGTCTGCCTTTGGCTCAGGTCGTGGAGCCTGCTTCTTCCTCTGCCTGTGTCTCTGCCTCTCACTCTGTGTCTCTCATGAATAAAAAAATAAAATCTTAAAAAAAAAAAAAAACGGAATAAATTTAGTGAGAAACTGCCAGAACTAAAGCAGTGGCAGTAGGAATGGGGAAGAAAGTACATGCCGAAATATTTGGGGATTAGAATGGACAGAGTTTGATGAGAGGAAGATGTTGATGATGGTGCCAGATTTTTTATTTGAGTGGATGATAGTATTCCCAAGTGAGGCAGAAGGAGGAAAGATTATTTAGTTTTAGATGTGTTACATCTTAGGGACCTGTGGAACAGGAAGTGAAGCACATTGACTTTAGGCAGTTTACAGAAGGCTTTGAAGATTGTAAGAAAGGTCAGTACTAGAGAGATTTGAGAGTCATCAAGACATAGATGGTAGTTGAATCTATGGGAGAAGATAAAGACGTGTGTATAATAAAAAGAGGAAAGGAAGGATGTAACTCCCAAGGAACATACCAGTAATGAATTAAGGATAAGCAGAGAAAGATTCTCCAGTAAGAGTCTGCAAAGAAATGGTCTAAGGTATCACACATAATGAACTTGGCCCCTTCTGTGGGATAAAGGGACTAGACATGATCCATGACAGTTTGGGCATCAGAACTAGGCTCAATCCTTGAAGCCAGGAGTTGAGTTTGGTTTCCTTACCACAACCCATGTCCCCTGGTCCCCCATGTACAGAAGCAGCAGCTCCTCACCCAGCACCATTCTGCTCATTTGTGAATCTGAAAATCAACAATGTTGACAAAGGCCTTGGCTGGCTCCAACCCAGGGAGATAGGAGAACCCAGACACAGCTCAGAGACCAGCAACTAAAACAAGGTACCCTTGGCTCAATGACTGGATCTGCAGTGTCTTTTTTTTTAATTTTTATTTTTTAAGATTTTACGTGTCAGTAATCTCTACATCCAACGTGGGGCTTAAACTCACAACCCTGAGATCAAGAGTCTCATGGTCCATAGACTGAGCCAGCCAGGTGCCCCTGGATCTACAGTATCCTTGATATCAAGATAGGAAAAGAGCACCCAAATGATAAGACTTTCAGGTTATTCTAATTTTTAAATACAAAAGAGAGGTTAAAACAAAACAATTGAATAATACCCATCGTATTTGATAACGGGATTGAGAAGGAAAGATCTCAAATTGCAATGGTTAAAAAGTGAATGAGAGAGGTAAGGGCGTTGTGACCACAAATATAAGTTTCCTTTCGAAGAAACTTGACTAGGAGAGGAAAGGGGAGGGAGGGCACAAAATTGGAGGAGATTTTAGGATTAAAGGGGATGGTTTTAGGAATGTGCAGACTGGGACATTTTACAGAACTTCCAAAGCACTGAACTTAAGTAGAGATGACCTGAAACTGCACAGGTAACATTTCCAGATCTTGGAACAATCATAACGCTTGTGTATTGGCAGTTAAATAAACCCATCTGCCTGTAGCAAAGTTACCTCCACCTGTTCTGCTTGAACTTTCGATATCATTTGTGTTAATTAAATAGGTTCCTTCTTGCCTACTTGGACTGGGTGCCCTGTTTACAGAGCTAGTTGTGTAGTACCCTCTGCTCTGCCCTGATTGTTCTGGCATCCATGCTCGTCTCCTGAAAAGGCCTTCCCAGCTCCCTTGCTGGTGTTTTGCTCCACCCTCACACATCTGCTGCTTCACTTAAGATGCCTCTTCTGGACATCTTGCTTGAAGTTAGGCCAGTTGCCAATGACATAGGCAATCAGGGCTTTCAATATTACGTGTGACTCATTTAAAAGTTTAAAGTTAGGAGTACCTGACCCTCTGTGCTGTCTAAAATCTGTGTATAACTTTGGATTCCCTCAAACTTAACTACTAATAGACTGTTTTTGACTGAAAGCCTTAACGATAATACAAGCAGTTAATTAACACATATTTTGTATTTTACATGTATTATATACTGTATTCTTTTTTTAAAAATATTTTATTTATTCATGAGAGACACAGAGAGAGAGAGAGAGAGAGAGAGAGAGAGAGAGAGAGGCAGAGACACAGGCAGAGGGAGAAGCAGGCTCCATGCAGGGAGCCCGATGTGGGACTCGATCCCAGGTCTCCAGGATCACGCCCTGGGCTGAAGATGGCGCTAAACCGCTGAGCCACCCAGGCTGCCCTATATACTGTATTCTTAAAAGAAAGTAAGCTAGAGAAAAGAAAAGAAAATGTTTTTAAGAAATCATAAGGAAAAAATACATTTATAGAACTGTCCTGTGAAAAATCTACATAGAAATGAGCCCACACAGTTCAAACCCATGTTGTTCAAGGATGAACTGTTTTTTTTTTATTTTTTATTTTTTTTAAGATTTATTATTTTAGAGAGGGAGCATGCATGAGCAAGGTGGGAAGTACGGGGCGGGGGGGGGGGGGAAGAGGGGGAGAGACCGAGACCCAAGCAGATTCCCCACTGAGTGTGGAGCCTGACACAGGGCTTGATCCACAACCCCGAGATTGTGACCTAAACCAAAACTGAGAGTCAGACACTCAACCAACTAAGCTACCCAAGTGCCCCTGAACTGTGTATTCTTAATAGTCTCCATCCCAGAATTATACCTGGAAATTAAACTGATAACAATGGTGAGTCCTGGGTGAGCGTAGGGGGAGAGCGGACCACGATCAAGGGCCTTATCTGTATCACTTGAATTTTTTAAAATGACAATTAAAATTAAACCTAAAAGAATTAGGCTGAATAATCAAGTTTGAAAATTAAAACTATGCCATATTAGAGGTGATACTAGTAAAGTGAATATAATTTATTGGATATGTCATTCTTTCAACTTGCCATATTCCCTAGGAAAGAGGTAGTTCTGATTATATACCATGAGTTAGGTTAGGTACTGGTTTGGAGGAGCTCTGGAGGCCTACTTGCAATTTTTTAGCAGGGCGTAGTAGTGATTTAGTCCAAGACCCATGAAACCTTCCCAACTGTGTGTGAATCTCAAGCCCAGTCTGGTTACTCTGCAAGAGAACAGAGAAAACTGGAATGCTGTCAATTCAGAAAGCTGGAATGCTAGTTTACTGCCATGGCTATATACAATCAGATGGTAGGATTATAGATGTGTTCAGAACATTTCAAAATGACGTTTTGAAGGAATTTGCCATTACTCATACCTTAGAAGGCAAATAGTGCTGTAGATAACTTCAACTAGATAATTCCAAATGTTGATTTTAGAATCAAATACTAGGTTTATCTTGAGTACAAGTGCATCTGATAACAGAGGTTCACAGCCCTGCAGAGAAAGTAGGGAGGCTGTTCTGTAAAAACTGGTTTCCAGAGTGCTTGGAAATTGCTCAGTTTCCCTCGCCTGCCCCTCCTCTGCTTCAACTACTTTTCTTCTCACTGAACACAGGCAAGCATCTGAGCTCTGCCAAGTAGGCAAAGGACTGAGCTGGGCACTGTGTCCTTCTAAGCTTGTCTGTTAACAAGATATGTGATGATGGGCTACTTTATGAAGTTGGTACAGAATTTAGACAACTGGTAAGTCTAGAGAAGTCATGTTTAACCTGGGCAGAAACTAATCAGAATAGAGAACTGAAAATTAGTCAGGATTGTTCTCTTGATAATCTGCAGGTGACATAAAATGAAAGAATTGACTCCTTCTCTCAGGTACTGAGGGTCACACATAACCACATAGCTCACATCCTGCATGAGGGCCAGACCCATCTGGGAAGTCCCAGCCAGCTTCTTTAGGTTTCCCTGGTGCCATTTAATGGGTAAGGCTCCATACTGAAGTACTGAGTTATCGGGAATATGTCAGGGTTTGGTTCAGCTTATGGTTATTTAACTCCTGCTTGATACAAATTCTAAGATGTGTAAGACATAGAGAGCCCTTGTTGTCAAGAAGCTCCTGTCATGTGTAGAAAGTAGACCCTCAGATATTACCAATATTATATGGTATATCTCAGAGGAGGGACACTTAGTGCAGCCAAGGAAGGTACAGAAAACTTTCAGAAGCTAATTCCTGAGGCAGATCTTACAAGAGCAGTAGACAAAATGGGCAAAGGGCCCTCAACAGATAGCAGTGCATGTATTATGGGCAAGGAAACCACACACAATCCCCATGAGAAGGATATGAAGTGATGATGGGGCTAGAGAGATCTTGAATTTTTACCCTAAAGGTAATGTATAGTTATTGACTGAATCTTAGCAGCGACTACTCAGAGGTCACATTTGCTTTTTAGAAAGAAAGATTGCTGGGACAATGGTGTGTATAGTGGGAGGATAGGGATAATAATTAAAGTATTACTAATTATCATCGTGGTACAATTCCATCTGAGACTTATATATTCCAGCACTGTTAAAAAATAAGCAAAGGGAGAGGGGTTGATAGTAAGAGGGCAGCAAGGGGCTTTCAAGATTCCCTGAAGCACCCTCTCAAATACTAAGACATGATATAGAACAAAAGCTATAACTCATAATCTGCAGCCGTGGAGAACGAAATGTGCTTTCTTAGAAACATTAAGTTGATTGTGATGGCAGTCCGGGGTGGCTCAGAGGTTAGGTGCTGCCTTCGGCCTGGGGCATGATCCTGGAGACCTGGGATCGAGTCCCACGTCGGGCTCCCTGCGTGGAGCCTGCCTCTGCCTGTGTCTCTGCCTCTTTCTGTGTGTGTGTGTGTGTGTGTGTGTGTGTGTGTGTGTGTCTCATGAGTAAATAAATAAAATATTAAAAAAAAAAAAGAAACATTAAGTTGATTGTGAAACTAAGGGCCTGACTTCAAAGTAGTGACAGGCTTTCTGACAGCAGTGCATACGCTAATCACAGGTGAGTTGTTGTAGGGCTTGTCCAGCATTGTTTTAACCACTTTTGTATACACACACAGAAGCCCAACCTTGAGCAGAATCTCCTTCTGGCATTTGTTTTTGCCATTGTAAAATGAAAGAACTGGCTTAGGACCTCTAAATGTCTAACATTAAGTGGCTTTCACTTCATATATTTTTGTATATCTGTACGTTGACATTTGTAAGTATGTATTTCATATATATAAAGAGAGAGACATTCCATCATGAAATAAATACAATTTTCACTGCATCTGTTAACACCTTGCTATCATCTGATTTGATTTTGAAGAGGCCATTCCAGCCATTATTTGGGAACAGACTAGGGAGGAGCGAGAGTAGAGGCAGGAGACTAGTTAAGAGACCTCCATAAGCGAGGAATGATAATGGCAGTAGAAATGAAGAATTTACATGCTGTGAATCAGAAATGAAGGATTACTGATGGGGCAATGAGAGGCCTGGGGTAGGTTGAGAAATCCAGGATGAACTCGAGGTTCAGACCCAAGCAACTGGGCAGAGGATGGTGCCTTTTATAAGACAGTGGAGTCAGGGGGATCCCTGGGTGGCTCAGCGGTTTAGCACCTGCCTTTGGCCCAGGGTGCGATCCTGGAGTCCTGGGATCGAGTCCCACGTCAGGCTCCTGGCATGGAGCCTGCTTCTCCTCCTGTGTCTCTGCCTCTCTCTCTCTCTCTATGTCTATCATAAATAATAAATAAATAAATATTAAAAAAAAAAGACAGTGGAGTCAGGAGAATGAGGCTTGGGCAGGAGATAGAGTCCTGATTGGTATGCATTGAATTTGAAGTGATTGTGAGACATTCTCGTGTGAAATGGAGAAGTCAACTTGGCACTTTTCTGATAGAACAAATAAGGCAAAACCAATAATAAAGGTTTAATATGGGTTTTAGTGATTCTTTAGAAGATATTTCAGTTCACATCATTTGGGTTTTTTTAAAAGATTTTATTTTGAAGCAATCTCTACACCCAACATGGGGCTTAAATCCGCAACCCTGAGATTAAGAGTTGTACACTCCACCCACTGAACCAGCAAGCCAGGTGCCCCCAAAGACTGCACACTCTCTCTCTCTCTTTCTCTCCCCCCCTTCTTTAAAGATTTATTTATTTATTTATTTATTTATTTATTTATTTATTCATTCATTCATTCATTCTGAGAGAGAGAGAGAGAAAGAGAAAAAGACTGAGAGCTTGGGAAGGGAGAGGGAGAGAATGAGACTCTTAAGCAGACCTGACACTGAGCATGGAGCCTGACATGGGACTGGATCTCACAACCCTGAGATCATGACCTGAGCTGAAATGAAGAGGCAGACACTCAACTGACTCAGTCCCCAGACATCCCTTAGTTCACATTCTTAATGACTGACCACTCACCTTTATTGAGCATGTGGTTGGTGCCCTGCCCTATACTGTTTTATACATATTCTATTTTAACTTCCAAAGAGCCTTATGAAGAAGGTGCTGTTGTTGTTCTCAATGTTGAATGAGGAGGCTGAGGCTCGGGAGGCTGGCCACTGGCCCAAGCATCAATAGCTGGTAGATGGAAGAGCCTGGCTTTGTACCAGGCTGCCTAATTCAGACCTGTACCCCGCCCCTCCCCATGGCATCTTGCTATGAGCATGTAGCTCACTGTGATTTTTCTTTCTTTCAGGATTTTGGTTTTTTTGCACTGAATGTAGTCTAGACTCATCTTCACGGGCTTGTGTTGCCCCAGGATACTGTCAAAGGTAAGTTTTAAAAATTTCAATCCAGTGTGTATTGGCAATGAAATGGGAGAATCTTCATCTTAAAAAGAAGAAAAGGGCATTTTGATATTACTGCTCCTTTTCCTGAGTTCTTCCACAGTGTATTTAAGCTGGCCGTCATATTAGCTCTTTGCATTTCTACTTCAGTGGGTCCCTTTAAAATGCACATCAATCCAGATGATCAAGTGACATTTGGTGCCTCATCCTTTTATAAAGCTAGAATTTGTTATTAGGATTTAGCAATTCCACAGTTTTCTGGGAGCGTGTTCCCAGCTTCTCTGCCTCTAGTCTGTCCTTACTCCAGTCTGTAGTCCATGTTACTGCCAGGACTAACTTTCGAAATGATGTATTTACTCATTGTCACTCCTTTGCTCAAATAGCTCTCACGGCTTTCAGTTGCTGCAGATGCCATCCTACAAATTGCTTGAGAACCTAATTCCAGTCAGTGTTTCTGACTGCTTTTCTAGTGTGCCCTATCTGTTGTAAAAGCCCTACCAGGCCATTTTCTATTTCCCAAATGTATAGTTCTTTATCGTGGCTTTGTGGCATGGTTGATGCTTTTTTCTCCACTTGGAGTTTGGAAGAGGGGAGAAGAATGTAGCTATCCACTCCTCTTTCTCATATCTTTCCTGTGGTCCCCTCTCCCAGGCCACTTTGGCAAAATTTTTTTTTAAAGATTTTATTTATTTATTCATGAGAGACACACAGAGAGAGAGAGAGAGAGAGAGAGAGAGAGAGAGAGAGAGGCAGAGACACGGGCAGAGGGAGAAGCAGGCTCCATGCAGGGACCCCGACCTGGGACTCGATTCCTGGTCTCCAAGATCACATCCTGGGCTGAAGGCGGCGCTAAACCACTGAGCCACCCAGGCTGCGGGACAGAATTTCTTTCTCATCTGTATTCTAGGTGCACCTGTTACTATGACTGTAATAAAGCATTTGGTATTTTGCATTAGAGTTATTTATTTGTCTCTGTCTCCTTTACTAGTCTTTAAACCCTTTGAGACTTCTTGGCAAGGAACTAACTGGGTTTTTTAGTGCCTATTGTCTGCTCCTGGACATCTTCCTGGGTGCTATGCATATGTTATTTCATCTAATCCTTGTAACACCTCCTCCTGACCAGTTTTATGGATGAAAATAATGAAGATTAGAACATTAAGTGCCCAAGATTACAACAGCTAATAACTGACAAAGAATTATGAATGACTCTGCTCCTTCAAAGCCAAAGCTCTTTGTACTACAGCACTCTGGCTGAACACTGTCTGGTGTGTGGGAGGGACCCAGGAAATACCTATTGACTTGATATCTATTGCAATTTAAATAAAAAAGGACTTTGGGATCCCTGGGTGGCGCAGCGGTTTGGCGCCTGCCTTTGGCCCAGGGCGCGATCCTGGAGACCCGGGATCGAATCCCACGTCGGGCTCCCGGTGCATGGAGCCTGCTTCTCCCTCTGCCTGTGTCTCTGCGCCTCTCTCTCTCTCTCTCTGTGACTATCATAAATAAATAAAAATAAAAAAATAAATAAATAAATAAATAAATAAAAAAGGACTTTAGTTGATTAATCCGGTCATTCCTATGTAGAAATATTGACTTTCTATTAAATCCCTGGAATACAGTTTTAAGTAAACTGTGAAGACAGAAATTAATGAGATATAGTGTCTGGTGTCAAAGAGTTGACAGTGTCATAAGGGAGGCATCTGTGTAAGCAAGTAAAGCCAGTAGAGTGTTACAATCGAATTCAGACTAGACCCACTGGGGACACTGAGGAAGGAATCACCAGTTCTGCCTGGAGATGGATTAGGACAGACTTTTTATTTTTTTATTTTTTTTTTTACGATTTTTTATTTATTTATTCATAGAGACACAGAGAGGCAGAGACACAGGCAGAGGGAGAAGCAGGCAGAGAGTCCAATGTGGGACTCGATCCAGGGCTCTCATGCAGAGAGCCCGATGTGGGACTCGATCCAGGGTCTCCAGGATCATGCCCTAGGCTGCAGGCGGCGCTAAACCGCTGCGCCACCGGGGCTGCCCACAGACTTTTTAAAAGCTGAGTCTTAAAAAAAAAAAAAATAATAAATAAATAAATAAATAAATAAATAAATAAATAAATAAAATAAGATAAAATAAAATAAATAAAATAAAATAAAATAAAATAAAAAAATAAAAACTGAGTCTTGAATGATGAGAGTAGGGTGTTCTCTGGTGGTACCAGGGGAGGGAAAGTCAGAAGGAGTAGTATGAACAAAAACGTGGAAACCTGAAATAATCTGGCATATTTGTGAAGCTGTAATGAAGCTGTTCATTATGACTGGAACAAAGAGAAAAAGAGGTCTGGCTGGTGACGCCAGAGTGACACCTTAGGGTTAGGTCCTGGAGAGCTTTGAGAATATTAAATATATTTGAAAATATTAATATATTTGCCAACTTTTATTTTATTTTATTTTAAATTTATTTATTTATGATAGTCACAGAGAGAGAGAGAGAGAGGCAGAGACATAGGCAGAGGGAGAAGCAGGCTCCATGCACTGGGAGCCCAATGTGGGATTCGATCCCAGGTCTCCAGGATCGCGCCCTGGACCAAAGCAGGCGCCAAACCGCTGCACCACCCAGGGATCCCCTATTTGCCAACTTTTAGAGAAGACCTAGCATGGATACTGTACAATGTATGGTTTTATTCCTGTTTGTCATTAACATTTGTTGAGTCCTGTCCTCTGTGCTGAAGCACTGCCACGTCAAGACTGTTGGTCACTTACTACATATGGCAAGCTGGTGACAGCTCTGAGGTGAAATCATGTGTTGAAGCAGAAATCAAATGCTTGTGTTGTCACGTCATCTTTGACAGCTTTATTACCACTTGTTCACCCCCTCTGGGGAATTTTCACATAAGTGGACTTTGCCTTGACTTTTTCATCACTCTCTTAGCACCGATACACTGGCCCCTTTGTCACTTCCCAAGTGGAACCCCTAGCTCAACCATATACTTTTGCATTACTACTTTGTTCTCCTCTCATTTTGTCAGAGGGCAGTAAAATTCACTTAGACCCTTAGACACGACTATAAGCCAGGGTTTCATAAGAATGTCGTCAAGGTTTTTTCAAGAAACACCTAAAAAAGGTATCAATAATTCCAAAACCACACACAAAAAAATGAGGACAAATTAAAGAAAGGACAAATAGAAAAATAGGTACGATATGACATATATAGTAAGTAGGCAGACTATATGGTGTTGATCAGGAAAGATTTTTAGAAATAAAAAATGACTGGATATCAAAAGGATGGAGATGTGGATTGGTGGTGAGGGGAAGGGCTTTCAAATGGGGTATGGACTGCATTGATAGAAATTAAATTTGAAACTAATAATACAGTATCAGTTTCCCCTTCCAAATTCACTGACTGGACAGTCACTTCACCCTGACAGCATGCGTAGGGATATAAGGCCAATAACAGCAAAAGGATATCACCCCATATGGAGGGAAGCATTGAGATGGCAAGTTTTCCTCCATTAACACAATGGCTCTTTTCTCCTAGTATCTGGTCTTAGATAGTAAGCCAGGTCATGTCTGGTGTGTCCCTCCCTTCTAGGGCAGAGGGGGTCCTGCTCCACTTTCAAAAAGACAACCCTCCACTGCTACCCACTCTTCTCTCGGGTATTCTCTTGGGCAGAATTGATGGGCAAAATAGATTTTGTCCCAGGAAATCCTAAAATGGATTAGAACAGTATATAAATTCTATGAATTCCAAAGCTAAACAAAATTGTTTTGGCTCAGCACTGTTCCCACAGCCACCAGATTCAGAAGCAACCAAATTCAGAAATAAGTCTATCTCCTGCCCATGAGCAGTAATTTCTGATAAAATTATGTTCTCAGAATGCTGAACTTGGTCTTGCCACGTTGCTGTCTGAGAAAGGGAAGATGCGTGAGGTTCTCTTGGTTTGAGCCTCTCCAAGTTACCCAGTTAGCCATGCCAGTGTACAGAATCTGTGACTTGGACACTTCACCCAATTTGGAAAAATCTGCCAGCAGGAGGTTAAATTTGGAACTGGGCCTTTACTATACCTGCGAAAAGCCCGACCAATGTCCACTGTCTTCTGCTTTGAAGATTAATACTTGAAGTTCTTTTTGCAATATTGAGGAATTTATAGTAGTGGTCACCCCAGTTACCAAGTTCTGTACCTTTCTCTAGAAGTTCCCTGCCTTCTGAGTATAATGAAAAACCTCTTTAATTTCTATTTCCCCTTTGGATTGCCTGTGTAAGCCGAGCACAAACAATTTAAACATAGAACTTCACTGGTTTTGTAGCACATGGGCTGTTTGAAATTCCGCTGCCGTGCAGCTTATGTGCAGCAAATAATTGTTCTGCTCATTAATATCTAAAAGGCCTGTATGAAGAAAGTCTCTTTTCCCTAAAGTCTAATCTTTGCCTCAGCCATGCCTGCTTAGGAAAAGCTGTGCCTGCATAATTCAAGGTCAGGCAGCAGCCTTCTGTACTTTGAAGCCAACCAAGCCTGCTAATGCCCTATTCCCTTTGCTGAGGCCAGCATAGCTGGCATTTGCTTGCTAGGCCAGAGTGGCCGATGTATGCTGAGGCCACTTACACAGCTGACATTTAGATGAGCTTTCAGTACCATCACCACGACTGCTGCCACCACCACCACCACAACTGACTGTGGCTTCTTTCTTTGCCTATCACCAGCAAAGCCCCTTTGCTAAGGCTAGTGTGCCTGGTGTATTTAGTCTTTATAGAAACAGCCACTTATCTGAAGACAAAGTTACCATAACTACAGTCATCACTAGTGTCAAAATACAGTGTGGCCTGTGGTTTTTAAACTTCTAAATTTGGCCTCAGGGGATCCCTGGGTGGTTCAGCGGTTTAGTGCCTGCCTTTGGCCCAGGGCGCGATCCTGGAGTCCCAGGATTGAGTCCCATGTTGGGCTCCCAGCATGGAGCCTGCTTCTCCCTCC
Source organism: Canis lupus dingo (assembly GCF_003254725.2). Lineage (NCBI taxonomy): Eukaryota > Metazoa > Chordata > Mammalia > Carnivora > Canidae > Canis > Canis lupus. The sequence continues at coordinate 25,749,462 of NC_064252.1, read as the reverse complement.
TCCTGTGTGTCTGCCTCTCTCTCTGTCTATCATAAATAAATAAATCAATATAAATAAATAAATAAATAAATAAATAAATAAATAAATAAATAAATAAATTTGGCCTCAATAGTGTAAAGCTGATGTATGACACGTGGCCTAATGTAAACTTTTACAAGATTGAAACATGTTGCTCCTTCACTAAAAGCCCAAAGTCCTGCCCCAATAGAAGCCTTAAGGAATTCCACATGCATTTTACTCCCCAATTTGGGAGTAGTACCAGATTTTAAGGTCTTTGAGAGACCGAATAAATAGCACTCTTTTTCCCTTAGCTGAGTTCCATATCAATTGAGAAATAAGATAAAAGAGTAGAGGAACTCCTGAGTAGTTCAGTGATTGAACGTTTGCCTTCAACTCAGGTTGTGATCCTGGGGTCCTGAGATCAAGTCCCACATTGGGCTCCCCGCAGAGAGCCTATTTCTTCCTCTGCCTGTGTCTCTGCCTCTCTCTCTGTCTCTCATGAAAAAATAAATAAAATCTTTAAAAAAGATAAAAGAGTAGGGCATTTGAGAGACCAAAATATCATCTCTGTTACTTATAAAGTTATGGTGGAGAATGTGGCTTACATCTATAGGCAAGTGAACTTCCTAGTACTGAACTCAGTATTCAACAGTCTTACCTAGTCCCAGGTAATTGTGAGGGGCCAGCATTTAGGGGAACAAGAGCAGAGGAAACCTCATGCTCCCTGGGGACTTCTGGCTTCCAAAAGGAAGAGAGAAGGACTGACCTCATGTGCCTTGTTTCTCCTTCTGAGCTCACCATTCAGAAAGGATTCTCTGGGGTGGAATTTGTGCAAGTGGAGAAGAACTAGGAGGGAAACCTCAGGACAGGTGAAGGAGAGTTCCTCTATCCCAGCACTTTCACACAGAAATGGCACATAAATCATTGGGGTGTCTTTTTTTGTCAGCTGTGCCTATGATGCATCATTTATGAAATACAGTCTCTATTTTTGTAAAGTCAAATGAGAACTTACGGACATTTATGAAGTGATTTGCATACGACATCCTTCTAGGTAGCATACTGAGTTTTTCTAGTGCTCTCCATGTAATTTTCATAGAAAGAGCAAGTTTATTTTTGCACAACTGTCATAAACAGATGAGGGGTAAAACCAACTAGAGAAAACCTGTTTCACTTGCTGTGAGCATCTGTTTCACACTAGGAATGGGCAGTGTCAGTTCATCTGGAGCGAGTGAATGGGGCTTGATTAACAGAGCTTCCATTGTACTGATTTTATATTTCATGTCACATAAATACACATTGGTTCCCAAAAAAACTCATTAGGTGAGCACAGTAGATATTTTGATACTCCTTTCCCACCCAGCAGATGAGGAAACAAATTCCGGTACCAGACCCCCAGGCTGTTGCATTTATAGAGAGTCCCTGCACACACACATACTGGGAGCAAGCATCTTTTTAGCTTTTATAATTTTGTAGGTATGAACCCTTTAAAGTGTTAGAAATGTTTTAAAATATTGGTTACCTGTAATAGGATGGAGATTTGTTTTGTGTCAGTTTGAGTAATTATCCTTCAGCAATTATATATTGGATGAAAATTTGAAAGTTACATATACTTTCAGTAGCTTCCTGTTGATACATTTTAATTCATGAAATTTTAACTAACTTGACTCACTTTATTCTTAGAGGAAAAATTACCACTTTTTTTGTCTTGTCCTGGGATAGCCTATTCTTATGTAAAAAATTATCTGATATTTAGTTTATTAAGCAAAACCTCTTAAAGAAGTGGGATCAACCATTAGCATGTACCCCAATTTCAGTTATAAAATATATCACAAATATTAAATATAAATGATAAACCCAGGGAACCTAGCCAGTGTCAGTAGCCTATTGTAATATGCAGGCAGTATGACCTGCTACAGCCTAACAACTGGCCCCCTGCTTTACATAGGTGGGCATCCTTTCCAATAGGTCACTGTATTGTATGAATTACTGAAGATTTTCACTGTCACCTCTGCTAAAAATCAAGATAAAAGAGGAAAGAAATCTAGAACTGTTTAATATTCCAATGTCTTCCTCCCCTAAGGTGGGGAAAATCCTCTCTTAACCTCTCTCCTCTTTTTCTTAACAAAGATGCATGTAAACACACACACACACACACACACACACAGGGTCATTGCCTTAGTGATAGGGTTTCAGTCTAATCTTTGAAAAACTGATTTTTGCACTAACTTCCTTTTTTTCCCTCTCCTTACCTCTTCTAGGCAGTATTTGTGTGTTTCTGCAGAGTTTTGCACAGAGTCTGTTCCCATGCAAACCAATGAGGGAGAAGTGTCGGAAGAAAGCAGTTCCAAGGTCAGTGAATTACTAAAGATGCAAACAGTTTGGGTAGAAATTTAAAACAGGCACTGGATGAGTAGAGTGGGTGTTTTGTTTTAGGTAAATTTAGAAATTAGCTTGATTTAAATTAAAACCTAACCTAAAGGTGAGAAGATTTTTTCTTCTTGATAACCATTTTTTGTTATGCTCCATGACCAACTTAAAACAAATTTTACTGAACTCAAAGAGAACTTTGTTTCATTTATGTAATGATAGCACTTTATCTTTTAATGTTTTATTGTGTAAATTATACATTCTTATTTTAAGAAATTAAAATGAGTCAGAAGTATATAAGGTAAAAAGTAAAAGTCTGTCTTATTCCTGCTGCACAGGAAATTATCAATAATTTCTACACATTTTTTATATAAATTTTTAAACAGTAATTGTTAGATTTGGGTTTTCAAGCTAAGGCTTGAATGAATATTAACCATTGTCAAACCCTGTATATCAATTATTATCTATGCGTTTATGTGTATCTCTGTATCTGGCTCCATGTCCTGACTTTCCTCAGCTCTTTCTCTGCTTGGTCATATGGGACCTCAGTATCACCGTCATGTCTGTCTCCTTTCAGAGGTGTTCCTAGTCCTTCCTGGGCACTCCAAGGAAGGACTCCAAGGGTATCTCAGGCTATGTCCTGGACAAGGCCCAGTCTGCTGCCCTGGACTTTCCCAAGAGGAGTCTTTTGGCTGTTGCCCGTGCTACTGGTATTCTCTGTGGGAGGGCTTTTTTCCCCTGGTCACTAGAATGCAATTTTGTATGACCTAATCACTTTCTCTCAGAGAGTTCTGCAGTTTTACTGAAAGCCGCTATTGTAAATACTGAAGGAAGACAAGTTGACAGAGTTAGTATTAATGTAAAACTTCAGAAGCCCTTGAATCCTTTGGAGACAAAGTGACTATTCCTTATATTTTTCCCAAAGACCACTTCAGGGCTTATTTAATTTCCCTGCTGTGTACGTAAGAGAAAAAATTGAATAGCACTAACACAGTTACCCATGAATCTGTTTCATTGTTCCACACTTTAAAAGTTAAATATTAAAATTATGTTCTGTAAAAAGTCTTGATGACATATCAGGAAATCCAAAGGCGAGGGTATGGACTTTGTTGGCCTGATTCCTTTAGAAAGAGACTCGAGTGATCCGATTTATGTAGTATTTATGTGCCTATGTTGTCTCACTGATCTGAAAACAGATACTATTTTGTCTTTTATATGCGGCTTTGACTCATTGAATGCAGTGATTGGTTTTCTTAGTGCCTGGTCTAGCTATTACACAGTAGAACTGTGCATTACTACGGAGGCTCCAGTTCTAGTGTGGATTTACTGACACATCCTGGACTACAGCTATTTACTTATGCTGTGTCTTTTACGCTTTTAAATTGAGATATTATAAAAAATAATACACCTTTGTAGTCATTCAGTTAATTATTTAATTCACAAACATTTAGAGGGAACCTAGTATGTGCTGGTGGTCCCAGGTATGGTGTGCAGAGTTACATAAGGCAGTCTCTGCCTGTTGGGAACTTATAGTCTAGTTGAGGGAGGTAACCAAACCATAAGGGCAGTGATAGTGGCATTAACTGTGTGGAATTAGGAGCTAGACCAAAGCAAAGAATTCCTTCTGGAAGGAAGCTTCAGAAAAGAGGAGGTAATTAACAATTGAGTTTGGTTAGAAAAATAAGGAGTTTTTGTTCATTTTTATTTGGTGGTTGGCGAATGGGTGGGTGGAGGTAGGAAGGGCATTATAAGCAAAATGAACCATATGTCACGTGTATAACTGGTGAAGTCTAACAGGAGATGGTGGAAATGTTTGAGTTGAATAGTACTAACACAGTTACCCAAGATATATTTCAGATATCTTGCTATGCATTAAACCATGCCAAAAATTAGTGGTTTAAAACCACTTTCACAATCTCTTGGACAGAAGAATTCCAAATAATTTATGTAGATACTTCACCCTCAAGGATATGGAACATAACTCCTTATTCCATAAGTGTGGCTTCACACAGTGAGGAAACTTGACAAAGAGCCAGGTGGTCAAAATCTACATCGACAGGATAAGTCATACCCTTGTTGTGATGGGCTGACATGGCACCTTAGTGATCTTCTTCTCCAAAACCCATTGTCCCGCTCTAATCATGAGAAAAAACATCAGACAGATTCTGATAGAAGGATGTCCTACAAAATACCTGACCAAGACTATCCTCGAAACTGTCCAGGGAAAGCAAGATATGTCTGAGAAACTTTCCTAGCCAAAAGGAAGCTAAGGTGACGTCATGACTAAATGTAATAGAATATCCTGGATGAGGTCTTAGAATAGAGTAAGACTGTTAGGTAAGAACTAAGAACATCTGAATCAAGTGGATTTTAGTTAATAATAATAATGTGTAACTATTGGTTCATTAATTGTGACAAAGGTACTGAGATAAGATATTAATAATAGGGAAATATGTACATATATGTATATAAAATCACTCCAACTTTTTATTATGTCTCATAATCTGGGATTCACTGAGCTCTATAGGGCAATTCTGCTCCAAAGTGGTATTGACAGGGTCTGCAGTCATCTGGAGGGCCACCTAGCCAGAAACATCCAAAATGGCTCACTTACATGGCTGGCAGCTGGCAGTTTTAGTTTGAGGTTGTTGACTTGAGCATCAAGGATCTCTTCCGTATGACCTCTGTACATGGCTTGGGTTTTTAACAGCATGGTCACCCGGATCCAAGGAGTACTGTAAACATGCAGAAGTGGCAGCCTTAGAAGTCACACAGCTTTCCTTTCCCCACCTTCTGGTGAATTAAAGCCAGTCCCAGGGCTACCCCAGATTCAAGGGGAGGAGAAACAGATTCCACTTCTCAGTGGGAGGATTAGGAGAAAATTTGAAGTCATCCTTAATAGTGATTAGAGTGTTAGGTGCCAGCCAAAGAGAAGGGAATGACAGAGACCATTATCTAAGACTATCTTAGGCTAAGGAGTTTCAAGAACAGGCAACAGATTTCTAAAGTGTGGAGGTGAAATGTGCATTTTACTTTATGATTTGCTCTCCTAACAACTAGTGTTGATGTAGAGGATAGACTAGAATATCTGTGAATTCTCTAAAGAAAGAGAATCTTATTGGCCCAACCCAGCTTGTGGCCTGATTTCCATTAGGTCTTGAGTTCTTTGAGTCAGGTGGCAGGGACCACAGACAAGGAAGTAGATCTCATGAAAGGACATGTGAAGCAAGAGGCAATAGCCAACACTCCTGGGACAGTCTCCAATCAATACTGATACAATCTTTTACTGTGTTTCTTACCAAGGATAGATCAGAATTTTTAATTACTACTCCACAGCTATTTCTCACTTTACATTTAGTATAATTTAGGTTGATATTCTAAACGAGTTGGTGTTGGCTTACTAGTTGTAGAGATTCTGCAGCTATAGGCTTGGAATGTTTATTTTTTAAGTGAAATCTGGCAGGCATAGTAAAAATTAACATAAAACCGAGCAGTTGAGTGCTTGTGATCTTATTCTCTGTACTTCTTTGTATAGTTAAGCATTTTATAATAAAACAAAACAAACAAGCTTTAGAGTTTAAGAATTATAGCTATGGATTTAAGTGCTGATGTGTCTTTCTTAATTACCATAAATAAAAAACACTTAATCAGGAAGTAAACATTTTATAGTGTTCTCTTTGTTGTTATCAGAGGTAATAAATGAATAAATGTAGTCTTTGTCTACAAAGAATAAAGTGATCTATTGATTGCTTTACATCAAAGAGTTAAATGAGATGATTTAGACTAGTCTTTTGCTTTTCAATTTTTTTAAATTATTTTTTTTAGAAAGACCGTGAGCAAGCAGGGAAGAAGGGGAAAAGGGTTAAAGGAAGGAGGAGAGAGAGAATCTTAAGTAGGCACCAAGCCCATCGCAGAACCCAACATGGGGCTTGATCTCACACCCCTGAGATCATGACCTGAACCAAAATCAAGAGTCAGATGCGTAACTGACCAAGCCACCCAGGTGCTCCAAATCTTTTGCCTCTTTAAGTTTAGGATATCTCTGAGACTGACTCTGATCTTGCAAATGGTAACAAGATTTTATGGCTTTTGGTATTTTAAGAGCAGACTGGGAAAGAAACCATGCAGGATAGGTATTTTTCCATTTATTTTCATAGCTGGCAAACAGCATCAATTGGATTGGATTCCGAGTCTGACTCCAAAGTCCATGCTAACTAAGTTCAGTCCTCCATCCTTAAGAAGTTATATGCAGAGTAATCAATTCTGTTTACTTATATCAAAGAAACTTCTTAGAAAGGTCACCTGGTATAGAAGAATGCATACAAGGAGAGTGGGTGCTCTTTGCATATGAACAATGCTGCAAACCTTCCTTACATAGTTTTGTGCATGCCTTCATTTCTCTTGGGTGAATAGCCAGAAGTAGAATTGTGGGTCATATGCTAACTTTGTGTTTTATTTTTTGAAGAACTGCCAAACTGTTTTCTAAATGGCTGCACCATTTTATCTTCCCACTAGAAGTGCATGAAGGTTCTAATTTGTCCATATCCTTACCAATTTTTTATAGTATGTATTTTTTATTGTAGTATGTATTTTCATACATACTACATATGAAATACTATCTCATTGTGGTTTTGATTTGTACCTGGCATGCTTTTTAAAATGTAAGTGAAAAAATAATAATAAAGTAATAATAAAGGTGACCAGGTCCCACTCTGGACTTACTGAAATAGGATTTCAGGAGTTGGGAACCTGTGATCTCTGTTTTTCACAAGTGCCCCAGGTGATCCCTAAACCAGTAATGCGCAGACCACAGCTGAACTAAGGGGCACTCAGAGGAGGCAGAACCAGTGAATTCTTAAAGTTGTCTCTGAAAGGTAAGACATACACACACTTCAGAGTAGGGTTGCATCTGAGGAGGGAGGAAAAAGATTGAGTTTGGAAAGGGCTAGCTACACAGGGGACAGACCTCACTTCTTCACTATATCTGTATTTTTATTTCTTTAAAAAAGAGAGAAATCTGAAGCAAATATGATAAAGCAAATAGGTTAAATCTGAGTGGTCATTACATGGGTGCGTTTGTTATTTTATTCTCTGTACTTTTTTCTATATCTTAAAAAATTTCTCTAATTCATAAAAATAGAAAATTCTATTTTCTTTCTAGCCCCAACTGTCACATTTGTATTCCATCTAGCAAAAAAGAGAGAACTTACCACTTCCCTTGAAAGACTTTATGAAAGTTGCACATTCAACTGTGCTTTTATATTTCTTTGACCAGAATTTAATGACGTGGACACAATAGACTTCAAATGATGTTAGAATATGTGTTAGCTAAAATTTATAGGTTCTGTTGCTAAGGGGGGAAGTGCTTCTGTTTCTCAAAGTCAACCACATTATCCAGTACGCTGCTATTATACTTGCCTTGCCCATCCTGTAGTTGTGCAATTGATCTTTTAAACCTAGAATTTTAAAAAGGGGTTTTCAAAAGACTAATAATTCTTAGAGAGAAAGCAAGATCTTTCAATAAATGGTGCTGGAGCAACCAGATAACCACATGGAAATACATGAACCATGATTGCTCTGCCACACACCATACATAAAACCTAATTTGAGATGGATCATAGACCTAAATGTGAGGGCTAAAATTATAAAGCTTTTGGAGGACAGCATAGGAGATGTATCTATGAAGAAAAAAAAAAGGAGAGAGAGAGAGATGTCTCTATGACTTTAGGTAGATTGCAAAAAGCATGAACCATAAAAAAGAACAGTTACTCAGTTGAATTTCATTTAAAAAACTTAAACATCTGCTAATATGCTCACAGCATTAAGAATGTGGAAAAACTACAGGCTGGGATAAAACACTTGCAATACATTTATCTAATAAAGGTCTTATATCTTTAGGAATATATATAAGTATATACATTAACTGCATATGTTCATAAAAAAGACTTAGGTGAGAACATTCATGGTAGCTTTATTTGTAACAGCCCCAAACCAGATATAGTTTAACTATCCATTGACAGGTAAATGAATAAACAAATTATAGTATATTTGTTCTATAAAATAGTAATAACTAAGTTTAAAAATTAGACTTTTTTTTTTAAGAGTAGGCTCCATGCACAGTGTGGAGCCCCGTATGGGGCTCAAACTCATGACTCTGAGATCAAGACTGGAGCTGAGATCAAGAGTTGGATGTCTAGCCAACTGAGCCACCCAGGCACCCCTAAAAATTAAACTTTTTTTTAAACTTTTGATTTACATAAAAACACTGATGAATCTCAGAAACAGTATGTTGAATGAAAAAAGGCAAACAAACATGTACATTCTGCCACAATCTAATTATGTGAAGTTTATGAACTTCTAAAACTCACCTATGGTGATAGAATCATTACCTGGGGCATGTGTGACAATATCCATGGGAAAGGGCATATGGGAGTTTTTTGGGTGATGGAAACATGCTATCTTAATTTGTGGGGTAGTTACATGGGTGCAATCATATCTAAAATCCACTGAGTGCTACAGTTAAGGTTTATGTATTTTTCTATGAATTATACTTTGATTTAAAAAAAGACCCAATTTTAGGAGCTTCTACCCTTCTTTATTGTCTGCTAAGACCATTTTTAATATTTTCTCTGTCATCATCTATATTAGCTGTCCTTAACTTTATATTTCAGGAAATATGTATGCTTTTATAAAAGGATATTTTTAAGTAATGTCTACACCAAATTTGGGCCTAAACTCACAACCCTATCAAGAGTCGCATACTCCACTGATTGAGCCAGCCAGGCACTCCTGTATGGTTTCTTTTAAAACCACCTATAGTACCTGGAATGGAGGGGATGGTTAGAAAGGTATAGCATTTATAAAATGGATAGGATTTAACAATTAATTTGATGTGGAGGAAAAGGAGAAATCAAGGATGACATCAAGATTTTCCGCTGAGTGACTGGGAGAAAGGGGAGGCTGTTGTCAGATATAGGAAACATGAGAGAAGAAACAACTTTGAGGGAGTGGGTATGATGAGTTCTGTGTCAGAGTTTGAGATATTATCCTCATGACAGTGTCTCTCCCAGGTGAAAATACAGGGCTGGAGAAAGGATAATTCAGGGTTGGAAATACAGAATTGGAAATCACTCACACTGAATAGTTGAAACTGTGAGGTTACGTGAAATTTTGGTGGCTGAATGTGAAGAGATGAGTTCAAGGACAGACCTGGGGGAATAGATGTTTGGAGAGTAGAAGGAAGAAAAGCAGAGATTAGCAAATTAGAGAGTCAGGAAATAATTATCAAACAACTTTTTGTGCCAGGTTTATAATGAATAAGGCATTCAGTCTCTCTGCATCAAGAAGTTTGCATTCTTGGTAAGGGGAGATAGACAACAAAACACGTAAATAGGTGTTCTTTTCAGGTAGTGATATGTGTTATGCTAGAGTGACTGAGTGTGGAGCTCTTTTAGCTGGGGTGGTCAGAAAGTTCTGTTCAAAAGAAATGCACTTGAACTAATGCCTAAATGATGTGAAGGAAGCTTTCATGTAACAGTGTGAGAGAAAAGCTTTATAAGTCAAAGACATAATTCCAAGGTTCTAAGACTAGGGGAAAGAGAAGAAAAGAAATGGAGAGTGTGTTTAGCATAAGGCAGAGGAGATTTTCAAAATGATGGCTTTTTGAAAAATGGCTACTATGCCAACTGTTACTTAGAGGATGAGGAGAAATAGGGACGGTGAGTAGAAAGGATATTCCATAATAAAAAATCATTAAGAGTTGAAAGCAGGGGAGCACCTGGGTGGCTCAGTGGTTGAGCATCTGCCTTCGGCTCAGGTTGTGATCCCGGGGTCTTGGGATTGAGTCCTGCATCGGGTTCCCCACAGGAAGCATGCTTCTCCCTCTGCCTATGTCTCTGCCTCTCTCTCTGTGTCTCTCATGAATAAATAAATAAAACCTTTAAAAAAATTAAAAGAAGGTTGAACACTGAGTAATTATAGAATTGTTGAATCACAGTATGGTACACCTAAAACTAGTATAACTGCATGTTAACCATACTGGAGTTAAAATTAAAAACTTAATTAAAACAGAAAAAGAAATAATTGAAAACAGGGACTCTATCAGATATCTGCATACCTGTGTTCATAGCTGCCTTAGTCACAGTGGTCAAGAAATAGAACCAATCCAATGTTCATTGACAGATGAATGGATAAACAGAAAGTGGTGTATCCCAACAATGGAATATGATTCAACCTTAAAAAAGAAGAAAATTCTGACACCTGCTACAACATGCATGAACTTTGACATTATGCTTAGTGAAATAAGCCAGTCACAAAAGGACAAATACTATATGATTCTTATTTATATGAGGTGCCTGGAGTGGTTATATTCATAGAAACAGAGAGCAGTGTGGTGGTTGCCAGGGACTGAAGGGAGAGTGGAGTAGAAAGTGTAGGGCTTGAGTTTGTGAAGATGGAAAAAATTCTGGAGATGTATGGTGGTGATGGTTGCACAACAATGTGAGCATACTTAATACTGCTGAACTCTACACTTAAAAATGGTTTTAAAATACTACAATATTTTTTAAGATTTTATTTTTAAGTAATCTCTATACTCACCATGGGGCTTGAATTTATGAGCCCAAGATCAAGAGTTGCATACTGAGCCAGCCAGGTACTCCTAAAATAACACAATTTTTAAAAGTTATTGGGACTTCTCATACTGGGCAAGATGGAATATCAGGGACAGAATTTACCTTTAACCACTTAAAAATAGACAAAAAATATGATATATCTATACATCTGAAACAATGGTTTAAAAAACATTGGACATTAGGTAATGAACAGCAGTGATCTCTGAGAAATGGAAAACAAATAAGGTGAGTCCTCTGGACTACCCCAGCATACTGGCTTGAGATAGTTTCCAGGCTGCAGAGCAGGGAAGAGGAGCCCAGGCAAAGCCCAATGGACCATCTCAGTTGAAGCAGCCTTGCTGAGGGTCTGGGGAGACTAAGGAACCTAGAGATCTGGCCAGAATACTGGAGAGGGAAGAGTTACAGAGAGAACTCTAGAGATCTATGGAGGATTCACCCTGAGTATTCAGCAGATTACTTTTGAGCACATGCATATAAGACTATTCATGGTTGGGACAGGATGGGGAGACCCATCCAAGAGGATTAAAAGAAACAGTGCCCATAATATTGCCTCTTTCCACACCCTGGAAAACCTCATAATTCATGGAGCATTTGGTAGAGCCCTCAGTAGTGGTACTAACAGAGGCATCACCTCATTGGTAGGGAATGACTAGCCCTGGACTAAACACTACTTTGGTCCAGCCATGCACATCCTAAATGCAAGACACAAAAGGAATAGACTATTTCAAAGTAATCTGTGTCCCAGAACAAAGCTCAAAAATACAAGAATCCAGTAAAGTTCACAATATCTGATATCTAAGCAAAGATTATCAGACATGTAGAAACAGGAAAATATAGACCATGTGAAGGGGGAAAAATCAATTAATTGAAGTCAATCTACAACTGACACGGATTAAAATTAGCAGACAAGAATATTAAAATACTTATTTTTAAAAAGATTTTATTTATTTATTTGACAGAGAGAGAGAGCACAAATAGATGGAACAGCAGGCAGAAAGAGAGGGAGAAGCAGGCTCCCTGCTGAGCAGAGAGCCCAACATGGGGCTTGATCCCAGGATCCTGGCATTATGACCTGAGCCAAAGGCAGACACTTAACCTACTGAGCCACCCAGGTGCCTCTAAAATACTTATTTTATATTTCAGATATTCAGAATGTTGGGGCACCTGGGTGGCTCCATGGTTGGGCTTCTGCCTTTGGCTCAGGTCGTGATCCCAGGGTTCTGGGATCAGGTCCCACATCAGGCTCCCCATTGGGGAGCCTGCTTCTCCCTCTGCCTATATCTCTGCCTTTCTCTGTATCTCTCCTGAGTAAATAAATAAAATCTTTTAAAAGATATTCAAAATATTACATAGAAAAATGAAAGATATTTTTAAAGAAGACTCAAATATCTAGAGTTGAAAACTATATCTGAGATGAAAAATATACTGTATAAGATTAGTGGCAGATTAGATATCAGAATAAAAAATTAGAGAATTTAAAGTTACTCAATAGAAAATATCCAGCATAAAACACAGAAAAAGAGTGTAAAGAGCAAAATATGGAAAGATGATCAGTGTGCTATAGACAACTTCAGGGAACCTGATATACATGTATTTGTAGTTTCTGAAGAAGAGGGAAGGGAGAAATAATGGCCTCAAATTTGATAAAAACTGTAAACCCACAGACCAAAGAAGTTAGATGTTATTGAAACATGAAGAAAACCACACCAAAGCATATCATAATCAATTTACTCAAAACCAGTGATAGAGAAATTCTTAAAACCAGAAAACAAAAGACACTGTTAACAGAGGAACAAAGATAAGAATTTGTCTTTGGAAACAATGCAAACAAGAAGACAGTGGTCTTTAAAGTACTGCGAGAAAAGCTTAACCTTGAATATTGTAATCAGTGAAATTTCTTTCAAGAATGAGGGCTAAATAAAGTCTGTTTCAGACACACAAAAACTGAAATAATTCATCAGCAGCATACCCTTCCTTACTATAGGAAATGTGGAAGGGAGAAGGAAGGGGATGCCAGGTGGAAATACGAATCTATGCAAAGAAATGAAGAGCTCAGGAAATGGAAAGGACAGGGGTAGACACAGAAGACTTTTCTGTTACTTAAATTTATTTAAAAGAGAATTGATTGTTTGAACAAAAGTTACACAAATGTATTGTGGGCTTATATCTGTATGATGTACACTAACAGCAGCCTAAAGGCCAAGAGGGGGAAGATGGAAGGGTACTATTGTAAGGTTCCTATATTATATGTAAATTAGTATAATCTCACTTAAAGTGAAGGGAATGCTTCTGAGCTCCTTCTGTGAGGTCAGCATTGCTTTGATATCAAAACCAAAGACATTGCAGGAAAAGAATATTACAGAATTGGATCACTCATGAAGTAGATCCAACAATTCTAAACAAAATTTGAGCATATGATATAATACATGACCAGGTGGGAATTTTTCCCAGGAATGCACGGTTGGTTGAAATCCATAAATGTTTAATTAATCACATTAACAATTTTTTTAAAAAGTATGATCAACTCAATAGATTCAGAAAAATCATTTGAGGGATCCCTGGGTGGCGCAGCGGTTTAGTGCCTGCCTTAGGCCAAGGGCGTGATCCTGGAGACCCGGGATCGAGTCCCACGTCGGGCTCCCGGTGCATGAAGCCTGCTTCTCCCTCTGCCTATGTCTCTGCCTCTCTCTCTCTCTCTCTCTCTCTCTCTGTGTGTGTGTGTGTGACTATCATAAATAAATTTAAAAAAAAAAGAAAAAAAAAAAGAAAAAGCATTTGACAAATGCCACATCTGTTCCTGGTAGAAACTGTCAGCGAACTAGGAATAGAAAGGAAGTATTTGACTTGATAAAGAGCTTTTATGAAGTCCCTACAGTTAATGGTGAAAGACTGAATGATTTACTTCTAAGATGAAGAACAACAGGATGTCTGCTGTCCTCCCTTCTCCTTAGCATTGTACATATGCTGAAAACCTCAAAACATTGCTGAGAGAAAGTCAACCTAAATATATGGAGAGATATAGCTGTTTATAGGTCAGAAGATTGAATATTGTTTAGATGTTGCTTCTCCCCAAATTGATCTATAGAGTCAATTCAATTGCTATCAAAATTTTAGCAGACTTTTTTTTTGTGGAAGTGAAAAAGCTGACTTATAAATCCATATGGAAATTCACAGGACGTAGAACAGCTGTATTAGTTTGTTAGGGCTGCTCTAACAAAGTACCACAAACTGAATGGCTTAAACAACAGAAATGTATTGTTTCACCATATTGAGAACCAGAAGTCCAAGATCAAAGTGTTGGCAGGGCCTTGTTCCATGTGAAGGGACTAGGGGAAGGTCTTTTCCAGGCCTCTCTCCTAGCTTCTGGCTTCTAGTTTCTTGGCTTGTTGCAGCATGACATTCTTCCTGCAATCATGTCTGTCTTTGTGTACAGATTTCCCCCTTTTTATGAAAGGTCACCAGTCATATTGAATTAGAGCCCTCTCTAATAACTTCATGATTACCTCTATGAAGACCCCATGGGTTTTTTTTTTTAAGATTTTATTTATTTATTCATGAGAGACACACACACACAGAGAAAGAGAGAGAGAGAGAGAGAGAGAGAGAGATAGAGGTAGAGGCACAGGCACAGGGAGAAGCAGCCTCCATGCAGGGAACCTGACGTGGGACTTGATCCTGGGTCTCCAGGATCATGCCCTGGGCTGAAGGCAGCGCTAAGCCGCTGAGCCACTTGGGCTGCGCAAGACCCCATCTTTAAATAAGGTCCCATTCTGAAGAATTAGAGGTTAGGACTCCCAACGTATCTTTTTTTGTGGGGGGTGGGACACTATTCAACTTACAACAATAATCAAAACAGCTTTTGAGTAGAACAGAGTTGAAGTGCAAATACTACCTGATTTAAGAATTTTTATTAAAAAAATTTTTTTATAAAGCTATGATAATCAAGACCCTGTGGTATTGGAGAACAAGACAAACAGATTAGACCAATGGAACAGAGAAGAGGTTCTGACATAGACCCATACATATATGGACAAATGAGCTTTGACAAAGACAATTTTGTGGAAGCAAATCAGTGGAGAAAGGATATTTTTTCAACAAATGGTGTTAGAGCAACTGGATATCCATATGCAAAAAATGAATAAATAAATCTTATAGCATATATTAAAACAAAATTTTTAAAGATTTTATTTATCTATTCATGAGAGACACAGAGAAGTAGAGACATAGGCAGAGACAGAAGCAGGCTTCCAATAGGGAGCCTGATGTGGGACTTGATCCCAGGACCCTGGGACCATGACCTGAGCTGAAGGCAGATGCTCAACCACTGAGCCACCCAGGTGCCCAGCGTATAAAAAAATTAACTCAAAATGAGTATTAGATCTAAATGTAAAATCTAGAACTATAATGCTTCAGTAGAAAATATGAGAGAAAATCTGTGGTTAGGCAAAAATTTCTTAGGTACCATAGCAAAAGCACAACCATTAAATTTTAAAAATTGGTAAATTGTCTGGGGTGCCTGTCTGGCTCAGTCATAGAGTATGTGATTCTTGATCTCAGGTTGTAGGTTCAAGCCCCACATTGGGTGTAGAGATTACTTAAAAGTAAAATTTGGCAGGGGGGGCCTGGGTGACACAGTCAGTTGACCATCTGACTCTTAATTTTGTCTCAAGTCATGCTCTCAAGATCATGAGATTGAGGGCAGCCTGGGTAGCTCAGCGATTTAGTGCTGCCTTTAGCCCAGGTCATGATCCTGGAGTCCCAGGATCGAGTCCCACATCAGGCTCCCTGCATGGAGCCTGCTTCTCCCTCTGCCTGTGTCTCTGCCTCTGTGTGTGTGTGTCTCTCTCATGAATAAATAAATAAAATCTTAAAAAAAAAAAAAGATCATGGGATTAAGCCCTGTATTGGGCTCTGCACTTGGCATGGAGTCTGCTGAAGTTTCTCTCTCTCTCCCTCTGCCCTTCCCCAAACTTTCATGTTGGTGTGCTCTCTCTTTCTCTCAAATAAGTAAATCTTAAAAAGGAAATAAAATCCTAAAAATAAATAAAAATTGATAAATTATACTACATCAAAATTAAGAACTTCTGCTTTTTGAAAGATGCTGTTAAGGAGACCAAAAAATAAGCCACAGATTTAGAGAAAATACATAAAAAGCATCTGCCTGAATAAGGACTTGTATATAGAATCTATTAAAAACTCTCAAAGCTCCATAATAGGAAAAGAACCCAGTTTTAAAAATGAGCAGAGAATTGGAAGACAGTTATCTAAAGAATGGCCAGTAAGACAATGAAAAGATGCTCAACATCATTACTCATTAGGGAACTACAAAACAAAACGACAGTGACATACCACTTCATACCTGCTGGGTTGGCTGTTATCAAAGGGACAGAAAATAACAAGTGTGGGTGAGGATATGGAGAAACTAGAACCTCTAGACACTGCTAATGGGAATGGAAAATAGTGCTGCTGCTTTGAGAAACAGTTCAGTAGTCCTTCAAAAAGTTAAACATAGTTATCATATGACCCAGCAATTCCACTCCTGGGTACCCAAAGGAAATGAAAGCATGTGTCCACCCAGAAACTTGTACATGCGTGTTTATAACAGCAATATTCATAATAGCAAAAAAGTGGAAATAATCCAAATGTCCATTAGTGATAGTGTAGAGAAGCAAAATGGTATATCCATATAATGGGATAGTAGTATTCAGCAATAAAACAGAATGAAGTACTGATACATGCTCCAACTAGGATGAAACTTGAAAGTATTATGCTCAGGGAAAGACAGACACAAAATAGCACATACTGTATGATGTCATTTATACATGAAATGTTCAAAATAGGCAAGTCTGGAGAGACAGAAGTAGATTAGTGGTTATATGGGGCCAGAAAGGAAGGTGAAGGGAGGGCAGAATTGGGAGTGACTGTCGGTAAGTTTCATTTTGGGGATGATAGAAATGTTCTAAAATTGGATTGTGGTAATAATTGCACAACTCTGTAAATATATTAAAAGCCATTGAACTGTATACTTTAAACAGGTGAACTTTATGGTATATAAATTATATCTCAGTAAAGATACTTAGGGGGTACCTAGCTGGCTTAGTTGGTAGAGCATGCAACTCTTGATCACAAGGTTGTGAGTTGAAGCCCCACCTTGGGCATAGAGCGTACTTTATCTTTTTTTTTTTTTTTTTTTTTTTTTATTTATTCATGATAGTCACACGGAGAGAGAGAGAGAGGCAGAGACACAGGCAGAGGGAGAAGCAGGCTCCATGCACCGGGAGCCCGACGTGGGATTCGATCCCGGGTCTCCAGGATCGCGCCCTGGGCCAAAGGCAGGCGCCAAACCGCTGCGCCACCCAGGGATCCCTAGAGCGTACTTTAAAAAGAGAGAGAGAGATGGGGTGCCTAGGTGACTCAGTCAGTTAAGTGTCCACCTTTGGCTCAGGTCATGATCCTGGGGTCCTAGGATTGAGCCCCACATCTGCCCCCTGCTCAGTAGGGATTCTGTTTCTCCCTATGTCCCTTCCTGCCACTTGTGATTTCTCTCTCTCTCTCTCTCCCTCTGTCTTTCAAATAAATGGAAAAAATCTTTTTAAAAATAGGGGAGATTTAGATGTAGAGATACAAACACAGGGAGAATGCCATGTGAACATGAAGACAGCCATCTGCAAGCCAGGGGGAGAGGCCCGGAACAGATTATTCCCTCACAGCTCTCTGAAGGAACCAATGCTTTTCTTCATTTTCCACTTCTAGCTTTCAGGTCTGTGTGAGACAGTAAATTGCTGTTACTGAAAGCACAGGAGTTCTGGTACTTTGTCATGGCATCCCTTGCAAACTAAATATATAGTGCTAAGTACTAAGTATTTACCCAATAAAAAAGAAAGTATACATCCATGCAAAAACTTCTAAGTGAGGGCAGCCCCGGTGGTGCAGTGGTTTAGCGCCGCCTGCAGCTCAGGGCGTGATCCTGGAGACCCTGGATCAAGTCCCACGTCAGGCTCTCTGCATGGAGCCTACTTCTCCCTCTGCCTGTGTCTCTGCCTCTCATTCTCTCTCTGTGTCTCTATGAATAAATAAATAAATAATCTTAAAAAAAAAAAAAAAACTTCTAAGTGAATATTCGTAGCAGCTTTTTGCAGTAGCCCAAATCTGAAAACAGCCCAGCCACTCATCAACAGATGACTGGAAAGTAAATTGTGGTAGATTCTATGCAATGGAATAATACTCAGCTATAAAAGGGAAATGAACTACTGATACATGAAACTATGGATGAATTTCAAAGTAATTATGCTAATCAAAAGGAGCTAGACCAGGGATGCCTGGGTGACTCAGTGGTTGAGCATCTGCCTTCAGCTTAGGGCATGATCCTGGGGTTCTGGAATTAAGTCCCACATCGGGCTCCCTGCAGGAAGCCTGCTTCTCTCTCTACCTATCTCTCTGCCTCTCTCTGTGTGTTTCTCATAGATAAATAGATAGATGATAGATAGATAGATAGATAGATAGATAGATAGATAGATAGATAGATAAACTAGACCCCCCCCCACAAAAAGAGTATGTTCTGTGTGATTCCATCTATCTATCTATCTATCTATCTATCTATCTATCTATCTATCTTCTCAAAAATGCAAACAAATCTATAATGACAGGAACAATATTAGTGGTTGCCCAGGGAGGGAGAGCATGAGGGGAAAATTGACCATTTTTTAAATTTAAGAAAGTGCATAATGAAACTTTTAGGAGTGGCAAAAATAGTCATTTCTTTAAATAGTCATTTTTTTTATTGTGATGACAGTTTCATGGGTATATACATACGTCAAAATTTATCAAATTGTATACTCTAAATATATGTAGTTTCATATACATCAGTTATACCTCATAAAACTGTTAAATTTTCAAATAATTTTTTTAAAGAAGAAGGCAACCAATATTTATTGGTGATATTAAATAGAACAGTTTTTTTTGGTTTTTTAGAGTGACTACACGAGCGAGTAGGTTGGGGGAGGAGTAGAGGGAGAAAGAATCCTAAGCAGGCTCCACGCCCAACAAAGGGTTCAGTCTCAGGACCCTGAGATCATGACCTGAGCTGAAAACAAGAGTCAGACACTTAAGAGACTGAGCCACCGAGGCACCCCACATAGAGCAGTTTTGATAAAAGGAAAAAGAAGAGGCAAACAAGTTTTAAGAGTAGACCTGGATATGGTAGATTAAGCCTAGTTATTTAGTTATTAGTCCCTACTCCTTTCTAAAACTCCACTGAAATTATTTTAGCAAATATAAATGATTTCACCCAGCATAAATCTACCAGGGAAAAAGAAAAGAGCAAATGGAAGTGGAGATAAAATAGACAAGAAATGCCAACAAAATTTTGGAAGACAGGAAGTTTTTGGAGTGACACAACAGCAGCACGGTTGAAGAATTTACAAGGAGCGAAGCCCCAAGTGTCCTGCCCTGAATACCCACAGATGGGTAGCTGTCCCTCTTGTAACATGGCAAGGCTGAGGGTGGAGAGAGGTACCTAACTAAAGCAGAAGGGTTCAATCTAAGTCATAATGATGATTGACTGATGTGAGACTGTGCCAGCCAGCTGTCTTACAATATTCGGTCCCAGAACACTGGAAGCCAGACTTCTACCAGTTGGGCTGAGGATTAAAGTGTACCTCTCTGGGTAACTGAACAGCCCAAAGAGGGAAAAAAGGAATATAAAGATGCAGACACTTGAGCATTGTCCCTGAAATGGCCAGATCCCCTTCTCATATCCAAGAAGCCAACCACAGGGTAAGCAACCTTCCCTCCCTTTTCCATGTACAGAAAACCCTCCTAAGTTCTTTTTAGCTATGTCTTATATATCAGTAGATAACCAAAGATGACCAGACATCTGATAAAAAAACCTGTGACTGGAAGATAGCGACCAAAGCAAATATGAAAGAGGAACTTGAGGGAAACAAGTAGTATAGGGAGCTGAAGAAAATTCAAATAAACAAAACAGAAACACTCTCTAATATTTTCAGAGATAAGAGATGGCATTACAATCATGGAATAAGAACAGGGCTAAATAAAAGGAATATTCAGAGAACAAGGAAGAGCTTTCAAAAATTAAGTTACAATAACAAATTCTTTTAAAAATTAGAAGTATTGAAAGGTAAAGTTGAGAGAATCTCCAGAAAGTAGAAGAAAAATTCAGAGATAGATACAAGTGGTGAGAAAAGAAGAAAATTCCTGGATCAACCTCGAAAATTCAATACTGAATAAGGAATTCCTAGAGGGGAAAAAGTTATCAAATAAATTAGTCGAAAACATGTCTTAAACAGGAAGAACCTGCATTTCTAGATTGCAAGAACCTACCCAGAAGCTCAATAAATAAAAAAACTACCATACATAGTGGTTTGCATTTGTGGAACACTGAGGAGAAATAAAAGACTCTAGAAGTTTCTGGAGAATAAATAGATTCTATCCAAAACATTAGGATTTAGAATACTGTCAAATTTCTACATCACACCTCTGGGAACTAGAAATCAATGCAGCATCACTTCAAAATTGTGGAGGGGGGTATCCCTGGGTGGCTCAGCGGTTTAGCGCCTGCCTTTGGCCCAGGGCGCGATCCTGGAGCCCCGGGATTGAGTCCCGCGTCGGGCTCCCGGCATGGAGCCTGCTTCTCCCTCTGCTTCTCTCTCTCTCTCTCCCTATCATGAATGAATAAATAAAATCTTTAAAAAAAATACTTATCTGTCAATAATTACTTTAAAAAAATTGTGGAGGGAAATAGGTTTTCTAATAGGTAACTTTAATTTATTAAGAATTCTAATTTGAAAATATGTGTTTGGGTAAAAAAAACAGTTTTGTATGTCAATTATATATATGGATAAAATAAGGACAGTTTAGTCATTCAAGAACTCAAAAAATTTATTTCCTATATACCTTTTATCAGGAGATCACTGGAATATATGTGCCACCTTAACCAGAGAGTAAACCATAAAAGAAGACAAAGGATCTGGGGAACAGATGCTCCAGGGTAGGAAAGAAAGCCAGGAATTTCAGAGATGAAGGGGAAAAGACATGCCTGGCAAAGTGTCAGCTCTTTAGTGGCCTAGAGAGCAAACAATCTAGACTGGAACAGGAGAAAACCCCTAAGGAATGTCTCCAAGACTGGAATGAAATTGATAGATTACCTGAAGTGTTTGAATTTATTAAGCGGAGATTTACAGCTCTGTTGGAGAGTTTGAGGATGAATTAGTGAAATATGCATAATAAATTCTAAACCCCCCTACCCGCAAATTGAAAGAAAGTATAAGAAGAGAAAGTAGTAATTGTTAGTTCCAGGGGGAAAAAAAAATTGTACACGAAAAGCGAATTTAATTATGCTATTCCGTATGATTCAGCTGTATCTATTATTTACTTAGTAACAGCACTATTAGCACTGAATATTGATTTAAACAAATATGGTGACTTACATTGGGTGGATGGGGAAAGAGAGGTCCCTGGTGGGGGGTGGGGTATGGTGGCAGCAGAGAGAGTGCTATTTTTGTTTATAAGCCTGGTGTTATTATTTGACTTTTAAAATCATATCGGGTGCTGGGGTGGCTCAGTTGGTTAAGCATCTGCCTTCAGCTCAGGTCATGATCTCAGGGTCCTGGGATCAAGCCCTGCATTGGGCTCCCTGCTTAGTGGAGAGTCTGCTTCTCCCTCTCCTGGGAAAGAAAGAGCACAAGCCAGGGGAAGGGGCAGAGGAAGAGGGAGAAGCAGGCTCTCCATGGAGCAGGAAGCTGATGGAGGCCTCTTGATCCCAGGACCCGGAGATCGAGGCCAGAGCCAAAGGTAGACGCTCAACTGACTGAGCCACCCAGCCCCACAGAAGAGATTATAAAGTATTTGTCGGTTGAGAGGATGGATTTATTGGAAAGGAAGAAAGATTTCCTTAGACAGTAATGCCCCAGAGAAGGTGATGTGGTATATAGGTCATGCATTTAGAATATAAGTGGCAAGAGGAGCCTGGCAGAACAGTAGAGTGGAGAAAATGGGTGAAGATGCAGATTCTCTACATAATCCAGACAAGAGAAAACCAGGGGCATTGTGTGGGATAGGCTTTCAGGATAATCTTCAGAAAGAACAGGCTAGGGAGGATGCCTCACGCATGGGCTTATAATCTCAGAGGAGAGGGAGGAAAGTATAGAATGAATGAGTGAAGAATGTGGTGTAGGTCAGACATTCATTCAGTTACTCAACCCTGTGCTTAGCACACAAAAGGCATTCAGAAGGTATGTGGAATGAATGGCCAACAAGAAGGGTTGTGTTAGATTCTGGGATGCACAAGGATTACATTGTTTCTCTCCAAGGCTCACCAGCAGAGGGGAAATGGATGAACAAAGGATCACAGCTGCTTGCTGGGCCTTGCAGGATAAGTGGGAAGGAGCACCTTGGGAGGTTCCCAGGAGGAAGTGCTAGTAGTCAAAAATGCCTCCTAGAAAAAGTAACTATTGAACCGGTGTTTGAAGGCTTAGTAGAAGTTCACCAGACAGACAGGATGAAGAAGGGCCTTCCAGTCCAGGTGCTAGCTTGTGAGCATTGAATGGATGTTAATTGGCAGATGGTTGAAAAGGAACCAGTTTTGTAACTCTCTCCAGCTATGCTCTGTATTCCCTGAGCAGAAGAGAAAGAGGTAAGAGATTGGTAGGACAGAAGTATCTTCAAAACAAGTTTGTTTTGTGGATCCCTGGGTGGCTCAGTGGTTTAGTACCTGCCTTTGGCCCAGGGCGTTGGAGTCCCAGGATCGAGTCCCATGTCGGGCTCCCTGCATGGAGCCTGCTTCTCCCTCTGCCCGTGTCTCTGCCTCTCTCTTTGTGTCTCATGAATAAATAAAATAAATAAAATAAAATAAAATAAAATAAAATAAAATAAAATAATAAAATAAAATAAAATAAAATAAAATAAAATACAAAAACAACAAGTTGGTGTTGAGCAAATCGTATTTCAGAATGGAAGGACCTTGGTGTGGAGCAGCTTGGGTCCTACTCGGTGCCTCGCTGAAATAGGAAAAAGGAGAGTCACCCTGCGTGGCGTTGGTCTGACTGGGTCAAGCGCCCCTCCTGTGTCCTTGCATTGCTTTCTCCCAGTGTATGATCATATTTTTTTTAATTGGAGTATAGTTGACAGACAGTGTTAGTTTCAGGTGTTTCCACAAGTCTGGGCTTTATGCTACTGTACTCACCACAAGTGTAGCTACCATCTGTCACCATACGGTGCTGGTAATTGACTGGTTTTTGTTTGTCTTTCACACTAAGCTGCAAGCTTTTTGAGGGCAGTGACTATCTGCACCTAGCGCGTAATACGTGCTAAGTAAATGTTTGTTGAATGAATGAATGGTAATGGAGGCAGGCACCTGGGTGGCTCAGTGGGTTAAGCTTCTAGCTCTTGATGTCAGCTTAGGTCTTGATCTCAGGGTTGTGAGTTCAAGCCCCGCGTGAGCTCCATGCTGGGCATGGGGCCTGCTTAAAAAAAAAAATCTTGGAACTCCTGCAGATGAGGTCGAGGAGGAGAAGTAGCAGAGATCATCAAGTTAAGTCCAAAAATGTTCGTGAAATTTGTAGGAAAAAAAAGGATGTGAAGGGACCAGAAGTGGGACGTGAGAAAAACAGGAGGTGGCAACAAGGAGTAGTGATCTTTCTGGACCATTTTTATTGCCTTCTGAAGTGATGGAGACTGAGAAAAGTTGTGAACCCTCCTGCAGGGAATGGTGTCTTTTGGGAAAAGGCATTTGAATTGACACTTACAGAAATGAGTAGGAATTTGAACTGTATGTGGGCAGAAGACCAGAGCTTCTAGGCAATGCGAACAGTATATGTAAGTGCATGGGGGAGAGGGGCTGTTAAGGAGTTTTCTGCCTCCACCAGGGGTTCAGAGTGGGTGAGGCAGAGGCAGATGAAAAGATTACTTTAGACAAATGAACTGAACTTTTATCCCCCAGAGTAGGTGATGGAGTGCCACTGAAGAATTTACAAAGGCCACTTGATGGAAGTGGTTTGGAGGATGAGGATATATTAAAATGAGACGGAGGGCAGCCCTAGTGGCCCAGCGGTTTAGCGCTGCTTTCAGCCCAGGGTGTGATCTTGGAGATCTGGGATCAAGTCCCACATCAGGCTCCCTGCATGGAGCCTGCTTCTCCCTCTGCCTGTGTCTCTGCCTCTCACTCTCTCTGTGTCTGTCATGAATAAATAAATAAAATCTTAAAAAAATAATAAATAAAATAAAATGAGATGGGACCTGGAAGCACAAAGACCAAAGAGAAGGCTTTTGTAGTAGTGAGATTTAGAGAAGCTGGCTTTTAATTATGGCAGTTAAAGAGAAAAGAAAGGGTGCTGGATGTGAGAGCTATTTAAGAGGTAAAAGCCACAGTACTTGGTGATTAATAGGATGTGGGGTTAAGAAGGGAACCTTGGATTCTTGTGTGATGACAGGTTCCCCCCACTATCTGAAAGCAGAGCTTTCCTATGAAATCTTTCATAAGTCCAAATGTTGCATAAAACCAAGAAACAATGACCATTTTTTTTATATGGAAAAATCTTGGAGCATTCCCAAACCCAGAAAATAACCTCTCTTAGGTTTTTTCGATACTTTAAGACACATCCTGTTAACGGATGCACAAAATGACTCAAGATAAAGCACAGACGCTCACAGAGTTCAAAACTGGAGACTGGATGCTGAGATGCTAAGTGTAGTACTAAGGAAGAAGATGAGTGGTGACGCTCTTGCTGCTTAGGATGCTTGCTGCCTCTATAATGGCTGGCTGCAAAACCAATGTGGAGAGGTGTTTTGCTTTTTGCCTTTTTTTTTTTTTTTGTAAAAGTGAAAATTCAGATGTTTTCTTTTTCATTAGCAAAAATAGGTATTAATGTAGGTCTTTTGTAAAAGCAAAATGATGTAACACAAACTTTTGAAAAGTGGGGCATATCTGTATACGTTTCCTGTTTGGGGATTTAATGAACGATGGTACCATTTGCAGAGGCAGGGGATAAAAAAAAGGAGAGGAAATTTGAGGATAAAGATGTTTCATCTTGGAACTTATTGGGCCATCCAAGTGGAGAAGACTCATATGGATAACATGGGGGCTGGAGTTAAAGATAGGAAACCCATGTAGAGGAGATTGTCAAAGGTGTGGGTTCTTCAATCTTTTTGTTATTATTATTATTTTTTAAAGATTTTATTTATTCATGAGAATACACAGAGAGGAGAGAGGGGCAGAGACACAGGCAGAGGGAGAACCAGACTCCATGCAGGGAGCCTGATGTGGGACTCGATCCGGGGTCTCTAGGATCACACCCTGGGCTGCAGGCGGCACTAAACCACTGAGCCACGGGGGCTGCCCTCTTTTCCTTATTATTGTACTTACTAAGAAATTGATTATAGATAAGCTTTTTTCAAAAAAAACTACAAAGTAGAGGTAAAGGTGCATAATTTCGAGCTCATTTTTTTTAGAGCTCTTTAATTGGAGACAATTTTTAAAAGATGAAGAATCAAGAAATTTCTAGAATACATATTAAATGAGAGAATAGTCATTCTCGTCTTTAAGAAAATGATTGACAGGGATCCCTGGGTGGCGCAGCGGTTTGGCGCCTGCCTTTGGCCCAGGGTGCGATCCTGGAGACCCAGGATTGAATCCCACGTCGGGCTCCCAGTGCATGGAGCCTGCTTCTCCCTCTGCCTGTGTCTCTGTCTCTCTCTCTCTCTGCGTGTGACTATCATAAATTAAAAAAAAAAAAAAAAGAAAGAAAATGATTGACAAAAAAAAAAAAAAAAGAAAATAGACGCTTGAGCTTCCAAGAAGCTTGACAAACTTAAATAATTTGTCACGTGTTTTTCCTAATTAAGGTATAACATTTATATAGTTAAGTGCATAAAGTGGACAACACAGTGATTTTTTTACAAACATATGTATTCGCTCTTGTAATACAACCAGGTCATCTCTAGGTCCTCCTAAGTTTCCCTCTACAATCCTATTTTTTCTTCTAGAGTTTTTACGTCTAAGTATAATTTAGGATGAGAGAATCCTCTCTCTCCTTGGCCAAGTCCCATAGGCTGCAGAGACAGGAAGTTCCTAAGAATAAAGTCAAAACCTGGTTTGAATTTTACAGTATGCACAGTGTGTGTCTTTAATTATTCTTGAGTATGCTTCCTTCATTTTCTCTTTTTAATGGAAATGACAAACACCTCCTACTTTTTCTGTCCTTTTTGAAACTTAGCCTCTTAAGATTGTCCCATCTTCTCTGGCATTCTTGAGAAATGAAGGCTGTGGAGAAGACAGAATTTGAAAGCCTTTTGTTTACTTTGGGTTTCATTGTGGTTTATGTGTCTGTGTTACTGTTGTCTGTCTTCCAGATTATTAGTCCCTATAACTATTTTTCTAACTTGAGAATAGTCCTATCTATTTCCTTGAATACATCTGCTTGATTTTTTTAAAGTTAGGCCTTTTAGGAGAGTTTTCATAGAATTGACAGACAATCCCCATTTGTGGAGTATCTCTATCTCTGTCACTGATTTTCTAGATCAATAAACCATTTGGAATAGTAAAATGCTTTTTTTTCCCTTCTTGATACTGAGAAATAAATAAATACTGAGAAATAAACCATACATATAGAAAAGAAATACATAGTTAAAAGAATAGTTATAAACCACCCCCTGCTCAGTGGGGAGTCTGCTTCTCCCCTCTCTTTCTGCCCCTTCCTGCAACCTGTGTGCATGCTCTCTCTCTCTCTCTCAAATAAATATAATCTTTTTTTTAAGAATAATTATAAAACAAACACCCATATACCTACTACATCGGCCAAGAAATAGACCACCGGCATACCCCCGGACCCAGCATGTGCCCCTTCCTGATTGAATCCCCTTCCTCCCTTCCTAAGACAATCACTAGCCTAAATTTTTTGTCATTTCATTTATAAATACATTTTTAAAAAACTGTATGTATACACATATACCTCTATATACACATGCATATATGTAGTTTTAAAATGTATATATTTGAACATTGTGTCATGGAATTATACCATGTGTGTATTGTTTTGTGATTTGTTTTTCACCCAGTATTGTGTTTTTGCAACTGATCTAGGTTGCAGTGTGTAGCTAGAGTTCATTCACTTTCTAAGAGTATTCTGTTGTCTGAAAACACCATAGTATATTTCTTTTACTGCTTATATTTGCTGTTTTTTTGTTACAAATCTATGAAAAAATATTTTTAATATGTGTGAAAGTTTCTCTAGAGTATTCATCTAGAGGTGCAACCACTAGTTTGTACAATAAACACATAGTCCAATGTATCAGATAGTGGCAAACTTTTGAAAAGTAGTTGTACCAATTTTTCTTCCCACCAGGAGTAGATGAACATCGCTATTCCTCTGTGTCCTTGTCAACACTTGGTATTGCCCAACTTTTTCATTTTAGCCAACCCGATAGTTGTGAAATGGCATCTCTTTGTGGTTTTGATTGGCATTTTCCTGGTTGACATAAGATTGAACATCTTTTCATTTGTGTATTCTCAGTAAAATTCCTACTCAGTTATGTTGTAAAAATTTCTGGTACATTGTCTTTTTCTTACTGAGTCATAGCAATTCTTTATTATAGTCTGGATTTTAATTTTTTGTTACAATTATGTGAATTGCAAGTCAACACGCTTCCTTTTCTGTTCCACAAATCTAGTTACACAGGGAGAAATGCCTTGAGCAAACCTGGAGATTGAAAGCCACTGGCCCAGGCTTCTGTACCAGGCAATATAGTGTGGTGACCATGTGGTTCTGTACAGGGCAGGCCCTGGAACTTTGAGTAAGTTGCATCTTAGTTACTGACTACTGCTGCTGACCTGTGGTACTTACCTTTGCAGGTGGAACAGGAGGATTTTGTAATGGAAGGGCATGGCAAGACTCCACCTCCTGGTGAAGAAAGCAAACAGTGAGTCACAGTTTATTTAAAAAGGGTCCTATTACAGATCTTCAGAAGCACTTTGGTTAAACATGCAGAGAGCATGTTTGCAGAGGATGTATACGTTGTGGAACTCACCAGTTGCTTTGGTGGCTGTTAATGCATTGCTTCTATTTATAGACAAACTAACTGGAGGGACAAGAAAGTTGGCTTTGTAGTTTTTCACACTTGGCTAATCAAAATTTATGTTACACTTTAGCAAAGGCTTTAAAGGCTCAGGATGTTCCAAATTGAACTAATTCAGTCTGGTTGATATCCAAAGAAAGTTTAAAATGGTATATTCTTTTCTTACCTTTGTCTTTATGAAGTGCACTAAATTAATAGACTATTTCCCTACATTCCAAGTGTGAATTTATTTGAATAGTACTTCCTGAAATTCTATTCCATTTATTTATTTATACTTCTGTTCCCTGTTTAAATAACAAATTGTTTCCCTAAAGGAATGGGAATTATAAATAATATAACTTAGCCAACATTCTAAATAATTCAAGATGTCTCCCCCTGACTTCTTAAAGAGGGATCAGTTTTAAATCTGAAAGTGGGAGTCCTCAGTAGCTTTTTAGTGGCAATGAGCAGATTTTTTCCATCCCTTTGCCACAGAACTTGAAAAATTGTGTTGCAGAGAAGACTGGTTAAAGAAGACTTTTAAAAGAAGCACTGTTAAGGCTGGCCTGAAGTATTGACATAACTACTATCTTTTATTCATACAGTAGTCTCCTAAGCTAAATGGGACAGCAATTTGTGGAATTTACGGAAAATCTGTAGAAAGAAATTCCTCTTTCTCATCTTTTTTTTTCTTTTTTTCCTAGAAAATAGTATAGTTTTGGTCTGTCTTATGAAAATGATGTCTCCAAAACCCTTAGGAATGAATTATGCAGAATATGCTGTGCTGCCATGAGGCCAGGTTCATTAAAGGAGAATGTTTGTCTTGTATTTGTTGTGAATGGAAACCAGGATATTTTCACAGCTGGTTTAATTTGCTAACCAGGCAGTTTTAAAAATAGCTTACAATATAAATCCTAACTTTGCTGTATTCTGTCAAATGCACTTATATTCAACATGGGCTTATGAAATCAGTTCATCTTTAGCAAAGTAGGATGCCAAACATCTAGTCCTGGTGGAATTAAAGGAACAGTTGATATTTTTCTCCCTCTTGCCCACTCCCCCAACCCCACACTCTGGTGAAAGGTCTTATAATATAAAAATTATAGCTTCCATTTGATGAGGGTTTTCTGTGCACAAAGTACTTTGCTTAGATGCTGTGTCTGTTACTTCTAATTTTTGACAGTGTACCATTTTACTCAGAGATCATGGTAGGTAACTTGTCCATGGGAATGCAATTTGAAATGGAAGTTAAGCTTTGAACCTGTATCTTTCTGACATTAAAGTGTTTTCTAATATCTCCTGAACCCAAATCTTTTGCCAGCCTTGGTAGCTGTGTTCCTAAAAAGTACTATGGTTAACAAAACTGTGCCGGTATTAAGATCAAAGTCTCATGGATAAGAGGGAGTTGGGGGAAGCAATGAAAATGGCATTAAGCCTATTTTTAAAGCACAGATGAAAGTTCTGTTCTCCAGAGGGTATCCATTTCCCAAACAAACCAGTCTTTATCTTTAAAAACCTGCTCCAGTAACCCCTATCCTGGATCAGCCTCTTTAGGTATTCAGAAAGCATCACTGGGGCAGATTCTCCCACAAGTTTTATGTTATACAAATGGTACTTCTGTTAGAGAGCTTCAGACAGCCAGTGGTGCGTTATGTCCCTACCTTGTTTTGTTTTCATGAGTCTCATACCGCCTTTTCATAGCAGAGTCCTGTTTTGTTGTGTTTCTGGTTTTGTTTTTGTTTTTGTTTTCCTGGGCCTTGTCTGCTGTCATATATTGAAATGATAAAGCAGAAGTGACTCTTCTCACTAGACTCCTCCCATAGACCTGTCTACCTCTTCTGTGGGAGTGGGAGCAAAGGCAATATGTTCTTTTGTTTGAGGCAACAAAAATAAAAAGATTATTATTATTTATTTTTATTTTTTTTGATATCTTAGAACTGCAGTTGGCAGAGGATGATTGAATCCTGGATAGTAGCACCTAGAAACTGAATACTACATTCTAGGTCCTGGAAGTGTACACATTGCCAAATGACTTATGAAATGCCCACTCATTCTTTTTTTTTTTTTTTTTAAGATTTATTTATTCATGAAAGACACAGAGGAGAGAGAGGCAGTGCACAGGCAGAGGGAGAAGTAGGCTCCATGCAGGGAGCCTGATGTGGGACTCGATCCCAGGACTCTAGGATCACGCCCTGGGCCAAAGGCAGGTGCTAAACCACTGAGCCACCCAGGGATTCCCTCTTTTGTTTTTTTTTAATTATAAAAATAATACAATTGGCTCTTAAACAACGTGGGTTTGAAATGTGCAAGTCCATTTATATACAGAATTTTTTTTAAAGGTTTTATTTATTTATTCATGAGAGACACAGAGAGAGAGAGGCAGAGACATAAGCAGAGAGAGAAGCTGGTTCCATGCAGGAAGCCCAATGTGGGACTCCATCTGCAACTCCAGGATCACACCCTGGCGGAAGGCAGGTGCTCAACTGCTGAGCCACCCAAGTGTCCCACACAGAATGTTTTTTTAAGTTTATTTATTTTTAGTAATCTCTACACCCAACATGGGGCTCAAACTTACAACCCCAAGATAAAGAGTCAGACACTTTTCTGATTGACCCAGACAAATATGATAGAGTGTCGTAAATATACTTTCTTTTCCTTATGATTTTAAAACATTTTCTTCACAAAATTCTACTCTTTTTTTAAAAATTTTTATTTATTTATGATAGAGAGAGAGAGGCAGAGACATAGGCAGAGGGAGAAGCAGGCTCCATGCACCGGGAGCCCGACGTGGGATTCAATCCCGGGTCTCCAGGATCGCGCCCTGGGCCAAAGGCAGGCGCTAAACCGCTGCACCACCCAGGGATCCCACAAAATTCTACTCTTGAAACCAATATTACACTATGGTTTTTGTTTTTTTGCTTGTTTTTTTTTTTTTTTTTTTAAATGGGATCCACACTAGCATGGAGCCCAACATGGGTCTTGAACTCACAATCCTGAGATCAGGAATCGGAAACAACTGATTGAGCCACCCAGGCTCCCCTTCGCTATATATGTTAACTAACTGAAATTTAAATAAAAACTCAAAACAAAACAAAAAATAAAACATTTTCTTTTCTCTAGCATACTTTATTATAAGAATACAGTATAGAATACATATAACATACAAAATAGGTGTTTATTGACTGTTTATGTTATCAGTAAGGTTTCCAATCAACAGCAGGCTATTCATAGTTAAGTTGTGGGGGAGTCAGAAATAATTTTCAGATTTTCAACTGTGCTGGGGAGTCAGTGCCCCAACCCTCATGTTGTTCAAAGGGCAAGTGTACTTGCTTTTCATAAAACATTCAAGTGGTAAATACAGATATAGAAATAAAAGTGAGACTCTTCTTTTACCCTTCCCCCCCCATCTTTGTAAATACTTTCTGTATATTTTATTTTATTTTTTATATTTATTTATTTTTCATTAGGTAGGCTTCATACCCAATGTAGGGCTGAACTTACAACCCTTAGATCAAGAGTTACACTCTCTACCAACTGAGCCAGCAAGGCACCTCATTTTCTGTCTGTCTTTTTTTTTTTTTTTTAATATTTTTTTCTTTATTTACTTATGATAGTCACACAGAGAGAGAGAGAGAGAGAGAGAGAGGCAGAGACATAGGCAGAGGGAGAAGCAGGCTCCATGCACCGGGAGCCCGACGTGGGATTCGATCCCGGGTCTCCAGGATCGCGCCCTGGGCCAAAGGCAGGCGCCAAACTGCTGCGCCACCCAGGGATCCCTTCTGTCTGTCTTAAAACAACTAAATAGGGTTCTTTTTTTCCCCAGTGTAATTCTTCTGTGACTTGCTTTTTTTTTTTTTTTTTCCAAGCCAAACTGTATCCAGCTTTGTTAAAGATACTTTTCATAAACAATCATGGTATTTCAGGCAGGACATGAGCGGACGATCGTTAACAGTATACAACAACTTTCAAACTCCCTTCTTCAATGGACTACCAAAATCAGAAAGCCACTATAAAACCCAATGAAGTCTTCATGTGATACTCTGAACAGGGAAAGTTTAGAGTGAGGGTTGACAGTTCACATTTAGCATGTTGTTTAACAACTTTTCACAAGCCGACCCTGACTTTCAGGAAATGAAATGAAAATGGCAGAATTATCAATCTGAAGATCCACAAGCTAAAAAAAGGAACTCTTTTGAGGGATGCCATCTCAGTGGTGACACCGTAAAGTGCAGATTGCCTGACATACTGGGAACCATTTCATGGGATCAGGTTCCAACAGGTCTCTGGGTTTAAGGGAGTCAAGTCTATGTTGAAGACAGAAAGGAAGAAGAGGACATAAAAAAATGAATTTTAGTTTTTCCACACCACCAAGGTGGCTCATGTGTGTCAACATCAAGGAATCCCTCCTCCTGGGAGCCAAGAGGAAGTTTCTCAAAACTAGAAGAGGAAGGTGTTTTTCCTTCTTGTTATCAATCTAGCTTCGGAGATATTCTATTAGTGACATATGGCCTTCCCCCAAAACAACAGTGAAGTGTTCTGTGTGCTAACAACATAGCTTAAAAAAAAAGTAAAACAAAATTCTGCATTTTTATAAAACTTGATAAAAAATAGTATTTCAAACTGTACAGTCACCAGAAGTACACAGTTATCAAAAATGCACACACTTCACTTGGCATCTCCAGCACCTTCAGCTTTCTGTGCCTGGTCTGTTTTGGCATCTCCATTTTCTGCAGGGTTATTTCCATCCTTGCCACCATCGACTTTCCCCTTTTTCCCTTTGGGTACCTTCTCTCCCTTCTTTGCAGGGGCCTTTTTAGGCTTGGGCTCTGGCTTTGGAGGAGCAGGTTTAGCAGATAACCTTGCAGATCTTCTCTGCGGCTCATCCTTCACCTTGGCTTTATCTCCTTTAGCATCCCCTTCAGCCTTTCTCTTGGGCATGGTGGCAACGGCGGCGGGACGTAAGCGCTGGACACGGGGATGCGGCGGCACGCGGGCTTTGGCCGGTCCGGGGGTCGTTCTCGCCTCTTTTCTTCACACTGCTCCGTGACTTGCTTTTCCTTTTTTTTTTTTTTTTTTTTTTTTTGTGACTTGCTTTTCTAATTTGGCATCTTTCAGAGTCTATTTCATTCTCTTAAATATCTGCAGAACATTTTGTTGAATGGATGGACTATAATCATTCTTCTCCAGTAGATATTTTGGTGGTCTCTACTTCTTTGATTATTACAAATAATATTTCATTGAGCATCCTTATTCTTGTATCTTTATTTACAGGTATATTTCTATAGAATAAATTTCTAGAGATGGAACTGTTGGTTTGGGCTGTATATTTTATTTTTATACATGGAGGTAGCCGCTAGCAAATTGCCTTCTAAAGAAGCTATACCCATGATCCTTTCTATCAATACCGTATGAGAATCCCTATTTCTCCTCACCTTTGATGACAATAAAATTATCCTTAAATTTTTGCCACTCTAATAGTATTGTATGTGCATTGTTGTTTTAAAATAATCTCTCTACCCAGTGTGGGGCTTAAACTCAAAACCCCAAGATCAAAAGTCATAGGTTCCATTGACTGAGCCAACCAGGCACCCCTAATATTTTATTGTTTTAATTTGCACTTTTCTGCTTACTAATGAGATGGAATATTTTTGGTTTATTGGCCATAGATTTTAAAATTTTGTGTATCACTTATTTGCATATTATTTCCATTTTTCTATTGGATTGTTTGTTTTGATAGCTTTGTAGAAGCCCTTTTTAAAATATAGACACTAACCTTTGTCTTTTGAGATGTTTTAAATACTTTCTCCCAATCTTTATCTTCTAACATTAGGGTATCTTTTATACTAATAAAACATTTTTATGTGGTAAAATCCATCAGCCTTTATAGCTTCTATATTTTGTGCTTGCTGAGAGAAGTTGTCCCTACCCTAAGGTAATAAAGTACCTTAGTTGTCCTGTTTTTTTTTTTTTTTTTACCTTTACATCTTAATTGAACTGAACTTATTTTTGTGTATGATGTGAGGCAGAGATCTAACTTAACTTTTTTCAATTTGATTTTCAAAATGACTCTCACTCTTTGGTCTCAGTTTGTATGAATAGCCTATTTCATTTATGGAGGCAGATGGAGCACAAGGATAATGGAATGTCAAGGTCATAGGGCAAAATCTTGTAAGTATTGGGACTAAAATTATTTTTATTAGCTGATCTATGCCACTTTCCTTGGTTTCATCATTTAGCATTTTTACCATAAGCACTAGAAGTTTTTAAAAAATTGTTTTATTTCTGTGATGTTTATTTCAATGGAACTAAGTTCTATTAACAGGCAGATTAAGGTAGTTATGCATGTAGAAAGCCTTCCTAAAAAATAATTGACTTTTGATATTGAGAAATATCTATGCAAAACTGTTAATATTTAGATCAGTTGTGCTGAATTCTGGTATATGTATGAATAAGATTTAGTAGAGTATATAGCTTTAAACACTTTGTGTATATATATTGTTCCAATATTGTTGCTTTTTAATGAGGTTTATTAACTATTAGTATATCTAATATAATCATTTTTCTGAGGATATTTACTTTACAAGCTACTGTAACAAATCAGACAAGCTAAGTTTATTGCCATATAATTACTACATCAAACTCACACTGCATTAATCACATAATGTGTTCAACACAGGAGTAAATATAAAACTATAACCGCTTTTTAAAAAGTAGCATAAGTGGATACTTGTTCATAGATTGTGTTTGACTATGCTTTTTGAAAGCTCATTTTATATAAAATATTTCCATCCAAGACAGACTCTTGATTTGGTTTTATTTATGAGACCAGTGATGGTCTAGATGTCTGTAGGCAGATTATTTGTTGTAAATTATTTGCAGTTAAATACTGGTTTTGGTGTGTAGTTGACCTTTGAACAAGAGGCGCTGACTCTAACATAGTCAGAAATCTACATATAACTCTCGACTCCCCAAAAACTCAACTACTAATAGCCAACGGTTGACTGGAAGCCTTACTGATAATATAAACAGTCAATTGACACCTATTTTGTATGTTTATATATTCTATACTATATTCTTAAAAAAAAGTAGAGAAAAATGCTTTAAAATCATAAAGAAGAGAAAGTACATTTACAGCACTGTATTGTTCTTATTGAAAAAAAAATCTGCATTTAACTGGACCTGCACAGTTCAAACATGTGTTACTCAAGGGTCAACTGTATTCATCAGTTTAGCTTCTTTTTAATTTATTTTTTAAAATCTAATTTACAAACAAGTCTAAGCTTAAATTGACTCATATTCTCAAGAGGTATTTGCCTTTAACATACTACAGTGATTCCGTTTTTCTAGTAAGTCTTTGTTGATTGAATTTTTTGAATCTTTTGTTCATTTTATGAAAGTTCAGTATTAAAAACAAATTTCTCAAAGCAGGATCTCAAAGACATATTTGCACATCCATGTTCATTGCAGCAGTACTCATAACAACAATCTGAATGTCCATTGGCAGAGGAGTGGATAAAGAAAATGTGGTATATACATAACAAAGAAATATTATGAAGCCTTAAAAAAGAAGGAAATCCTGTCACATGCTATAATATTGATGAATCTGAACGGCATTATGTTAAGCAAAATAAGCCAATGACAAAGGACAAATACTGAATGATTCTACTCACATGAAGTATCTACTGTTAAAAAATCATAAAAGCAGAAAGTAGAAAAGTGAAGACTGCCAAGGACTGGGGGAAGGGAGGAGAGGGAATCAGTGTTCAATGTGTATAGAGTTTTAGTCTTACAAAATGAAAAAGTTCTAGAAATCTGTTGTAAAACAATGAGAAAGTACTAAACACTACTGAGATTTTATTTATTTATTCATGAGAGACAGAGAGAGAGAGAGAGAGAGAGAGGCAGAGACACAGGCAGAGGGAGAAGCAGGCTCCATGCAGGGAGCCCGACGTGGGACTCGATCCTGGGAATCCAGGATCTCGCCCTGGGCCGAAGACAGGCGCCAAACCACCAAGCCACGCAGGGATCCATCCCCTAAATGTACTTTAAATGCAAAATGCAGCCTGGATTTCAAAGACTTAGTACCCCCCCAAAAGTAAAATTAATCACTTGCATTAATTTTATGTTGAAATGACAATCTCTTATATATGTTGTATTAAAGGATACATATTAAATTTTTTTAACTCTCACTTTATAACACATCACATAGATAGTATCCCCCCCCCTTTTAAAAAGATTTTTATTTATTTATTCATGAAAGGCACAGAGAGAGAGAGAGGCAGAGACACAGGCAGAGGGAGAAGCAGGCTCCAAGCAGGGAGCCCAATGTAGGACTCGATCCCGGGACTCCAGGATCATGCCCTGGGCCGAAGGCGGTGCTAAACCGCTGAGCCACCCAGGGATCCCGACAGTATCCCCTTTTTAGGGATTGTTGGTAGAATTAATTATGTCAGTTCCTGTATTTCAACTCCCTGGGGGTGCCATATTTTTTTATTTCCCTTTTTTAAGGGAGAATCTGTTCAGAGCTTACATGGGAGACCTATATGGAAATCAAAGTGTTGAAGATGGCTTTATATTGATTCGGAGAGAAGAATGTAATTTATGGAGTCAACATTGCTCTTTTACTCTAGTGTGCTGTAATATGGCTTTGTGCTTGAGGTGCTAGTTTTTAAATGTCTTAAGTCTGGTATCTTGATTAAATTCTCTTCTTACTAATTACATTCTTCCCAACTTAAAATATCTAGTTATAAAATGCCCTTTTAATTTTTCTGAATTATTAATTATACAGACCTTTCATTAATTCTAGCAGCTTGTCTTTACCTTATTTTCATTTCTGTTCCTACTCTAATTCATTAACTTACAACTCTGTCTTCCTAAGATTCATCTTATACTGCAGTGCAACTTTTTAAAGTTTATTTTTCCCTAGCCTCTACACTGAGAATTCCTTTTTTTTTAAGATTTTATTTATTTTTTTCATGAAAACGCAGAGAGAGAAAGGCAGAGACATAGGCAGAGGGAGAAGCAGGCTCCAGGCAGGAGCCTGATGTGGGACTCAATCCTGAGACCCTGGATCATGGCCTGAGCCAGGGACAAGCTGAGCCACCCAGGCATCCCTACACTGAGAATTCCTTTTGTTAGCATATTCCTTGTTTCGTGTTTATCCACCAAATTTAACACTAAGTTCTTTTGCAATCATTCTTTTGGGTCCTTGCTTTTAAAAAATGGGAGCAGCGCTTGTAGTATTTCCTAAATAGATGCATACATGCACAAAGGAAAAAGAAAAAAGAAAGTATTTCCAAATCACTTGTTTTATAGATGATTATCTTCAAAACACAAACCTTGATATTTTGGCCATTGGAAAGAGGTGTTTTTATTTTAATATTTTCTGTATTCTACCATCAGTTTTTCACCATTTTTTCTTTAAAACATTGAAATATGTATATGTTGAAATAAACTTATTAAGAAGTACCAAAACGAACTCTGTGTAAACTCAGTCATTATTACATAGCAGTAAGCTGGACATCAGAATAATAGTTGGATTTCTATGTAATCTTCTTAGATTGTTTTTAAGAGAAAGGAAATGAGTTTTATTTTCAATTAATTGGTATTTTGAAAATGCCACAAAGAGGTTCAATAGATGATAGTTATGCTCATGGAATTTTTGCTGCTAGGAATTTTAGTATAACCATAAACATTTTGTACTAGGTCTTTGGGAAACTGCCTGTTGCTAATAAATTTTATAATTTGCATTGAAGTTACTGAAAAAAATTAATTCTCTGAACATCTTTGTTTCCCCCAAGAGTCTCAGAATCATACATAATAAGTTCTGAATTCTGTTTTATGAGGTTTTTCTTGGATGTCCAGGCTATGGATTAATTACAATAAGAGTAACTTCAGGAGCTTTGTATTTCATAGTTGAAAATGAAACAAACTGTGTGGGTGGCTACTACTTACAGGTTCAGTGGTTAATTATTTAGCTTATCTATTACTTATGGACAAAATAGCTGCCTTTATGGAAAAACATTATTTGAAAGGCAAGATGTATTTGTCCAGTTCCTTGAAAGTAGTGTTTTAAGAATTCTTTCTTGGAGATGTTATTATTGTCATGTAGTTGTAAAATGTTTTGAAATGTTTGAAATACTGATTATAATCAAAGAAATGTAAGTTCAGCCTCAAGGATCTCCAGGGGTATCATGAAGAGAAGCTAGTGCTTATTTCTCTAAAATGTTATGATCACTAGGTGGTGTGGAGACAAGTTCTGCCCTAAGCACTCTGCCTAGGTTCCTTGTTCTGCTGGGAATGTCTGTGCACTGAAGTTTAGGGTGAAGGAAAAGTGAAGAGTGTGGTAGAGAGGAGGCACACACGGTAGGCAGGTTAAGGCTTTTTGATAGATCTTCAGCTCTGCAAGGATAGAGACCTTTGTCAGCTTGGTCACTGCCAATGGGGCATAAAAAATATCAATAAATATATTATACTGTGAATGAAGATGTCTAACTGCTAAGAATCCCTGTTCTACACATCCACTTTGAAAATCTGAGGCGGAGTTATTAAAAATCCTAACCCCAGAATATTTTATTTTTTATTAGCAGAAGGAAAATGAATTGATAACATATCATGTTTGACTTTACATTCAATGCTTTCTTAAGTATATTCCAACAGACTTGATTTTGTCACTATTCTCCAAGCACCTTTACCTATAAGCCAGTTGATTATTGTTTATTTAGCAAAAGATGCTAAATAGATATATCCAAGTCTGAACTTTTTCTTTGCTTCTGAGGGCCTCCATTAAGTTGCCTTTAGCCTACCTATGCATATTTCTTCTATTGTTTAAAGGATCTTGAGGCACCTGGCTGGCTTAGTTGGTAGAGCATGTCACTCTTGATCTTGGGGTTATGAATTCAAGCCCCATGTTGTGTATAGAGCTTACTTTTTAAAAAGCCTAATTAATTATTTAGTTAATTAATTAAAGGATCTTTCTGCATCCATCCAGTAGCTCTCCATAAAGTGTTCCATGTGTGTTTCACTTCCTTCTCCACTATATGCCTTTGTGCAGGCAAAGAGACCCTCCTTCTTTCTGACCAGGAGTGAATCTAGGTTTTGTGAGAATGCTCTTTAAGAGCATTAATTTCAAATACAAGTTGTACAGAAGTGAACATTTATTTATTTATTTATTTATTTATTTATTTTTGAACATTTATTTATAATGAGGAAAGAAATACAAAAATGGTAACTTTTAAGAAATTGACAGATATAAAATTCAGAAAAATAGCAATAATATTTTTATTTGGTACTTAACACATCACTGTGAGACTTTTTCTCTACATTTTTTGGCTGTATAGTCTTTTTTTTAAATATTTTATTAATTTATTCATGAGAGATAGAGAGAGAGAGGCAGAGACATAGGCAGAGGGAGAAGCAGGCTCCCTGCAGGAAGCCCAATGTGGGATTCGATCCCAGGACCTTGGGATCATTCCCTGAACCGAAGGTAGATGATCAACCACTGAGCCACCCAGGTGCCCCTTGGCTGTATAGTCTTTGTTGCCCTTTCATATTATAATTCTGTGATATTTTCTAAAAAGAGAATAGAAAGATTATTCATTGTTTGTTACAATGTTACAACATGGGTGACCAGAATATGGTTTTTCATATTGACAGATTAGCAAAGTTCCTTTCAGCCTCACAACTTGTTATTAGTAACATTATATAAATTTTAAAGATTGTTATCAACTTTGGGGAAAATCTCTATCAAGTATCCTTTATATTGCAAGCTTGATTTTTTTTCTTGTACGTTGACTACCGTGAAATACTCTTTGAATTGACACATTTATATCATGGTATGATCTGGCCCTGCACACTTCTATCATGATTCAGAGGAAGTTGGCCCAGTAACATCTTTGTATACAAGGGTAGTTAACAATAACTCGGCCATACACAGAAATGACTGAGAACCATGTGCATATTTTCTACTAAGCCCAAAATGAATATATCACCAATTTAAATTTCTTTTTTACAGATCCCTAAAGTGCCTGCAGCCACTCTAACTCTACTGACTGGGAATCATGATGGGGAAAAGTTGAGAAGGAAAGAGGCTGTGGTTTTTATCATATGGGTTAAGAGTGATGAAAATACCTTGTCTTTGCACACATTATAAAAATAATTGGTCATTTAGAACAAAGTTGGAGTAGTCACACTTCCTAATTTCAAAATATATTACAAGGCTACAGTAATCAAAACAGTGCAATACTGGCATAAAGACAGGCAAAAAGATCAATGGAATAAAATAGAAAGGCAGAAGTAAATACTTACATATATGGTTAAGTCATCTTTGACAAGGGTGCCAAGACCACTGAATGAGGAATGAAGGAGAATCTTTTCAACAAGTGGTGTTGGAATACTGGCTACCCAGTTGGAAAAGAATTAAGATAGCCCCTTGTCTCACACCGTATATAAAAATAAATTCAAAATGAATTAAAGACCTAAGCTTTAAGACCTAAAACTATAAAACTCTTTGAAGAAAACACAGGAGGAAAGCTTCCTGACATTGGACCTGGCAGGGATTTCTTGGGTATGACACCGAAAGTACAGGGAAAAATAGAACAGTTAGACTACATCAAATTTTTAAAACTTTGTCCATCAAAGATACAATCCATAGAATGAAAAAGCAACCTGCAGAATGGGAGAAAGTACCTGCAAGTCATATATCTGATAGAAGTTAGTATCCAGAATATGTAGAAAACTGCAACTCAAGAATAAAAAATCAGATAACCTGATTAAAAAATAGGCAAAGGGCTTGAATAGACATTTTTCTCCGAGGATACATAAATGGCAAGTAAACATATGAAAAGACACTTACCATCACTAATCATCAAAGAAATGCAAATCAAAACCAGAATAAGATGCCATTTCACATACATGAGGATGTCTACTATAAAAAAAAAAAAAACCCACAAAACAAAACTCTTAAAACATCAAAAACAGAAAGTGTCAAGTGTTGACAAAGATGTGGAGAAATTGAAACCTTTGCATACTGTTGGTGGGATTATAAACTGATGTAACTGCTATGGAAGACAGTATTGAGATTTCTCAAAAAATTAAAAATAGAACTACCACATGATCTAGCAATCCCCCTTCTGGATATGTATCCAAAAAGAATTTAAATGTTTGCATACACATCTTCATAGAAGCGCTTATCACAGTAGCCAGGAGGCAGACGCAACCCAAGTGTCTATCAGCGGATGAATGGATAAACAAAAGGTGTTATATACATACAGTGGAGTATTGGCCATGAAAAAGAAGGAAATCCTGTCACATACTACAACATGGATGAACTTCAAGAATATTATGTTAAGTGAAATGTCAGTCATAGAAAGACAAATACTAGATGATCCCACTTAAATGAGGTATCTAAAGTAGTCAAATCTATATGAATAGAAAATAAAATGGTGATTACCAGGGATGGGAAGGGGGAGAGGAAAAAGGGAAGTTGTTTAATGGGTATAGAATTTCAGATTGGCAAGATAAAATAGCTCTAGAGATCTGGAGATCTGTTTCACAACAATGTGAGTACACTTAACACTACTGGACTGTACAACTGGTTAAGATGATAAATTTTATGTGTATTTTACCAGAAGAAGAGGAGGAGGAGGGGGAGGAAGGGGAAGGGGAAGGAAAAGGAGGAGAAGGAGACGGAGACGGAGAAGGAGAAGGAGAAGGAGAAGGAGAAACACATTGCAAAAATATATATATATAGAAAAACCAGAAAGGGAGATC
The DNA here is from genome assembly GCF_003254725.2 of Canis lupus dingo. Lineage (NCBI taxonomy): Eukaryota > Metazoa > Chordata > Mammalia > Carnivora > Canidae > Canis > Canis lupus. The sequence goes on along the minus strand of NC_064252.1, from coordinate 25,707,625 downwards.
ATTTGGGCACAGTGCCAGGATCCCCTCCTAGGGCTTTGGGAGAGCCCCATGAAAGTGAGGGCTCCTAAAGCTTCAGCTTCCTTAGCTTCATACTAAAGCATCTGTTTTGACCATTCCAGTCCTTTCCTTCCTTTGAAGTCCAGCTCCACTGATCTGTAGTGTCTCTTTTCTAACTCCTCTACCTCTTAGGCTGGAACCATACAGTTAATAATGTATCTTATACTTTTTTGTTGATTATCCTGTGTACATGTTTATATTCTTCCAATTAGAGATTTTTAAGTGTTGTCTTCTTTTGCATCCTTTAAATACTTACGTTCGTGCTATTCATCCATTTATTCCTTTGCTTATTTGTTTGGTCCTTCATCCAGCAAACATTAATTGAATTCCTCCTATGTACTAGATCCAGAAGTAAAAGCCACATAATCTGCCATTAAAAAGCTCATAAGATTAGAAGGGAAGTTATGAAGTAAATGGGTGATAACAGTAATAGGGCATGAAGGTGCTACCAAAGAGGTCTGTACGGGGAGCCAGGAAGCACAGCGGACACCAGACTCAAACTGGAGTATCGAGAAATTCTTCCTCTAAATGCAAATTAGATTTCTGAGGTTTGGTTCTAAGGAATTTGAGAATTTTTTTAATGTTCCCTAAAATTAGATTTGCTAGCATTCTAATTTCTAAATGTAATAAGAGTATAAATGCAAACATTCTCTTTTCCAGCTAGAATCCAAATATTGGGATTCTAGTTGTGTTGGAGACTCCAATGTAGCTTTGGCTACTATTTCGACCTTCTCATTTTGTTGGGGTTAAGAATCCTGAAAAACTTAGCTTCTACATTTATATTGTTTCTAGTCAGCCTTCATCTTTGCCAGCATTTAATAGTACTGGAAGTTGTTAAGCTTAGAAGAGTCTTTACCTTTCTCATGTTCTCTCCATGGTAAACTCCTACTCATTCTTTAGACTCTGTTCAAAATCTCATCCCCTGTGAAATATTTTGTGACTCTCCCAGCAGTTAGGCATAACTGTCTTCTATTTCTGTTATTTAATTATGGCACTTACCATGCTATTTTCTTTGTGGGGGGCGGGGAGGTGGGTATAGGGGAAGGAGAGAAAGATTCTTAAGCTGGCTCTATGCCTGATGTGGAGTCCAACATGGTGCTCGAACTCATGACCCTGAGATCATGATCTGAGCTGAAATCATGAGTTGGACGCTTAACCAACTGAGCCATCCAGGCGCCTCTACCATGCTATATTTTAATTATGGATTTGCATGACTCTGTCCTTGAGGGTGTTAAAAATCATCTTTGTGTCCCCGAGGGCCTGGTTCTAGCACAGTATGTAATACATGGTGGATGCTTTAAATTTTTTACAAAAATAAAAAAGGTTCCTGACAGTATGAATAAATGGTGAGTCTAAAATTTGGAGTCCTGGGGATCCCTGGGTGGCTTAGCGGTTTGGCACCTGCCTTTGGCCCAGGGTGTGATCCTGGAGTCCCGGGATCGAGTCCCGCATCGGGCTCCCGGCATGGAGCCTGCTTCTTCCTCTGCCTGTGTCTCTGCCTCTCTCTCTCTCTGTGTGTCTATCATAAATAAATAAATAAATCTTTAAAAAAAATAAAATTAAATTTGGAGTCCTATTTTGGAAAGAGTTGATTGGCCTTACTATATTTCATGGTCACAGATTTCATTCTTAACAACAACCATTTGCCTTATAATAGAATCTCTTGTACCTTCTAAATCTCTTCTGTACTTTTCTCCACCTCTCTTACCTCCACCTGGTCCCTTCTTCACCTACACGGCCACAACTGCCTTCTAATTTGTCTCTCTGCTTCTGCTCTTAGTCCTTTATAGTGTATTCTCCATGTATGAACTAGGATGAACTTTTGAAAATACAAATCTGATCCTGTCTCTCCTAAAGTGGTGATAAGACCTCTGTGGGTCCTTGAAATGCATCCTTCGGGAGGTTTGGGGGACTTTGCCCCACTTTACAGGAAACTTATTAAGAGGCACCCACATCTCATATTAAACATGTGGTTTCATTTATTTTTGCTATCCCATGTTTAAAGAATATTAATAATTTTGCTACTGAAGTTCTCCTACTACAAATAACTGACTTAATTTATAATTACCTAAAGTTTTTTAGCAGCATTTTTAGAAATTTTTGTAAAGAGAGAATTGTTTTCAAATGTAACAAAAATTGTATAAATCTTAAATTTAACAGTGAATGAAATTCCTGGACCTACAGCACCTGGGTGGCTCAGTTAGTTAAGCTTCAGACTCTATTTCGGCTTAGGTCTTAATCTCAGGATCGTGAGATCGGCCCGGGGTTGGGCTCCATGCTGGGCGTGGAGACTTCTTAAAAAGGAAAAAAAAAAGAAATTCCTAGGTGGTTATATTTTGAGGACATTTAAGCATTTATTAATTTTTATGATTCTAATTTTTTGTATTTTTGACTTGTAAATATATTTTTTCAGGTCCTAAATATTTTTCTAGGCCCCCGACAAGCTGGTAGACCCTAGTCATTTTTTTTTTAATTTTTATTTATTTATGATAGTCACAGAGAGAGAGAGAGAGAGAGAGAGGCAGAGACACAGGCAGAGGGAGAAGCAGGCTCCATGCACCGGGAGCCCGACGTGGGATTCGATCCCGGGTCTCCAGGATCACGCCCTGGGCCAAAGGCAGGCGCCAAACTGCTGCGCCACCCAGGGATCCCCGACCCTAGTCATTAAGTGGAGTATAAGTAATGGATAAAATAGTGCCATTCAGTCTCCTTTAAAATTCTGTGACTTTCCACTATTCTTGAAAGAAAATCTTTACTGTGGCCTGCAAGACCCAGTGTGATCTATTCCCTTAAGACCCGGTGTGATCTAACCCCTCCTACCTCCTGAGGATCACCTGCTCACATGCCCTAGGCTTCTGATCATTCCTCTTGTTCTTTTAAAAACTCAAATAAGTTGCTTTTCAACTCAGCTTTAATGCCCTGTCTGAGATAAGCCTTCACTAACTACCTTACCTAAAGTGAGCCTCCCTCAGTTATTCTTTATCCCATCAAACACTTTATTTCCTTATCAGTGATCTCTTTCTCCCATAAGGACGTTGGCTCCACATGGACAAGAAACCTTGTGGTATGGCTTACCGACTCAACTAGTGGAGTCAGGCACATATAAAAAGCATTTAGCTTGGGATCCCTGGGTGGCGCAGCGGTTTGGCGCCTGCCTTTGGCCCAGGGCGCGATCCTGGAGACCTAGGATCGAATCCCACATCAGGCTCCCGGTGCATGGAGCCTGCTTCTCCCTCTGCCTGTGTCTCTGCCTCTCTCTCTCTCTCTGTGACTATCATAAATAAAAAAAAAAAAAAAAAAAAAAAAAATTTAGAAAGCATTTAGCAAATACTCGTTGAACAAATAGATTTTATTTTTTTTTCATAAGTATTTTTTTTTAATTTATTTATTCAGAGAGAGAGAGAGACTGAGAGGCAGAGACACAGGCAGAGGGAGAAGCGGGCTTCATGCAGGGAGCCCGACGCGGGACTTGATCCTGGGTCTCCAGGATCAGACCCTGGGCCGCAGGCGGCCCTAAACTGCTGCGCCACCAGGGGTGCCCATATTCATAGATTTTATAATTTAACCATCTTTATATTGTTAGTATAAACCCTACATGGCCTTAGTGAACTGTTCTCTTAAAACTTCTGAATTCTATTTGTTGATATTTTACTTAGGATTGTTATATTTGCCTTCACAAGTAAAGATTGGTTTATATATATATATTTTTAAATATTTTATTTATTTATTTATTTATTTATTTATTTATTTATTTATTTATTAATGAGACACAGAGAGAGAGAGAGAGGCAGAGACACAGGCAGAGGGAGAAGCAGGCTCCATGCAGGAAGCCCGATGTAGGACTCGATCCCAGACTCCAGGATCAGGCCCCGGGCCAAAGGCAGGTGCTAAATCGCTGAGCCACCCAGGGATCCCCCTGGTTTATAGTTTTATTTTTTGTACCATCTCAATCCAGACAGATATCAGGAATATGTTAGTCACATAGAAGAAATTAAGAAGCTTTCCCTTTTGTTTCTGTAAGTTTGGGAACAGTAGGGATAACATGGAAATTATCTGTTTGATAGAAGTTTGGTAGATTTCACCCAGAATACCATTTGTGCCTGATGTAGTTTTAGTGGCTACTTCTCTGAATAGCTTACAGATATCTGCTATGGGTTTTTTTTTTAATTTTTAATTTATTTATGATAGTCACACACAGACAGAGAGAGAGGCAGAGACACAGGCAGAGGGAGAAGCAGGCTCCATGCACTGGGAGCCCGACGTGGGATTCGATCCTGGGTCTCCAGGGTCACGCCCTGGGCCAAAGGCAGGCGCCAAACCGCTGCGCCACCCAGGGATCCCAAGACAGAGAATCTTAATAGCAGGCTCCACGCTTGATCTCACAACATTCACAAGCCCGAGATCATGAACTGAGCTAAAACCAAAAGATGGATGTTTAACCAACTGAGCTGTCCAGGTGCCCCAGTTCATTATTTTTAATCTTGTTTTCTAATAAAAATATTTTGGTATATTGTCACCAAAGGTGCCAACTTTGAAAGATAACACACATTTGACTGTATAAGTTCTGGTTTATTTGTATATAAAAGTAAACTTTTTTGTTACTTTGCATCCTTCCCTTGTAATAGTACAATTAAAAACACTGTTTAATGGCTAATATAAAAAAGTACAGCAAATATATCACAGAGTCCAAAATGTCTGGAAATACAGTGAAAATAATGTGTTTATTTCAGCTTTTTCTTCAGATGAGCAAGTAGACTAATTGCTTTAAAATTAGAGGTATCTCACAAAACAAAGTTGTCTAGAGGTTGAAAACATTGATCATAATATTTGAAAATAGAATATTTTGTTTCATAAATGTGTTTGTTTATGACTGACACAGTTTGGTTATGTCTGACTTTTCATGCAGCTTGTTCAACACAAAGTAACACACACATATATGTATATATATTTATACAGTAATATTCTGCATTGGGGAATGGAGACTTAGCAAAATTATAAAGAAACCATGTCCATCACAAATTAGAACAAGGCAGCTATACAGTCTCCATGCATTTTAACATGTTGAGCATGCTCCACGTAAGTAAGCTTTCCGTAACTCATCTGGAAGGTCTTGGAAGGATAAAAATAGACTAAATATTCAAAATTTCCATCCATTGAGTTTCCTGCTTTTGCCTACATCTCAGTTGTCAGTCTAGGTCTTGGCTCTTGCTCCACTCAGGGCTTCAAGAAGACCTGGAAGTGGTGGAAGCCTTTTACACCATAAATATTCAAGCCGCCAGGTCATTGAGGCATAGGCTCCCCCTGCCCTGAAACAGCTCCTCTCCTATTCTTCTGTTGGAGTGGAAAAAGCAAAGGAGGGAGGCTGTATGAAGACCCAGAAGCCAGGATGACAAACCTGTGGGATTTAGGAGGGGGTCATAGGTTCCTTTTCGAGGAATGTCAGGCTTACAGAATCCATGGGGTCTCTGCTGGATTGCATGTCAGATTACACTTGGTCAGCCTTGTTCATTTGGGAGACTCACTGTGGATCCCACTTTTTTTGGCTTTTAGAAATAGATGGAGTCTTGACAGTCACCAGGCACTTTTGTCTGCTTTCTATCATTTTAGTTACTTTATTTCCAAAGCAATCCTTAGAAGAAATAGATGGAAGTGAGTTTCTAGAAACAATATGACTTCTGTTCTTTATATTTGGATGGCAGATTTCCTCCTGCCTAGCACTACTGAGTGGAAGTCTGAGGAATTCATTCATTTGTTTATTCACTTATGTTGGTCCTCAGATGGCAGTGAAGGAAGATGTGGTGTTTGTTGTTATAGACACTGGGGAAGATCACCAATAGGCAAATTCTTATGCAGATAATAAATTGTGATTATGACCAACGCTATAAAGAAGTAGTAAAGGATGTTATGGGAGTGTTGAATAGGAAGACCTGGTCTCCACTGGAAGGGTCAAGAAAGCCTTCCTGGGGTAATGACTTACTTTTGAGATGGTAAGGATAAGATGAACAGAACTGCTAAAAGAAAGAAGCTAAGTGCAGAGTGTTAGAGCGGAAAGGAACCCAAGATACCATCTAGTGATGTCCAATCTTTACATTCCAGTCAGAAAACTGAGCCTTGGGAGGTAAAGGGATTTGCCTAACTAAGCTTGCACAGCCTGATGGCCCCAGGGCTAGAGATACAAACTCAGCATGTCTTTCTTAGGTGGGTATAAATAGAGAATGCCAGGCTTCCTGCATGGAGCCTGCTTCTCCCTCTGCCTGTGTCTCTGCCTCTCTCTCTCTGTGTCTCTCATTAATAGATAAATAAAAAGGTGGGGAGGCACCTGGGTGGCTTAGTGGTTGAGCGTCTGCCTTTGGCTCAGGTCGTGATCCCGGGGTCCCCGGATTGAGTCCTGCATCAGGCTCCCAAGAGGGAGCCTGCTTCTTCCTCTGCCTATGCCTCTGCCTCTCTTTGTGTCTCTCATGAATAAGTAAAATCTTTAAAAAATAATAATAATAATAAATTAAATAAATCAAGAATGCATATAGCTAGAAGAAGGGACTTAGAGATGGGAAAAGCAGGTAGGTCTTAAATTCCGTGCTTACTCTTGTCAGCTGCAGAACTACTTCCTCAGGTGGGAGAGGAATTTAAAGAGGGTTGGAATCTGCCCTATCCTAGAGAAAGTCAGCTTGCTAATGCCGCAGCATGGCTTTTATTTGGAGTCAGGGAAGGACGTACCGAACACATATACACCTGAAACAATAAATGTGGGCTTCATCTGGGAAACCAGTCCCTATTCTGCTTCTGTCTAGCTGTGTGATTTAAGTCACTTAACGTCTCTGAATTGCCAGTTTCAGTTTATACCTGGGTATATCTCCTTTTAGTCTTCTCCTATGCATTTTAGGAGCTTGTCAGAGATCAGATGTGCCCTGTATTTCACCTTAATCTTTAAAAACTAGTCTCTTCTTTGGCTAAAACATTGTTTAAGCCCCCTTTTAAAGAGCAGTTTGCCAGCCCATGCTTGCCCAAACATCTAGAGAATAACTGCAGCAAGCAATCCAAGCTCCAGGATCTGCAAGAATCGTTAGCAACTGAGCATATTTCTATAAACCAATAAAGGTTTTTATATTTTGTTCATCTGTTACCCTTATGCTGTTGCCACTTTCACATTCACTGTGTGTAGGCGGAGAGTATGAGATAACAGCCTTTCACAAATGAAAGTGAGTGGAAAAGGGCTGCTTTCCCTTTAAGGCAGTTTCAACCCCAGCTCCCTCCCCTTTCCTGATTGACAAACCTACCCGAAGTCACATGATCCGCCTCTATTTGAAGGTCACAAAAAGCTGCTTCCTTTAGAGACAGAGGGGGAGAGAGAGAGCAAGAGGGAGAGTGAGTGAGAGAGAGTTAGTTCAAGCCAAAATGGCCGACAGAGTCTCTGCTGGTTTCTGAATATTTAAAATACAAAAAAACAGATAGACAAAAAGAAATCATTTTTTGGACCTTTTTTCATTTCCATTTCTACCTTGTATGCCTCAATTTGCTGGATTTAAGCACTGCTGCACTTTATGAGGTTGGTAAATATTTTCAATTTTTTTAAACCAATTGATTTATATGGATCTTGTCTAACCGTTTTCACTAGTGCTGTTGCAAATGGACATTTGTCTAGCATGGAGACTGGCTTCAGACATTTCGTGAATCTGTGTAAATCAGACCCGTGATGTACTTTTGGTTCGGCATTTTAGAAATGGAAAAGCCTTGCTAGAATATTTAAAATTTGAAGTGATTTAATTGCACTTTTAATTTGTATGCAGATTTTCATCATCATTTCTGTCTTGCAAATAAATGAAACTACGAGTAACTGGAAAATTGATATTTAGAAAGAGGTTTTTTAAAAAAACACAGACCTCTCCCTGCCCCCTTAAATCTGCTGCAAAAATTTGCATAAATATAAATGGGTTTGCATTCTTTCGGCTGCTAAGGCCGACAAAGGATCTGGGAGGGCAAGCAGTACCACGGGAAAGCGCTTTTTTTTTTCTCCCCCTTAAAGCTAGGCCATCCTTCCTAGAGAGATGTAGAACCTAAAATAAGACCTGATACATTTTAAACATCAGGCTGGGGGCGAGTGAACACCAGGAGGTTTGGGGTTTGTAGATTCCCCTGCTTGAAAACCTCCCAAGCAATGTGTGGATCACCCCTCTTCTGCGCGCGCTCATTTGCACTGGGTCTCTGTGTGTGTTCTCAAATGTGCAGCCAGATGCGCTTTTATTTTGATCGTGGTTTGAACCAAATGGCAGGACTGTCTTGTAAACATGGTGTTTTGAAGATCGAAACAGCTATTCACCCCATTAGGAATGAGTTCTTTATCAGCTTCTCCCTGTAGACTGGCCTTCTCTGTTTCTCACAGATTACAGTTTTTGTTTAATTTCACACAGATGACCTGGGCTTTTCAGCACAAATTCAGCATCTGTGTGTGTGTGTGTGTGTGTGTGGCTGCCTGTTTGGGCCGTATATCCATTGTTGAAGTGGTCATTTAGGGTCACATAAATAGGTAGCTGTATGTATGTGTATGTTAGTTACCTCTGAAACCGTGCGGTGCCCTCAAGTTAAATTCCATTACTCCCAGTCCAGGATTCTAGGAAGCCTGGGAGCAGGGAGGGAAGAAAGCTGAAAACTTGCTTTCTCAGAGCCACCTCCCCCTATCATTGTAAGAGTGTGATGTAATGCTTCTCTTCTGGTGGGCTGAAAGGATCGTAGTTTGTGATGTGGCGGGGAAATTGCCCCCACCTCTGAGTAAATTACCCCACCCCCTCCGCACATCTCTGGCTCTAAGAGGCCTTGTTTTCTTTTCTTTTTTCTTTTTTTTTTTCCTAATTTCTATCCTCCTGATTTATGCGTGGCATACTGGCATGAGAAAGAGACTGTTCTTCTAAATCTGTTACAAAGTATAGTTTAGAAAGGCATTTAAAAGATGCAAATAGGTGGAATTGTCATATCCCCATCATTAAATATGTAGACTTGGATTAAAGCTAATTAAGCATAAATGGAATAATTTTGATCAGAAGGGAGCAGTGTTTTTGTTTCCTTTTTAATTAATCTAATTATAAGATGCTTGCTGGGCCTGCAAGTGTTAAAAAAAAAAATGGAAGAAATGCTGGCCCGTTTTGAAAATTTGACAGTCTGGAAGAGGGTGTGTAGTGCTTTCAAAAGCTTTATTCACTGTTCAAATGGATTGGCCCCTTGTGCTGAAAATGGCCTGTTTCTTTGGGTCAATTGTGTGTAGATGAAGGGACTTTCACGCTAATTTAACAAAAAGACTCTGCATTTGAATACATAAAGATAATTAAAGTTCTCTGTCTCTAAAGAGCAAGTATTTTATTATTTTTCTAAAATTAATGTTATTATATTAGTAATGGAAATAAGTAGAAAAGGGACAATTTAAATTCAGTGTACATTTTTTGGTGATACAGGTTCAGCTTTTGTGTAAGAGGGATTGGAAACATTACATTAAAGAGGTAGTCTGGAACAAATTTGTCTCTTGAAAAATTTTTTTTACAGCTTGAATGTAAAGGAAAGACAGAAATTATCATAGTGATAGGGAGTGTTGCTTTGTGGTGGACCTAAGGAAAAATAGCTCTCATTATTGTTGTTTTTTTCTGAAAATGAAAGCGCTCATTTGGGGCTTTACTTGTTAGATGATTCATTTTACACCCATTTCCTAAGTTGGCCTTATAGAAGAAGAGTGAGAAAAACCTAAGCTTTCCATGTTATGCCATTAGCTTGTTTTTGTGGACTGTGTAAACATGTGAACGGCAGGTTAATTCAGTTTGTGGAGCGGAGGAACCAAAAGCAGGGTGCCTGTTCTCGCAAGAAGGAGAATGCTGTAATGAACATGAACAGAATGCCGTCTGAATCTTTGAAATGTTTTTATAAATATTCTTTTTTCTTAGACAGGTTGAAAAGTGAGATAAATAAGACCTGGTTTCACGTATGTTAAGCTTATGGCTCTGGTGAGTTTCAGAAGCTCAGCTGCCATTTTGGATCTAAGTTCCTGCAGAGCCAATCCTGATGGCACACCAAAACTATGGTAATTCAGACACAAATAAAAATGAGTAGTATATCAAGTGTGCAGATGGATAGTATTTAATTTGTGCCTTTTGTTGAAGTTTTCTTTCTGTTGATAGTGTGAAACGAAGCTTTAAAAACTTTAGAGATGTGGCTGATATCATGAAGCGCAGACCCAGGGATCTTAGAACTTGCATGTTATGGTTTTTCAAAATGAGATGGCGTATGCAGAGGAAGTTTCTTACTGGAGAAAACGAATATGATTCTTACTTAAAATGCCCCCCCCCCCCCCAATCCATATTTCCTTTTGCTGGGTCTACTTGTGATTCTGTAATAATGTCATTATTCACAACACTGCTCTGTCTCAGAAAAAAATTGTTACAGATTCACTATTAAGATTTTACTGGAACACCAGAGAAATTGATAGCACTGATCTATCAGAAGTGGTATCTTATTTTTAAACTGTTTCTCAGTCCTTCTATCCGGGTGCCAGAAAGGAAGCATAGGCATCTTTGATATTTAGCGCAGACTCCATTCTTGTTCAGTTTTGAATGGCCGTTTGTTCTTCTCTGCCACCACTAGGACCGTCCTTTAAAAATAAACTTCTAAAAATCGAAGCAGAAACTTCTAAGGCTTTTCCAGTTCTTCACCTCTGCAAGAGACACTGAAAGAGTGATGTGAGATGATGAGGGCTTCAGGTTCTACAGAGCCGCCTCAGCAGATAACAATAGTAGGGGGGTGGTCCTCACTCTACCCATCTGCCCCATGACTGAAACATTTTGGAGAAATTTAATTTTTCTAACTTAGCATGATCACTGTTCTTCTGCATTATAAACTGGACAAGGCCGCAAGGCAGTACAGATAAATATGCTTTGCTCCTGCCCTCAAGAACTACCAGACTAGCAAAGGAAGATACTCAGATAAAGAGGCCAACACAACTTGGTGCTGTGTGCAATAGTTAGAACTAGGTACCTGGTACAGAAGTATCCTGAGGACCTGCATTAGGAGAGCCCTTATTTAAAGCAGCTAAATAATTACTCGTTTTTAGTCATCATTTGGATATTAGATTTTCATTAAACGTAACTTGTGATTTAGAGATACGGTTTTTCTGACTTCTTGGGTTGGGGAGGGGGCAGCATATGCTATTTTTTTCCTAGGATAGTGTTGTTCATGGATTTACGCTAACCACCTTCTTTCACCCCTCTTTTTATGGTTGGGGCTGGTGGTGGGGTGGGCTGGGGTGAATTGAAGCCACTTGGCCTAAAAAGGGGGTTTATCCCACAACAGTGACATTTCAACATTTTCCTTTTTCCCCTTCCTTCCTGTATCCATTCAGTAGTCATTTATTATGTCCTGGCGTGTGTTGGGTGCTGTTGTAGGTGCTGGGGGAATCTAAGAATTAATTTGGTCGGCCCATTGCCCTGAACAGCCACTTGGTTCATAAGGAAATATTCACCATCTGGTGAATATCTAACCAATCACTTTGGATTAGGACCAGGATAACACTGTAGCTCCTTCTACCTCATAGTCTCTTTGCTGAGAATCAGAAAATGAATGGTAATTTTTGCTTCTGGTAGTTCCAGAGATTTCCATTTAAGGTTGGATAGGATAGTCCCCTTATTATCCATTTTCTTTAGCCATGCAAAAGTATCTCCTCAAAATTATCTTTTAAATGATGCCTGTGAACCTTGCAACCTAAGTTACCTCCCTGGTTTCTCTACCACATCTCTCAGTTTTACCATTTTAATATCCCTTATAATTCTGTCACTATCTGAAATTACATTATTTGTCACTCCTCACAAAACCATATGCTTCCTGAGAGCAGATTTTGTTTTGCTCATTGCCCAGTCCCCAATATCTAGAACTGGGCTTTAACAGGAGTGGATGTTTGATAAAAATGTATTTGAGTTAGATCTGAGTATAAGGTCACCAGGACCAGCTATGTGACCATGAGTCCCTGTTTGTTCATCAGTAAAATGGGGATAATACACTGTTGTGAACCATAAAGGAAATGTATGTAAGAGCTGGCACCTCGTTGCCTTGCTTAGTAAGTATTTCCTTCCCCTTTGCTCTATCTCCCTTTGTTAAATAAACCAGAAACACTTTTACGGCCTCATAGATGCCTCCATTCTTTCTCCTGGCTTGCAGGATCATGAAACGTATGTGGTGATTGCACTGAGCTTCAATCTGGATAAAGACAAGGAGTGCTGAGCCTTTTCTTTTTGTTAAAAAGTCCCTACCTAAAAAAAAAAAAAAAAAAAAAGTCCCTACCTACATTCCTAGGGTCTGAGGTCGTCTCTTCATGCTCTCTAGTTTCCTGCAAGCTCTGCCTCTGTGATGTATCCACATTTGCTTGGCTGCTTTTCATACATTCTGTGTTTTGCATCAAAAATTTCTCAACAATTTCAGATGAGTTGGTTCCAAGTTTACAAGACAAAGGAGAACATAAATACAGTGTCTTTTCCTTCATTGTGATTATTCTGAGTCTATACCTGTACATTTCTGTTTACTTAACCAAACTATTAATAGTTTCCATTCAAAAGACAGGTAAAATAAAAACTTAGATCAGTTACCCACTTTATACAATGCTCTCAAATAAATAATAGATGTCCTGGAAATGGCTTTCATTCATTGACTTTGGAATTTTTTTTTTAACTCAGAAAACTATCATCTGTTTACTCATTCATTCAGCAAATAATTACTGAGTACCTATTACATGCTGGATATTGGGATAAATTGCTAGCCTAGCAGAAGTGTGAAGGTTTTCCCATTGCTGAAGTTAGAATATAAATGCAAAGAAACTCGCCAGTGCTGAGTGTCGGATGATTACAAGGGAGGGACATCCAACCCAAATAGAGGTAGGTACCAGCTTGTGCAAGGGCCCTAGACGAGAGAGTACATTAGCATACCCGGAGAACCGTATGTATAGTACTTGGACGTAGTTGAAGCATGATGTACATAAGGAAAGAGATGATCTGGGAAATGAGAAGTGAAGCTGTAAAGATAAACACTGGCCAGATGCAGAGGGTCTGTAAGCCATGTTTGGAAGTCTTGATCTTAAGAACAATTAAAGAGTCTTCAGCAGGAATGTCACCTGTTCAGATTGGATTTTGGAAAGATGACTCTGGTTGCACTGTAGGAAATGGCTGGAGAGTTGAGTATAATACCAGATAGTATTACAGGCATTCCGGGTAATGGTGGCCTGAACTAGCAGTAGAGTTGGGAAGAAGTAGGTAAATCCAGAGACATTTAGGAAGATTTCACAGAACCTGAGTGCTGAATATGGGGAAATTAAAGGTGATGCCTCTTTTATCTGGCCTGGGCTACTGATGGGATGGTGGTATCATTTGCTGAGTAGGGGTCCATTCAGGAGACAGGTATGGCATGGAGATTATGCCATCATTAACTCCATCATTTGGAGTTACTGAATTATGAGACATCAGATGAAGGTCTGGAGCAATTCAGTATCTGTCTGGAGATAAAGATTTGAGAATCATAGGTAGTCCCAAGTCCTCCAGCATTTTTCTTTTTAAGTTGATTTCTTTGGTAAGCTGTCCAAAGATGGCAACAAACAGTGCAAGGTACTGTTGGTGCTATTAAGGGGACACTATTCTATAAAGAAGATAAGCCCATGTACTCCCATTATCATGATGGTTGCCATTAAAAATACCAGAAGAGTTTGAGGGAAGAGAAAGACTAATTTTAGTCAGGTTGATCATCAAAGGCTTTATGAGGACCATGTATTTGAGCTAAGCCTGAAAGTTTGGTCAGAACTGTATAGAGTGCAGAGCAGTCCAGCTGGAGGATTAGTTATGTCCAGGGAGAATTGTGATGGGAGTTCAGAGGTGTATAGGGGAGCTGAGACACCTGCTCAGTAGTTTGGATTGCTAGTAGTTTGGATGGGAGACAGAGGGGACTTGTTGAAAATGTGTTAGCAGTGCGATCAAAGTGGTTTTTGAGAATGTTAAATGGAAATGAGCCAGAGGACTAGGGAATAATTTAGAGTCATGCAGGCTAGTTGTGGTAAAAAGGGACTGATGAGAAAGGGTCTATTATAAGATTGCTATGGTATGGCTAGAAGAGGGACCAGGGACCCTGGGTTTTCAAGGTGAATGACAAGAGTCTTCAGGAGGAGTGAAGATGTACTCCAGGTCAGACATCATCCTGGGTTTAAGTCTGTGGGACTCCCAGAGGCAGCTGTTTAGCAGGCAGCTGGTAGTGTGAATGAAGCTGAAGCTTGAGAAAGAGGTCAGAAATGGAGATAAAGGATTGGAAGTCATCCACATAGACGCGATAGCTGACGCTGTGAGTGGATGAGCTCACCATGAAAGTGTAGAATGAAAAAGAGAACTGAGAATAGGTCCTTGGGGACAGGAAGAGAAAGAGGACCTGGGAAAGGATTAAAAGGAAGGTGATTGTATAGGATAGTTTGGAATTGTTGCTGAAGAGGAGGGAAGGCCTTCTCAATCTCAGAAGTGGTTAGCAGGTAGAACAGTATGTGGTTACGTTAGCATTCCCAAACCTAGTGTTGGGAGGTGTTCCAATGGGACAGGTTTGGGACTCGTGAGCATCAACCAGTAGGAGTGGAATGTGAGGGGTGCCTGGCTGGCCCAGCCAGTAGAGCATGCGGCTCTTAACCTTGTGGTTCTGAGTTCTAGCCCCATGTTGGATATAGAGATTGCTTAAATAAAATAAATTAAAAAAAAAAAAAAGGAATGTGAGTCATGTGTTAGTTTACATTTTCCAGGAGTCACATTAAAAAAGTAAAAGCAACAGGTGAAAATAATTTTAATAATGTGTACTTTATTTAACCTAATATGTGCAATATATTATCCATTTAACATGAAATCAATTTAAAATACCTAAAAATTAAATGTTTGACATTCTTTTTTGTCATACTGTCTTTGAAATCTGGTACGTATTTTATGCTTACAACACATTTCAGTTTGAACATGAAATTTTCATTGGAAATACTTGATCTGTATTTAGATTTTATAGAATTTACAGTTAAAAAAGTACACCCACATGCCCAAATTTTTCCAAAGATACAGAAGTTTTCCAGTAATGGAAATGAGTATCAACTTTAAATTTTAAATTAATTGAACAAAAATACAATTGAAAATTCCATCTGCAAGTCACACCAGTCTCATTACAGGTACACACTAGCCATATGTGGTTACCATATTGGACAGAGTGGGGTTATGCAAAGTAAATGGGTATCTTACAGCTAATGTGCATTTTGAAAATAGCCACAGCATCACAAAGCATTTTTATCATCACAAAGCATTTCATAGGACTGGTGTTTCTTAAAACACATGTTGGATTCTGCTGGTGGAGTTTTTAGAATTCGATCAGATCCTAACTTTGCTTGTGAAGAGATGAACTTTTTATTTTTTCTGCAAGTGCACAGATTCCAAAAATTTTTTTTTCTTAGATTTTATTTATTTATTCATGAGAGACAGAGACAGAGAGAGAGGCAGAGACATAGACAGAGGGAGAAGCAGGCTCCTTGCAGGGAGCCCGATATGGGACTTGATTCCAGGACTCCAGGATCACGCCCTGAGCCAAAGGCAGATGCTTAACCGCTGAGCCACCCAGGCGTCCCTCAGATTCCAAAATTTGAAACGGAAATTTAAAACATTGTTTTGGCTAGAGTCAAAGGATGGCACATTGGTAGAAGTTCTTTTTTTTTTTTTTTTTTTTAAATTTTTTTTATTTATTTATGATAGTCACAGAGAGAGAAAGAGAGGCAGAGACACAGGCAGAGAGAATCAGGCTCCATGTACCGGGAGCCTGACGTGGGAATTGATCCTGGGTCTCCAGGATCGCGCCCTAGGCCAAAGGCAGGCGCCAAACCGCTGCGCCACCCAGGGATCCCACATTGGTAGAAGTTCTTAAACATGATGATTTGTGTCATCTTTCAGAATTGCCAGATGCAGAGACTTACATTGAAAAGCACATTAAGTTGGAGAGTTGGGAGCACTCCTGCCCCCTTTATGACCTTGTTCAATTCTGGAGTCAGTGAGCTGGTGGTGGCTCCAGGCAGGGAGGTATGAAATTAGGATTTGAGTGTTCTCGGAAGCCTTCAGTCAGTGGTCCCAGCTACCTGGCGTAGGTGGAGGTGTTTACCAGGGAGAAAAGGAGTGCCAAAGGGCTTATTATTTTGTGCACGTATTTCACTTCTCTTTGGTGATTTGCAGGCTGTTTGACCTTATACTGTTACACTTATTTTGTATTTCTTGCCATCCTAGACTAGTGTAATACTTACTAAATATGAGTAGTTCATAAAAACTAGGTTCAAAGATTTTTATTTAATCCTCTCATTGATTTAGATTGCTTTGTAGTTACTAATTAGACCTTTTAAGGAATAACCAGTAAAAATAGAAATTATCTTGAATTGTAGTTGGAATCAAACCTTGCTTGCACTGGAGAATAAGCAGTGGTTTTTGGTTGCTGCACAGTTTCATTTCAGTGGACATAGGAGAGCTTATTTTTCTGTGAAGTGCCCTGTAAGAGTTTGAAATGTCAGCTCTTCTGCAAAGTTCTGTGTTTTGTTTTGCTTTTAATCAATATGGAAATTAATCCCTTACATTTTTGTTTTCTTAGAAGGGCACTTTGGTTATCCATTTATGCCTTTGTAAAAACCAGACTGTATAGTGGTAGGTTTAAGTAATAAATGCTATAATAAGGCCAGAGACCTAGCAGAAGAACCCTCTTTCCTCTCTCCCAGGAACCCAGAGCAGCATCTTGTATCTCTTGATGCCATTGTTTCTTTTGCTCCTTTGCTTATAGAAAATAATTGTTGTTCTTTTTATGCCAAGAAATCCCTATTTATAAGCTGAAATTAGATAGATAATTTAGTAACTTCAAACAGTGACTTTCAAACTTCTTGTTTGGCTCCATACTAGAAAATGCCATTTGTGTTGAGGTTTTGTACATATGTGACTGTATACACAGAAGCAAAAGTATTGACTTTCTGCTACTATGTGTAATGTATTCTGATATATTCTATTCAAGTCTGTTTTGTTAAAAACCAAAACCAAACCAAAACAAAACAAAACAAAACACCAGCCCAGGGGTGCCTGGTTGACTCAGTTGGTTAAATGTCCAACTCTTGATTTTGGCTCAGGTCATGATCTCAGAGTCCTGAGATTAGCCCTGTAGGCGCTGTGCTTAGCTGGGAGTCTGCTTGAGGTTTTTGCCCTCTCTCTCTGTCCCCCCTCCCCCACTTGTGCACACTCTCTCTCTCAAAAAAAAAAAAAAAAAAACAAAAAAAAAAAAACCCACACACATATACACGCTTAAAAAAACAAATAAATAACACCCCAAACCACAAAAACTGATCCCAACCCACTAATTTAATTTAATGATCCACTAAGAATTGTCTCACTGAGATTGGAAGAAGTTTTAGGGAACCACGCATGAGACATCATATTCTAGTTTTCCTGGTCAAATATATCAGTCCACTCAGTTATCACACCAGCCACATTCATAAGGGATTTTAAAAAATGTTAATTTGTTACTTCAGTGGGTGGGAGATGGATATTTTTGATGACCAAAATGTTCTCCTTCCTGTCCAGAGCATTCCATTCAGATCAAAAAGGAGTTGACCATCCATAGTGAAGAATGGAGATATAGTTTTCCTCTAGATTTTAGAGAAACTTAAGTAGGAAACACCCTTTTATCAGATTATATATTATTTCTTGATAAGC
The DNA here is from genome assembly GCF_003254725.2 of Canis lupus dingo. NCBI lineage: Eukaryota > Metazoa > Chordata > Mammalia > Carnivora > Canidae > Canis > Canis lupus. The sequence goes on along the minus strand of NC_064252.1, from coordinate 25,689,821 downwards.
CCCATCCATAGAACACACTATCATATGATCTTTGGAAGGGGCAGGGGACACTTCCTGTCCCCTCTCTAGGTTTCATAAAGATGTATTTCTGCTGTTAACACATTCTGTTTTCACACACACCTCAATACATTTCAGGATTTCCCCCTGTTTTGGGGGGGTACTAATAAGTTTGCCTACAAACAAAACAAAACCAAAACCTTTCCTGATTCTGAATTAAACTGGTTTTTGCCCACTATAGGACTTAGAGCCTTTTTTTTTTTTTTTTTAATTTTTATTTATTTATGATAGTCACAGAGAGAGAGAGAGAGAGGCAGAGACACAGGCAGAGGGAGAAGCAGGCTCCATGCACCGGGAGCCCGATGTGGGATTCGATCCTGGGTCTCCAGGATCGCGCCCTGGGCCAAAGGCAGGCGCCAAACCGCTGCGCCACCCAGGGATCCCGGACTTAGAGTCTTTAAGATGCTAATGTGCATTGGAAATCTTAAGTGATGTGTATATATAAAATCTTAAGGCACCAGGTTTTTTGTTTTTGTTTTTTTTAGACGCAGTTTGAGGAAATGCATCGTTAGCTTTCCATTTTGGTTATTCCTTTCTAAAACTATGTCCTAGTCACACAAGCTTTTATTTGGCCCAAGTCCCTTTAGACACTCTCACATGGTGGTTCCCAGACTTGAGTTCCAGGGAACTGTGACATTGTAAAAGCAATATTGGGATCCAACACAAGTTACCAGTTTAAAATTTCCCAGGTAAAGGCATTTTTAAAAAACTCACCGTTTGTTACCATTGTTTCAAAGAAAAAACATTTTAACAAACAGTTGAATGGAATAAGAGACATCTCATTAAGTTGAAGATAGGTTTATGAAAACCATTACATAAGGAAATATAGATCAGCACAGGTACTAAAGTTCAGCGTTTGGGAACCACATCCTAATTATAGACCATCTCCTAGCATGTTTTACAATTAACTGTGTACTTCCTGGTTTTTATTAGCCTCACTCATAGGAATAAACCTTACTTCAAGTTCTGGGACTACCTTCCTTCATTCTTATTTATGGGCTACAGTGGTGATGATTTCATTGACTCATACTTTTTAAAAAATTACTTTGTTCCCTCTGCATATACTGTAAGCAAGTAACCATTCTACTTTACTGCAAGAAAAAAAAAAAAAACCAACAAGCTAATTCCATTAAGTGCTGAGCAGTTGTAGAATCTAAAGTAACCAAAACCTATAGCAAATTTTATCTTATTTAATAAAGTTTATAGTGATGATGATTAAGTAAAAGTGGCAGGTAGATCACAGAAATAAATAATGAGACTTCTGTTTTTGTCAGGCTGTTGGCCCTTTATGAGTAATGAAGAATGGTCATGGCACATTTTGTCCTAGTATGCACATTTTTATATCCACCATCCTATTTGCACATTTTAAATGACCAAGACCTTAAATCTGGCGGTCCCACATCAAACGTCGCCTCTGTCTTCTTCAGCCAGAGAAAGTGCTTCTTAGGTGCACTTTACTCTGTAATCAAGGACTGCATGGCCAGCAACTCGCTGGCCTGCTTGGTGGTGATAATGCTATCAGCTGGTTGTGGGAGTGGCAGCTCCAGGGAGGGCTTTGCCTCTTCAGCATGGAGGAGGCCTGGGGTAGGTGAGGATAAGGGGAGAACTGGGGGGTTAGCAGTGGAGGGTATTTGGGAGCAGTAACATGTAGGGTAGACTTGAGTTTGAGCAGAGCATACTGCAGGTTCTGTGCACTTGGAAGAGTTTATTTATTACCTAAGTGTCTTTATGTCAGAGGCTGTATAGTGCTGGGAATTACAAAGATAAAAAACAACCTGACTTATCTTTGGGACTCAACCAGTGAGGCTGCCTGTAATAAAGATAAAAGCATGATGCCCGGAGACCCTGGAGGATGGGAAGACAGGCCTAGGGCACTGGGGAAGTCTCACCAAAGAGGGAACATTTAAGCTGTGTCTTAAAGGGAATTAGGACCCACTTGGTGGAAGGGATGGTGAGGGAATGAGGGGCGTTATAGTGTTGGGGTTAAGAACTCAGGTTCTGGAGTCCAGATAGCCATGTAGTTAGGTCAGCCCAGTGTTAGGCAAGTATTATCTGTATGCCTCAGCTTTTCTCACTGGTAAAATAAGGTATAATAATAGCACCTACCTCAAAGAATAGTTATGAGGATTAAATGAGGAACACATTTGAAGTGTTTAGCATATTGCTTGAAGTCAGTGTTAGCTACCATTTTCTTTAGTTTTTTTTTTTTTGTTTTTTTTTTGTTTGTTTTTTTGGTCAGCATTTTAGGCAGAGGAGAGAGCATAAAACAGAGGAGGAGTTAGGGACTGGGCGAGGGTGGGAGTTGGTAAGGTACTAGCAGAACATAAGGGCACACTGAGCGAAAGTGGAAGGTTTGGTTGGTCTTTGAGTATTCTAAGGAATTTGGATTTCATCTTGTAGAAAACAGTTTAAAAAACTTACTTCACTTGATTTCCATGTTGAGGATCTGATGGAGGGGGGAGAGATTGTTCCCAGTCAAGGCAAGAGGGGTGACTAGAAAATGTAAATTAAGATAGCGATAATAAAGATGGAAAGACTAGATTTTGGAGACACTTCTGAAGTGTAATCCATTAGATAAGATCAGAAAGGAAGGAGTTGTAGGTAAGCCCCAGGCTGGGTGAATGAGTGATGCCATGAGTCAGCATGGGTGTTCAGTGGGTAGAGGAGAGATGTTGAGTACGTAGTATGATGAGGATGGGATCTGAGAGGCTGTACTTTTGCTTTGGACATATTTTATGTGTTTACTGGGCATTAAATATAGCTGGGCAGGTAGAGATAAGGGTCTGGAGCTCAAGAGAGAAGTTTCCCAGACATCAGTTTGTTTACCTCTAGATATGGTCATCTAGGCGATGAGAGTGACAGTGTTTCCTTAGCAGATGTTCAGAAGAGTGGGATGAAAACAGGAAAAAGGGTGCTGCAGGAGAAACCCAGACAGGAAAGAGTTTAGGGAAGTAAAGGATAATCATCAAGGAGTCAGCAGAGATAAGACCTGAATTTGGGTAGTTAGATTGGCCTGGAGGAGCTCAGTGCATCAGATTCAGGGTTCTCTTGAGTCCAGCAGCCTCAGCACATTGTCATCCTGTTTGCCCCTATTGTAACATTGGGAGGTATCCCCATGTGTTTGGGGGTCTTTTTTTCTGTCAATACAGTGAACAGCTGTGGGCCAGAAACTAGTTGTACTAGTTCTATAACCCCAGTACTGTGAGATACAGCAAATGCTCAATGGACTTTTTTTTTTTTTAATTGAAATGTGATTGACATGGGACACCTGGGTGGCTCAGTGGTTGAGCATCTGCCTTTGGCTCAGGACATGATCCTGGAGTCCAGGATTGAGTCCCACATCAGGATCCTTGTCGGGAGCCTGCTTCTCTCTCTTCCTGTGTGTCGCTGCCTCTCTTGTGTGTTTCGTAAATAAATAAATCTTAAAAAAAAGAAATATGGTTGACATACAATGTGTTTTAGGTGTATAACATACTGATTTGACAATTCTGTACATTATGCTATGTTCACCATGATTTGTGTAGCTGCCATCTGTCACCATACAGCATTATTTTAATGTTATTGACTATATTCCCTATGCTGTATATTATACAGTCATTATACCATGACTTACTTATTTTACAACTGAAAGTTTGTGCCTCTTAATCTCCTTCACCTACTTTGGGAACTCCCAACCCCCCCTCCCCCACAACCAATTTGTTCACCATATTTATGATTCTGGTTTTGTTTTGTTTTGTTTTTGGATTCCACATATAGGTAAAATGGGTATTTGTCTTTCTCTGTCTCATACACTTAGTATAAGAGCCTCTAGGCCCATCCACCAATGGCAAGAACTCATTCTTTTTTTTTTTTTTTTTTTTTTAAGATTTTACTTTTAAGTAATCTCTGTACCCAGCACAAGACTCAAACTTAGAACACTGAGATCAGGAATCACATGTGTTACTGACTGAGCTAGCCAGATGCCCAAGATCTCATTCTTTTTTTATAGCTGAGTAATAGTCTACGTTTGTGTATATACCACATCTTCTTTATCCATTCATCTGTCAATGGACACTTAGGTGGCTTCCATATCTTACTTATAGTAAATAATATAATAAATGTAGGGGTGCATATATATGTTTTCAAATTAGTGTTTTGTTTTCTTTGGGTAAAATACCCAGTAGTGGAATTGCTGGATTGTAGAGTATTTCTATTTTTACTTTTTTGAGGAACCTCCATACTGTTTTCCACAGTGGTTGCACCAGTTTACATTCCCAGCAGTTCCCCAGGGTTCCCTGTCCTCCATATCCTCGCCAACACTTGTCATTTCTTGTCTTTTTGATACTAGCTATTCTAACTAATGTAAGATGATACCTCATTGTGGTTTTGATTTGCATTTTTGTGATGGTGAGATATGTTGAGCATCTTGTGTCTGTTTGCCATTTGTATGTTTTCTTTGGAAAAATGTCTATTCAAGTCCTCTGCCTATTTTTAATCCGATATTTAGGTGTGTTTGTTTGTTTGTTTGTCTTTTGTTTTTGTTTTTTTTTGCTTTTCAATGAGCATTTGTTGAATGAATAAATGAATCAAGGATGACTTGGATTAACTCAACAAATACCTATTGAGTGTGAGTGTCCCAAGTGTTTTAATAGCTATACTAGTCTCTAGGTATAAAACAGTAAGCAAAATAGATAAAAATCTCTCCCCATCTAGGCATTACATTCTAAAGGATGATTCAGGTTCAGGGGAAGGAGCAAGTAGAGAGGTAGCGATAGAAAGTATAGAATGAGCTCTGTGTCCTTATCCACAGACTGAGCTTGGCACCCATAGGCATTTGGTACGGTTAGTTGACTTGAACGTGGGAGGGAGAGTCCGAGAGAGAGAGAGAGAGAGAGTGTGGGAAGAGATTTGCCACATATATGACAGGTTAGCGTTGGAGAGGGAAAAGTAAATTTGGAAATAGAAGGATATTGAGAGAGTTCCCTTGAGAGACATTTACCTCTGAATGGGAATCACTCCTTTCTCTAAATTAAAAGATGAAGTCTGAGCAGATAAAGGGAGCCTAAACAGAGAAAACATTTGGAAAAGGCTTCCCACCTCCACCACCAATGAAAAGGAAGAAAATCACAAAAAGAAACATCTCCCAGCTTTCAGGGCTCAGCTGAGAGAGAAGATCCTTCATTTGTGATTGCAGTGTTGGCCTTGCAGGCTTTTTCCAGTAAGTCAAAGTGAAGAATGCAGTTGGTTAGGGTTCATCTGAGGCTGAGTGAGGATTGGCCTAGAAAGGTAGTGTGGGATAACCAGGGGTGAAGTCTTCAGGGGATTGCTGGTTGATGTTGGTGAATGTTTGGGAGTCCAGGCCCCATTGGGAGTAGGATAAAAAACGGGTGCGGCAAATGACCAGAGGGTCATGATTAGAGGAGGTGAGAACTTCCATATTACAAGGGAAAGAGGAGTGTGAGGCTGGCATATTCGGTGGAGCACAATGACTCTTGATCTCAGGGTTGTAAGTTCAAGCTCCATGTTGAATGTAGAGATTACTTAAGAAAAAAAAAAATTAAAGAAACAAAGGGGAAACAAAATTATTTGCTGTGTGCTTCCTGTAAGGAATATCAGGCACACTGTTCTAAAAGCCTTGCATACGTTCACTCGTTGAATCTTCATGAAGACCCTTCGAGTTAACTACTGAGAGGATGACTGTCTTGCCCAAAGTTACACAGGTAGGACAGTGGCCTGGGCATCCTTGGCTGCTGCATTTGTGTGTGCTTGAGCACTATGTTCTACTGCCTTAGAGGGAAGCCAGGCATGAAAACTTCTCCAAGGCCATGTTGCTTTGTTATTGCTGGGCCACTCTTCTTCCTGGAAGAAATATTTGGGGTAGCATGGAAGGGTGTAGTCAACTGTTGCCTCCCTTTGTAAAAAAAAAGGTTTTGTATTCTAGGGAACAGTATATTTATGTAGAACTCTCAGTTTTTTCCACCTGCCTTGCTCATGCCCAAACATCCTTTAATAGGAAACAAAGATGATTTCACAATTAGAGAAGACTTTATTTTATTATTTTATTTTTTTTAAGATTTATTTATTTATGATAGACCTAGAGAGAGAGAGAGAGAGAGAGAGAGGCAGAGACACGGGAGGAGGGAGAAGCAGGCTCCATGCCAGGAGCCCGACGTGGGACTCAATCCTGGGGCCTCCAGGATCGCGCCCTGGGCCAAAGGCAGGCGCTATACCGCTGAGCCACCCGGGGATCCCCTAGAGAAGACTTTAAATGCCTATTGGTTTATGAGTTCTCCGAGCTGCAGCACATTTATGCATCCCCCACTAAACTGAGGAGAGCCAGACCAGATTGAGGGATGGAGAGAGACTGAAGAAAAGCTTGGCTGATGTGTAGTGCTTACAAAGTGGGAAATTTGGCCATGTTGCCTGTTGCAGAAATAGTGGTAGTGTCAGCAGGGGTGTGGCAGCAGGTAAGGAGTTTACAGTTCTCAGTTTGACAAACAGAACTGTGTTCTCTTATCAGGGAGAGTCCCTCGTGTTTTAGGTTACATAGGCCCTTCTGGGTAACTAGTTGGACCTCTGTTGGGTGAGGAGTTTAGGTCCCTGGCCCTGAGTCCTCCACCTGTGTCTGAGGTCTGTGACATATCACTCAGAGCTTGGGCTCTTTGACCTTTGCTTGGAGGCTGTTAGGAAGCAAAAGGCTTTGCAAATGAAATGTGTAGACCACTATATCCTTCTCTATGAAGGAGGAGTTGCTTGTGGAAGCAACAGGGTATTGGTAGTACCTCAGCATTTTATTTGCATTCTTTTAATATCTGGCTTTGCTCTTGAGGCAGTTTGAAAGAAATGCCCTTATATCTTCCATCTCTTCCATATAACAAATCTTCATGATTTTAAAAGAAATGACACACCAAAACCACATAATTTTACATGCCAAAAGCTTAGATATTTCAAACATTGAACATACAGAGAAATAGGTCATGTGATATTATTTGCTGGCAATTTTTAGAATCACTCCTGATTCTAGTGTTTTATGTTGAAGCCATGTGTTTGAAATGTTTTACATATTGGGACCTTTGCGGTTCTGTTTGGTTCACTTCTGGGGACTGGCATATTTTTGTCTTTGTCATTTTGGTTTTTTTAAAACACATTGCTAGGCTAGTCATAGTTGTATCACATTATTGACACCTGTGGTGGTTTTGTTTTGTTTTGTTTTCTAAGATTTTATTTATTTATTTAAGAGTGAGAGAGCATGAGTGGAGGGACTGCTAGAGGGGGAGAGACAAGCAGACTGCCCCACTGAGCGGGGAGTCTGACACAGGGCTCGATCCCAGGACCCTGAGATCATGACCTAAGCCAAAATCAAGAGTCATATGCTTAACGGACTGAGTCACCCAGGTGCCCCAACATCTGTGGTTTTGAAAATTGCTTATTACCTCTAGTGGATTTTTAATAACATGATCTTTTTTTGTCAGATATTAAATCTTAATATTTATCCACTGGTATTGACAGAGCTGGTTAGGAAGAAACCAGAGATAACCCTTAGGCTGGGATCAACTGGGGTCTTTAGGACTAGTTGGCATCTTTATTTGGAAGTCAAAATAAAAAATATAGCCTATTTATTTCTCATTCCCCCTGTCCCCCATGAATATCAGTACTATTCTTCTGGGTAAGGGTTAAGTTGGTTGCTCATTTTTAGGTCATGGAACTCTTCTTGCTGTTATTTTTTTCATGTTTCCCTTATTTTGGTCAGGGGCAGTGATAGGGCAGGTAAAATTTAAGAAGGCAGTTAATGATCCATGTTCTTCTATAAGTTCTCTGTAAGGTTCTGTGTGACCAAATTGGAAAACGCTGCTCTGAATGATACCAAGTTTTTCTGTGAGGCTGCGGGTGGGATTGGGGATGGGGGTCATGAACTCCTACTCCTTAAGTACCTGCTATATAGCAAGTACTTCCCATTACCTAATTTAGTTCTCATGACAACCTGATGTGGAGAATGATTTGCTCTTAAGAAAGATGGCATGCCCAAAGCTTGGTAACTGGTCTGAGGCCACATCAAGAACATAGAGGCACTAGGTGCTGTAACTCCAGAACATGTTCTCTTCTTGAGCCTTTGGAAATGCAGTACAGGCTAATTTGTTATCTGGGTGAATCCCTGTTTTGTAAAGCAGAATGTTAAAAGTATGGACTCAAATGATGGGAACTGATGGCTTTATGGGGGAGCCCTTAGCAGTGCATCCATAAAAATAATGAGGGACAGTGGGGCAAGAACTGATGACACACAGAGCATGAAATTTGGGGGCAAATTTCATGTGAAAGGCATTTTCTTTTTGATCAGCATGATAGGTTAACTAAAAAAGAGAAATCACTGAATGATCAAAAACCTGATTTTAGATGATTGATTTAAAAGCCAAACTGATTAATAAAGAGACATTTTAAAAAGCAGTTTAATTTTATCAAGTTTAAGTAGTACTACTTAAAACTGTAGTCAAATAGAGGAGTTATCAAAGCCATAATGAAGAAAATAGAAATCATTTGTAATTAGACAATAATTAAAGGCAAGTACATGCCCAGTGATTTTAAAGTGCTTGAAAACAATTAGTTTTCTTAAGTAGGTTAAACATCTGGGTTACAAGCTTGTTTACACTATTAATTTACTTAACAAACCTGTTCTTCAGAGGTGATGCAAAAGTGAACTTCAGTTTGGCTGTTTGGTTTATAACAAGTTCCAGTTTAATGGATACTATTGTTTAAAAAATATATTTTTAAACATTTAATTTTAAAAAATATTTTTCTCTTCCTCATCTCCTTTCTGAACAATTCAGTCATGAGGAGTATAGGTAGACCGAGAAGGTAGGTGCCCTGGCCAAAGGTGTCACAGCCCAAGTAGGATGAGAAGCCTTCACACAAAGGAGTGGTGTGTTGTATTAGAGCCAAAGAGAGGTGAGAAGGGTATCCACGTAGAGCTGGAGTGGCAGCAGCATTGGGAGATTGGTTAAATACAGAAGGATTGATCAGATAAGTGTGTTAAGGATAATGGGAACCAACAATTCTCACTGTTGGAGAAGAGAGTTATAGATGTTAAAAAGGGGAAAACTATAATAAACTTTGTGATAATAGATTAGAATCAGAATGTTAGTGTGAACTCACGGATTTTATTAAGTATTAATAAATATAGAAATACTACAGATGTAAAATGCATGTATATATATTTACTTTTAAGATTTATTTTTTTATTTTGAGAGAGAGTGAGAGAGCACATGTATGAGCAAGCATGGGGCTGGCAGAGGGAATGGGAGAAAAAGAATCCCAAGCAAACTCCCCACTGAGTGTGGAGCCCTGCATGGGACTTGATTTCACAACCCTGAGATCATGACTTGAGCCGAAATCAAGAGTCAGGTGCTTAACCGACTGAGCCACCTAGGTGCCCCTATATGTATGTATTTATATGTAGTACATGCATACATACATTTCTTAGGTCTTTCCATAAAGAGGAATAGAGTACCTGGGAGCAGCAATACCCCAATAGCAATGAGCAAATCACATGCCCAGACTTTGCCTCAAAATACCATTTTCTAGTAAAAGGGGCCTTAGCTTATTGGAAGAATGGCTGATAATAGGATTAGAGCAGGAAAGTTTACATTGAATTTGGAATATTTTATGCTAGAAAAGGAGACATTTTTATTTTTATTTTTTTAAAGATTTTATTTATTTATTCATGAGAGAGAGAGAGAGGGAGCAGCAGGCTCCATGCAGGGAGCCCGATGTGGGACTCCATCCCGGGTCTCCAGGATCACGCCCTGAGCCTAAGGCAGGCACTAAACCACTGAGCTACCCAGGGATCCCTGCAAAGGAGACATTTTTATAGAATGATGGAGACACTTCAGAAGGATCTAGAAGCCAGTTTGAAGGGGCTCCTACTGGGCCAAATCTGGGATAATTTGATTATCAACATTTAAGATGTCAAAGTCATTGACTAAAACCTGTTGAATAAGAAGAATAAGGGTTTTCATACAATTTCACCTACTTTGCAATGAAACCTATGTATGGACTTATAAATAAATTCAGAGTTCAATGAATAAGTTATTTAAATTTTCAAAGTACCTTCCCACAAAACACCTACTGAATACAAAGAGGAGAAAGAATACAGTGGAGAAGTCTGACAGGCACCACCCTAACCAAGTGATCTGAACCAATCTCACTAGAATGGGACAAATTGAAATTGTATCACATGTTAGGACACAGTGAGAATTCAGCATCACTTCCGTGATACTCGTGCCAAGGTACATGACCTGAATCTAATTATGAGATACATCAGACATACCCAATTTGAGGGACATTCTACAAATTAAATGGCCTGTGATCACCTTCACAAGTGCCAAGTCCAAGCAAAACTGAGGAACCATTTCAAACTGAAAGACACTGAAGGGAAGGTCAACTAAATGCCATGTGTTTCTTAACTGATCCTTTTGCTGTGAAGACTACTGCTGGGGCAGGTGGCAAAACTTGAGTGGGGCCTGAAGATTAAATGGCAGTAATGTATCAGTGCTAATTTTCTGTTTTTGATAGTTGTATTGTAGTTACTTAGAATTTAAAAAATAAAGTATTTGGGAGGATGAAGCATGAGACTGATAACTTACTCTCAGTGGTTCTGGGAGATAGAGTTCTTTCTTTGTATCATATTTGCAACTTTTCTTTAAGTTTGAAATCATTTCAGAATTTAAAAATAATTTAGAAAGTAATATTCTTGCCCAAACATTGAAATCATGAGGAGTGGGGCAGCCCCGGTGGCTCAGCGGTTTAGCACTGCCTTCGGCCCAGGGCATGATCCTGGAGTCCCGGGATCGAGATCGAGTCCTACGTCAGGCTCCCTGCATGGAGCCTGCTTCTCCCTCTGTCTGTGTCTCTGCCTCTCTCTCTCTCTTTCTGTGTCTCTCATGAATAAATGGATAAAATCTTAAAAAAGAAAGAAAGAAAGAAAGAAAGAAAGAAAGAAAGAAAGAAAGAAAGAAAGAAAGAAAGAAATCATGAGGAATATATAAAATTATAATTCCCCCATTTCTCATTTTAAAATCCCTCCCCACTCCCCCTCAGTTCTACTTCCTGTTAAAAACTAATGCTTATTCTTCTAGGCATTCTACTTATGTATATATGGGTGTGTATATAATATATATTGCAGATTATATTGAGTATGATGTGCCGGGCATTCCTCAAAACTACAGTGGTCATCCATCAGAAGGCACAGTCCTTGCCCCCCACTCCCCACCCCCACATTATAACTGCATGATGTTGTGTTATTTGCAGGTATTGTTGTTTTTTTAAGCTCCCAGTCCTGAGAGTCAGTGCAGTGTTGCAGTGGGGGCTTCTGCTCTAAATTTGTGTCCCTCTGGCAACTGAGCAATCTTACTCAACTTTATTGTACCGCAGTTTGTTTGTTTTTCTCTTCTCTTCTCTTCTCTTCTCTTCTCTTCTCTTCTCTTCTCTTCTCTTCTCTTCTCTTTCTCTCTCCTCTTCCTCTTCCTCTTCCTCTTCCTCTTCCTCTTCCCCTTCCCCTTCCCCTCCCCTCCCCTCCCTTTCTTTTTCTTTTTCTTTTCTTTTCTTTTCTCTTTCTCTTTCTCTTTCTCTTTCTCTTTCTCTTTCTTTCTCTTTTTCTTTCTCTTTTTCTTTTTCTTTCTTTTTCTTTTTTTCTTTTTCCTTTTCTTTTTCTTTTCTTGTACCACAGTCTCTTATCTGCAGATTGGAGAGGTTACTAGTCCCCATCTAAGAGTATTCTCATTTTGAGAACGACAGAACACAAAACATGCAGGGTACCCACAACTTCTGTGTGGCACATAGCAAGCACTCAGTGAACGTTAGCTATTCTGAATATTTAGGTTATTGGTTTTTTATTTTTATAAATACTGCAGGCTTAAAATTGCCTTTAAACATATTCTTGCATACTTAGTTTTGGAAACTTCTAAAAACCTTTGGTGACCTTTCTGCCATGAAGTTTTGCTTTTAGTGGATTTGTTAGAATGATGTAAAAACCCAAATAGAGTGTGGGGAACACTTGTCTGCAGTTCCTTCCTGCATACAGCTGGACCTTAAGCAATGTGAAATATAAAATTTTGGCTTAATTCCAGATTTCTCTCTGCTCAAGTGTTGGTCTGTTAACATTGTTTTTATATGGAAATTTGTTCCTGTTCAAATAATTTTGGAATAGTTAGATGAGTTTTGTCCAAGTTTGAAGAACTCATTTAATGCAAATCACTAAGAAATGTCCAGTTACTTTTGTCTCAAATAGTATAAGCCTAGGAAACATCGTATGTGGTGTTTTGAAAAGTTTGCCTGATTGATTTTGAAAGTCACAGAATTCGTACTTGTTTTAGTTAAGCTAAAGTCACTTAATTTGATGTTTATGTTCCTATATACCCTGCTACAGATGCTGCTTTAAAAACCAAAGTAGGCTTTTAAAACCTCCAAATGACTTTTTTTTTTTTTTTTTTTTTTTTTTTTTTTGCCTCTGGGAGACCTATTTTACAAATGACCAACTTTCTATTATGAGTTTTTTTTTTTTAATGAGTTTTAACAAGAGTATTTCCACTTGTTACCTTTCACATTTGAAAGAATCAAATGTCTTCTTTTTAGGACATTCTACTTACAGATTGTGCTTTTCCTGCACTCAGTGAAGGAATGAAAATGAACCATTGCTACCTTTGAGTATGTATAGATTCATGTAGGATGAGAGATATGCTTGAAAACTGTGAAGCGGAGGGAGTCTATTTTCCAAAAGGAGACAGTCATTTTTTTAAAGATTAATCTGATACATGTATTGCTTCAAGGTTGTGAACAACCTCTTTCTCAATTTAGGCATAGGTGGCCACACTGTTGGATAATCACCCTCATAGCTTTGTGAAGACCAAAATGTTTCCTCTATATCTCTGGCCCATCTGGATCTCAAGTTCTTGCACATGTATTGATGGAGTCCATACATAGAATGCCTGCTAGATTAGAAATGAGAGTAGACTGGGCGGGGGGTGGGGAGAGGGTGAGTTAAGTGCAGTCTGCCCTTCTGATCATTCATCCAGGAGTTGGTACTGCTTCGTACATCAAAAGTTACAGTCTGTCAACATTACTTCTTTCCATCCTGTCTTTCCTCCACACTCCTGATGTCTTTTCTTGCTAGCCTTTCTCGCCCAGATTTTCACTACCATTTTGACTTAAAGTACTTTTGAATTTAATGAGAGGACTTCAAGGCCCATTTGTTCATTGCTTTAGACTCTGATGAGGACACAATCTGTTTTGAATGGCCTTCAGTTTTGCAGGTTGGCATTTGCTTACTATCAGGTTTTTAAAAATGCTGGCCGCTGATATCAGCCTATCTTAGTAAGTGTAGTAGAGAGAACTAATTATCGGTGTGACAAGATTGTTCAGCAAACTTCACCAATAGCACAAAACAAAGCACATTTTTAGTCCTGAGCTATTGGTGCTTCCCAGCCAGGTGTCAGGGCACTCTAGTGCATCACAAAGACTTCACATGTCACAACATGCCAGGTTTTCCCCCTCTGCCCAGGGTCTGCCTCACCCGCCTTAATGGACTCCCATCAGGATTGCTTCTGGCTGTATGACCCACCTTCCTCTTTCCATCAATCCATGTCCCACCATTTTCCATTCCATAACAGAAGTCAGCTTCATGAGAATACTCTTTGCTTCTACTTTAATCTCTTCCAGGTATGTCATAAGAATGCAAAAATATGTAAGTGTGCAGTAAATAGACAAAATTGGGACGATAGCCCAATAAACTCTTTAATGATTACTTTGATCAGTGCCACTGTGGAAAATCTTTACAGTTAAAATAAGTTCAGTATTTGAGATGAAATTTTGAGATCCGGTGTCTTCTTTCTTTATATAGCCTTAGGTTCAGCCATCAGAACATTCTCATGTGGTAAGGCCTTCTGCTTCTGAGATTTTATGTTTTGTTTTCATTTCCTGCCACATGGCAGGTGCAGCTCAGAAGTACCTCCAGAAAATGCTGAAAATGCTGGCCCCTATCTTTCTGCAGGGTGCAGTGATCCAGAATCCAGAAGGGCTGTTAGTTGAGAGGTAAGAGGCTGGCTAGCCCTGACTTGGCCCCTATCTTGTCTTTGTTGCCCGTTAGGATGGAACTCCCTCCTTTCCTTCCTCAGTTTTCCTTTTTGCCCTCTTTTCACCCATATAGCACTGCCTTCTTTAGCCCTCTACTTCTCACTCTTAGCCTAAACAAAAGGGAAGGAAAGAAAAAGAGAGGAAACATTATAATGCAAAAATTTTGAGCAAAATACTTAACTGTCTTTACCTGTTGCCACATCTCTTTAAGTTTTTAGAGGATATGAATATTTTAGTCTTTTGTGTTTTGTATTTCATAAACCACTGGTACTGTGCTGTCTGTGGGTTATTGGTGATTTAATTATAAGAGGAGGAGGTATGGGGGAGGATCTTTTAATGCAAATTGTGGTTAGTCGTATGAAACTTGAGAGTCTACTGTTAATTCACAGAATAAACATTAGGATGATATGGGAGCACAAGTCCAGTTCTTGTCCTCCTGGTGGAGGATGCTGTGGTTAGTGTCCAGGGCCAGTCATTGCAGAATCCCCTACTGCCACTTTGGTTCCTAGGGACGTGGAACACAGGCAGTGTATATCCTCCCCGCTGTTGACCTGCCCTTTTGCTTCCTCCATTCTACCATATTCAGAAAAACCTTCCAAGTGATTAGCTGGAGTAAATATATGTGTTACAAAGCAGTTTGTGGAACTTGGGTCTCAAATGCTTGCACCACTATTTGTAAGCATGAGGTATCTCTGAATGATAACGTGTAACTGACCTGGTGGCTACCTGGCCTCATTGATGCTCTTTTGTGAGAGTAATTGGCTGCAGAGCAACTGCAGAGCTGCCTGCGGCTATCTCAAAGCTCTGCTATACTTACACCAACCTGCTGTTGTTCTCCCTCTGCTAATGCTGCTGCTTTTTTTATTTTTAATAATTTGCCAATTACTGGGGTTTTGTAGGGATACCAACAGTTCACTGAAATGGGCATAGGGAAAATGCCATTGCTTTTTAATCTTCACTTTCCCTCATCCAATGAAATTATTGATAATAAGACTCTAGTGGTGGTTATATTGAAAATATGGATGCGTTTTTATCTTACCAAACAACACTGTTTAATTTTCCATTTTGAAAACCGCATGCAGGCATATGTAGCAAAGGGCACTTTGCCTAGCATACATTAATTTTGATGATGGTGTTAATTTCAGGTGTATTGCACACATGCGATCTAATAGGCTGATCAGCTGTTCCCAAGCACTCCCAACCACACCTGGAGGGTATTGAACCCTGTTTTGTTTTGTTTCAGTTGGTTGTCTTGTTCTCATAGGGAAAATTGTCAGTGTGTTTTGTTTTGTTCAATGATGTACCCCAAGTGCTTGGAAGAAGTTTAATACATGTTTGTAGATTGTAGAACACAAACAGATGTAATTAAGTAGATGTTATTCACGGATTATTTGTTAACATAAGGTGAAATCATGTTTTTACGCATTAAAACTAAGAATTCTTTGGTATTGACTGGAGGTCAAAGATTATTGGCACTCTGATATGCTGATTCTGTGACTAATACATTAAGAAAGAATTTATACATAAAACAGTACTATAATCACCCAAATCACAAGTTAAGTCAGATGTTGACTTGTCCACAGAAGCAGTAATAACCATCAACCTGGAAGCTTTTTTTTTTTTTTTAAGATTTTATTTATTTATTCATGAGAAAGATAGAGAAAGAGAGGCAGAGACATAGGCAGAGAGAAGCAGGCTCCATGCAGGGAGCCTGATGTGGTGGGACTCCATCCTGGGACTCCAGGATCACATCCTGAGTGAAAGGCAGGTGCTCAACTGCTGAGCCACCCAGGCGTCCCAACCTGGAAACTTTAGGGTCAGAGTGAGGTCCATTACTGAATCTTAAACGTGAGTCAGTAATTTGAATATTAACATTAAAACATTGAGAATTTCTTTTAAGTAATTGAATAATCTGAAAATTGCCATCATAACAAACAGAAATAATACTAGCTTTTGTGACATTCTCGTTTTACTATATTATTTAGTTATTTATTTATTTAAAAGGTTTTATTTATTTATTCATGAGAGACACAGAGAGAGAGAGGCAGAGACACAGGCACCAGGAGAAGCAGGCTCCATGCAGGGAGCCTGATGTGAAACTGGATCCTGGGACTCCAGGATCACTCCCTGGGGCTGAAGGCAGATGCTCAACTGCTGAGCCACCCAGGTGTCCCTTAGTTCTTTTTTAAATGTAATTATTGAAAGTGTTGAATGTTATCATCTATAGAGTATTTTCTTCTAAATTAATCAGAACAGTTTTGAAACCCTGAATGCAGTGTCAGTGCTATTTTGATTTGGAGAAGCCATCAAGTGAATTTGGATGGCCTAAGGGGATTTTGATTATTAGGAGATAATTCTTCTTGGATTCTAAGGCTAAGGTGGATTTTATTTTATTTTATTTTTAATTTTTTTTTATTTATTTATGATAGTCACAGAGAGAGAGAGAGAGAGAGAGAGAGAGGCAGAGACATAGGCAGAGGGAGAAGCAGGCTCCATGCAACGGGAGCCCGACGTGGGACTCGATCCCGGGTCTCCCGGATCGCGCCCTGGGCCAAAGGCGGGCACCAAACCGCTGCGCCACCCAGGGATCCCCATAAGGTGGATTTTATTCTCATCTACCACAATATGGGGACAATACAATGGTATTTAAGAAATTATGCAATGGAACCAAATACTGATTATTATTCCCAGAGCTACCTCATTGGGTCCTTACTGCTTTAAGCCAGTTTCCTGTAGAATGAGGCTAATAGAATTTACCTCAGAGGTTTAAGGATTACATAATTTAGGGCAGTATCCAACATATAATGAGCACTGAAATAGTATTATTTCAGTTCAGATATTAATATGATTATTAAAATGTCTGATTTCTGCATGTGATGCCCAGTTAAGAGGTTACTGGGCATAAGTATATGTTTAGGAGCTGTTTCTAAAGATCAGTGTTTCATCTTTTTTATTTAAATGAGTCCCGATTTAAGAATACAGTTTTTTGAAGTATCGTTAGAGTAGCAATAGAAAATAACTTTGGGTCTAAATCTAACAAGGCCTCCGTGGAAGAAAATGTTAGGAGACATCAAAATAAGATCTAAATAAGCATAGAGTTCTGTCATGACCATGGTAAAAAGGCTCAGTAATTTAAAGGTGTCATTTCTCTTCAGATAGGCATTTAAATTCAAAGGAATTCCAATAAAAATCATAGTAATTTTTTTCTGAAACTTAATAAGCTGATTTTAAAAATGTATATGAAAGAGAGAAAAACAGAAATACCAAGAGGACTTACCCTACCCATGAATTAACACAAAGCTGTAGAATTAAGGCAGTGTGGTATAACTGTAGGGATAGAGATCCTTGCAGTACATCAAGAGTAAAAAGCCTAGATTCAGACCACTGCATGTACATAGAATCTGTGATAGAACTGGTCTTACCAGTCAGTGGGGAAAGATGATGTTTGACGCTGCAGATTAGCAGAGAGGATGAGCTCTTCAAGAGGTGTTGGGATGCTCTATATGATTATATTAGTCTCTGGGGGCTGCCATAACAAAGTATCACAAACTGGGTGACTTGTAACAACAGAAATTTACACTCTCAAAGTTCTGGAGGCTGGAAGTCCAAAATGAAGGTATTGGCAGGGTCGGGCTCTCTCTAGAAGGCACTAGGGTGGAGTCTTTCCTTGTCTCTTCCTAGCTTCTGGTGTTTGCTGGCAATACTTGAGGTTTCTTGGCTTGTCGCCATAACACTGTAGTTTCTGTCTCCATTTTCCTTTTTCTTTTTTCTTTCTTTCTTTTTTTTTTTTTTTTAGATTTTATTTATTTATTCATGAGAGACACAGAGAGAGAGAGAGAGAGAGAGGCAGAGACAGAGGCAGAGGCAGAGGGAGAAGCAGGCTTCATGCAGGGAGCCTGACACGGGACTCAATCCCCGGTCTCCAGGATCACACCCTGGGCTGAAGGTGGCACTAAACCCCTGAGCCACGTGGGCTGCCCTCTGCCTCCATTTTCATATGATCATTTTCCCCCTGTGTGTAAGGATCAAATCAGACACACTATATACAAAAATAAATACCAGATGAATACCAGATGGTGCATATGAATATGAAAAGATTTAATACTTATAGAAAAATATAGGAGGATATTTGTGATCTTGGGATGGGGATGTTTACACATGGTACAAAAACACAAATCAAGAATGAAAAAAGTTGTTGCATTTATGTTTTTTGTAATTAGGAACCTATAACATTAAATAACACTGTAATGAAATTATCTAAGGGAAATTATTTTCAGCACATATTATCAAGAAAGATTTTGTATCCAGAATTCATAAAGAACTATTACAAATTGATAAGAAAAAGACCTAGCAGAAAAATAAAAAAATGAATTTCACGGTAGAAAAAACCTAAATGGCCAATAAATGTAGGGGGGAATCCAATGTAATTAGTAATCAAGGAAATGCAAGTTAAACCACAATGAGATACCATTTTGTACTCCTCAAATTAGCAAAAACTAAAAGATTGGAAACTACTGTACCAAGAATTGGTAAGGATATTGGGGCAACAATATCTCACTCTTCTAGGGGGAGTGTAAATTATAGTAATCACTTTGGAAAACAATGTAACAGTATGCAGTGAAGTTGGAAAATATGGACATTGGGTGACCCAGCAGTTTGAGTTATCTGCATCACTGAAGAACTCTTGTGTATATGCTTGTATAGGAGGCAAGTACCTGGATGTTTACAGCAGCAACGTGTGTAATAGTACAAATTGGAGACATAAATGTCCATCAAAAAGAGAATGAATAAATACGTTGTGGTTCATTAACAATGAAACTCTGTACAGCCTTTACATGAATGAACAGTAATAAAACAAATTAATTTCAGGAACATAGTATTAAGTGAGAAAGGCAAGTCATAGAAGAATAAAGCAGTCCAAATCCATTTATAAAAGTATATAAAACAAAAAAAATATGTTGTTCAGGCTACAAAGCGTCGTGTGGTAAAGCAAGGGGATGACAGGCATTTAGTTGAGGGTGGTTAACTCATAGGGTAGGAAGGTGTGGAATCATAGAGGTATATAGGGATCTCTGGGTACTGGGAATGTTCTTTTCTTTAACTGAGTGGTGGGTACATGGGTATCCTTCTATATGCTGTATGCACTAAATAGTTAACAATAAAAACTTTTTAAAAACTACCCCCAGAAGTTTTATTGTTTTTAAGAACGGAAAAATAACAGAAATGTCAAGTCTTCATCCAAAAAGTAACTCAAGTGCTGAATACTTATTTTTACATGTGTTTTGAATTCTTTGTAGATGAGAGATGCTTGAAACAGAGAGAAGGGAAAGCAGGCCCAGTGATTTTTGTTTGTCCCATGACTTTGGCATTAGGAAAGCTTGTGCTGCTGCCGACGTGACATTTTGTCCCAAGAGCTGGTGGAAGGGGGTTTTGGAGGCATGTGAGAGCATATTCACACGTTTAGCAAAGCAACAATATGCCCGTCTCCTTTTTGTTTTCTTTTTTCCTGGCATCTAAGTAATTGAGCCAGATGGAAAAATGTTTCTTTCCCACATTAGGTTCTCTTTCAGCGCGTCAGCCATTAAATTTTACTGTCCCTAATCTCCTGTTGATAAGACTTCAAAATGTGAGGAGCTAAGAGAGCCCCAGTTTATTCTAGTCAAAGCTGATCGAAGCCTTCCTTTAGAACGTCCACTTTCCCCCTAAGTTCTCCAGCATGGAAGCTATAAAGATAGCTTGCATTGACCCCTTTCTATTCAAATCATATACTTAATAGAGAGTAAGAAGAAAATAAATGAATCCAACTTTCCTTTCTTCTAGCCTGTTTGGGCATATAGTCATCTGGCGAGAGAAAAAAGCCCAAACCCTAATCTTACCAGAACAGTAGGGAAAATTTAGTATTAAGCAAAAGAAAAGAAATAAATTAGGAACTTGGGCTTGGGTGGCACCTGGGTGGCTCAGTGGTTGAGCATCTGCCTTTGGCTCAGGTCGCGATCCGGGGTCCTGGGATCAAGTCCCGCATTGGGCTCCCCACAGGGACCCTGCTTCTCCCTCTGCTGTGTCTCTGCCTCTCTCCAGGTGTCTCTCATGAATAAACAAATAAGTAACACTTAAAAAAAAAAAAAGAACTTGGGCTTGGGCATCAGACAGACGTAGGTTTAAGGCTCAGCTCTGCCACTTACTATGTGTAGATCTTTGTAATTTACTTGAAGTCTCTCACTTTAAAATGGGAATCATCATAGTCCCACAGGCATTAAGGATTGAAAGACTAATATATCTAAAGCACCTGATCGTCATTCTTGTTCTAGGACTGGCCCTAATTTTCATATAAAAAGCAGGGACCAGATATTCCTCCTGCCTTCCTGGCTGCCCCTCAGGTTTCACAGGGCATGTCATCTTTTCCTGCCATTCAAGTGGTTATATGAACATGGGCAGATCACAGAAAATCTTTGAAATGGTTGCTTCAACTATAACGGAGATGGCAATATCTGTGTGACAATTTCCCTATGCAGATCAAACAGTCAAGTGAGATGAGACAGCAGACATGGAGATGCCCTGTCCTCTGTGACATACTGTGGGGACATAGGCGCTGATAATTGTTCTCCCTACCTAACACTTAGCACCGTTCCCTGTCCCCCACCCCAGCAAGCCTGTTGTCTGTGGAACTCACAGTTTGATCTTTATGAGGTAGCTTTGAAGGTGTGTGTGCTTGTACAGTCGTTACTTAAAATTGGTAAGGGAGTTTGTGGGTCCATTTCCTCTTCCAAATATATTGAGAACTGCTAGCACTTTGGTCAAAATTATTTTCTCTAGCATATTTGTCTGGCAATGGCTGGTTTAGGGGTTAAAGTGGGCAGTGGTTAAAAAGGGTAAATGAGTCAGACACTCCCTCTTTGCTGCAGTAGAGGCAGTGTTCGAGTTGTAAATAAAGAGGAGGATTGGGAACTGTTAACATACTGTTGATAACAAATGTCCTTTCATAGGCATCTTTCTTAGGCCTTAACTCAATTAATTATAAGGAAGATATAATAATTTTATGTGCTGTGATTTGCTAAGATTTATATCATCCTTGGCTTTGTCCTTTGCCATCCTCTCTTCATGTTCCCTGGATAAGCTCATTACTCCTGGGACTCAGGCTTCCATCTTGGCACTTTACGGCTCCTGACTCCTGTTACATCTTAACCTCTCCTGTGATATGTTTCCAAGCTCTTACTCAACAGGTCAGTCTGGGTGCCCCATGGGCACACAGGTTTTACCACATCTCAGCCTGAACTCGGGCTCTCCTTTTTACTTCCCTCTGCCCCAGACTTCTGCTCTTCCTCCTCTGTGCTCTCTCTTGATTGAGAGCCCAGTCTTGATCAGTCACCCTAGTCTAGGAACCTGGAAACCATCCTAGACCACGATCCCTAAACCTCAGAACTGACACTCTCGAGGCCAGATAATACTTTGCTGTAGGGGCCAGTCTCATGCGTTGTTTGATGTTGAGCAGCATTCTTGGCCCCCACCCACCACATGCCAGTAGCTCCCTGTCCCTTCAGTTTGACAATCAAATATGGTTCCACACATTTCACAGATGTCCCCTGGTGGGGAAAACTACCTCCTTTGAAAATGACTGTCTTAGACATTTCTTTTTCTCTTCTCTTTTTTGTTTGGTCAGTCACTAAGCCTTTTTGATTATTGCTCCCTGAATATCTTTCTGAGATTTCCTCTTTCCTCTTTATTCTCATCGTGCCTGCCTTAGATCAGGTGCTTTTCTCTTGCCTGAACTATTTTAGTAGTCCTAATAACACCACCTGCATCAAGTACCTGACGTGCATAAGATGGTCTGGTTGGTGCTTTCATGTGTGCTATGGAATCCTTACCACAAACTTTTTGTGGGTCTCTTGAGTTGCTGGCAACCTCAGCCTAGTACAAACCTTTAACCAATAGAGGAACTTACTGGCTGTGTTACTGGGAAGCCCAGGGCTCCACCCTTTACTGTATCTATGTTGTGCTTTGCTTCAGCCCAACAGGCTCTCCCCACAGGGCAGCCGGAGGCCCTGGCAACTCTGAGCCTGCCTTGTCCTTGTAGCCCTCCTTCCCGGAGAGGACAGCAGGAGTTGTTGTCAGGAGCGCTCTGGCAGCTGTCCTCAAGAGAGACCAGTCCCTCCCCACCAACAAAATGTGTAAAGAGAGACCCCCTTTCACATGAAGGAAACAGAGAGGGGGACCTGTGTCCAGGGTTGTGTGCTGGGTGGAGCTTGCAGGGCTCTGATTCGAGAGCCTCGGGTCTTTCCCGTACTGTATGCTGCCTCCTGACTCACCTGTCCTTCTGTCTGTCTCTTCTCCTGCCAGGTAGCCTTCCTCCACATGGAAAGCTAGCTTTCTGAAATGGAAATGTGGTTGTTTAATTACTTCGTTTACCAGATTGCTTCAACAGTCCCTCACCAAGATAAAGTCCAAATTTAGCCTAAGAGACAAAGCCCTTTGTACTAGCCCTGCTTATCTCAGCCTTATCTCCTGTCATTTCCCTCTTTGTACTTAAGGCTCCAGCGGCCCACTGCCTCAGATTGTCATGCTTCTGCAGTTTCCTCAGTCTAGTGGAGTGGTCAAGATCACTGGGGAAACAGATAGACCTGTGTTTGAATCTTGGTTCTCCCACCTACTAGCTCTGTGACCTTGGACCCTGCCTGGAACACCCAGATCACCTTGTCCCCCTAACTGAAGTCTGTTCTCTAAGGCTCTGAGCATTGAGCATGGTCCTTGCTGAAGAGGCTTTTTTGGCTTCTTAATGCCTTCCCCAATGTCACTGTCCCATTCTTAGTCTCTGCACATACTACTGTTGGCACTTTCATTAGTATCCTAATTGCCAGCATTGATGATTTTTTTAAAAGCATACCTCTGGGTACAGATTAGCTTGGGGTTTTTATGGCCTTTGGGTATGGACATAGGCCAAGGTTGTGGTCTCTGTGTGTACTGGGTTTCTACATGCTTCCAGCATGTATCAGCTTCCCTTGTGGCTGTAGCTTTGCTCCTGCCTGTGTGCCTTGCCTTTCACCCGCTGGGTATTTCTCATTTCTTTTAAAAATAGTCATTAGCAGTGCTATCCAGTAGAACTTTCTGCAGTGATAGAAATACTCTGTACCTACACTGTCCTGTGTGGTGCCCAGTAGCCACATGTGGCTCTTGAACATTTGAAATGTGTCTGAGAAATTAATTTTTACATTTTATTTCATTTTAGTCAATGTAAATTGCCACATGTAGCTAGTGGCCACCATATTAGACAGCTTGGGTCTTAACTGTTGTTAATTATAGCTTAACCCTTCCTATTAAATGAGATTATATCTTCTCTCATTTGTACTTTCCGATATTTTCCTTCTGCTCTATGGAAAACTGTTATATACTTCAAGCCTGCTGTATCTAGAATAATAAACCTGTGTTAAAATTGAAGAAAGAAAAATAAATAAATAAAATTGAAGAAAGTATTTAATGCCATTGAACCTAAAAATAGTTAAAATGGTGAATTCTATGTCACGTATAATTTTTCACAATAAAAAAGAGGCCAAATAAATAAAATCTTAAAAAAGAGAGAGAGAGTGCCGGCATGGTCAAGGGACACAAAGCCTACAGTGACGAGCATCAAGGAGGTTTTGCTGAGGAGGCAGCACCCTGAGTCTGAAAGGTATGAGCAGTAGTCCAGGGGAAGGAGATGAAGAGTAGCTTCCTGCACTGGACCTGGAGAGGCTAGAGAGCAAGCAGGTGCTTGCTTGAAGAGCTTCGAATGGTAGGCTCCGGAAATGAGGCTGGGTCTGGAAAGTCATGGAGTGATTTTAAGCAAGCAAAGGCATGTTTGGATTTCATTTTCATAAAAATCACTCTGGCTGATCTGTGAAAAACCTATCAGAGGGTGGCAAAGTTGGATCATGGGAGACATAATCAGGCTAATACCAATCACAGGGATAATAATAGCAGCTAACATTCAGTGTTGCAGTGATTCAAGAGGAGAAGATGAGAGAGCCTGGGAGTGCAGGGATCATATGACTAGTATATGGTGGAGTTATGGTGCCATTTCTTCCTTGAAAATGAGATTTCCTTATCTGGAGAGGTCTTTTTTACGCACTTTGCAGTGCATTACTATATAGGAATAGCTAACCCAAAGCCAACTGAGATACCACATTCTTTAATTGCTCTTTAAATGTGGAAGAAAATTCAATTCATATGACAGATAATGATAGAGTAATATATAAGCTCTTTACGTTAAAAATAACACAGTGAAGGATTGGTAGGGGAGAGATGGTTTGTGGCTGTGATAGGGTAGCATGAGGATTCTCATAGTGGAACTGTTCTGTACCTTGACTGTGGTTTGGTGGTTGTACGAATCCACATACGGCAAATGACAGAACTAAAGATGCACACACACAAATGAGTACATATAAAATGGTAAAATCTGAGTAAGATAGGTGGATTACATCAGTGCCAGTTTCCTCTTTGTGATACAGTACCGTAATCATGTAAGATTTGCCACTGGAAGAAACTGAGTGAGTAGTATACAGGATCTCTGTGTGTGAATCTATAGTTCTCGAAATAAAAAGTTAAAACAAATTTAAAAAATGGAGTAAAGCAAGTCCCTCTTAGAGCTCTTGGTTTTCAGTATTTCCCTTTCATCTGGTGTCTTCAGTAATAATTTTCTACAGAAATGACTTGTTTTGATTAAATTTGGCATATTGGTAAAGAATATTAGCTGTTTTGTCAATTCTGAGATACACATACTTTTCTTCACTCTCTAACACCTTTGAAATATGGATGCATCTTAGAATTCATGGACACTTAGCACTGAGTGCGTCTAGTTGGTGCCAGTTTTTCTTAGCAGCACCTAGAATACCAGTGTGTCTTAAGGATTGCTGGTATCCGAGATTTAATACCTTTGGTGAGTCATCCAGCTGTGTTGGAAAAGACCAGTGGCTGGTGCA
Source organism: Canis lupus dingo (assembly GCF_003254725.2). Classification (NCBI taxonomy): domain Eukaryota; kingdom Metazoa; phylum Chordata; class Mammalia; order Carnivora; family Canidae; genus Canis; species Canis lupus. Next base: position 25,664,715 of record NC_064252.1, on the reverse strand, counting down.
GAGTTATGTTAGGCACTTTTTTTTGGGTGGTCTATCAGTTATTAAGTGTGTGTTTCTCAGCTCCAAGCTCACCCTTCTCTGCTCTTGGCTTTCTCCCACCCACTTCTGGCTCTGTTAGGCATCGTCAGTAGGGGTGTGTGAGGGCCACTGTGGGGCCAGAGGAGGAAGGAAGAACTGGCTTCTTCCTGTCTGTTTCCTCTTCCCAAGAGGGTTACTTGAGCAATACTGCTTTGCTCCAGCAGCAACAGCTCCTTTCCTGTGGTGGCAGCTGAATTCATTTCCCAGTTTTTCTGATACTGCAGGGCTGGCTATCTTGCACCTCCCGGGGCACAGGCACCCCACCAAAGCCCCCCTACTAAGAGGTCCCTGGCAGAACTTTTTCCCTTTGTTCCCCAACCTATGGCAGCTGCTCTCTGTGTCTCTTTCTTTTTGATTTTGAAGTGACTAGTCAATAATTTTATACCTAGTTAACCATTCTTTATATTAAAACCTCTCTGTTAAAAAAATAAAATAAAATAAAAAAATAAAACCTCTCTGTTAAAATGGTGAGTGTGGTCTTTCTTCTGCGTAGACCTGGACTGTGCTAGTAAAGTTAAAAGACCCAGCAGTATGTGCGTGGACTGCACCCAAGCTTTGCTCGTGCACGTTCCATTCTCTGCTTCCATTTGACCTTTTTGAAATAGAAATCTCATATTTCCACTTAAACCCAGCAATAGATTCCAATGCTCTGCGGAAAAAGAAACTTGTTCACAGGGCCTGCAGGGCCATGGCTGGGCAGGCTCATCTGCTACTCCATCCCCTCTCACACTCCACTTCCTCTGTCACACTGGTCTCATTTCAGTTCCTCAACAGCCAGGTTTTTTCCTGCTTCAGAGCCTTTGCCAATGCTGTTCCCTCTGCTTAGACCATTTCCTCCTCCTACCCCCTGTGTCCTTAGCACCTCCTTCCTTTAGTCTCGGTTGAATTAGAACTTCCACAGGGGTGCTCTCCCTCCCTAACAGGTCTGCACCCCCAGTACATGCACACACAGTGCTACGTGCCCCTTCCAGCACCTACCACAGCCTTATGGATGTTTCTGAGTTTCTCTAATGAAGGTCTCTTTCCCCAACTACGCCTGGCTTCCTGAGGGCAGGACTAAGTCCATGTTGGGTTTTTTTCTTTTCTTTTTTTACTGTGTGTCCTCAGTGCCTAGCACATTGCGTATGCTCAGTGAATAGTTGCTGAATGAACAGGGATATTGTAAGATAGATATTTGTTGAGTGTAGAAAGAGACCACTTGTTGGTAACTTAATGGTGAATCAATTTTTATTATAAGGTAAAAATGTTTAAGAAAGTGAGTTAGGGGGATCCCTGGGTGGCTCAGCGGTTTGGCGCCTGCCTTTGGCCCAGGGTGCGATCCTGGAGTCCCAGGATCGAGTCCCACATCAGGCTCCCGGCATGGAGCCTGCTTCTCCCTCTCCTTGTGTCTCTGCCTCTCTCTCTGCCCCTCTCTCTTTCTCTCTCTCTCTATCATAAATAAATAAATAAATCTTTAAAAAAAAAGAAAGAAAGAAAGAGAGTTAGGTTTCTATGAGTCTTGCTGTGAGTTAGATTACTTCAGTAAAAATACTAACAAGGAACCAAACTATGAGAAAAGATTTACCTTTTTTTTTTTTTTTTGGGAGAGAAAGCATGTGTGAGCAGTGGGGGGAGAGGGAAAGAGGGGGTCTTTTTTTTTTTTAAGATTTTATTTATTTGAGAGAGAGTGGGGTGGAGAGGGAAGGGCAGAGGAAGAGGGGGAGAGAGTCTTGAGATCATGACCTGAGCTGAAATCAAGAGTTGGACGCTCAACCAACTGAACCACTGAGGCACCTCAAGATTCACTTATTAAGCTGGAAGTTATGATATGTTAGATTGCTCCGTTCTGTAATATTTGGAAGAAGAGGATGTGAAAACCCCTTTGAAGCCTAATTCCTATTGCGGTTTCTGTATGGCCACCCCTTCCTTAAAAGACAAACATGAAATTATCCCACTTTCTTTCTTTGAGTTGCCATTAGTCTCAAATTGGAGATTTTACCACAACATGAACATTCTAAAACTTTCTCCTAATTCACTACAGTGCCTTTGCCTGCCTTTCTGCCAGGTCGTCCCAAGCTCACATTTGCACGGGTGAATCTTCCCTTAGCGAGGTATACCCCACACACGTCCGTTCTGGGAGCCCATTAGCATATACTGTGAAAATTCCTTTGGACTGTGGAAGCATTTTCTTGACTGCTTCTTGTCTTCTGTAACTGCATTATTGGCATCTACCTTTTTGTAGTTAACAATAAAAAGTAGCGCCTTTTTCTTGATACTTGTGCCACATAGTACTTTCCAAATTATTCTTTTATTGAAATTAGATTTTGCCAGTGCTCTAAATTCACCATAAAATGTTAGGGCCGAAGGGAACTTGACATCACCTAGCCCAGTTCCCTCTCAGAGGTATGACCCAGAGCCAGGTGAGTGGCCTCCCCAGAGCCCTAGACACCCTGCCTCATATGTCAGTGCCAGTGAGGGCTGTGAACCTACTGTGCACAAGGCAGTGTCAGGAAAGAATGCACAGTGTGACTACATCGTTTTTTTCTAAGCCAGTCCTCTGGAACTTAACACATCCAAATCATTGTTGCTATAAGAAAGCAGACCACAGCTGGGTTCCTGGGTGGCTCAGGGTGGCTCAGTGAGTTAAGTGTCCAGCTCTTGATTTTGGCTCAGATCACAATCTGAGTCCTGAGATGAAGCCCTGCGTCGGGCTCCATGCTTATCGGGGAATCTGCTTGAAGATTCTCTCCCCTCACTCGTGCATTCTCCCTGTTTTTCTCTCTCTCAAATAAATAAATCTTTTTAAAAATCCTATTACATAGTACCTTATTGATTACTAAGTGATAGTGAAGAGTAGAATGCAGAGCAGGAGGGGAGGTGCTGCCAGCAAAGTCTTTGCAGGCCAGAGACAAGTTAGCTACAGGTGCAGGTGGATGGACATCCACTTTATTTCTTTGTTTTAACAAGCATTCTTTGAATGCCATTCCTGGATCAAGCATGGCTGGCACAGGGGGGCCGGAGGGAAGGCATGCTGTGTCAGAGGTGGCAGTGGGTTGTGGTAACTAGAAGTGAGGGTTTGTACAAGGGGGTGTTGTAGAGGAGACAGGGATGTAAGTTCAAGCCACGTGAACAGCAGGCTTTAGGAACCAGGCTCAGGAGTGGAGGCTTGATCCTGATGGGTAGGGCAAGTTCATTGTCCAAACTGGGACACTTTTAAAGAGCAACACTCAACCTCCTAAGACTTCCGGGAAACAGGTTTGCCTAGCTCTTGAGTTTTCAGGCTGATCTGGGCAGGTGACATCATCTATACCCACAGAAGAGTTAAAGTTGCTGTCAGAGGCAAAAATCTGATTAAAAGTCAAATGAACTTTGTTACAATTACCCCACTGTGTAGAAAGTATGTGTTTACCACTTCCTCTCCCTGGAAGACTAGGCAGAAGCCATTGAAAGTAGAGCCTGTGTCTAGATCCCCTCCATATCCCCAGGGTGAGGATAATGCCTGGCGCTTAGTAGAAAAGTCAGTATTTGCTCAGAAAGATGACTAAGTGCTCTGGGCCTTCAGGAGTCCTTCCATTGAATCTAATGGGAAGGGCGAGGGGAGGGCCCGTGAAGGAGCAAGAACAGCATTTCTGGGGGCTGGGGGGTTAACCTAAGTAGAGGACCAGGCCTGGGAATGTGGACAGAAGGCTGGAGGTGCTTTGGGGCACTCCCCTGCCCCCAGGAGACCCTCTTCTACCCGCCCTTCACCCTGCAGACTGGGGCTGAGTACATTGGTGTCAGGAGTAGCCACATAGACCTTCTCACCTTGCCTTTTGAGCTGGTTCTTCCCTGTCCCTGGCTCGCTCCCCCCACACTCCACACCCTCCATGGCTTTTTTTCACCATTCAGGCCCCAGATGTCCCTTCTTCAGAAGCCTGCCTTCTCGTTTTCCAAAAGAACCCATTCTCTGCCCTGTCCCATTACTCTGTCTACTTAATTTTCTTCACGGTGTTGATAATTGCTAAAATCCTCTTACTTGTCCATCTGCTGGTGTACTGTTGTTTCCCTCACTGGAGTATAAGCTCCATTTCTGTCTTTTTCTCCTGTATGCTGAGTGCCCAGAACCAGGCATATGCTAGGGGGGACACAATGTGAATACAGGGGGGGCTATATTACAGAGAGAGACCCTTTGTTTTTAAAAAATCAACTGTTAACTTAGGTACTTGTTTAGCAACAAATTGTGATACAGCTTACAACGGACATCATTGAGAAGCTGCCACCATAGGGCATCCAGCATGCCTGAGCCTGAATGCTGTGACCTCCTGATCTCTGCCTCTCTCTACTGGTTACTTGTGGGTGATGGAATGTATAGTAGGCAATCCTTGTTGAAGGATGCCCAAAATCTTGATAGCCATTGACAGACCACAGGGATCCTGGAACCAAAGCCAAAATCCTGAGTATGAGCAGGAGCTAAGATTTAGAGTATGCCAGTGGGTATGTGTTCAGCTGTGATTTCTCTACCTTCGAGGGAGGGGTGGAGGTTTGCACCCCCTCCCCTTCATCCCCTCCCACCTACTGGGGAGCCTTTGTCATTCTGTCAGCTTTAGAGTGACTTAGAAGAGGGAGGAAGAGACGCTTCGAATCTACCCTGCTGGAGGCAGTGAATAGTTTTGTGAGTATGTGTGCATACAACTTCTTGTTCAAGTGTTTGCTTAAATCATTTTATCTTCCTGGAAATATTTTTTACCTTTTGGTTAGCACCTTTAAGGCTTGGTTGTGGTGTTCACTGTTTCATGTCCCTTTTCCTTTCATCTTTTTTTTTTTTTTTTAAACAAAAGATGCACATACAACAGTGCAAAGCTTAATTGCGGAAACCTCAAGTTGGCCAAAAGGATTGGCAGGCATTGTGAACACGCTCTCTTTCTTCACTTTCTCTTCCCTTTTAAAGGCTTTGTTTTAGGAAAAGGGAAATTGGTGTGTTTGGAGAGCAGTTGTTAGCTTTTCAAGACTGGACTCGTTGGTCTAATTTGGTAAAGGCCCAGAGCATGTCAAATAAAATGAATGAAAAAGGTAAAGCTAAGGCAGGCATGTAGGGGAAAGCGAACTGTAAATTTTAACTCAAAAGCCCCACCTAATATGCTTTTAGCACAAAGGTCTGGCTGTTTCTGGGAAGCTTTAGGTTTCCCGATGATGGTGGAATCCCTCTAAGGTGTCCCTTTTCCTGCCCTTCTTGCCTCATGCACCACCACTCCCAGGTCTGTTGACACTTCTGTCCTGTGTTCCAGAAGATTTCTAGGTCTTCCTGTGACACACTATAGCATGTAGTTTCCTTCTCTTAGGTGTGTGAACTATTTGACAGTAGTTTTTACCTCTATTCCACGTCAAGTCTCCAGTGTCCAGACAATGTTTCAGGAGGCATGTTCCTATTCCATTTGCGTGCTCAGAAAATCGATAAATACAAACTTGTTTTAGTTGCTAGTTTTCTCTTGCAGATAGTACACTTAAGTGAAGATTTTGGCTAACTTCTTACCCTGTTTATTGACTCCTGTCTACTTTCCCGCTGCCCCTTTCTCTAAGGTTCCCACTGGACATTCTGCCCAAAACTGTCCTCACTCTAGGTTGTTTGGCATATGTGGAGTCCATATAAGGGGTGATTTAGGGAGGATTTCAATGACTAGTGTCCTAAAGTTAAGGTATCCTGCCCTGTCCATCTCTTTTCCCATTTTAAGGTGTAGCCAGGAAGTGGGATGACTCATACCTCATAATCCAGGCACTCTCAGCCCCAGGAGAAGTGGAGGAAAAAAACTGCTACTCTTTGGAGTTTCCCCTGACCCCCTCTTATATTCTGTGTTCATGCCCTCATAGCCCCCTCGTAGAGGTAAAATTAGGGAGTCCCTGAAACCTCTTAGTTGTCCATTTGCAGCTTGTTGCTGAGGATTTTGTTCTACTCTATGCTTGATCTGGGCAGCCTGCATGCCCATGTGTGGTGGGCGGTACACTTCCCTGTCTGCCACCACACAGAATGCAGAGGTGTCAGCAATAAGAAAGAGGTTTACAGGGAATGGGGAGCCGACCCAGGGGAAATTCCTTGGCTATTTGAAAGCCTTGATTAGAACCAAAAGAAAGAGAGGGGATTTGCATTCCATGTGTGGGAGCACTTGAGCCAGGGAAGCGGAGAGGAATGAGGCTTGTCTGGGAGAAGAGGGTTCTCACAAAAGAATCAGAGCTCCTGTGGCGACCCCTAACAGTGTGATCTTCTAAACTCAGGATAGCATCATTGCGTTGACTATGTATTTGACTCCCAGATCCATTTCATATTGTTTATTCAAGTAAAATAGATTATTGGATTTTTTTTAAGATTTTATTTTTAAGTAATCTCTGTACCTAATGTGGGGCTCAAACTCACAACCCTGAGATTAAGAGACACATACTCCACCAGCCAAGCCAGCCAGGTGCCTTGTTTATTGGGTTTTATGCAGTTGTAAAAATAACATGCTAAAAAAAAAAAAAGGAAAAGGAGGTGTTTGGGTGGCTCAGTCAGTTGAGCCATCCTACTTGTTTCAGCTCAGGGCATGATCTCAGGGTCCTGGGATGGAGCCTTTTGTAGGGCTCTGCACTTAGCAGAGAGTCTTCTTTAGGATTTCTCTGCCTCTGCCCCCCCCCCCTTCTCTTGCTCTCTCTCTCTGAAATAAATAAATAAACCTTAAAAAAAAAAAAAAGGAAAAAGGCAAACCAGAAAACAGATTTTGAACTATAGAGAATGAACTGATGGTCACCTGAAGGGGGAGGGAAGGGAGGGGTGGGTAAAATAGGTGTTGGGGATTAAAGGAGGGCACTTGTCCCAGTGAGTATCTGGTGATATACGGAAGTGTTGAGTCACTGTGTTGTACAGGTGAAATTAATAGTAAACTGAACTAACTGGAATTAAATAAAAACTTTTTTAAAAAAGAAAAAAGGTTATAAGAAATAATCTTGGGATGCCCAGGTGGCTCAGCAGTTTAGCGCCTGCCTTTGGCCCGGGCCGTGGTCCTAGAGTCCTGGGATCAAGTCCTGCACCAGGGTCCCTGTGTGGAGCCTGCTTCTCCCTCTCCCTGTGTCTCTGCCTCTCTCTGTGTCTCTCATGAATAAATAAATAAAAGCTTAAAAAAAAAAAGAAATAATCTTGTATATCCTTTACCATCTACCCTGTTGGTAACATCTTTCTGTAGTATCATTTTTTTTAAATTGAATTTATCTGATCAAAAAGAGTATATGATTATCCTATAACCACCCAGCTTTTCCATCTCAGACAGAGCAGTATTATTCATTTTATATGTTTCTTTCCAGGGAGTCTCTAGTAGAGATAAAGAACTACATATAAGCCCCTCTTTTTCTTACACATACGGTAGCATAACGTACAAATCTTTGCATCTTGCTTTTTAAATTTAACAGTATATCTTGAAGATCTATTTTCATTAGTACATAAAAAATTTCCTTTTATGTATGCAATTATATAAGCTTGTGTGGATAAGCTGTAATTTATTTAACCAATCTCCTAATTGGTGGACTGTGTCCAATCTTTTGCCATTATAAACATGTTACAACACATATCCTTTATGTACATAAATTCCCTCATGTAATTATTTTCCTGTGATCTGTTCCTAGAAGTAAGATCGCTGGATCAAAAACTATGTACACTTTAATCTTGATAGGTTACTGTCAAATGGTTCTCTATACAATTGTACCAGCTTATATTCTCACTAGCAATATATGTGAATGTCTTTTTCCCTGACCCCTCTGACAGCACCATATTTTTTCCAGATTTTGGCTTTAACAGTTTGGTAAGTGAAAAATGGTGTATCAGTGTAGTTTTATTTTATTTTTTTTAAAGATTTTATTTATTTATTCATGATAGACATAGAGAGAGAGGCAGAGACACAGGCAGAGGGAGAAGCAGGCTCCATTCCAGAAGCCTGACGTGGGATTCGATCCCAGGACTCTAGGATCGCGCCCTGGGCCAAAGGCAGGTGCCAAACCACTGAGCCACCCAAGGATCCCTCAGTGTAGTTTTAATATGCTATTCACTTGTAGGGAATGCTATAGATCTTTTCATATATTTAGAACTTATCTTTTCCTCTGTGAACTGTTCTTATTCTTCAGCCGCTTTTCTATTGTATTGTTGGTCTTTTCCAAATTGATTTGTAGGAGCTCTTTATATATTATGGAACCTAGTTTTTTGTGATATAAGTTGCTAATCTCTTTTGCTCAACAAATACTGATTTGTTTCTGGTAGATTTATCATAATAGTCGTTTCAAAGCTTTTATATATATATATCTGTATCTTACACAGATACAGCAATCTGCTCTTAAAATCTACATTTTATATAAATATAGAAATTGTTTGTGGATTTTGAGTATGTATCCTAGTTAGTCTTTAGGGGCACTTGGCTGGCTCAGTTGGTAGAGCATGTGATTCTTTTTTTTTTTTTTTTTTTAAATATTTTTTTATTTATTTATGATAGTCACACAGAGAGAGAGAGAGAGAGAGGCAGAGACATAGGCAGAGGAAGAAGTAGGCTCCATGCACCGGGAGCCCGATGTGGGATTCGATCCCGGGTCTCCAGGATCGCGCCCTGAGCCAAAGGCAGGCGCCAAACCGCTGCGCCACCCAGGGATCCCCGAGCGTGTGATTCTTAAGTTGTGACTTTGAGCCCCGCATTGGGTATGCAGATTACTTAAAAATAAAATTAAAAAAAAGAAAGTCTTTGTTCAGTCTAATTATGAAAAGAAAAATTAGCCACAGTTTCTTCAAGTGCTTTAGTTATTTCCTTCCTTCCTTCCTTCCTTCCTTCCTTCCTTCCTTCCTTCCTTCCTTCCTTCCTACCTTCCTACTTCCTTTACATTTAAATCTTTTCTCTATCTGGACTTTATTTTCATTTAACGTCTGAGATACAGATCTAATTTTTTAGAGAGAGTCATGTTGGCTCCTGAGCATCTTCTCAGAAATGATTTGTGTCTCATACCTCTTTGTATTACCCATAGCCCTTCTCTGGTGCTTTATGTACCATAGCTGCTTGATGTGCAGGAGAAAGAAGAGGGCACCAGTGTAGAAGCAACAGTAACAGCAGCCCATAGGCAGGTATTGTTAGGTGCTTTCCATCCATGTTCTCTAATTAGCTCTTCCAGATAGGTAGCATACCCCCATTTTATAGATAAGAAAACTGACTTAAAGGCCAAATAATTTGCCCAAGTTTCCCCCATTAGTGTCTGAAACCCAAGACACATAGAATTGATCTTAAAAGTACCAGACTTCCGGGCAGCCCCAGTGGCTCAGCGGTTTAGCGCCACCTTCAGTCCAGGATGTGATCCTGGAGACCTGGGATCGAGTCCCACATCAGGCTCCTTGAATGGAGCCTGCTTCTCCTTCTGCCTGCCCCTCTCTCTCTCTCTCTCTCTCTCTGTCTCTCATGAATAAATAAATAAAATCTTAAAAAAAAAAATTACCAGACTTCTAAATCTGTGTTTGTTTGTTTGTTTGTTTTAACTAGACAACCTTGGTAGGTTTTGCTTGTTGTAATTTACCATATTTGTTTTATTTATTTATTTATTTTTTTTTTTATTATTTATTTATTTATTTATGATGGTCACACACAGAGAGAGAGAGGCAGAGACACAGGCAGAGGGAGAAGCAGGCTCCATGCACCGGGAGCCCGACGTGGGATTCGATCCTGGGTCTCCAGGATCGCGCCCTGGGCCAAAGGCAGGCGCTAAACCGCTGCGCCACCCAGGGATCCCAATTTACCATATTTGTTAGGGAATTGTGGGAGGTAGAATCAAAAGAACTTGGAAGAAGTTATTGGAAACTGAAAGTCTTAAAACACAGAAGAATAAGAAATACTGCATGCATTAGTTCAGAAACTCTAAACTCAAATTATATAAAGTGTAGTCTTTAATTTAACTACAAGGGGAAGAAAGTTCTTGATACCATAAGAGAAATTTAAGTATTCTCTCAGAAAAACATGATATTTACACATAGCTGTTACTGAGATTATCTATTGAAGATGGCAATGGTAGATAGATCATTCTCTAAAAATTTCCCTCAGGTTACTTAAGTAGAAATTCGATACAAAACTGTATACAGATACTTGCATATCATCTTGAATGGAATTAGGCATCCTATATTTGATCCTGAAGAGTTAAACACAGGCCAGTGTTGACTTAGTTGTTATCAAAATGCTGTATATAAGTCATATATTAAATTTTGAATCATTTTTGCACTGTTGTGTAATTTTAGTTGAAAAATTGGGTCATGTAAGTTCATGAGTTAGCTTTACTCTGTAGTTACTTATTAACATTAAACATACTTATCTTTCAGAAATATACATTTTCCTCAAGGTAATTCAGTTATTATCTTTCAGCTTGCTAAATTTAAATGACAACTACTGGCACCCAAGAACATGACTTTCCCTTTTTACTATTCTGAAAATAGAGCACAAATTAAGAGCATTGAGAAGTAGGGTACAACTGTCACCTGTGGAATCCTGAATTCAGAGTTGATTTCCTTCTCTGCTAATTTTTTCAATACCAAGATAAGTGTCACAAATAGCACCGTTTCTCAGAGGATTTCCAGAATTAGAGTAACAGGCACAAACTTAATAAAATGGTAGTAATGTGGCATAATCAGGAAGCTTGTGCGCTGCCTGTCTCCCTCACTGTTTGGAGTAGATACTGTGTAATCTCTGAGGAAAGTCTGCATCTCTCCCATTTAATTCCTGACATAAAATGCTTGTTTTTTACTGAAGGCAGAGAATTAGAAATGTGTACATTTTCCTCATAGGGCCTACATTATGACGACACCCTTAACGCCCCTCAGACCTTGTGAATGCCATATATACATCAGTCCTTTGGTCAGAGGAGAGCCAAACAAATGTCTTATCGTCTGGATTCTCTTTTTATTGCTTAAATTTAGGAATGTCTTTAAAGATTTTCATTTAGCCACATTTCTTTTAAGTACAGTGTATAGCTGTGAGAGAGAAAGTAGCTTGGTCAGTGAGAAAGAAGGCTCCAAAGCCTGAGGATAATGGCTCCCGGTTGAGGGCACACACTATGCAACTCCCTTCTCCTGTTTTGGTGGAACTTTCCAGAACCTGCTGTACTATCTCCGTTTGGAATGAGGACACAGGGATCTGAGCCTCAGACCTTCACATCAACATCTTCAAAGAGGAGGTCCAAATGTGAATGGACATCTTTAGAGCACATCATGCATTTTGATGTCCTAGCTGTTGAGTCCTTGATGCTACTGGATACCACATACTCTTAGTCATATGTCACACTTTAATTCCTTTAAAACTGCCTTTTGTTTTTTTTTAATTTTTTAAAGATTTATTTGATAGACATAGAGAGAGGCAGAGACACAGGCAGAGGAAGAAGCAGGCTCCATGCCAGGAGCCTGACGTGGGACTTGATCCCAGGACCTCAGGATCGCGCCCTGGGCCAAAGGCAGGTGCAAAACCGCTAAGCCACCCAGGGATCCCCTAAAACTGCCTTTTAATGGAGTGTCAACTTACTATAATTTTGGTTGAATTGCTAATAATCTTAGTGATTTCAAAGGTCAGTTATTATTTATTCTTTTAATATAATAATTGTGTTAGACCATGCATGGAGGCAAGCAGAGAACGGGGAAAAAATACATAAAAACAAAAGCACCTAAATGTTTGTGAACGCAACCCCTATCATACTAAGTCGTCAGTTCTGAGGATCTCTGGGTGGCTCAGCGGTTTGGCGCCTGCCTTTAGCCCAGGGCGTGATCCTGGAGTCCCGGGATCAAGTCCCATGTCAGGCTCCCTGCATGGAGCCTGCTTCTCCTTCTGCCTGTGTCTCTGCTTCTCTCTCTCTCTCTGTCTGTCTCTCATGAATAAATAAATAAAAATCTTTTTAAAAAAATAAGTCATCAGTTCTTTTAAAAACATGTGCCTCACGGCTGTGGATTCTGATTGAGAAATTTCTTTTCTGTTGAGGAGCTCTATATCATCACTATTCTGTAGTGAATAGTTCTTTGCAAAGCTCTGGCTTAGCCTTTCCATTTCTTTTTTGCTTTCTTTGTTGTTGAATGCCAAGGGTAGAGTGCCTGTCTGGCTTTTGTGGGTTTGTCTGGCCCTTAAGGTTTAAACATGGTTTTTAGTGGTTCCAGGATATAAATGTTAGAGTATGTGGTGTTGCCCCTTCGCCTATTGGGAAATTAGCAACTGCTAATTTCAGGCTGTCTTTAGGAGCCTGGTGTACTAATTGGAGTGTATGGGAAAGTACTTTCAGGAGTCAAATGTTGCTAATAAGGATTTATTCACCAAATTAGTACATTAAAACCTAAGGGGTCCTTTGAGCTTGAAGAAGCTAAGTTTAAGGCAAACAAAACCACAAGAACGGCTGAAAAAATTAGCAGATTTGACTCATACTTAGAACATGAACAGACCATCAGGTGTTACCAATTGAATGGAACTTCAGGAGAAGATACAGTGAAGATGCTGGTAGTTTATAGTGATCCAGAATGTTAAATGAAATGTAAAGGTACAGGTCTGAAAATTCAGATGTTGACTTATTAAGACTTCTTTCACAGGGGTTTCATTGCATTTAAATATGAAACTTTATACCCATCTTAGGAATGTTATCCATGCATAAGCTCCCAATTTAAAGATTTACAAAATCTTTAAAAAAAAAAAAAGGGGTGGGGGTGGGCAGCCCGGGTGGCTCAGCGGTTTAGCACCTCCTTCAGCCCAGGGCGTGACCCTGGAGACCCGGAATCGAGTCCCATGTCGGGCTCCCTGCATGGAGCCTGCTTCTCCCTCTGCCTGTGTCTCTGCCTCTCTCTCTCTCTCTCTCTCTCTGTGTCTCTCATGAATAAATAAATAAAATCTTAAAAAAAAATAAAGGGATCCCTGGGTGGCGCAGCGGTTTAGTGCCTGCCTTTGGCCCAGGGCGCGATCCTGGAGACCCGGGATCGAATCCCACGTCGGGCTCCCGGTGCATGGAGCCTGCTTCTCCCTCTGCCTATGTCTCTGCCTCTCTCTCTCTCTCTGTGTGTGTGTGACTATCATAAATAAATAAATAAAAATTAAAAAAAAAAAAGATTTACTGTTTTAGGGAATAGTGTTCATAACCTGGGTGAAATTTCAACCAATAAAGAGATCTTACTTATGCTAGTGTATCAGGCAGGGCTCTGTCAGGAAAACAGGCCACTCAAGGTATTCCATGCAGGAAAGATCTTTTTCTTCCCTTTCTTTTCTTTTCTCTTTAAAAAAAATTTTTTTTTAAAGATTTTATTTATTTACTTGAGAGTACTAGGGGAGGAGCAGAGAAAGAGGGGGAGAGAGAGAATCTCTAGCAGACTTCCTACTAAGCGAGGAGTTCAATAAGGAGCCCAGTGCAGGGCTGGATCCCAGGACCCCAAGATCATGACCTGAGCCGAAATGAAGAGTTGGACACTCAACGAACTGTGCCACCAGGTGCCCCTCTTTTTAATTTTTATTGTAACCTCTTATTGAGGTATAATTGACATATAATAAACTCATATTCGAAGTGTTCAGTATACATTAAATTTTGAACTATGTATACAAAAGATAATGAATTTTATTCCCTAAGGTCTCTTTATGCCCATTTGTCAGTACTCCTTCCTAGCCTTTTCTGCCATTCCCCAACATCTAAGTAACCACTGATCTGCTCTCTGTCACTATAGATTAGTTTGCAGGGTTTTGTTTTGTTTTGTTTTTTAAGCATTTTCTACAAATGGAACATACAGTACTTCTCGTTTGGTTTCTTTCACTGATAGGAATTTTGAGGTTTATCCATGTTGTGGTATCAGTAGTTCATTCTTTTTACTGCTGAGTAGTCTTTTCATGGTATTCTCTATCATAGTTTGTTTATCCATTCGCCTACTGATGCACAGTTGAGTAGTTTATGGTTTTCAACTATTACAAAATATTCATTTACAAAATCTGTGTTAGATGTATGCTTTCTTTTCTCTAGGTGTTGATTGTCTGAGATATTCGTGTATGTTTAACATTGTAGAAAACTGCCAAACTGTTTTCCAAAGTGATCGTGCCATTTTACATTCTCACCATGCGAGAGTTCCAGTTGCCAAAACTTGATAAGATCAATCTTTTTAATTTTGGATGTTCTAATAGGTATGCATGTAGTAGCATCTCACCATGGTTTTAGTTTGTTGGGTTGTTTTGGTTTTTTTCTAATGACTGATGATGTTGAGCATCTTCTCATGTGCTTATTTGCCATCTGTATATTTTCTTTGGTAAAGTATCTCTTCAACTCTATTGCCTTTTTTAAAAATTGGGTTGTTTCTTTTTTTTTCTTTTTTTTTAAATTTATTTATGATAGTCACAGAGAGAGAGAATGAGAGAGAGGCAGAGACAAAGGCAGAGGGAGAAGCAGGCTCCATGCACCGGGAACCCGACGTGGGATTCGATCTCGGGTCTCCAGGATCGTGCCCTGGGCCAAAGGCAGGCGCCAAACTGTTGCTCCACCCAGGGATCCCAATTGGGTTGTTTCTTATTGAGTTGTGAGAGTTTTTCATATATGTGGAATATATGTGGACATCAGTTCTTTGTTAGGTGGGTGGTTTGCAAATAATTTCTCCCAGTCTCAGCACTTTTCATTTTCCTAACAGCATCTTCCGAAGAGAAGGAAGTTCTTAATTTTGAGTCAGATTTATCAATTTTTTTCTTTTGTGGATTTTGCTTTTGATGTTGTACCTAAGAAATAATTTGCCTAACCCAAGGTCGCAAAAGTTTTCTATCCTACATTTTCTTGTAGTTTAAGGTTCTATATTTAGGTCTATTATTCATTTTGAGTTAATTTTTATATGTAGTACAAGGTATGGGTTGAATTTGATTTGTTTGTTTACCTATGTTCAGTTGTTCCACCATGGTTGGTTAGAAAGTCTCTCCTCTCTCCACCAAATTGCTTTTGCACTTATTTTTTTTTAAATTGTTCATATCTGCCCATTTTATTTTTGGAATCTGTCCTGTTCCGGTGAACTTTTTGTCTATATTGATGCCAATACACCAGTGTCTTGATTACTCTTTTTTTTTTTTTTTTTAAGATTCTATTTTTAAGTAATCTTTACACCCAGCATGGGGCTCAAACTTATAACCCCAAGATCAAGAGTCGCATGCTCCACCAACAGAGCCAGCCAGGCATCCCAATTACTCTTTTTATAACAAGTCTGGGTGTCAGGTTGTTTAAATCCTCCAGCTTTGCTTTTTTTAAAAGTTGTTGAGTATTCTGGATCCTTAGGAAATTTTAAGAGGAGCTTGTAATTTCTATAAAAAACAACAAAACACTTGCTGGGCTTTTTTTTTTTTTTTTTTTAATTTATGATAGTCACACAGAGAGAGAGAGAAAGAGGCAGAGACATAGGCAGAGGGAGAAGCAGGCTCCATGCACCGACGTGGGATTTGATCCCGGGTCTCCAGGATCACGCCCTTGGGCCAAAGGCAGGCACCAAACCGCTGCGCCACCCAGGAATCCCCTTGCTGGGCTTTTGATAGGGATTGTGTCAAATCCATAAATTAATTTTGGGAAAATCAATATCTTAAAAGTATTGAGTCTTCTAATCCATGAATATGGTATACCTCTATTTATTTAGGCTTTTAAATTTTTCTCTCATCAACATTGTATAGTTTTCAATATGTGGGGATTACACACTTTTGTCAGATTTATCCCTAAGTATTTCGTAAGTTTTGGTGTTACTGTAAATAGGATTGTTTTGGTAGAATCCACTGTATTTTCCAAGAAGGAAAGACTTTAATATAGGGAGTTAAAGACTTTCACAACCATTTGACTGGGAGGAAAAATTCAGGAGGAACTGCTGTTATTGTTGATGAAATTAAAGTGCCGTGTTCTCAGCTGCCTGCTGCTTCAGTATGGCTTTAACTCATCTGGAAGCTGCTGTAAAGATGGAAAGTCCTGTCTGCTTACCTATGTGTCTGCTTGCAACGGTTTTCAGAGCATATTGAGTTCTGTCTTCCAAATCTCACATGAGTGTGCCTCACTTCAGCCCATCTAACCTAGAACACATGGAGAATGGGCTTCTGAGAAATGTAGTTCCAGACCCTTTCCTACAGTGCAGGGAAGACCAGGGGCCAGCAATGCTAGGCCAACAATCTGGCACAGGGGGCATTAATAGAGGTACACATAAGATGCCACACTCAGTTGTAGAGAAGTGACTTAGCAATACTGGGAAAAATAGGGGTGTTAGATGGTTGTAATTCAGTAAGATGTGATATCTGAGAAGGCACACAGGCTCTTTGACAGTGCTGGCAGTGATATATTTTCTGGGATGAGGAGGTGGCAAGGCCTGCTGTCGTGCTGCCTTGCCCAATGACAGGATGAGTGTAGACAACTGGAATATGTTTTAGGGGATAATGACCCCAGTGTGAGGGTATAGAAAGCCAGACCACACAGTGTTGGAAGGAACTGAGAATGCCTTAGGGGGATGCATTATGAGAGACTACAATGCCTAGAAGACTTGCTCTGTGCAGTTTGGGAAGGAAGGCTTAGGATCAGTGGGCAGAAAGCTACAAGGAGACCATTTCCAAGGCAATGCAAAGCACTTCTTGCACAGTTGGACTGAGATCGAACTGAAGGTTAGGAGGGAACACCTGGGTGGCTCAATGGGTTAAGCATCTGATTTCAGCTCAGGTCATGATCTCAGGGTCCTGAGATCAAGCCCTGTGTGGGGTTCTGTGCTCAGTGAGGAGTCTGCTTGTCTCTCTTCCTCTTCCTTCTGCTCCTCCCCCCACCCTCACCCCCACTTGGGTACATGCTCTCTCTCTTTAGTAAATAAATAAAATCTTGGACAGCCTGGTCGCTCAACGGTTTGGCGCCGCCTTCAGCCCAGGGCGAGATCCTGGAGATCCAGAATCGAGTCCCACGTCTGGCTCCCTGCATGGAGCCTGCTTCTCCCTCTGCCTATGTCTCTTTCTCTTTCTGTGTCTCTCATGAATAAATAAATAAAATCTTTAAGTAAGTAAGTAAGTAAATAAATAAATAAATAAGTAAGTAAATAAATAAATAAATAAATAAATAAATAAAATCTTAAGGAAAAAAAAGGACAGTCAAGAGTTTCCTTTGTTCCAAATTGCTGGGCTGCCTAGCAAGAGTATATATAAGGTGTAAGAAGAGTGGTTTCAAAGTAGATGTTCCATAAGCTCATTGGTTACAACTTTTGCCACATGGAACTTCCAAAAGTGAAAACAAACCCTTTTAAATATGTTATTTTTAGTTTGAGTAATTCTAAATAAGTCTGTTCCATGTAGGTGTCTCAAAATACAGAAAGTGAGAAATTTGTGAGAAGCTTAGAGTCAAAGCCTAGGTGTGCAAAAATCTTACTGGTGTATTTCATTGATTCTGAAACTCACATTCTTTTACATGTTTGGCATCTCTGAAACCTGCATGCCCTTGATGATACTCTTCAATTATTGATGCTTAGATTTGCTCTCATCCAATTTTTTTTTTGCATGTACAGTTTTGACCCTAGCGATTCCTAATGTCATTTCAGTGGAGTTTCATACATATTTGGTATTCTATGAGTTGTTTAATTGCATTTTAATGTAACTTTGTAAAGATTATGCTGTAATTTGGCACTGAAACACAGATGGGAATAACAAGGCATAGGTTTGATAGTAATGAGGTTAGTATTTATTCTTGGAGAAATGATTACAATTCCATATTTTCTTGGAAAGAAACAACCACATGCATTATACCTGTGCTATTCAAAGTCAAGTCCAGGGACCAGCAGCTTGTTGGAAATGCAGAACTGTAGTTTACAACCCACAACTACTAAATAAAAACCTGCATTTTAACAGGATTCCCATTAAAGTTGGAGAAGCATTGCTTTATATAACTTCATATAGGAGATAACCCATATATAGAAGGAGCTGTGTTGGATTTTGTTGCTGAGATACAGAAGAATTGCCAATCCTGTGTCACCCGATGCATCTGAAGGCAGGAGACATCTCTATATCCCTCTAAATGAAAAATGCGTTTACCTTAATTTTTCCAGGTTTATGTTACCATTTTACCATTTTTTTCCCATGAGCCCCTCAGTTTTAGAATGATTTTTATGCCTCAGTGCTGTTTGGTTTTGTCTACTCATTTAATATCATGTGCAAATTACATTAGCATCTCATTAAATTCTCTCAGTCAGAACTAGCAAATGAAAAAAAATGTTAAGAACAGATCCAATACAGATATTTGTGGAGTACCCTAGTAGGTAATTTCCTCGGCCTGAATGGATATATTCCACTATGCTTTCTTTCTGTGTGCATTTTTAATTAAAACACTCTAAGTGGATACTTTGAGCACTTTGCTTGACTCTTTTCATGGCACTTTTAATTTTTTTCATCCCAGATACACATGTGGCATCACTAATCTTTAATTGGTTATAGTTCTCAACAGTTTGAGGTCTAGTTATTTTCTTAGTGTTTTATAAATTGCCAAGATAACCACTTGTCTTTTAAGGAAATGAATGTACAAGCCACATATATTAGATGTGCTTTGGAAAAGCTCCATATAAATCTTTGTTAGAGCTCTTAATGTGCAGAATTCACTGTCACAGGTGCCAGGGGCTTTATTTTCCGTGGTGACACTATCTCACTGATCCTTGGGAACCACATGTCGGAACTGGGGAGGACCCCGTGGGGGCATCTTCCTCTTCCTGCACATTCAGGAAACTGTTAAGACAGGTGTGGGTCCTGTTTCTGGAGAAGATCTGTGCCTTCTACCCTATTGGTTTCCTTCTTCTTCTTTTTTTAAAGATTTATTTATTTGTTCATGAGAGATACACAGAGGCAGAGACACAGGCAGAGGGAGAAGCAGGCTCCCAGTGGGGAGCCCGATGACAAGACTGGATCCCAGGACCCCAGGATCACAACCTGAGCCAAAGGCAGATGCTCAACCACTGAGCCACCCAAGTGCCCCTATTGGTTTCCTTCTAAAGTCTCACACAGGCGCACCTTATCGGCAGGACATAAAACACATCGCAGTCTCTAGTTCTGAGGGAAATAGGCCTGAGGGAGCTTGGAATTGGTGTTGTCTGAGCTGTTGCATATATCTACCACAGAGTCAATCAGTAACTAAACTAAAATTCTAAGAGAATTGTATGATGAATTACATGGTAGAAGAAGATTTTAAATACCCCTGTGTTACCATATTTATCATGTATCTAATGTACTTTAGACAAGGAACCTTGATTGATAAAACTATAATAATTTGAACATATTAGGGTGAATTGTAGATTCTAGAATATTTTTGGGAATGCATTTCTGGGAATGTCAGGAGTAAACAATTTCTAAAATTCCTTTTGACTCTTACATGACTTTCAGAAAGAACTATTTAAAAATGGTTTAAAATAGAAATCCTTGCAAAAAATTTTAAACAGACGAGTCCGTGTTGAAGCTTTTTTAAATGAAAATTTTAATTGAAATAATTATAGGCTCACATGCAGTTGTAAGAAATAACAGAGATTTCACATGCCCTCTATTCAATTTCCCCTGATCAGTAGTGTTTTGCAGATCAGTACTACAGTATCACAACCAAGATACTAACATTGATAGGACTCACTGATCTCAGTGAGATGCCCCAGTTTCACTTGTACTGATTTGTGTATATTGTGTTTAGTTGTCTGTAATTTTACCGCATGTAGGTTCATGTACTCACCACCATTGTGGAGATACAGAACAGTTCCATTATCACAGGGATCACTGATGTAACCACAGCCATGTTACTCTGCCTCACCTCCCTCGCAGCCCCTGACAACCACTGTAATTCCAGAAATATTAGATTATATTACAGTATGTAACCTTTGGGGTTGGCTTTTGTCACTTAGCATAATTCCCTGGAGACTCATCCAAGTTGTTGATGTATTAAGAGGTTTGTTTTTTTTTTTATAGTCTTGGTTTGCTTCTGGCATGTTTCACATGTTGGGTGGATCTGTTGTATCTGTTCACATCTGTCTGCCTCAGTTGTGTTGAGTTGGTTATGAACTGCTACCACACTACTGACCACAGAACATCAGGTATAGGTTTTGGGGGTTTTGTTTTGTTTTAGATTTATTTATCTTTTTTAGGGAGAGAACGTGCGCATGCGTGCATGCAGGAGGGGAGGGGCAGCAAGAGAGAGGGAGAGAGAGTCCCAAGCAGACTCTGTGCCTGGTGTAGACCCCAAACCTGGGGCTCAATCCCACAACCCTGACATTATGACCTGAGCTAAAACCAAGAGTTGGACCCTTAACTGACTGAACCACCCAGGCACCCCAGGAATAGATGTTGGTGCTATTTGATGGGCAGTTGACCAGACTGTAAAGAAAAAGAAGATGCTCTTTATTTCTAGAGACATTTTCCTGTCAAGATGAGCCCTGGCTGTTTATCTGAATTGAGGTTCTTAAATTATTTTTACTCCTGTCAGCATATTGGTGGTTACTGCTTTTAAGTATGAAATTGTCAGCTCTGCCTCTACTTGGTGTCTGAAGCATGATGGGCTTGGGCATATGAATTCAGGAACCATTGGTCATGATTCTAGTTGTGGGAAAAAGATGATAAGGTAGGAGATTTTAGTTGGTGGAAAGAAGTTAGTCTGTAACCTGGATTATCAGAGGCCATGAATTCACATGCCCAAGGTTCTGGTA
This sequence comes from Canis lupus dingo, assembly GCF_003254725.2. Classification (NCBI taxonomy): domain Eukaryota; kingdom Metazoa; phylum Chordata; class Mammalia; order Carnivora; family Canidae; genus Canis; species Canis lupus. The sequence goes on along the minus strand of NC_064252.1, from coordinate 25,644,005 downwards.
CTTTCAGAACACCAAAGAAGCTGTAAGTTTTCTTCAGAGTACCCCCAAAGTGCTGGTAAACATGGAAAGCAGAATATGAGGAACACAGGTATCTGCCCTCACAATGTTGTCTGGGTTGTGAGGGAAGGGATTTACAGCTATTTGAAAGAGTTTAAAAGGCCTAGGAAGGCAAGCAGCACTGATTTTGTTTGCTGCTGAATCCTCAGCCTCTAACACAGTGTGTGGCATCAAGTAGGCACTGAAAGAAAGAAAGAGAAAGAGAAGGAATGAAGGAATGAATAGGGTAGAAGGGAAGCTTTTAAGGAATAGGTGCCTCTTTTGGTGTGTTTGAAGGCTATTCCCTATAAGCCCAGAAGATTCTAATGGGGTTGTGTGTGTGTGGGGGGGGCTGTTTGCTTTGAGGGAGAGTGGAGGAGGGGAAGGAGGGGGATTTGCCCCCACTCTCCAGAATGAATAAAGCCCCAAACTCAGACTTTTCACAATCCCATCTCAGGGCCCCTCTGCTTACTCTGCCTGGCCAGTCAGTCCCCTCCAGATAGTTTTCTTCCTTTAGGTCTCTGACTGCCTCACAGAGACCTTCTGTGAACATTGCATAAAGTAGTCCAATCTTCCTTTCTCTCTTGGTCTTCTCTAGCCCCTTTCCCAGGTTTATGTTCTCCCCGACATCTATAATGAATCCCTGGCATTGTGTGTGTTTGTGTCTCCGATATGGAAAGTCAGCTTCCTGAGGGCAGAGCCTGTGTCTCATCCACTGTTGTACCCCAGTGCCTGGCACGTAATAGCAACTCAGTGTTGGTAAATGATTGAATTTAGTTGTTTGGAGGCTTTTCTTTAGAACATGTTCCTTGAAGGGAGGTTTTTCTTTAGAACACATGTTCCTTGGAGGGATTGGAAAGCATCTTTCACTCTGTAGTCATGTATTTTGGTGACATTTGCATGGAGGGCCTGATGTGTCCCTGGTATTTTGCTGGGTGCGTAAGAAGAGTAAGGTCAACTCACCTGCATTCAGAGAAGTCATAGGTAGCAAATGCAAATGTATTCAGCTCACTTTTCTACAGTGGGATGGGTGCTTTGAGGGAGGCACGTCAGACACCTCAGACCAGAAGCCGCAGCTCTCAGAATGTTGACACCTGAGAAGAGAGGTAGACTCTGATTGAAGGTGAGAATAAGAGATTTTGGAAGTGGTGGTCATTATTCAGTTGTGAGAAGATAGGTCCCAGTTAATCTGAAAAATGCAGTCATTCTAAGAAGAGCCCTACTATCTCCCTGACCTCACCCACCACTTCCTCCCTCTGCTCTAGTCTCCTTGCTGTTCCTCAGTTACACCATCTTATAATGCTGTGTCCCAGATACTCACGTCATCCCTTGCTTCAGTGGAATTCTTAGGCCACTGTGTCAGAGAGGCCTTTTCTAACCATCATATGTGAGACACTGTCTTCCCTGTCTGCCGTCTCCATCAGCTTACCCCACCTTGTTCTCTCCAGGGCACTTGCTGCCACTTGAAGTGTATATTTTATACATATAGTTGGGTTACATATCTTGTTGCTTTCTCCCCCACTGGAATATAAGCCCCCTGAGAGCTGGGTCTTGGTTTTCTTTCTGCTGTATCCCCAAGTGCTTAGAAAAGTGACAGCTTGTGTTAGGCACTCGTCAATGTCTGCTAAAGGAATGGATCTGTTCCTGGGCATCCTGGTAGAGGAGAGGTGAAACATAGATGAGCCCCAAACCAATCTGTTTCCCAGAGCTCTGTTCAAAGCCACTGTGTTGTGGAGAAGTCCTTCTGTGGGTCTGATACTGCCAGTGACTGATAGCAGCAGATTCCCCGGGGGCCAAACGACCACCATGGCCATGGTGGTGGGATGTCTAGAGGAAGGCATATTTCCTAGGAATTGGCATTGAAGTAGATGAGTATTGAGCCAGGACTTAACAGTAGGGTAAGGTGTGATGGGACTGCAAAAAGGAGGAAGATTTTTTTTTGTCAGATATATAGAATGGATGAGAAAAGTATGGAAGTTAGAACTGTACTGGGAATGACCGTGAATGTGAGCTCTAGGGAGGTGTCCAGATGGCACAGCTCTTAACTTGGCCTATGTGGTCTTAGACACTTGGAGCCTTTGAATGTGTGATGTGGCGGTTTTTACGAATGTTAGCACAATTGCTCTTCAGTGTTCTGAACTTGTGAGCAGGGCAGGAGTCCTGCTCTGCCTCAGCTCAGGTGAATATTGAATATTTTTCTCTTTATTCAAGTAACTGCCTTTCAAAAAAAAAAAGTTACGTCTCCTTTCAATTCATGATTATTATTATTATTTTTTAAAGGAAACACTGTTGTATTTTCTTCACCTTAGACATTCTTAAAAGTAGTTTTGGCTTTTTACTATTCTAGATTTATTCTGGATTATAATGTTTGTACTTGTATCTGTGTGGTTTGAGATGGGGGAGACTGTGAATTATTTTTTCTGCTTTCAGACTTAGAAGCAGTTGATGGTTAAGTGGGACCCATCTAGTCACCTGGCACTTGTATTTGCTGGATGGAAGATTTGATTTTTGAGGTATAAATACCTTTTAAAGTATAGGCTTATACACAAGCATTTAGAGCAGTGATTCTCTCCCCACAGATTCCTCTGTAGTTGATTTGAGGAGCTAGCCCAATAATGGTTTTGATTTTTTTTAATTTTGTTTTATTTTGCAACAATCTTGAACTTACAGAAAAGTTGCAAGTATGATGAAAACAGCAACACATTGCCTGAATCACTTACCTGCTTCCCTTTCCCCTAGACTTTAGTGTATTTCTAAAAACCAAGAACATTCTCCCATATAAACACAATGCAACAATCAAAATAAAAACATTGATACATTGCTTCAATTGAATCTTCAGCCCCTACTCAGCTTTGAGGCTTAGCCGGGTAATGGCCTTTACAGCAAAAGAATCACACTTTGCATTTAGTTATTATGTCTTGATAGTCTCCTTCTGTTTCCTCGAGGTTCAGTGATCCTGAAACTTCTGAAGATTGCAGACCCATTATTTGGTAAAATGCCTCTCAGTTTGAGGTTCTCCGATATTTCCTCATGATAATATTCAGGTTATACATATTTGAAAGGAATATCATAGAAGAGATTCTGTATTCTCAGAGCATCTATCTAATCAAGTAACTCACAATTTCAGTTTATCCCATTAGAATGATGTTTGTGTGTTTTACTTAATTAAGGTAAAGCCTCTGCCAGGCTTCTCCTTCATGTAATTATTCTCTTCTCCTTTCTAATAAGTATTTTTATGGGGAGGTACTTTAAAGCTATGTGAATATTCCATTTCTTTTACTTTTAACATTCATTTACTTATTTCTATCTAGATGGACTCCTGTTTTCCTATTTTATACAATGGCTTATTTCTTACCATCACTATTTTTATGCGCATACTGCCCCAGGTATAGCTTGTCGGAACCCTTCAAATTGGTCCCTGCAATCATTTGACACACCCCATCCATCATTTGTTGAATATTTCCTTGTTTTTTGGCAACAATCATTCCACTTTATTTTGTACTTTATTTGCCTTAGCTCCAAATGAGCTCTTTTAAAAAAGAACCTAGTTCTTTTTAAGAATGGTATTTAGAAGCCACATTCTGGGTACTAGGTGTGTTCATTGCTTTTGGGCGTTTCTTATTCCCAAGCCCTCTCAGTAACAGAACTAGGTGAGTGAGTGAGTGAGAGTGTGTGTGTGTTTGTGCGCGCATGTGCACATGTATTTGCATACACGAAGGAATATACACACATAGGGCCTCACAAAAATTACATCTATGTTTATTGTTAAGCCTGTCTGTATATATTAAGACCATAAGTTGATGCCAATAACTAATTCTGATCCAACTCCACAGTTGGTCTTTTGAGCTTTTTCCCTTTCCATTTTGGTAACTACTTTTTCAACAGTGAGAAACCTGGTTGTCATCATCATTAACATATTTATTGATGGATCACTCACCCTGTATGTAACATCACCTTCCCTGTGTGGATGCCCTCTTCGCCCTCTTGGGCTCTGGGCTCAGCATGGGAATATTTTAAAGCCCCCCAGTGTTGCTAATGTGCAGCCAAGACAGAGCACAGCTAAATTAAAAAGGAAGGTGAACTCTACTTTTTCATTCATTATTAAGTAAATAGCAGGCTTTTAAATCAAGTTTGGTTTGGGAAAATAAATTCTTCCTAAGGAAGTGAAATCTAAAGAGAAAACTCAATTCTACCAATATAAGCAGTAAAAGATCAGGGTGAAAGCACAGCCTGTCTCCTGGAAAGCTTTGAAAAATATTTATTTTGGAAATAAATCCACTTGTAGTGAACATGAATTTCAGTCCCTTTCCCTGAATTACCTGTTTATAGGAAAAAATACTTGAAAAGGTTAGTTGTTTTTAAGAATGTGTTTCATTAAAGTCTAACTTTGCTTTTTTTTTTTTTTACATTGCGTTTTTAAAATAAACTTTTTAGAATGGATACAGAAAGAAATTGCAACTCACTGCTTTTTAAGGCATTGAATATTTAAACAGATTTTCAGACTGGTTTCTCTTTTTCTGTAGTCCATTGGACTTTAAAATACAGGAACCATGTTACAGTAACTGGGTCATGAGGAATCCCATCTTCTTCCACTTGAAGCCAGAGGAAGCAAGAGGCTCTGGGAGCCAAATGCAACAGGATCTCTGGCCAGCCTACCTTAGATGGTCAACATCCATCTTGCCAATTTTCATAAAGCCATGTTCTTAAAGTAGTGCACTGCTACAAGTGGATTTTCACCAAGAGCTTCACACTGAGACCGAGGTATACATAATCTGACTCGAAAGAAATCCAGCATTCAACATCAGGGAATTACAATAAAATCTCTTTCTTGATCATATTTGTAAAGTTTTCATTGAAGTTACCTTTGGGGTGTGAATTGTGCACAGTAGGCTTTTGTGTATTTATGCTAGAGGCACAAAAGAAGAAAGGCCAATTTTCATGAGTATGGATAGAACCGCAGAAAGTTTGACATGTATGTAAAATACCTATTTTTTTGTATAGTTCTTGTTTTCTATAAATGAAGCATTTATTACCTAGGCGTGAGAGCCAGACTCAGTGTTGTTCCTCAGTTCTTTGTATAAGTTGAGTAGTTACCACTACCCAGATTTGAGCTCTTTAGAAACTCTCTTTTTGATTTTTGCCATGTTGGCAAACATTTACGTTTTTCTTTAATTTGTCTGACTTTTACCTTAGCATTTTTCTAGATGGTATTTGTGAAGCCATGAGTGTAATGTGTTGAATCACCTAAAATCACAAGTATTTGTCCAGTATTTTGGGAAACTGAGAACTAGGTCTCTAAATCTGCTAGCTCTTAATCTTAAATTCAGTTAGTGTGGCATCTGGGTTGCCCATCTTGAACTTTGAGCAACAGCAGTAGTTTTGCAATACATGTTTCCCATTTGATACATAGAGAGTGAAAGTTGGCAGCTTTCAGGGCACCTGAGTGGCTCAGTCAGTGAAGCGTCTGCCTTTGGCTTATGTCATGATCCCAAGGTCCTGGGATTGAGCCCTGGGTTTGGCACCCTGCTCAGTGGGGTGTCTCCTTCTCCCTCTCCCTCTGTCCAGTTCCGCAGCTTGTGCTTTTTTTTTTTCTTTCTTTCTCTCAGATAAATAAAATCTTTAGGGGGAAAAAAAAAAGAAAGTTGGCAGCTTTCTACCTACATTTTATTTGAATATGTATTATATAATATGTTATACAATGTATTAGAATAAATCTTACATTCTCAGGTTACTTTTCAGATGTGAGGCATCATTACATTATCTTAATTTCTTAAGATTCAGCACATTTCTTCAAGTAGAATGTTCAGTATTGTGTATCATTTTTGCTATAATTGAGAGGAGCAAAACCTGCAGGAAGATGCAACTGTGAACTCACTCAGTGAGGAATAATACATGGATTTATAGGACGCTTGGGACCTACCTTAAAAACACAAGTAGAAAACATGTAAAACATAGAGTATTAATAATGTAGAAGAAAAATAAGGAATATAGAACATAGAGTTTTCTGTTAACCACACTGGAGATATCATGGGAAAATACCTAATTTGTGATAAATATCTGTGTATCATAATCGATTTAATATATCTTATATTGTTTGTGAGGAATATTGCCTATCAGAAAATTCACTCCTTAATTTTTTCTTTGATGTATTAATGCTGTATGTTTTATATGTTTTCTACATGTGTTTTTAAGACCAGGTACTGAGTGTTCTATAAATCCATGGAATCCAGGAATATCCCCAGAAGCCAACCAGATATTGTCATATATTCAAATCAGGGTTTTTGCTGAGTACATTTGTGTGTGTTCGTTTAGGAAGATATTATAAAGCTCACATTAATGGGCTTCTTTGAAACCAAACTGTCAAAGTTTGCAAAAGGCATAATAAGCCAAAATGTGGGGATAACTAAATGTGCTGAGTTTTATGCATCCTCTTAGTTTAAGTAAAATACCATGTTCTGCTCAGTCACAGAGATGGAATGTTTGCACACCATCTACAAGCATTTCATTTGCTACACAAATAGACTGTGAATATAGATGTTAACCTTTTGGTGTGACATTACTTTAACAGAGAGAAGGAGCAAGAAAGGGAAGAACAGTTAATGGAAGACAAGAAAAGGAAGAAAGAGGATAAAAAGAAAAAAGAAGCCACTCAGAAGGTGAGTTTAATCACTTAAGTCTGCTTTTACATCCACCAAACATCTAGAATAACTAACTGCCTTGGGTTGGATACCTGACAGACAGTTCAGTAATACTGCTTATGTAGTTTACTTGCTAATTTTAAGATCTGAAAGTGGGAGAAAGTTGAAGACCTATGTTTGTTTCCCAAAAGTAGATATTCAGAAATGCTGTAGCTGGTTTAATGTGAACAACAGTAAACATTATCAAGAAAGGCAAGAGAGTCACCAACACTTTAGTTCTTGTCCAGTTTCTGTATTTGTATCATAATTAACCTCCATTTTTAGAGGTCAGCTTATAAAACAACTTCAAGACTTGTTAAGTTCACCCCCACATTCTCCTTTTGGTCGCCCTACAGCACTATCATTTATTTGTAAGAATCTGCTTAGAGTTTTGGGGGAAATAACATGGCTTTGAGGTGCTTGCTTAGGGGAGAAGAGATGCTAAAAGAAAAAAGACTCACCACTATCAACTGACAAGTCTTAATTGATGCACTTGACCTCAGCGCTGTCTGAGCAGACTGGTAGCCCCACCCCTTTCCCTTCAGTGTGTGTCCCTCTGCCCTCTCCCTGGTGTGAACTTATTCTCCACCCCCACCCTCACCCCATTCTTCAGCATTGCCTGACTTGGACTCTGGCTCAGCAGGGGTGTTTTGGTGCCTTTGGGGGAGGTAAAGTGATTTGCCTCCAGTTCTGTTACCATTGCCTAGCAGACTGGGAAAACAGTACCTTGCTGTGAGGCAGGTTTGAGGGTTGCTGCTATAGTGCCAGGTTGTTGAAGCTGAGTTTAGGGAGATAGAAACTGTTACAAGGTTAAGAGGGAACTCAAGACTTAGAAGAGACTCAAGGCAGGCAATCAGATGCAAACCAGTGTAAGATATAAGGGACACCACAAGTATTCCCAGCATTATTGGATATAACATATATTCCCATATGTCAGTTTTCTGAATTTTTGAAATAGATCATTTATGAGTGCCTGGAGAAAAAAACAATACTGGAAATAGTTTTCTGAATTGGATTGCATATGACCCTGACACATTAAGCATATAAAATTTTATCTTTTCTTCAAGACTTAATTAAAAGAAATACTCATTTTTGTTTGGTAAAGTAATAAAATAGACTGCTGTGCATGCTCATTAAGATGTCTGCTTTTAACTGAGTTTCTGTTTCTATTAATAGTGGTATGCTCACCATCATATCCTCATGCTATCAGGGTACCTGCTTCTAATGTGTTGCTTCTAATCTGAGCTTGTTAGAATTGTCTAAAATGTCAGTAAAGAGTCTGAATAAAGATGTCAGATAACAATCCAGAGGCTTTTTTCATACCTGCTTTGGAGACACAGCCTCATTCCACATAAGCAGGTCCACCAGCAATAAGGTGTCAGGGCATTGCCCCTCTGCATACTGATCTTCCAGCAGGAGTGACAGAGAGTGAACCGCAGTGAAGGCTTTCTTGCCTTTAGGGCATTCACATGTCATCAACTAAATTGGTATAAAAATTGGATTTTACAGTCTGTGGGAATGAATGGTTAATAGACAAGACACTGGTGAGCTTGAGCAAAGGCTGGTAACAAGAAGATACCAAGTCAAGTGGTTATTTTAGCCAATATATGGTCTGTCTTCATTCTTCAACTGGAAAATATCTGTATCTGGAAGGAAGTAATAAATTACGCATCGCTTTTGTTGTGGATCCCACTATAATAGAAAAATGATTTAAAATGCAAGATAGTGCAGGTTTATTCAAGAATGAATTTGGATGATTTATGCAAAGAATATCATTCATACAGCTGGACAATCTCCCCCATGTACTTGCATCTACATTAAGAAACGGTTTAGAAGTTATGACAAAGAGGAAAATCCCCATAAATAAAATTTCAAATGGTTAATTATGAACAATACAATTCAATCATTTTTGTTTAAAAAGGTTCTAGATTGGCTGACACAGGATCTAGGACAACACATGGCCTTGGATATTGTTGTATCATACTGAACCGTTGTGTAATTCCAGAATTAAATTCTGATTTAGCAGTTTTAAGGAAGGGCACAAAGCTTACCACGTGATTGTCTTAGTGGCTACCAACCTTATTGTAAAGACAGCGCCTCAACTAGGAGGCATAAAATGTGCTATGATGCAAAGAATTGTAGAGAATGTGCCAGAGGTTCTATTATGTGGTCATTCATTCATTCATTCGATCAGCACCATTTATACAGTGCTTCCACATCCTTCTCACTGCTTACCCTGTTGCTTTACAATCATCTCTTCATGTCTGTCTTCCTGTTAGACTGACCATAAGTTTCTCAAGGTTTTACTCATATTTGTATTTCTAGGAAGTTAGGGCAGTGCCCGGTACATAAGAGTCACTCAAAAACTGTTTGTTTAATAAATCAGTGGTCAAGATAAGTGCTGGCAATGTAATTTCTTGAAGAATGGACTTTTATTTAAAAGTAAATTATTTCAACATAGACATTAAACTTGAGCTTTTCTTATGAGCAGTTTGCTCTTTCTAGAACCATCACTGAGTAAACTGTATTAGATTTCCATTCATAAGAAAGGTGTCAAGGAAGGATTCCATTCACATTCATTAAGCTGATGCTGCTAAAGGATCATTGTTCAGTGTTGGCAGAACACATGCTTTGATCATCCAGTTTTTCACCGTCTGGAGGACAGCTCTTTTAACAGAACCCACATTGTAAGACACATTTGACATTATTTGGGTTTGTCGCCTTACAGCTGGGGAAGGCATTGACTTCCTATATAGCTGATCTTCAAAATGGCATTCTAAGAAATACTTATAATGTCATAAAATTTAAATTGCTTTAAGGAATTGATACATGGATACAAATCAGTTCATTCTTGGTTAAATGGAGTTTTAGAAAAATTGCACAGTAGACTTGAGCTCGCTAACAGTACATAGAAACACATTTATTTTAAAGTGCTGTCTACTACAAATCCAATAGAGTAAAATTAGCTTGTTTTTTAATGCAAGAATATAAGGAACACTCCAGGAGGTCATAAAAGTAGGGCATCGAATTCAGATTTCATGTCTGGCATTAGTGTGCTGGAATACACCGTGAAGCAGGTTGATGAACTATAAGACATATCTTCCAAAGATGAGCATGTTTTCATGAGCACCCAAGTGGTAACTTGGTATCATTATCAGCCACAAATAACCAAACATCTTTTCTATTACAAAAATCAGAGAACCATTAAAAATGCCTTATAAGATTAACATTTGGGAAAAGAGTCAAAATCACGATCTCAATAATAGTAATAATGAAAATAATACAAGCCTATTAGAATTCTGGCACGTTTCCTTTTGGATGTTTTTCTTATACATGGCGTCTTGTCATTTTTTAATATTATAGGGCATGTATAATTAGGTGCCCTCCTTTGTTTTCCTCTCTTAATAGCAGAAGCAGTTTTCCATGCGGCTCCTAATGATCATTTCTAAACTCTCTAAAAACCCATTATTATATTCAGCCTATCCAACCTTTTAGGTTAATCACTTCTATAGCTGTTTTAGTTACTATATAAAATATTTTCAACAAAGCAATCTTTATTTGTTTAGAATTTACATGTTTCACTCATTGCTGTATTTCATACTGTTTTGCATGAACTTTGATTAAAAACAACAAACTTTTTTTTTGAACATTGGCATTGGATATCCAGTGTAATCCTTATAACAACCCTTTGTACCAAGATACTATTATTACTAATCTCCATTCAACAGATAAATAGAAAACTGAGATCACACAGCCAGGAAGTGGCATGGCTTGGTTTTCTTTTTTTTAATTAATTAATTAATTAATTAATTAATTTATTTATTTATTTATTTATTTATTTATGATAGAGAGAGAGGCAGAGACACAGGCAGAGGGAGAAGCAGGCTCCATGCACCGGGAGCCTGATGTGGGATTCGATTCTGGGTCTCCAGGATCGCGCCCTGGGCCAAAGGCAGGTGCCAAACCACTGCGCCATCCAGGGATCCCATGGCTTGGTTTTCAATCCTGCCTTTCTGCCATGGCCTCTGATACCTCTGGTGATGGGTCCCTGAACTTTGCTTTCTAGATTTGAGATTGAGTGTTTGAGTTCATACTCAGAGGGTGATCTTTTTTGTCTCTGGCTAATTTAGTTTCGAGGTTCCATCCATTTGCCTTTCTCTAGTCATAGCATCAAAATGACAAACAGCATTCCTGATACAAGCACTTTATCATTTAATGAGAGTGAAATGCTTTTTGTTTTAATTTTTAATATCCTTCATAATGGTGGTCATGTTAGACGTATGGCCATTATCTTTATAGAAGGATGTCTGAACGGACTCTCAGCTTTTTTTCTGGATCTGAATTATGCCTGTGTCTGACAGCTTGAATTACTTACGTCATTAGAATTAAAGTAGGCTTATAATACCAAACTAGAAAGCAAATCTCATTTATGTCTCTTATTTTTCAGGTCACGGAACAAAAAACCAAAGGTAAGGTTTTTTTTTTTTCAACCTTGTGTGTTTAGATTTTACACTTTTGCTGACTCAGCCTCCAATCCACTTGATTAGTGAGAGTGAGTACAAAGTAATTAAGATGGTGGTTTGCAGCCACTAAAGAGCAATAATGACAAATTAAAAGTACATCTAGTAGTGTTTCTAGTTGGCCTTAAATTTTTTAGGAGGCAAAAGAGATTAGAAAAAGTAATACCTTGTTTTGAAAGTATGTGGGTCATGATTTTGAACTGAACCTTTTCAAAACAATAACAAAAAACACTAGCACCTAATTTACAGATGGGAACTGCGGAGGATTGTTAACTATCTTGATCCATGACATATGTTGAGTCTGAAAGGGAGTGTTATGTCTAGGATGGTCTCGTGGTCTTCTGAGCTAGAGCTTGGAATATGCTTTTTCAAAAAATAATTTATTTTAACTCTGTTACAAAAAAGTAATGTGCTGTAAACAGGTGTCCTTTGGGTAATCCCCAACCTAATGGTCTTTGTGTTTTTCAGATCTCTCTCTCTCTCTCATTTTGTTTTTTATTTTTGTTTTAAGATTTTATTTATTCCTTCATGAGAGACAGAAAGAGAGAGGCAGGCACATAGAGGGAGAAGCAGGCTCCCCACGGGAAGCCTGATGTGGGCCTCAATCCCAGGACCACAAGATCACGACCTGAGCCAAAGGCAAATGCTCAGCCATTGAGCCACCCAGGTGCCCGAGATCTCTCTCTCTTCTGTTCAGATTTTGATTATGCAGTCTTGTCTGGTGATGGTCACACTTTTGGTTGGTTCCCCTTCAGAATGGTAGGCTTCATTCCTTGAGACCAATATTCTAGCTCCTATCCTTGCCCACTTAAATACGTGGTTCACAACGAGGGTATATATTAAAATTATTTGCATAGACTTGTCAGAATATACAAGCATGGACCTCTTCCTAAACATTCATGGTCTCAGGCCACAGTCCTGGCACTTGTATTTTGAAAACATCTACAGGTGACCCCAGGACATGTCCCAGGTTGAGTACCACTGCCCCTGATGAAAGGAATCACAGGACTGTGATAACTTGGAGGAAGGTCTGGGCAGATGAATGGATAGGCCAAGATGTGATGGGAGGTCCTCTAATGATTGGTTTTTTTCTTGTTTTTGTTTTCTTTTGTTGGACCACCAGGCGAAAGTGTGCCATACAGTGATGGAAAACTAATAAAGACCGTGCTAGTTTTTAAGGAAACTTAGTTCTGGAAAGCAAATTCTCAGATGACCAGACATTACTGTAATATATTACTAATCAAAAGGCATTTCAAGGGAGAATGTAGTCTGGGACCTTGTAGTGATTTATAAAAAACTGATAAAAACTATTTTTAGTGATAATTATCTTAATTAGTTAGAAAGAATAGTGTTCTCCCCTTGTACATTCAGCTAGTACCAACCCAGAAGTGGGCTTTTATTTGGAAGTATCTTTATAAATTACATGTTTGAAATAGAAGTTATACTTATCATAAAAATAGAGTTATTGATAGTAGTACAGTGTCCATATTTTCTAAACCAACATACTATCTAGGAAAGGATTTGGGCACATAGTATTTATATTTATAGGACTTTTTTGATTTATCAGGACAGTAGATGAGAAAATAGGCATTTTCCTGGAAAATCTAGGCTCTGTGGTTGTTGAAACATGGTGGTTAGGTTCTTGGGCCTGGCCACAACTCTAATGTTCATGAGGCCAAGTATCAACTGAGCTATGGAAACAAGCTGTTTTGTATGGTAAGTGGTGTTTCTATTGGAAGATCAAAAATCCATTAAGGCATTCTTTCTTAGATTGTGTGTGTATGTGTTAGATCTTTTCTCAGAAATGCTTTCCTCTGCCAAAATCTTAAAAATCAAACTTTCTTTTCTACTTATTATTTTCTTTCCAAATAGGATTTTTCTCTCACCTACCATAAAATGAAATATACCCTACAGTTTCCAAACTGTTCCCACCCCACTTCCCCATCAAAAATTAAAGTAAAATAACCCTAAAGTGAGCTAAGAGCTTGTTTCAGGTCTCCTAAGGAATTTACTTGGTAGAACCAGGGAGAAAATAGAAGTAAAAATAAAAATTATCCAGAGGGATGCCTGGGTGGCTTAGTGGTTGAGTGGCTGCCTTTAACTCAGGGTGTGATCCCAGGGTCCTGGGATCGAGTCCTACATCAGGCTCCCTGTGGGGAGCCTGCTTCTCCCTCTGCCTGTGTCTCTGCCTCTGTCTGTCTCTCATGAATAAATAAAACCTTTAAAAAAAATTTTTTTTTCTGGAGCATGAGACCATAAGTAGAGGGAGAGGAAAAATGAGACAGGAAAGAATACAAAAGGATTTCAAGTGGAGGTTATATGAAGATAGAGCCTAGCGCTGGGCCTGACCTTTCTGGGTTTTGTCTCACTTTACAGCCACATTTTTATCTTTGTTCCCAAGAACCAGTCTGAGGATTCCCAAGTCGCATTCTTCTCTTCTCTTAGCTGATGTTTCTTGGTCCTGTTCCTCTTCCCAAAGATGGTGCCCTCCTTAGGCAGTCTCCATAACTCTAAATCTGCCCCTTTTCCCAGTAGACCCTATAAGAAAAAAGACTTGTTTGATGTCAAGTTGTTGGATGTACAGTGAACTGAAGATTTGTCCATATTTCAGAGAAAAAGTAGATTCATTGTATGTTCTGTCTTTATCTTCCATTATTTAAAAACAGAATTCTGGAGAATAGGATAAGATTTCAAGTGGAGGTGCTGTGAAGACATGGCCTAGAGATGGGCCTGCTGTCCAGTAGCAGACAATACAAAGCACTTAAGGTAGAAGCTGATGTCCCCCTTTGTTGAATATTGGACTTAGAATAGAAAGAGTCTCTGGGATTGATGTAATAGACCAGATACAAGAGGGATGGAGGATAAGGTGAGGACTAAAAGGGGCACCTGGGTGGCTCAGTCAGTTAAGCATCCAACTCTTGATCTCAGCTCAGGTCTGGATCTCTGGATCTCAGGGTCTTGAGTTCAAGCCCTGCATTGGGCTCCTCACTGGGCATGGAGCCTACTTTAAAAAAAAAAAAAGATTAGGACTAAAAAGATAGATGGTGTAACGGAGGGGGTTGTACATAGCAATTTTACCTTGTTAAAAAGCTGTTAGGGTCATGGTTGGCTTAGCGTGTAGTTATCAGTATGAAATGACTGATTTATAAAAACTAACATGACTTGGGGCATCTGGGTGGCTCAGTCAGTTAAGCATCTGTCTCTTGGTTTGGCTCAGGTCATAACCTGCTTAGGGTCATGAGATTGAGCCGTGTTGGGCTCTATGCTCAGCACAGAGTCTGCTTGAGATTCTCTCTCTCCCTCTTTCTCTGTCCCTCTCCCACTTGTGTGCACACTCTCTCTCCCTTTCTTTCTCTAAAATGAATAAATAAAATCTTTAAAAACAAAACAAAACAAAACAAACCACTGACATGACCTTAAGCACCTTTAGTAGAAATAGAGTGTCTAGGAAGGGATTTGCAGTTCCTATAACAGGCACCGCACTGAGGAAAGAGAGATCTACTTCTGTGGAGCCTGTGGGGTCTGGGCCTGATTGGCCAATGAATTTGGAGCTGCATCATATTTGGAAGGGTTAAACATGTGGAGCTGCTTAACCCCTAGTGGAACAATTGCCACCTGAGGAAGCTCAGGTAACTAACACTTAGCAGTCTCTTGGTAAATGTCTGTCAGGTGTTTTGTTCAGTGAGACTTATTCTGATAGTGAAACTACTGATGGTGAGAGTCAAAGACAACAGGGAAAAGCTTTCAGCTTAGTAGATTAAAATTTTTAGTTACTGTCATCCACAGCAGCAATTCATGACCTTTACCACACATGGGACACAGCTGAAGGACAGCACCTTCCCATCAGCATACCTGGGGTGATGGACTGTTATGGTACATTGACCACAACTCTGTCTTCTGAGTCTACTCCAGAAGGCATATTTAGTGTGTGTCTTGGTGGTTGGGATAGTCTCGAGTGTACTCTGAAAGACTTGAGGTGGGTTCTCCCCACCCCAAGTAAGTAATTTACAAAGTAAACTACTTATAGTATGTCACACCATGTAGAAACACGTGAATATTCTAACATTGACAGGAGCCATTTGTTCAGAGTTGGAGCTGGCTACGTCTAGAGAGTGAATGAATGTGAGGTATAAGACATATGGTTCAGATAGATGGGCACAGAATAGTCCAGGTGGGAGGTAATGAGGACTTGAACCTGGTTAGGAGCAGTGGTGGTAGAGAGGAGGAAGGAAGGCATCAGAGAGATGCTTTGGCTCAGTGGAATGTAACGATGATCAGATAATGATGTGCAAGGAGAGAACAAAGTCTAAGATACCTTCCAGATTTCCTACTTGAGAATCTGGTTGGGTGATAACTCTATTCCTTGAGCTAGGAGATAATGGGGAGATGGGGAAAAGGAAGGGTAAAGGGAAGTTTGAGGGTAAAGGGAAGAAGAGAAAGAGATCTGAGGTGGAGGTAGGGATTTGGGAAATGCACACAATTGTTAAAGTTTCAATATGGGGGAATTTGTACTCAAGTACCTTAAATGTGAGAATAGTATAGGCCTCACCTTCTCTTTCTTTCTTTGTTTTCTTCTTTCTTTCTTTTCTTTTTTTAATTTTTATTTATTTATGATAGAGAGAGAGAGAGAGAGAGAGGCAGAGACACAGGCAGAGGGAGAAGCAGGCTCCATGCACCGGGAGCCCGACATGGGATTCGATCCCGGGTCTCCAGGATCGCGCCCTGGGCCAAAGGCAGGCGCTAAACCGTTGCACCACCCAGGGATCCCATTCTTTCTTTCTTTTTTTTTTTTTTTTTTTTAAGACACAACTTATGACCGAATTCAGCTGGCCATCTTACAAACCTGATTAGGGAATTGCCAGCTACAACGTTCTGGGCAAATCTGATTCCCCTCCTGTTTTCATACTGCCCGCGAGCTAGGAATATTTTTTTTTTACATTTTTTTCAATGGTTAGAAAAAATATAAAAGAACAATAATTTCAGACAGTGAAAATAATATGAAATTTATATTTTAGTGCAATAAGTGAAGTTGTATGTAACACAGCCACACTTACTCATTTATACATTGTCTGTGGCTGCTTTTGCCTACATGTGAACAGTTGAGTCATCACAACAAAGACCATATGGCCGGCAAAGCCTAAAATATTTACTGTCTGGCCCATTACAGAAAAGTTTGCTGACCCCTGACCAAGAAGAGGATGAGAACCCACAACGGAAGAAAGAGGTAGAGAGCTGGCTGGTGTGGGTCTCATCAGCTCTCACAAACACAGAGGGAGGAAATGGCCAATAGTGTCAGAAGTTGCAGACAAGTCAAAGAAGTTGTTCATCGAATGTTCATTAGATTGACAATAATGGGGCAGCCCGGGTGGCTCAGCGGTTTATCGCCGCCTGCGGTCCAGGGCGTGATCCTGGAGACCCGGGATCGAGTCCCACATTGGGTTCTCCGCATGGTGCCTGCTTCACCCTCCGCCTGTGTCTCTGCACCTCTCTCTCTTTCTGTATAAAAATAAAAAATAAAAAAAAAATAGATTGGCAATAATGATCACTAGTTGTTGAATGAGGAGAGAGGTTTCCAGGGAGATGTTCAGGGCAGATGCCAGGGTGCGTTGAGTTTGAGGAGTGAGTAGAAGGTAAAGAAATGGAGACAGTGCTTAAAGGGTACTGAGAGTTCTTAAGTGTGTGGGGTCCACTCTCTGTGTGTCAGTCCTTGAGAGTTTTTGTATTGCATTGTAACTGATAAGCATTCACCCAGAGATTTTCAGTTGAAAATAATGTCTTTTTAGGGCTTGTATGTATTTTATTGAAATTTTTCAGGAATAGAGGCAATTCAGAAGTTCAGTTAGTGATGAGAATAACAGTAATAATAGGGAAAGGAAAAAAAAATCAATCATTATTAGTTCCTGGAAGTCAATGAAAGGAAATTAGAAAATTGGATACACAGCATTTTTCACAATGTCTTTATTTTCCTTTGATACAGAGTTCATGTTTAAGCCACAGACCTTTTCTGTGGAAAATAAGCATGCCCTTATTTTGAGCATCTTTAGAAAGGTCACATTAAAACCTACGAATCATTAAGGTGCAGAAGAGAAATGAGAGGGTCTGAAAAGTAATTCCTACTCTGTTAATTTCCATTTCTTCTCTTAGCACCTGACATTCTGAAGCATGCTGTGAACCACACACTGATTCTGGGATGTCTTAAGTTTGGACTTCAAGAAGCAGGTTGGAGTGGGCCTCCTGCCTAACAGCCACATTGCTCTCTAGATTTCTGATTGGCCTTTAAGTGCTTAAAATTCTTGAAGTCACAGAAAGGTGTAAGAAAAAAATTGAGTAAGATTTCATTCAAGTTCTGAAACACAGTTTTTCCTAACATGTACCTCACGCTTTTTCTGTGTTCTAGAGTTTTGAATGACTGATCTCCCACAATAGAGTCCCATATTAGAAGGAAAGTGGTTGAAAAGTGATCCAATTTCATAATGACTTTATTATTTACAGTCCCTTCTACCTCTGATGTAGTGGGAAAATGCTCTGAGGCACTTTTGTAAGAAATCTTACACAATATAGGATACCCTCCAAGTTTCTTTGGTTGTGCTGTGAATGTTGTCAAGTTAGTCAAACTCAGGTTCAGACCTCAGTGCTGTAGGCTGCTCTTACTATGTCTTACTCTATTTTAGGGAAATGAGTCAAGGCATGTAACAGACATGGTTAACTCAGAGTGAAGATTCTAGCCCTTTTATAGAAGGGCAGCCTCAGAAGCATAGCTCCTTCCATCCTAAAAACCATTTGGGAAGAATCCTCCCAGCCCTTGCCAGCTTCTTGTTTATTCTCATGAGAGGAAAGGGGATTGGGAATGCCATCTGCTATGGGAATCTTGAGGGGATAGATCGTCTTCATTTATCAGTTATTTTTATCTATCAGCTCTTATAGGTCATGCAGAGCCTACTATATTGATAATATCAGGCAATAACCAACTTATTTTTCTGAAGAAACAAGTTTATTCTGCTCATCAGGTTGTGGATCCTCAGACCTCCCTTCCTTACTGGGAGACCCACTACTGCCTCAGGGTTGGTTAAGATTAGACCAGAGGGCCTTGAAGTTACTTCAGATTCCTACTCTTTGGTCTTACTACTCACAGTGCTCACCAGTGTCCAATAGGAGTAGATCGGGCCCCCTGATTTCTGATGATGTCTCTCTGTCCATAAAGGAACCAGCCAGTTGAGCTAGCAACATGCTGGCCCAGTATCATGTCAGCAGTCAACGCAATACAGCCACCAGAGCTGGCCCAAACATTACTCTGGATGTCAGGGATTTGGTCTTCAGTATCATCCAAATTATCAGGCTCAGTGATTGTTTCTGTAATATTGCCAACCTCTATTTGCCAGGTAGATTTTCTTGGAAAGGGTGGCAGTTGTTTGGTAGGATGAGGCAAAAGGAGAGCAGAAGGACATTCCCTGTAGAGTTGAGAGGAAAGCCAGAGAGTCCTGCAGAGTATATTATCTTCACGTTCATCCTGCACATGTCATACCTCCCGTCCACCATTTTAAAAAGTAAGGTAAAACATTAAATTCTTTAAAATAAGTAGGAAAAATACCTACATTTTAAAATTTTTATTTGAAATCTTTATTTTATGTTTCCTTTTTAGAGAGGGTGGAGGAGAGAGAAAGTAATCTTAGACAGGCTCCATGCCCAGTGCAGAGCCCGATGTGGGGCTTCATCTTACAGCCCTGAGATCATGATCTGAGCTGAAACCAAGAGTCGGACACTTAACTGATTGAGCCACCCAGGTGCCCCTGAAATTTTTATTTTAAATATTTGGAACAAATATACAAGATACCCTTAAAAATTTTGACAAAAGCAAAAAAATGTGTAACGTTTTTAATTATTTACATATGGATGTGAAGCAAGAGTAAGTTCAGGTAGCTATAGAAGCCAAACCCAAGTTGATTTTGTTATTCTCCAGGGCTGAGATTTTCTGTGGGGGTCTACTCTGTGCTAGACCCTAAGAAAAAAAGATGAAAGCTGGGTCCTTACCCTTGAGAGACTCTTGGGCCTGGTGAGGGTGAGAAGCCTGTAAATGAGAATTTCAATGTAATATGGTAAATTCAAGGTAAAGAAAGATGGGCAGCATGCTTCTAGAGCACAGATGAAGGTGCTTTGCCTACCTAGTCCAGGGACTTCAAGAAAAGTTTCTCAGGGGCAGCCCCGGTGGCGCAGCGGTTTAGCCCCGCCTGCAGCCGGGGTGTGATCCTGGAGACCTAGGATCGAGTCCCACGTCGGGCTCCCTGCATGGAGCCTGCTTCTCCCTCTGCCTGTGTCTCTGCCTCTCTCTCGTGTCTCTATGAATAAATAAATAAAATCTTAAAAAAAAAAAAAAAAGTGTTTCTCAGAGGTAGGTCTTTAAGAATGGGGATAAAGGGCAAGGCCATTCCAACCTAGAGCCTTGAACTTTTACCAAGGGCTTTTCCTGGGGCCCATATGCACCCTCAGACTTGCTGGGCAGCCCTTCATGGATTTAGGGGAGTGAATGGTGATTGCTTCCCTTTCCCCCTTAATTAATAGAAATAGAATTCTGTGGCATTGTTGTCTTTGAGTCATTGTCACCATCACTCTCCACCTCTGCCATACCTCCAATAAACTGAAGATGTAGGAGAATTTAGAAGGACCACAGCCATTCACAGTAGGATGGTGAAGAGTTGTCTTATTGGAATTGATCTCATGTAAGCTTTACTAAAAACCATTTTTAGAAAAATGTATTTTATTTCAAAGACTGTTTCTCAATCTTTCTCTTTCAGTGCCCGAAGTGACGAAACCAAGTTTAAGCCAACCAACGGCCGCCAGCCCAATTGGCAGCTCTCCATCGCCACCAGTCAATGGTGGCAACAATGCCAAAAGGGTGGCAGTGCCGAACGGACAACCGCCAAGCGCCGCCCGCTACATGCCTCGGGAGGTGCCGCCGCGATTCCGTTGCCAGCAGGACCACAAAGTGTTACTAAAACGTGGGCAGCCCCCTCCGCCGTCCTGCATGCTCCTTGGGGGCGGAGCAGGGCCTCCTCCCTCCACAGCACCTGGAGCAAACTCAAACAACGCACAAGTGACAGGAACACTGCTGCAGAGTGACAGTGGGACTGCACCAGGTGAGGAAGAGGTGTTGTGAATTGATTTCATGGCAGCTTGAAAGAGAGTGATCACTTCTCTTGTATTGCCTGGTATAAAGTCCACAAAAACCCTTCATTAGATAGACTCTTGGGATTACTCAAAAGACGGGAGAAGATCCCAGTGTGAAATGTGTACCAGCACTTCTCTTCTGAAACTGGGTTTTAGCGTCCAGTATGTGCTCTTGGCATGAGAAACTAATGTGGCTGTTGTTTGTCATCACCATTTGGGACTTTTCTTCTTTTTTACACAAGTGCATTATAAATTTGAGCCTCCATAGTTCCAGCTGTCACCACAAGTGTGTGCTCAGAGGATAATTAGAGGTGGGGCTAGTGCAAAGACTTGTTCTGAATCTTACTTGCCTATGTTTATGTTCTCAGAATGCTGGAAGTATAGAGAGAATCGTCTCTTAGATTACTGTGTAGAATCTTGGGGTGGAGGGGAGATACCAAATAATACCATTCTGTAGTTTTTTATTAGTTTTTTTTTTTGACTCATTGTTTCTTTAGAGGATTTTGGGCTTTGTTAAAAACTGGGCTCCTGGCTGGCTCAGTCAATAGAGCACACAACTCTTGATCTTGGGGTTGTAAGTTCAAACCCCACATTGGATGTAGAGCTTACTTTAAAACAAAACAAAAAACAAAACAAAACAAAACAAAAAAACCCTAGATGTAGATATATCTACAAGGGGGGGCTATAAATTTTGAGAGTTTTTAATAGATAAATGTTAAATCAGCTAATAGCTAAGAACCTCCAGACATCACCTCTTCCCCTTCTCTTTTTTTTAAAGCTTATTAACAGATTTCTGCTAGCTCTTAAAATATCTTTTGAGGCTATACTAAAATTCAAAGCTTAAACATAATCAAGCCTTGGCAAGAACAATGAGTTGGTTATTGTTAACTGTAGCACACTTTGTTCTATTTCTGAGTTTAAACATGGAATTGCCTTAGAAAATTCTATCACCGTCGAATGTGCAGAGTAAGGATGTAAAGAAACCTCATGGTTATGGCTTTATGCAGACTTTTCTGTGGTGGCTGGCAGGCCAGGCCCAAAGCAGGCAGGGAAAAGCCTCATGATGGCCCTTCCCTTCCTGGCCCCTCAAAAGCAGTTGCAAGGGGATCCCTGGGTGGCTCAGCAGTTTAGCGCCTCCCTTTGGCCCAGGGCACAATCCTGGAGTCCTGGGATCGAGTCCCACGTCAGGCTCCCTGCATGGAGCCTGCTTCTCCCTCCTCCTGTGTCTCTGCCTCTCTCTCTCTCTATGTCTAAAATAAATAAAATAAATAAATGAATCTTTAAAAAAAAAAAAAAAGCAGTTGCAAGAGGAAGTACGTGAGGGGTGGTCACATCAGGTGGTTCTACAGTCAAATCTACCCAGGCCTGGATGTAGACATGAGTCCAGTGTGAGTCAGACTCTCTCGTTTGCATTCTTAAAACCAAGGAGACCCCGGAGTCTTAAGATTTTGAGATTCTCTGCTTTCGTACTCTTATATGGCTCTATGTAATATTTTTTCAACCTTATATTGATTTAAGGCTTCTTGGTTAAAGTAACTAAAACAAATTTAGAAGAAATTACTGGGTTAAAAACATGTCATTTTTCTTCCCACCAAATATGATAAATTCCACCAAAATATGTGCTGAGCCAGACTAATTTATCAGATTAAGTTCCTTGGGCACTAAAGAGACTGATTCATGCTTGTCTGTCCCAGCAATCTAGCTGGGTGGGCATTCATCATTCATCAGATGCTTACTGAGTAGCAGTGCACTGGCCACTATGTGGAATTCAAACGTTAGCAAGATTAGGGTCTCTGCCTAAGAGGAGGAGCTTTGGGGGGAGTCTCTGTGCTAATGTGGGAGAAAGTAAATGTGAAGACAGTACCACAGTGCTAAGCAAAACAGCTCTAGACAGGGAAAGGTTATTTTTCAGGTGATGAACTAAAAACAAAACAAAACCCTCATAGAAGAAACGGCACTTGAACTAGGCCCAGAAAGATGGGCATATTTCAGTATATGAATCCAAGAGGAGAAGCCAGTAGCTGCCAATGTGGAACAGTGCCAGGGTGAGAGGGCATAAGTTGTGGACTGTCAAGTAGTGTGGACATAGAAAGTAGTGGAAGATAAGACTAGAAAAGTCTGTTGGTCCCAGGTTGTGCAGCATCTTTATTCTTGTGTGCTAAGAAACCATTGGGAGCTTCCCCTATAGCAGTGATCTAATTGAAGGTGTGCTTCAGAACAATTACTCTAGCCAGGAGTGTTCAGAGTAGATTGGAGATAGAAAGCAAGTTGAGGGTGTTACTACATTATCTCAAGATCTAAGAAGGCCCTTCTCTGTCAATAGGAATGACAAGGGGAAATGTGGTGTAGCCTTGAGAAATGTGGTGGAGTTACACTTAGCAATATAGCAACCTGGCAAAATGAAAGAGAAGAGATAACTAGCACAAGTGTGACGCAGTTAACCAAGACAGGCAACTGGGTAGAGAATTGAGTTTGTGGGGAACTGTATGAGCTCTCTTAGGGGCAGTTTGAGCTTGAGGTGTTAATAGAGCATGCATGTGTAGCTGTGATTGATAAGATAATCTCTTTCCCAGAGTCAACCCTTGGAGGTGCTGCTGCTTCAAATTATGCAAATTCCACTTGGGGCCCGGGAGCCTCCTCCAACAACGGCGCCTCCCCCAACCCAATTCACACCTGGGACAAGGTGATTGTAGACGGGTCTGACGTGGAAGAGTGGCCTTGTATTGCCAGCAAAGACACTGAGTCTTCTTCCGAAAACACCACCGATAACAACAGTGCCTCGAACCCTGGCTCTGAGAAGAGCACTCTGCCAGGAAGCACCACTAGTAACAAAGGAAAAGGGAGCCAGTGCCAGTCTGCAAGTTCTGGGAACGAATGTAATCTTGGGGTCTGGAAATCTGACCCTAAGACTAAATCTGTTCAATCTTCCAACTCTACAACAGAGAGCAACAATGGACTAGGAAATTGGAGGAATGTGAGTGGTCAGGATAGAATTGGACCTGGCTCTGGCTTCAGCAACTTTAACCCAAATAGCAACCCATCTGCCTGGCCAGCGCTGGTCCAAGAAGGAAATTCTAGGAAAGGGGCATTGGAAACGGATACTAGTAATTCCAGTGCACAGGTTAGCACAGTAGGTCAGGCATCCAGGGAACAGCAGTCAAAGATGGAAAATGCGGGTGTTAATTTTGTTGTCTCTGGCAGAGAACAGGCTCAGATTCATAACACTGATGGACCAAAAAATGGAAACACTAACTCCTTGAACTTAAGTTCACCAAACCCCATGGAGAATAAGGGAATGCCCTTTGGAATGGGCTTGGGGAACGCCTCCAGGAGCACTGATGCCCCTTCACAAAGCACTGGAGATCGAAAGACTGGGAGTGTTGGATCTTGGGGTGCAGCTAGGGGGCCTTCTGGAACTGACACAGCCTCTGGACAAAGCAATTCTGGAAACAATGGGAACAATGGAAAAGATAGAGAGGACTCCTGGAAAGGAGCTTCTGTTCAGAAATCATCTGGGTCAAAAAATGACTCTTGGGACAATAACAGGTCTACGGGTGGGTCCTGGAACTTTGGCCCTCAGGACTCTAATGACAACAAATGGGGTGAAGGGAACAAAATGACATCTGGGGTCTCTCAGGGAGAATGGAAACAGCCGACTGGGTCTGATGAGTTGAAAATTGGAGAATGGAGTGGTCCAAACCAACCAAATTCTAGCACTGGAGCATGGGACAATCAAAAGGGCCACCCCCTCCCTGAAAACCAAGGCAATGCCCAGGCTCCCTGTTGGGGAAGATCTTCCAGCTCCACAGGAAGTGAAGTTGGAGGTCAAAGCACTGGAAGCAACCACAAAGCAGGAAGTAGTGACAGTCATAATTCTGGCCGTCGGTCATACCGGCCCACACATCCTGATTGTCAGGCTGTCTTACAGACTCTTTTGAGCCGAACTGATTTGGACCCCAGGGTGCTCTCAAACACTGGCTGGGGCCAAACTCAAATTAAGCAGGACACTGTGTGGGATATTGAAGAGGTGCCAAGGCCTGAGGGGAAATCGGACAAAGGAACTGAGGGGTGGGAGAGCGCTGCCACACAGACCAAGAACTCAGGGGGCTGGGGAGATGCACCCAGCCAAAGCAATCAAATGAAGTCTGGATGGGGGGAGCTCTCAGCCTCTACAGAGTGGAAAGACCCCAAGAACACAGGAGGCTGGAATGACTATAAGAACAACAACTCTTCCAACTGGGGAGGCGGACGACCAGATGAAAAGACATCTTCCTCTTGGAATGAGAACTCCAGCAAGGATCAGGGGTGGGGAGGGGGACGCCAGCCCAATCAAGGATGGACTTCTGGGAAGAATGGTTGGGGAGAGGAAGTTGATCAGGCGAAAAACAGCAGTTGGGAAAGTTCTGCAAGCAAACCTGTGTCTGGATGGGGAGAAGGAGGGCAGAATGAAATTGGAACTTGGGGGAACAGCGGGAATGCAAGCCTAGCTTCCAAAGGTGGGTGGGAAGATTGCAAAAGGTCTCCAGCGTGGACTGAGACTGGCAGACAGCCCAATTCCTGGCATAAACAGCACCAACAGCAGCAGCAGCCACAGCAGCCACCGCCACCACAACCAGAGGCTTCTGGTTCATGGGGAGGCCCCCCACCACCACCTCCAGGCAACGGACGACCTTCCAATTCCAACTGGAGCAGTGGGCCACAGCCAGTAACCCCTAAGGACGAGGAACCCAGTGGTTGGGAAGAGCCATCCCCACAGTCAATTAGTCGGAAAATGGACATCGATGATGGCACTTCAGCATGGGGAGACCCTAACAGCTATAACTACAAGAATGTGAATCTGTGGGATAAGAATTCCCAAGGGGGCCCAGCACCTCGAGAACCAAACCTGCCTACCCCGATGACCAGTAAATCAGCATCAGGTAGGCAATGGCTGCTTCTTGCGGGTTTGATAAACAAAAATCCTAAATTTTTATTAAGCTGCATTTATTCCTTGGCTGTATTCTAGAAATCTTTCTACATTAACCATACTCTACTGTAAACAGAAGCTTTCTTTTTATAAAATGATAGTGAAAACAGATGCTGGTGGTACCTTTTAATGTTCTTTCTTGGCAAAAGGAAAAAGATGGCATCCCTGTGGTAGTCTCCCAAAGTTGGTGGGGTTTTTTTTCGTTTGTTTTGTTTTTTTTGTAATTGTATTGGTCTTGCAGAATCCAAAAAAATGTATCTTGGGCGCTAAACAAACCATGCTCCAGATTTAAAAATGAAGAATTAAAATAGTAGCAGAAGTAGACCTGATTTCCATTCAGTTTCTACTCAGGAACATATCCTCTGTGTTTCTCCTTCCCTGGTGAAGGGAGGTTTTTTGTGTTGTTCTCGAAGGGGCCATCAGAATGCTGTAGCATGGCTGGATCTGGAAGATTTCAGTCGTTTTCCAGATGATTTTTAATGGTCACCTCTGGTAGTGGAGTACTTCGTATAAGAAATTATTTTCTCATGATCATTAGTTGCCCAGAATTAAACTTTCTTCTTCCTCTATTTGGATAGAAATACCATACCTGGTAAATTGAAAGTAGTGCTAGTAATACCGTCGTTGGCATTGTCGACTTGAATGTCCCCATAAAGCATATAATTCAACAAACTAAGGGGATGCACTGTTCAGGTGTTTTTTTGTTTTTTTCTTTCAGTTAGAATTAATACTTCGTTTTCCACTCCTCAGATAAACCTAGTGTTCGGTGAATGCAGTTATGGCCACTTAGAAAATGATTGCTTTTAACTAGTTCTTTTTTTTTTTTCCCTCAAATATTGAAAAGAATGAGGAAGGAAATAAAGATTGTTCATTAATTCCCTATCTAGCACAAAACCTGCTAAGATGTGAAAAAAATTTATTAGCCATATAATGAAAACCTTCAAACTGTAGGGAAAATCAAAACGTAATAAATAAAAAGAATCTTAGCCCCTAGGGTCTCTTCCCACACATAATGAATCTCGTAGCATTTTGTGTCTCATTCAAAAATTTTCTTCATACCTATAGCAAAATATATCTATCTTTTACAGATTTTACACAGAAGAGATTGTACTATATACACTGTTCTTCTCCTTGCTTTTTCCATCATACTTTAAAACTTTCCATGTTAGCACATACATTTTTGTCTTTTATTTGCTTTGTGTACAGTATTTCATGGGTGACGTAATTGGTCTAACCAGTGCCTTTGTGATAGATATTTAGGTTGCTTCCAAATGGTTTCCCACAGTGTTACAGTAAGCATTGTTGTACCTATAATTTTATGTACTCTACAAGTATATCTATGGTATAATTTCGGCAGTGGAGTTACTGGGCCAAAAGTTAAAGTGACAATGCTTCCTGAGGGTGGAACCCATTCATATTTCTGCCGACAGAGCATAGGAGAGCCTGTTCCTCCCACCTTCACTCCCCACTCCCTGGATATTAGGATGCTTCATTTAACAGATCATTCTTAGAGACCCATTTTCTTTCTTTACAGTCTGGAGCAAAAGCACACCACCTGCTCCAGATAATGGTACTTCAGCTTGGGGTGAGCCAAACGAAAGCAGTCCTGGGTGGGGCGAAATGGATGACACGGGAGCATCGACCACGGGCTGGGGGAATGCACCCTCCAACGCTCCAAATGCCATGAAACCTAGTAAGTGTACAGCATTATTTGGGAGGGAGCCTCCATTAATTTGGGGGCCAGACATTTTGGTGAGGGCTGTTCTAATGTTTCAACTACTGTTTGAAGAGATTCAGGACCATGACCCTTTAATAAATGATTAGTACCAAATGGTAGCGACTTAGCTTTGCATATGTTAACATGCTTAGAGTGAACTAGAAGTCCTAAGTTAATTTTGTTGATTTTAAGTTAGGTTTAGTATCTGGCCAGAATTGAAATGTTGACATGGTGCTTTTTTTTGCCAGTAACTTAAATATTGCTCACCATTCCTATTTTGCATTTCTGCTCCTTTGTTAGTGTAATTTAAAAAGACTTTCCTGGCTTTTAATGTGGGACACAGTCTCTGCTGCTCACTGACTTCATCGTTCTGTTTCTTCCTCATCCCTTTGTCTCTCCTCTCATACTTCCACCCACGTAGAAGCATTTAAGGTTTCTTGAACCCAACAAAGATTTGTTCGTTTGAGTTTTTAATACAAAGCATGTCACACTTATTCATAAATCATTGAAAGTCTAAGCTATACTTGATCCAGCTGGCAATGTGTAGTCACAGTAATTTGCAAAACTTTGTAAACCAATGCTATGGAATGTCTCATTGGATGTTCCTTGGTTGAAAAATTCAATTTCGAGTGCCCATTTTCACTTGTTTGTCATTTTCTTAAAAAGTATTCCAGCATCTCTTTTCTGCCATATTGCAGACTTAAAAAATTATCTTTTGATTTAAAAATGTGGTCATAGTGAATGCTCAAAATTTGAGCAAAAATAATAAATTCTGTTGTCAATTTTATTGTATGATATTTATGACTCTTATAGTGCCACATGAAGAAGTACAATCTTAGCTATATTCTAGAAATTCATTCTTGTGTCTGTGCATTTAAAAAATTATGAATCCACTTCATAGAAATAGTTTTACAAAGACATGATTTCATCATGATTTTCACTGTAAAATTGGTTGTATCATCATGGGAAATACCACACTGTAGACTTGAAATAGATCCAAAATGGCTGTTGGAAGACATTAGCCAGACCCTTGGCACAAGGAGATACTTCAGCAGTATGGTCTGGATTTTTTTGTGTCTTTCCAACCTTAGAATCACTCTTCCATCACAAAACCTTCACAGTTTAAAAAAGTCTTCTCTCCTTCAGGATCGTATAGTTAAAGCTATAGATATACTTACCCTTTGGGTAATACGAATGTGGAAGGGGCTAGAATATTGGCCTCGCCACAGAGGTGGATTAGATAAGATCACAAATACCCTAAAATGCTGCATTCATAAGGACTGATCATTGTGATTATTGTTAATATGTAGCTATTGCATACGATTTGTCCATTTTTTTCTTAAAGATTCCAAATCTATGCAAGACGGCTGGGGGGAGAGTGACGGTCCAGTGACGGGAACTCGCCATCCCAGCTGGGAGGAGGAGGATGATGGAGGAGTCTGGAACACCGCCGGCTCTCAGGGAAGTGCTTCCTCCCACAACTCAGCAAGCTGGGGACAAGGAGGAAAGAAGCAAATGAAGGTAGCCCGCTTTAGAAATGATCGAGCTTGTTTCTTTGTTCTTAGAAGGCAGAACTGAGAATTTTCTCATGGAAGGAGTCCCTGAAGTCCTAAGTAAGGGTGAAAATATTTTCTTAAGAGCAAATAATTACTTCCTCTTTACTCCTCATCTTCCTTCCCCATGACCTTGAAACCTCAAACTACAGAGCTGTTGCTGTGAGTAAAATGGAATTTTCAAAGACAGGAGATTTTTTTTTTACTTTTAGTTTCCATATGATAATAATTCTTTGGAAGCTTTCAAGGCACACTTTATAAATGTTTTATGCTTTTGGATTCTAAAGCCAAGGAAGTCCTTAGGGTAGTCCCCATGATATATAGAAGAGAAACCAAAGAATGACAGCTTTTCCAGTGGCAATCAGCATGACTGGTTTTTATCCGATTCGGGAGATTCCAAAACCCAGAATCATTCTTCCAACAAAGTGAAGTGCCAGTACATAACCCTACTGTAGCAACCAAATGATTTATCTATATCCTGTACCAGGTTGTGTTGTAAAGTCACTTTCCAGGGCTCCTGAGTGGCTCAGTTGGTTAAGCATCCGACTCTTAATCTCAGAGTTGTGAGTTCAAGCCCCATGTTGGGATCCACGCTGGGTATGGAGCCTACTTAATTAAAAAAAAAAAAAGGAATTAAGTTGTCATTTTCCATGTCTTAGAGCAACGCCGTTTCTCCTTTGATTTGCATAATTTGATGAGGACTTTGGTTTCAGTCTAGAACAAGTCTTTGAACCTGAACCGTTCTCCCAGCAGAGGCATTCTTTCCCTTCTGCAGAGAAATTGATGAAAATTAGAAATAGGCAGTCATATATTTAATTTCAACATGGGAGCCTTGCTGCCCCATGAAACACTTCACAGTGAATATTGTCCTGGTTTCAAATACCAAGTACTGTCCTGGAAGGTCTTCAGTCAGCTAAGGGGGTTATGCCTTTATCCCCTTTGCTGTAGGATATTAATGTTGTTCTGCATACGGTAACTTGATAGCCTAAACACATAGGTTGTTTATCTTGGAGGCATCCTGTTTAAGCAGCTAGTTACAATTTCCCTTCTAAGGATTGCTTTGCCTCCCCCTAGTCACAGATGGAATTAATCCGTAAAATTCTCAGTATCTTTGTACTCGCCTGTTATCTGGCTTGTTGTGGCTTTTTTTGTCATTTACAAATTCCCAACAAGACAGAAAAAAAGACAGTTGAGGAATACTGCTGATTGACAGAAGTGAGTGAAGGAAAGGTGCTGGCCCACTCAGGTGGCCCTGAGACATAACTGATTCAGCTCAGTTGAAATTTGGCATTTCTGCTCCACAACTGACAATTCTGACCTTTTGTGTCCAAGGGCCTTTTTTTTTTAACTGATTGTGATCAAAGACAGATAATGTAAAATTTACCATTGTAACCATTTTTAAGTGCACAGGCAGTTCAGTAGTGGTGATTATATTCACGCTATTGTGCAACCATCGCCACATCTAGCCACAAAACTTTTCATCTGCAAAACTGAAACTGTTTGTATTAAACAAAAACTACCAATTCTACCCTCCCTACAGTGAGGGCTTTTTTGACCTTAAAACCTGTGACTGAACTTAAGTGAACTTATTCACTTTGAAGAATAGTAAAATCAACATAACAAATATCAAAACAGTTTTTATTTGTAGAATGTACAAGTAAGCAAAGCCCCATCACCCCATCCCCACCAACTCCTCATCATTGTTCCACCTACCTTCTCCATAGAAGTAAAAGTGGAGCTGGTGTTGGATGTCCTATTCTGGGGAGAAACTAGTTTGTCCCTTAAGAAACAAAAACTCAGGGGCTCCTGGCTGGCTCAGTTGGTTAAGCATCTGCCTTTGGTTCAGGTCATGATCTTGGGATCGTGGGATTGAGCCTCGTGTAGTGCTCCCTGCTCAGCAAGGAGTCTGCTTCTCCCCCTCTCTCTCCCCTACTTGTGCGTGTGCGCGCTCTCTCGCTCTCTCTCTCAAATTAATAAATAAAATCTTAAAATAAAACAAAACACCAGCTAACCATGTATTTTTCCAGTTCTAACTCAGTGTGACGAATCAAATAAGAATGAAAATATAGATAGAACTAAAGCTTATTACTCTTTCAGACTAATGGATAAAATATCAAAATAACCACAGTTAAAGAGGGAAATTTGGGCTCAGAAAGGTAAACTGTTGGTTCTGCATTTTCAATCAGTACATAAATCTAACTGATAAGAAGTGAGATAAAATAATTTGGTTCTGAGGTTATGTATTTCATTTCTGTAGTGCTCACTGAAAGGAGGAAACAATGATTCATGGATGAATCCTCTTGCCAAACAGTTTTCAAATATGGGATTGCTGGTAAGTTTCATTTTCTTTTATGTGTAATACAGCCCAGCTTTTACTTTTAGTACAAATGTGAAGACCGCTGCCACTAGAGTACAACATTACAGATTTAGAAACTGGTTAAACAGTGTTTCTGATTTGGATTTAGCAGTATTTGTCCTCTATTCTTTTATTCTTAATGAAATACTCCAATATTTAAAGGCTATGGCTTTTGAATTTGTAGTCCTTGTGTCCTTTTCCTTAAGTGGTTAGGGGCAGAAAGAGCCAGGCCTTAAAACTTACGTAACGTTCCCTGACTAATACTGTACCAGTTTTCATATTACAGTTTTGAAAATAGCAGCAACAATAAAATAAGTAGGGGAACTATTTGTAATTAATTATATAGGGAATTCTTGTAGGATTTCTCTCTCTCTCTCTGTCTCTCTCTCTCTCTCTTTAAATCTCTCGGGAACATTGTGGGACACCCCATCCCTAGTTGCCAAAAGACAGATAGCTTGACTTGGCTGCACATTTCCAGATTTGATGACTGGACAAGTCACGAGAAGAGGTTGTCATCATTTGGCTGACACTCGTGGAATTTGATCCTGAGCCGACTGGAACTTATTTCTCTAAGCAGCTATTTAGCTATTGCTCTGTCCATAGAGTTACTGAAGCTAATTCTATGTGAAAATTGAATGTGGGAATATGGACACCGTAGGCAATAAAATTAGTCACATCATCAGTGATCTTGTCTTCATTCCAGTATAAGGTTTATGTCAAAGGACCATGTAGAGTACCAATAGTACGCCACAACTCTCACGTAAATAATGCCATTTTTTTATCTCTCTCATACAGATGTTGCAAATTCAAACCTTTAATCCTCCCTCCCTGTTGCTTCTTTTTCAGAGTCAAACTGAAGATAATCCAGGCAGCAAAATGGATTTGTCTGTAGGTGTGTATCACTCTACTAATATGAATGGGTATATTGTGATTAATGATGTTATATTGAAAAAAAAAAATGATGTTATATTGGATCCCTGCTCAGCTTGAGTTGGGATGGGTGCCATTCAGCAGACATAAAGGACCATCCTGGACACTAGGGATTGAAAACTCAAATAGTTGCGGGATCCAGGAAAGTAACAAAATGAGTGTCATGTACCAGGTATAAGAAATTGGGAGTTGAAGGCCACTGGTTAGCTGTCGGGGGAATATGTACCATCTCCAGGATAAAGGAATCAGCCTTGCTCTGGCCTTAACAGTTGTTGCCATGGAGAGTAAGGGTTCAGCTTTGTCAGAGCTTCCAGTTGGCGAGCGAGGCCAGAAATTCAGACATAAATTGACATCCTGATTCTTAAATATTGGAAACTAATTCAGATTTTAAAAACTAGTGTGTGGCCAAAGTATGTCTGTGGCCCTGCCAGACTCTGTTCTCAGGTTGGTAGTCCTGTCTGCACTGGAATGTTTCATTATTGATGAGTTCTCCCACCCTAAGTGGAGCAGTTGCCATGTTAGCCCCTAGTCTGTGGGATCGTCACCATGATGCTATTGCTCACCTTGAGGAACTTAAAAAGAATCAAACCAAGGAAAAAGGAAAATAGTCCTAGGTCATAAGGGAGATAGTCTGATCTATGATATTTTAAAATCTAAGAGTGACGAAAAAATGAGTTTCCAGGGGCACTGATCATGTCAGTATATAATAGCAAATTTCCAGAGCTGTGAAGAAAAGGAGTAGTAGTCATGGTACTTGGGAAATCTCTTGTTCACTTAATGTGCCCAACTCTAAGTTTTAAATTCTAGGGCAACAGCTATGCCTCTTAGGCCTTTTTATTCTCAATAACTGTGTCACAACCCCACCCATTTATCTAGCAGATGCTAAAACAACAGCAGGAGACAAACTCTCTCACGAAGTGCATTTGATTTTATGAGTGAGTTATAGTCATCAAACATGTCAATAACCAGTGGAACTATTTTTTTAGTCAGATTTTTACCAGGTTGGCCCTAAATCTCTCTTTCAATCTTCCATTGAAAACAAGCTACAACTGACACAAGTTTTTTAAGAAGGAACAAAAGGATCCACACGTGCCCCTGGGGGCCTGAACCAAGAGGATCCCTCATGGTCTTATGCCCAGCACCTCAGGGAGAAGAATGGGACCGGTACCCCCCCCACCCCCATCATGAGGGAGATATTTGTTCTTGAAATTTTCACTTCTGTGTTACTTTTCAGGGAGCCTTCCAGATAAAAAATTTGACGTGGACAAGCGAGCAATGAATCTCGGGGATTTTAATGATATCATGAGGAAGGATCGATCTGGGTTCCGTCCACCTAATTCCAAAGACATGGGAACCACAGATAGTGGGCCTTATTTCGAGAAGGTGAGTCAAATCCTTTAAGATAATTCATGCGAACCACTTTGGTTCCCATTTGTTCTTTTGATAATTGATTCCAGGAGGAAGCACAGAGTCACTGAATTAATTAATGAGCAAAACATAAACATCACCTGCATTTAAGTGTTGACATGAAAACAGTTGATGTCAACAGGTGACTAGGCAGAAGCTAGAACCATCTGTCTGTAGTATGTGAGTATTATGAAGAAGGTCTGAGTTTTTAGAAATTTTATGAAGTTTGGAAGGGGGAAATAAATGGTCTGACTTTTTATAGTGGGAATGCGAAATGTGTGGAAGAAATTTTAGAGACCAATTTATTCTGCTGTACAGTGAGAAATTAAATTTGGGATATCGTGCAGATAATTCGTATCTCCTAAGGCCTTCCCTTCTAGCTTTGTTAAGATGTTCCAGAACGTTCTCTTTTGATATTTCTAAGAGAGTTCCTTTGTTCTTTCTCCATTTCTCTAGTGACCTATTGTGAGTTATAATGGTATACTGTTCAAATTCTCAACCTGATTTAAAGAAGTCATGAATACCTATTTGTTTTTGATTCTTGTCTTTCCAATTGGAGGAAATAATTCCTTGATTCAGAATACTGATTTGTCATGGCCCTGGTCTTCAGAAAGCAATAAAAACCAAAAGTTTGGGCAGCCTGGGTGGCTCAGCGGTTTAGCTCCGCCTTCAGCCCAGGGCGTGATCTTGGAGTCCCAGGATTGAGTCCTACGTCAGGCTCTCTGCATGGAGCCTGCTTCTCCCTCTGCCTGTGTCTCCCATGAATAAATAAATAAAATCTAAAAAAAAAAAAAAAAAAAAAAAAAAAAGTTTTTGATCTGGCAAATTTTTGACGTTATTGATAATGCTGTTTCAGGCAGCAACAGATTCATAAGATTACTCTGGCTTTTGTTTCAGCAGCCACATAGAGTAATCAATATTAGATGCATAAAAATTCAGAGTCTGGCAATTTTTATCTTAGTGCAATGGACAGAATGTGTTACTTAGAGGATAAGAAAAAATCCATATCAGAGGTGACAGATGGTGTCTGTTGGGCCAAGTGTGATGACTCTGATCAGATCCAAATTCCATCCTCGTTTATTGCTAATACACTCTAACTCTGTTTGTTCCTAGTGTTTCTCTCTTGTCCCTTCTTGCATTCTGTTGCTTCACTAACCAACACTCATTGTGATTGGCTAACTCCTACTACTTTTCAGCTGACTTTGCCTTTCTCCAATCAAGATGGGTGCCTTGGGGATGAGGCTCCCTGCTCTCCCTTCTCCCCTTCTCCCAGCTACAAGCTGTCTCCCTCTGGTTCCACACTACCCAACGTCAGCCTTGGAGCAATCGGCACAGGGCTCAACCCCCAAAACTTCGCTGCTAGACAAGTAAGGAGGCCTCTCAAATTTATAACTGCTTGACTGTGGCCTTGCCTTGGCCCTGGTCTGCAGTTCATTGCATCATTTGTCTGTCTTGGGAAATTTGTTGATTACTGAATGCACAGAATGATACTAAGTATAGGCTTTAGATCTCTCAGCCCGTAGAACCCATCTCTCTTCATATTTTCTCAACATGGATTTTATTTTAAATTTGTTTCTTTCGTCTTCTCATTTTTGGTCCTAATTTCACATTTAAGAAGTTAACTAATAAACTGGCTTAGGAAAATGTTAAGGAGGCTACATAGGTACCTTACGTCATCTAACTTAGCAACGGATTTGCCATTCTTGACATTAGATTGAATGGCAAGTGATACTTTTGAAGTCCTTTTGATTTAGTAAAACTTCTAATTAGAAAATAGCAGCAAAACTAGTAAGAGTAAATACTTGAGCTTTACAGCATCTTAAAATCTAGTGTCTTTAAGTTAAAATATAGTCATTACCCAGGGAGAGGTAATTTGATAGAAGAGCTTTGGGAAGCCTGGATGTTGCTCAGACATGGCGGTTCCATCTAGCCTGGAGCTGCCCATTTCATAGGGGTGGCCTCAGTCTTCCTGGGAGGGGCTCTGCACCAAGAGCCAAACTGGCAGGGCTGGCCCCTGAGGCCCCCTCACCTTCATAGGCCTGATGCAGCACTGCTGGCCTCTGTTGCCCCACAGCAGCTCCAGGGTGGTTGTCGGGGAGAAAACCAGGAATTTGGAGACAATTCCCTTGTGAATGGTGACTGATGATATATTCCTAGCCACAGTACTGTGACCACTGACCTGTCACTGTGACTCTCACCTTAGGATGTCATGGAAGGACTTTTAATTATTATATCTATTTTGTTTCCACATGCTGACTTTCACATTACAAGTGAAAAGATATATAAAACATACCTTTAGTCCTCCACATCATAGTCCTCCAGGTGTACACAGGTCTTTCATATGCTTTCTGATTATTGCTTTAGCACATGTTAAAAATGGATCATATAATGTCCATGTGTTCAGTTGGTTTTTCTAGTTTGGGCGTTACGGGTAATTTCTTGTTTTCTTTTTTTATATTTCATTCTTTTTCTTAATGTTTCCACAGAGGACATAGACGTGTATTGCTTATATAAACAGAGAAGAAATAATTATATTCATGGTTTTGGGCAGCTCATTTGTTTCGGACTGAGGTATAGAAAATATAAAACAGTCCTACCTCTCTTGATTAATGATGATTACAGACGCCTACAGGATTGCACATTTATCAAAAGCCTTTAGTATATAATTTTTAGTATAATAGACCAGCCATAGTAGCCAGCACTGGACTCTAAGAAAAGATCATTCCTCTTTGGGTGTTTTTAATCCTAAAAATGGATTGCTACAAAATCCATTGTGAATCTAATGGGTACACGTTTTATGTAAATATGGTCATGGTTCTTTTATGCCATTTTCATGCAGACTTAATATACTTCATAATTAAAAATTAAAACGTAAGATTTTTATTTTCAAGTGACAGATTTTCAGTGAGTTTGAAAATAGTTGAGGCAGATATCACCAATAAATACTAGGATTCAGGTCCCTGTAAAAGGGTTTTTATTTAGGGGACTTATATACAACAGTGGAGCTCTAGAAATAACCATATTTTTAAAAATGGAAATAACCAGATGAACATTAACATATGTAGAAGCCATAAACTTATATAGAAGCATTTGATGACCATTTTCCTAATTTCTAAATACAGTTTTTTAAAAAATTGTGTGTGATTGCCACTAAATGTATTACTGTGCAGAATAGTCAAAAAAAATGAGTAGCAGTGCCAACATTCCATATTTAAAAAGAGAGAAGGTGTTTTTTGATAGACTCCTGTTGACTCATCTGTACTATTATCCATATCAGACATACCTATCATAGGGCTTGATATGACTTTAGAGACACTTGATAAAGATAACCTAAAACCTCTGGGCGATGGGGCAGCATGACATCTGTCCACTGAGAATGTGTAGTAGGGCCTAATTTTTAAAAAACTAAAAAAAGGCAAATTCCTTCTAATATTTCTTTCCAAAAGAGAGGTTGGAATTTAAAATGGTCCTCACAGAGCAGTTTTGGACTTTTTAAAACATGGATTCTGGCAAGGACTTCAGCTACCAGAAATCCCACCATCCAAGGACCCTACCATGAATCATTAGCATCTGATAACTAGGTCATTACTTTGATAGTAAAGTGTGAGAATGATTTTAGCAGAACATTCTCAGCAAAACAGACGTTCCTGTGTTCTTGAGAATGATCAGTAGGGAAGCTGCCAACTATCAAGATCTCAGAAAAGTTAAAGCCAAACTATGTCACCTTAGAGTGACAGTTTGATGATTATTAGTAAGACAGGGGAAGTGGAGACATTATAGCTTGTAGAATTAAAGGTCTTTTCATGTTTAAACAGTCTTTTGGGAGATTTAAAATTCATGGCGGATCTTTGATTTTGTTATATGAGATATACACAGATTTTGATTGCCTTTTCTACTTTACGTTCATAGCCATTTTTATTTTCAGTGCTTTTAAGTTCATTAATTTTCCAGTAGCAATCCCTTAATCTATTTTGAATCATTAAGCCATTGGAATATCTTTAGTGTTCTAGAACTGAATGGTGCTGTTATAGAATTCTTTAAAATTACCTTAATCTCCACCATGTCAGGGAGAAGATGGTGACTTTAGTTCAGAATACATATACTTGGTATAAGCAGTGGTGCAGCTGTCTTCACTAAGTGAGATTTTGTCAAGTATATAGAATTGGTGGGTCATGATGTTTTGCATCCTACAGACTAGGATTTTACTAAGTTCTAGGACTACAAAGAAGGAAAGTATTAAGCTGATGGTGGAAAGACAGAATGGAAAATGAATATGACTTGCTGATGGTTGCTATCAAAGAGTGTTGAAAGTGTTTTGAGAACATAGAGGTGGGCTCAGTTAATTTGAATATGAAATGAGGAAGAAGGTTTGGGGAAGACTTCCTCTATAAGGATGACCTCTGAGCTGAGCCTCGAAGAGGCCCAGTGAAGATGGTGGAGAAGCTTTCCTCAGACAGAGGGAACAGTGTCAAGTTGTCAAATACAAATTCTTTGCTGAAAGGGTTTTTCTCGGCTTAAAACAAGTCCGAACAGAAGGGCCATATAGCCCAGTTTTCTATAGCTCTTTGATTAGAATAGTCTAGAAGTGCTCCAGTGAGTTGGTCCTCCAGAAATCAGGGAATTAAGCTTATTTTTAACCAGACTAATATTCATACATTGGAATGAGAAGTTACAGGTGAGTAATGGTTTTTTTGGTGTCCCTGTAATGGTTTTCCACTTTTTGCCTTTTCTGCTTTTTTATTTTATTTTTATTTTTTAAATCTCACTCTTGATTTAGATTTTATCACCTAGCAAAGAAGGGGTCAAGCAGACCCAGATAAGAAAGAGTATTCGGATCTGGAGTAATGTTCCCATGGACATAGGCTACAATTTGGTGGCACTGATTCTATGATTGAACTAATCAATCAGTTCAGAGACATTAATGTCCTAGTGTTGTTTTTATAGCTGATATTACTTAGAAGCCTGCATTTATACTCAGGTGCCTTTCAAGATGGAGCTCAGATTATTGGACTTGAGAATAAATTTGGTGAATTCAATCGTTAAAGAGAAGTTGAAATAAACATTATATTGCCTATACCTTTCAATTACAAAAAGAAAAAATAATACTTTTTTAAAACATTTGACCAGATTTTACCCTTTCAGTTATAGAGTACATCAGACTGCAGGGGTGGTGGTGCTATGTGCATGATTTGATTTGAATAATTTTCCCAAGTATTCCAAGACCAGGAACTTTTCAGTTATAAAATTCTGTGATTCCATGGAACACAGGGTATACTTCTGAAGGATAGAAAACCAAAACTGTTTCTTTTTTGCATTTTCTTACATTAACAAAAAAGCCTTACTGTTGCTGTTATGTTTACAGGGTGGCAATCATGGTTTGTTTGGAAATAGCACAGCACAATCGAGAGGTATGCACACACCAGTGCAGCCACTAAATTCTTCTCCTAATCTCCGGGCGCAAGTGCCTCCCCAGTTTATTTCCCCCCAGGTAAGCAATTTTATGTTTCCACAGTTCAGCAATAAAGCCCATCCAGGTAGTTACCAGTTGCCAACTGGAAGATTTTGTGGGCATAAAAGGAATAATAGTTACCTAAATGTCTAAAGTATAAAGAATCCAGATCAAGATTTTTATTTATTTAGGGGCACCTGGGTGGCTCAGTTAAGCATCTGCCTTCGGCTTGGGTCGTGATCCAAGGGTCCTGGTATTGAGTCCCATATTGGGCTCCCTGCTCAGTGAGAAGCTTGTTTCTCCCTCTTGCTCTGCTGCTCCCTGTGCTTGTGCAGTCTCTTTCTCTCTCAAGTAAGTAAATAAAATTTGTTAAAAACCAAAGATTTTTATTTATTCATTTTTAAAGATTTTATTCACTTATTTGAGTTCCTAGGTCTCCCCCACTCTATGGAGACAAAATCCTGGGAGTTGGGAACTAGTCACCCCATGGCGATTTTTATCAGCACCCTGAAGTTTAGCTACTGTTGCCATAGATAATGTGGTGTTGGGCAAGAGTTTTCAGCTGAGTGGCAATGTAGGAAAACCTATGTTTTAGAAAAATAACAGTGACAGTAATGTATAAATATGTTTGAATGGCAGACTTACTGGAGCAAAGGAGCCGATTACAAAGCTAGCACAAGAGTCCAGGTAAGGTGGTGGCAGGGAGAATTAAGACGCTATGACAGGCACAGGTGGCCTTTGTGTTGTGGAATATTGTGGTCTGGTCACCAGTCTCCAGTCTCTTCTGACTCGGCATATCAGCAGCATCTGATGTAGTTGATCACGCCCTCCCGTCTGAGGGAGGCTTTCATTCATTTGGCTTTTGGACACCTTGTATAGTCATTCGCCACCCACCTTTCCTTGTCCCTCTCCTTTACAAGCCCCTCCTTACCTCCCCAACATTCAACATCAGAGAGCTCCAGTCTGAGCCCTGGACCTTCTTCTCAACATCCTGCAGCCACTGGCTGGGTGATTTCACCCAGTGAATGACTCTAAATACTGACAGTTCCAAGATGATGTCTTTAGCCCAGATCTCTCCTCTCAATTCCACAGACTTCTGGCCATCTCTATTAGGATGCTTTATAGGCACTTCAAGTCGGCATATCCAAAACAGAACTTGTGATTTATCCCATACTCCCCTCTAAAACATCATCTTCCTCCAAGTAAATGGCACTCCCGCCCTGCAGGTGCTCAGGCCACAGATCTTAGAGCTAGTGGGGAGTCCCCTCAGCTCACATCCAGTCCATCAACAAATCCCCCTTCAGAACTCTGTCCCGAATCTGGCGATTTTCTACTGCCTCCTCTAACCTGACCCAAGGCAGGCAACCACTGTTTCTCTCTCAGAAATGGCCTCCGGACTGGTCTGGCTTCATCCAGCACCTGCCTGCCTCCAGTCTATTCTCCACTCAGCATTCTGACCGAGCCTCTCAAACCACACGGTCCAGGGTAGCCCTCAGCCACCTGAGCACTTGAAATGCAACCAGTGGACCTTCAGAACGGAAGTTTTAACTGATTTAAAGTTAAATAGCCACACCTGGTTGGTGGCTACTGAATGAATAGTCCAGATAGGAAGCTTTTGTAGCATCACAGAAAGCTAAAGGTCAATTGTGTTACTACTTTATCCTCTCATGACTCCCTCTCTCACTAAGAACACAAAGCCAGGGATCCCTGGGTGGCGCAGCGGTTTGGCGCCTGCCTTTGGCCCAGGGCGCGATCCTGGAGACCCGGGATCGAATCCCACGTCGGGCTCCCGGTGCATGGTGCCTGCTTCTCCCTCTGCCTATGTTTCTGCCTCTCTCTCTCTCTCTCTGTGTGTGACTATCATAAATAAATAAAAATTAAAAAAAAAAAAAAAAAAAGAACACAAAGCCAGCTCTTTACTGTGACTCTCGATGCTCCTGGTGTCACACACACACACACACACACACACACACACACACACACCTGCCACCCTCCCTCCCGTTAGATCTGGCCTCTCCAGTCAGCTCGCCCTAGGGCACCAAGCACTACTGCTCTTCTCACAGGTTGCCATGGGGCACCATCTGCACCTCCTTCAGATCTGCTGCAGTGGCACCTTGTCAGAGTGGCTCTCCCCAGCCAGGCTTTGTACAGTACGGCACCAGCACTCTTGGGCTTTCCAGTGGCAGAGTCTGTGTCTGCTTTGTTCACTGCTGGATCCTGAACATCTACAAACTGTGCAGGGCACGTATTTTGAGTAAATAGATGTCAAGTTATGGGAAGATGCATTTCAGAATGGTTTAAAAAGTAGAATTATTAGGAAAAGCACAGTTAACTTAGTCTGAGACTTAGGGGCTGCCAGTCTCTTTATGGCCAAAGTATCTGCTCTGTGTAGAAAAGTATTTGTGTTCTATGTTTTTGAGATTTGTATATTTAGCATAATGTGGTTAATGTTTATTTGATGCATAGTGGGGGCAGAATATTAAACAATGGAAACTTTGGTTCCCCCCCCCCTCATATTTCCATATTTTAAAAAACAAGGCAGTTGAGTTAGCTCAAATTTTCTTTTCTTTACGTAAAGGCAATATAATAACCACACTTAAAGTTCAGATAATGGAAAAATTTCTTCCAAGAACCCCTGACCCCGATGCAATGACAGGGATTATTTTTACAAAATCCACTATTCAGACTGTTCATGTACAGGCATGCTTTTCACATAATGACATTCATGGTCACTGTATCCTGCTGTTTCTGTTAACTTTCTATCATACTTAGTATTTTCCCTGTTACAATGTAGTTTTCCTGTTGATCATTTTTTTTCAATATATTTTTTTTTTTTACTTATTAATGTGAAAGAGAGAAAAACAGAGTGAGAGCAGGAGCTGGGTGAGGAGCAGAGGGAGAAGCAGACTCCCCACTGAGCAGGGAGCCTGATGTGGGGTTTGATCCTGGGAGTCCGAGATCATGAGTCCAAGATCATGATGTGAGTCAAAGAAAGGCAGGCGCTTAACCAGCTGAGCCACCCAGGTGCCCTTGTGGATTATTCTTAATGAAGAAGGTATAATGTTCTATCAGGTAGACTTATTTTGACCTCCTGAAACATTCTCTTCCCCATTATTGGATATTAAATTGTTTCTAATTTTTCAGTTATATAATGTAATAGAGAAACCTTTATCCATAGATCTTTTTTAAAAAATGTTTTATTTATTTATTCAACAGAGAGAGCATGCATATGAGCAGAGGGGAGGGACAGTGAGAGGGGGAGAAGCAGACTCCCCATTGAGCAGGGAGCCCAACACGGGGCTCAATCTCAGACCCCAAGATCATGACCTGAGCTGAAGGCAAACACTTAACCAACTAAGCCACCCAAGCGCCCCATCAGTAGATCATACACGCAATCTTGTACATAGATCTATGCCCACATTATTTCCAAACTTAGTTGCCCAGAATGAAATTTATAGGTCAAGGGACATGAACACTTTAAATTTTTTGATAAATAATATCAAATTTTACATCTATTTTAACTGCCTTATTAAAGGCAGTCAGGGATGCCTGGGTGGCTCAGCGGTTGAGTGATTGAGCATCTGCCTTTGGTTCAGGGCATGATCCTGGAGACCTGGGATCAAGTCCCAGGTCGGGCTCCCTGCATGGAGTCTGCTTCTCCCTCTGCCTGTGTCTCTGCCTTTCTCTGTGTGTCTCACGAATAAATAAACAAATCTTAAAAAAATAATAATAATAATAAAGGCAGTCAGATTTAATGTGAACATAGAAAGAAGATATTGGAACACATCTTTAAGATTTGTTACAAAGAAAAAAAAAGATTTGTTACAGATGTTCCAGGTCTTGGGTTTCTACCTTGCCTTTTTCCTCCTGTTGCTCAAATATTCAGAAAGTAACATATTCTATCAGGCTTTTGTCTTGCTTTAAATTGCTGTCATTTTGCACCTGCAGTGCTTCGTTAAATGCCATATTGACTCCAACTAGATCTTCCCTTTCTCCAACCCAGCTGGAGATTGAAGGGCTTTTAAGCCAGAATAATTAACTCCCTGCTATGGGAATGTGCAAACCTGCACTTTAATTACTCTGCAGCCGAGGCATGAGTAGCCATTTGCCAGAAGCCTAGTGGTGCTTCTCTCTGGTCCTTTTGTATTCATGGAGAAGGACAGTGCATGTGTAGTCTGGGGAAGTGAAAAGTTGGGTAAAGCTAAACAGGAAGTCCTCAAAGATAACCTTTATAGTCTTTATGACTGTCAATTTATGGCATATGTGAGATGCTAGCATTCAAATTAAATTTAAAGATTAAAAACACCTTGTGTTAACATTTCTTTCTAGTCTTTTCTGTATTTGTCTGTCTTGAAACGGTATAGTTTGGTTTTGCCTTTTATGTAACAAAAACATGCAATATATAGCCTTCTCTGACTTTTTTCGCTTAATAGCGTTTCTAAGATTTTCCCCTGTTGATTTGGGCAGTTGTGGTTCATACAGTACTCGGTTACATGAATACACCATCATTTATCTCTTCCACTACCAGTAGACATTTGGGTAGTTTCCAGATTTCTGCTATTATGAGCAGCGCTGCTATGAATATTCCTATATTTGTCTCCTAGGATGAATTTGTTTCCTAGGGTACTGCTGGATCATACGCATGTTTTACTTTGAGTGGTGGTTTCTTTAGCTAATTTCAAGGGAGAGGAATATTGGAGGTGGGTAGGAAGAACGGGCTCTTGGCAAAGGACAGCATACATTCTCAAGACTCAAGAGAAATGGGTTGATCAAGAGACTAGCTGATTTGTTCAGTAGAGCTTTTAAAACTGAACCAAGAAGTGGGAAGAAAGGAAAGCTCAGACAATGGCTATTTATTTTGGAGGCCAGCAGGTTGGAAAACAAAATAAGCAGAGTAGATTTCCCATGAATCATAGAGTCTTTTCCCTTTAGAAAGGAAATTAGAAACAATGCTGATGGCCTAGGAACAGCACTATTCCATAGAAATATAACACAAACCACATAATGGAGCATAAAGTTTTTGGTAGCCACATTTCAAAAGATAAAAGAAACAGGTAAAATTTTATTTTATTTTATATATGTATATATATATATATTTTAAGATTTTATTTATTTGACAGAGAGAAAGGCAGAGGGAGAGGGAGAAGCAGGCTTCCCCTTGAGCAGGTAGTCGAATCTATCTGTCTATGGGAGCTGAAGGCAGATAGATACTCAACCACTGAACCACCAGGCTTCGCAATTTAAAAAAATTTTTAAGAGAGAGAGTGTGTGAGTGCAGGAGGGAGAAAGAGACAGAGAATCTTAAGCAGGCTCTACACCCAGTACAGATCATGATCTGAGCAGAAATCAAGAGTTGGATGCTTAAATGACTGAGCCACCCAGGTGCCCCAGATTGAAATATTTTTAAAAGAAATCTCTACACCCAATGTGGGGCTCAAAGTCACAACCCTGAGATCAAGAGTTGCATGCCTCACCAATATGAGCCAGCCAGGCACCCCATGAATATTATATTTTAACTTATTAACAAGTCACTCCACCAGATTCTTTTCTGATCTATTATTCGACTTGTTCCCAGTTTGTGTTTCCCTATCTGGTCATTGATGAGAATTGGAGTTGATAGAGCTGAGGATAATCTAGTAGTATGTCAGTAAAAATTTCTTTCTGACTTGAAAGTGATTGGGCTGGGAATAGTCATTTACTAATCCACACAACTGTTTTAGCATTTAGCCTATATTTATACATCTTGTCTAAAACAAAGACAGCTTGTCAAATAGCTTGTCAAAATAGAGATTTTGACAACTGTATCTTCTTATAATCCAAGATTTTTTAACTAATTGATAAAGAAAATGAGTTAAGACTTTTGAGCAAATTTATGGTT
Organism: Canis lupus dingo; assembly: GCF_003254725.2. Classification (NCBI taxonomy): domain Eukaryota; kingdom Metazoa; phylum Chordata; class Mammalia; order Carnivora; family Canidae; genus Canis; species Canis lupus. Next base: position 25,599,354 of record NC_064252.1, on the reverse strand, counting down.
CTTGGTTTCTTAGGTGCTCAAAAAGCCATCTTTTTGATATCTAGTCTAGAATCTAGCCTAGAATTGGTACCAAGTTCATCAGTGTTTAAGCCACTTTCTTTATTGTTTCAAAAATTATTTTAAAAACTTCCCCATTCTCCCCACTTCCTTGTTGGGGAGAGGTGCCCACCTTGATCATAATACTCTGGGCCTCCTGCCCTTTCTTCCTGGCAGCAAACCTATAGGGAGGGTTGCCCCATTCTAGTTACTGCTGGATACGTTTGTAATTCGGTATCAGGAAGCTTGCATTCTCCAAGATCAGCTTTCTCAGTAGTAAAGGGGATATTTTGGCCCCACATGCCTTCATCTTGTCTTAAAAATTCATGATTTCTGCAAGAAAGAGGAGGGGTTATTATTAAACTCCCCTTGAAGATCCCCAGACTTCCTCAAAGATCACAGAAGGTCTTGGCGATTCCTTTCACAAATTCTTTGTCTGTTGTAGGATTTAATTTGTCTTAACCCTTTTGGTTGAACGTCTTTGTTCTTAACAGAGAAGACAAAAGCCGTAAAAATTTTATTTTCACTTAATTTAACTTAATTTCCATTTAATCATTTAATACAAATTTAAGTAGTCTAAAGCAGTGATTCTTTTCCTAGTCACCAGAACCACACTAAACCAAACTCTGAAGGCTCTTTTAATCTGCCTGTTGTTTTGCAAGTCTCCATTTATTTTATGTTGCAATCCCCCAACACGACTTACACATACTCATCCTCGCTTGCTAGCCTTACTTTCCATCTTTTGAAAATACCCCTTTAAAGTTTGAGTCATCAGAAAGCTTTCATCAGAAGACCCACTGGGTCTTCCCACTGTATCTTTCTTTAGCATAACAGTCAGAGTTAAATTAATGCTTCTGAGTCACCATCTCTGCCACATTCTCAAGAATACTTGCCTACCTTTCCTTTGATACTTTCTAGTCTAGAAACATCAAGGTTTAAATTTCCTGTCCAGGGCTTACCAACTCATTTTATTCCAAGATTTCAGCCACTTTCACTTAACCTATCAACGCCATCATTTGGGGAAGTATTTTGGGTTAAAGTAATAGTTTTCCCAGCTGTTTCCTCTCTACTCTCTAAGAGATGCTGAGGGTTGCCAACCAGTGAGAACACTTGTTTGATTTTCTGTTTTAACAGTTGGACACCTAGCAGATGTGAGCTCAGAGCAAGCACACCAACCCTGTGCATTATGCCTTTGCACCAGTTTTATGGCCAGCACGAGGGACTTGGTATTTAAAAGAAAAAAAAAAAGTAAAAATTTTAATAATAGTCTTTAAGCACCGATTATAGGTTGAAACGATAATTTAGATATATTGGGTTAAATATATATATGTTATTGGGGAGCCTGGGTGTCTCAGTCAGTTAAGTATCTGCCTTCAGCTCAGGTTATGATCCCAGAATCCTGGGATCAAATCCCATGTCAGGCTCCCTGGGGAAGCCTGCTTCTCCCTCTGCATATGTCTCTGCCTCTCTCTTTGTGTTTCTCATGAAAAAAAAAGTAAAATATTTTTAAAAAATTAAATATTTTTAAAAATTAAATCTTAAAAAAAATAAGGTAAGTTCTAAGATCATAAAATATATTACAATTCAGCCCAGCTGCTTAAATATAACAGAGGAGAGCAAAACCTATTTTAAAATATGATAGAAAAAAAATAAAAAATAAAATAAAATATGATAGATTTTAACTGATAGTAAGCTAGTGTGAGAGTTGGGAGTTAGTATGCAAGCATCAAAAAAACTGAGATCTCAGTCATTGTTAATAAAAGTCTGGCTTTTAATAGTAATGCTAAGTTAGTGATGGTCAGGTCTACTTGTTATTTGACTACTCTAGAAAATGACTTTCTATCTGAGCTCTCCATTGAGAAATTGGATGAGATATGCATGAAAGAACTGATCGTGTTTAGTCTGAAGATGAGACATAAGGAACTGTAATTGTCTCTAGACATTTGAAGAGCCACCCCTGTGGAATAATATGAGCATTTATGGAGTGTATTTCTAAGCCTTTGTTGTGGATTAACTCATAAAATCCTTAATCACTAAAGTTAATATTATTTTAATTTTGGAGATAAGGAAAATGGAGGGGCAGCCCCAGTAGCGCAGCGGTTTAGCGCTGCCTGCAGCCCAGGGTGTGATCCTGAAGACCCAGGATCAAGTCCCACGTCGGGCTCCTTGCATGGAGCCTGCTTCTCCCTCTGCCTGGTCTCTGCCTCTCTCTCTCTCTCTCTCTCTTTCTCTCTCTGTCTCTCATGAATAAATAAATAAAATCTAAAAAAAAAAAAAAAAAAAAGGAAAATTGAGGCCCAGAAGGGCTAAGTAACTTGTCCTGAGTTGCTCACCTTAGAAATGGCAGCCCGTGCAATCAGCTTCCAGAACTAAACTCGACCAGTGTGTGACGTGCCACCCAAAGATTTTGTTTTCCATGGTCCCAGCTGATTCACTGTGTTCAGAGGATGAAAGTGCAGGGAAACTCATTTCAGCTCAGTGAAAACATCTTAGATGAGCAGTCCAACAGTGGGAGGGGGTCTTTTCTCTGTCCCTGAAGGTTCTGTAGCCTAGCCTAGCTCACTCCTGAAAACCATGAGAAAGAACCAGTTGAGTCATTTGGCCTTTTAGACTCCTTTACTCTGCAACTCTGGTATGAGAGGTCATGAACTGAAACTCCAGTGTCTCTTACTTACAGGTTAATATATTTTCTTATTTGTATAACAAAAATTCTTTTTTTTTTTAATTTATGTATTTATTTATTTATGATAGTCATCAGAGAGAGAGAGAGAGGCAGAGACACAGGCAGAGGGAGAAGCAGGCTCCATGCACCGGGAGCCCGATGTGGGATTCGATCCCGGGTCTCCAGGATCGCGCGCTGGGCCAAAGGCAGGCGCTAAACTGCTGCGCCACCCAGGGATCCCAAAAATTCTTGTTTTTTAAGATTTTATTTACTTATTCATGAGAGACACAGAGAGAAAGAGAGGCAGAGGGAGAAGCAGGCTCCATGCAGGGAGCCTGATGTGGGACTCGATCCCGGGCCTCCAGGATCAGGCCCTGGACTGAAGGGGGCACTAAACTGCTGAGCCACCCGGGCTGCCCCCAAAATACTTTCTTTTAGGCCTTTATTTATTAGCTTGGTGAAGTTTAATGTATTTTGTTTCCATTTCCAGTAACAATTTCTCAGGCAAAAATCATATTGTCAATAAAACTTTTTGTCTTCCAGAAGTCTTCCTGATTACAAATTCATAACTTTTATTGTAGAAAAATTGGAAAGCCTAAGAAGAGAATTTAAAAACTCTTTTTTAAGATTTTATCTTTAAGTAATCTCTGCCCACTACATGGGGCTCAAACTTATAACTCTCAAATCAAGAGTTGCACATTCCACCGACTGACCCAGCCAGGTGCCCCTAAAAGCTCTTACAATCTCAGTGCTCAGAGATTAACCACTGTTAACACGTTAGTGTATTTCTCCTGATCATTTAATATTTTTCACAAATAGTTTTCAAGGAAAACTGTTGATGCTTGCTTTAGATCTATTAAGACCTTTTTACAGAAAAAAAGAGTTTTATTTTGGTAAGTTCTGAAAGATGCTTTTTTTTTTTTTCCTTGCTAGGTTTCTGCCTCCATGCTCAAGCAGTTTCCCAACAGTGGCCTGAATCCAGGTCTTTTCAATGTGGGGCCCCAGTTATCTCCTCAACAGATTGCCATGCTGAGCCAGCTTCCACAAATTCCCCAGTTTCAGTTGGTAAGTGGCAGATTTTCCTCTTATAGCTAAAAAAAGATAATTTTCTTTTTTTCCCATTTAACTTTGATTTGCTTCGTTTTATGCATGCTTAAGTGTTAATATATCAGCTCAGCTAGAGGGAAATGCCACCAGTGGACCAGGAACTTGGTGGGACTTCCCCTTTAGACACTTGATTCAGCCACTGCACTTTGGTGCAGTACCCCATCGAGTGTCTCAGTAAGCACAGCTTAGGAAACTTTTTTCCTCTATCTCCTCCCTGTTTTGTAGGCATGTCAGCTTCTCCTGCAGCAGCAGCAACAGCAGCAGTTGCTACAGAACCAGAGGAAGCTTTCTCAAGCTGTGCGCCAGCAGCAAGAGCAGCAGGTATGCAGAACTGAAAGGGTCCCTCTAGTGCTCTGTGTGAGGACTGCAGGTCCACTTCACCTCTAAGAATAAAACATAAGCCACATGCAGTCTTTTCCTGGAAGGTGCAGGATGTTGGCTTATCTTGTGTCCATTTTCCCTCCAATTCCCCCTTGCCCCGGACTCCTGGCTTCCAGCTGGCTCGAATGGTGAGCGCTCTCCAGCAACAGCAGCAACAGCAGCAGCAGCAGCAGCAGAGGCAGCCTGGCATGAAGCACTCACCCTCTCATCCTGTTGGGCCCAAGCCACATCTGGACAACATGGTACCCAACGCTCTGAATGTGGGGCTCCCAGACCTTCAAACCAAAGGGCCAATACCTGGATATGGTTCTGGTAAGTTGTCAGTAATGAAAATCACCTTAAAAAAAAAACACCAGTTGTATACAGAGCCTCTGGTAGAGGTCGGTCCTACATTACTTCCTCTCAGCAGCCACACGAAAGAGATAAATATTCTTATCCCTGTCTTACAGCTGATATCCTAGAGTTTTGATGGTTTTCCAAACTCACCACACAATTAGTAAATCGCATAGCTACACCTCTGACTTCTTTGGGTCCGAAGCAGTCTTTTACATTTGAGGAATGGCAACCTGCTCTTCTACCACCAGAAATTTTTAAAAGCCAGTTAAAATGTTTGTACGCGCTGTGAGTGCCACGTGCATCTGAAGTTATAATCTCTTAAAATATGTACAAACTGAAGTATTTAGCCCTACTGATGAAGTTTCTTCTTATGGAAAAATGGGGAACTAAAATGAAGCTTATAAGGCAAACTGATGAATTCTTCTGATATTAGTATTTCATTTGAGTTAAATAGAATTAGCGCAAGTAAGGTTATACCTTTGACATTCATCAAGAATTTGTTGGCAGGCAAGTCGTAGCTCTTTCAGACCAGGGAACATGTTGTAAGCACAATCCAATCAGTGAGGCAACAGTGACTTAAAAATAAAATGTAAACATTTCAAAGATACCACACACCACAGCAGGTTCTCCTCAGAATGACAAAATTTAGGGTTTATTTTGGTAAAGAAGATACCGTTCTTGCAAACTCAAAAATAAGAGTGGAAGAGACCTGAAATCCATGCTCCTATGAAGCAGAGTGACCCTGGACACATGGCCCTGCTCTCTGCTCTAGTTTTGTGGGGTGTCCACATGCAGAGAGGAACAAAGACTTCAAGGATGCCATAAGTTTTAAGGTAATTAATTTCCAGATTCGCCAACAGCACTGTTTCTTTAAAATGATCTGCCTGAGAACTGACTTAAATTCAAAATAACCTTTCTTCCACTTGACATAAAAGAAGAGTGAAATCTCCACCATCTCCTGTCTTTCTAAGGCATGCCCATCTTGGGTATAGAAATCTAGGGTGCCAGGACGTCTGGGTGGCTCAGCGGTTTAGCGCCTGCCTTTGGCCCGGGACATGATCCTGGAGTCCCTGGATAGAATCCCACTCGGGCTCCCTGCTTCTCCCTCTGCTTCTCTCTCTCCATCTCTCTCTCTCCCTCTCTCTCTCCCTCTCCCTCTCTCTCTCTCCCGAATAAACAAAATATTAAAAGAAAGAAAGAAATCCAGGGTGCCAAGCAAGGCAATAGCCTCCTATAATGAATAATGAAGGTGTCATTAATTTTGTATTTCCAGGCTTCACCTTCTTAATCATGTTTTTTGTTACAGATAAAGCTTGATATAAGATCCTGGATATTTTGATATGTGTTGAGTTGTGAATTTAGACCCTGTATATAATAATAAAGCAGGGCAACTTTGCTGCTTCTGTCCCTTTTGTCAAAGAGTACATAGCTCTCAAAGTAGAGTCCAGTCATGCAAAGCAAAGTGAACATCTGGAGCCCTGGGTGGCTTTTCCACGTGTTTAAATGCATACAGTTCTTTTCAGGTCTTCTCAGTACTCATCCCCTAGGGCATATCAAAGGTGGAAAGAAAAGTATCTTTGACCAGCTTGAGCAACAGGAGTTAGTGACACAGAGTCTCTTAAATACGTGTTTCTTAAAATTTATCAGGTAACACCTGTGAATAAACCTTTTATGTGCTTTGCTTTAGATTGGGTGTGCATTAGTCAGTTAGTTAAAAACCTAACATCATAATGTATTTATTCCAATGACAGTTCTTATAACATGTTTAATAATTATTGCCTTTTATTAAAAAGTAAAATTCTAGGAGGTTGGGGGGGTTACATGTTAGCTGTGAATCTTAGTTTTCAGCAGCATAGCTTCTCATCAAATAAACAGAAAATTTTTATCATAATGTCTTATTAATGATGTTATTTGTGATTATTGTACTGGAGGCATAACTTTCCCTGACAGCTGAAGGATCAGAGTTCAATCTGCATACATACATTTACTGAAGAAAGGGCATGTTTTTTTATCATACTCTTGTTTCAAGGTAACTTACAAATTTAAAAAAAAAAACTTACAAATTTAACTATGTATTATAAACCAAATTAAGTAAGCAGAAAAAACATACTGACTTACTAATTTATTTCTATTTGGTAACTTATGAAACAGTAGATAAATTTTATTAGGTCTTTATCATATTAATTGTGATCTGACCACTTATGATCTGCCTTATAAGATGCATTTTACAATTTATTTCACAGTTTAAAATTTCCTTAATTCCTTAATATTATGACATTTATTTGAATTGAAAAATACATTTTGGAACTGAAAGTAAATCTGATTTGGCTGCCTATTTTGAATAAACTAAATCTATAGCTAGAAGATTTTTTTTTTTTTTGTAGGTTCGAGAGTGCTTTAATGGGGAGCGCTCCCGGGCGAGGTTCCATGACTCGGAGAGGTGGCCCGAGTCAGGGAAGTTGCCTATAGCTATAAGATTTTGATGAAAATTCAAAGCATAAAGAGAAGTTAATTTTTTTCAAAAATTATATAGCAAAGATGTAATAAAATGAATAATATTTCAGTTTTGCTGCTGCTAAATATTAAACTAAAAGAGACGTGTAGGCGGAAGAGAAGCAAGAATAATTAAAAATCTCTTAGTCCTAATAAAGCCTCTCTTGCTATATTTTCTCAGAATTAAAAAGTTGAATGACTTTAATGACTGCTTAACTGATCCTTGACTGATTGTTTTTATAAAATAAATGGTTTATAATTCTCTGCTTTTAACAGAATTGAAAATATACCTAACTGAATTGTCCGGGGATAATGACCTATCTAAATATGATGTTTTAGTATCTGTGTTATTGAGCCGGGGGTGGGGGGAGGGAATATAGCCGAAAGGAATTCAAGAAGTAAGTGATGTTATAACAAGACTCCCTCTTTTCCTAATTACTTATATAAGATGCCTTGGTGCTTTTTTTTGTCTATAGGGGTTTTAAAAATAGGAATAGTGTGAACTCCGTCTCATATCTCTCATTCATGGGTATCTGAACCAATCAAGAAATAAAGTCCCTCCTCTTATTAGAAAATGTATTCCGGGATCCCTGGGTGGCGCAGCGGTTTGGCGCCTGCCTTTGGCCCAGGGCGTGATCCTGGAGACCCGGGATCGAATCCCACATCAGGCTCCCAGTACATGGAGCCTGCTTCTCTCTCTGCGCCTCTCTCTCTCTCTCTCTCTCTCTCTCTGTGACTATCATAAATAAATAAAAATTAAAAAAAAAAAAAAAGAAAAAAAGAAAATGTATTCCCAGGGTGCCTCGGTGGCTCAGTCAGTTGGGCGTCTAACTCTTGATCTCAGCTCAGGTCTTGATCTCAGGGTCATGAGTTCAAGCCCCATGTTGGGCTCCATGTGAAGTGTGGAGCATACTTTAAAAAAAAAAAGAGAAGTAAAAGAGGAGCACCTGAGTGGCTTAGTCAGTTAAGCATCTGCCTTTGGTTCAGATCATGATCCCAGGGTCCTGGGAACCAGCTCTACATCAAGCTCAGTGAGGAGCCTGCTTCTCCCTCTCTCCCTCTGTCTCCTGCTCGTGCTCTCTCTCTCAAATAAATAAGTAAAATCTTAAGAAAAAGAAAATGTACTTCCAATAAAATTTTACTTTTCATGTTTAAAATTTATAAAAATTTGGGGGTACCTGGCTGGCTTAGTCGGTAGAACAGGCAACTCTTGATCTCAGGGTTGTATGTTTGAGCCCCACGTTGGGTAGAGATTACTTTAAAAGGGGGGGGGGGCGGCAACTATGGGTGATTTGTTTCTTTTATAATGTTTTTTATTAGAATTATTATAAAAGCACTAATTTGTTTTTTAATTTATGATAAAAGGAATACTGGGAAAGAAAGAACTAATAGAGACAAAAGAGTATGAAAGAGGAAATCCCAGTTTCCTCAAGGAGGTAACACTAAGCCAAAAGGTAATGATGAATAGACAGTGAAATGAAGTGTGTGGCAGAGGAAGTAATTCTGGCCAGGGACAGATAAGGCAGGCCCAGGGTTGGATTTGTAGGAGTGATGAGATAGGTAAAAGGGGATGTACTTCGGAAATGAGTCCCTGGGAGAGCAAGGGGCCTAATTTCTCTTTGTCCCCCAGCTCCTCACAGAGTCTGGCACAAAATTAGGCTTTCCAAGAGTGTGCAATTGAACTGAACTAAAGGATTTTTTTTTATTCAAGTTCAAGTTCTGTGTTGGTGAGCTGGAGAATTACAGGGAGTCCACTTGGTGGACCGAGGAGGTTTGGTTTGATGAAATAGCAGGTACAGAAAGGTCAGTACTTCGCTGGGCTTTGAGGTGTGGCAGCTCACAAATAATGTAGAGTTTGTAAGTTGTGCCAGTTACTAGGGGACATGGAAGAAATGTACAGAACCATGTATAACTTTGCACTGATTCTTCCTCTTCTAGTTTTGGGGATTGAACCTTCCAAGGCAGTAAGTACTATCTCCTCATACCACTCTAGGTATTTCCTTACCAGACTTTGTTACTTAGTTATGATACTGCCATGCTTTGATACCCAAGTTTCTAACAAGAAAGAAGCCCACTTCTGATTCAGATGAAACTGCTCAAACTGTCCCCTCTCCTAAGATGTCTAACTCTTAACTGATTTTCTACACATACGTGTCACAAAAGGACTCTAAGCAGGTGAAATTAAATAACTAATCCACTTTGAGTTCTAAAGACATTTCAGAGCAACTATAAAGAGATGTATAAGGAATGGCTCTTTGCCTTCTTACTAATCCTCACATTCTTCTTTCTGATCTTCACTAGAATCCTGGGTTCTTTTCAAAAGGTCTTCCTCCATTGATTGGAACCAAGCTTTCACATAGCCTGGAGTCCAAGTACCTTGGGCTGGTTTTCTCTGTCAAGGGTAGATAGAGAAGGAACAACCTACTTAGGCCATAAAGCTTCTGTCAGAGGAAAGCCCTTATTCCTCTCAACTCCCCTGTCCTCCAGCCTCATTTCATTTCAGCTACACAAGAAAAAAGAAAATACCTTAAACTCTTCTTAAGAAAAAAAAAATCATTAACTTTGAAATATTTCCAGCTTATTCCAGGAATTTCTGCTCCCCATCCCCACCCTCCCAGTAATCACACGGACTAGTAAGTCGCTTACAAACAGTGTGAAAGGCAGTGTTCTTTATGTTAATAGCAACATTTTAAACATAGGTCAAGCTGTTGGGAATGATTGGAACTTGATTTATTATGCATTTATAAAACTCTTTTTGACAATTCAGAGAAGCACAGGGAGAAAATATGACCTGGGCCCTCATGGGATTTGGATAAGTGGAACCTCAGAGCCATTGAGGCACCACCAGATGGTTGGAGAGTCAAGTGGGTACAGTGAGGAATCTGGCCTGGCTAGACTGGTGCATCTTCTTGAGTAGCAGTAGGTGGGCTTTTGGCACTTACAGCTGCCTGAGTTTTTGCATGGTGGGATCCCCGTTCATCTCCCTGGGATGGCTGTTCTATACTTACTGTGGTCCATCCTCATTTTTATTCGGACTAGTCATTGATCTTCTCCGTTTCATTCATTTATTTTAGTGCTTTATGTTACTTTTTATGTTAAGTACATCCTGACACACAATGGATGGTGGGACCTGTGAGACTCTGTATCAGCACACCTCTCACACTGGATCTCACCTGTCCAGCCCTGTGCCATTGGAAGACATTAGCCACCTACACTCCTGCTAAAAGCCTGACACCCGAGGCTTACATGAGAATCATGGCAAAGTAAACTCAACCTCCCTGTCATTGCCTATTTGAGCTTTAGGGTCTTTATCTTTGCATAAAGATTTCTTTCGAATTGATCTCTTAGATTATTCTGGCTTGACCTCCATGTACCCCATTCTTACACTGCCAGTTCTTTTTCTAAAATACAAACTTCTTAAAAGTTTATTTTTAGTAATCTCTACATCCAATATGGGGCTCAAGCTCCCGACCCTGAAATCAAGAGTTGCTTGCTCTTCTGACTGAACCAGCCAGGCGTTCCCTAAAATACAAACCTTTATCTCTTTCTCTCACTTGTTAAAAAACTTCTTTATGTCCTCTCTTAGAGAAAAAAGGCCCAAAGTCCTTGGCCTGATATTTAAAGACTCCTACACGACATGACTCCTCCTTTCTCCCTCATCTCCTGTTGCTCTGCCTCAATTCATCCATAGTTAACCAAGCACTGGAATGTACCAGTCCCTAAATGTACCTGATTGTCCTCAAACAGAGCTTTGTACTTGGCATCCTTGACTTACTCACATACCTGCCGTAGGCCCTAAACCAAATGTCTCTTCTGCAAAGCCTTTCTTTCCCCAGACACCATTGCCACACCTTATGGCTGTTGTTATACCATTTTAGTTTGATGTGTAGAGTTTGCTGAGTTGGCGAATTCCCCAGTTGGCCCCAGCTTTCTGTCTGGCACAATTGTTAGCTAAATAAATCAATGAAGGCACAGGTGCACTGAGATGTTCTCAATTAGATGGCAGTCATATACATTTTCATGCCTTAACAAAGAGTCCTTGCTGCTTTAGCAAGCAAAAGCCAAGATAAGCATTTTGAATCAGAATCTCTGTTTCTGAGTGAAGAAACTTCTTGTGAATTAGTCTTTAAATGACAAGTGAAGCTATCCGTTGGTTTTATCTTAGAACTCTTGGTTGTTGATACTAGAAATATATAGGAAGATGTAAAACGTGGTTCTCTATTTTAGGCTTCAGCTCTGGCGGCATGGACTATGGCATGGTTGGTGGGAAGGAGGCTGGAACAGAGTCTCGCTTTAAACAGTGGACCTCCATGATGGAGGGACTGCCCTCTGTAGCCACACAGGAAGCCAATATGCACAAAAATGGTAAGAGCAAGCAAAGCCTTATGAGTTGGAGCTATATAACCCTCACAGGCCTTGATGATATATCCTGTAAAATTATTTTGAAGCACAAATCTTTAGCTTTGTCTTAATCTCTTGATTTTTTTTTCCCTCCAAATCCTATGATCGCCTATGAGAGGAAGATCAAGGTTGTATATATTTCAAATTATAAGAAACTTAAAATGCTAGTTGTAATTAAGGGGAGCAAAATTTCCCACCTGCAGTGGGATTGAACATAGTAGCAGTGAACTTGAGTACCCATAAGGATGAAACCCTAACATACTGGCTGAGAGAACAGAACCCATTTTTTAGGGTGTAAGAGATTACAACTAGTATATATCATGTTGATTATTCAAACTATTTAATCTCCAAAAGATAGGTGACTAATAGTCCATGAGATTTGAACTTTCCCACAAAGTTTTCTTGTTTGGTTGGTTGGTGGTTTTTTAGCTTTCTTGTTCTTAATTATATACTGTCTGCGAAGGGGCATTGCAGGCTTTGGTTGAGAACTGCGGGCCCTTCATTTCCATCATTCTATAAATACTTCTCTGTGTCCCTGTAAAAAACAGATAAAAGGTCTTTGAATTTTCCTTCAGCCTTTGTTTCAGTGTTTATTTCATCTGACAGTAATTCACCTGGATTCAGCTACAGTCATGAGAACTGAGTATAAATGGGTGTTGTGCTGGTCCTGCTGCAGTTCCCTGGCAGACCTCAGCCTCACGAATCTGAAAACTTTCAGGGTTCCTTCATAAACTACTGTTTAGTGCGCCTCTCTGAGAGACTGTAAAATGGCCGCATGGAGCTTTTCCCTGTTATCCCTAAGCGCAATCATTTGATTTCATGCCACAAAATCAAGAATGATTTATTGAAACTATAAAATCTGTCTCTAGACTGAATAATTCAAGCCCAGCATTTGTAGCTTTGGGCACTTACCCTGCTTCTTTAGGCTGATGATTCATCAGGTCGCCTTGTCCCCAAAGACATGATAGGTGCATGATAATAAATACAGAGTGTCATGTGAGAGGTTATCTTAAAGCTAAAATACCCACTTGCCTTTTCAGAGCTCAGAGATACTGTGTTCCCCATTTCGTTACCAATCCCCAAGGTAATCGAGCTCTTCATTTCCTAGACTTCACTGTAATATGCCCTTGAGTCAAATTTCTGTCAGTGGCTCCAGAAACACAAATGACTTCTTAGCTGAGGGTGAAGGTGGTTTTGATAATACTCCTGCTGGGCCAAACCAAGCAGATTATTTTAATCAATACTTACACGAATATTTTAATACATCATCCTGGAAATAATTCTCCCTGTTTATAAACAGCATCCTAAGGGTAGATCAAGTGACACAATGGAGCATGTAAAATTCACCTGAGAAATAAATAGAGGGGTATCTCACAGAGGCCAAAAATTTTATTTAAAGGAAAGATCAAAAAAAGAGGGGGGAGATCACTTTTTGTTAGGTTAAGAGAATTTTAAGCTTTTAATGTTTTTCCTGCCTTGTAGCATCTAAAATGCATAAAAGGGTCACAGACAGAACCACTGAAATGCTCTTAGGAAGACAGTTACAAAGGATTGGCTGTTCTTCGTGTGTGGGGCCACGGGTTTCAGAGCGGCAGCGTTCCCTGCTGATCTTGTGCTGGCAGAGACCCTAGGCAGGAATTCCATCTCATTGCTTTGGAATTCAAAGGAATAGCAGATGCTTTTCTCTCCAGTAGACTCTCTCTATTTACAGTGCTTCTTCCAGCTAACCTAGGTCTGATCAGCCCTGAAAACTTTGGGTGGGTGGTGTCAGCACCAGTGTAGTGAGAACGCTTCCTATGCACTGCAGATTGGGTAGTGTTTTTCCTATTTCTCATTCTTGAGTCATTAGTATCGAAACTAGGGATGATGGTATGATTCGTAGTTGATGAAAGCTTCATTAATTTAAGACCATGGAATTTTAAAACTGAAAGGAAGATTCAAGAATGAGAACAGTGCTGTACGCCTAAGTAAGAACCTGAAAGGCTCAGGAAAGTGAAATGAATCGTTCGTAGTCATTCTGCTTATGAATTATATACTGGCTCTCCAGGGCAACGTCACGTTCCAGCACTTTTTTTTTCTTTTTACTGCATAAACATCAGAATACTGTTATTGCTGAATAATTGATTTGACAAGTTCTGTTCATAGGAATCCTTTCTGGGTATGAATTGATTTCCCCTCTCTCCACAGGCGCTATTGTGGCCCCTGGTAAGACTCGAGGAGGGTCACCGTACAACCAGTTTGATATCATCCCGAGTGACACACTGGGTGGCCATACGGGTCCTGCTGGTGATAGCTGGTTACCTGCCAAATCTCCACCAACAAATAAAATCGGAAGTAAATCCAGCAATGCCAGTTGGCCTCCAGGTATTGTCCAGGAAATGTTTTTTCTGGTATATCATTTGTTTTTAATTCCTAATTTTGGGTTCTGAACAGATTGCTTTTGCCAGTTATTAAGGCACTTTATTTTTTCATTTAGTCAATATTGTCTGATAAAAGCAAGGCATGTGCTGTGCTGTGGGAAGATAGGAAATTCACATTAGATCAGGTGTCTGCTCTATAGACTTCAGTCAGGAAGATAAGGTGTGGACCTGGTTCACCTGTGAGGCAGGTAACTGATGAACACTGCATAGGCATAGACGAGCTGAAGGAAGTCAGAGGAGTGGAATCTGGAGGTGAAAGAAGGTGATAATGGGAGCCTTGTAACATGGGTTCTTCTGAAATGTCCATTTAATTGACTTGTTTATTCATGGAGCAAGTGTTTATCATCAGTTAGGTTCCAGGTATGCAGTAGTGATGCAATGAAACTATTTGTTACTTTTTTCCTCTCTTTTTATTTTGATATAAGTCATCTATTTTCATTATAGAAAAAATTTTAATTTAGTTTAGCAAGAATTAAAAATCAGTATGTCTTTCTAAACTTCTTCCTATATGGATATATTTATAATATGTGTATAGTTTCCTTCCTTTTTAAGGCTCATAACACATGTTGTTTGTGTATAATACTATATTGCTTTCCACATTTGGGAAAACAGAAGTTTGTTAATCCTATCCCACAGTTTTAAATAGGATTTCAATTGACCAGTAAAAAAAAAAAAAAAATTAAAACAGTTATCCCGTATTCTAGGCTTTCTCATGATAAGCCAGATTATTCTTGCTCTTTGTCTCTGGATGTTGTATGTGCTAGTGGTCATTTGTATTGTGTTTTCTTTTGTGCATCTGAGCCAATTTCCAGTGAAATAAATGAGAGAAGTCTAATCTCCAACCCAGATTTTCTCTCAGTTTTTATCCTGGATGTCTGGACAGTTCTCTTGAACATCAGGTTACTTACTCCTGCCTTCACTGCTCTCAGCCCGAATGTTCCTGAAAGCTGGAAGAGCAGTGGCCAGGGCCAAGTGCTGATGAGCCCTGGCTCAGAGCCACAGAGAGATAGAGAAAGCGTGCTTAATAACACAGAGGTGCTGTATAGTATACGTTCAGGCTGAGTTTTTGATTTTTAATTTTATGATAAAAGTGAGATAAAATAGATTGAGTATTCTACTTTTCATGGATCTATTTCTTGTATCAAAAACTAACTTGAGGGGTGGCTGGCTGTCTCATTCAGAAGAATGGAAGACTCTTGATCTCAGGGTTGTGAGTTTGAGCCCCACATTGGGCATTGAGTTTGCTTTAAAAACAAAAAAAAAAAAAAAAAAAACCTGACTTGATTTTATCTTTTTTTTTTTTTTAACAATCTCCTACCTCCAATATTGTCTTCTTGTTTTAGAATTCCAACCAGGAGTGCCATGGAAAGGTATCCAAAACATTGACCCTGAATCTGACCCCTATGTCACCCCAGGAAGTGTACTGGGGGGTACAGCCACATCTCCCATTGTAGATACTGACCACCAACTTCTGCGGGATAACACCACAGGTAAATGAATGAGGCATCCTTTGTGTTTATTCAACACTCCACGTTTTTGTATCTGTCAATCTGTGGCTTCATTTGTACTTGCTAATAATCTAATAATTTAACTAGAAAACAAAAAATATGTTGCTTTTCAGGTTGTTTGGGATACATTTTTAGATATACTTTAATCTTGCACTGAAGGTTAAATAAAATACTTAAGGTTTCACTGGTTATACTGATATCTGTCTGCAATATTTTCATCTTGTTTTCCCTTTGTCACCCAAAGGGTCTAATTCTTCCCTCAACACCTCGCTGCCTTCACCTGGTGCCTGGCCCTACAGTGCCTCTGACAACTCCTTTACCAACGTTCATAGCACTTCAGGTACAAGTATGACCTACATGTTTCCCTTTGGCTAGCACTTTTGCCATCAGGATCCCTTTAACAAAAGAAACGGGCATTTATTTCTTAAGGAGTGCTTCAACAGAAGTTGAATAGCTAGGTCAGCACAGATGGATGCACACCTCTTAAACTGGCCATGTTCTCAAGGAGCTTCTAGTTGCACAGAGACAGAATGAGACATAGAGCTTTAGGACAGGGCAGGTGGTGATATACCTGCAGGGAGCCTTGTGGATATTGACAGGGCAGAGGTGAAATCTTTGTGCCACAAGTGCTTTTCTTGAGCCAGTCTGCTGAAGGAATCATGGGCCAGGGGAGGAACCAGGGAAGTCCAGGTTATTATTCCTAAAGCAACAAATTATAGTTTGCTTATCTTTAAAAAAAAAAATCTTTCCATTTACAGACAAAGGCTCAGATGGCCAAGGGGGAAAAAAAGAGGCCCTTAATTAATTCTACCTTAATTGTTGAATTGTGTGTGTGTGTGTGTGTGTGTGTTAAGATGATAGGGAATAAAAACATAATGGATAGAATAAAGCCTTTGAAGTCACTCACTCAGCACACTGCCTCATAGATTGGTAGAGAGACTATCTGTAATTGGCACCGTGGTCTTGCAAAAGTTAGACCTCAAGCCATTAAAGTCATTATGGCTTCTGTTCTATATCCATGCAAAAGCAAATGGAGCAAATCCTCAGCTACTTCCTAAGATACTATAGGTGAATGGCCTTACAAATTGTCTTTTTCTTTTCACCTCCGTGTTGTATCAACAGGATCACAATAACTGTTATTTACTGAATGCTCCTGTAGACCAGGCAACATGCTGAGCCTTCAGCATGAATTCTTACTTTACCTTCACCAAAGTCTGGGAGGAGGTCCTGGCCTTCTCCCCATTTTGTTGATGAACAAACTCAGATTCAATTTGCTAATATAATTTGCCTCAGGTCTAAGTGAGTGTGTAAAGGCGCCAACTCAATAATCCATGCTTCTAATGACCATCCCACATTATACTTTTATGAGACTTCTTCCTTTACATGTAAAAACTCATTTTTCAACCCAACACTTTTATTCTGGTAATTGACCATATCTTCAGTTGAACTATTTTATCTTTTTTCTACAGTTGAACATTCACCTGAGAGATGACCCAAGAATCTTACTCCAGACATGTCTAAACTGAATGTATACTTTTCTGAACTGCGCCCCCACCTCCCCAATATTGTCTTTCCTTCTTAACTAAGTCTTTGTTTTTCTTAATGATGCCTCTGGCATCACTGAGTCACAAAGTCTCCAGATTTTTCTTGCTTGCTCCGTGGATCCAGGCAGTAAGGATGTCTCCCAGAGGATGTATTCTGCAGCCACATCTCCCATCCATTTCTTCTGCTCCATTCTACTCGCTGTCCCCCAGGTTGAGAGCCACATGTAAATGCTACATGTTCAGTCTACTGCAAGAACTCCTAGTAGCATCCTCATCAGCCTCCAGCTTACCTTTCTGGCCTTCTTTATCTCTACCCCTGTGAAATACTGTTTGGCCAAAACTGGGGGAAAACATATTTGGTACATATAGAGTTTAAATTTGACATTGGTCTATATTCTCCTATCTTTCTGAGCCTATCCATTTATGTAAATCCTTCCAGACCTGTCTTTGCAAAGCCTTTGGCAGTGGCTGAGCAGTGTCTTCTCTGTGTATTGAACATATGTGATGATGCCTGGAGTTACCAGTTCTCTTATTCTTCTATTCTATCTTCCCATGTGAACTTGAAATTTTTGAGAATAACTGTTTATATTACCCACAGCATTGATTTAGTGCCTTAAAGCATAGTAAGCTCTTAGCTGTTGATTGTTTTTTAAAAATCTGTTTGAATGTTGGGGCACGTGGATGGCTCAGGCAGTAGAACATGTGACTCTTGATTTTAGGGTAAGTTTAAGTTCCAAAAAAATCTTTTTAAAAAAATCTGCTTGAATGTTGATAGCTAATAATCTGGATCAAGAAAAGTATACATTTCTGATGCACTTCCCATTTCATAAAAGAGTATTTATAGAATAGTGCTATTAGGATTCACATTTGTGTAAGACTCATGGTTTTAGGAATACTTCCCTTGAATTAATCTTCCTTTTCAGGTTCTATTTGGCTAATAAAGTACTGTTATCATATTAAATCTTTAGTAAGCTCAGAGGGCAATGTTACTTTTGTATTGCTACTCTCAAAATGTGTACTTAACTATTTTTAGAATATTATTTATATGTAAACACAAATTTATGTATATTGACAAAAGCGACCTCTCTAACCATATTCCTTCCTTAATTTTCTCTTCTTTATAGCAAAGTTCCCTGATTACAAATCAACATGGTCCCCAGATCCCATAGGACACAACCCCACTCATCTCTCCAACAAGATGTGGAAAAACCATATTTCCTCAAGGAACACTACACCGCTGCCCCGCCCACCTCCCGGTCTGACCAACCCCAAACCATCATCTCCCTGGAGCAGCACAGCACCCCGATCAGTCAGGGGGTGGGGGACACAGGACTCACGGCTTGCCTCGGGTGAGAAGGATCTGCCTAAAGGAACATTGTTGTTCAAACACAAGGGACTTAACATTAACACTTAAAGAGACACAAAGCCTTCACAAGACAGGAAGTCTGATAGAGGAAAGAGTATCTCTTGAGTGGAAAATTGCAGTCAGTCTAGGGCAGAGTGATCCAAGAACTCACAGAGTAAAAATGATGACCAGTAGAGTGAGAACATTAGGAGAAAACTGTATTACAAGTGCAATAGGAGAGTGCACAGGGTTTAAGGTCTAGGAGAAGAGAGCTGGCCATTCAGTAGCAGGATGAAGGGGGTCAGAGGGAGGTATAAAAGAGAAGACCCTTTATAACAAAAGAGAAGAAACACATGGGCTATGTGAAAATGTCACTCGTGGCTTTCCGTATTTTTTTATTGCTCTTCCTAATTGTTTTTCTGGTTGCTTCAGCCTCTACCTGGAGTGATGGTGGTTCAGTTCGTCCCAGTTACTGGCTGGTTCTTCACAATCTCACTCCACAGGTAATCATGCTTCCTTGTGATTTTTGAGACAGGACTTGATTGCATTAAGAGAGGGAAGCTCAGGGATCCCTGGGTGGCGCAGCGGTTTGGCGCCTGCCTTTGGCCCGGGGCACGATCCTGGAGACCCGGGATCGAATCCCATGTCGGGCTCCCGGTGCATGGAGCCTGCTTCTCCCTCTGCCTGTGTCTCTGCCTCTCTCTCTCTCTCTCTGTGACTATCATAAATAAATAAAAATTTAAAAAAAAAAAAAATTTAAAAAAAAAAGAGAGGGAAGCTCAGGTGCGGGATGTGGGCAAATAAGAAAGCTCATTAATTTCCTGCTTGCTATAGAGAGGTCCAGCGTACAGGTGTGGGTCTCCCCACCCAAAGGCTCAGAGCCTACTCCTAAATGGGGATTGTTGGCCCAACAAGGCTTAAGACTCAATATCCACCATTTTTATGCTTCATAAATAATTAACCATCCATCTCGGCAGTAGAGGGAATCTGTCAATTTCATAGCTTAAATGCCACATGGGTGCTTTCAATTTTCCATCTGTTATGCTCTTCTTTGTAGATGGCATTAGTAATTTGCTCTCTTCAGAACATGCCCTCAGGGTTGTTTTCACAGTGATGAGTTTCATTTGCCCCAAGCCACTCTGTCTGTCACCTTGTTTGCTTGATAACTGACATACTTGCAGCAGTATTATGTTGAACACTCAAATGAAATTAAATGAACCCCCTGAAACTGAGCCCATGACCGTCATCTGGACTTGACAGCACAACCTTTACAACACCTTGTTAAAAGGAGTCAATTATGCCTCCCTCCCTTTGACACATAAAATGAATTGTCTAGCCTTTAATTCATAAATGGATTCGTGCACACTTTAGTAAGCCAGCATTTTCTAGAATGTTCCCATGGGATATTAATAGGTCTCTGGCCTAATATGTTTGGAATATATACTTGATTAAACAAAATTAAGCAGGATTCTTCATGATGAGACTTCTTTGACCCTTTAATATGCTAACATGTATTATGATCCTCTGTGGGGAAATACAGCTTCTCCTAAATTTACTTGCCCAGTGAATCTGGTGGTAGGGAGTGTACCCAGGGCTTGTATTTCAGGGTACATATTGACAAAGGCAGTTTAATAAATACAGTTAACATGAGGAAGAGTCTGGGTTGGCTCTTAATATCCATATCAACTCAGCAAAAAGCCCCAGTTGTTCTTTTTTAGCTAATAAATGACCGAAGTATGAAGATTTTATATGACCATTTTCATAACTGTTTATGCCT
Organism: Canis lupus dingo; assembly: GCF_003254725.2. Taxonomy (NCBI): domain Eukaryota; kingdom Metazoa; phylum Chordata; class Mammalia; order Carnivora; family Canidae; genus Canis; species Canis lupus. Next base: position 25,579,344 of record NC_064252.1, on the reverse strand, counting down.
CATTAGAATATGACAATATTCTTTTTTTTTAAGATTTTTATTTATTTAGTTGAGAAAGCACAAGTAGGAGCAGAGGGCAAAGGGAGAGGGAGAAGCAGACTTCCCCACTAAGTAGGGAGCCCAACATAGGGCCAGATCCCAGGACCCTGAGATCATGACCTGAGCCAAAGGCAGACATTTAACCAACTAAGCCACCCAGGTGCCCCAGAATATGACATTTCAAAAGTTGTTACATAGTATGGTGGATACAAAGTTGGGATGAGAGAGACAGTAAGGGATACTGTGTTGAAAGAAACCTGGACAAGCTAACCAGCTGTTCACTTCTGTTTTATCCTATGAAAAATAATGAGTACATGTGTATATATGTGTAAAATGAATCAAGGGGTTGGCTGCATTTGTATTAGAAATACCTGATTAATTTTGAAGCTCAAAACTACCTAACAGACTAATCTCAGTCATAACTTCATAGAAGGTTATAGGGCAAATCTTTGGAACCTGGTTAAATTTACTTTCATCACCTAAAATCTGTTTAGAGGGCATCAATGCTGAAAGGTCACGTGTGGTGTACTCGACCATCTTCATATAGTTGATTATCATTTTCTGTAAAAAAATTATGTGAACCTGCTGGTTTCCATTTTGCAGAGTTTCCATGGTGAAACAACACAATATGTCTACTGCCTCCGCCAGTAGCACAATTTTTGAAGGCTGTTCCAGTAGCAAAGAAATGAATTTTTAACTGAGCAGCCTATTTTCAACCTAGTTAAGATCTCAATACAAACAAATTGATCAGAGTGAATAAGCAGATTTGTTCATCCAAGTCCTGGGCAATACCTCAAATCACTGAACATGGGAATCTGACTACGATGAGGCTGAGAGCAACAGAGTTCTCAGAGAAGTAGGCAGAAAGTCTTACCCTGAGATGGCCAATGTGGGAGGTCATTGAGGACACCAGTGTCTTGAGGACACCAGTGTAGTCTATGAACTAGGTCAGCCAGCAGCATCCTGAACCATCAGGTGTGGTTAGCAGTGCTTTTCTTGTGTGTGTCTTCCTCTTTAGCTGTCTATGAAATTATTAACTGGGGGAGTAAAGATACTATATTAGTGATGATGCTGAGAATTTGGCATGTTCTCTTAAGTTCTTATTCAGGTGCCATACTATTTCTGCTTTCTAAAGTCTCTAACAAATCAACACATATTCACTTGTTTACCTCTTAAGGAAAGGAGACCACAGGTTGAATCGTTTATGTCTTGAGCTGTGTTTTTACAGACTGTTTTATTTTATTATTATTATTTTTAAAGATTTTATTTATTTATTCACAGGAGACACACAGAGAAAGAGAGGTAGAGACACAGGCAGAGGGAGAAGCAGGCCCCATGCAGGGAGCCCGACACAGGACTCAGTCCCGGGTCATCAGGATCACACCCCGAGCCGAAGGCGGCACTGAACCCACTGAGCTACCTAGGCTGCCCCAGACTGTTTTATTTGCACATTAGATCTCAGCCCAGTACTTTGAATATCTTAAAATTTGCTTTTAAGACCCCTGCTCATTCCACTCTATCCTGCTTTGAGTTCTCCCTTCCTTTCTCCAAACCTCATTTAGTGCAGATACTGTTGTTTACAAACCAGAAGTCCTTCTCCTCATTTGTAAGAAAGGCCGCTTGAGTTCCTCTCACACCCCACCTCCAGATTTTAATCTCATGAATGTCATTTCTCCTTAGATTGATGGGTCAACGTTGAGAACCATCTGCATGCAGCATGGCCCACTGCTGACATTCCATCTGAACCTAACCCAGGGCACTGCCCTGATCCGATACAGCACCAAACAGGAGGCGGCCAAGGCCCAAACTGCACTGCACATGTGAGTACCCATCCTACGCTCACTGAGACAAACAGGTGAGTATTCTGCTACGTGCTCCATTAAACAGAGATACACAAGAACATGCTCAAAAATAGCATCGTGGCATAAGCAGTACTAAGGTGACCAATCTTTTCTCCTTATCTAAGTATGGATTGTCCTGTGTATCTCATAGGCCAATAATCAGAGTTCCAAAAGTAAGAATTTATGAAGTAGTGAAGCAGTGAGTTAAATTTTTAAGTACCATAAAAGAAAGCCAGTATTTATGAGAATGTGAAACATTGCAAGCGCTGTCACTTTTTGTAATAGAATCTATCAACTTACTTCGGCTTCTTTGTTGGTAAAGGTGGAACACTGTGGTCTTGGTGGGTAGCAGTGGTTTTGTCTAATGTAGGTGGGACTGGATCACACTTTGACCATCCCCTCTCCCAGCTGCTATCAAACTGGGAGCCAGCAGATGCAACAGCAGAAAGCTACAAACAGAGCGAGCAAGCAGTAGGGAGGCTCAGGCAATAAGCCCGACCCTGAGACAGAGCCACGGCACCTCCAGATGTCTAAAGCTGGGTCACTTTGATGCTTGCGGTGTTACCTTTCACCTCCCATGGGGGAAAAGAGAGGTGACATTTTTTTCAACATACAAATTCCATATACCAAAAAGTTAATCCATGCATGGTACCCTCTAGTAGTCTTTGGATATCTTGAGATTTGGTGATACCTTATTGCTTTAAAACAGTACTCCTCAATCACCTGGTCCAGTTAAATGCAGGTTTTGATCCTGTAGGCCTGGGGTGGGACCTGTGATTCTGCATTCTGCAAAGCTTCCAGGAGATGTGGAAGCTGCTAGTCAAAGGAACATACTTTGAATATCGAGGACTCAAAATCCTCAGTCCTACTGGGTGCTTTAGGATTTCCCTCAAATCCATAGCTCTTTCCCTCCCCTTTTTTCTAGGTGTGTGTTGGGAAACACTACCATCCTGGCTGAGTTTGCCACCGATGATGAAGTTAGCCGCTTTCTGGCACAAGCTCAGCCCCCTACACCTGCAGCAACCCCAAGTGCACCCGCCGCAGGTTGGCAGTCGCTGGAGACCGGCCAGACCCAGTCAGATCCCGTCGGACCTGCTTTGAATCTTTTTGGTGGGTCCACAGGGCTCGGGCAATGGAGCAGCAGTGCTGGTGGCAGCAGCGGGGCCGATCTTGCTGGCGCTTCGTTGTGGGGGCCCCCAAACTATTCTTCTAGCTTGTGGGGAGTCCCAGCTGTGGAAGATCCCCATAGGATGGGCAGCCCTGCTCCCTTACTACCTGGTGACCTTCTGGGAGGAGGGTCGGATTCAATCTGAACTTAGAACTTTCAACTCTGACCTCGTGACCTTTTTTGGAACAGCAGCAGCACTAACTTGACCTTTTCGTTTTTTTTTTCAACTTGCAATAAATACATTTTTAAAAGGAAAAAAGAAAACGGAGAGAGAAAAAAAAGGTGGGTCATTGACAGACTGTCTGAGCACATAGTTGCCTCCCTTATAACTTCAGTTTTTTCGTTTGGAATATGAATCCAAAAAGAGAACATATCACTCTTGAAATACTTGAATCATGAACGCCAACCTAGAAAGACAATGTGAAGCAAGTACACATACCATTTAAATTTAAACACAAAAAAATTAAAAAAATTAGTTTCTAGTTTTTCACTTTTTTCATGTTATATGGAAGTTGTTGCTAAGAAACATATATACTGAAAAAAAATAGCTTTTTAACTTTGTTTGCACTGGGTGTGTTTCCGTCCTTAGGTCTACCACGTTTGGGAGGGAGGGGAATTCAAAAGAATTGTTGGGGTGGGGGGGGGAGACTTGACGGAGCCTCACTTTAAAAACAAAAACACAAAAAACCTAAAAAAAAAAAGGTAAAAATTTGTGATTGGCTGGTTGATAAATAACCAGTGTGTTCTGGCACATGTAACTGCCCAGGCATGCTCGTTCTGGTATGTGTGTGCACGTGTGTTCATGTGCATTCGCGTGCATCCTTCTCTCTGTCTCTGTGTGTGCGTGCCCATGTCCTCTTCCTCCTCCTCCTCCACTTCCTCGTCCTGCCCACCCCCCCCACCTCCCCCCCCACCCCCCCCCCCGGATCTCTCAGAAAGCTGCATTGCTGACAGTCTGCAGGCTGGCTGGCCGGCCATCTGCTTTTTATTTTTTTATTTTTATTTTTTTTTAACTATGAGAACACACAAGCACGGGGAGCCACTGCTTATGAAAGCAACTCCGTTGGACTGCATTAAGGTGAACAGAGTGCTTTTTAATGATTTAAGGAGGGAGCTCCTTTACATTTGCAAATTAGCCTGAGTGAGTTTTCTCTTGCTTTTCTTTTGACCTAGCAGTAGAGCAGAGCACTGCCAAGTCCAAAAAAGTAGGAGAGCAGGAGGTACCTCTCGGGGCAACTGTGTGTTTATTTATTTCTGTTTTTTAAAGTAAGTGGCCACCAGGCACATCTGAATATCTGTTAAGTTTTCAGCAGGCCTTTTCTTTCGTTAGTTTGAATGGGAACAGATGATATAAGAGAGTGTTTACTGACATGATGTCTCAAAAGCAGAAAAACCATGTTCCCCCTTTCTTGTGTAATCAAGTATGAGGAATTCATCAGAAAGTCAGGTGATGCTGAATTAAATATTTCCATTGGTTCTCTTTTTTCATTTTATGAAAACGGAAACAAATATGTTGTGAGCAGCCTCCTGAAAGCACCTGCAGCTACTCCCTCTCTGCTCCTCTCTTGCTGAGCGTTACCTGTGCCAGGCCGTGGCGTGTTACAGCACCAGGCCATCACTGACAGAAACGTTTACTTAACGAATGTTCTTAAACCAGTGTGTACTTCAAGCGTTTCCTTTTGTTTCTCTGTGTTGTGTATTTCCTGTGTATGTGGTTTTGCTTAGGCAGGTATAACTTAGCAAAGACTTTTTAAGTATTGCACCTTTTTTTGGTTTTGACCTCTTTTTTTTTTTTCCTTGTAATGTTGCTTTTTTTATTTCCGTATTTAAAGACTTTTTTTTTTTTTTAAAGCATCAATGTAGTAGTACTCTGGGCCGAATAGGGGGCAACTTTTAATCCACAGTTATCACCAACATGTATGTACTTATGTTGGAAATCAACATGTATCAAACTGCTTTTTGTGAAGAGTTCTAGCAGACCCGAAGGGGGTACACCTTTATACAAAGCAGATGGCTGGCGGGGCGGGCGGGGTGGGGGGGAGGGGAACGTATGCCGGTAATGTGCTAGCACTTGTGTGGACATCCCAGTCTGCATTATACTGTTTAACATAAAGTGCCGACATTCTGTACCAGCAAATACCTGCCCATTCCAACCCTTGGTGGGAGCAGACCTCTACTGTCCTCTGTAACTTGCTGCTAGTGAGGACAAGGGAGTTTTTCTTTCTTTAGCATCTTCAGTGAAGGATACAACAATGCCTAATGTATTTGACTTGTAGCTTGTGTCTGTGCGTAGGTGGGTGGGTGTGTCTAGGAAAAGGCAAAAACGAATTATTTGCATTTAAGTGGTTTTATGAGACAAAGAATGGGAATTCTGTAGTCCTCCGGCTTACCTTGTTGATTATAAACCTAGCCTCAAAAGAGATTGACATGCATAATTCAAGTGAGCATTTGCTCATGGAAGTCTTTATGCACCCTATGTGGGGAGGTGGTCAAACTGGAGTCTCCAGCATGGTTCGGTCCCATTGGATGCCTTGTAGAAAACTAAGTGTGCCCTCTTCCTGCTCTCCAGTTTTCATCACCACCACCATGTCCCTTCCACCTCTGCCCATGTACAAAACGTCGCCTTCCAGCCCCCTTCCGCCTGCTCTCTGTGTGCGGAGCAAAACCCTGTGGTGTGTGGTGATGTCCAGGTGGAGAGCAGCTGTGTTCAGCCATCTACAGAAGGCGAAATCTTAGTGGCCCTGGGCCAGGAGCAAGTCCCGAGGCTCCCACGAGCCCGTGGCGACCCTGTCCACTGCCATGGTTCCCTGCCGAGTCCTGTCCCCCTTCCCTCCTCCTGCCTGCTGGTTCCTTGGCCTGCACTATGGGTTAGTTGAGTTCCTTACGATACTACGGTGAAAGCCGGGTGCTAGAGCCCCTCTTGTTTACAAGACATAATGAGGGATTTGAAATATGTAAAAATAAACATGAGAAGCTCAAATGTTCTTCCATCTTAAGCTTAAAGGGAAAAAAATTAAAAACTTAAAAAAAAGACCAAAAAGTGCGTATATATATACATATAAATATATATTTTAGATGAAGACTAACTCTGGGAGCATTTAACAGTGTTTTTTGTTTTTGTTTTTAACATTTATTTTCCTGCTTTAAAATTTGCAAGCATTCTCAGGAATTCTAGGGTAGGAAGCGAGTTTTTTGAAGATGGTTTATTTAACCGTATCTTATCCTAGATAGACGGCTGTTTCTTTCCTGTTAATAAACTTTTACAAGTTCCTGAAACTTCAAAAAGTTTAAACAATTTTTACTTAAAAAAAATGTAAAAAGAAAAGTCTCCAAACATTGTCATACTGGGGATCACACATTTTAAAAACACATAGAAAGAAATATTTTTTAAAAATTATCAATTTAGCAGCAACAGGTCAATTCGTTATCTTAAAAAATATGGGAGAAGGATTAGCTTTCTAAGAGCTTTATCACGGATTTATTTGAAATTGTGTGTCATTTAGTGGGAGTGTTTGGTTTGTATAAATGGGAATGCCATCACTTTGTTCCTTTCCATTTAAGATTGAACTGACATCTCCCCTAACGATTGTTTTTTTTTTTTTTTTTAAGGGAACCCTTCTCCCTGTCCCTTGAACCCCAGCAACAAAAGAAAGAACAACTTAGGGAAAAAAAAAACTCTAATCTGTAAAGTAGTACGGTTGGATTGCTGAGAATCTATGTAAAGAGCTAGGAAATATAGGTTAATTTTTGGAACAAATTTTAAATATAGGCATTACTAGAGGAAAATATCTATGGACTGTTCTATTAATGAAGAATGTGTGTCTTACCTCCCCGCTTGTTATGGGAGGAGGAGAAAATAAGAATCTAATAAGGAACAAGTGATTTTACTTTTTTAGCTCCCAGCTACTGTTGTGCTCATTTTAATTGCTGTTTTGAAGATCTGCTGCTTAATTATCCCCATCCCTCAGCTGGAGATGTGGAGTATTTCCTCTCAGTTTTTCGTGATGTGATGTCAAATTCTCCTTTTGTATTCCCTCCTGGGGCCAGGGGTCAGAATTCCCAAGCATGACCATAGCTTCTTTTAAACATCTAAGCTTCCCAGTGGGAAAGAAACTCCAGCTTGACAGGTAAAGGGAGTGGGTGGGGTTGCTGCCTGCAATTTCTCTAAAACCGCTTTAGTGCCTTCGTACATACACCCAGACATCCTAAGCACGGAGAGCTTGTGTGTATGCGCATGTGGTCCAGTCACTCCACAGACATTCAGACGCCCATTAAGGAAATCGGAGTGGTTCTGGACAAGGCCCCAAAGGCAGTGGGCTAAATTTAAAATAAATAAACAGAAATCAAGGAAGTTAAATATGCTTTCATGTCTCGATAATGTGGAATGCCAAGATCTTTCCTTGTGTTCCTGCCCTCATTACTGTGCACTGACTTCTCCAGGTGTGTCATTGTGACAACTACATGCAGTGATTTGGAAAGTCTATTTGTGTTGGGCCAGTAGAAAGGGGTTCCTGTTTTTCTTGTCCTTTATCTCCTCTCTTTCCCCCCCAACACCCCTCCCCCATTTTTTTTCATCAACTTGCTGGAAGCTTTGCTTTATTGGTTGGCAGTGACCTAAGAACAGGATATAGTGAGGATATAATGGAAAAGAAAAACTCTTTTCTTTCCATGGTATTCTTTGGCAAGAGCCATGTCTGCTGAGAGGTTAGGTGGCTTCCATAACACTTAGAAAATTCAGTGGGAGCGGCTTCTCTTCCACCACATTCTGGCATGTGTATAGAGGTTTGCTGGTCACCTCTCATTATGTAGATTTATTTTGTAAACGTTTTGATCATGTAAATTTGAGCTTTCCAATTTTTACTAGTTTTCTTTATTTTTTTAAACACTTTACTAGTGGCTGGAGGTGCCCATCTTTCAAACATCACAAACTTGGTTTCAGTCTACCACATGAGTAGCCAAAAGGAAAAAGCACTCATGGGGGAAGAGCGGTCTTCCATCAGACTGGAGACCTCTATTGGCAATTGAAATCCAGTGCCATGACCTAATTTTAGGTGTTCAAAAAAAAAAAACAAAAAAAAACACACACAAACACACACACACACACACACACAAAAAAGCAAAAAACAAAAAAAAAGCAAAATTCAGATCTCCGAAGACACTGTGAAGACATGGATGGCCCATATGGCATCTCTGATTCCTCCATACCTAGCCCTTTATCTTTTGATCCATTTATGACATGCACAAAAGTTAATTTAGCAGTGCTGCATGTTAAGCTTCCAAACCGAAATCTTTCATCAGTGTCCCCCAGTAAATCAACATTATCCATTGATTGCCATTCAATCAGTTTTATTTATAGCAGCTTAATTTTCTAATCATATTGCTCCTGTTCTAAGAACTTTCCACCTCTTCTGATATGAATGTAGCATAAATTAGCAGTTGGTTCTTCCAAGTTCCTGCGGCTTGAATGTGGTATCTAAGATATGCAAAAAAAGAAAAAAGAGGAAAAGAAATTCTACCTAAGAATTTGGAAGAGCTTTTATTAATATATCTAGCAGAAACTAACATTTCATGGGCTATTGACTTGTTGCAAATATTCACTTGAATTTTTGCCACTTTGGGGGGGCAGTTTTTATAAAGTTAACAGCCAGATTCCATATCGACCTAAGATGCTGTGTACTTTTTAATTTTTTTTTTTTTTTTTTGTATTATGCCATTTCTTCTCTTAAACAAAATGAAGATGTCTCTGTGCTGAGCAAAATGCTTAGGCCAAGCCTGTTTTCCTCTGCAGTGTAAAACAAGATGTTTTCAGCAGACTTGGCTGTAATAGCCATCTCTAAGATTAGGGAACAATTGAGTCTTTATGTAGAAAAGGTCTTCTTATACCCCATCCTCAGAGTTCAAATTGAATATATAACACTTTGTAGGTTATTGTTAAGATTTTGGTTTTTTTCTTTTGTTTTAGCTATCTATAAGCTCTTTTACTAGGAGTAGAGATACATTTTTTTAGCTGGTTTAAAAAAAAAAAAAACTTTCTTCTCCAGTGTTTTGCCAAGTTTTGTCACACTTCATGCCTATGCATTAACTATGTTTCTTAGTGTTACTGCAAAAAGAAATTTTATTCTTGAGTTTTCTTTCCTGTGAGTGTACAGCTCGGGCTGCATGTGATGGTACAGATTAAAATATTCCAGCTTGTGTGTCTACAGTGAATTAGCAATCTGTAGACCTCAGAACCCATTCAGAAAATAGGATGCCCTCCCCCTCTGCTGCACGTTGCACCACACCCTCTTAGCTTTCTTATCTACAAGTACAGGGTATCCACACATTCTAGAAATGGGCAATATACATAATGTTGTCAAGAACATCATCAATCTATTAAAAAAAAACAAACCCACATAGAATGTCCTCTGTATTTCCAGAGTAAGTGCATACCCTGTAATAAACTCTGTAGGTTTATGGCCAGTGCCAAAAGTGTGTGTATTTTCAGAGATGGTCCCTACTTGTTAACGATGTTCCCTGGACCTTGAATTTGACAAAGGAGGTACTGGCATCACATTCTTTAGATTTAGAATAGTTATCAACTTTAAGAACCTATGAACATAGTAATAACTTAATAAAAATAGAACACTGACCCTCCCTACCCTGCCCACAATACCTCCCTGCTGCCTGCACCGCCAAAGAAACAAGGCCATGAACATTGACAGGATGGCAGGGGATACACTGGTCAGGAAACAGAGCTACTCCCCACTGGCTGGGCATTCCTGCTATCCTTAGGTGTGTGGTCACTCGGACTAGAATCAGAAGGAATTACCAAGTATTTCTAACATGTGAGTGGTTTTTAAACTGTCTCTTGTAGTAACCTCCTACCACCACCACTTTAAAAAAAAAAAATGAAAATGACAGAAGCTGCCAGTGTTTGCCGCACAGAATTTAAATAGTTCTTTTTGGTTAGCTACACACCTTAATCTGTTTTTAAGGAGAAACTATGCACACCAGGAAGAATGGTACCACCCTGACTGAGGGGGGTCTCTGCCGGACTCTGTCATGGGGTCTTCGTTGTGACAAACGCTTGCTTGTTTTGTCCATGGTAGAGGGAAGGTCAGATAAAGGCAAGAAGTGTACTGTTTTTAAATAGAAAAGAATTAGTGTGTCTCCCCACAGCACTTTGTGCCTCAGTTCGGTTTTCACACTATCAGTCCCCCCCTTTCCAATTGCCACGGGGCCGTCTCGAGCCAAGGTCAATACATTGAGACCGTCTTTACAAAAAAGAGTAATTCCTCTTTACCACTGACAAGGAACAGCAAAAGAAAAATTGCAAAGGTAGTTTACAGTATCGTTGTAGCAGAGATTGTGAAACGAAGTGCTTTTCTTCCCCTTCTCCCCTGCTTTCCCAGACCTCCCTGGAATCTGGCACGCCTTCCCCTGGGCTCCTGACAGGTGTGCATGGTTCTCTGAGGGCTGGGTTGTAGGGGGTCACTGGAGGTGAGCTGGAGCAGCCTTACTGCAGGACTAGCCTTACGGCAGAGCTTTATGGAAAGGAAGAGAGTATATCCTAAATAATGTGTTCGCCAAAAATGAACAAGGGGGGGGCGGGTCTTTATATAAAACAAAGCAAAAACCTTTGGAATCCTTCAAGAAGTTACATACCTTTTAAAGGTACATAGTTTCTCACCAAGTGACGCATTCAGCATGACACTTCTTTCCAGAAATTTCGGGATAAGTTGGAATAAGTGTGTTTAAAACACCACCCCTACCCCACTCCCACCTTTTAATTTTGTCCAAGGAATTAATTACTTAAGTGTAGTATTTCTGAATGTGCCTTTGTGAGTACAGAGACCGTCTGTTTTAGGAAGAAGCTCTCCTATCAGTGGGGTTAAAACCGAAAGGTGGTCAGTGTAGTCTTTAGGGAAGTCAGCGAGTCTCCTGGCAGTCCCCAGGGACAGCCGTGGAATTTTCATTAGCATCAATATTGCACAGTGTAGAGTTGTGTGGAAGAGATTCTGGGGCTCGGGAGGGAGGAAGAGGTGATGGCGCACAATGACAGAGACCCAGGTTCATCCAAGGGTGCAGGTTGAATTTATCTATCTGCAGTACCTAATTTCCTTCGTGTGTGTATCTGTGTGTGTGTGTGTGTGTGTGAGGCTGTGGCTGTTTTAGTTTTTGTTTTTCTGTAAGCACTGGGGAACTGAAATATGGTGATGTCTGTGACACATTCATGCATGTCAAGAAGGCGTTTTCGAGCTCCTGCCGTGTGCGGGGGCGTGGGGGGGGACACTGCATTTCCACCCTCTTGAGTCTGTGTCCTGAGAAGGCAGTTACTTCCCTCACATCACGTTGCTGTTTATGTGAACAGGGTATTACACACAAGGAAAAAGCTTTGGAAAGAATAAGATGGAAGTGTTTGAGAAAGAAAGAAAAATCTGAAATCATATTTTATTTCTTCAGAATGATTATAGTTAAGCATAGAAATCTGCAGTGTCTCTTCATTTGTTTTTGTGTTTGTTTTAAACAATTCCACCTCTTCTCCCCCTGCCCTATCTTCTAAAGAAACCGCAAGTGAATGCTAAGGGCCATTTCCATAATTCCTCAGAACTCCCCAAAGAGGAAAACAATCCCTCCCGCAAGATTCCTTCAGCTTCATTCAGGAGACAAAGGGAGGAGAGATGCGGCTTTCTGTGCTTCTCTCATTCCTCTCTAATGGCCTTGAAATGTATTATTATGCAAATGTGAATTTTGATACTGAATTTAAGAAGAGGTTGTGGATTTTTTTTCTTTTTTCAAAAACATAAAGGTCCCATATGTGGTCATCATTGCTTCTTTATTCTGTAACGTGAATTGTAACTATGCATTCTGCAAAAAAGGGGGGGAGCAGAAAGGGGGAAGGAAGTAGCTTTGCATCCTTGTTCTACAGTTTCTGTGTCCATGGTATCCCCATGTCCTGGCGGGGAAGGGGAGTGACAGTGAGAAGCAGTGAAGTCGGCACAGTGAGTTTGAAAGGGACCCAGAGTCCTCCCGCAGTCCTGGGGGGACCTGAGGTTCCTGCCAACTGGTGTGGTACAGGATTCTCCACCCTAGCCATGCAGTGTTAGCCCAGGGCCACAGGGGGGCCCCCAAAGGCCCTAATGTTCTCTGGGAAAAAGTACTCGTCCTTTCCTGAATTCAGAACCCTTTCAAGCTCAGGAAACCATGCCTCATTCGTGCTGACCATAAAGGTAATCTTTCTGTCCATTTCCAGAACACCTCCTCCTCCTTGCTCCTTTTAATTTCTCCTTTTTCTCCCTTAATCCTTTTAAGTGAACTTCTTATAAGGAAACTGTCTTGTTCTGTGGGGAAGAGGACTGTTGCTTGGCAGGCAAAAAAGGATTCTCTTCCTCATCCACTACCCCTCAGCCAAACACAGAGATTTCTCTGCGTCCTTGAGTTTATTCCGCTAGAGAGCTAGTGAGCAGTGAGGTGCTGGACACAGGAACCGCCTGCAGCCTCCTCCTTGTCCTCATAGAATTCCTATGTTGATTTTGCCTCTGGTGAATCCTGGCACCCGCATCGCTCTGGTCTAGGCATTATTTGCAACATACAGTATCATAAGCCAGAGATTGTCGTGCCCATATTCAGTGTTTCCATGCAAGCAGTTCTTGTTGATGTTCACAGTACTGTAACGAGTAATAGACTTGATCACAGTCTCCTCGTGCCCGTGCACGGCTGTACAGGCACGATCTTATCAGGGTTCCAATCTGTTAGATTGCCTTTAGACAAAAAAACAAAAAACAAAAAAACAAAAAAAAAAACAAAAAAAATAATAAAATCCTGACGTTTCAGCTGTCTAACACAAAACAATACCTCGAGGTACATTTCCCCTGCAATGTTGACCCTTTACTCCCCTCTCCTTTTCTGACATCAGTGGGTTATCCTTTTTAAAATATGAATGTGTAAATAGTAGGATAACTTTTACAATTTTTTTCTTTGCTGTGAAAGTAGCCCTAAAATATGATACCCCCCCCTTTTTTATTAAAGCCATCTTAAATTTCAGATCTTTCATGCTTGAGAAGAGAAGGAACAGGTCAGGGGAGCGGATTAAGCATTTGCAGGGTGATGGTCTCTGCCTCTCATACACGGTGACAGCCGACCAGTGTCTAAACTCTTTCAAATAGATGCCATCTATTCCAGATCTAGTTCCAGGGTGGGGAGTGTCTGAATTTCTCTCTTCCAGAAGATCCATCCCCCCATCCCCTCCAGGCACTCCAGAATGTGGTTTTTGTTGCTCTTTTTTTTTTTTTTTTAACCTGAAACCTTGAGCTCTCTCAACCTTTCTTGCTTCACACCCAGGGTCACTTTTTGAGTAACTGAGTAGCATTCTGTAGTTCCCAAAGGGAATTAGTCCCTGGCATTTCAGTTTGGCTCCGTAAACTCATTGGCTTGTCACTTTACTGTGCTCTAGAAATGTATTGACTTCTTACTTAGAAGGACATTCATCTGAGATGTGCAGACAACCCTTCCTGAAAGGAGTGGGCACCCTCAGGCATTCCTCTCTACGTGAGGCTTGAAGCTGATATTAGGTAGAGGGAAATCACGTTTAACAAATGCTGCTTGTAGAGATCTGTCAGCTACTGCCTGCCCATATTTGGCTACCCACCAGGCAGGGTCAGAATGGATCATTTTGAATAGCTTCTTCACAAACTCCTCTTCCCCCCCACCCCCCATCCCCTGCCTCCATCTTAAAGATAAACCCTCTCTGTCCTTTTAGTCTGAGCTCACCGATCTTGTCTAGTGACGACTTCCTTTAAAGGGAAGAAGCTTGAGAACCAATGCACACCTATTCACCACTCACCTTGTGATTTGGGGCGCTGTCCACCTTTGGATTTTATTTCTCTTGTTTGGAGGCCCCTTTTCTGGCCACTCCTTCCTTTGGTCCCCTGGTAAGTTCTTCCTGCCTTTAGATGCACCCACTATGCTCCCAAAGGGCTTTTTGCTGATCGCTGCACTTCTTTCCTGGGACTCTACCCCACCACCACCCTTTGCACACACCAGTGACCAAAGTGTGTCCAGTGATCTCACAGAAGTCATCAAAAATGGTGCCTGCACCACGAATGTGCTCACAGAGACACGTGCACAAGATTCTGCACCCTTGGCCTTAACCTCTGTATGATTTCAGGTGCAGGAGCATTTTTAACAGGTTATTTTAAAAAATCCTTCTGGGAGGGAAAAAAAAAAGCAGACAAAACAGCTCAATTGTGCCCACTCCTAACTCTACTATTTGCCTACAACTTAATTCTGTGCCCACCCCCACCTTCATCCCTGTTTTAAGTAACCAAAAACAGACAACAAGAGCAACCTGAGGAGAGGTTTCTGGACTATTTTATCTGTCTCCATTTAGCTGGAGATATAAATGCTGCTTTGGGTTCCATAATCCTAGGGGTTATGTTTACATAGTAAAATATATCCTACCAAATCAGGAAACAAGCATGGGAATCTCTGCAGTGAGAGCGAGCTGATTAGGTCACCAATGGTGAACAAGAGAAGTGAGGGGACGTGGGGGTGGGGCTCGGGAGGGAAGATGGAGAAGTGCCATTTTAAGGACTGGCGTTGCCCCCCCCCTTCACTTCTCTCCTCCCCCCCTTTCGACAGAAGGCGCAGAGAAGGGCATCAGAAAGAGGCTGGAGTTTTATTTTTTTTTTTTTTTTTTTTTTTTTTTTTTTTTTTTTTTTGAGGCTGGAGTTTTAAAAGGCAGCTTTCCAACTTTGCACACAAACAGGTAACAGGAAGGTACAGCAAAAATCCTCTCACCTGAAACACTCAGCAGAAACAGAACCTATCAACCTGACTACATAGCTGCACATAGTGATGCTCTCTGCAAGTTACCTAGAAGTGTTTTGTTTTTCTTATACTTGAAATAGCTTTTACAATGTTACTTTGGTGGCTTTCTTTTCTCTCTTCGGGTGGGCAACAGAGGGAGTGGATGCTGGGATACAAGGAAGTTTGAGGGGAGAAAAGGGAGGATATGGCATTGTCTTTTGTGTGTGTTTCCTTAACCATAGAGGTTTAATCAAACTCCCATGTGTTGAAATTGCTCTTCATATTACTGGTTTTACATGGACACAGAAACTAGGCACTTTAGAGGTGCACTTGCATGGCAGGCTGGGCCCCCCTTTTCTCTTTTATTTTACTTTTTTTTTAGTATAGTGGTACTTAAAATCACTGGTTCACTTAAAGAAAAAACAAACAATAAAATGTTAAACTCTACTAATGTACAAATAAGCTGAAAAGTTGCATTTTATGTGTATTTTTCGCCATAGCAGGTACTGTATTTCTCATGCTGGATTTAAGAAAAAAAAAAAAAAACTCAAAAACCAACAAAAAAAAAAATAAAGGGTGGTGTTTATTGGATTGTGACAGGTTGCGTACTGAGGAACTAAGTCGCCGTCATTTCATTAAAACTGAGAGATAATGTAATGCATATATAAGAGTTTCTGAAGGGTTTTTTTGGGCTTTTAAACAGCTTATTTTTGTTTTGTTTAGTTTTTTATTTTATTTTATTTTGGAAAGATATGATTGTATTATGTGCAACTCAGTTGCTTACATTATAACTACAAAATATTTTTGGGTTCCTGGAAAAAAAAAAACAAAAAAGAAAAAAGACTAATAAATGTGTTTGGCTGCTAAGCATCGATTGTGGTTTCCTGTTTTACTCTGCTGATTCCATTTGTTGTTTGTTGGAGGTTTACACTTTGTTTCTCCTTTTCTCTCCCTCCCTGCTCCACACACGGAAGCTCCCCGAAATTCAGCCCCTGAAATTGGGCCTCCGTCCTGTCTTGCCCTGTGAGGTTTTTGCCGTTGGGGTGGCCAGGTTGGCTGGTCGGCAGTGGGTGCGTACTCCTGGCTGCCTGCCCACAGCAAGGGCCACAGTCTCTAGAAGAAACTGATCTTCTCCTACTTCTTGTTGTTGTCTTAATTCCTACCTGCCTGTGGAGTGAGAGCCAGGAGAGCGGAGAAAAGTGCCTGGCGGAGGCTGTGCTGCACCCAGGGCCGAGAACCAGCCAGTTTCCGGAAACCTGCTGTTTACGAAAACCCCCGCACGCTGCACCCCACCATGCTCACCTGGCTGCCACCCGGCTGAGGAGGTTCCCCCCATCCCAGCAGCCTCGTATATATGCTTAGCTGCCAACACAGAGACTTGTTAGACATGGCCGTGAAGCACCTCTAGAATGGCAAAGGGGAGGAACAAAAAGAAACGAACATTTCCTAATTCTCAGATACTGTCGTCTGGATTCTCAGAAATGCTGGGCCAGGTGGCAGCGAACCCATTTCATGAGGAAACCAGCTCAGGAGAATTTAATTAGCTAATGATAGGGACCACGGGTTGATTGCTTACTATAAGCGGGGCGCCACTCTATGCGTGCTGCTTACATTCACTCTTGAAATTAAACTTGTCTCCATCGCTGGTGAAACCATAATAGGGAACCCAGGTAGGATCCAAAAGTTACTGTGCCAGCACGCCCTTTGCTGAAAAGCACCTGGGTTTCTGAGAAAACATTCTTAAGCAAAATCTGTTGTAGAGAATGGTTGGCCATATACCATCTGATTCTTGTATCCTAAAATACAGCAATGCTGGGAGTGTGAGGTGAACTAGATACTCGAGATCACCTCAAGGGCCTGCCTGTTCCAAGCAAGTGCTATTTCTGAGGAATAGAGACCCTTGCAGAAACTCTGAAAACCTGTATCACCGAGGACTTTATTTTAAATTGGGGGTATTTTAGAAATACATAGATGGCTAAGGGAGGGCGAGGGAAGTTGTAGAACGAAAGGCAGTGGTTAAGACTTCAGCATCTGACTCAGCCTTCCTCACGCCTGCGTGCCCTGCCATCACCTTATGTGACTCCAAGCAAGTGTCCATATGGAAAACCTGCCTTAACACCCAGGCTTCTACATTCCTTCCTCCAGGCCACCCCAGCCACACACTCCTATAGTCACCGCAAATTGCTCCCCTCCAGAATCACCAATTTCAGCATCTTTGACCTTACCCTCCTGTCCTCCCAACTGATTCCCTCTCCACTTGTGTTTTATTTTTTTAATTTTTTTAAATTTTTTTTTTTAATTTTTTATTTATTTGTGATAGTCACAGAGAGAGAGAGAGAATGAGGCAGAGACACAGGCAGAGGGAGAAGCAGGCTCCATGCACCGGGAGCCCGACGTGGGATTCGATCCCGGGTCTCCAGGATCGTGCCCTGGGCCAAAGGCAGGCGCCAAACCGCTGCGCCACCCAGGGATCCCTCCACTTGTGTTTTAAAACTCAACAGCCACTCCAGGACACTGGCCTCTTGGCTTTATTCTGACCCATTGGGTCTCTTCTTCTTTCCCCCTTCCTAATCCAGGTTAGATTTTATAGCACATAATTTCATCAACATGGTTGCTAACACTTCTAAATTCCTTTGCTGCTCCTGTTTTGACAACCCTGTGACAAAATCCCCACTTTGGAAACCCTACTCTGTCTTTTCTGCCAGTACCCAAGAGCAGCATTGCCCAGAAAAAAGTCACAATGGGACAAATGAGGACTGTCGATCTATACCCAACCAGCAATGACACCTTGATGCTATGCAGCCAGCATCCTAATGCATGGAGGAAGAAAATGAGAAGTGTCAGAAAAATCCCCTAAATTCTTGCCTCCTCCAGCATTTGGGACACTTTCCCTTCCAACCCCCTTGGGTACATTTAATCCTCCATCATCTATTCTCTCTTTACATGTTCAGCTGGGAGCCCTGGCCATTCGGCATGCTCAATCAAGTCCACACCATTGTAGGCACCCTCCTGGGCAACCCTCCCCCTTCCGGCCCCTACCCCACTGGCTGCCATCCCATTTTTCTTCTCGAGAAACTTTGTCTCCTCCCCTTCCTGGGTCTCTGTCTCTATCATTCCCCAAAGGCCACTAACAACCTCCTTATTGGTAGACATGGCCACTTATCTCTTGACGCCACAGCTTCTGGAATTCCTTCTGTGCTCTAACGTGTTCCTTTAATTCCTCCATCTCTCTCAGCCTCTTTCGCCTTGGCCAGGAAATGTTGGATTTCGTCAGTACTCAACCCCAGGCCCCGCCTTTTTCTCTGTGCCAAAACCCTAGGTGGTTTCCTCCTCACTGGCTGCCTCTCTAGGTTTCCTTTTTTTCTGACTGAGCTCCAAATTTTAAATTTTGGAGTGCTACTGGGCTAGGGCCCAGTCCTAAACTTTGCTTTCTAGTCACATTACTCCTCCTAGAGGAGTTCAACCAGCCCTGTGTTTTAAAATACAACACCTGGGCAGCCTGGGTGGCTCAGTGGTTTAGTGCCACCTTCAGCCCAGGCATGATCTTGGGGACCCAGGATCGAGTCCCATGTTAGGCTCCCTGAATGGAGCCTGCTTCTCCCTCTGCCTGTGTCTCTGCCCCCCTCTCTCTCTGTGTGTCTCTCATGAATAAATAAATAAATCTTTATTTAAAAAAGAATAATAAAATACAACACCCATCCCCATCCTGCCCAAATTCTGTTTCTAATCCTGGCCCTTCTGATGTCCTGTCTATCCAACTGACTCACTGCCTGTCTACTTCCAAGTCTGATTGCACCTCCCTCATCAAATCCGCTTCCCCCAGTCTCAGCCATCTCAGTAAATGGCACCACCATTCACCTAATGGTTCAAACCCACAGCTGCCAGGAAGCCCTTCAGCTGTGTGTTAAACATATGTCCCCACACGGTTCACATGTCCCCACAGCCAGCTTGGGTCAAGCCACCACTGCAGGAGGCTCCTGGCCATCTGCCATCCTCCTCTCAAGGCTACCCCAGACTTCTCTGTTTGTTCATGTCACTATCCTCCAGGGCTTTCTCCTTAAAATTAAAATTCAAACTCTATACCATGGTCCACAAACCCAGTAGTCCGTCTCGTTCCCTATGATTCTCTCAATCTCAACCTTACACTACCCGTTACCTTTCCTTTCTCTCGATCACACCAAACTCATGCCCACCTCAAGGCATCGTATTTATTTTTCCATTGCCTGGAATGTGCTTGTCCCTGCATCATTGTGTGGCCTCTGGTCAAATGTGAGGTCTTAACCTGCTTATCCTATCAAAAATATCTGTCGGGACACCTGGGTAGTGCAGTGTTGAATGTCTGCCTTCGGCTCAGGGGCGTGATCCTGGGGACCTCGGATGAAGTCCCACATCGGGCTCCCTAAGGGGAGCCTGCTTCTCCCTCTGCCTATATCACTGTCTCTTTCTGTGTCTCTCATGAATAAATAAAATCTTAAAAAAAAAAAATAGCTGTCCCTGGGGGATGCCCAGCTGGCTCAGTCAGAGGAGCAAGCAACTCTTGACCTTGGCGTCATAAGTTTGAGCCTCACATTGGGTGTCGAGATTACCTAAATAAATAAACGTTTAAAAAAAAACAGCTGTCACTACCCCTCATCCCCACCCTTCGTTACTCTATGTTCTTGTCCTGCTGTATTTTCTTCCAAGAACTTATCACTTTCTAAAATTATCTTGTTTATTCCTTATCATTCATCTCCCTCACTGGAATTGTAAGCACCACGCAAAAGGCAGAATTCTGTTTTTTTTTTTCTTTTCTTTTTTAAATTAAGTAGGCTCCGCACCCAACCTGTGGCTTGACTCATGACCCTAAGACCCTGAGATGGAGTCCTATGCCAGCCAGGTGCCCCACAGCAGAATTCTTTTTTTTTATTTATTTTGTTAAAAGATTATATTTATTTATTAGACTGAGAGAGAGAGTCAAAGAGCACAAGCAGGGGAAATTGTAGAGGGGGCTGGAGAAGCAGATTCCCCACTGAGCAGGGAGCCCAATGTGGGGCTTGATTCCCGGACTCCACGATCATGACCTGAGCTGAAGGCAGATGCTTAACCGACCAAGCCACCCAGGTGCCCACCAAGACAGAATTCTTTTATTGTTTGTTTCCAAGACAGAATTATTTTCTGTGTTGTTCATCGGCTCCAGGATCTAAAATTCCTATGGCTTTAATGATCATCTATATGCTAATGACTGCTAAATTTATATTTCCAGCTCTTACCATTGGGCTCCAGACCTGCATGTATAATCGTCGACTCAACATTTCAAAACACCTAGATATTTTAGCAGCACTGCAAACTCAACACATCCAGAAGAGTAGTTTCTCCTGCCTGCTAGCCCCTCCTCCCACCCATGGTATATGGCATTATCATCCATTCAATAATAAAACCTAGAGACCTAGGAGCATCCTTGACTCCGCCCTGTCCCTCATTCCCCAGAACTAATCTGTGACTAAGACGACTAAGACGTATTGCGCATACCTCTTAATCTCTTCCCTTTCTTTGATTCCTCTGCACTTTGTTATCCAAGCTAGATCACCTACACCCTTAGGTCTTATCTAGTCCATGGCATTAGCCCAACTGGCTTCTCACAAGTTATTCACCTCAGTTTCCTTGCTCCCAATCCATTCCATACATTACAATGGGATATTTTCAAAACATAAATCTGATTAAGTCATCTTCCATCACTCAAGCCTTTTAGTGATTTTCCATTGCTTAGAATAAAACACCCAAATATCCTTGTTTCCAACAAGGGTCTCCTGTTCTGGCTTCCATCTCTCCAAATTTACCTCCCTCTCTTTTCACCTTTGTCCCCTCCACTGCAGCCTCATCAGCTGACCACTCTATCCCAGTGCTGAGTACAATGCCTGGCACACAATATACACAATTGCAGAATAAATGATCCTAATGGGTAATACATTACATCAAGAATTCGTTTAAGAAAGGGGCAGCCCAGGTGGCTCAGTGGTTTAGCGTTGCCTTCAGCCCAGGGTGTGATCCTGGACACCTGGGATCAGGTCCCACGTCAGGCTTCCTGCATGGAGCCTGTTTCTCCCTCTGCCTGTGTCTCTCATGAATAAATAAATAAAATCTTAAAAAAAAAAAAAAGAATTTGTTTAAGAAAGGACAGAGGAGCACCTGGCTGGCTCAGTCGGTAGAGCATGCAACTTGATCTCAGAGTTGTGAGTTCAAGCCCTATGTTGGGTGTGGAGCCAACTTAGATTTTTTTTTTTAAAGTAAGACTCCTGACCTAGGAATGTTAATTTAGGTAACAGTGACAACCAGTTGGAAGTGTCTAGGTTTCTTTTGAAGTTCAAGAGCCAAAGCTTTAGAGAACCTGAAGACTCAGAAGGCAAGCCTTACAAATGTGCAAGTAGTTTCCAAGGGGAGGAAAGGTGGGTTAAATCTTGAGAAAACTCCCACTGCTTCCTTTTCCAGCAATGAGAAGGGAAAATGTTAGCAAAGAAAGAGCCGTCAGAAAGAGAGGGGAATCAGTACAGTTTTGTTTTCAAAGCAAGGGGGAGGGCTTGTCAAAATTGATAAGCACCAGAATCAACCAAGGAGGGGGGGATCTAGTATAAGAATAAAAGAAAAATTGTTGGGCTCAAAAATGAAAATGACAGGAAGATGTACACTAAGAAGCTGGGTCCCAGTTATTTCCCTGCCTATTTCATTCCCTGCATGTTCCCCCAGCACACAGACTTTATTAATGATTCTTTTTTTTAAATATTGAAGTATAGTTCACACACAATATTACATATTAGTGGTTCTTCATGCATATATGGTATAGGCAAACGAATCTATTATCTCCCTATATAAGGGCCTTTTGATTTGTTCATTACAGGAAGTTACTGGGGATCAATGAGTGTAGTTTAGAGGAAACCAGGGGACAGAGGTTGTGTCACAGTGCTAAGAAAGCAGAGAAAAAAAAATTAAAAAGAAAGAAAGCAAGCAGGGAAGGGAGCGTGTTTTGTTTTTTGTTTGTTTGTTTGTTTGGTTTCATTTCATTTTGTTTTTTTTTACTACAGGAGTCCCGGACAGTGAACTAGGGAGTCAGCTTCTGTTCTTGCCTTTGCTCGTCACTGTACACCTGGGGATCATCAGCCACATCCTGCAGGTGAGAAGCCCCAGGTGCTGAAAGATAAGTAATTGCAAATCACATGGTGCCAGGAACAGTTGGTGACAACACAGCCAGAAAGAGAGGTTTCCATGTTAAGGAGGTAACAGAGCAAGTGGAGATGTTTCTATAGTGGGAGAGACCTGTGCACTTTATTTTTTAAAATCACAAGAAGGGAGGCAGAACTAGAGAGATTAAAGATTTGACATAAAATAACTGAAAGAGCAAGATCCTAAATGAACATCTAGAAGACTGGAGGCAGAAACTCCTTGTTGAGGGGTGAAAGTGACAGCAGAGTGAAGCAGAGGCAGGAAGATGGAGGAGACAGTTGAGTTTGCAACAGTTGCAGTGGAAAGTGAGAACAGTAAACTCATCACTGCACAACAAAGCAGTGACAGCGCGGACACACTCTGTAAAGAGTGGGAAGCTCCAGGGAGTATATTCTTCATCCTCCCAGAATTGCCCTCACCTCCCAACACTGAGCCCCTGCGCCTCAAGAAGGGATGTAGACCTGAGTGATGAACCCACGTAACTAACTGATGGGCTTCTCTGATGGCCCAAGGTATTCTGGAATTAGTGCTGCTGTCAATTCTGGCTGTTAATTCTGGAGTTCAGGTGGAGGCATGAAGGATGCGTGGAATAAGGACACTGAAGAAATGTGAGAGGTAGGGAAAGAGGAAGTGTAGTCAAATCTTGGCTACTGTGGGCCTTATTTCTCTCTGTGCTAGATTCCTTTGGGGAGCATTCACTTATCCAGCAGACATTTACCGAGCACCTCTACTATGCTAGATCCTGTGCTAGGGGCCAGGTACACAGTGACCAAGATGTAATGATCTCTGATCGTGATGAGATGACATGATTTCTGCCCCCACCAAGAGTGCCAGCAGTTGGAAAGGCAAAAAAACTGAACTCTGGTGAGAGTTACCAGAGTCCTGTGAGAAGCCAGGAGTTCACTCATTATCTAGGAGATCCCAGAGGCCCATAGGGTTTTGAGTGAATCCATGAATAAATGAAAGCAGAGATGGAAAGGTGACAGAAAAAGAAACTTGTCAAAAGCAAGATCTCGAAGCCTTGAGATCTAATCTGCAACCTTTTTTCCCCCCCAAAGTAAGCTCTACACCCAAGCTGGAGCTTGAATTCATGACCCTGAGATCAAGGGTCGCATACTGACTGGGCCAGCCAGGCGCCCCTAATAGGCAACTTTTAATATCCCTGAAGTATCATGGGTCTCCTCCCTACTGAGGAACTCAGAAATAGGTTATTTCAAAGCAGCACAGTGCCTGCCACTGTAGCAAAGAAGGGGTACATTTGGAACTGCTAAGAACCGAGTGTCTGGAGCCTGTCTGCATTCAACTTCTAGCTTTCCCCCGTCCACCAGAACAATCTCAGGACACACAAGCTGCCCGTGCCTTTGTTTTGCTACCTGCAAAATGGGGACCATAAGATTGGCTAGCATTTATTGAGCACTAACTCTGTGCATTGCACCAAAGGCAGGCCTTTTTTCAGATGGGGACACTGAGGCACAGAGTGGCTACTTAACTTATGGAACGTTACACATATTTCTTGCACACGAAGAGAAACTCGTCAAAACTCAGCAGCAAGCAGGAGAAGCGCCACAGACAGCTCTGAGCTCTCAGGTCTCCCGGAACCGCCGGGGCGGGGCCAAGGGAGGAAGTCCCGCCTCCAAATGGAGGAAGTCCCGCCCCGCACTTCCGCTCCACGCCCCCGCTGGTCCTACCTCCTGCAGTAGGGTAGCGTGTTGGGGATGGCGGAGGCTGGGGACCGCGGTGGGCAGCAGGCGGCCTGCGGGCACGACAGCTACTGCTCGCCGTTGGCCTCCCGTTACGCCAGCCCGGAGATGTGCTTCATGTTTAGCGACAGGTGCAAGTTCCGGACCTGGCGGCAGCTCTGGCTGTGGCTGGCGGAGGCTGAGCAGGTAACGCGCGGCGAGGAGGGGAGGGGAGGGACGGACGGGGAGGGCACGCCCCAGCACGTGCGGGGCTCGGCGCCGAGCGGGGGCGGGAGCCCGGGCCTTGGGGGCAGCTGCGCTGCTATTTTCAGCCGAGTGTCCCTTTCCTGAGGAGCTGTGGCCGCAGGAAGGTCAGGGCAGGAGGCCCGGGAGTCGACACCTGTTGCCTCCCCTGTGTTGACTCAGGGAAGTTAGAGACCCGGCGGCGGCGGCGGCGAGAAATGCACGCCGCGGTTCTAAGGATGTATCTCGGCCCTTCCTGCAGGAATACTCCGCCGGCCACGGACACCGAGCGCTCGCTACGTGCTGTTGTGCTGCGCTAATTTCTTCCCGCATCTCTTCCCGTTTAACCCATAAAGACTTGGCACGCCTGGTGGTGCCTGCCCCACGTTCTGTGGGAGAGGGCAAGCCTCATGATAGCCGAGCGCGTTACTTGCCCCTGACCAGGGTGTGAACCTGCCTCAGTGCAGAGCCTGAGCGCTTGGCCACTTCGTCTTCCCCACTTGCCTCAGCGTAGTTGGTGACAGGACTGCCCGCTCCACTCGGCTGCGTTCCGCTTTCCCGAGGCGGGAGAATCAGGGTCGGGGATTATTAGATTGGGTTTCTGGGGTCTCTCATGAGAGCTGCACATAGAGTTATGTAGCCCAAGGCTTTCAGAAATAGCTCCAGAGGGGCCTTCCCGGAGGAGTCGAAGGAAACTGAAGGTGATCCAGAGAGCTATAAAGTTTCAGGGGGAAAGTGCCACAACAGGCGAGATGGGAGTGTCCTCTGGAAGGACATCAGTAAACATGGAAACAATGTGAGTAGTGCCTGGGACCGAGATACAGCGCAACTCCCCAAACAGGAGACTCTTCCTGGATTCTCCCCCTCGCCTCACTGTGCTCCAGAAAATTAAGTGACCTAATAATAGTGGACACTTTTTATCATGCCTACTACGCCGGACACTGTCTTAAGACCTTGTGTGTTAATGGCTCATTAATCTTCAAAACAACATTGTATGATAAGTCCTGTTTTACAGATGTTTGACAGATGGTGGAATGGAGGCACAGAAAGCCTTCATAAACTATTGGCTCTGATAACGATAATGGGTAGAGGAGGACATTGATAGTGTGTTGTGATTTATCATGTACTGGCTTGTACTCTTTTCTCTTTCACATGATACTCCATGATATAGATGAGGATAGTGGCGCCCGAAGCCTTTGCAGGATCACCATAGCTAGTAAATGTCTTCTGGCTGGAATTGAAATGTAGGGTCCTCTAAATATGTGTTCTTTCCTCTGCCCAGTTTACACATTGCCTGAAATGCATACAATTTTGGTATAATCTCCTGCGTTTGGATTATCTGTTAGGGTGTCAAAATGAGCATAAATTGCATAATAATTTAGTAGGTAAGAAAAAAGTTGAGTAAGAAATTAGGAGAAATGCAGAAAAGCTGGAGTAGGGGATGAATTTTAACAAGATGCCTTGCGTCGGGGTAGGAAGCAGTTTGGCCACACCGCCCCCTGCTGCTTTGCTTTGGGAGGAGCCCTGAGATACCCTACCCACTGGCTAACAATCCAAGGCTGCTCTGCCCATGTGGTGTCTGAGCTCTTGAAATATGACTAGTGTGACTGAAGAACTGAATTTTTACTTTTTATTTTCAATCACTTTAAATGTAAACAGCCACATCTGGCAAGTAGCTACCATCCTGAACAAGATAGGCCTAACATGCAAGATCCTCCCCAGGGCCAATGCTTTAGAGTTTCAAGTGACGTTTGTTTGTTTTTAAAGATTTTATTTATTTATTCATGAGGAACACAGAGAAAGAGAAGGAGGCAGGGACACAGGCAGACGGAGAAGCAGGCTCCATGCCGGGAGCCTGACTCAGGACTTGATCCCGGAACCCCAGGATCACGCCCTGGGCGGGAGGCAGGCGCTCAACCGCTGAGCCACCCAGGCATCCCTCCAGTGAGGTTTGAATGAATTTCACCAGTCTGTGTATTAACTTGAATCCTGGGTTCTGAGCGGCCTGTGGGCTGCAAGCTGTTTTTTGCTAGCCCAATTTTTCCAGTGATGGAAGAATGTAAGATGTTGATGTGTTTATTTTCTCAGTGACATTCTGTAAAAGTTTTTGGCTTTACTATATTTGCTGTATGTAATTTGTTGGCAAAACCGCTTGCAACTTTCTTAATTTTCATTTCTCTAAGTAGATCCACTTGGCTCAAATGTAAAGCTGTGGCCTAGATCCCACACGTAGGACACTTACAGGCCAAGCACTAAGGGGTATGCAATAAATACAAGCTCTCCTTAGGGGAGTATACATTCTAGGGGGAGGGACAGGCTAATAGATTTGTAAAAATGTCATTTGGTTATAACTGCTGTAAATAAATTTAGGCTAAAGGGATAGATGAATGAGATAAGGATGTTTCACAGTGGAGTCAGGAAAGACCTCTTTGAGGAGATGATATTTGAGCCCAGAGACCAAAACATGTGAGCCATGAGCCAGGCAGTGATATAAGGGCAGAGTGAACAAAGATCAGAATTATATTGTTTTTTTGGTGTTTACTTAGAATGTAATTTGCCATGATTCATTAAGAAAATCATGCCCTCCAGGGCATCTGGGTGGCTCAGTCGGTTGAGCATCTGACTCTTGGTTTCTGCTCTGGTTGTGATCTCAGGGTCATGGGATTGAACCCCACATGGGTGGGGCTCCACAGTCTGTGGAGTCTGCTTGAGATTCTCTTTTCCTATGTCCCTCCCGTGCTCGCTTCGGCAGCACATATACTAAAATCCTATGTCCCTCCCCATGTGTGTGCTTGCTCTCTCCCTCTCTCTCTTCCTCTCTGGAGTAAATAAATAAAATCTTTTTTAAAAAAGGAAAAAGAATATTGTGCCCTCCTCCGTGTGCTTTTAGCTACTTCAAGTTTTATTTTTATTTTTTTCTAAAGATTTATTTATTTTAGGGTGTGTGTGTGTGTGAGGGAGGTGGCAAGAGGGCGTAGCAAAGAGAGAGGGAGAAGCAGACTCCCCACTGAGCAGGGAGCCTGTTGCAGGGCTCAGTCCCAAGTCCCTGAGATCATGACCTGAGCTGAAATCAAAAGCTGGTGACACTTAACCAACTGAGCCACCCAGAGCCCCGCCCCAAATTTTAATTTGAGAATTGGGAGGTGGAGGGCCCCTGGGTGACTCAGTTAGTTGAGTGCTTTTGGCTCTGTATTGAGTCCTGCATCAGGCTCCCTGCTCAGTGGGGAGTCTACTTCTCCCTCTCCCTCTGCCCCTCCCCTCTGCTTATTCTCTCCCCCACCATATAAATAAATAAAATCTTAAAAAAAAAAAAATAAAGAAGGGCATGACTCAGAGCTCCAGGTAGGTCTTCCTCAACCCCTGGATTCTCATCTCCATTCACCTCTGAACTCGTCCTTTAAAAAAAAAAAAGAAGAAGAAGAATTGGGAGGTGGAGCATAAATGCTAATATGAACCAGTTTTTTTCTTGGTGTCACTTCAAGTCATTGTGACACTTGAGGTTATTTATTTTGTTTTGCTTGTTCTGCAGGCATTGGGTTTGCCTATCACAGATGAACAAATCCAGGAGATGAAATCAAATCTGGACAACATCGACTTCAAGATGGCAGCTGAGAAAGAGAAACAGTTGCGACATGATGTGATGGCTCATGTGCATACGTTTGGCCACTGCTGCCAGAAAGCTGCTGCCATAATTCATCTTGGTGCCACCTCCTGCTATGTTGGAGACAATACAGTAGGAGCCTCTGTTGTTTTGTTTCCACTTAGGATTTATACATTTTATTTGATTTTGTCTAGTTTGAGGAAGTGACTCCATAGATCTTTAGTTTTAGGGAGTATCCTAAATTCAGGAATTTTCTGCTTTAGTTATCTTTCCAATCTAAACTATAAGCCCCTAATGACCTCCATAAAATAAGGCCAGCAGATATTGTTTATGCATTGGTTGGCTGGACATAAGTCGAGGTTGTAGTGTTTTAGTGGCAAGGTAACTGTCCAAAGGGATTTTCTTTCCAAAGTCCTTTATAACCCTTTGCTGTACTTCTGAAAAAAAGAAAGGATTACATAATTATTCTTTTTTTATTCATTATGGTTCTTTCACAAAACACTTAGTAGAAGCAGCTTATTGTCAAACATGAAAAAGTAATAATCACATTTTCCTAGAGTTTACTGGTGCTTGGCAGTATTCTGAGCACTTTGTACGTGTTGCTTCATTTATTCACAACAACCATAAGAGAGTTGCTTTTGTCTCTATTCTTTTTTTTAAAGATTTTAAGTAGACCCAGCACCCAACATTTGGTTCGAGCTCACAACCCTGCAATCCAGAGCCACACGATCTTACTAACTGAGCTAGCCCAGTGCCACCTTTTAGCTCTGTTTTTCAATAGCTTCTTGAGGTGTTGTTTACATACCATGAATTTACCCATCTTAAATGTATAATTCAATGAGTTTAGTAAATTTATGCAGTACATTCTTCACTCCAGTTTTGTGACACATCCCTCACTCTGAGAAGTTCTCCTGCTTGTTTGCAGTCAGTCCTCACTCCTGCTTTCCAGCCCAAGCGACCATTGAGCTGTTCTCTTCCTCTGTAGTTTTGCCTTTTCTGGTAATAACATATAAATGAAATCAGAGTATGTAGTCTTTTGGATCTGGGTTTATGAACCCTGTCTTTACAACTGAGGACACTTAAAGAGAGGCTGAAGAACGTGCCTAATGCCACACAGCTAGGAGGATACAAGTCCGGGGAAAATGACTTCAAAGCTGTGCTCTTACACTGTGCTGTAGGACCAGAAGTTCGATCCCAGATATGCTTCCAATTCAGAAAGAAGCCACTGATTTTTTTAAGATTTTATTTATTTATTCATGAGAGACAGAGAGAGAGAGATGCAGAGACACAGGCAGAGGGAAAAGCAGACTCCACGCAGGGAGCCCAATGTGGGACCCGATCCCGGGACCCCAGGATCACACTCTGGGCCAAAGGCAGGTGCTAAACTGCTGAGCCACCCAGGGATCCCCAGAAGCCACTAATTTTTAAGTTGCCCCAAATACTTGTAGTCTCAAGTGGTACATAATTAAGGGCAGCTAAAGAAAGAACAACAGTCATCTTACTTGGAATATAGTTGTTTTACGTGTGAGGTCGGGCCCAGCAATTACTATCTCCCCGACTGGCCTGAAATAAATCTCTTATTTCCCTCCAGAATGGCTTCAGATTTCCTAAACCTTGATGTTCCGATTCATGTCTTTTTGTTGTTGTTAGTGGTTATAGATGTGAACAAAGGAGGTGAAACTAATGAAATGTGCCCCCGGGAAGCTTCTCAGAGACTCAGGCACTCCTCTTTGGGAAGATCTAGAGCTTGTTGACCTGGACATCGTCACAGTATCTTGGATGAGGGTTGCCCTGTAACTGTTTTCCAGTTGTTTTAGATACCACATATATAGGCCTTTACTAGCATAAGGGTTTTGTTCCTCAGAGATCCCAGAAGCACGACTGTCTAGGTTGCGTGCTTTTAAAACCACAATCTGAAAAGAACAACTTCTGTTAACATCTTCTGGCTTGCACAGAGGGTTGCAATAGTGAGGTAGGCAGCTAGCTGAGAAGCCCAGTTGTGATGGCCTAAAAGTGTTATGTAATAATATTGTTTGGGCAAAACTGTCTAATATGAGACCACTACATTTTCCTTTGCAGGACCTGATTATTCTTAGAAATGCGATTGACCTGCTCTTGCCAAAGGTAAGGTTTGCCAGCCCTGGGTTCCCCATGATAGGAGATGGGCATCACTTCCTAATAAATCAGTGCAATGTGAATATTAAATAGATTCTCCTTTACTCAGATGAATGATCCTGTATCTCCTCTGTAGAACTAATTGTCTCTCTTTGGGTTAAAATGTGCTAAGTGAATGCTTTTTAAAACACAGCTTTTTAAATGAAGGAAGTTAGCCAGCAGCTTATTGTTGAAATAGGTGGGTCAGATTTATGATTTTGTCCTGTTTTTCTGCATGAGTATATAAGTCGTCTTTTGGTAGTTGTTCCTCAGAGATCCCAGAAGCACGACTGTCTAGGTTGCGTGCTTTTAAAACCATAATCTGAAAAGAACAACTTCTGTTAACATCTTCTGGCTTGCACAGAGGGTTGCTAATAGAAAGGTAGGCAGCTAGTTGAGAAGCCCAGTTTCAACATTGGTTGAACACTGGTTACTCTGAACTCTTCAAGGCACTATTTTTCTTTTTAAGATTTATTTATTTATTTATTCAGAGAGAGAGAGAGAGGCAGACACACAGGCAGAGGGAGAAGCAGGCTCCATGCAGGGAGCCTGATGTGGGACTCGATCCTGGGTTTCCAGGATCACATCCCAGGCTGCAGGCGGCACTAAACCGCTGCGCCACCAGGGCTGCCCTTTTCAAGGCACCTTGAGATACAAAGATGAAAAGATAATGCCTCTGCCTTTCACAGGCTAGAGATTTAATTTTTTATTAAATTGTCTAAAAGTTTAGTTCCTGATTATGTAACAAGCGCACCCTAAACTTACTCTTTACTACATGGTCTCTCTTATAGCTTGCTAGAGTGATCTCTCGGCTTGCTGACTTTGCTAAGGAACGAGCTGATCTTCCTACCTTAGGTTTCACACATTTCCAGTAAGTGATATGGTTACTTCTTGGGTTGTGGGCTTGTTTGTGTGCATTTGACTTTCATTTCCTCCTTCAGTTTCCCCTCTCCATGGAAGCCTGGAGGTGAAGACTCTCAAAACATAATTTAAGCAAATAACTTGGGATGCTTATGAAGAATGAACCTTGTCCCTATCTGAGAAGCTATACTCATAAGAGTTCATTTGGGGAACATTGGGAGACATGAATCAAGAGCCTTAGAAAGCATTCATGCTCCTTGATTTAGTCTTCCATTTTTGAGACTCTTGCCCAAGAAAGTAATCTAAATTTTGCAAAAAGCCTATGTACAAAGATGTTTGTTAAAATACTAGTTTTTTTGTTTTTTTGTTTTTTTTTAAAGATTTTATTCATTCATTCATGAAAGGCACAGAGAGAGAGAGAGAGAGAGGGGCAGAGACACAGGCAGAGGGAGAAGCAGGCTCCATGCAGGGAACCTGACATGGGACTTGATCCCGGGTCTCCAGGATCAGGCCCTGGGCTGAAGGTGGCGCTAAACCGCTGAGCCACCCGGGCTGCCCAAAATACTAGTTTTGATAATAAGCATTGGAAACAATCTAAATGGCCACAATGATAGAGTAATTCAAGAAGGTAAAGTATATAGTATGGTTATAGGCTGGAATAATATGCAGCCATTAAATGATGCATGTAAGACTAATATTGTGGAAATATGCTCAGGTTAACATTATGGGAAAAAATTGCACATGGTAGATTGTACAAAGATTGGAAGAAATTACATCAAGATGTAAATATTGATTTCTCTAGTTTATGGGATAATAGGATAATTAAAATTTTCCCTATATTTTGTATTTTTGATTTTTAAAATGTGCAAGCATTTTTATGATAAAATCCTTTTCAAAACCGAGAATGTCATTTTTGGAATATTAGTAGCAGATTTCTAATGATGGTATTTCAGTAGTGGTGTGTTAACATCTGCCTTAGGTTTTGATGGGATATTGCTATTGCAACAAGGATATTATTGTCTATAATTTAGGAAAGTCTGCTGAGTTTAATCTTCATCAAAGTTAGGGCATGCATTTATTGGTAGCAGAAACCTGAAGAAATTGTTCATGAGGAGTCATTGTGCAGTGTGTAGGGGTTGGCCATGACACATATTGCCTTCTGCTGGCTTCCTGGCATTACCTGAGTTGTAACTTCTCTTCCTCTCCTATGACTATTGGAGAGTGATCAGAGAATGCACGCATCCCAGTATTCCTCTGGGTATAGTGTGATGAGAGGTACCTGCTGCCAGTTTTAGTAGGCCTTAAACACTTAGAAAATGTATTGATGAAGGGTGCCTGGGTGGCTCAGCGGTTGAGCATCTGTCTTTGGCTCAGGGTGTGATCCCGGGGAAGAGAGAATCTCGAGTCCCACATCAGGCTCCCTTTGAGGAGCCTGCTTCTCCCCTGCCTCTGTCTCTGCCTCTCTCTCACTCTCTCATGAATAAATAAATAAAATCTTAAAAAAAAAAGTATCGATGCATAGGTATCATCTCAGTATAGGTCAGTCCCTGTAATTAAAAAACAGCTTTGGGGCACCAGGCTGGCTCAGTTTGTAGAACATACAACTCTCAACCTCAGGGTTGTGAGTTTAAGCCCCATGTTGAGCATGGAGTACACTTTAAAAAAGGTTGGGGGTGCCTGTGTGGCTTAGTCAGTATAGCGGCTGACTTTTGATTTTGGCTCAGGTCATGATCTCAGGGTCCTCGGATTGAGCCCTCTGTCAGACTCCCTGTGTGGTGGGAGTCTGCTTCAGAGTTCTTGTTCTCCCTCTGCACCTCCCCCTGCTCTCTCTCTTTCTCTTTCTCTCTATTTATTTAAATATTTTATTTATTTATTCATGAGAGACACAGAGAGAGAGAGAGGCAGAGACACAGACAGAGGGAGAAGCAGGCTTCCATGCAGGGAGCCTGACATGGGACTTGATCCTGGGTCTCCAGGATCACACCCTGGTCCAAAGGTGGTGCTAAACCGCTGAGCCACCAGGGCTGCCCTCTCTCTCTCTTTTTAAATATTTTATTTATTCGTGAGAGACACAGAGAGAGAGTCAGAGATACAGGTAGAGGGAGAACCAGGCTTCCTGCAGGGAGCCTAATGTGGGACTTGATCCCAGGACTCCAGGATCACGCCCTGAGCTGAAGGCAGATGCTCAACCACTGAGCCACCCAGATGTCGCTCTTTCCCTCTCTCAAATAAATAAACCTTTTTAAAAAGAGGAAGCAGGGGGCAGCCCGGGTGACTCAGCGGTTTAGCACTGCCTTCAGGCCAGGGCCTGATCCTGGAGACCCAGGATCGAGTCCCACATCAGATTCCCTGCATAGAACCTGCTTCTGTCTCTGCCTGTGTCTCTGCCTGCCATCTTTCTCTCTCTCTCTCTCT
Organism: Canis lupus dingo; assembly: GCF_003254725.2. Lineage (NCBI taxonomy): Eukaryota > Metazoa > Chordata > Mammalia > Carnivora > Canidae > Canis > Canis lupus. Next base: position 25,546,362 of record NC_064252.1, on the reverse strand, counting down.
CTCTCTCTCTCTCTCTCGAATAAATAAATAAAATATTTAAAAAATAATAAAAGGGGAAGCAACTTTATTGAGATATAATTCACATACTAAAAAATTCACCCTTTTTAAGTGCACAATTAGTGTTGCTGTTATTAAGATTTATTTCAGGGGTGCTTAGGTGGCTCAGTGGGTAAAACGTCTGCCTTCAGCTCTGGGTTATGATCCCAGAGTCCTGGGATCAAGCCCGCAGCATTGCGCTCCCTGCTCAGTGGGGAGTTTGCTTCTACCTCTACCTCTGCTTTCTGCCTGCCAGTTCCCTTTCTTGTGAGCGTGCACTCTCCCTCCCTTCTCCTCCTCCCCTCCCCCCTTTCTCTCTCTCTCCCTCTTCCCTCCTTCTATCAAAGAAATAAAATCTTAACAAAAAAAAGATTTATTAGAGAGCAAGTGGGGAGAAGTGCAGGGGGAGAGGGGGAGAAAGAATCTCAAGCTGATTCTCCACTTGAGATTGACATGGGGCTCAATCCTTCCGCCCCGAGATCACCACCTGAGCCAAAATCAAGAGTCGGATGCCCAACTGACTGAGCCAACTATGTGCCCGTAATTAGTGACTTTTTAGTATATTTACAGAGTTACAAAGTCACCAGTACATAATTTCAGAATATTTCCATCACCCCTCAAAAAAAAAACCTATGCCCATTAGCAATCACTCCCATTCCCTCCTGGCAATCAATGTCTCCTCCTGGCAATCACAATCTATTTTCTGTCTATGGATTTGCCTCTTCTGGACATTTTATTTAAATAGAGTCATACAATATTCATCTTGGTATAACTGGCTTTATTCACTTAATATAATGTTTTCAGTGTTCATCCATATTGTAGCATGTAGGGTTTTTTTTTTTGTTGTTGTTGTTGTTGTTGTTGTTTTATAGCCAGAATGGTGGATATACCAGATTTTGTTTGTCCATTCTTCAGTTAATAGACATTTGGGTTGTTTCTACTTTGTGGCTGTTATGTACAGTGCTGCTGTGAACAGATCCAGGCAAAGCCATTCGCTTATACTAGTAATCTATTAGCAAGAATTAGATAGAAAACTACTATGATATTTAGGGATATATTGTGCTTGTGGTGTTCCTTCATGTTGCCAGCTGTTTGTGTCATTAGCCTAGTGGGAGAGAAAATGCATCAGGGATGAGCTAGGTCATGTATTAGAACTCCAGCTTTATTGCAGTGTATTCATAATTTAAGTTTTGTGTTCAGGAACAGACCTACAAGGGATTGATTTAGACTTGGAACAGGGAGCAAAGCCACCAGGTGTTACATTAGAATCCCTTGTTGTGTGTGTTCTGGGGTTCTCCACAGCATGGCTAACCTCTTATCAGATCTGGTCTCACAGAGGCTTTCCTTTACTGGCAGTCTAGAGTAGCATTCTCCAGTGTCCTCATTTTATGTTTTCATATTTCTGACAAAAAAATCAATAGTTACTTTGTTTACTTGTTTACATCACAATATGAACTCCATTGGATAGGAGCCTTGTCTGTTTTATTTGTTGTATTTTCATATTTTTTTAAAGATTTTATTTATTTATTCATGAGAGAGAGGCACAGACACAGGCAGAGAGAGGGAGAAGCAGGCTTCACGCAGGAAGCCTGACATGGGACTTGATCCTGGGTCTCCAGGATCACGACCTGGACTGAAGGCGGCGCTAAACCGCTGAGCCACCCGGGTACCCTATTTGTTGTATTTTCAAAACCAGAACACATTGGATACTTGATAAATATTTGTTACCTGAGTGTATTTAACTTGCCAGAGTCTGGGAACAAACAAGACAGACATTGTCCCTGCCCTTACATTGCCTCTTGATGATAAAGAAGCATATTAGGAGACCTTTAGTTTTATAATCAATGAAATTTTATGAATGATCCTTATTTGCTGAAACTTCTTAGCTCTGGTTTTGTTTACCCTGGTTTCTCTATCTCTTTAATTCTTCCCCTTTCCAGAGGTAGCAGTTTATTTGAAGAAGCAGTGAAGCTTTTATGAAGTAAGTTCTTGGTTTGAGACTTCCATGTGTCCTTTTTGGGTCTTTTTCAGGCCTGCTCAGCTGACCACAGTTGGGAAACGTTGCTGTCTTTGGATTCAGGATCTTTGCATGGATCTCCAGAACCTAAAGCGTGTCCAAGATGACCTGCGCTTCCGAGGAGTAAAGGGCACCACTGGCACTCAAGCCAGCTTCCTGCAGCTCTTCGAGGGAGATGAACAGAAGGTATTCTGAGAGCAGCCCGGGGGACATGGAAACTCAGTGGTGAGAGCATCAGAGATAAAGCTGACCTTCAGGATAGGAGGAGAGATTGATTTTGGGACAAGTGGAGTCTTTGGACTGGAACGGGTACCAAGGGTTGAAACCTGGGCAGGATATGGAGATGCTCTCATAACTGGTCATACTTGGACTTCTACAGAAATGTCTTTTTCTTCCAAGGTAGAGCAGCTTGACAAGATGGTAACAGAAAAGGCCGGATTTAATAGGTAGGTAAATGGGGGAAAAGCGTTGGCTTCCCTCCTGAGTGATGGAAGGCTTGTGTTCAGTGGACCGATAGATTTGACCCTAACTTTTTCTTCCTTTGTCCTCTACCCGTTTCCTTTTATCTCTGGCTTGGGTTTTATTTTCTTATAGTCTAGATTTTATCTTTTTGTAGTCTACAAGGAGAAGGCAAGTGTTTACTTCTGAGATTTTTAGGATAATCTCACCCATGTCGAGGTTCTCCAGTGGGTTCATCTAAATCTGATCATTTCCACTGAAGGCCACAAGGTTTCACCATGGCTCCTCCTTCCAGTCATTTCCATCAGGCTGTGTGGCAGGACTTGGGTACACAGGCCCATGCTTCCTTCTTGGGTCTGGGGGTTAGTAAAAAGGGTGGAAGAACAGTTTGTCCCAGGAACATATCATTGAGGTCATCTGGGCTCAGTGTGACTAAGTATATCAGTGAGACCAAGCTTTTGCTTAAGATGTGTTTTTGCTCATTTATTTGACACAGTCACATTTTGAAGAAAAAAATTTTTTTTCAGATTTTAAGTAATTTCTACACTAATAGAGGGCTCAGACTTAACCCTGAGATCAAGAGTTGCATGCTCTCAGCCAGGCACTGAAATATTTTCACTTACAGTTCTTTTCAATTGATTTCTAGGGCTTTCATCATCACAGGGCAGACTTACACACGAAAAGTAGATATTGAGGTGCTGTCTGTGCTGGCTAGCTTGGGGGCATCCGTGCACAAGGTGAGTGGTGGTAGCAGTTTGTTGGGAGTGGAGCTGAGAGCTTTGCACACCTCAGACAGATGGTATTGGCCTCGGTTTTTTTTTTTTTTAAGATTTTATTTATTTATTCATGAGAATACACAGGGAGGAGAGAGAGAGGCAGAGACACAGGCAGAGGGAGAAGCAGGCTCCATGCAGGGAGCCTGACGTGGGACTTGATCCTGGGTCTCCAGGATCACGCCCTGGGCTGTAGGCGGCGCTAAACCGCTGAGCCACACCGGCTGCCTGGCCTTGGACCTTTATTTAGTCACATCTCTCAAGAGATGTCAAACTTCATTTTCACCATCTGGGGTCTGTAGGTAATACCTTTTAAATTAAGGTACATTAAAGGGCAAGACTAGCTCCAGTGTTTACACTAAAGCTCATCTTGCATTGTCTTTCCTTGCTCTGTCTTCAGCAATGTTTCACAGAAGTGTTTCCATGCTCCCTTACTTGTTATCCCTGCTCTTCAGGAGCCGGAAGTCTGAGTGAGCTATTACTCTCCGGGAACTCTTGGAGAGGATGTGCTCACCTCCTCCATCAGGCTAGCCTGCTCCCAGAGTCCTGTGCACCAGCAGTGTGGGACGATGCCTGTGGCCCTTTCCTCCTAGATTTGTACTGACATACGACTCCTGGCAAACCTCAAGGAGATGGAGGAACCCTTTGAAAAACAGCAGATTGGTGAGTGTTCTGTGAAGATATGGGAGCACTACAGAGATGCTAGGAGGCCTGTGAGTGGTGTGTTAATAGTTCACCCAGCAGCATACTTGGGCACTCATTGTTCTCTGAAGTCTCTCTGCCTTTGCTTCTCCTCCTTGTATGTGGCAGGCTCAAGTGCGATGCCTTACAAGCGGAATCCTATGCGCTCAGAGAGGTGCTGCAGTCTTGCCCGGCACCTGATGACCCTTATCATGGACCCACTGCAGACGGCATCTGTGCAGTGGTTTGAGCGCACACTGGATGATAGTGCCAATCGGTCAGTAGAAGGGGGATGCCATGTACATGTACAGCAAGGTGGGGGGAAGACCAGAAGAGGAGAAGCAAGTGGATGTTTTGAGCATCTGTGCCCACTGAGCCTGGAGTATAGCAGGGAGGCAGGAACGTAGAACAGTGGGATGAGTGTTAGGATGAGTGGGTACAAGATAATCTCTGTGGTAGTGGTAGTGGCGGTAGAGGAGTCAGGGAAGGCTTCACAGAGGAGGTGATGCTTTAAGACCAAGAAATACAAGCATTTTAAAAAGACCTTTAGGATAAGATATAGAAGCACCTGGGTGGCTCAGTTGGTTAAGGTCTGATTTTGGCTCAGGTCATGATTTCAGGGTTGTGAGATCAAACCCTGTGTCAGGCTCTGCACTGGGTGTGGAGCCTGCTTAAGATTCTCTCCCTCCCCTGCTGCCCTGCCCAGCTCCCTCTCTATAAATAAATAAATAAATAAAGATAATAGGTCTTTAAAAAAAAAAAACAAGATTGGAAGCATATATGAAAGCATAAGGGCAGGAGAAAGAATAGTTAGGGAGTTATTAGTAGTCAGGTAGCACTGGGGAATGAAGTGTCTGTGGCAAGAGATGAGATGGGACACGATTACAGATCACAATTAATTTATGAACAGCCCTGTAAGCCTTGAAAAGGAATTTAGTTACCGTGCTAAAGGCAGGTGAGGTATCAACTGGTGTCTTGTCACGATTCTGTGGTGGTTGGTTATGAGATGGGTCAGAAGTAATTTGTAGCTATGAATACAGTACCAACATACACATAGTTTTCTGCTTTATGTTTATACTTAAAGATTTTAGTTTTTAAGTAATTCCTATACGCAATGTGGAGCTCGAACTTACAACCCTGAGATTGAGTCACATGCTCCACCCACTGAGCCAGCCAGACACCCCTATGTATATACTTTTTTTTTAAGGTTTTATTTATTTGAGAGAGAGCAGGAGCAGGGAGGGGGGTGGAGGTACAGGGAGAAGCAGACTCTCCACTGAGCAGGGAGTCCAGTACAGGGATTGATCCATGACCCTGAGATCATAACCTGAGCCCAAGGCAGTGGCTTAGCCAACTAAGCCAGCCAGGCACCCCTATACTTTTTTAAAGCAGTTTCATGTTACTATGGTTTGCTTGCATTGTACTGGGATCTGAAAAAGATATATAGTTAAAGCTAGCTATCTTGGGATCTGTGTGTAATCCAGGGAATAAAACACTTATGGAAATAAGTCAGCTGTTGAATACTTTTCAGCAGGGTGTGACCTAATCAGATGTGCCAGCGAAAACACCCTGCAACAATTTGGAGAATCAGTTGTAAGGGGACATAGATCTCATTAGAATGAGTTAGGAGGCTACTTTAAAAAAAAAAAATCCAAGTCTACACTGGCAGTGATCAGAGAGGAAGGATATGGGTAAAATCAGGGACACATTGGCTGGCCTTGGTGGTGGACTAGAGTATTAAGATCAGGGGTGGGGTGCTAGTGCCATTTACTGAGACAGGAGCAGCCACAGGGAGAAAAAGAGTGGGTTTGACCTGGTGAGCAGGAAGTAGTGAAAAAGTGGCTGAATCCAGTTTGGGGTTTGAGGTACCCAGGGATCAAACAGGTGGAGCTCTCCAGTGGAGTATATGATCTGGCTTGTAAGCAGGTGATCTGGACACCCCTTGTGGGGTGATCAGGATATTGGAGGTCATCAGGATATGGAGGTAGCTGAAGTCATGAGATTAAAGGAAATTGTCCATGTAGTACATGTGGCATGACAAGTCACACAGCTTCTGGGGACACACCCTACATTTCACTAAAATTGATATTTGTTTAAAGAGATAACTGAATTGGCTGTTTGCTTTCCAGACGTATCTGTTTGGCTGAGGCATTTCTCACTGCAGATGCCATATTGAATACGTTGCAGAACATTTCTGAAGGATTGGTGGTATACCCTAAAGTAAGAAGCCTCAGTTAAAAAGTAAAATCTTAGGGAGAAGGATTGGAATGTGGGAGGGGCAGTGAAATATTTTCTGCTTTATAGCGAGTGTGTTTGGGGAGCTGCATTCTGGTCCAACAGTTCTTCCCAACCAGAGCTCATTCCTAAGGTGGTGACGTAAGCTCTAGAGAACTAACTCTGAAATCTATAATAGACACATTTACAGAAAAAAGTAAGTACTTTGAATTGGCTTACACTGTTTATGAGCATGAATCATCAGCTCTGGTGTGACTGGCAGGGCAGACTATTTCCTTTGCCTGTTTTTAAGTACCTGAGGCAAATGGGTTCATTTCCATTGCGTACTTGGCTCTTGAGGTTGGGCAATGAAATTTAGCAAAGTTCAGGTTTTAGAAATCTTTCAAATGAAGCAACTTTCAAAAGTTTGTTTAAATCAATATTCCTTTTTTAAATCAAAGTAATACTTTGGATTAGAAAGAAAACCGAAAAATACAGTGTGGATGAAAACGATCCATTCTACTCTCTGTCTTCATAAATAAGGCAGTTCATGTCCTTGTGTGTATTGTCGCACTAGATCTTTTACTGTATGTATGACTTTATAACCTTGAACCATCTTAGCCCTCCGTTCATTCTTCTAGGTAATTGAGCGGCGCATTCGGCAAGAGCTACCTTTCATGGCCACAGAGAACATCATCATGGCCATGGTGAAATCTGGGGGTAACCGCCAGGTTTGTTAAATCCTCATGCGTGGATGAGTGGAAGTTTGCACCTTTAGTCCTGTTCTTCCTTTTTTTTTTTTTTTTTTTTTTTTTTTAAGATTTTATTTATTTATTCATGAGAGAGAGAGAGAGAGGCAGAGACACAGACAGAGGGAGAAGCAGACTCCATGCAGGGAGCCCAACATGGGACTCGATCCTGGGACTCCAGAATCACACCCTGGGCTGACGGTGGCACTAAACCGCTAAGCCACTGGGGCTGCTCAGTCCTGTTCTTCCTTAAGAGTGAAAGCATTCTTGTCATCACCCTCAGTCATGGTGTTGGAAGAGAACAGTGACCATATTCTGCTGTAGAACAGGCTTTTCTCTGGAGGGTGATTGTGGTGAACTTGGTTCGTTAAAAGTGAATCACTTAATCACCTGTAGAAAGATCCACTCCTAGTGAGGGAATTAGGTCTGAATTTCCAATAGAAAAGGATGGGAAGTGGGCAGGACACAAGCACACATGGTTTATGAAGCTTTAGAGAGGCCAGCACAGGATGGGCATTTATTTCAGGTTCATCCTCAGATATGATCAGAGGGTCAAGATCTTCTTGGAGTTAGACTGTGAGAGGAACCACCTCAGCCTGGAAGGGCTTTGTGTACCAGCCATACATAGACAGCATGGATGTGGTGTTGGATGACTTCTTAAGATGTTCAAATGCCCTCTTAGTAAATGAACCAACAATACCTCACTGTCTTTCTAGGATTGCCATGAGAAAATCAGAGTGCTTTCCCAGGAGGCAGCTGCTGTGGTCAAGGAGGAAGGGGGTGACAATGACCTCATAGAGCGAATCCAGGCTGATGCCTACTTTAGTCCCATTCACTCCCAGTTGGACCGTCTACTGGATCCATCTTCTTTTACAGGTTGTGCATCCCGACAGGTAAGCACTGGCACTTCCATGGTGCTGTAAGCTTCTCCAAATGCCCTCTTTTTAAAATGCTCTTATTTTAATTTTTAAAATTTTTTGAGCGAGAGCAAGTGAGGGGAGGGTGCTGGGGAGGGGCAGAGGGAGAGGGAGAATCCTAAGCAGGCCCCCACCTAGCACAAAGCCCAATCCCACAACCCTGAGGTCATAATCTGAGCCAAAAATCAAGAGTTGGACGGTTTACCAACTCCCAAAGAAGTAGAACAGCCTTACAATAGAGGTTGGGAAAGACTTCTTGGAAGACTTGACATCTAAGCTGAATCTTAGGGACAAGTAGGAGTTGGTAAATACATAGATGTTTTTCATGGGAGAGAAACTACAATCATTTGGGTTTTGCTAGAGCAGCAAGTGTCCAGATGTAGTTACAGGATTTATTTATTTTTTAAAAGATTTTATTTATTTATTCATAGAGACAGAGAGAGAGAGAGGCAGAGACACAGGCAGAGGGAGAAGCAGACATCATACAGAGAGCCTGATGTGGGACTTGATCCAGGGTCTCCAGGATCACGTCCTGGGCTGCAGGCGGCGCTAAACCACTGCACTACCGGGGCTGCCCTAGTTACAGGATTTAAAGTTGGAAGACAAACTGGAGGTAGGAGACCAGCAAGGAAGCTGCTGTAGGCGGCCACGTAGTAGATGACAAGGGTGTTGAGCCAAGGTGGTGGTAGTTGCAGATGAGGAGATTGCAGGGCCATTTAGAGAGTTAACCCTTGGCAGCTTGTTGAATGAAGAGGAGGGAAGAAGCAGTGATGAGTTTAGCTTGGAGAACAGGGTAGACAATGGGAAGACCAACTAAAAGAACAGACTGGGCTGGTTTGTGTGGAAGCACATGTGGGCATGGTGGGTTGAACTGCCAGATATCTAGGGACAGATTTCTGAAAGGCAGTTGAGAAAAATAGAAGTTCAGTGGTGAAGTAAGAGTTTTATCAAATTATTTCTCAGTAATATAAACTGATACTGAAAAAGCTATCAAAGTTTGTCTTTACATTTTCTCTTGTCTGACATTTGCTTTCCTCTTTGGCAGGTGCAGAGATTCTTAGAAGAGGAGGTATATCCCCTGCTAAAACCATATGAAAGTGTAATGAAGGTGAAAGCAGAATTATGTCTGTAGAGTTGGAAAGAATTAAACAAGAAGTTGTTGGCTTCGTTAACTTTTATTGCTGGGTCATGGAAAATTTTTCTCTAATGCCTTATTTTATCTCAAGACCTGTTACCTGAAATTGGATACACTTTTCTTTTTTCTTGTGCGTGGTGCTTCCACATTTTTCAGAGTTTATAGTGCAGAAATAAATTACGTTGGGATGCCTGGGTGGCTCAGTAGGTTAAGCATCTAACTCGGTTTTGCTCAGGTCATGATCTCAGGGTTGTGAGATTGAACCCCATGTCAGGCTCTGTGCTCGATGTGAAGCCAACTTCAGATTCTCTCTCTCCCCCTCAGCCATTCTTACTGCCTGCCCTGCCGCTCCCTCTCTCTAAAAAGGACAAAAACAAAAAGGAAAGAAAAATGATGCTGTGTTGGACTCCGTTTTCTTTTCTTTTTTTTTTTTTTTAAGATTTTGTTTCTTCATGAGAGACACAGAAAGCCAGAGACATAGGCAGAGGGAGAAGTAGGCTCCCTGTGGGGATGCAACTCCAGGAGCCTATGATCACAACCTGAGCCAGAGGCAGACGCTCAACCACTGAGCCACCCAGGCGCCCCTGGACTCTTTTTTTTGTAGCAACACAACTTGTAGTTCATAGCTTGTTCTGTTCTTTCAGTCATGTTGTCCAACTAGCCTGGTCTATTTCATATGCTCACTTGATTGAGGAAGTAACTAACTCCTGGTCCTCTCTTCTGAAGGTAATTTTTTTTTTTTTTTAAGATTTTATGTATTTGAAAGAGAGAGATCACGAGGAGGGAGGAGGGCAGAGGGGGAAGATGACTCCCTGCTGAACAGGGAGCCGGATATGAGACTCAATCCCAGGATCCAGGATCATGACCTGAGTTGAAGGCAGATGCTTAATTGACAGAGCTACCCAGGTGCCCCTATTGAAGGTAAATTTGATCTGTATCTAGCAAAATAACTTGGACTCTGATTCAGTATGGTTGGATACCTTTGGTATCCAGTTATGTTTTGCCAGAATACATAATGAAATTCAGGCTCCTGGGTGGCTTCATCAGTTAAGCGGCCGCCCTCAGCTCGGGTCATGATCTCGGGGTCCTGGAATCAAGCCCCATGTTGGGCTCCCTGCTTGCTTCTCCCTCTGCCCCTCCCCCAGCTTGGGCCCTCTCTTACTTGTGTTCTCTCTTGCTCTCTCAAGTAAATAAATCTTCAAAAAGAAAAAAATAATATATAATGAAATTCAGAGCCACAGTAAATTTTCAGGCTTATTCAGCTCAAGTTGTACTCAAGCTCACTTCATCTTTCTTAAAGCTTGTATATCAGAAATTCTAGTTGGGTCTATTGATTTCATCAGGGCATTTGACAATTAATCCTGGTACTTAGATTAATAGGTGATTAAGCCAGCTGTAGCCAAAGAAGATCATTAAGAACTATCCCCCACCTGTAAGGAGAATACTGGTATTAGTCCACAGACCTCTTATCCTCAGCCCCATCCAATTCTACATACTGTTTCAGCATAGATGAAAATGAAGAAATGTATTTTTTTAAGAGATTTTTATTTTATTTATTTATGAGAGAGAGAGAGAGAGAGGCAGAGACACAGGCAGAGGGAGAAGCAGGCTCCATTCAGGGAGCCTGACGTGGGACTCTATCCTGGGTCCTGAGGATCAGGCCCTGGGCTGAAGGCGGCGCTAAACCACTGAACCACCCGGGCTGCCCGAAGAAATGTATTTATCAGATTTGCAGATAACACAAAACTAGAATAATTAACCAATACATGTTTTTGGTAAGATAACTAAAATTTTATCTAACCTGAAATAGATTGAAATGATGTGGCCAAAACTAAGAAGAAAAAATTAAGATAAATGTAAATTAGGCTTAAATTCCACTATAGTCTTACTGTTCCACATTCATGGCATTATGTTCCATTTTGGACACCCAGTCTGAGAAACAGAGATAGAGAGCCAACCTCCTGAGAAAATGTCCTATGAGGAGTGGTAAGGGAATATTAGGGCCCTTGATCCTAGAGGAGAAAACTTGTCAGTGTTTCACATATCACCTTGAGGAGGAATAGTGGCTGAGGTAGCTATTGCTACAGTTGAGACCCATACCCATTGTTGAGGATCAGGCTGGCTTGGGCCCAGACATTGAAGCTACTGTGAGTTAGTGATTCTCCCTCTGCCCCACCCCATCCTTCCCCTACAGCTCAATCAGAAGCCAGACAACCTAGTTGTCAGAAATGGGAATGTTGAAAGGGATAAGAGGCTGAGTTGACTCCAACCATATACAATCAAAGGTAGTCTGGGATTGGACACCTGGGTGGCTCAGTCAATTAAGTGTCTGCCTTTAGCTCAGGTCATGATCTCAGGGTCCTGGGATCGAGTCTCTCATCAGGCTCCCTGCTTGGTGGGGAGTCTGCTTCTCCCTCTCCCCCTGTGTGCTTCTCTTGCTCCCACTTCTACTCCCAAAAATAAATAAATAAAATCTTAAAAAAAAAAAAAGTCAAAGGTAGTCCAGGGTAAAGAGCTCAACCTCTTGGAAAGAAGAAAAGGAGACAGCCCTTGAAACCAAATTCTAAATATAGGTCAATGTAGCAGGTAAGCTTAGAGAGCATGGAGCTGTAGAAGGTCTCAACTCTTTCAGAAGCAGTTTACTATTCTTTTCGTGTGAATCTTGAGGGGTTTTTGAAACTGCTAGTTCTGTGTAAGGAATTAACTCATTGGGCTCTGATCAGGTATTGTCTACTTCTCAGTGTGGGCCACATTAAGAGGAAGTAGCTACTATCAATGTATCTATAATCTGAGAAGTTATGTTATATACCAGACACACTGGGGATACCAGATACCATGGATTTTACTTCAATTTCCTCACAGAAAATAAGGAAATAAGATGACAGTACTGTGATGATTGTTAGACTTCTGTTCTCTAGCAATTGGTAGTTTGGCTGGTTTTTCTTCTCTGGCAATTTGATTTGGTTTATTGTGCTTTCTTTCCTCTTCTAGTCTTTTTTGTTTTTATATTAATATACTTAAGTTATACTATTAACATACATAATTTTTTATTTTTTTATTTTTTTCATTTAGATTTTTTTTTTTTTTTTTAAGATTTTATTTATTTATTCATGAGAGAAATGGAGACAGAGACAGAGGCAGAGGCAGAGGCGGAGGGAGAAGCAGGCTCCATGCAGGGAACCTGACATGGGACTCAATCCTGGGTCTCCAAAATCAGGCCCTGGGCTAAAAGCGGCACTAAACCACTGAGCCACCCGGGCTGCCCCAATTTTTTTTTTTTTTTTTTTTTTTAAGTAATTGATACATCCAGTGTGGAGCTTGAACTCACAACCCCAAGAACGAGATTGTATGCTCCACCAGTTGAGCTAGCCAGGTGCCCTTCCCATTTAACTTTTTTTTTTTTTTTTTTTAAATATTTTAGTTTTTAATTTATTTTTTTAAGGTGATCTCTAGGGATGCTTGGGTGGCTCAGCGTTTGAGTGTCTGCCTTTGGCTCAGGGTGTGATCCTGGAGTCCTGGGATTGAGTCCCATATCGGGCTCCTTGCATGGAGCCTACTTCCCCTGTCTCTGCCTCTCTATGCGTCTCTTATGAATAAGTAAATAAAATCTTAAAATTAAAAAAAATAGGGATCCCTGGGTGGCGCAGCGGTTTGGCGCCTGCCTTTGGCCCAGGGCGCGATCCTGGAGACCCGGGATCGAATCCCACATCGGGCTCCCGGTGCATGGAGCCTGCTTCTCCCTCTGCCTGTGTCTCTGCCTCTCTCTCTCTCTCTCTGTGACTGTCATAAATAAATAATAAAAAAAAAAAATTAAAAAAAATAAAAATTAAAAAAAATAAAAATAATAAAAAATAAAGTGATCTCTACACCCAACATGGGGCTCAAACTTTCGACTCCAACATGAAGAGTCACATGCTCCACCGACTAAGCCAGCCATTTAACATTTTAATTAAGGGCACTTGGGTGGGCTGTATGTTGGCTAAGAAGAGAACACTCAGGCCTTCTCAAAAATTAGATTGAATTAGTTTACCAGTTACCTGAACTCCAGGATCTGAATCATCCAGAAATCAGGATCTGGGCAGACCATGGGGTAACCAGATTCTGTTCAGCTGCAGTTAGACACCTAGGTGTTTACTGCTGGCTTCCCCTGGCTGATGGTAGATATCATTTGATAACCAGGAGAGTCTCATGTCCTTACGCGGAAGCACAGTGCTTAAGTGCTTCCAGATAGGTGATACAAATCCTAGATGAATGTGAGGACTAGCTGGCTGAAATTGCATAGCGTAGGGTCTGACATGAAGAAGGACTCAGGAAATGTCATTTTCCTTTCCGAGCCTGGGGGAGTTTACCAACCAGTCAGGGAGCAGGCTAAAATTTGAAGAGGAGACTGTTTTAGTTTACCCATCATGGAAGAGAGTACATGCTGAACTTGAACCAACCGAAGAATGGAGAATGAGTCAGCATAAAAAATAAATAGGAAAAGTTGGGACACCTGGCTGGTTCAGTTGGTGGAGCATGGCACTCTTAACCCCGGGGTCATGAATTCAAGCCCCCAGTTGGGCATAGAGCTTACTTCGAGAAAGTAAAAAAAAAAAAAACCTGGAAAGTTACATAATGAAATACTGTGTGGTTTCTTGCTTGATGAATTTGAGGTGGCTTTTCTTTTAGCTTTTGTGTATTTTTTCTTTTTTTTTTTTTAAGATTTTATTATTTATTTGAGAGAGAGTGAACATAAGCAGGTGGAACAGCAGAGGGAGAAGCAGACTCCCTGCTGAGCAGGGAGCCTGATGTGGGGTTTGATCCCAGGGTTCTGGGATCATGACCTGAACTGAAGGCAGATGCTTAATGAACTGAGCCATCCAGGCATCCCTTTTTTCAAGTTTTTAATGCAATTTTTATTTAAACTAAATTGTAGAATATTTTTATATTGCAAGGATAGTACAAAGTTCCCATACACCCCATCCTTGATGTCCCTTATTAACATCTTACATTAGTATGATGTAGTCATCACAATTAATGAACCATTATTGATACATTATCAAAGTCCTCAGTTTTTAGCTAGTGCCCTCTTTTTTTATTGTAGGATCCTATCTAGAATAAATTATATTTAGTCATAGTAGTATTTTTAAGTACTGGGATTCATATATATTCCTTTCAAGGTATGTTCTCTATCAGAGGTATGGTCTAATGGATACAAAATTTAACTCAAATTTAGCTAATCTGGAACATAACTAGAAGTCCAGACAGATTTGGGTTTTCCATTCTGGATCTGGTATGATTTTGTTCTTGTGACCTCATTAAGTCCTGTGTACAGAAAAATTCTTAGAGGCTAGGTTTCTGGAAGAAAATGTGTAAGTGGTGAATCTGGGTGATTTGCCTTCATGATAAATCCAAACTTAGGAAGAAAATGAGCTGGGTTCTGGCCCAGATTTCAGGATGAGCACTTAAGAGGACATGATGATCTATCAGAGCCTACTTAGACAAAAGGTCAAGTAAGAAGTGGGTGTTTGGGTGAATGAAAACAAGAAGTCCACTCTGTCTTCTCATTTAACAAGACCTTTTGGCCTTACAAAAACCATATTGGAGGGGCACCTGACTGGCTCAGTTGGGAGAGAGCATGTAACTCTTCATCTGGGGTGGGGGGGCGGGTTGTGAGTTTGAGTTCCCCACATTGGGTGTGGAGATTACTTCAAAATGAAACCTTTAAACAAAATGCATATTTGATCTGCTCTTTTAGATTCTTTTAGATTCTGATGCCTTTCTTGGTACTGCATATTCTATTATATATATATATATATATAAAATATTCTATTATATTTATAATATATAATATATATAATAGAATTGTTTCTAATATTTATATATATATATACACACATATACATACATACATACATACATATCCCTTTTGTATAGTAAACCAGAAATTCTGGTTAGGTAACATCCCAGGCCAGGCTGGGGTGGAAGGAGTTTGAGGGGATTCTTGGAAACCACTGTAGACCTCCTTGTCCTTAATCCCCACAACAAGTTGCTTAGGAAATAAGGTCCAGTTGAATAGCAGTTTTAAGTAGCTACATGTGAGATTAGGAGGGAGATGGGGACCATGAATGCCTCCAGTTTGTTTCCCCCCATGAGTGATCTACCCTTTCGTTGCTGTGGCTATAGGGTCCTGAGAAGTTTAAAACCATGGGAAAATGTTATATCTCTCCCATGGTTTTAAACACTAGTTGTTTAGTAGTTTAGCCTTAAACTTTAAAAAGTTGTAATTAGGATAGTGCACAGACCAGGCACAGACCAAATGTATTTAAAGTATATAAAGCAGGGGCGCCTGGTTGACTCTGTCCGTGACTCTTGTGATCTTAGGGTTGTGAGTTCAAGCCCATGTTGGAGGTAGAGATTACTAAAAAATCTTAAAAAAAAAAAAATGTAAAGCAGAAAAGCAAACATAAAAAATTCATTCCATAGTTTTTCTTTTTCCTTATTTTTTTAAAAGATTTTATTTATTCATGAGAGACCCAGAGAGAGGGGCAGAGACACAAGCAGAGGGAGAAGCAGGCTCCATGCAGGGAGCCCGATGCGGGACTCAATCCCGGGACTCCAGGATCATGCCCTGGGCCAAAGGCAGGCACTAAACCGCTGAGCCACGCAGGCATCCCTCCATAGTTTCTTCTTTTTTAAAAAAATATTTATTGGGCAGCCCCGGTGGCGCAGCGGTTTAGCGCCGCCTGCAGCCCAGGGTGTGATCCTGGGGTCCCGGGATCAAGTGCTGCGTCAGGCTCCCTGCATGGAGCCTTCTTCTAACTCTGCCTGTGTCTATGCCTCTCTCTGTCTCTCTGTGTCTCTCATGAATAAATAACATCTAAAAAAAAAAAAAAAAAAAAGGAGAGGGAAAAGGAGAAGCAGGTTCCTTGCTGAGCCGGGAGCCCAATACAGGACTTGATCCCAGGACCCCAAAATCATAACCCTAGCTGAAGGCAGTGGCTTAACTGAGCCACACAGGCACCCCTAAGATTTTGTTTCTGATCCAGATGTCATACTTAAGATTTATTTGAGAAAGTGAGTTGGGAGGGGCAGAGAGAGAGAGAATCTTCAAGCAGACTCCCTGCTGAGGGTAGAGCCCAACACAGCGCTTGATCCCAGGACCCTATGATCATGACCTGAACTGAAATCAAGACTTGGCTACTTAACCAACTGAGCCACCCAGGAGCCCCCAGATTTCATAATTTAGCACTTTTTTTTTCAGCACCCTACTGTGTACTAAGAATACAATGGTGAACAAGTCAGTCTGTCTTCCTGGAGCTTATGGAGCAGTGTGCTGAATGGCTCCTCAATAATGGGACATACTCCATTTTTTTTTTAAGATTTTTATTTATTTATTCATAAGAGACACAGAGAGAAAGAGAGGCAGAGACACAGGCAGAGGGAGAAGAAGCAGGCTCCATGCAGGGAGTCCGACGTGGGACTCGATCCCGGGACTCCAGGATCACGCCCTGGGCTGAAGGCAGGCATTAAACCCACTGAGCCACTCAGGGATCCCCACATACACCATTTATCATCTGAACACATTACAGTTCATTAAGCACCACTGAGAAAAGGTGCTCTTGAGATGTAACTTCAACAAATCCACACTGCTCCCCTTGGTTTTATCGTCTTATAATCCACCCTTTATCATGATGCAGATGTTCCTTTTCCTACCAGCTTGGTGCTTGGTTGAATTTCTTCAATGTACCTGGCTCCATCCACCCTTCCTGTGGCAAAAATTGAGAAGGGCTTTGCCTTGAGTAGCATCCTATGAAGCTTTTAAGAATGTGCCATTTTTCTTTTTTCGCTTTTGTCCTCTAATGGAGGTGAAATATGTATGTTGAATTCTCACACGGCGCTTAGAAAGTTTCATAGAATTGCTAGCTAGTCTGCCATTTCTTAGAACTACTGGTTTTCTATCTCCTGTGGCTGTTGGACCTGCCCAGCTTTGTTTTTGTTTTGTTGGTTTTTAAATAATCTCCACCCAGTGTGGGATTCAAATTCACCAGCCTGAGATTAAGAGTTGCATGTTCCACAGAATGAGCCAACCAAGGACCCCTGGCCTACCCAGTATTGATCTCTGATAAATATTCCACTGGAATGCTAGAGGAGGGCTGGAAGCTTTATTTGGCAAGTATTGACAAGTCCTTAGTTCCCTTTTAAGTGTGTAGGGAAAGTTAGCAAAAATGAAATGCTAATGGTTCATTGCAAAAACCTAAGGGGCCCATGCTGAAGCCAGCATTACTTAACCATTGAGTTTTGACACCTCAGCTGACGTGACAACTGTCTCAAGAAATTGTGTTCCCTCATAAAGATAAACTTAGGAAATACAGCCCCTGCAAGTTGTGAGATGACAGAAAAGGATGTTACCACACTAAAAAGAATGGAATTTGTTGCTCTAAGGCAACGGGGTGGGGGTTGGGGGGCGGTGCATTGGTTTTGTTTAAGCAGAATTTGGGGACACCTGGGTGGCTCAGTGGTTTAACGTCTGCCTTCGGCCCAGGGCGTGATCCTGGAGTCCTGGGATCGAGTCCCACATCGGGTTCTCTGCATGGAGCCTGCTTGCTTCTCCCTCTGCCTGTGTCTCTGCCTCTCTCTCTCTCATGAATAAATAAATAAAATCTTAAAAAAAAAAAAAAAAGAATTTGGAAAGGAAACCGAACTTGGCCTCAGAAACTGGGTTCAGATCTCTGCTCTGCCACTTACTACTTTTCCCAGGTCCTCTAAAATTCAAATGATAAAATTCACCCAGCTTTCACAGGGATGTTGTAAATAACATGACTTTGCAAAGTGAGCCTAATACAGTGAGGTCACAACTGAGATTGCCTTGTATGTGTAGACTTTGCATATGGTTCCATTCATTGACCCAGGCATCACCCCCTTGGAACACCAATGGGAACCCATGCTTAGATTAATAAGCAGCTTTAAAACTAAATTTACCTCTTCTAAGTAGGGAGACATGTCTAGGACAACACTCCTGAAATACTATGCTTTTAAAAAGGTGACCTTCCTAAATGGTGATAAACTCGTTTTCTTTTCTTTTTTTTTTTTTAAGATTTTATTTTTTTAAATCTCTACACTGAATGTGGGACTCAAACTCCAACCCCAAGACTCAGTCACATGCTCTAGAGATTGAGCCTGTTAGGCCCCCAACACATTTTTTTTTTCAGGACAGAATCTGATGTCTACTAGGACCTGTGTATCCTATGGAGATGGGCCTTCTACATCCCTGGACTGTTCATTTGTACTGTGCCTTATTTAACATTTTCTGAAACAGCATCTAGTTCTCACGACCATAAGTTCACATTCTCATTTTATGGATGAGCTAAGTGTTAGTGTGGTTGAGTGACCCAAACTCAGGCTTCTGACACCCCCCACCCCCACCCCCGGGTTATACATGCCTGGAGAGTGAATTTCTTTGGCATGCCCTCAACCAAATTTGTTCCAATTTGTGGCTCCTTCCAGGGCTTGTGAGTTCTGTAAGAGTGGTTCGGACTGGTCTAAGCCTGGTTCTGTACACCTGTGAAGAAAGCACTTAAATATTTAGAAAATGTAAGGGCCGAGAATGGGGAAAATTAACAAGGCAGGAAAACAAAAATGTTGGAGAGGATGCGGAGAAAAGGGAACCCTCTTACACTGTTGGTGGGAATGTGAACTGGTGCAGCCACTCTGGAAAACTGTGTGGAAGTTCCTCAAAGAGTTAAAAATAGACCTGCCTTACGACCCAGCAATTGCACTGCTGGGGATTTACCCCAAAAATACAGATGCAATGAAACGCCAGGACACCTGCACCCCGATGTTTATAGCAGCAATGTCCACAATAGCCAAACTGGGGAAGGAGCCTCGGTGTCCATCGAAAGATGAATGGATAAAGAAGATGTGGTTTATGTATACAATGGAATATTACTCAGCCATTAGAAATGACAAATACCCACCATTTGCTTCAACGTGGATGGAACTGGAGGGTATTATGCTGAGTGAAATAGGTCAATCGGAGAAGGACAAACGTTACATGGTCTCATTCATTTGGGGAATATAACAGTAAAAGGGAATAGAAGGGAAGGGAGAAGAAATGGGTAGGAAATATCAGAAAGGGAAACAGAACATAAAGACTCCTAACTGGGAAACGAACTAGGGGTGGTGGAAAGGGAGGAGGGCGGGGGGTGGGGGTGAATGGGTGACGGGCACTGAGGGGGGCACTTGACGGGATGAGCACTGGGTGTTATTCTGTATGTTGGCAAATTGAACACCAATAAAAAATTTATTATTAAAAACAAAAAAAAAAAATGTAAGGGCCGCTCCTTTCCAGAGTCGTGCCGCATCTGTCCTGCATCCCAACCGCCGGTCCACCCCATATTACCCTGAGCTGCTCGGGCTGCAGTGCACATGAAAGTCCAGTGGATATTGCTGGGCTAAAATTGGGCTTCGGAGGACTAATGTGCCCCACCCCCCGCTACCGCCCGGGGGCCGGGTCTGGGCTAGGAAGGAGGTTCGTGTGTGGGGTCCCGGAGGACTACAGCCCCCAGCATGCTCCGCGGCATTACGCCCGGCCCGGCCCGCGTGCGCAGTGGCGCCGCCGAGCGCTGACTGGGTCGGAGCGGTGGAGCCGCGAGTCAGACCCAGGTTGGCACTGAGGTGGCAGGGACTGGCGGCCGCCAGGTAGACATCCCGCGCCAGGCAGGTGAGTGCGGAAGGAGCGGTCTGCGGAGCCCGGCGCCCACACCCGCCCCTCCGCTGGGGTCGCGGGGGCGGCTGTGGACCGACCGACCGCCTGACGGACGGGCTGACGGGGCAGACGAGGGGAGAAGCGCCGCCCGCGGCCGGGAGAGCGGCGGGGTCGGTCCTTGCAGGTGCCCGCGTGGGATGGGGCGCCGGCGGGGGGCGCCGGGCTCGGGCTGTGGCGGGGCGGCGGCGGGGGCGGGGCCTGCGGGGCGGCGGCGGGGCTCGGACCCGCGTGTCGCTGCGCCCCCGCGTCCCCGCCCGGGCCGGGGGCGGCCTCGCAGCGCGGCGGGCGGGAGCGGGGAGCCTGGGGGCTCGAGCCCGAAAGCAGACCTCCCCCTCCACAGCCGCGAGCGGTTTCACAGAAGCCGCACCTCAGGCGGGGGGACCTCTTTCTTTTTCTTTTCTTTTTGTTTTTTTTTTTTTAAAGCTGCCTCGGGCACCTTTGAGCTGCGGACTCTTCTCAGGTTTAACTTGTGACTTGACGTTGAAGATTCAGGTCCGGGGTCAGAACACAGGCTCAGATTCAGGCCGAGACTCGTTACACCTGGGGAAACTGAGGCGTGTGTTAGCCGGGGTCACTCAGCGTGGTTGGGATTGGAATTCCGAAAATTATTCTTATACTCAGTTTAATGATCCAGGATGCTTTTACATGGAGGAAGAAGAGATGTTTTGAAGTTTGTTTTCTGTGATGGATGACTGTCGTATTTTCCAGTCTTGAAATGTGTGGTGGGTTGGTTGCTGGCTTTTTTGGGGTTTGGTGGGTTATTAAAGATGTCCTGGAATATCCTTAACCCTTCTTTCTTATTCTTTCTTGGTAAATTCAAGTTCCTAATAAGACCTTGATTCACAAAAACTGAATTTCCAACTTTGACTTGTTTGCTTGCAGCTTTTATTTTTTAAAAAAGATTTTATTTGTTTTAGAGTAAGCAGAGGGAAAGGTTAAGAATCTGAAGCCGACTCTGTCCTCAGCAGGGAGCAGTACTTGGAGCTGGATCCCCAGACTCCAGGATCACCATGAGCAGAAATTGAGTCAGATGCTTAACTGACTCAGGCGCCCCTACTTGTAGCTTTTAGTGATTGTTTGTAATTAAGTTTGTAGATACACATACATTTCTTACTTCTGTTCCTCCTCATCTTCTTCTTCCTTATCTTCCAGCTTTCTCTGAACTCTAATCAGTAATTATATCATCTTTGTTTTACGTATTTATTTCTCTTCTCCGTGATTAATTTGTAATTGATTCTAAATGGAGGTCATTATCTTTCCTGTCTTCCAATAATCCTAGATATATGTAGACTTTTCTTTTCTTTTTTTTTTTTTTTTTTTTTTTTTTATTTATTTATGATAGTCACAGAGAGAGAGAGAGAGGCAGAGACATAGGCAGAGGGAGAAGCAGGCTCCATGCACCGGGAGCCTGATGTGGGATTCGATCCCGGGTCTCCAGGATCGCACCCTGGGCCAAAGGCAGGCGCCAAACCGCTGCGCCACCCAGGGATCCCTATGTAGACTTTTCATTAATTGTCACAGTAGCCTGGAGATGCGTGATACGGTTAGGAGGAAGGTGTGAGGTGTTTCTGTTGATCATGTATGGGTAACAGGTGAACATGACCCATGACCAGAGTATTAACTTTAGTATATGTGCTGCTGAGGTGAGCACGAGAGCATTAATTTTAAAAGGCTGTGAACAAAAATTATTTAAAATATTTAAAAAGCATACTAATCTTGCGAATTTGGAAACTTGTCAGATGGCGGAAAAGTTGGTTGAACCCAAGTAGCACCTCACAGAAATAACCAGACGTTAGGGTGAAATATTGAGACAGGAACTCAAGAGAGAACCTTTTCTTTCTTTCTCTTCTTTCTCTTCTTTCTTCCTTGATTTTTAAAATTTATTTGAGAGAGAATCTGAGGCTGACTGTGCACTGAGTGCAGAACTGCATTCAGGGCTTGATTCCATGACTGTGAGGTCACAACCTGAGCAGAAACCAAGAGCTGGACGCTCAGCCTACTTACTGAGCCACCCAGGAGCCCCGAGAACTGTCTCTTTTATCATACAGCCATCTTTCTGTGCCTGGGGTGGATGCTGGGAACACCTTGTTGGCTTAGGAAGTTAAACAATGTTCTGTGTTTGTGTTTTCAGTTTCTCTCTTCCTAGTTCTCAATGAATTTTGGCAGGAGCCCAGAATCTTGTACATTTTGATGATTTAACATCAGTTTCATCTGCTTGTTCTCCAGGTTGTCTACTTCCTCAGCTGATGACATCAGTAATTTTCCACAGTAGCCATTCATGCGCTCATGCAGACTGTCACAAAGAAGTGGAATAGCACAGAGGATGGTACACACAGAAGAAATAAGGATCCTGTTTCTTTGCCATCACATATTACACATAGACTAGGATAGGAAATCCACTGAAGCATAAGCTATGTAGGAGGGGTTAGAACACCAGAGTCCAGGCTTCCACACATACAGTAATAATCAATACCATTTATTGGATTTCCTCTGTTTGCCAAGTGCTGTCATTGTCACAGTGAGGTATAGGTTCTATCATTCTCTTTTTATTTATGTGTAAGTTGAAGTACAGAGGTTAAGTGATTTGCCTGCCGACATAGTAAGTGACAGAAGGCCAGGATAGTGAGGCCAGAAATCAAATTCAAGCCTGACTCTGCCGGCCCTGCTCTTCCTACTGTGCTGTATTACCTTACCAACAAATATGTTCAAATCTTTCTCATTCTTAGAAAAGTATAAAACTTTCCTGTGATCACATTTCTCCTTCAGACGACTTCCACTTCCCTCTTTTTCCTTTCCAGACTTGTTCTTGAAGAGCAGACACCGTTGCCCTCTCTTTCTGTTACTCCTTAGTTCATTGCAGCCTGGTTTCCACTCTCTACTCTGTTGAAATGTTCTCATGAGCTCCATTCAGCTCTCTGTTATCTCCTGTACTATCATCTAGACCTATAAAGAGGCTAAGACTTGGCTCTTGCCCTGAGGGAGTTTAGGGACTAATGAGGGAGAAAAAGAAATTCATACATGTCAGTATGAGGTGTTAAACTACTGACCAAGCAATCTTTTTGCTCTTGGGAGTTGGGGTAAGAACGCTGAGGAAGTGACACTGGACTGCCAACAGAGAGGAACCCTAAATTGTTGCAGACAAGCCTGTCAGGACTGTGTGGTTAGGTGTGGACTTTAGGAGAAGCTGTGTCTTTCCAGTGAGACACAATATAGTCAAAATACATAGTGTAGGTTTTAGAGTCTAACAGACCTGGGAACTGAGCCTCAATTTCTTTTTTATAATATCTACTGATAATGTAAGCTCTGTGAGAGTACGGCCTTTATCTTTTTCACCAGCTGACCTCTGTCTTCTAGAATAGTGGTAGGTGATCAATAAATATTTGATGAATGAATACTTCATAGGATATTGTATTCAGAACATGGTAGTACTCTCAGTACCATATGACTGAGTGAAGCTTTACTTCATGAACTGATTTTGAAGACACCATTGTTTGACTAGTGTACATAAAATCACCTCACCTTTTTGAACATTTAGGTTCCTTGATGGTCATACTTCATAAACAAGAGGCATTTACCTTTTTTGGTAGGCGGAGTTTTTTTTTTTTTTTTTTTTTTAGATAAAGATTTTATTTATCTATTCATGAGAGACAGGGAGAGAGAGAGGCAGAGACACAGGCAGAGGAAGAAGCAGGCTCCATGCAGGGAGCCCGATGCAGGATTTGATCCTGGGTCTCCAGGATCAAGCCCTGGGCCAAAGGCAGGCGCTAAACCCCTGAGCCACTCAGGGATCCCTGATAGGCAGAGTTTTAACTGTGTCTTCTACCATTATGCCTTGCTCACAGTTTTCTCAGTATGATGCAGGTATTTATTGTGTGTGTGTGTGTGTGTGTGTGTGTGTGTCTTTTTTTCTCTGCTACTGTGAATTGTTTGGGGAAGTTAACTTCTTTGGAATCATTAAATAACTTTGTCAATAAGAATAACGTTAGGGCAGCCCTGGTGGCCCAGCAGTTTAGCGCCACCTTCAGCCCGGAGTGTGATCCTGGAGACTAGGAATCGAGTCCCACGTTGGGCTCCCTGCATGGAGCCTGCTTCTCCCTCTGCCTATGTCGCTGCCTCTCTCTCTCTCTCTCTCTCTCTCTCTCTCTCTCTGTGTCTCATGAATAAATAAAATCTTTTAAAAAATAAGAGTAACATTAGAAAAGAGATTAAGGGGTTCCTGGCTGGCTCAGTGGTGGGACATATGAGCTTGATCTTGGGTTTGTAAATTCCAGCCCCATGTTGGGTGTAGAGATTACTTAAAAATAAAATCTTAAAAAAAATGAGATTGAAGGGATTAATCAGAAGGCTTACCCTTGGGAAGGGCCTGATTTCCAGTAGGGCTAAGATAAAACTTATTCTTAACAAAATGATAGGAGTATTCCTGGTTTTCTCTAGATACCTGCTTAGGCTTTTAGCTGGTATTCTAAAGATACGTATCAGCAGTTCATTTCCCTCTTCTTTTGTTTGAGTTTCATTTGTAAATATCCTTAATTTGTGTGACTTGAGTTTAGGGTTAAAGTCCAAATACTGCTTTTCCCCCCCCCACCCCAACTTTCAAAGTCTGTGGAGTATAGTAGGTAGGAGTATCTAAAATGAGTTTCAAATTCTGTTCTACCACTTGAAACTTTGAACACTTAAATGCTATAACTTCCCAGTGCCTCATTTTGCTCATCTATAAAATTGGGATAACTACTACTACTACCACCAGTCATAGTAATAGCTATTATTTATTGGGTGTTTATTATATAGTAGGCATAGCTCTAAGAATTTTACTTGTATTACTTCAGTCTTCACAATCACCCTCTATGTTATTAGAATTACCCCTACTTAAGGTGAGGAAACAGACACAACAAGTAACTTGTTCAAGGTCACGCAAATCAGTGATGGAGTCATGATTTGAATCTGGATAGTCAGACTCCAGTAACCTTCTACTTCATAGGGTTGTTTTGAAGATTACATAAAATAATCTATGTCTGTGACAGGTGGTCAATGAGCATTGGCTACTATAATTAGCTTTGGACTCAGGAAATGTATAACATACATTTTCTTACTTGATTGCTACAAGTACAACAAAGTTGTGACCATCACGGTCTTACAGATAGGAACTGAGGCAGAGTGTGGTAACTTGCCCAAGGTCGCAAAACAAGTGTAGGGGCTTTGCTCCTCCTCCACACCTGAATCTTATGTTAGATTTGAGGCATCACATTTTGAGAGAAGTTAGTGTATATAAGTTGTTTGGATCTACTCAGCATCCAGTCTAGGTTTTTCTGGGAATAGCAACTTAGTTTTGCTTTGAGGAAACAATCTATCCCAGACCTAGTAAGTGGTGGGCACATGACCCAGGTTAGGCCAATAGGTGTTAAGCAAATAGATGTGCTCCTCCTATAATTTGAATCTTAGGGGGCAGCCCAGGTGGCTCAGCGGTTTAGCGAGGCCTATGGCCCAGGGCGTGATCCTGGAGACCTGGGGTCGAGTCCCACGTCGGGCTCCATGCATGGAGCCTGCTTCTCCCTCTGCCTGTGTCTCTGCCTCTCTCTCTCTCTCTCTCTCGATTAAATAAATAAAACCTTTAAAAAAAATAATTTGAATCTTAGGTTGAATGACACAGTGACAAACCTTCATCACAATCATGGATTAATTCCTAATATGTGGATACTGGAGCTGCTCTGTATTTGTTCCCAAAGACCTGATTCTTTAGCTTTTCCTCAGTTCTGTGCCCTACTTCATATCTTTCTAATAAATCCTATATTACATAATATAAGTTAAAGTCAGTTTTTCGGGCTTGCATTTGAGACTCCCTTAATTTACTGTTAAATGACATATGACCATGTCACTTAGAAAAGAGTTAAAACAACTGGTGGTTGACTTTAACCTGAAAAGAGAAATGGGAGAGAAGACTTGAAAGTTATCTTCAAACATCTGAAGCATGTGGTACACACAGTGTGTCCCTAAAAAGAATAAAGAGTAGATGTTACTAGGAAACAGATTTATGCACTAATTAAAGTCTGAAAGCTGGGCTGTGCAAGGATGGACAGACTATCTTGGGCTGTGGAGGTAGATACATATACACTAAAATTGTTCAGGCCCCGGTGTGGCTGGCTTGGTAGAACATGTGACTCTTGATCTCGGGATGGTGAGTTTAAGCCGCACATTGGACATAGAGCTTACTTTAAATAAACGAATAAGTAAAATAAATAAATAAACAAACATAAAATCGTTCAAGCCAAGACAACATGGTTGCTTGGGAAGGGCAATATGGGTTTAATAATCTAATGGGTAATTGTACTAAGTGACCTATAAAGTTCTCTCCAATTCTGAAGTCTATGTCTCCAGACTCTGAGACCTAGAGATCAGTCTAGAACAAACCATTCTTGCCTTTCCCTACTTTACCACCTTGGTCTACTCTATTCCTGCCTCACTACAGCTCTTTGCTCAGCCCCAGACCTCTACTTCACTCAGCCTGTCACTTCCTTCAGGTCTTGGCTCAGATTTCACCTTCTCACTGAGCCTTCCCTGAACCCCTCATTTGAAATAACTGCACTCGGCAGCCCCGGTAGCTCAGCGGTTTAGCGCTGCCTTCGGCCCGGGCCTGATCCTGGAGTCCTGGGATTGAGTCCCACGTTGGGCTCCCTGCATGGAGCCTGCTTCTCCCTCTCCCTGTGTCTCTGCCTCTCTCTCTGTGTCTCTCATGAATAAATAAATAAAATCTTTAAAAAAATAAAAATAAAAAAATAAAATAACTGCACCTGCCTATCCCTTTTCCTGCTTCATTTTACTCTGTAGCACTAATCATCACCTGGCATGCAGTATAGCTTTTTATTTATTTTTTTAATTACTTGTTTCCGGGCAGCCCTGGTGGCTCAGCGATTTAGCGCCGCCTTCAGCCCAGGGCCTAATCCTCGGGACCCGGGATCGAGTCCCACGTCAGGCCCCCTGCATGGATCCTGCTTCTCCCTCTGCCTGTGTCTCTGCCTCTCTCTCTGTCTCTGAGTCTTTCATGAATAAATAAAAATAAAATCTTAAAAAAAAATAACTTGTTTCCCCTTCTAGAATGCCAGATTCTAGAAAAAAAGGGATTTTTATCTGTTTTGAGCACTGTTGTGTCCTTATCACTTTAGAACAGTGCCTGGCTTGTAGTAGGCACTCAATAAATGGTGTTGAAGAAGTCAACATTTCTTCAACACAAAATCACCGTTGGGTCTGCTTTATGTTCTGGGAATCCAGCTCATTCTGTCAACTTCAGATTTTTTTCACTTGGCTTCCTTACTCTCTGGTGCCTTTTTCTTTTCTTCTCTTTGGATCACAGCACTTTAGGACTAGAAGTCTGAAATCATCCCCTTCATAAGGACTAGAGATCCCGATATCATGTAGTTCATTCATTAATGATAGGAAAGGGGGGAGGGTGGTGATTGACCGTCTCCTTTTCAGACTGTAGCCTTTAAATCTTGCTTGGGTGCCTAGTGCAATGTATACATATCCCTCCATGAATTAAGTCAATAAATATCTGTCTCCTTTATTTTTTTAAAGATTTTATTTATTCATGAGAGAGACAGAAAGAGAGGCAGAGACATAGGCAGAGGGAGAAGCAGGCTCCTGGCAGGGAGCCCTATGCAGAACTTGTTCTTGGAACCTCAGGATCACACCCTGAGCCAAAGGCAGACCCTCAACCACTGAGCCACCCAGGCGTGCCTATCTGTCCTCCTTTATGATTTTCCATATCAACCTCTATTTCTTTGGACTTTGATTAAATATTTGTGTTTTTTTCTCTTATTTTTAACTGGCCTTCTGTTTGTCATTTCATGTGTGTATATTTATTTGCCTGGTCAATGGAATTGTAATCCCATGGATAGAGACCAAAATGTATTCATTACAAAACCCAGTCCTGGGAGGCAGTATAATAGTGAAACACTATGCAATAGAATTCTCTGTGATGGTGGAAATATTTTTGTGCAATTGTTAACATTTTCTTTATGTAGTGTGTGTGTGTGTGAGAGTAAAAGATTAATCATATTCTGACTACTCAGAAATAATCAGTAAACATTTGGACATTCATTTCTTTTTTTTAAAAGCTTATTTATTTTTTTAAAGATTTACTTATTTATTTGAGAGAGAGAGAGAACATGAGTGGGAGGGGCAGAGGAAGAGGAAGAGAGAATCTCAGGCAGATTCCACACTCAGTGCAGTTTAGTTTGGGACTCGATCTCACGACCCCAAAATCACGACATGAGCCAAAACCAAGAGTCAGACACTCAACCAGCTGTACCACTGGAGCATCCCTATTTATTTTTTTATAATCTCCACACCCAACATGGAGCTGAAATTCATGACCCCAAGATCAGACATCGCGTGTGCTTCCAACTGAGCCAGCTAGATGTCCCTGGGCATTCATTTCTTTATTCATTTGTTAATTGTAAATTTTCCAGCTTTTCCACAGTGAGTATCTATGACTTTTTTTTTTAAAGATTTTATTTATTTATTAGAGAGAGGGAGAAGCAGGCTCCATGCAGGGAGGCTGATGTGGGACTTGATTCCAGATCTCCAGGATCACACCCTGGGCCGAAGGCAGCGCTAAACTGCTAAGCTACCAGGGCTGCCCTATCTATGACACATAACCAGAAAAAATATTAGTGGATTTGATTTTTTTTTTTTTTTTGGTGTGTTTGGTTTATTTTTGTTTTGAGATTCAAGAATAGGTAGAAAATGGTTTAGGCAAATAAACAGGATGGTAAACTTTGGTAGTTGAGTTAAAGTTCATTTTTTAAAATAAATGTATATTGCAGAATGCAAATGTATTTAATTTTATGAAGTTTGTATATTCTTTAAAAGTTGCTGCAACTTTTATTTTTGTAAATTATATATTCATATTGATTCACATAATACAAGCATATTATATTTATCCATATTGAAAAGAACCAAATACTTGAGGGAAAGTTATAGGAAAATTTTGCTAATGTATATAAGCCATTAGGAAAAGCACATTTTAACAACCCAAGATATGTCATTTAGGAACTCGAAAGTACAAACTAAAATATTTATTATACAAAATTTAAGAAGTAAATCTGGAAGCTTACCGATACAAGAAATTCTAAACTTTGATAAAATGAACAGTTATGACCTAGTGAAGGGACCTTGAGTTTATAGATTTACTTGGCCACTGTGGCCAGAAAGACACAACAAATGCATGAGGGATTGTTCAGAAATGTTTTGGAAATAAAACAGAAAATATTCTATCCTTATTTTAAATAAATACTTGGAAATGGCTCTAAGTACTTTGTACTTTTCTGGTAGAATATAGATTCTTTTAGTTTCTAGAAAAGGACAAGTAATAAGCATGAGAGCCCTTATCATTACCTAACATTGTTTATAAATTACTGTGTAATTTATTAAATTACATTAATAATTGTTATTTGACATTATGGATTCATTTGACCATTTCTCTGAGCTACCCACGTGCCACTAAAGATTTTATTTTTAAGTAATCTAAAACTGGCTCAGTCGGTAGAGCATGTGACTCTCGATCTCAGAGTCATGAGTTCGAGCCCCACATTGAGCATAGAGCTTCCTTTAAAAAAAAATAAATAAATAAAGGGATCCCTGGGTGGCGCAGCAGTTTGGCGCCTGCCTTTGGCCCAGGGCGCGATCCTGGGGACCCAGGATCGGATCCCACGTCGGGCTCCCGGTGCATGGAGCCTGCTTCTCCCTCTGCCTGTGTCTCTGCCTCTCTCTCTCTCTCTCTCTCTCTCTGTGTGACTATCATAAATAAATGAAGGAAAAAAAAAAAAAGCATGTGAGATAGGTTATATTGTTGTTGCCCATCTTTGGAAAATATTGTCTCTACATTAAATATGCGTAACTGTGCTGGGGTGCTAAATACTTTCTCAGTACTTTATTGTAAATTACTGAGCAGGAAACAGGCTATGAGAGATTAAATATTTTACCCAAAGACCACACAGCTAAGTGCCAGAACAGGGTGTCAAACCCAGGACTTCTTGCTCCCATTGTACCATGTATATATAAGGTGAACATAGATTTCTTCTCCAAATCCAAAAATACTAAAGGTGCATTCATGTCACTTGGCAAATATGTATTGAATCTCTATTACATATTAAATGCTGAAGAGGATTCAGGCTTTAAGGAGCTTCCAGTTTAGTAGAGTTAAGGTAGACACAACTAGTTAAAAATGAGAGAAATGTAAGTGTGCGGCATTAGATAGGTACGAGGAAATGTTGAGAGGACTATAGAAAGCATCACAGATGTGGTATTTGAGCTGAGGACTGAAAAATGGATAGAATCAGGACATTGGTAAATGGGAGGTGGCCTTTGAAGCAGGAAACAATATGAATCCAGATCTGGAAACATGTTGAGGTAGCAGTGAGAGGTGCAGGTGGCTGAAGCATAGGATATGTGCAGAGAAAATATGAGCTGACTCAGAAGGTAGATTGTGGGCCACTGAAGAAGGTGAGGGAACCCTGTAATTAGAGCTATGCTTCAGTGGAGATTAATCCAGTGTTTATTTAACATGAATGGAGAGAGAGTCTAAAGACATAGAAAACTCCAGGAGATTTACAGTAGCCCAGAAAAGGGTCAGTGAGGGTCTGGATTAAAGTAGTGGAGATAGAGATACTTAGAGATTCTTTTAAACATAAAATCATGGGGCACCTGGGTGGCTCAGTGGTTGAGTGCCTTTGGCTCAGGTCGTGATCCTGGGGTCTTGGGATTGAGTCCTGCTTGGGCTCCCTGCATGAAGCCTGCTTCTCCCTCTGCCTGTGTCTCTGCCTCTCTCTCTGTGTGTGTCTCATGAATAAATAAATAAAATCTTAAAAAAATAAAATCAGGGGATCCCTGGGTGGCTTAGCGGTTTAGCGCCTGCCTTCAGCCCAGGGCCTGATCCTGGAGACCTGGGATCGAGTCCCTGCACGGAGCCTGCTTCTCCCTCTGCCTGTGTCTCTGCCTATCTCTCTTTGTGTCTCTCATGAATAAATCTTTTTAAAAATAATAATAAAATAAAATAAATAGACTTTGTAACTGATTCAGTATGAAAGTAAGACAAAGGAGCCAGAAATTACTAAAAGCTTAGACTCTGAGAGTCTTAGAAGAAGATATAGGAAAATCAAAAAAGAATCATCTGGGATAGAATAAAAATAGATTCGTTTGAGAAGAACATATTTAGATGTGATTAAGTCAGCTAAAGCCATCCAGCAGGAAGTTGGAAATCTCCAGTGTTGCCATGGCTAGAGGTAGAGGTTTGTGGCATATCTGTACAGCAGTGATAGCTAAATCCCCCTAGGAACAGGAATGGAGGGGATCCCTGGGTGGCACAGCGGTTTGGCGCCTGCCTTTGGCCCAGGGTGCGATCCTGGAGACCCGGGATCGAATCCCACATCGGGCTCCCGGTGCATGGAGCCTGCTTCTCCCTCTGCCTATGTCTCTGCCTCTCTCTCTCTCTCTCTGTGACTATCATAAATAAAAAAAATAAATAAAAAAAAAAAGGAACAGGAACGGATTCCCCAGTAGGAAACCATTAGGAGTGGATTGAAAAAAGCCTGATTTGAGGAATGTCTTTTTTGGGGGCCTGGGAGAAGAAGAGTCAGCAAAGAAACAGTTAAGTAGAGAAAGAAAACCAGTGTGATCAGTGCCCTCAGAGTCATAGAACAATTTCAAGAAACCAGGTAAGTCAGCAGAATCAAATGCTGCAGGGAGTTTAAGGAAATGAAGCCAAAGGAAGAGGATTCCATATGGTGACAAGGAAACCACTGGAGACCTCAGAAAGTCTGGGTGCAAAGAGAGGAAGCTAGGGGGAAAAAGCCTAAGGAGCAAGCTGGCTGAAGAGGTGTGGTTGCAGAATTCAACTCTGCCTTTGAAAATGTGCCACAGAGAGGAAGAAGAGCTGGAAAGGTAGGAGGGTTGAGGGATCCAAGTTGCTTTCGTTTGGGTGTGTTGTAATTAAGGATGCAGATGATCCGAGCATGTGCAGTGCACTTGAAGCCAGCAGAGGGGAGCTGGAGATGTGGTAAGGGAAATGGTGCGTGGAGGACTTAGCCTGCGAAGGAAGGAAGGCTACTTCTTCCTCTGAGAGAAAGGTGGAAAGAGAAAAGTGAAAAGATGGAGCAATTATATAGGAGGAAGAGGAAGTTAAGGAAGCCTAAGCCAAATGACATCAGCTTCATTAAGGTGGAAACCAGGTCAATAGCTGGGAGGGAGTGAGTAGCAGCAGATACTGTCTTGTTCCTTTTAAGTGCCATAAGCTCCTAAGTTAATATAACACTTTAAATATAAATTTCTCAGTTGGGGCTCTGAAGAAATGGGGGAAAAGCTTGAATGTTTGAAAACATTAAAGGTAGGTAACATGATAGAAAGTCATTTAGAGAAGAATAAAAGTCACTGAGCAACAGTGAAGATAAATAGCATGGAGCTTGTTTCCTAACTTTGTCCTGGAGTCACGTGGGCAAAGAGGGCAGTGAAAACTTACGTGGGGCTTGGCTAGGCAAGAATTTCAGTGGCTAGTTGAAAGTGATAGTGTAAAAAAAAAAAAGAAAGTGATAGTGTAATTCCTACAGTGTAGAAGTTTAAAGTGTGTGGGCCTGATTGTTTAAACCAGCAGTATTAAGTATGAGATATAAAGAGCTAACCAGAGACACCTGGGTGGCTCAGCGGTTGAGTGCCTTCGAGTCAGGGTGTGATCCCGGAGTCCTGGGATCAAGTCCCACATTGGGCTCCCTATGGGGAGCCTGCTTCTCCCTCTGCCTATGTCTCTGCCTCTCTCTCTCTGTGTGTCTCTCATGAATAAATACATAAAATCTTAATAAAAAAAAAAAAACCTAACCAAAACCAGTGGATTATCTAATGGAAGGTAGGCCCACCAAAAAACAAACAAACAAACGAACAAAAGATACGGTCCTCCCTAACCCCAACGTTTACAACAGCAGGAGGACAACTCCCCATAACATCTCTGCTGGTATTTCTCTTGGTAATGATGTTGGTCTGAGTGTGATCCAGTTTGCTTGTTCCCATGTTTTCCCCAAGTTTTTGATTCAATTTTAGGTTGGAATAGTGGAAATAGGAGACTTAGCTTCTGCTCTGGATGTGCCACATGTTTATGGTATGACTATAAGTCTTTTGACCTCTTTGGCCTCAGTTTCTTTTTTCTGAAAATAAATGAGCGGGACATAACTCAAAAGATTCTTCTAGGGATGCCTGGATGGCTCAGTGGTTGAGCATCTGCCTTTGGCTCAGGTTGTGGTGCTGGGGTCCTGGGATTGAGTCCTGCATCAGGCTCCCTCAGAGAGCCTGTTTCTCCCTCTGCCTATGTCTCTGCCTTCTCTATCTGTCTCTCATGAATAAATAAAGAAAATCTTAAAAAAAAAAAAAGATCCTTTTAACTGTCATTCATGACTGTCGTTCATGGCTGTGCTTAGTGCATTTGTGCTGTACATGGTATTGAAGAAGCTAATCTCTAAATACAGGTGCAGGTCTGTTAGAGAAATTCATTTGTTTGTATAATACGAGAATTTTCTCCTGATTTATCTGCTTAATTTGTCTGCAAAAATTGGTGTTTCTTAATCCAGCTGCTTATATTATGTTTTAACCTGGTCTCCACTGGCTCCATACCCCAAGCCAAAGAGTTTTGTTCCTACAAGTAGGTTCATGGTCTTCCCTGGAGATTGTGCTGCACAATTGCCAATGACTGCTGTACTGGTCAGTGTGGGATAGAGGGTCAGCTTGTGACACAGGTGAGGTGCTTAACTCTGAGCTCTGGTTACTTGGCAGAATGATAAACAATAAATACAGTATTTCTTCTTTCATTGGTACCTCCATCCACTCACTGCCATAAGTAAGCAGGAACAGATTGCCATACTTTAGAGTAATTATGTAGGTATATTCTTATCTGCAAATGAGAAATTCCCAGTAATTATTTAAATAGTCTGGCTGAATAAATAAAGTAGTTTGTTGATCTCTGTAGTTTACCTATATGAGGAATAGGGACTTTGTTAACTGTCTTGTTCCTTTTAAGTGCCATAAGCTCCTAAGTTAATATAACACTTTAAATATAAATTTCTCAGGGGGCACTTATTGACAGTCCTCAAGGAGCTTTATTTCCTCAAAAACTTGTGTCGCTATTTTTCAAAGCTACTCAAGTTGCAATTGCAGCTAGCTAACCATTATTTGTTTTATTCCTGAAGGGGTTGTTGCCCCCCACCCCTGGTACTGGTACTGACAGAAGGTCCGTGTAGTACCTTGCTTTTGCTTTCCTTATCATCATCTGGGTATTGCCAGGCTGTAAATCTTAGGTGAATGCTCCTGGAAGGGCTCAGGGAAGTGGTCAGACTGCCTCAGCTGATGAATTGTTTTGTGGAAAGACCTAGAGTGGCTGAGCATGGGTCAGAAGTCTGTATAGGAGAGCTGCACTTAACTGGAACTGCTGGGTGAGGTTTCTGTTTCCCTGCTCTGTGTTTCCACAGTCTGTGCTCTGCCTTGCACAATCACACCTGTTGCCTAAAGGAGCACCCTCTCTTAAAGGGTCACAAAGAAAACATGGACTCAGGGATGGGAGAGAGCAGTCTAAGCTATAAGCCTGCGGCTCAGGAGTGGATAATTAATTACTAGAGTCACCACTCTTCTGCTGATGCCAGTTTGGGGGAAGGTAGTTGAGAAATGTAGTTGATATATAGTGGGTTTTCACTTCATTTGTCTTTGGCACTAAGGGAGATAATGGGAAAAATGAATTTTAAAAAAGATTTATTTGAGAGAGAGAGAGTCCCAAGTAGACTCCCCACTGAGCATAGAGCCTGATATGAGGTTCAATCTCACGACCCATGAGATCATGACCTGAGCCGAAATCACAAGTTTGAGGCTCAACTGAGCCACCCAGGTGCCCCTGATCAGTTGCATATTAAAAGGATTTCTCTAGCCGCAGAATAGAGAATAGATGGGGCGTGGGGCGCAGGGGCAAGACTGGAGGCAGAGATCCCAGTTGAAAGACTTGTAAGAACCATGATGGTGAGAAATGACAGTCCCAACTGGGAAGTAGCAAAGGTTAGAGAGAAAAGGGAAGTTTCAAAAAACAGTAGGAAAGGCTTTATGAATTGAAGTGTGGAGGTGGGAAGATAAAGGAGAAGCCATTTAACCATGAGGCCCAATTCTGGCTGGAGAAAGATGTGGATAGGTTATAAGGTCAGTCGCCTGAGATAGGGACCACCAGAGAAGGGCAGGGTTCACAATGACTTAATTTGAGAGCATGGTATTTCGAGGAATGTGGAGGAGTGTCCCAGTGGGCAGTTGGATATGTCAGCCTGAAATTTGGAGAGAAATGTGTTGTGGAAATGGAAATTGGATCATCTGCCTGTAGGTGTAAATTGAAGCCACGAGAGTCTGTGAGAGTGCAGGGAAGTGGAGAAGGATCTAGGACAGAACAGTAGGACCTTTTAAGAACTGGCAGGAAGAACTGGGAAAAGAGACTCAGGAGGAGCAGCCAGCAAGGCAGGAGGAGAGAGAACCAAAGGATCACGACCCTTGCACATTCCGTATTGTAAAAATGGAGTGTTGTCACTGGAACTGATGAATATCTGCTGTGGATTGACCTTAGTAAACCAGGCATGTGCTGAGGGCTCTAATACAGCAGAGACATGACAGACAAAGAGAAATGGAAAGAACTAGGCATTAGACATTCATGGCAAAAGTCATCTTAGAAAAAAAATCTAAATGTTAGACTTCCTGGGCAACCCGGGTGGCTCAGCGGTTTGGCGCCTGCCTTCAGCCCAGGGTGTGATCCTGGAAACCCAGGATCGAGTCCCACGTCAGGCTTCCTGCGTGGAGCCTGCTTCTCCCTCTGCCTGTGTCTGTGCCTCTGTCTCTCTCTGTGTCTCTTTCATGAATAAATAAAGAAAATCTTTAAAAAAAAATAAAAAAAAATAAAAAAAATAAATGTTAGACTTCCTCATATTCATTTTTCTATTTATATTGATTAAATAGGGGGAACACCTAATCTTTCTTATTCTGTGGCTTTCTGAAGGTCTTTAAATTTTTTTCATGCTTAACTTCGTTTGAATAGGTAATGCATTCAAATACTTCAACATTCAAAAGGTACAAAAGGGTATTAGGTAAAAAGTCCCTCTGCCACCCAATTACTCTTACATGCAGCCTTCTAAATTTTATGTGAAAACTTCCCCGTCTTTAGATAAATGTTTACTATTCTCACTGTTTTGCCTCTTGCTTTTTTCACTTAGCAGTGTATCTTGTGCGTTCCCCATCAGTGCATAAATAAGTGACCCATTCTTTTTAGACAGCTGCACGCTGTTCCATTATAGATGTTATGTAACTTATTTAACTAGTCCCCTACCAGTGGATATTGAGGTTTTCTAATATTTTGCCATCATAAACAATGGCATATGGAGTGTCTTTCTATAGGAGTCATTTTTGTTGAAGTGTAGGATAAATTTCCAGAAGTGGGAATGGCTTGACAAACGAACGGACTTCTAAAAATTTTTATTCGGCTCTGCTTATTAAAGTTCCTGATGCTTAGAAAGCCT
This sequence comes from Canis lupus dingo, assembly GCF_003254725.2. NCBI lineage: Eukaryota > Metazoa > Chordata > Mammalia > Carnivora > Canidae > Canis > Canis lupus. The sequence continues at coordinate 25,510,069 of NC_064252.1, read as the reverse complement.
GCAGTGAATGGTAGCTATTATTAAGATAAATATGTTATAGATAGTATATTAAATATGTTGTATGATGTGTTATAGATAGAGGAAGAGGGGCACCTGACAAACCTGAGGCAGGGGGTGTGTCGAAGAAGGCTTCCTTGAGGAAGAAATGCCTGGGCTGAGCCTGGAGAATGAGAAGTCAGATAAAGTGGAAGGCCTTACAAGCAGAAGGAGCTCAGCATAGGAACTTACAAGGAGCATGTTGTACATAGGGATCTTCCAGGAGTTTAGTATCCCCTCTTCATACAGTCAACACCTGGCATGGGTCAGTTACTGGCCTAGGTACAGATATAGGGCAAATATATACATATGTAAATTACAGCATAGTATGAAATGAGAAACAGTAGGAGCACATAGAACAATTAGTTTTATCAGAGAAGGGAGGTAGGGGGCATGGATGTTGGAAGAGGGAAGGTGTTCTAGGTCACATCTGAACTAGAATTCGAAAGAATGGTCAAAGGGTAGTTTAACCCAGTGGTTCTGAAAGTGTGTTCCCTGGACCACAGCATCAACATCACCTGGGACCTTGTAAGAAAGGAACAGTCTCAGATTCTACTCAGACCTTCAGATTAACAAATTCAGCCTTTTTAGGGGGTGCCTGGCTGGCTTAATCAGTAGAGCATGCAGCTCTTGATCTTGGGGTTGTAGGTTTGAGCCCCACATTGGGTATAGAGATTACTTAAAAATCTTTTTCTTAAAACAGATTTATTTATTCAAGAGTGAGAGAACATGAGCAGGGTGAAGGGGAGAGGGAGGAGCATACTCCCAGCTGAGCAGGGAGCCAGAGGGCTTGATCCCAGGACCCCAAGATCATGACCTGAGTGGAAGACAGATGCTTAACCAACTAAGCCACCCAGGCACCTCCAAAATAAAATCTTAAAAAAAAAAAAAGAAAAAGAAAAAAATCAGCTTTTTTGGGTTTTTAAAAGTCCTCTAGATGATGATTCTGATGCACAACACAGTTTGAGAACCACGGGTTGAGATTATTTAAGGGAAAGCAAAAGGGAACAACATTGTAAAGTTAGGAAGCCCTAAACTCCGCGATATTGCTGAAATGTAGCATGTATTTTTTTTTTTTAATTTTATTTATTTGAGGGATGCCTGGGTGGCTCAGCGGTTCAAGCATCTGCCTTTGGCTCAGGGCGTGATCTTGGAGTCCCAGGATCAAGTCGCACATTGGGCTTCCTGCAGGGAGCCTGCTTCTCCCTCTGCCTATGTCTCTCTCTCTCTCTGTGTGTGTCTCTCATGAATAAATAAATAAAATCTTAAAAAAAAAAGATTGTATGTATTTGAAAGAGAGAGAGAGTGAGAGAGAACGAGCTGGAGGCAAGTGCAGAGAGGAAGAAGCAAACTGTCCCGGGACTCCAGGATCATGACCTGAGCCAAAGGAAGATGCTTAACCTGCTTAACCAACTGAGCCACCTGGGCACCCCTGTATTTTTAAAAAGTGGTTATTTTATATACAAATCTAAGGAAATGAGATAAAACTTTTGCGTTGCATAATCAGCTGAAATCTCTTATCTTGAAATTTTAGTAAAACGGATGCAAGCCCTGTAAGCCCACATTATGTGAGAATGCCAACACCCTCCCCCAGATTTTTCTAATTTAACTCATTTAGACCTCATAACAACTCTATAAAGTATGAATTATAATCCCTATGTTTAGATCTTTTTTTTAATTTTTTTTTTTTTTTTTTAATTTATGATAGTCACAGAGAGAGAGAGAGAGGTAGAGACACAGGCAGAGGGAGAAGCAGGCTCCATGCACCGGGAGCCTGACGTGGGATTCGATCCCGGGTCTCCAGGATCGCGCCCTGGGCCAAAGGCAGGCGCTAAACCGCTGTGCCACCCAGGGATCCCCTATGTTTAGATCTTTTATTTGATTTTCCTCAAACCACCTTCATGGCTCTTACAAGTAGGGCTGGCCTTACTGAAGATAGGGAATGGCTAAGATGTTACCCTGCAACAATACAGCTTCAGTTGGGTTTTGGGTTGTCCTTTCCTGAAGAGGCTTCCTGTCTTCACCCTCCAGGCCTCTCCACCCCCAGGCACTCTGAGTGTTAATTCTCATAGGTTGTGGGTCGCTTTGTTCCCAAGGATGTAGCTCCTCACCTTGGTTTTGGACTTCTCTTCCCCTCCTCTTTATGGTTCAAGCGACTTCTAGTTCTGTTCTCTCCTGCCTCCAAATTTCTATTCTTTTCTTTTACTAGGCAATTGATAGATCTCTCCTTTCTTCTATGCCTCAGGGTTTACCTTTCACCTTGAAGGAGCTTATCAAAGTATTTTCCAAAACAAAGATAAACCCCCTCTCTAAGAAGTGTTCTGGAGCCAACTATTAAAATAGTAATTCCTCACTGTACTATAATTATATTGTAAAATTTTAAGTGTAGGGTCATTGGGTTAATTACCTTTCTTCAGATGGCATCATATTAAACTCTAATATTGGGATCCCTGGGTGGCGCAGCGGTTTAGCGCCTGCCTTTGGCCCAGGGCGTGATCCTGGAGACCTGGGATCGAATCCCACGTCGGGCTCCCGGTGCATGGAGCCTGCTTCTCCCTCTGCCTGTGTCTCTGCCTCTCTCTCTGTGACTATCATAAATAAATAAAAATTAAAAAAAAAACTCTAATATTAATAATCTGTTATTAACCTAATCTCATACTTTGATTTCTGTTTACAAAGCTGCCACTTTAAAGTAGAAAAAGCAGATTTTTAAAAAATCCAAATCCTCTCCTAAATGATACAGAGTAATTAATTTCATTTTAAAAATTTTCAGAGAGAAGGTTCCTCACAGCATTGTTTTATTGCAGACGTTGCTCCTAGGTGCTTATATGTATCAACAGATGATTAGATTAGTCAGTTACAGAAATATGGCTGTAAAAACTGCATGGTTACTGGGGAAAATGCTGATCATTTAGTGTTCAGTAGAGAAAAATGTTTTAAAATCTGTAATGTTAGAACTGTGCATGTAGGGGATCCCTGGGTGGCTCAGCAGTTTGGTGCCTGCCTTTGGCCCAGGGCGTGATCCTGGAGTCCCCAGATCAAGTCCCAAGTTGTGCTCCTGGTATGGAGCCTGCTTCTCCCTCTGCCTGTGTCTCTGCCTCTCTCTATGTCTATCATGAATAAATAAAATCTTTAAAAAAAAAACTGTGCATGTAGAGAGAAAAACCAAAAGGGAACATAGAAGGGAAGAAAATGATTTATTGGGGGTGGCAGACATGTGGCAGAATTTTGTAAAATTTTGATTTCCATTAATGTTGCATAAGTACAAAACTCAAGAGTGCAGAACTTCCCTTCCCATGAGAAACCCAGTGACTGTTTTTATACAGTAGAGATTTTCCTCTGACCTGAGGCTTAGATTTATCCTGCTAGAGTTTATCATTTGTATTTGTATCTTACTATGGTTTCAGTGGAAAAGAATGATCTTGTGCAAAATGCCCAGAGGTGTTGGAAAGAAGCACTCCTTGGGACGCCTGGGTGCTCAGCGGTTGAGTGTCTGCCTTCAGCTCAGGGCGTGATCTTGTAGTTCTGGGATCGAGTCCCACATTGGGCTCCCTGGGAGGAGCCTGCTTCTCCCTCTGCCTGTGTCTCTGCCTTCTCTCTGTGTCTCTCAGGAATAAATAAATAAAATCTTAAAAAAAAAAAAAAAAGTACTCCTGAGTCTTGGGCTCTAATAGCCAGTGTCCCACCTGACCCCAGCTCAGGTTGTGGGTGGGGTCAGGTGCCTGAGCTGTGGAGAAGGGAAATATTTCTATGAAGGTTTTAGATTTGGAAAAAGCATTTCCCCTTATAGTCTATCTTTCAAATTGCTCTACTTTTAAAGTGTCCTGGTTCATAAGCATCTTTTCTAATCCAGGTTGTCCCAAAGTCACTTTCTTAAAAAAGATTTTAGTTTTTAAGTAAGTTCTCCACGCGTCATGGAGCTCAAACTCACAACCCTGAGATCGAATCACCTGCTCCACCTACTGAGCCAGCTGGGAGCTCCAAAAGTCATCCTTATAAATTTTCCAATTCAGAGGTTTTTAGTACATTCACTGGAATTAGACAACCCATCACTGTTGTCTAATTCCAGAATATTTTCATCACCCCCAAAAGAAAACCCACAGCCATTAGCAGTCATTCCTTATTTCCCCCTCCCTCCAGCCCCTGGCAACCACTAATCTACTTCCTATCTTAGGGATTTGCCTATTTTGGGCATTTCCTATAAATGGAATGATAAAGTACATGGTCTTTTGTGACTGGTGACTAGATTCTTTCACTGAGCATGTTTTCAAGTTTCATGTTGTAGCCTGTGTCAGTACTTCATTTCTTTTTGTGGCTGAACAATATTCCATTCCATGGAGATGTACATTTTGTTTATCCATGCATCCATTGTTGGGCATTTGGATTATTTCCACTTTGGGCTGTTATAAATAATGCTGCTCTGATTGTTCAGGTGCAAGTTTTGATGTGATATAATTGTTTTTAAGCAGTACCTCTGTATTTAAAAAAAAAAAAAAACATTAAAAATAGAGACCAATAAGCCCATACTCCTACCACCTAACTCAGCCATATTCATTTTTTTAAAATTTTTATTTATTTATGATAGTCACAGAGAGAGAGAGAGAGGCAGAGACACAGGCAGAGGGAGAAGCAGGCTCCATGCACCGGGAGCCCGACGTGGGACTCGATCCCGGGTCTCCAGGATCACGCCCCGGGCCAAAGGCAGGCGCTAAACCGCTGTGCCACCCAGGATTCCCAGCCATATTCATTTTTATACTACCTTCAACATGTAGGTATTTTAAATGGGTGAAATCATATACTATCTTGATGCTGATGACTCCACTTTTGTTCTCTCTTCAGCTCACTCCAATTGGACTTTCACCTTCACCATTAAAACTTACAAGTCTTGTCAAGATCACCAAAAACCTCCAGCTTGCAGAACAGCAACCCATCCTCTGTCCTCATACCACTTGACCTCTAGATGGTAATGGCACTGATGATCACCTCCTCTTCCTCTTGATTTCTACAGCACTACACACTATTAGTGTTCCTTCTACTACATTAGCCACCCCTCAAATTTTATTTCCTGTTCCTTTTCCTGCCTAACCTCTAAGTGTTGGAATGTTTCCAGATTTGCTTCTGGGCCCCCTATTCACCATTCTCTCCTTAGCCATGACATCTAGTCCTCATGATTCCCAGATTCACATATATAGTTCTGACTTCTGTGAACTTTATACTCATACATACAATTGTCTACTTGACATGTCGACTTAGAGGTCTAATAGGCACCCCAACTTAGCATGACCAAAGCAGATCTGTTGATTCCTAACCCTGAAACTTTATCTCCCGAGTCTTCCTTCATCTTTGTAATAGGACCTACACAAAACCCAGGAGTCATCATTGATTTCTTTATTCCTTATTTCTGTTATCTATCTCCACATCTCCAGATATCCTCTAGAATCTAGTTACTTGCCATCACTTCAACTACTTTAGTCCAAGATACTTTCTCTCACCTGGACAACTGTAATAGCTTCCATCCTTAACCCATCTGAAGTTCATTCTTTTTTTTTTTTTTTTTTTTAAGATTTTATTTATTTATTCATGAGAGACAGAGACAGAGAGAGAGAGAGAGAGAGAGAGAGGGAGAGAGAAAGGGAGAGAGAGGGGCAGAGACACAGGCAGAGGGAGAAGCAGACTCCATGCAGGGAACCCGATGTGGGACTTGATCCCGGATCTCCAGGATCAGGCCCTTGACTGAAGGCGGCAATAAACGCTGAGCCACCCAGGGATTCCCCTGAAATTCATTCTTCACACAGTAACCATTGTGATTTCTTTAAGACCAAAGTCAGACCATGTCATGTCCCTGCTCACAGCTCTCCAGTTGCTTCCCATTAAAATAAAATCCAGCATCTTGTCATGAGTAGAAGGCCATCTGTAAGCTGTTTCCTGCCTGCCTCGCCAGTGCTGTCTGCTACTTTCCCCTCATCACTCTACCTCCGACACACTGGCCTGTTATTTCTCCAGTGCAATGAATTCTTGTTCTTTAAGACCCTTGTGTGAGCCATTTCTTATGCTTGGGCTGCTCTACCAGGTCTCTGCAGAGCTGGTTCCTAGTCATCTCTGTGGTTTCAGCTGTAATGTCATTTCCTCAGACCTTCTCACACCACCCATCAAAAGTAGCTCTTCTGCCCCTATGTGGTACTCTGAAACCTATTAGCCTATGTTATTTTCTTCATAGTATATATTATTACTCTGAAATTATCTCATTCATTTACTTATCTGTTTTCTATCACTAATATTAATAGTCACATTTAGTAAGCACATACTATGTGCCATGTATTGTGATAAGTACTTACATTTTCTCATTTGTCATCCCCTTTTACAGATAAGGAAACTGCAGGTTCACAGAGCAAGAATTTTGTTTATCTTATTTTACTGCTCTACCCCTAGCACATGGAACACCGGGATCAAGTCCCGCATCAGGCTCCCTGTGTGGAGCCTGCTTCTCCCTCTGCCTGTGTCTCTGCCTCTTTCTCTCTGTGTCTCTCGTGAATAAATAAAACCTAAAAAAAAAAAAAAAAAAGAACAAGAACAAGACAATCTGAATCACCTTATCTCTGTTAAATAAATTATACTTGGACAGCCCTGGTGGTGCAGCGGTTTAGTGCTGCCTGCAGCCTGGGGTGTGATCCTAGAGACCTGGGATCGAGTCCTATGTCGGGCTCCCTGCAAGGAGCCTGCTTCTCCCTCTGCCTGTGTCTCTGCCTCTGTGTGTGTGTGTGTCTCTCATGAATAAATAAATAAAATCTTTAAAAAAAATAATAAATAATAAATAATAAATATTTGGAAACCTTTCCACAAAGAAAAGTCCAGACATAGAAGGCTTAATTGGTGATTTTTACTTAACATTTTAGAAAGAAGTAATAACCAGCATCTATACAAACTCTTCCTGAAAATTGAAGGGGAGGATTACTTCCCATATCATTCTTTTTTTTTCATATATCATTCTATAAAGCAAACATTGTCCTAATACCAAAACCAAAAGAAAGGCATTACTCAGAAAGAAAACTAGAGAGCATATGTCCTTCATGAATATAGATGCAGAAATTCTTTTTCTTTTTTTAAATATTTTATTTATTTGAGAGAGAGTGAGCATGAACAGGGATGAGAGGGAAAGGGAGAGATAGAAGCAGGGTCCCTGTTATACTGCAAGCTCGACAGGAGGCTCGACCCCAAGGACCCCGGGATCATGACCTGAGCCAAAAGCAGACACTTAACTGACTGAGCCACCCACGCGTCCCCAAAATTTTAAACATAATTTTAGCAAATTGCATTCCACAATATATAAAAGGGAGAATGCATCACAATGACCCAGTGGGGTGAGCTTCAGGTATTCCTCATATTTCTTTTAAGTGTTTCTTTCCCCAGCCTTGGTTACATTCCTCACACACATGCTCTGACCAGTAGTCAGGTGAAGACTAGGGATACCCTCTGTAGATTTCTGAAGTTCTCAGTCGGTGCAAGCCTCCGTTCATTTCTCTTCTACTCTGGCCTCCTCTGGCTCTCCACACTGTCTCCTGGGCCGGTCTGCAAACTCTCCAGGTGGGAACTGGGGTGATCATAGGTTCACCTCATTTGCTTTCTCTCTCTTAGGAGTCACTGTCCTGTGCTGCCTGTCTAGTAGCATCTGAAAACCATTGTTTCATGTATTTTTCTGTTTTAACTGTTGAAGTTGAGAAAGTAAATGCAATCCTTGTAACTCCATTTTGGCCAGGTGTGTCCATAGTTGGAATATGAAATTATTGACTCACATTTTATTGTGTTATTATCCCAAAATGTGATTAATTCCCCTATATTTGACATTTATTTTCATATTTACTTCATGCTGAAGTAAACATTTTCATGCACATACCTTTTTGCTTCTATTGAATTATTTCCTTAAGTTTCCTTAAGTTTCCAGGAGAATAAGCAATTTTGAAAGAACTAATTTTGCATCACAAAACTACTTTTTTCCAGCAGTGAGTATTTTATTATTTTTTTATTTTGTTTGTTTACTAAGATTTTATTTATTTATTCATGAGAGAAACAGAAATAGAGAGTGGCAGAGATACAGGCAGAGGGAGAAGCAGGCTCCATGCAGGGAGCCTGACTTGGGACTCGATCCCAAGTCTCCAGAATCACACCCTGGGCCGAAGGTGGCGCTAAACCACTGAGCTACCCGGGCTGCCTTTACTATCTTATTATTATTATTTTTTATTTTTATTTTTTCCCTTATTATTTTTTTAAATAGGCTCCATGCCCAATGTGGGGCTTGAGCTTACAACCCCAAGACCAAAAGCCACATGCTCTACCAACTAAGCCAGTCAGGCATCTCAAAAATTGTATTTAAAAAAACAGTTTTATGTATGTTTATATATGTATACCTATGTAAATATATATATCTGTATCTATATATACATTCATGTATGTATATATATGAATGCTTCCATTACCCAAGGGCTGACCTCCTTGGCTTTCTGGGTCTCAAATTGAAGAAGGGACTCCCTCCGAGAAGGGACTCATTGGGCTATTTTGGGAAAACCGGTGATGTCTAGTCTCATCATGTTTGCCAGTGGCTATTGAGTGTTAATGATTGGTCCAGTTCAGATCTGCGTTCACCCAGAACCAACTGACTAGCTCAGAGAGATGAAGTGATGTAGATGTAAAGAGCTTCCCAGAATTGTGTAGTCAGAAAGAGTGAGTAAAGAAAGCAGTCTTAAAAAGTGTGGAGTCAGAATGGTAGGGAGATTGCTATTTTCCAGACACCCAGAAGAAGGGAGAGTAAGGTGTAAATAAAACACCAGTTATTACTGTAGTGTGAAGTGTGACTTCTATTTATTTTGTTTTTCATTTGCTGGTGTTCATTCATTTATCTAATTTATCTAACAAATACTTTTTGAGAGACTTCTGAGTGCCAGGGATACAGAGGGAAACAAGATGCAGTCTAAGGGAGTCAGTTGGACAAAAAGGAAAAAGTTAAAAAGGCTGAGGTAAGTTCTGTGATGGATTTATTCACAAAGCTTTATAGGAGCATAGGGAGAGAACCTCAGCTCAAGGCAGAGGAATCACAAAGGTATATTAGTTATCTTTGATGCATAACAAACCACCCTAAAACTTAGTGGCTTAATACAGAAATAATCATTTGTTATCTCCTTTAGTTTTTATGGGTCAGGAATTCAGGAGCATCTCAATAGGGAGATTCTGGCTCATGAGAGGGAAGCGTCTCTCATGACATTGCTTAGATATTGGAACTAGGGGATCTACTTCCAGGATGGTTCACTGAAGTGGCTTACAAAGTTGATGCCTCTCCATGGGGCTCCCTTGGTGTCCTTATGGCATGGCAGTTGACTTCCCCCAGACCAAGTGATTCAGGAGACCAAAGTGGAAGCTGTGCTGTGTGTGGCCTGTCATTGAAAGTTACACATGATCACTGCCACCATAATTGGTCACAGGGTTACCTGTGGCTCAGTGTGGAGAAGGCCTACACAAGGGTGTGAATACCAGGAGGTAGAAACATTTGGGACCATCTTGGAGGCTGGCAATAAATATAGGGGTATGTATATTTTTTCCAATGAGATTTTTTGTTTCTTATGGATAAATACCCAGTAGTGTGATTAGTGGATCATATAGTATTTCTTTTTTAGATTTTTATTTAATTTATTCATGAGAGACCGAGAAGCAGAGGGATAACTCTGAGAGCCTCTGAGAGAGGCTCTCCCTCTGGGGAGCCTGATGTGGGGTGGGGCTCAATCCCAGTACCCCAGGATCACAGCCTGAGCTGAAGGTAGACACTCAACCACTGAGCCACCCAGGTGCCCCAGTATTTCCATTTTTAACTTTTTGAGGAACTTCCATATTGTTTTTCATGGTGGCCACACCAGTTTGCATTCATATCAATATTGTACAAGGATTCTTTTTTCTCCACATCTTCACCAACACTTGTTTTTCTTGTCTTTTTGATTCTACCCATTCTGACAGATGTAAGGTGATATCTCATTGTGGTTTTTTGTTTTGTTTTGTTTTTAAAGATTTTGTTTATTTATTCATGACAGACACATAGAGAGGCAGAGATACAGGCAGAGGGAGAAGCAGGCCCCATGCAGGGAGCCTGATGTGGGACTTGATCCCCGGTCTCCAGGATCACGCCCTGGGCCGAAGGCAGGTGCCAAACCGCTGAGCCACCCAGGGATCTCCCAGCCCATTTTTTAATCAAATTGGAGGTTTTTTGGTATTGAGTTTGTGTAAGTACTTTAATATATTTTTTATACTAACTCTATCAGATATATCATTTGCAGATGTCTGCTCCCATTCAATAGGTTGTCTTTTCTTTTCTTTTCTTTTTTAGATTTTATTTATTTATTCATGAAAGAGAGAGAGAGATTGAGAGGCAGAGACACAGGCAGAGGAAGAAGCAGGCTCCACGCAGGGAGCCTGATGTGGGACTTGATCCCAGGTCTCCAGGATCACGCCCTGGGCCAAAGGCAGGTGCTAAACCGCTGAGCCACCCAGGGATCCCCTGTCTTTTCATTTTTTAAAAAACGATTGTATTCATTTGAGAGAGAGAGAACACGTACCTGAGCATCAGCAGTGGAGAGGGATGGGGAGACGGAGAAGCAGGCAGAGAAGGGCTGCTTGCCCATTGCAGGGCTCCATCCCAGGACCCCAAGATCATGACCTGAGCTGAAGGCAGACACACTCACCTGACTAAGCCACCCAGGCGCTCCCTCCTGTCTTTTCATTTTGTTGATGGTTTTCTACCCTGTGCAGAAGCTTTTTATTTTGTATAGTCCCAATAGTTTATTTTTGCTTTGTTTGCCTTGCCTCGGAGGACTGATCTACAAAAATGTTGCTGAAGCCAGTTTCAAAAAAATCACCGCCTGTATTTTCTTCTAGGAGTTTTAAGGTTTCCAATCTCACATTTAGGTCTTTAAAGCTTTTTTTTTTTTTTTTAAAGATTTTATTTATTCATTCATGAGAGAGACAGAGGCAGAGACGTAGAGAGCAGGTTCCCTATGGGGAGCCTGATGTGGGACTTGATCCCAGGACTCCAGGATCATGACCTAAGCAAAGGCAGATGCTCAACCACTGAGCCACCCAGGTGCCCTGGTCTTTAAGATTTTAATTTTTTTTTTTTTTTTAAGTAGGTTCCACACCTAGCATGGAGCCTGACACAGGGCTTGAACTCAAAACCCTGAGATCAAGAGTCAGACACTTAACCAACAGAGCCACCTATGTGCCCTAAGATTTTAATTTTTAAAGCATTTATAGTAGCTACATTATCATCCCCTGGCTTTGCACTTCACTCTCCCAGTTACTTATTATCAGTGGTTTTCTGTGTCATTTTCTCACAGAGAAAAAGAGTCTTCAGGATCTCAGCCCTTTTAGAATACTTGTGGCAACCCTCCAGTATTGTCAGAAAATTAGAATAGTAGGTCAAGAGTGGGTGAAGGATAAAATCTTGATCTATATCAAGAGCGAGCCCTTCCCAACACACACAGATCTACAGTGACATCTGACAATCTTTGCTTTGTGAACGTTTGTCTTAAATCCTAAGATTGGCAGATTAGGGAGAAATTTACTGGAGGCCGAGTAAAAAGATGCCTGTAAACATGTACATTTAATTTTAAAAATTCCTTCAGTAGCACCTTAGAGTTACTTGTGTTGATCCTGGTTTTCAAAAGTTAGCCTCTCAGTACCCCTGTGACAACAGCAGGGCAGCTGATGACGTGGTTTACTCCTTAGCTGCTTTCACCAGCTTCCAGATGGCTGCTTTCAGGAAGGTTTCCATAGCGACCAAGGGCAGGAAAAACCTGCCCGCCCAGTTTAGCGATATTATATCCGGCTCGTTCTGAGAACTCAGAGACTCAGGGCAGTCTGGGAGATGTGGCATATATGGATTATTGCAGAGACCTTGAACTATATATCCAGAATCTGACCATTTCTTGTTGGTTCCACTGTAGCAAAGTCAGTATCATTCCCACCAGCGTCACCTCTGCCTGCTGCATTCAGCCTTCTCTGCACAGCAGCCAGAGAGCTTTTATTTTTATCAATTTTTATTTTTTTTAAGGATTTTATTTATTTATTCATGAGAGATACAGGCAGAGGGAGAAGCAGGCTCCATGCAGGGAGCCTGACATGGGACTTGATGACATGGGACTCAATCCTGGGTCTCCAGGATTAGGTCCTGGGCTGAAGGCAGCACTAAACTGCTGAGCCACCTGGGCTGCCCCAACCAGAGAGCTTTTAAAAACCTAAATCAGGGGATCCCTGGGTGGCTCGGCGGTTTGGCGCCTGCCTTTGGCCCAGGGCGCGATCCCGGAGTCCCGGGATCAAGTCCCACGTCGGGCTCCTGGCATGGAGCCCGCTTCTCCCTCTGCCTGTGTCTCTGCCTCTCTCTCCTCTCTCTATGACTATCATGAATAAAAAAAAAAAATTAAAAAAAAAAAAAAAAAAAACCTAAGTCAGATTCAGGTTCACCTCTGCTAAGAACTCTGTTGTGATGCCCACTTACCAGGGGAGAAGATCCAAAGTCTGCTCACACAGTCAGGCCCTCCATGACTCCTGCTGGAGTTTGCTCTTCTCTCCTCATTCCCAAGCCCCTGGCCACCTTGCTGCTGCTGTTCCTTCCTCAAAGGCTTTGTACTTGCTATTCCTTCTGCCTGGATCCCTTTTCCTTCAGATAGCCAAATAACTTGATCCCTCACTTCCATTTTTGTCTTTGCTCAGATGCCACCGTATCCTCAGAGGGCTTTTCCTGACCACGTTATTATACATAATAACATAATAAGAGGGGTTACCCTCTCTTCTGTACTCCCTATACTTTTATCCTGCTTAATTTTTCTTATAATACTGTAGTTATCACGATCTGACTCAGCTATTTTTATGTTTATTGTCTCATTCTGTAATGTAACGGCTGGAACTTCTGATTTTCACTGTTGCATCTCAGTCCTTAGAACCATGCCTGGATTGTGGTGGCACTCAGTAAATGTTTGTTGAGTGGATGAATGAGTGGGAGGCAAGCTAAGATCAGAATTGTCTTCCTGGCTCCCTCAGTTCTCCAAAGCCAGAGACAGCTCATTTCCTTCACTGTCAGCAACGCCTGCTTTTACACACTCTCTCTGTCCCTCCAGAAGGAACAACCAAATCATTACCTCTGTGGCGTCAGTGATGAGGATGCTCCTGATGATCTAGCTGGTGGCTGTGTGGTATCAGTTCACCAGGCAGGATGAGGAGATAGCATGGTTTTGTAGGAAGGTACATTATAGGAGTCTGTTTGGAAAACTGTATATGGGTCTCTTCTAGGCTTATTTTCTTCTCCATAATGAATAGAGGTATCTTCTTCAACATGTGTTATAAGGATTGAATGATGATGTGATTTTTTTTTAAAGTTTTATTTATTTATTTATTTACGATAGTCACACAGAGAGAGAGAGAGAGAGGCAGAGACACAGGCAGAGAGAGAAGCAGGCTCCATGCACCGGGAGCCCGACGTGGGATTCGATCCCGGGTCTCCAGGATCGCGCCCTGAGCCAAAGGCAGGCGCCAAACCGCTGCGCCACCCAGGGATCCCGATGATGTGATTTTAAAACTTGTAGTTCATTCCCTTTCATGTAAAAGTATATATTGCTCTATCTAGCACGTAATTCTGATTCAAACCTGACCCTATATAAGCTGTTATACTAAAGGAAGACATTCGTTTTTATTTTTTTTTAAGATGTATTTATTAGAGAACAAGGGGGGAGGGACAGAGGGAGAGAAATCCTCAAGCAGACTCCCCTCTGAGCATGGAGCCCCACACAGGGCTCATCCCACAACCCTTACTTAGATCACGACCTGAGCCAAAATCAAGAGTCAGACGCTCAACCCCGCATGCCAGGAAGACATTCAGCTTTATTATCCTTACACAGAAGAGACAACCCTAGGATGGCCAACCTATGCCGATTCTGCAGTCTGGCTCTCAGTGGCGCTTGTCTGGAAGCAGGAGGGAGCAGCTCTCCCAGTTGGGCAGCAGGGCCTCCCTGACGGGCATTTAGGCCGAATGCGGCATGGTCAGGGTGTGTCTGAGGCAGGAGTGGAGGTTGGTGACCAGCTGAGCTGCCCTTATGAGCTACAAGATGACTCTTTTGCCCCAGAAAGAGAACGGGGATTTTTTCACATGCCCACTATGAACATATGCTTAAGTTAAGGGCTCATAGGGTGATGTCTTCCCAAAGCTCCCTTTGATTTTCCTTTTCTGCTTTTTCAGTCACCTGACCCTTCTGGGTCAGAATTCTGTGGCAGAGGGAGTGAGAAGGTGAGGTGCTGGTGTGGACCAGAACAGCAGGAACCACTTGAAAAATGGCAAGAGAAGACGTTTCTTTAGGTCTGGGTCTGGGGGGACATGATTTTAAAAACTGGAAGGCAGCTTGTCCTAAAATATTTCAGCCACATTTCCTTATTGCTGCCTCTCATTTTTTTTTTTCACAGAGTCCAAGCCTTTCATTCCATAGTTGGAAATAAAAGGCTTAATAATCAGAAAAGGCTGAGGAAACTGCTACAGAAATTGCATTTCTGTTGAAGCTCGAGTAATAACAGATTCTTTCTAGATCTACAAAGAGCAGTAATAACAGATTATGAGAAGGTAGAGAGTTAGAGGACACCCCCAATTGATGGCTTTTTCTTTTTTAAAATTGAGATACAGGACGCCTTGGTGGCTCAGTCAGTTAAGCGTCTTCCTTCTGCTCAGGTCATGATGCCTGAGGGTCCTGGGATCAAGCCCCACATTGGGCTCCCTGCGCCACAAAGAGTCTGCTCCTTCCTCTCCCTCTGCTCCCTGTTTGTGCTCTCCTTCTCTCTGTCAAATAAATAAAATCTTTTTTAAAATTTAAAAATAAAAAAATCAGATATAATTTAGATGCTATAAAATTCATTTTTAAAGTGTGCAATTCAGTAGTTTTAGTATTTCATACTGTTGTGCAACTATCACCACCATCCCATCCTAGAATCGTTTTCATCTCCCCAAATTGAAACCTTGTTAGTGGTCACTCTGAAGTCCCCCCTCCCCCATCCTTTGGCAGTCATTAACCTATTTTCTACCTATGGATTTGCCTCTTCTGGACATTTCACTTAAATAGAATCATACAGTATTTATCCTCTTGTGAGTAGCCTCTTTCACTGAGCATAGTGTTCATCGATAGAGTCACATGTATCAGTACTTTGCTTCTTTTATATGGCTGAATAATTTTCCACTATATGGATGGATGGTCCAAACTTTTTTTAATAGTTTCTAAAAAGATTTTATTTATTTATTTATTTATTTATTTATTTATTTATTTATTTATTTATTTATTTATTTATGAGACAGGGAGCACAAGTGGGGCGCAGAGGAAGAGGGAGAAGCAGGCCCCACAGAGCAGGGAGCCTGATATGGAGCCCGATCCCAGAACCATAAGATCGCAACCTAAGCCAAAAACAGACACTTATAAATGAGCCACCCAGGTGCCCCAGTTGGTCCAAACATTTGTATATCCATTCATTAGTTGGCTTTTTTCTCCTTTTTGGCTATGATGAATAATGCTGCCATGAACATCTGTGTACAAGTGTCTGGGTGGATGGACATGTTTTCATTTCTCCTAGGTGAGTAACTGCAGGAGTGGAATTACCAGGTCATATGGAAATTCCATTTACCTTTTTGATAAATTGCCAAACTGTTCTCAACATCAGCTGTTCCATTTCACACACCACCAGCAATGTAAGAGTTCCACTTTCTCTACATCCTTGTCCACACCTACAATCCTTTTGATTAGAGCCATCTTAGTAGGTGTGGAATGGTACCACATTGAGGTCTTGGTTTGCATTTCCCTGAATGAATAATCTTTTTTTTTTTTTTAAGACTATTTATTTATTCATGAGAGACACACAGAGAGGCAGAGACACAGGCAGAGGGAGAAGCAGGCTCCCAGTGGGGAGCCCGATGTGAGACTCGATCCCAGGAGTCTCACATCGGGCAGATCCTCAACCACTGAGCCACCCAGGTGCCCTGATGAATAATCTTTTTACCTGCTTTTTGGCCATTTAATTCTTCTTTGGAGAAATGTATATGCAGATCTCTTGGTCATTTTGTCTTTTTTATTGTTGAGTCCTCATTTTTTGAGAGGACAAAAAAAGGGAGGCAGGAGTTTCAGCAGCAACAGGAGAGATCTAGATTAGATTGCGACCTCCTGGTTTCCTAGCCATAAGGCTAGTGGAGAAAGTGGTCGAGTGGATGGTTTGGTGAAGGGGAAAATGTCAGTGTTGAGGTGAATTCAAGGTATTGGCTTAGAAGCCTAAGTTGTATTCTGCTAAATGGTTCCTTAAAAATTCTGGCTCAGGGATCCCTGGGTGGTGCAGCGGCTTGGCACCTGCCTTTGGCCCAGGGCGTGATCCTGGAGACCCGGGATCGAATCCCACGTCGGGCTCCCGGTGCATGGAGCCTGCTTCTCCCTCTTCCTGTGTCTCTGCCTCTCTCTCTCTCTCTGTGTGACTATCATAAATAAAAAAAAAAAAAAAAAATTCTGGCTCAGGGAAACCTAATCATGGAGGTTTGGCTGTTTTTTTCCCCCCTTTTGAAGAACCATTGGCTTGAGCCTAGGGCACCAGGAAGCCTGTGTGTATGATTCTCTCCTTTACCAATGGAACTGAGTGGACACTCCTCTTGGCTCACAGAGCTGTTAATAGTTTTGTAGCTTCTTCAGAGTGTTTCATGTATCCTCTCCCAGATGAAATGTTCAGAATAGGAGGCATTTCTTTGAAGGGTGACTTTTCCTTTTCACTCAGAGTAGTGGGTGGAAATGACTCCTAGGAGAGAGGCTGCATTATAATGGCTTTCCCCTCTGCTCTCCTGCCAGGGCAGATGTTTCTGGACCAGATGAAGCCTGAGGAGCCTTCCAGCTATAAGATAATAGGCCAGGAAGCCTTCTGAGTGTAGATTTGCAGAAGACCTGCCCTGCCTCTCCACACAATGTCAGGTGAGAGGCTGTCCAGAAGGAGAGGAGGGTCTCGCCCTGAGGGCCCATCCAGTGGAGTGGAAGCAAGACAGACCTCTGAGGATAACAGTGCGAGAAAGGAGGAGGCCCTATAGGGCACCCAGGGTCACCACAGCTTTTCACGGCTCAGATCTCCAGCTTCCCTCAATCTCTTATGCTCTCCCCTCCCTCTAGGCTACAACTCCTCACACTTGGGTGGGGGAAGATGTAAGGAGATGAAATTTGGTTATGTTTTGTAACATGCTGCTTTTTTTCTTTTGCTCATTTTTAGGTCTTTTCCCCACACCCACCCATCCCACTTCAAAGGGTGCAGTCCTCCCTTTTCTGCTGGTGCCCTGGGGGAGCGTGGGGGATGTCCCAACTTGAATTTTCCCCCTCAATGCTCGGCATTCTCTTCATCTCCTATTCCTGATCCTCCTTGATTTTAGGAAACCACATACCTTCTGCCAGTGGCCCCTTCTCAGCCCTGACCCCGAGCATGTGGCCCCAGGAGATCTTGGCCAAGTACACACAGGTATAGCTGGGTGCCCAGGCTGTGGCGCCAAAGGGAACCTACTGCTTTAGACTTCCCGGGGGTGGGTAGCCACCCTACTGTGTTCACTTCAGCTCAGAAGCCATCATCAGAGATGGCATCTTAGCTCCACGTCCTCTGGGAATCAGTCATTAGGTTGGAGAAAAAGTATTATGGCACCATGTGCTCAATACTGTCAGGATATAGAAATGCATAAAATTTATTTATACCTTGATCTTACTGTCTTTGACCTCTGAAGAGAACGAGGAAAATGCTGGGTCAGATGGAGAAGGTGGTGGCTCCTATAGCTGAGTGATGACCACAGAGGCTTCAAGGCAGGGGCGGCCTTTGATCTGAGTCTTGACGGCCGGTGGAATTTCAGCAGGCAGTTGTGTGGGTGGCATCTTCCAGAATCTGTGGTCCCAAACTGGTGGCCACACAATTGGCTCTTCCTAATCCTGGTTCTAGAAGGAAGAGTCCGTAGAACAACCAGAGTTCTGCTACGATGAGTTTGGTTTCCGCGTGGACAAGGAAGGTAAGAATGGGCCCTTGGTGCATAATCTTGCTGGTGTCCATGGGGAGGACTCCAGCTCTGGTGACAGTCTATCATGCCACCATGAACTGGGCTCTGGGGTTTCACCTCCTCCTGTACTGACAACAGTATCACCCTCAGAGGCAGCTCTGAGTATATGGAAACTTCTGATATTTTTAAGTTTAGGTTAATTTTATTGATCTTCATATGATAATAAAAGCAGTGATTTTACTGTAGTGAAGTTGAAAAACACAGAAAAGTATAAAGATTAAAACAAATTAACACATGATCCCACAACCTAAAGATAACTGTTGACACTTCAGTTTCTTTCTTTCCTGGCCATGTGTGTCTGTACTTTTCATAACTGACGTTATGATAGCTACACATTTTTTTTGATATCTACACATTTTTATATTGCTCTTATGTCTCTTAACATTATTTACCACAAGCGTTTCTTCTGTCAGCTAAGATCTCTTTAAAAGCATGTTTTTCATAATATTCCATTATAATGGATTTATCCACAATATTTTATAACCACTCTTCTGTAAGTGGGCTTCCAGGCCATTTCCATTGTTTTCTTCTGTAAATATACCTTCTGGTTTCCAAATGGGCTGTCGGGAAAGCTGTCTGCCAGAACCCAGGACAGCCTGTCACCAGGATATAACTAGGACTAGAAGATTTTAATGGGCTGAAACCAGTCTTCGGGTCACTCATATTCCAATTCTGATGTAAGTTTTCCTTGCTCTCTGGTTTGCAGGCAGATACTTGGAAGTTAGAAGCTGGGCCTGTGAGGAACACAGGGAATTCTCTAGCATAATGGAAATATTCTCTATTTTGATGGGGATGACATTTAGACATTTACTTACAGATACTCACCAAAGTGTACACTTAAATTTGTGCATTTGATTGCATGTAATTCACTAAAGGTGAAGTTTTGCAAAGCTGAGGCTGAGAGTGTGGTTCTCAGATGAGTAAGGATGAGGAGTTGTGTGAGGCTACGTGCCCTGATGTGCCCTGGTGGTGTTCATGCCAGCATTTTAGTGGCTGTCTGCAGGTTGTATGAGCTCCACCACCACATCCCCAGTGCTTTGAACAAAGCTGAAGGTGGCCCTGGCCCTTGTGGAATTCCCAGGCAATGAACGAATAACATGCCTGTTATTATTCATGGGGGCAAGAAGAGCTATGAAAAAATTTGGAGCTGTGGAGAAGAGGGGAGGTGGGTTGTGTGCAAGGTGATGAAGGAAGGCCTCTCGAAGGGGAGACATTTGGATAGAGACTAGGAATAGTAAGTTCAGAGGCCCTGAGGTGGGAGTGGATTAGGTGAAGAATAGCTGGAGCCAAGAGACCAAGAGCGGTAGGTGATGAGGATGGAGGAGCCAGGCTGAGAGGATGTAGTCACAGAGCCTTGCAAGGCCTCTGGTCTGAGTGAGCCAAATGACATGGTCTGATTTGTGTGAGAAGGGGCACTCTGACTACTGGGTGAATGCCTTTAGGGAGGCAGGAGTAGAAACCAGTGAGTGAGAGGGCTGTACGGACCCAGATGGAAGTTGATGGCTTGGTCAAAGGCCATAGTTGGACGTGGTAAGAGCAGTGAGAGTCCACCAAGACCATTTGCCTTGGGGTTGAATGAGGGAGTAAGTGGAGAGGAGCCAGAGGGGCTTCTGAGGTCCAAGCCTGAGCATCTGGAGAGTGGAGGTGGGTCTGTGGATCTGGGAGGGACCAGGCAGGTTTGGGAGAGAAATGAAAGCGCTTGCATTTGCTCATTGGTGCGTCTATGGGACATGCGG
Organism: Canis lupus dingo; assembly: GCF_003254725.2. NCBI lineage: Eukaryota > Metazoa > Chordata > Mammalia > Carnivora > Canidae > Canis > Canis lupus. Next base: position 25,490,182 of record NC_064252.1, on the reverse strand, counting down.
ATGGAGCCTTGGGAAGCTCTTGGAAACGTGGGTCTGGATTTCAGTGGTGAGATCTGGGTGCTGGACGTAAAGGCCATGGCCTGGCCCTGCTCACCGCTGCACCTCCTGGCTCTCTCCTGGCAGACAGTGCCAACCCCACTTCTAGCAGGCTTCCGGGTGTGTCTCTGTTGGAGGACCCTCCACAGAGGCTGCGGTGGCAGGCCCACCTGGAGTTCACCCATAATCACGATGTGGGGGACCTCACCTGGGACAAGATTGCTGTCTCTCTGCCCCGCTCTGAGAAGCTCCGCTCCCTAGTGCTAGCTGGCATCCCACACAGCATGAGGCCACAGGTGAAGCTGCGAGGGACCTGCAGAGAGCCCATGGGGTGGGGGGTTCAGGGGTCCCACCGAAGCCTCATGCTGGCCCCCCCCCCCCCCCCCCCCGCAGCTATGGATGCGGCTCTCCGGGGCTCTGCAGAAGAAGAAGAATTCTGAGCTGTCCTACAGAGAGATGGTGAAGAACAGCTCCAATGATGAGACCATTGCTGCCAAACAGGTGAGACTGGGCCGGCGCCAGGGGCCCTTCGGAAGCACTTTCTGGTCAGAAACTGTGTGTGGCCTGCAAGGGAGCAGTGAGTTGCCTGAGGTCACAGGAACCTGCTCTTGTCAGTCTCTCCTTGGCAGGGGTGGCCCCGGGGAGCAGGCAGCCATGTGGCAGCCCTTCCACTCAGACATGTGTCTGGAACAAGCCTGCACTTCTGGGTCTTCTGTAGGCAGCAGGGACAGTTGTCGAAAGACCACCGAACCTGGGTGTGCAATAGGATCACCTGGAGATTTTACTTTTTTTTTTTTTTAATTTTTATTTATTTATGATAGTCACACACAGAGAAAGAGAGAGGCAGAGACATAGGCAGAGGGAGAAGCAGGCTACATGCACCGGGAGCCCGACATGGGATTCGATCCTGGGTCTCCAGGATCGCACCCTGGGCCAAAGGCAGGCGCTAAACTGCTGCGCCACCCAGGGATCCCCTGGAGATTTTAAATACAGATTTCCAGGCCTCATTCTGGAGAGTCTGAATTCTGGAGTTCTGCCTTGAGGCCTAGAGATCTGTAATTTTATTTTCTAAGTTCCCCTGGTGAATGTGGTAGAACCAACTCCACACTAGCCAAGCTATAATCCTGAAGGCAGGCGGGTGCACTCTGACCGGAGCATTAAGAATCCTCAGTCCTGAATGGAAAGCCTGCCTGGGCTTTGTCCCACACAGGGGCCTCCCAGCCTCCCTCGCAGGGCTGCCTTGGGTGTGACCATGTGGAGCGCAGTGTGGGCCTCCAGGCCTGCAGCTGCATCTCACGGGGACTCGTTGTGGGTGGGCTGCCGGCAGATTGAGAAGGACCTGCTCCGCACCATGCCCAGCAACGCCTGCTTCGCCAATGTGAGCAGCATTGGAGTGCCCCGCCTGCGCAGGGTCCTCCGAGCACTGGCCTGGCTCTACCCGGAGATCGGCTACTGCCAGGGCACAGGCATGGTGAGCACAGCCCAGGAGGGACAGGGGGTGTCTCCAAGGGCATTCTCCAGGCCTCCACTGGAGAACAGGACCATCCAGGGCCGTGGGATGGGTGGCAGGGCTAGGAGTAGGAATCCCCATGGGGGGCTGGGGCTGCCGAATATGTGGGTTCCAGCCTGAGGGGAGCATGCGGTCTATGATGTAACCCCCAGAGGGGGTACCTCTTCTAATTCACATGGAGACCTGGGTAGAGGCCCTTTGTTCCCTTGCCCTGGCCAGGTGGCTGCCTGTCTCCTGCTGTTCCTGGAGGAGGAGGATGCTTTCTGGATGATGTGCGCCATCATTGAGGACCTGCTCCCTGCCTCCTACTTCAGCACCACTCTGCTAGGCGTCCAGACAGACCAACGGGTCCTGCGCCACCTCATCGTCCAGTACCTGCCTCGCTTGGACAAGTTGCTCCAGGAACACGACATTGGTAAGGGGGTCGGCACCCACCATCTTCTTGGGGGTCTGGGGGGCCTGCAACTCTAGCTCAGATGCGCAGGTCTGAGGCCTTCAGACACAGCTGGTGGGGGACGGGGCAGCTGGCTGTGTGGGAGAAAGAACATCTGACAAGAGCCAGGCCCCGAACACAGTAGCACGCATGGTCTTTATTGTACTCTTGTTCTTTGATGTGCCTGACGGCCTGTCTCCTCCCTTCTCTTGGAGCAGGCAAGACCACTTGCTGCTCTTTGGGGGCAGCCCTCCCCCTTCTTCCCAGCACGTGTCTCTGGGGAACGCTCCCCCTTCCAGGCTGTCCTATGCTGGCTGCCCCTGGTTCCGGCCACAGAGGCTCTGGTCTGTGTCCACAGAGTTGTCCCTGATCACGCTGCACTGGTTCCTCACGGCCTTTGCCAGTGTGGTGCACGTCAGGCTGCTGCTGCGCCTCTGGGACCTGTTTTTCTACGAGGGCTCCCTGGTGCTGTTCCAGACCACGCTGGGCATGCTGCGGCTCAAGGTGCGGCCGGAGCCCTGGCCCACCTGGGGCCCCTCCTCTGGGGGCTGCAGTGGGGGTTCAGCTCTTAACATTGTGTGATGTGACTGCTGGCCCCTCCTGAGAGGCCCACAGTGCAGTGGGTCCCCTGGGGCCCGGGACTCCTGGTACTGAGCTTGATCATCCAGGGAGTTTACCTGTTCCCGAGGACCGTGATTGGGGTCAGCCTGCAGGCCTGGCGTTCGGCAGTGACGTGCCCTCCCCTCTACTCCTTTCCTGCTTGGCCCAGGAGGAGGAGCTGATCCAGTCTGAGAACTCGGCCTCTATCTTCAACACGCTGTCAGACATCCCTTCACAGATTGAGGACGCGGAGCTGCTGCTGGGGGAGGCCATGCGGCTGGCTGGCTCCCTCACGGACGTGGCTGTGGAGACGCAGCGCCGCAAGCACCTGGCCTACCTCATTGCGGACCAGGGCCAGCTCCTGGGGACCAGCGCCACCACCAACCTCTCTCAGGTGGGCCCATAAGGGAGGAGTCCCCGCCTCACCCACACTGGGGGGTTCCCGTGGAAGCCTGAAGTGAGAGAGGCCACAGGAACCCACCCGCCCATCCTTGCTCTGCTGCCCCCTCCCTAGCCCAGCACCTGGGGCCCGGCCCAGTCAGACCACAGCTGTGGAATGACCTGCTGCCTTGGCCTTGTGTGCATCCCTGCTGTGACCTGCCCCGTGTGGGTGTAGGACAGACCTGGCTTTGAACCGATTGCATTTCTGATGCTCAGAGCCGCCGCAGAGGCCATTCCAGCTGAGGTGGTGTGAGATGCTGGCAGGAGCTCTGTCAGCTTCCTCCAGTGCTGGGGCGCCCGCCACCCCGCCTGGCTGCCACCAACCCGCTCTCTGCCTGCAGGTTGTGCGTCGCAGGACCCAGCGGAGGAAGTCTGGCATCACCTCCCTGCTCTTTGGTGAGAATTGCCATGGCAGCTGGTGCTGGGCTGGGTTTCCTTCCCTGCCAGTGAGTCCCAGCTCACAACCCCCGCCCCCCCTCCCCCCCCCCGGCCCAGAACAGGCAGGCAGGGTGCCGATAGAGACCAGGGGGCATCCGTCCTCAGGTCCCGTGCAGACCCTGAGCTTCCCTGGGGTTGGAGGGGAAGGCTGCCCTAGGGCTGTGGCTGCCATAGTTCTCTGGGGCTCCCAGGGGAGGACGACCTGGAAGCGCTCAAGGCCAAGAACATCAAGCAGACGGAACTGGTAGCTGACCTCCGGGAAGCCATCTTGCGCGTGGCACGCCATTTCCAGTGCACAGACCCCAAAAACTGTAGTGTGGTGAGTTGTGGGTTCAACTTGGGGACTCTGGCTCCCCAGCCTCATTCTGAGGCACCGAGGCCCTGGTGAGAGGCACCTCCCGGTCAGCAGGCCCTTCTGCCCCTCGGGCAGGAGCTGAGCCCGGACTACAGCATGGAGAGCCACCAGCGGGATCACGAGAACTATGTGGCGTGCTCACGCAGCCACCGGCGCCGGGCCAAGGCCCTGCTGGACTTCGAGCGACATGACGATGACGAGCTGGGCTTCCGCAAGAACGACATCATCACAGTAAGTGGGGCGTGGGGAGCCTCGCGGCGAGAGCAGACACCCACCCCCGGGCTGCCAGGGCCCCATTCCTGTCCTACCCGCCCAACCAAGGGTGCAGCCGCACGGCTGCAGGCACGGGGCCTGGGCAACCAAAGCTTTGCTTCCTCCTGCTCTCCGCCGGCCAACCGTGCAGATCATCTCTCAGAAGGACGAGCACTGCTGGGTCGGGGAGCTGAACGGCCTGAGAGGTGAGGCCTCCATCTGAGAAGGGGTGGGCTGGGCAGTGAACCCGGGAGCCCTGGCCACCCTCCCCCGGCCCTCACAGGGTGGGAGGTGTGGGGACACCCCATCTGCTCCTCACAGGGCCCTGCTTCTCCTCCAGGCTGGTTTCCAGCCAAGTTTGTAGAAGTTCTGGATGAACGGAGCAAAGAGGTAAGAGGTGCACAGGGCACAGCTGCCCCTGGAGCTGCCACTGCCTGACCTTGGCTCATGCTGGGTCACCCCCTTGTGGGGGTGGCTGGCACCTCTCAGACCCTCTCCCCCACCGTCAGTACTCCATCGCGGGGGACGACGCCGTGACAGAGGGGGTCACAGACCTCGTTCGAGGGACCCTCTGTCCAGCTCTCAAGGCCCTATTTGAGCATGGGCTGAAGAAGCCGTCGCTGCTTGGGGGTGCCTGCCACCCATGGCTGTTTATCGAGGAGGTAAGTCAATGGCTGGACCCACATCCCCCACTGTCCTTTTCCTTGAGCCCCTGGCCCTGTAGAGCTGGCACAGGGGCTCATGGGGAGGCAGCATGCACTCCGTTGGACCCTGTTGTCCCTTACACTCCCCTTGACCCCCCAGGCAGCAGGCCGGGAGGTGGAGAGAGACTTTGACTCAGTGTACTCGCGCCTGGTGCTCTGTAAGACGTACAGGTAACAGGCCCCAACCCCCTGCCCCGTGTCATCCTGGCAGCCCCGTGGGGGCCACAGCCTGAGCCCCCTGTACTGGGCAGCATGGCAGCTCTGGTCCCTCCTTTAGGCTGGATGAAGATGGCAAAGTCCTGACCCCAGAGGAGCTGCTCTACCGGGTAAGTGGGGTGGTGGGTGGAGCAGGCCTCCCGGGTCGGCAGCTGGAGCCACCTGACAGCCGGGCCCTCCCAGGCTGTGCAGTCTGTGAACGTGACCCATGACGCTGCACACGCACAGATGGACGTCAAGCTCCGGTCCCTCATCTGTGTGGGGCTCAAGTGAGTATCCCTGCCTGCTGTGGGCCAGCGGCCGTCCAGTCGGATGAGTGCTAGCCTGCGCTGTGGCCCTGTGGGTGCCTGTGAGCGGGCCTTCGGGGCCCAGGACCCGGACAGATAAGGCAGCCAGGCCGGCTTCCAGGAGCCTTCCTCCAGCGTTCTGCGGGCTGGCCAGGTGCTCGCGGGTTTCGGGAGGCACAGACTGTAGCAGCAGGCCCGGTGGGGGGCTCACCGGAACTGGCCACCCTGGCCAGCTAGGGAGGGGGCGCCTGCCTGAAGGGAGCTTGGGCGTCTGTGCAGCCGACCCGGGCCAGCCTGAGTGTGGTTTCTGCATTCGCCACCTGGAGAGGGGACAGCCTCCAGGCTCAGAGCAGGGCTGCGGGCGCCGCTCCTGGGCCAAGCAGCAGAGCTCAGGCCACTGTGCAGAGATGGCTGAGAGCAAAGGGGCGGTCACCTGAGGCGATCCCCAAGTGGAGGGAAGGGGCTGGGGTGCCCACCTTTCCCCGCCTGTCCCCAGCGAGCAGGTTTTGCACCTGTGGCTGGAGGTGCTGTGCTCCAGCCTGCCTACCGTGGAGAAGTGGTACCATCCCTGGTCCTTCCTGCGCAGCCCTGGCTGGGTCCAGATCAAGTGTGAGCTCCGGTGAGAACCCCGCCTAGTGGCCTGGGGTGGGGCCGGTGGGGGGGCAGAGCGGACCTGAGAGCCACTGACTGCTTCCCCATCCCCTCCTCCCTCTAGCGTCCTCTGCTGCTTCGCCTTCAGCCTGTCCCAGGACTGGGAACTTCTGTGAAGAGAGAGGTGGGTGGGTGGGGTTGGTTCTCGGCCCTGCACCCACGTTCCCCGTGAGGGCTGCCTGGGGTGGGGAGGCCAGGCGTCTGTGCTGGCAGGTGGCCCCAGACACTTCCTGGGTGGCTGAGGCGGGGCCTGTGGGGAGCCTGAGTGCTGTATCACGTGATACACGAGCCGCACCCCAGGCCATGCTGCCTGCGACAGAGGCTGTCCCTGTGCGCAGGAGGAGAAGAAGCCACTGAAGGAGGGTGTTCAGGACATGCTCGTGAAGCACCACCTCTTCAGCTGGGACATTGATGGGTGATGCTCTGCTCCGGTGGCCCCGCAAGCCGGGGCCTCCCCCACCTGTTGGCTACCAAGCAGCCCCTTCCTCAAGCAAGACGACAGCTCAGTCCTGGCCAGTCTTGGGTCTGCTTTGGGATGGGGTCTGAGGTGGCCCGGGCCCACTCCACACTGTGGGGTTAGTGGGGAGAGGTGCTGGAGCTCTGGCCTGCACCACGGCACGGTGAACGGGGACGCCACCTGGAATGCCCAGGATGGTCACCAGAGGACAGTGGGTGGCAGGAGCGGGAGGTGGGGCTGAGCCGGTTTCTCCCAGTGCCTAGGGGAGCGCTCTGCCTGGGTCTTCACGGACGCCCCAGGCCCCAATTTGTTTGTACCAACCAAAAATCTCTTTTGAGGTGGAGAGCCACCTCTGTACTGTCCGTTTTTGCTCAGGAAGGGGGCTCTTTGGTTTGTCAATAAATCGTGTCCTTGGGAACCTCCAGTCTTCTGTCCAGCCAGGGCGTAGAGCTGTATGTCCAAGGTTCTGTGCTTCCTGGAGTGGTCTAGAAAGCCTAGGACCCAGCCATACCACCCGCCTCTTCCACAGATTGAAGAAAAAGGAACCAAAGTCAGTGTTTTTGTTTTTATTTTAAAAAGACCACACAGCTTCCCGACCTCTGTCCCAGCACTGGTTTAGTGACTCCATCCCTAGTCCCTGTTAAGATAGTGACAGGCCAGAGGGAGGCTGAGCCCCTGGGCAAGAGGCGGCCGTAGCTTAGGGGCTGACACCCCTCCTGTCCCAGGGCCACGGTGGCCGCAGTGAGGCAGCGGGACGGAATGTGGGTGGGGTGGGTGGCCAGGAAGCACCTCTGCCCTCGTGGCACTAGTATGGAGCAGGACGCAGGTGGGGGCACAGGCGGTGGCAGGGTGTCTACATGTCAAACACGCGTGACGGGGCTGAGGTAAGCTGCTCCAACCCCAGGAGCGGTGGTCTCCAGGCCCTTCTGTATTGTGCACAGGACAGGAGGGAGCTCCCATCTGTCTCCCAGCCCCCAAAATAGATGTATACATATGCATGGCGATATAGAATATAGAGCTATATACACCTGTACAGAAACCGTTTGCCACCAGCCACTAAATGGTCACACTACACGAAGACGCTAAAATGGCAAGGGGCTCCCCTCCCAGGAAGCCTGGGACCCTGGGGTTGGCATCACGGGGAGTGGGGAGGTAGAGGCCCAGCTAGTTTCTTCCCTCACAGGGAAGAGCAGGAAGGAGATTCACCCCAGGCCTCGCCTGCCTGAGCAAACTGCAGCCAGACTGCACCTCTGACCTCACAAAAGGAGGTCAATAGAACGGCCCTGGCCTGTCCAGGCCCCGTCCTCTCCGCGGGGAGCCTGAGCCAGGGCGGCAGGCCTGCTCCAGCCTCCGGGGGGGAGAGCAGGGCCCGTGATTGTCAGGACTCGTGACCTCCCAGGAGTTCCCGAGCTCCCCAGCCCGAGAGCTACAAGCAGGAATCCCAGTGGAGCTGCAAGTCATGCCCGTCGAGGAAGTCCGTGGAGAAGAGGCTGGGTGCGGTGGTGCTGAGCGGGGCCAGGCTGAGCACAGGGCCGCCAGACGACAGCTCCAGCCAGTCCATGCTGTCCAGGTGGCCGTCAGCCAGGTCCAGGCCCACACCGCTGGGCTCAGGGGCAAAGTGCAATTCCGAGGTGTCCATGGGTGAGGGGGGGTGGTCCAGGATGGCAGAGCTGCTCAGCATCTGGCTGTGGAGGTCGTCGATGAGGGACAGGGGCTCTGGCCCCTCGTGCCCTCCGGTCAGCAGGGGCAGCCCCGTACTGCTCTCCAGGAAGTCCTCCAGGCGCCCAGGGAGGGCGGGTGAGCCCGAGGGAGGCGGCGCAGCCTGGGGGAGCTCGGCAGAGGGTGGGGACGGCGTGGCCAGCGGTGACCCGCAGCTTGCCGTCGAGGAGGGCTTCTCTTTCCCTGGTACGGAGGGTGGTGGCTCCTTGAAATCCGCTGAGATTTCTGGCAAACAAGAAAGTGAGTGGATGTCAGCAACCAGACCTGAATAGGACCTGAGGCCGGCCCCTCTTTACACCACATACAAAAAAGTTAACTCCAAATAGGTCAGAGATCTGCACTGGATTCGGTAATTTCTTGGTTGTGACACCAGAAACACGGGCAACAGCCAAAAAAATACATTAACTGATATAAAAAAAGTGTTGTGCACGAAAGGACGCCATCAAGTGCAGAGACAACCCACAGGGTGGGAGGGAAGAGCACGCACCGTGACTCTACTGGCTCCCATCCAGACTAGAGCCATAACTCAGCCACAAAACCCAGCGGGGAAAAGGAGCAAAGGACTCCAGCATTTCTCCAAGAAAAGATCTGCGAATGACCCATACGGACAGGAGAGGATGCTCCGCTCCCCTCAGTCCTCGTTAGGGAAATGCAAGTCAAACCCACAAGGAGACTCCTTTACACCCAGTAAGGAGGCTAGTGGTTTCGGTTTTTTAAAACTGGAAATACGTGTTGGCGAGGACGTAGAGAGACACCAGCCCGTGGGCACGGCTGGTGTGAACACACACAGTGCAGCTGCTTGGAAGATGTGCAGGGGCTCCCAGCAGATGCTAGCGCGCCAGTGTTCATGGCACCGTTTGGTACAACAGCCTGGGTGGAAACCGCTCGAGTGTCCCTCGTGGGTGAGCGGTCAGCACGAGGTGCTCCGGCTCTGCAGTGGGAGCTCACACGGCTGTGACAAGGAAGGAGACTGCCACTTGCTACATGGATGAACCCTGAGGGTGCTGTGCTAGGGAAGCGGGCGGAGACAGACCGGGACTGTCGGATTCCACGGACAAGAGTCCCGGGGAGCCGGAGAATTCTGAGCACAGATAAAACAGGTTATCTGGGGCTGGGGGTGGGGGTGGGGAGCGCCTCCTGAACAGGACACAAGGGTCAGTACAGACGGAGACGTTCTAAGAACAGATGGTGGTGATGGCTGCACAACAATGACTGTATTTAATAATACCGAATTCTACATTTAAAAATTAGAATGGCAAATTTTATGTGTATTTAACCACAATAAAAAAATATGCAGAATCCAACCAGCTTACTCCCTGGCCCTCTTGGGCCTGTCTTCCCTCCCTCTCGCAGCCCATCCCAGCCAGACACGCGATCTCACCAGATCTCACCAAGCTCGGTCTCCCCAGCTGCCACCACTGGGGACGCTGCAGGCCCGCCCACCCCATTCAAATGCCTCCTGGGGCCAGTTCGGGCAGGCCACACCCCCAGCTCCCTTTCTCTACCGTCTTCACTGCTAAGGGCTCAAGGCCTGGCCTGCTCCCTCTCTGCTTCTGGCACAATCTCTTTCCAGGTAGCCTGAGCTTTCCCAGTTTGGGTTCCTGCCTGGACACCAGGAACTGCCCAGGCCCAGGCCCCTCTCCAGGCTCTGGCCAGCCTCTCCCACTGCCTGCCAGCACCACCCAGCCCAGCAGCGTCACAGTGCACCTGTGCTTGTTAGAAATGTGCCTCAGGCCCCATTGCACACTCTGGAGTCCACGGAGCCTCCCTAAGGTTAGAACCTGTGGCCTTGAGACATTAGCTCTTAAGCTCCTATTTTTTTTTTTAAGATTTATTTATTCATTTCTGAGACAGACACACACACACACACACACACACACACACACACACACACAGAAGCAGGCTCCACGGAGGAGCCCAACGTGGGACTCGATCCTGGGACTCCAGGATCACACCCTGGGCTGAAGGCAGCGCTAAACCACTGAGCCACCGGGGCTGCCCACTCCTCCTCTTTTTTGAGGCAAAACTCATCACTTAATTTCTTAAAATCTTAAAAAAAAAAAAAAAAAAAAAAAAGATCCCTACACACTAACTGGGATTCAAACTCACAACCCCAGGATTGAAAGTCGTATGTTCCATAGACTGAGCCACACAGGTGTCTATAAAATTCACCGTTTTAAAGTGTACAGATTCATCGCTGAGCTCTGGCTTACCCGGTACCATGTTGCCAGCCCTCCCCCTACCGCCATCATCACAGCACTCGGAGATCTTCCGCACACTCTGCCTCCCTGGCTGCCGCCGCCAGTGAGCTGCCCCAGCCCCTACGCTGCGCCCTCCTCCCCTCCCTGCACCTTCCCTGCACTCGGGATCTCCTCTATCAGTGTGCAAGTGGCTGGCTCTTTGCTCCCTCGGCAGACTTGTGGGCTCCTGCACCCCAGTCCGGGTCACCACCGGCCACCACACTGCTAACTCCGTGACCGCCCAATGACAGCCCTGAACTCCAGGACCTCATGGTCTCTGCCCACTCTGAGCGTCATCTGCTCGTGCCCCTGGACACACTTCCACTTCATCCTCTCTGCTCACCCGATCTCATGGCTCCGAATGCCATCTAGATGCCAACAACTCCCCTGCTTGGCTGTCTCGGGACAAGCAGCTGCACTGAGGCATCCCCAGCGCGGCTCAGGGCTCCCCCTGGCAGTGTTGGGCACCTCAGGCTGAACCTTTAGTAACACCAGGGCTGCTGCCCTCCTGTCGTCTCGCCAGACATGCCTAGTCCATGGCTCTCTAAAGCACACCCCGGCTCAGCTTCTCCCCCTGCTGCGGGCTGGCCCAGGCCCCCTGGGTCTCCACAGCTGCCTCCCGGCTCCTGCCCTTCCAGCTGGAACCACCCTCCGCTCAACTTCATCCAGAGTCTCAGCCCTTCCACCTGCACCCACGAGGCCTCGTGATCTGCCCTGACCTGTAACTTCTCTGACTCCTGAGCCCACACCCCAACTCCAGCACATCTGGCCCCACAGGTGCCCCCCAGGGAGCTCAACGAGGTCAACCCAAATGCCCCCCTTACCAGCTTTCTGTAGTACTTACTCCTCACACATGGTATAGCTTACTTGTCTACTATTCATCTCCTCACACTAGACTGTGCAAAGGCAAACATCTGTTTTGCTCATCGCTATACTCCAAGCTGGGAGGACAGTGCCCACCACGCAGTGGGTGCTGGGTGAAGCAACCACTGCTGGAGGGCTGCACCCCTGCCCCCTCTGGAGATGGTGTGTGTCTCAAGTGTTGCTACATCGCAACTACAAGGCCTGTCGGCCCCTTCGGTGTTCTGTAACGAGACTGAAACCGATGAACAAAGCACCCCAGGGTTGAACGCAGCCTGTGGAGCAAGGAAGAGCTTGGCTGGAGAGGCAGCTCAGGAATCTTGGCTTTACCTCCACTCTGAATAAGAATGTCAAACAGGTCATCCATCTGCTGGCTGGAGGAACCATTCTCCTGAGGGACAAATACAGAAGGGGAAGAAGAAAAAAAAAAAAGGATGAAAATCTAGAACAGGAGGCCTGCAGCCTTGCTTCCACCCTTGAACGGACAGTCAGACCTGCAGAACCCATGGGCCTGGGCACGAGCTCCCAGAGTTCGCTCCTGTCAGGCCAGGCTCTGGCCAGTCTGCCCATAATGCCCCCTCCCCTCCATCCCTGGCCCTGCAAGTCTTCTTCTGCCCCTATCTGCCGGCCAGCTTGGTGGCGGGGGGACACGGTGACAACTGCAGGAACCCGGCCCAGCAGCTGAGGCAGACGCCCACCCTGGCCAGGCCCCAGTCTACCTTCTTCACCTGCTGTCTGGGCTGCTGGCTCACGGCTTCCTCATAGCCAGGCGGCTCCTTCTTCAACAGAGGAGTAGGGGTCCCAAAGAGGGGCTGTGATGGGTGCTCTAGGTCCATCTGGGCTGGTGGGCCAGGGGCTGGAGAACCAGGCTGGGACAAGGGCTGGACAGGAGAACAGGGAGAGAGCTGGTGGTTGGGAGGAGCGAAGCAGCCCCGGGGCCCTGCACAGTCCAAGGAAGCAGGCAGGAGGCGCCCAGGCCAGGACAACCTGCTGCCACACTGGGTTTTCAGAAGCTTGCATGGAAGCCACTGGGGAAGAAGGAACAGGGGACAGGGGAGGCCCTGCCTAACCTGTGACCCTGCAGAGGGTGGGGAGGCATGAGGCTACTGGCTGCCTGGGTTCGGTACAAGCCACGTGGGACAGGGAGGGGCCCTGGTCTCCCATCCTGAGACACCTGGTTCCTGTCACTGTCCCCTCCTCCACTCCCAAGCTCTGCAGGGCCCAGAGGCCACACAAAGCCTAAAGCAGCCTCACCCGTGGACCAGGCTGGGTGGAGGGTCTAAGCTGTGAGTGTGGCAGCAACAGGGAGCCAGCTGCCAAGGACGGCTTGGCGGGGGGGCAGCAGGCCTCTCTGAGGGGTGGAAGGGGCTCAGCCTGGTGGCCCCTGGCCTCTCCCACCCCCAGGGAGCAGAGGCAGGCATGGGCCCTGGCCTGGACTGGGGGGCTGCTCAGGGCCCTCTGCCCAGCTACAGGGACGGGCAGTCCCTGATGGCTCTACCCTCATGGCTGTGGAGTCCTGGGCAGCTCCCTAATCTTTCCAAGTCTTGTACCTTGCCTTGGTGACAAGGGGATAACAATCCTTCACTTCAGAGGACTGAGTGGAGGTTTAAAGGAAGCGAGCACAACCTGCCTAGCCACGGGGGTGCCTGGTAAATGGGCTGTCACCCCCACCCCCCGACACCCAGGTACCTGCTGGGGGCTCCCGCCGGCCAGGCCGGAGCTGTCTGCATTCTTATTGGTCACGGTGAGGACAAGGTGGGTCCCTGTGGAGTCAGTGATGAGGGTGGGAGGTGTGACTCCCTTGATGAGGCCAGGACCCTGTGGGCCCAGAAGCAGCTGGGGAGTGGGGGCTGGCTCAGGCTCTGGCAGCACAGCCTCCTGCTTCACCACCACGGCCGGGGGCACCAGGGGACAAGTGTCCGCGTGGTGGGCAGTAGGGGCCCCCAGGCTGGGGCTGAAGGGGTGCCCAGGACCCGGGGGCTGCCGGCTTAGCTGGCAGCTGGAGAAGCTGTTCTCCTGCTTTACTGGGGTGCCAAGGGGGGCGGGGGCCGGGGCGGGGGCCGGCTGCTGGGCCCGCTTCTCTTGCTCCAGCTGCAACCTCAGCCACTCCACAAGCTGCTGTTTCTGGCGCAGCATGCGGGTCAGCTCTTCGATTTGCTTGTCCTTCTCCTGCAGCATCTGGTCCTTGTCGCGCCCCTCTAGCTCGGCCCGCACCTCAGGGCTCAGGCAGCAGGACCCGGCCCGGGGGCCCTCCTCCTTTACAAGGATCTGTAGTGGCGAGGCCTGCAGGGTGAGCTGGGTCAGTGGCGAAGTCACCATCTCACCAAAGGTGTCCCCGGGCGTGGAGTTCTCATCGCCCGTGCTGAGCAGTGAACGCTCTGAGGGGGTGGGAGACACGGGGGGAGTGGAGCCCGTGCTGCCGAATTTCACCACCCCGTTACTGGTCACTGTGGCTACCACCACCTCGGCGGGGGCCAGGCCTGCTGCCACCAGGGCAGGCCCGGTGCTTAGCCGGGCAGCCGGGAAGGCGACCACCACCTCACCAGCCTTGGGCAGGATGGAGGGGGCAGCAGGGCCCTTGGGGGCTCCTGGGGCAGGGCTGACTTGTTCTTGATATGCACGCAGACGCTCGATCAGGTCTGTCTTGGTGCCTGAGACGGGCAGTGACCGCAGCTTTAGCTCCTGCTTCAGCTCAGCCACCTGCAAGGGGGCCGAGAGTCAGGGGCAGGGCGGCAAGGAGGGCAGGTGGGGAGGTAGGGAGGAGGAGCTCTGCACGTTAGGCTTCATCCATCTGGGTCCCACTGGTGCTTCAGATCCATGAGCCCCTGACCCCCCCACAGCCCTGGAGGGTGAGATGTGTGTGCCTGAGCCCGGCCTCTTCCCTGTTCCCATCCTCACCACACAAGTGACCTGGTTAAAATGCTCCTTACCCCGTCTGGGCATGACATGCCCTCAGCTGTCCCCATCCCCAGCATGGTACCTAGTGTTCAGTTACTTAAATACTTAATTGAATCAACTGGATTTCACAGATGAGAAAACTGAGCTCACAAAAGTAAAATAACTTCAAGATCACCGCTAGTGAGCAGCAGAGTTAGACGTTAAATCTAGGTCTGATGGACTCTGAAGCCTGTGCTCAGCTACCCACACAAGGGCTGCATCTTGCTGGGGTCTGATCATGACTCAGGAAGGGCCAGTCTGCTTCTGAGAACAAACTCTCCAGGGAGAGGGAGAATTTGGTCTGTTCCATCCTCTGATTGAAGCAGAAGAAACAGGCCATGCCCCAGACATGATGCACCCTCCAAGGCCTCAGGACACGAGCAGGGTCTGTGTCCCAAGCACGGGCCACTCTTTTCCCCAACAGACGCAGCAAATTCAGTGGGGCATTAACAGACAAAGTGGAAGCAGCTGGGGAGGTGAAGGGGAAAGCCCCAAGTCTGGATTCTGACTCTACCAGCAGTCAGGTCTCGCCCCTCTGCCCTCAACACCCCCGCTTACTCATCCTTTTTTTTTTTTTTTTTTTTTTTAATGAGAGAGAGAGAGAGGCAGAGACACAGGCAGAGGGAGAAACAGGCTCCCTGCAGGGAGCCTGACATGGGACTCGATCCCAGGACTCCAGGATCACGCCCTGGGCTGAAGGCGGCGCTAAACTGCTGAGCCACCTGGGCTGCCCTCCACTTGCTCATCCTTAAGCAGGGGTGATACTCCCTATTTCTCATGCTGCACAGCAAAGGCTCAAGGGAGAAGTTGTATGAAGGGGCTGGCAGGCTCCAAGGCCATGGAGTTCACCGGAATGACCACGATGATGCAGATGTCACAGATGAGCGGGACCAGGCCAGCCTTGGAGCAGGTTCCAGGGGCCTCTGCTGGAGGAGACCAGCGTCTGGAGCTCTGCTCTGCCTTTCATAGCCGTGCATCTTGCTCTCACTGCTTTCCCTACATCCAAACACTAGGCCAGTCCCCATGGGAGGTCAGGTTGGCAGTGGCCCCAGTGCTCCAATGGGAAGGGGCACCCACCCACCTTCATGTCATCCAGGTTGGCAGGCAGAGCTCCTGGCTTGCCAGTCAGTGAGGTGCTGTTCTGACGTGCCAGCCCACTGGGCCCAGGAGCACTCGAGCTGGAGCTGCTACTGGGAGCCGAGAGGCTGCGTATCGGGGGGGCCCCACTGCTTCCTGGGGCCTCACCTGATGGCCTGAAAAGAAAAGGTAGACATGAGCACCCTGCCAGTATCACCCTCGGGGCAGAGATGGGGGTGGGGGTGGGGCAGGAGGATCCAGACCAAAGGGTCCTTAAAGATCTGGGCTTCAGCCACACCAGGCCTGGCATGGGCTGGACAGGGTGCCTGCGGGGGGACGGGCAGGGTGGTGCCGAGGCAGGCTCCTACTTTGGCGGAGCGGGCAGGATGGTCTGGTAGTTATAGTGCTGCTGCTGCTGCTGGTTGAGGATCTGGAGCTGGAGGAAGAGCTGCTGCTGCTGCAGGATCTTGGCATAGGAGGAGTCCATGGGAGGTGCCCCCTTGTCCTGCTTTTGGTCCGGGGGGATGTACTGGTGATACTTGAGCTTCTTCACCTTTGGCTTCAGCTCCTTGGCTTTCTTGCTGCGCTGCGACTTCTCACTGGCAGACTTGGGTTGGCTTTGCTGAGGGCACAGGATACACAGGGCGCCATCAGGGGGCAGTGTTGGGCTCCTCAGAAAACCCCGTCCTCCACCCTGCCCAGTTCCACGCTTCCCGCTGCTGCTCGCTGGGGACGGACCGCACTCCTCTACAAGCAGCGGCCTCAACATTGCCCACAGGCTGCCGGGGTGGGGGCATGGGCTGTGGGGGGCTGTACGCAGCCCCTCTTACTTAAAGGAGTCTCTGGCCTGGAGAGAAAATCAACCAAATGCAGATGTTACCATGACCTCCAGTAAAGAGTGAACACGCCAAAGTTAAAACAGCTGGATGATGGAGCTCACACCCTCCACACCAGCGACTTTACAAAGATCGGGTCATACAGACCCACAGCTTAGTGCGCTGGGGGACTGGGGAGCCAGCCCACAAGGACTGAGGCATTACCCGGAAAAGAGGAAGGGTACACGGATATATTTACACTATTCTTTCAAATTTGTAGTGGTCAAAAGGTAGCACCAGTTGTGCTAACCAGGACCAGATCTGAGGAAGGATTTTTTTGGGAAAAACTTTGATATCTGTGGCCAACCAGGAACAGACCACAGAAGGGCACTGGGACCCCGGGAGGAGGGGCTCACTGCCTCCCATGGGATGAGGAAGCCACAAAACTTGAAATTTCCTGCCAGTAGCAGGGCCTCAGGGCCTCGCAGAGATGGTGCAAATGGGGAACCCTGGGGGCAGAGGAGCCCCACGGGGAGGTAGCAGCCAGAGGCAGAGCAAGGGAAGGGGAACCTGGAGGGCTCCCAGGCTGTGAGCAGCAGCAGGACGGGGTCCCAGTCAGGGCAGGGTCTGTGTCAGGGGCAGACGGTCAGACAACAGGAGGAGACAGAGGAGCAGCTGGGGCAGGAAGGAAGGGAATCCGCCCAGCAGGTGTAGGGGCACTGGCGAGGAGAGGCGGCAGTGGGCAGTCGGGAGCTGAGTCCCAGAGACCCTGGTGGCAGGAGCTCTGTGGGGCAGGGAGGACAGGGCCCTGGCTCTTGGGCCCTGCACTTAATTAGCCTCAGTGCCCCACACAGCATCTGCACACGGCGGTCCCCAGTGGGCATCTCACAGGTGGTGAGCCTTGCCGCTCAGACAGGTTAGGTCAGGGCCTGCAGGAGGAGAGCAAAACCTGCCCAGGGGCACCTGGCTGGCTCAGCCTTGGTCTTGGAGTTGTAAGTTCAAGCTCCATGTTGGGTGTAGAGATTACTTACAACCTTAAAAAAAGAAAATACCCAAGGTGGCCCCTGGGTGACCTTGGGCCCATCACTTCACTTCTGTTTCATCACTCATGGAACAGGCTACCATGGCCTCAAGGAGTGTCAGTGGACCAGGGGCTGTGCTGGGTGTGCTTTCAGGGGGGACGGTGGACCGGGGGCTATGCTGGCTGTGCTTTCAGGGGGGATGGTGGAAGAAGAGCCAGGAAGACCCAGTCCAGACCCTGGCTCATGGCGCTCCGTAAGTGGCGGCTGCGAGCGTGACAGCCAGTGTCCACAGAGAGCACAGAGGGAACTCCCACGTTACCTCAGTGACCTCTGCTGGTCCCTGAGCAGAGGAAGGAGATATGCACCCCACTCCCTGTAGCTGTCCCCCACCAAAAACAAGAATAAAATCACACAGGGTTCAGAGGGCCCCACAGCAGGGGAGGGAGGGCAGTCTCTGGGGTCTGTACCTTAATGAGTGTCGGGGTGGGCTTGGCCGGGGGAGCTGTGGTTCCATTGGTGAGGCTGGGAGGCAGAGGAGGCTGCTCTGCCAGGAAAAGTGTTTCTCCGGAATCCGGGCCCAATGGGAGTTGAGACACAACCTGAGAGAGAAGGAGGGGGTGAGGACAGCCTCCCTGTCTGGCTGCCCCAGGAGGTGCAGACACACCAGGTGGAGGTGCATTCCAGCCCCACCCTCCCCAGAGGCCGCTGTGGACACCTCCTCCAGCCCCGGCACTGTCGGGGGGCAAATGGTGGGCAAAGATGAGGGGGGTTGATAAGAGCAGTCCCCGGGGTGCCAAGCAGAGGGAACTGGAATACAGAGACACAAAGGGCAGGAAACAAGCCACTGAACTCAATGCGGGAGAAGTGGCTGGTTCCAAGTGGATGCGGACAGGCCGGGAAGCCCCAGGGATCTCACTGTGAGGCTGAAACGGGCCTGTGGCTGACCTCTCCACCCTCCCCACCACTGGGACTCAAGCAGCCAACTCCGGAGCTGCTAGGGCAACCCCTACCTCCAATCCTCCAGCTTCCCAGTCACACCTGGCCCATGAGACCCCACTCTGGGTAGCTCCAGCAAGTCTTGTGCCCTGGGGGAGTGGGAAAACATCCAGAGGGGAGGGCTCACCTGAGTAGGGGATACAGAGGTGGCACTGGGTAGTGGCTCGCTGACTCGGGCTTCCAAGGGTGATGGCACGGAGCTCTGGGATTCATGGCTAGCAGGCTGCTCAGGGGATAAGGCATCACTGCTGTCCTCATCGAAGGAAGAGCTGTCTGCTACTTTCGGATAATTCACCTGGCCCACTGAAAGTCAAAGCCGGTGTGAGACTCTGCCTCCAAGACCCCACAAATGGGAAGAGGTGCTGTGTTCCCCAGCCTAGGCACCTGTGCCAGTAGGTGCCTGCCCCCCATCCCCACCCCAGTGAGGTGAGAAAGACTGGCTGCTGACCTCCAAAAGAGCTCCAGGAAAAATCATCACGACCCCAAGACAACAGCAGGAAGAGCACAGCTACTACGTTGTCAAAGCGCCCTCTTGCCTGTGACTCTACACCATGTCCAATACTGAGACTCAAGTTCCACTCCCTCCCTGCAGCCTGCAGCCTCCTCCATCTCATCTGGATGTTTCTCTGCTATTAAAGGCACTTCATGTCCATCCTGTGGTAGCAAAAAACTCTCCTCTTCCCCCAGAGGCCTTGTGGAGCCTGCAATGAAGGCTCAAAGGGACCAACAGCCCAAGAACGCGGCTCCTCCCCTGGGCTGCCTTGACCCTCTGAAGGCAGGGTCAGGCTCAGGGCCTCTGGAAAAGATGCGCCTGCTCGGACAGGTGAACAGGATTACTGGAAGTATGGTGACTTTCCTTTTAGCGGCCTGCGACCCCCAGAGACCCAAGACCTGGCAGCATCAGCCCCTCAAAGAAAATCCATCCTGCCTGTTCCAAGTGGCCTGGCTCCAAGTGGCCTGCCCAGCCACATGGCCAGGGCCCTGGAGGCCTGAGCACATGCGCTCCCAGGGCTGCTGGGGCCAGGCTGGGAGGGAGGAGCAGGAGGGGCACAGCCCTAGAATGCAAATCCCAGGACACAAAGGGAAGCAAAGACAAGTAGGATATTTCAAAAAAATTCACATCACAACCACCTGCCCTGCACTGCTAGGGGAAGAGGTTCGGCCCCGGTCTGCTGGTCTCACAGGAGGAACCCAGGCAGGGGTCACAGCACAGCGGTGAGCTGTGGGGCGAGCTTGGGGGAATTTGCTGTGCTGGGAAGACCTCGGATAGGGAACAAGAACAAACTAGGAACCCTCTCAGCAGACTCTTCCTCTCCAAGGCCACGACCTGAGGCTCTCTCTCCTCCCCTGGAGCCAGGGAAAGACATACCTGAGCTCGAACCTCTGCCAGCCAGAAGTGCTGATGGGGCCAGTAATGCCCATGGCTGGGCTGGCTCCTGTCCCCCAGCAGGGCTGGCTCATACACTGCCTCACATCTGTTCTGGCAGCGGCCATGCATGTGGCGCATGCGAGACATGGAGCTCGATTACTGCTGGGTACTTCGGGCCACGGACACATCTAGATTTCTCCCAGCATCTCTTCCTCCCAGCAAGGAGACATGCCATGGAAGGCAGTCACAAGGCACCTGGCACAGGACGGTGGAATCCACGATGGAGGAGCTCTGGATCCACCCGAGAGGGCAGTCCAACTAGAGCAAGTGGCTGGCCACACTAGAGAAGCCCAAGACCAGGGTGGGCCAGGGTCCCTGCAGAGTCCACTTCTCTCCCCATTGTGGCCAGGTTCGGGCCAGGTGCAGGATGTGGAGAGACAGGGTCCCTGCCCTCTAATTTTGGTCCAGTCACCTCTGCTCAAGGGAAACACAGACTCTGAGGAGATGCTCAGGGAAGACTTCTTGGAGGACAGATCTTGACATGAATCTTACAGATCAACTTAGGGTGGCCTGGAGGAGGGGGCTGTGTGTGAGCACAGAGGTGGCAGTGGTGTGCTGAGTGGCCGTGGGGAAGTCAGTGGGAAGTCAGCCTATGTAAGGCCCATCTTTATCAGGGCTCAGGACCACCTCGTCTCCCTCCCCATACTCCCCACACCCAGGGTCAACTCCTTCTCCTCCTCCTCCTCAGAGCTGGCCTGAGTCTCTCCCCATGCCATTCCCCCATCTCCTCCTCTCCTTCCTCTCAGCCACAGACCTGCATTTCTCACAGTCCACTACCTCCCTCTTTCTTCTCCACTCACTTCTTGAACAAATGGCCTGCACTTGCTGTCAATACTTCCTTCCCACCTACTCGTTCCCCAACCCGCATGATCTGGCTTTTGCTGGCAAATGCTCCTTTCTCTCAGGTCACTAATGGTCATTACCTGCTTACCAAACTAGGCTTCTCCCTGTCCTCAAACAAGCTTTGCTCTGCCACACCTCCAAGCCACTGCCCAAGTGGTCCCCTCTGCCTGGAATGTCCTTGGGGAGGCAGACAGCATGACACATTTGGGGACCACCTTTGTCAAATGGGGAAGGTACAGAAGGACATGTCCTTCTCACTGTACAGCACTGGCATCTGATCAGGAGCCAGACTCAGAAATTGCCTGTTCATAGTCAGTCTTCTCTCATTCTTCAGTCATTCCTTGGGGACAGTGTCATATTTTGTTCATCTTTGTAAGCTGCAGGACTTCACAAAGGGCCTAGCACAAGGCTGACTCTTGCATTTTGGCTGGCAGGAGAGTCCAGAACTGTCCCTGGCCTAAACATAGGCCTGAAATCAGGGGCTGCTGTGGAACCTGGTGAGGATCGGGCCGCAGAACACTGAGCTGAGGGGGGCTGAATGCCAGGGCAGAATAGTGAACTAAGAGGGCTGCTGGCACCAAATGACAAAGGGGCTGTTAAGAGCACGCTGGCTGCCTCTTATGCTGTCAAACCACTGTCCATAGCGCAGAGGCCTTGGAAAGCCAAAGTCTCCTGGACCCAGGCCTCATGGCCCAACTTGGCCTGCTCTGAGTCCGTGGTTCGCCCTGGTGACCGGCCCAGAAGATCTAACTCCTTCTAATAGAGGGAGCAGTTGAGCCTCCTCCCCTGAGAGAATGGCTATCTTCCAGGGGCAGGAAGGCACAGCCTTGTATGGAACCAGGTCTTAGGTCCACTGTAGCCGAGAAGACACGTCCTCTTGCTGCCAATTACCAAAGTCTAAAGGAATCATGTCCAAACACCTGCCCATGGAACACAAGGTCCTGGCACGTCCAGGACTCTCCCCACCTCCAACCTCCTGTCCCAACATCCCCTCTTCTAGCTCCACGCCCAGGCTGCTGTTCTCCCCCTCCAGGAGCCTGCAGTGCCTATCTCCCCATGAGTACTTTAATTCTTACTCCTCCTGCAGCCTCAACATCATCTCTCCCAACAACACCCCCCATCAGGACTGGGCTGGGGACCCTCCTCCATGTGCCCAAAGCAGCTGGTGCTCCCTCTGGCACAATTTTCGCCTTTGCCTTGCTGCTGTTTACCTGCCTGTATCTGTCCCGAGGTGTGAGCTCGATAAGGGCGAGGGTCTTGCTCTGCTTTGTAGGGCTATGGTCCTAGCACCTAGCACACCTCTGATCGATCAATATTTGTTAAGTATCTGTGCAAAGTGCCAGGCTCCAAGAAGAGATTTCACTAATAAACAGTAAGGAAGAGACTTCTAATTCTTGGCACCTCGATAGGTTCACATACACTAATCCCAACATCTAGCTACCCCGTGAGAGAGGAACAAGCCTCTGAGTATACAGAGAAGACAGTGGACAGAGGCCCTTCTGTTATATAGTCAGTTATTCTGACATGATCCCGGAGGCCAATGGCACGGTCCCAAGCTAACACAACCTGTTTCTCAGGCTCTCACCCTCTGCACCTCAGTTCCCCAAGTCAAAGCAGGAAGTTAAGCAGCAAGAAGACTAGAGCCCCTTCCTTCTGCATTTGGCCTGCTGTGGCCACACAGGGTGCCTGGCCCTCCTCACCAATGATAGCTTCTTTCAAGCTGGACTCCACAGGTAGAATGTTCTTCTCAACCAGCTCCATGGGGCCTGGCCTCTGTGCAATCTTCTCATTGAGGTCATCGGCCAGTCTGGCTCTCTTCAGCTTCAGCTGCTTGGCCTGGAGGGAAGGCTCAGCCGAGGTCTCTGCCCGTGGGAGAGAATGGAGTGCAGGAGGATGTAGGAATGGACCTAGCTCTACCCTGGGAACTACAGTGCAGCTCTCCTTCCCTCTGAGGAAGGAGCAGAAGCCATCAGGATGCAGAGAGTATCCCAGGCAGAGAAGAGTGACCCAGCCTTAAGTTCTACAGGACATAAGAAGGAGCCCCTGACTGCAGAGTGTGGGCCCGTCAAGCAAAGGTCACCAAACACAGGGAGCTACAGAGTGGAAAGTGTAGTAGACAATGGAGCATGCCCTGCCCTCCCTCAAGCTTTCTGGGTTATGAAGGCAATTCAGCCCCTGCTCTGGGTCTCGGTGTCTCTGTCTATATGATGCGGGGCTCAGACTGAGGAAGTTCTCTTCCTGGCTCAAAGGTGACTCAAAACTAAAAACAACAACAAAATGTAGAGAGATTCACACTGCTTTCAGCAGCCAAAACCATCCCTTTGGTAGAATGTGGACAGAAGGGTGTGCGGGGGTCAGGTGGAGCACATCTATGATGAGCTTACTTGCGTGTCACAGGTGCTCACATGAATGCTGAATGAATATGGGAATGAACAGTGAATGAAAATAGAAAATAACTGCACTTTTAGAAAATTCTGGAAAAAGGACTTTCATACCAAGGGATGACAAGATCTGGGGCCACCAGATGGCCAGAGGAGAAGAGGACAAGCCAACCAGAGAGAATGGGGTTGTGCTGCTTTGGGAATTCCCAGAACCAAGGTGGCTATCACAGGGCTGCTGTTTTGCTGTGCTAAGGCTTGACTTACCCACTGTCAACAGAAATGGGAGTGATAAGAAAGAGGGAAGAAGAAATGTGGGTAATGCACAGTAGAAACAGTGAGGGCAAGGGGAGGAACCATTTCCAAACTATAACACACCTTCCAAAATATGCATCCTGACCAGTTCCGATCTCTCCGGCCGGGAACGAATCTTCCGTTTCAGATAGTCCTCTGTCTACAGAAAAAAAACACACCAAGAGGATCTCAAATCCAGGACACAAGTTATGGAATCTTTGTAGCCCCCACCCTGACATCTCAGCCTGGAGCCTGCAGGATTCTGAGGCTAGTGGAGGTCTGGGGGGCTGCATCTACTTCCAACGCACCTGCCTAGGGCAACCCCCCCACCATCAGTCAAGATTATTTGTCTCTCTGAGGCTGAACTACTAATATATTTCTTAAAAATTACTTGTACTATCATAAAAGTAATACGTGTTCAACAAACAAAACTTAGAAAAATCACAAAGTAAAATAATAATAAAAAATTTTAATCACCCACTGTATTTTGGGATATTTCTAATCATTCTTCCACACAGAAGAGTCTAATTTTGCAGAGTTGTAATCATAGTGAATATAATTTTATATCTTGTTCAAAAACTGGAACACTGTATGATCTCATGAGCATTTTCCATTCAGTATGAATGGCTGCCAAGAGGAATACTAATTCTGATACATGGTGTCATAGCTGTAGTTCCTTCAGGTCCAATGCCCTCGTTTCTGCATTTCTGAGACTCCAGGTGAACTAAACCACTCACCAGTTTCAACGCCAGCCCCCTGCCTGGCTCTTGTCTTATAAATGCCCAGGTGGCCCAAGAGTCTGTGCTCTTAACCCATGCACCAGAACTTTTCAAACAACAGGTTGAGACCATTGGTAGGTCAAAACCAGCACAGGACAGGATAGGACAAGGAAGACCAGAGTAGAGTAGACAACTCTAGAAGAAAACTCTAGTAGAAAAAACCAGAGCACACCGCATGTGGGAAAGGAAAGCCCTGGTGCTCGCCAACTGCCTCGGTGCTGACTGGGTAGCTCTGCACCAGCCCTGGGGTAGCACGGAGCTCTCCAGGAGATGGCTCTATCACTCTGCCCCATCTACAGAGGGCAAGGGTCCTGCCGTGGCTGCTATAGAAGATGGTAGAACAGGTGTGTCAGACACAACAAGACTTCATGGGCAACAGAGCAAAGCATATTTTCTAAGCCACCTGCCATTCTGAACGGTGGTGAAGGACAAGCTAGAATGCAGTGCTACTTAAGGAAATACAACCAAGGTCTGTGTCCTAGCTTTGCCACTTACTAGCTGGACATCTTAATTAACCTCTCTTGGCTGCATCTAAGAAATGAAGAGAAGAACACCTATCTCACAAAAGTTGAGGTAAGGATAAACAAGATAATGTCACTCTGCATATGGAAGTACTAGTAACCACAGTTCTAATTAGCTCCAATTAGCTCCTTGCCTACTTGAGAAGCAGTACAGGTAATAGCACCAAGTCTTACAACTGGGTTGGGCACCCGGGCAACGCCACCCCTGCCCCGTTGTCTTCCCCACTCTTCCCAGGAACTACAACAGTGTACTTTGTTACTGCTTTGGGTTCTGGTGTCCATGATCTCATTCTTCCCACTCACTCTAAGAATTGATCATAATTTTCCTTAGAAATTTTTTAAAAATAAAATAAGAAAGATGGTAAAAAGTCTTAGAGGTAAATATTTCAGTCTCTAAAAGAGCTGTATGTGTCTTAAGGAGCCTCGCCCTATATGGTCCTCTACTGGGGAGGTTCCCTTTCCTTGTCTTTTATGTGAAAGAAAAAAGTAAAGGGGGCGGAGGGGAAGCACGTTCTGGAGACTTCCTCATATCTGCCCACACTGGGCAGCAGAATATCCCCCTGAGGCCCCTGAGGGAACTGAAACCAAGGGGGGACGAGGCAGCAGGCCAGGTGCTGTAGCACGAACTGGGGGCCCAGCTTCTGCATCCATAGCCTCGAGTGGACACTGGCCACTCACGGCACATGGAGACTGGTGAGGCTTCCTGCCCTTCGGAATGCTCATCCTGGAGAAACCTGGGCAGTGCAGCCATGGACTTGGAAAACCAGCCCTCAGCAAGCTTTTCCATGGCTGGTGTCTGTGTCCTAACATCTACCAAAGGTTAAATGGAATCAAAGATGAGAAAATACCAGCGATCTCCAAAGCAACAGAGGAGAGGACTGCTGATCATCACATACTCTTAAATGCAGTAAAGGAGAAACTCTGATCACATTTCACATCATGCTGCAAGACGGCTAGGGTAGGGACGGAACAGAAAAAGGCAGCGCTTTGTTTCTGGAACCGAGGTGTGGGTTGGCCCCAGGGCTAGCCCCTTCCACTACCCTGGAAGGAATACACCAGCAATACATTGGGCTCTGGAGGCCCTCGGGGAAGAAAAGCCTTACCCTGGCCCGCTCCAAGCTCCTTCTCTGTTCATGAAATGCAGCTGGACTTTTCAAAGCTGTTGGGAAAAAAAAAATGAAATCACAAAAGAATTACTTTTATGAAGCATCATGTGTACAACTACAATTTACAGTGGACAAGGCATTTTTATTCAAGTTAATTTTAGCAATATTAATCAGTGGAAGTGAAGAACACGGCACCTGAGTAAGCACGTATCTTTATGGTTCAGCTATCCCATTAAAATAGTTGTGGTTACTTTTTTCCTAATGTGAACAGTCACTGTCTAAGCTTGGCTCTATAAAGTGCACAAACAATAGAACTTTTTTAAAAAAAGATTTTATTTCTTCATTTGAGAGAGAGAGACAGAGACAGAGATAGAGCAGGAGAGGGCATGAGCAGGGAGGAGTGGGAGCCCAAAGCGGGGCTCAGTCCCAGGACCCCAGGATCATCACTGAAGGCAGACGCCTAACCTACTAAGCCACTGGAATGGAATGTAACTTAAAGACATATGTCTGCATAGGTGCCATTTCCTTCTTCACTTGAGCTGATATAGCACTGCTAAAACCACCTTGAATTTCATCTCTGAGGACTAAAAGAACTTCATGGTGATTGTATGGCTGGCCGGGGGCACACCACCAGCAGCTGACAGAAGGGCTCATTGCCGCCCCTGAAATCCACTACACAGACCACAGATCTCCACTCAGCAGATGACCAAACCAGAACCAAATCTCCTCAGATGTGGCACAATGAAGACAGTTTTTTTTGTCAAACACTTGTCTATAAAGACAAAGGAGGAGTTGGGAAACCATGAGGGTGAGAGGGGGAAAGGCTTGACTCCCAACAAGTAAGGAACAACAGCAATAAGAGAAATTTACAAGACAAGGTCAGTTTCACTTCTGCTGCCCTGAATTTCAGAACAGCTGTGAAACTGTGTGTGGAGATAACTTTTGCTAGGCTGCTGGCTGTAGTAGGAGCACAGGGCAGAAGCTAAAAGTAGCGAGAGCACAGATATGACCTTATCCTGCCTGGGCTTTTTTGCTTCCTCTCCCATCCCGCTCCTGGGGGCTGGGTCTCAGCAACAACAGTCCCAGAAGAAAGATCTAAATGTCCCAGCAGTACTTATTTAAAAAACAAACATTTCATAAAAATGGATCATTTAAAAAGATCCTTTGAGAGCCCACCCCATCTTCTAACAGCAGGGGGAGCCCTAGATTTAACAAATAATCTCTAAGAAGAACCAGCACAGCCTTCCTCCCCACCTACCAGAGCAATCCCGGCACTGTGCAGGCTAGCCCAGCTCTCAGCTGGGGAGGTCTCGGGCAATTTAGTGGTAAGTGGACAGCTCCTGCATCTGCCTCTCCTGGGTAAAGCTGGTTCAACTCCAGAACCAGTCTCCCAAAGCCCTGATATCCCAGAATCTGGGAATACACGGCTGTGATGGATCACTCTGAGAGCTTATCACACGGATGAGACAGTGAGTACAAAGAATCAAAGCAAAAACTCACAGTGTCTGCCCCGCCCCCCCCCCTCCAGCTTCCTTTCTGCCTCACTCCTAGGCCTAGCACTCACCACCAGCAGACACTGTTTCCAACTGGCTGTCAGCCTCCCACCATTAGGACATGCTCCAGCAGGGCATGACTTTCCTTTGTTTCTGAGCATCCCCCTACTGCCTACAGTACCCAGCATGTAATTCATTCAATGAATCAATGAATATTCTGTAAGAAATGGACACACAAGGTGTACACTAGTGCCAGGAAAGTGGAGGGTTCTGTGGTGGAACTCTAAACTTTCTAAACTTTCACCTGAATGGCCAGAATTTTGGTTCTCATCTGGGTTCAAAACTTCACAGAAGTCCTGGATAGAAAAATCAAAGCATTTGTGGTCTTTACCTGGGTTCAACCGATCACTACTAGTGTGACACAGGGGATTGCTTTCTGGGTCTCATTTTCTTCTTCTGTAGAGTGAGAATCTGCCTGCCTCTCAGGACTCTTGTGAGAGTCAAATGGAAGTGGAAGGCTCTGAAGCAAGTGGTGCACACACAGACGACCTTGAAGTGCTGTTGTCACCAAATGCAGTGGCGTAGCTGAATCATGGGTTCGATTCCCACACATGTCTGCTAGTTTTGGTACCACAGTCACAGATGATCTATCTAAAACCTGGGCTCGTTGGCTGCCTCAACAATCTTTATCGGCTATCCTAAGGGGTAATGCACAAATCCAATTTTTGGAAAAACAACTTGCAAAGCACAAAATTCCTAGATGGAAGGGGAGTCTATCAAGGATGATGCAGCACTAACGGGTGAAGAGGAAAGAGAACTGACTGTCGCATAGATGACTTCCTGTTTGGTAAGGAAGAGATTAATATTTATGGAGTGCCTACTTATGTGACTGGCACTGTTCCAGATATTTTAAACATATTATCTGATTTATTATTTCTAATGATCCCATGTGGTAGGTAATACTCCAATTTACAGATAAAGACAGGCTCAAGAGGGCAGGAAAGGCCAACAAGTGGCAGAGTTAAGATTACAACCTCACTCTATCTCACCCTCAAGTCAGACCTTCTTCCCATTCCTCTGGGTTGATTTCTTAACTTCTTCAAAAAGCAGAGAGGGATGTCCCTAGTGAATGGGTAGGCAATGCAATTACATATACTGCTTGGACAGAGGGCTGGGTGTAGGCAACTGGAAAGGTCAGCTCAACCACAGCACTGAGCACAAGACGTGTGAGGAGGGGTTCAAAGTGACCGCAGGCACAGAAAGCTGTGGTTTGAAATCCGGGGCTCACCGTGGGGCGCAGCTTTAGCACCGACACTAGGAAACAAGCAGGAGGGGAATAAGAGATCGGAGGAACCCATCAGATCTCAAGGCCTGATCAAGAGAACCAGAAATGAGGACCAAGAAAAGAATTTAAGACAGTAATTACCAATTCCCAAGACGATTTCATTTTATAACAACATTACAATTGCACTGAATCCTCTTACCAACCCACCACATGGGGACCCTTCTTCTAATTTAATATGTGGTGAAGCTAACACCGCAGTAACCTGAAAGCTCACTATCATAGAGTGGCAGGCCTCAGTTTAGGGCAAGTTCTGTCTCCCCTCTCTTCTCTGCTCTCAACCTTCTAACAAAGGGGATGGTTTCTCCCAGACCGTGAATAGCCCCCTCGCTGTGCTACTGTCCCACTGCTAACCAAGCTCTCCAAGCACAAGTTCAGCAACTTCTATAGCTATTTCCAATGGCCCTCCTGTTAGGTGCTCCTCGGGCTTCTGTGGGGAGAAACTGGAGTTGGGGCAGCCAGGACCGTCAGTGCGCTGGGGCTTGGGGTACAGACAGCATTCCAACGTACAGCCAGCCAGCTGTGCTGTAAGCCATAGCAGTGGAGGAGAACCTACTGAAAGAGATGCAGGAGCGATAAAGGTAAGCCCTGGGCTTCCTTGTTGAGCGAGATGCAGTGTGTAGTCCAAATCACCTCAGGCTTCACAAGCAAATGCAACAAAGCATAAAATAGTTTTTAAAGTTTAGGCTGCTGCTGTGGAAAAACCCTAAAAGACTCAAAGCTAACCCATAAATGTGTGTCCGATGAGGAGGGCTACATTCATCTTGGACCTCCATTGCCCTGCTCCTTACTATCTTTTTTTTTTTTTTTTTTTTTTGCTCCTTACTATCTTAATGGCTTTCCCACAAGAGCCATGATGTTACTCAGAAATTTCATTTCCCTAGGAACTCCTAGAAGGCAGTCTTTGAGAGAGAGAAGCCCCTAATACCGATGCACACCCAAGATCTGTGCATGCTGTTTGTAAGCATATCCATGTTTAGGATGGGAGGGCAGCTCTTGACCCTTTACTCTCGCCCTCTGGAAGCTGATTCCACTGGAACACTTGGACTGCTTTGTGTGCACAAAGGGAAGTGTGCAGCACACCGAAAGGAAAAATAACTAAGCTCCTCACGGAAATCAAATGAACAGAAGTGGCTAAGAGGTGTGACGTTCTTAATCACAGTTTCAGTTCTAGATGTGGGTCTCGCCCCTTGTTGGCTGTAACCACCAATTTATATTCTGTTCGCTCTCCCCAATACCCATTTTCTTTCTTCCCTTACATGTTTGCTGCCTTAATTAAATGAGCTCCTTGTGAACTAAAAAGAGAAAAATGGTTTTAATTCTTAAAAAATATATACTGCCATCAGCTTCCAAAGGAGAGTTCAATGCTATGCTCAGTGTGTCTACTGAGCTTTGTGGCCAACAATGTAGGAACACAGGGATCAAGAGGTCATGATTTCATTTAGCACTAGAAAGTAACTGTAAGGACCCTTAAAAACTAACCTATAGCATTAATTTGGGATGTTAAACCAGCCCCAGATTTACTTAAATATGTAGGCAAGTGGAAGTCTTTCGGGATTCACAAAATACTTCTGGAAATGCATCTCAGCAAGGAATGAATGACAGCAATTAGCCATCAAAACTCATTTCCTCATATCATTAGGAATATTTATTAAGTGTCTGGGTCGGAATGTTGCTTTATTAGGTGCGGACATAATAAAAATGATGGTTCCCATCTTCAATAAGATACTTTTCCAGAAGCTCACCACCAAGTCTATACTCAGAGGAACTCAAAGGCTATGAACACACAGTACAGCTAACAGGAGTCAATGGGGTGCCACAGTCGGAGAAGAGCTGTTTTCAGGCAAGCCTGCTGGGTTTCTTTTTCCACTGCAGAAGCAGCAGGCATATACGCAGTGGATACATAGGTGGGGGTTTGAGGGAGGAGGGGATAAACACACTTAATAACCCAGGTGGGAAATTAGAAATATAGCCAGCCAGCCATCTATCCAATAAACAATTCTTAAGTAACTATTATGATAGTCACTGAGGAAAAGAATATACAGAATAGAGTCCCAGGCCTCAAAGTCCGTTCATGGTCTGGTTAGAGAAAAAGACAAATAATTACAATATAAGATGGAAGTACAATTATAGAGGTAATTTAAAGTATGACATAGGACAGAAGAGGCAAAATTCAGCCCCAGGAAACAGTATATCAACTATCCAGGTAGATTTCACAAAGAAAACCCAAATGGACAAAACAGAAACATCACAGACAAGAAAAGCAGTGGGGAGGTCATCTGAGGCTAAGGAAGAGCAGGAGCAAGAAGGTATGAAGGAGTACAACAAGTTCAGGGGGCTATAAGTAGTTTGATATGGTAGGTCCAAGGAGGAGGTCATGCAGGGACAATGAGGCTAGAGGGGAGGCAGAGGCCAGCCCATGAAGACCCTTCATGTACTACTAGGACTTCTGCATCTGAGAAGATGAAGCAGATAAACTGTTCTCTATTCCTCCTGTCGTGCCTGGCTGGCTCAGTTGAAGGAGCATGCGACTCTTGATCTCAGGGTTGTGAGTTCAAGCCCCACATTGGGGGTAGAGTTTACTTAATAAAAATAATAATAAACAAACAAGCAAACAAACAAACATAAGTAGCTTCTGAAAGATGAAGAGAAAAAAGGCAAACTGGCTAGGAGCCCTGAGACCTGAAGTACTCACAGTGGTGAGTTCCCTGAGTTTCCTCTTTATCTCATATATTCCACACTTGGAGCTGAAGAAGCCAACAATCTGGAAATGCCAATGCAGGCAGACAAAAGAATCCCCAACAAAATCTACCCTCACAAGCCAAAGGACCAGAAAAAGGGCAACCTAGCCAAACAGAAAACTTTTAGACAATAATCGTTCTATTCCAGACAGACACTACAACAAACAGTGGCCCACTCCCCCCAACCCCGGGGGGCCTAGACTCCCCATCCTTGCAAAGCTATTATAATACAGCTCTCCAATACCCCTGCCCAGAAGTGTCAAAGAAGGCCATGTAGGGCTTTCAAGTCAGTAATAAATACCCTCCCCCACAACCCAATGAATAAGTGGAGACCAAACAGGGAACCTGGACTTACACCTCCACCTAGGAGAAGTAAGACACCCCTCCCTGCCCTGCTGATGTCAGGGGAGGGCTGGTGAAGAGTCAGGACTTCCACATTGGCCCAGTGATAACAAGGTCACCCCTACCCACAAAAAAAATCTAACTAACATCATGTCATCTAAGCCCTGGATGAAGAAGAAAAGAGGTGAGTTGAAAAAGTACTTAAAAAATAAGTGGCTGAAAACTTCCCAAATTTGACAAGAGACCTAAGTCTACAGATTCGAAAGCTAAGCAAATCCCAAACAAGATAAACCCAAAGAAATTCATATCAGGATACATCACAATTAAACTTTTGAAAATCAAAGAAAAAACATGAAAGCAGCCAGAAGGAAAACAAAATGACAGCAAATCTCTCATCAGAAACCAAGGGTGCCAGCAGAAAGTGGCACAATATTTTTCAAGTGCTATTAAGAATTATATCCGGAGATCCATGTGAAGCCACCACATTAACCAAGTGAGTGACATAAACAGACTGCATGGAGGGGAAGTGGGGTACTTCTAACTTGATGTTTTATATGAAAAAATAAAATGAGCTGAAACAAAGCTGGTAATTGGCACATATCATTTCACCTCCCATGTCTCTACGTACATGCTCCCTCTTCCCTGCATCCCCTTTTAATTCTGAATCTATTAAACCTACAGATACACTGAAAGAACAAATAATGTACAGTCCTATAACCCTGACCTAGATCCACCAGTTATCTTTTACTCATATTTGTTTTCTTTCACACATACACGCAAGTGCGCACACACACGATTTTTATTTACAGAATCAGTTGAAAGTTGCAGATATCAATCAAGACATTTAATCTTCAAATTCTTTAGTGCATGTTTCCTGAGAATAAGGACATTCTCCTACAGAAAAAAAATACCTTTATCACGCCTAAGAAAATTAACTTTGATTCAATAATATAATTTACAGTCATATTTGAATTTCCTCAGTTACCTCCCAAAATGTCCTTTATAGTCTTTTAGATTTTCTCCCTCAATCCAAGATTTAATTGAGAACCATGCACCACATTTGGTTGCTGTACCTTCAGTCACAATCTAGAATACTACCTCTTGCCTTTTTTGTTTTTTTGTGACACTGACCTAAGTATCTAAGCCATCTGTCTTGCAGAAAGAATGTCCTATATTCTGAATTTGTTTCCTCATGATTAGATTTAGGTTAAATACTTTTAGCAAGGAGACTACATTGGTGATGTGTGCCTCTTAATATCAAGAGATACATAATACCATGTTGCTCAACCACTGATGGTGCTAAAAGTTTAAAAGGTGACAGGAGGGCAGTCCAGGTGGCTCAGTGGTTTAGCACCAGCTTCAGCCCAGGGTGTGATCCTGGGGACCCAGGATCGAGTCCCCCGTCGGGCTCCCTGCGTGAAGCCTGCTTCTCCCTCTGCCTGTGTCTCTACCTCTCTCTCTCTGTGTCTCTCATGAATAAATAAATAAAATCTTTTTAAAAAATAAATAAATAAAATAAAAGGTGACAGGAGATGTCTCCATCTTAAAAGCAGCACTTCCTCCTTTGTAACTATGTAATAAGTGGGGTAACATTTTGAGACCATGTGAAAACCCTGTTCCCTAAGCACCACTTACCTCACTGCCTTACCATCTATGGATGATCCCTGCTTGAAATCAATTATGACACTGAGAATGGCAAAATAGTAAGACCTTCATCTTTATAAGAGCATGTAGTAGTGATCAAGAGACCATTTAGAAGAATAAAGTGGAATGACTGGATGAAGGGTTGTGCCATTAACGTCTCAGGCTGGGGATACAGGAGTAAGCTTGGGACAGGGTGGGAGACTGTGTTCAGTTTTAGGCATGCTGAGTACTAGGTTGATCATAAGACATCCTATTAAGAGATATGCAAGTGTGTACATGTGTGTACGTGTGTCTGTATGTGTGTGTGATGTCATCTAAAGATAATGTGGGGGATCCCTGGGTGGCTCAGCAGTTTAGCTCCTGCCTTTGGCCCAGGGCGTGATCCTGGAGACCCGGGATCGAGTCCCACGTCGGGCTCCCAGCATGGAGCCTGCTTCTCCCTCTGCCTGTGTCTCTGCCTCTTTCTCTCTCTATGTCTGTCATAAATAAATAAGTAAATAAATCTTTAAAAAAAATAAATAAAGATAATGTGATAGGTTATGTAGAGACAGAAGAGAATACTTCCCAGGCCAAATCTTCAGAGAATCCCAGAATTTAAGTGATTAAATTAATCACTATAGATGAAGAGAGCCCACCCAGCAAAGGAACCTGAGAACCTCTCAGAGGCAGGAGAGGGCGAGGCAAAGCTGACATCAGGAGTAAGCCTCGGGGCACCGGAGTGGTTCAGTGGGTGAGCATCTGCCTTTGGCTCATGTCATGATCCCAGGGTCCTGGGATTGAGTCACATCAGGCTCTCTGCAGGGAGCCTGCTTCTCCCTCTGCCTATGTCTCTCATGAATAAACAAACAAAATCCTAAAAAAAGGGGAGGGGGGAGGAGTAAGCCTCAAGAACAAGACAGTAGGTATTAGAAGAGAGAGGTCAGTAGTGGGTAGGTTAGACAAAGTAAGGCCTGCACAGTTTCCATAGGATTACTGATATTTAGGAAGTAGCCGCTGGTCTCGGAGCTGTGCCAGCAGGCCAGTGGGGCATGCTAACTGCAATAGGTGGAGAAGTGAAAGGGGACGAAGTGGAGTCCAGAGCTTTATGTCCTCTAAGAGGTTGAGATGTGCTAACAGTTAATTACTCATTCTCCACTAAATATTTACTGAGAGCCCATATGTCAGATTCCATTTTGGTGCTGGGATATCCGTTTCTCTGCAGCTTACACTATGGAAGAATGACACACTGAACAAACGAACATATAACACTGTAGGAGGTGATATACACCATTAAGAAATATAAAAGCTGGAGCTGAAAGACAGACTGGTGGAGGCAGGAGCATTTCACTCTCTGGAAGGTCAACAGACTTTCTAGTGTGCCATCTGAACAGAGACCTTCTGAGGAAGCAAGTGAGCCCTGTAGCCATCTGTGGAAGAACCTTCCAGGCAAGGAGAGCAGCAGACACAAAGGCTGTAGGTGGGAACCTGCCTGAGTGACAGACAGAGGGCGTCAAGGAGGCCAGAGTGGCAGAGCAGAATGAACAAGGAGTGGCAGGACATACAGAGAGGGGTAACCACAGGAGCCTTGTAGGACTTCGGGCTTCACTCTGTTTTTATGTGTTACAAGAGGAAATGACATGGGGAGAAGAAATAAAAGGAGGAGCATGTCTGTCAACCTAGCTACTGACAAAAAGGCTCCCAAGAGTAATGCAAATAGAGTTGCTGCATATGGCTTCCCTGTTGTTCCCTGATGTTAGTACAGTGTGCTGGAATTACCTTCCTCGAGCTTCTTGGGGCTGATTATTTTCCACAATTTATATTGGAGAACTGACTTGCCTGAGATCACATCCTAATCCACTGCAGAATGGGGACTAGACTTTGGTTCTTCTGATTCCAAAATTCAGATCTCTTTGTGTATATTTCAGCATAACAGAGGTAGGAGGAGGGAAGGGGGACACAAAAGATAATCTCTTCTTTTCCCCCAAAATGTGACGGTTACAAAACCAAAAACAAAAACAAAAACCTCAGAGGTTTTAATCTGATCTTTCACATTTTTGCTTTCTTCTCCTGGCTATTCTTCCGGAGAGAGCTGCTACCTTGTCCTTTTCTCTAATATTGGCAAATGGGATAGAAGGAGGTACTTTCAGATATAACCTCAAAAAATGTAAAGGAGACACACATTCTCCCTTTTCCTTTTCCCTCCAGCCCTCTCTTGAAGGGGCCAACACAGCAGAAAAGGGAGTCACTATATAGCCAAACTCCTTCCAAAGTTAATGGGGCCTTTGGCCACATCCCTTGGCGCTAGCACAGAAGTCTGTCAGGCAGCTCCAGGCAGTTCATTAACTGGGCCAAATGGACTGATGACAAGGTATGGGGCCCCCAGCACTGGAGACAGGGGCTCATAAGCTGTCCATACCCGGCCATTCCA
Organism: Canis lupus dingo; assembly: GCF_003254725.2. NCBI lineage: Eukaryota > Metazoa > Chordata > Mammalia > Carnivora > Canidae > Canis > Canis lupus. Next base: position 25,454,816 of record NC_064252.1, on the reverse strand, counting down.
TAAGCATCTGCCTCAACTATCTTAGAAATTTATAATCATCTCCTGAATCATGCAGACAGGCTGTCTTCTACCTCAGAACTCCTGAGAGAAGACAGTAACAATGACCAGCACTGAAAATGAACAGGGAAAAGATACCAGCAGCCCTTGGTTCAGTGTTCCTCCGAGCACAGTTGGAGAGTCATTTGCATTGGCGTATCACTGGAGTGCAAGATTCTTCTCTGGGATGCAGATTCCTGTGCTTCAAGACTTTAATTCTTTATTAACCTTTTTGAGGATTCAGGTGCCACTAAATTTCAAAACTCATGGTTTCCCTAAGTCCAAAATGTAGAGGAAAGTGTCATTGCAGGTGAGAGGATTTTTATTTGCTCATTCTCCACCACCAGGGGCTAAGTGATTACAAAGTATACCTAGTAAAGACTTAATAACTTTTCTCAGCAGCTTAGTTCAAAATTTCAACTCTGCTAGCTATGTAGGTGCCCAGAAATTAGTAGCGCTTAATCTCCTGAGCCCCTTTAAGGATCATTGCTTTGGGTTGCAAAGCACGCATTTCTGAAAGTCAAAGGATCAGGTCTTTTTGCCATTCCCCTCAAACCCCAGTGAGTGCTCAGTTCAACTGAGCTGGATTCCACATCTTACTGTATCTAGAGCCTGGTAATCACACTCAACAGAAGGCAGCTACAAAAGGGTGGCCTGAGGAACCCAGAGGATTGCCGGAATCAGGGACAAGGTCACTTACACACCTGGGTGATGAAAGTGCAGGGGTCAGCTGTGTCATTGGTGAGTAAGGGTTTATACTACCTTCAGGTAGATGATTTCTCTTAGGATTCTGTATCCAGGGAGAGCAGGAGCTTTTAACCTGGAGCACACTGTATGGCTGTAAAGTGTCTATGAATCCCTGTAACTCTGTGCTGAATCCCAGGAACCCGCCTGGGCAGCTGGGGACGAAGGGACAACATAAGATTTTCTAAGGAGTATGAAGGGCACAAGAGAAATCAAGAAGCTCTGATATAACTAAGGGTTATTATGACAGAAGTGGAAAGATGCCCCTGACCTTCAAACCTCACAGCCAGGAGACAGGAGCAGCCACTTGGAAGCAATTTTACTGGGGGGCTCAAAAATGAAGGGTTTACTCTCACCCCCACTACCAACTTTCACCTTACTTCACTAACTACAGGTCCTGATCTGATGTTATTTTAACTTTCAATACTAAAACTACGGGGCGGGCAGGGGAGGAGGGGAGTACAGCAGGCTATCGTCATAAAATTCCTGTCATTAAGAACCATTAGACTGTGACCTTCAGGAATTAGTATGGGCTTTGGAGCGAGGAAACTGAATTGGCTTTGTCTCTTTCAGTGGTGGTGTGACAGTGGGCAAGTCACATGACCCCTCGGAGCCTCAGTGTCCTCATCTATAAAACGCAATTACACAAACCACTACACTGATGACTGTTAGCACTAAATAAAGTGAAAGTGCTTTGCCAGCTGCTAGAGGCTCTGTTTAGCCTGAGGCATTGTTACTGTTTTAACTTTTTTTCTGTACCATCCTCCTGCAGGAAACAACATGCATGTGGAATCAAATGGTGACAGCTAACTGGGCTTGACTTCCATTTTTTGTCTTACTGTTTTTAGCGGTCATACCAAAATGTCTACAATAATAGCCCTGCAACAAAGACATTAACTAAAGAGTTGTGACGACAGTTCCAGGAACTGGCCATGACAATGAAAACCAGAACTAAGTCCATATGAATCAAAGAAAGAGGTGGGGTGGTGGAGTATGGGGAAGGGAGCACACATTCTGGTGCAAGCAAGAATCCAAACTAAACTAACAATCAGAAAACGTGCTTCATCCACATCCTGTTTTGGTACTCAGGCTTGCCACCACCCCTGTTTTGGCACCTGGGTTGTCACCCCCACCCAAACCAGCAGAAAAGCCAATGACCAAGAATAAATGTAAAAGTGGAGACTCAGGATGATGAATCTTTTCCTTCCCAGAAGTGCAAGCTGCTCCAGAGTCTTACAACCTTGACAGTGAAAGAGACTTAAGACTGGGGAAAAAAGGTCAGTATGCAATCTAATATAGCATGAATATCAGAAGGTACACTTAATTCTAAAAGGTTAAAATAGGGGTCAAAGATTGTGAGCTCGGCCTTCTGAGCTTCCCTTTGACATATATGCCAATCGTGTTTGACATAAATGCCAGCCATCATAGTCCAGCCAAATGCTCTGGATCAGTCAATTACCATTCCACTGTATGCACCCTGGTGAGGCACACACACACCCAAAAGCTACTGCCTCTTACTGAAACACCATAATCAATAGGCTTAAGTCATCTGTGTAGTTAAAAGCTCCATATCACCTTTGGACCTAGTGGATCGCATACCACTAGGCTGAGAATGTAAAATCACATCATCAGACACTATCACCATATCATCAGATCCTTGAGTCTGATTCTTTATGTCTGTAATTGTGCAGGTAAAATATGTGAGCAGCTTCAACAAGTGACTTTTATAAATTGCTTCACTCCATTTATTATCTTGAAAAGGAGTGGGCCTTGGCTATCTCAGGTACTTCAAGAATTATTATTTTTAAAGACTTTATTAATTTATTTGAAAGAGAGAGAGAGAGAACAAGTAGGGGAGGAAGGAGCAGAAGGAGAGGGACAAGCAGACTCTGTGCTGAGCCTGGAGCTTGATGCAGAGCTCGATCCCATGACCTTAATTAAGATCATGACCTGAGCCAAAATCAAGAGTAAGATGCCCAACCAAGCCACCCAGATGCCCCCACTTCAAGAATTACTACATAAAACCGAATATCTACTATATTTTTTAGATATTAAATTGTAAGAACTCGTATCAAGAAGCCTACTTTTTGATGGCCTATTCAAAAGAGCTTCCTGTTGGATTCAACAATGAATATGCTCAGAACATGAACACACAACTCACTCTAGAGTCCTATTTTGGGATTTGTTACCAACTGGCCAAGGAAGAGGTTTGATGCTAGTCACTGACCACTGAGTGAATACATTCTACGACAGCAGGAAGAAAGAAAAGGTCACTGATACCTATCAGAAATATATATAACACACAGGAGTGACATGCTCAGCTGGTCTTCTCCTGAGATAAAAAAGAAGATTCCTAAGGCCACATGCTTGACACAATTTTTTCTGGGCTTCAGATCTAGGATCAGGTTAGCTCCAATCCCAGGACATATATTTTACAATGGTATTTCTCAAATGCCAAGTCAACCTGGTATTCAACTACAGTGAAAGGGTCACATTTCTGGGCTAAAGAAACATGATCTCAATTAGGCAGGGTTTTCTGCATCTTAAAAAAAAAAAAGCTATATTGTACACCTGAAATATAATGTTGTATGTTGATTATATCTCAATTTTATTTTATTTTTAAAATATTTGTTTTTTAAGTAATTATCCACACCCACCATGGGGCTCCAACTCACAACCCCGAGATCAAGAGTCACATGCTCTTCTGACTGAGAGCCAGCTAGGTGTCCCAATTATATCTCAATTTTAAAAAAGAAAAAGGCAACTAGCTCTTTCATGCAAAGATATGTATGTATCTAAAAGAGCCAACTGGGGATCCCTGGGTGGCTCAGCGGTTTAGTGCCTGCCTTCGGCATGATCCTGGAGTCCCGGGATCAAGTCCCACATCAGGCTCCCTGCATGGAGCCTGCTTCTGTCTCTACCTGTGTCTCTGCGCCATGCCCCCCCACTCTCGGTCTCATGAATAAATAAATAAAATCTTTAAAAAAAGAAAACAAAAAAAGAGCCAAATGGCACAGGAAAATTTGTGATGGTCAGCATCTAAAAGAAGTACGAGCCTGAGGGCAGAGACTGGACCAGAGGCAGCGGGCAAACTGAGGAGTTTGGGGGATGCCTTTTCTGGGCTCCTAATGGAAAGAGTTCCAAGGCCACAAAGACTACCACAGAGCTTCTAGCAACTCTCAAGTGGACCAGAGCAAATGGGAAATGATGGAAGCCTGAGTGAGGATCTGCTCTTATCTCAGTACCTACCAGCCTACAAAGTAGCCACTGGGACATTAGTCTTGAACACTGTAGCACTTCACTTAAAAGAAAACAAATGACATTTCCTGGAAGCCTATAATTTTGTCATCTTAAATCTAAGTTTTAAAAGAAAAGGGCAACACAGCCTCAAACCAGACCCTCATCTCCCCGGAATCACCACTGTGTCCCCACTGATGAACATTTCTGTCTCTTGATAAGTTGCCCAGAAATTAAAAAAAACAAAACAAAAAAAAAAAAAACAAAAAAAATTATTTCCAATCCAGACACTTGTTTTAAGAGAAGTTAAAGAAGAAATATCCACTGCCATGGAGAGAGCAAGCTAATAAAATTATAGCCCCGTTAATATATAACCAAAATAGGAACAATCTTAACAAAACGAAAACAGTCTTAACACCATGTTGTCCAGTGGTTCTTTGACTCTTAACAATTTTCAGCAACTGTTTTTTATGTGGATAGGAAAGAAAATGGAAGAATGATTTTACTTATTGAAAAATAGTTCCTGGGACACGGGTGGCTCAGTGGTTGAGCATCTGCCTTCGGCTCAGAGCGTGATGCCGGGGTTCTGGGATCAAGTGCTGCATCAGACTCCCCTTGAGGAGCCAGCTTCTCCCTCTGCCAACGTCTATGTCTATGTCTCTGCTTCTCTTACTGTGTCTCTCATGAATAAATAAATAAAATCTTTAAAAAAAAAAAAAGAAAATAGTTCCTGTTCCCAAACACTGGTTTTGATAGAAATTAATGAGATATGGGGGGGTGTGTGTGGCAGATCCAAGCTAATGCTCCTCTCAATCTTAATTGAGAATAACACTGCTTATATTTCAAAGGCATGCACAATAATATCACCTCACTTATTTCCAAACTAATTCTGTAGGGGTAGGTAAGAAAGATTATTATTTCCTTTTTATAAGAGCAGAAGTTGAGTTCAGAAAAATTAACAGAGGTGCTCAAAGCCCCATTGTTCCTAAGTGGCACAATAGGTCTAAAATTTCACTAATGCAACAGCCATCAGCCACACGTGATTATTTAATTAAAGTTAAATTAAACTATAAATTCTGTTCTTCACTCAAGCGAGTCACATTTCAAGTACTCAAACAGCCCATATGGCAAGTAGTTAGTATTAAAGAATATTTCTATCACTGCTGAAAGTACTATTGGACAGTGCTGGTCTTATGGCTAGTTCTTTTGTTTGTTTTTATCTTATTTTTTTAGGGAGGGGGCAGGGGCAGAAGGAGAGGCAGAGAGAGAATCTCAAGCAGGCTCCATGCCCAGCACAGAGCCTGGAGCCTGATGTGGGCCTTGATTTCACAACCCTGAGATCGTGACCTCAGATGAAATCAAGAGTCAGACACTTGGGGTGCCTGGGTGGCTCAGTTGATTAAATGTCTGCTTTCAGCTCAGGTCATGATCCCAGGGCCCTGAGATTGAGCCCCACATCAATCCCATGCTCAGTGGGGGGTCTGTTTCTCCCCCTCTGTCTGCCCTTCCCCCTACTCATGCTCTCCTCTTGCTTGCTCACTCTCTCAAATAAATAAATAAATACAATCTTGAATCTTGGGACACCTGGATGGCTCAGCGGTTGGGCGCCTGCCTTTGGGTCAGGTCATGATCCCAGGATCTGGGATCGAGTCCTGCATCAGGCTCCCTGCAAGGAGCCTGCTTCTCCCTCTGCCTTTCTCTCTCAGTCTGTGTCTCTCATGAATAAATAAATAAATCTTTAAATAAATACATATATACATACACTCTTAAAAAAAAGTCAGATGCTTAACCAACTGAACTACCCAGGTGCTGTTTTTAGTTTTTACAGATTGTTAAGTAATCTCTACACCCAACATGGGGCTTGAACTCACAACTCAGAGATCTGTATACTCTATCAACTGAGCCAGCTAGATGGCCCCGTGGCTAGTTCTTTGGAATTCTAGCAACCTGGGGGAAAGACCCCATGCCATTCCCAAGTTACTAGATGACAAAGTTAAATTACAGCCTCTTTCTCATTACAAGAAACTCTGAGACTTCAGTAGGTTGGTTTCACTTCTCAGGCATTACAAAAACAAAAATTAGTTTTAAAAGAGCTTTACCAAAATGGATTTGATCCATATATACTAAGGAAAGAGAATATGGAAACTCAGGTTGTACATTTGGTGAAGAATAATATAAGCATTATATTCATAGTAATCAATCCTGACACTTCAACTCATTGAATAACCTCTTGTTAGAGTTTAAAAGAAACTTCTTGGTGCAGAGATTGCTATAATCAGATGAACAGGAGGTTTTCAGCTAACACTGGGGCCCTGTAAAATGACAGATGAACTCTGAGTGCTACAACAGGGCCACATGGTCTCTAACTCAGCTAACACAGACAGCTGAAACATGAAAAAGGGATCAAACAACTGCAGAACTAAGGGTCTGGAGCCAAGATACAGCCAAGTTTATTAAGAATACAGAGTGGTGGGGACTCATCACATAAAGCTATTCTTTACAGTTTTAATGTGAGATACGCAGGACCCATTTATAGACTATAAGCCAGTAAAAACTAGCTGACCAACCTGTTCACTTTTTAGCAACCTGCTTCAGCCACTCTCAGGGGCTGCGCAGTTTGCAAGTCTTCTGGATTGACAGCAACGGGATGCCCTCTCTGAACTGTGCTGCCCTCACACTCTTTGGATTCTTTTAACCATTTGGTGGTTAAGTGTTGTCAATGGCACGAGTTGGGTGAACAGAAATGCCATTTAAAGTGAAAAGACAGGCTCACTCAAGCCATGGAGCAAGGTCCTTAGAGAATCTACAGGACAAAACTAATGATTTCTTCATGTACTTGCCAAGGTATCAAGGTTTTTCCACTGCGTGCACATGAGAAAACAGCGGACTGAGGGTTAACTGTAGTGCAGAAACATGCTACTCTAGGCTTTTCTCAATAACAAATAGTCTGAGAAGGAAGAGACAGACAAGGTTCTTCTTTCAGGTCCAGAAAGGGTACAGGAGACTTCTTTTTCATTTGTCTGGGTCAGAAGAACGTCCATGTTTTCCTTTAAAAGGTTATTTTTCTCCAGCAGCTCTCACTGCCAGAACATTTTCTTAATTTTCACCTAAACCTTATGACCTAGTACACCTTTAAATGTCAAAGAGAAAGGCTATGGGGAAAGCTCTGTTTGAGAACAAAGTGCACCACACATGACCCATGTCTTCTATGAGTCTTCATTCTGAATACAGCAGCATTTCTGGTCTTAATCTTTGGACTTAACCAGCTTCCTACCTGTGCCATCTTTCTTCTCCCTCAAGATGTGCAGAGCTTCAGATATTATTAAAGAAAGCTCAGGGGGATACCTGGGTGGCTCAGCAGTTGAGGGACTGCCTTCAGCTTAGGGCATGATCCCAGAGTTCTGGGATCGAGTCCCACATCAGGCTCCCTTAGGGGAGCCTGCCTCTCCCTCTGCCTGTATCTCTTCCTCTCTCTCTGTGTCTCTCATGAATAAATAAATAAAATCTTTAAAAAGAAAAGCAAGCTCAGGGCTTGGAATATATAATCCTTTGCTATCCAGCACATTGTATTTGGTAGGGTTTTATATAGTGTTAAATTTGAGACACATGTTTACATGAGGAGAATGACAGACGCTGGGAAATGACCCTGTTTAAAAACACATCGGGAACCAGCTTCCATACCCCATAGTTTTTTGTGTGTGTTTTTTTTTTAAGATTTTATTTATTTATTCACAGAGACACAGAGAGAGAGAGGCAGAGACACAGGCAGAAGGAGAAGCAGGCTCCATGCAGGGAGCCCAACGTGGGACTCGATCCCAGGTCTCTAGGATCACATCCTGGATTGAAGGCGGTGCTAAACCACTGAGCCACCTGGGCTGCCCATACCCCATAGTTTAGATGCCATGAAAAGAGAGTATCAAGCGGCAGGGAGGGGTGTGTAGGATTGAAAAAGTCTTTAATCCCCTGCAAGCTATGAAAGGCCAAATCCCAACTCTGAACGATATGCAGAATATGAACAAGCCTGAAGGCAAGGGAGTCACCAAAGACATGGTGTCCTACAGATATTTTGTCAGAACTGAAAGCCAGTCCTACGTGGGAACTGTGTAGGAGTATTCTGGGCGATGAGGTGGGTGGGTTTTCTTCCCAGAGCTATAAATAAGATTGGAATGAGAAGAATTTGATAAAAGATATAAACACAGAAATGATGAGGCAGGATACAGCCATGACCCCCCTAGTCCTGCCCCCTGCCCTACTACTGCTACTCCTGCTAGGAGGGCCTAGCTACTTCCTCAGTTGTACAACCAACTTACATATAAACACACTTTAGAGAAACTTCTCCTCAGGCCAGCAAGATGGGAATAGAAGGGCTTTCAAATCAGATGTTACTTTTTCAGGCCTCCAAATCTCCAATAATCAACAACTTGCTGGTCACTTTACAAGCTGCTTCCAATGCTGCTCTATTTTCTTTGGAAGCTGTGGCATGAAGGGTGAGAGGTGGGGGCTGGTGGAGGATGGCAGGTAGTGGGGAGGTCAGGGAGGCTGAGAGTGTTGGAGCCTACAACAGGATAAGCGTAGAGAGCGTGAGGCTGTGATGAGGAAGAATTTATTCACAGGGTGCAGGGTGTGTGTGTGTGGAGAAATGCAGGACCCTATCTGTGTATCACCTGGCATGTGGATGAACAGGGAATTTCACACCTGAAACTATTCCCAGGCATCAACATTCTCTCTCAGAATCTTCAAGATTGTTATCGACTTCCTTCACTAGAAAAGCTGAAAACCAAGACTGTGTCCATAGCTGAAGGTGGCTCTCAGTAGGAGGAAGATGCAGTATTCTCACAGAAGTAGATCATTTCTATTCCTCTAAGAAGGGCAATTATTCTCACTTCACAGATACAGAGAACAGGGCAGGGTATACAAATAGGTAGGTATTCAGAACCTTTTAGAACCTGGGCTCCTGATAGAACAGAAGCATTATTCCAAATTCCATGCCCAGAATTCCAACAAGTTTGCAAGAGAGTTGTGTTTCTGTCTGTCTGTCATTCATATACACGCACACATATCACACTTTACAACTTGGCAGCCTTGACTCATTCATTCAGTGCCAGGCACTGGATAAGATATTTCTCAAGGAGCTCATAATATGGTTGGAGGAAAATGTATAAGCAGATAACTCCAATAACGGAAACATCACCTGTCTTTTTAACAACATACAACACTACAATAAATGTTAAGCAGGGAGACCATACTCAATCGTATGAAGCAGTGAGCTCTAGTAGTCCCTGGTACCAACTAAGAAACAGGCACGAGAATGCAGGGCACTCACCCTCCCTGCAAGGCTTTTAGACCTTGAACATCTTACAGATCTTGAGAGGTAGCATACTCTCAGAACTACTACTGTAATTAGTCAGCACTCCACAGGATGTTGGATTGCTCTTTATTTTGTGTATGGGTAAATTTTAGCTACTCAAATAAACTGTTAAATGTCCTGAGGGCAGGTACCTTGCTTGGTATTTCTTTAATCTTTCCAGAACTAACTCCCCTGGGCACAAAGTAGACATTAAACACATGACATCCTTGGCGAAAGGGACAAGGAGATGAGACTCTGGGTGATTTGTCCCTCCACAAGAGTTTATAGAGAGGCAGATGTGGAGTGTTCTGTGAAGCACAAGTGTGCCTCACCCGACCACATCACTGATCCACTGCACAAGGAGCCTGCTCTGGCTCTTTAGGGTTGGTGGTGGGAAGTCCTTCACTGGAAAGCCAGAGAAGATTGCAGCATAAAGTGGATAAATGGTTTGGTAGTTAGTTAAATAAATTATTATTTATTAAATAAATAAAAAGCTGAATTTGAGACTTAAATTTTTGGCTGATACTTAGGATAGAAACAGACTTCAGATTCCTCCCATCTGCTATTTGGTTCTAGCTCTTAGAAATGGATCTGCCATTACCATGACATGAATCAAACTCCATCCTCACTTGCTTAAAAGGCTTCCAATGACTTCCCATTGTACCTACAATAAAGTCCACCTCTTCTGTGTAGTTGACAGGCCCTCATTATAGCCCAACCCTCAGTCACCAGGTCCCGGCCACACTAGCTTCCTCGATGTTTTCAAACATTGTCAGGCTCTGACCTGCACTAGGCCCTTACACTTACTCTCCCTTCTCCCTGGTCCTCTGCCTGCTTCTGCATGGCTGGCTCCACCTCATCCTTCAGACCTCAGCTCAAACATTTCCTCCTCAGGGAGGCCTTTCTTTCCTGATGATCTTATCCAAAATGACCCCATCATTCCTATCACCTGTTAACACACTAACTGGTTAATTTACTTTGTAACACTGACCATACTCTAAAGTTATCTTGTTTACGTATTTGTCTCCTTGTTTATTATCACTATTCTCCTTTCAAGGGCACATACCAGGTTCTGGAATAATCTGAATGAGTAAATGGATGAGGATGAAGAAAATACAGTGGCAGTAGGTCAGCACTGAGTTAAGGTAAAAAACATCAGTTCTCTCACTATAAAGCTAGAAGTTGTTGTGTGACTATTTTTTTCCTCATAGGGTGTGTCCAAGTAGCAATAACACACGAGAAAAGAAAGGAAAGGAGAGCTTGAGCTCTTTGCTGATGACTTAAAAAGAAATGTCAAAAAGAGCAAAATCTTGCTGTCTCCAGCTTTCACTCAGTTTATAATGCTGTTGATATTAAAAACAAATGTTCTGACTTCTAATAGATTCCAATGTTGGTTTCATTTCTCCCCTAGTGATTTCGTTGTGCACCCACTAAGCCCAGCTCTGCAATAACCCCATCCAGCACACTCACACCCATGCCAGCTATAGGGTATCTGAGACTCTCACTCTAAATAAAACTGCAGTTTGATTCAAAATACCAGGTAGGAAAGGGTTTTCTCTCCCCAAGAACCTGAACAAGAAGGCAAAACACATGCAAGAAGTGGGTCCTTTCTCACAATACCCCAGCTCAAGGTCTGCTCCTTCTATAAAGGGAAGTGAGTGTAACAGGGAGTAGAAAGCCCTGAAAGGTGCCATTCAAAAGCGCAGGATGGTTCAACAGCACTGTTCAAACCAACACTGTTTGTTTCACTGAACTTAATAGGAGCAGTTATCTTAGCCATTAGTGAGCAAAAGTCCTTGAACTTGGAGAAGCACAAGAGAGAGAGTGACAAATGAAACCTGTCGCCCTGATTTCTGTTAGATGCTTCCCACGGCATACTAGACACACACGCCATGCTGAAAACGCAGCTCTAGCAAATGCTGAGAGAGAAAGGCACTTACGCGGCATGATCCCTTGGCTCACCAATTCTTCTCGAGTCCGGCGCTGCTGGAGCTTCAACTGCAGCACTGCAGGGTGGCAAAGAGAGAGGAGAGACGGAGACTCAGTTGGGCATTCCACCACAAAAGACACATTTTCAAATGCAAAGAAAGTCTCAGAACAGAAGGGTGTAGTGTGAAAGAAGGATCCCTTTAATTGTGACTGTGTGTAATTGCAGAAGTGGCCTGATACAGCAGGGTTTCCGTATTCTGCTGTGGGCGGCGAGAGGAAGTTGCGAAGGGTCTTGCAGGGCGATAACAATCCACAAAGTACCAAAGTCTTGCCTCTTGCTCAAAACCTCCTACAACACTGTATCCTCCTCCTAAGACTAAAAAAACATAAATTCTTAACTCAAAGGAAATATAATAAGGACCAACACCCAGTAGGAAAAGCTTTCTAGATATTCTACACTGTCTTCCTGGCAGCAAGTGTTTACCACCATGAGTGCTGAATGATAGTGTGTTCACATTGATCAGGAAGTATTGGTTATTTGTAAAATCTTTTCTTTTGTATCTAAAAATTACACCTATTTTCACCACGCAATGTATTTCTCTAGACCAGAAAACATTTTGCCATCAACAGAACTCTTTTCTTCCTCTTACTGTTCAGTTAGAGCTTTTTACTGTTGAGGCAAAACCACCAAGCCACCCGAGTCAAAGTGCATCTGGGATAGGAGAGGGCGATGAGGATTTCTCCCATTTCCACTCTGCCAATACTGCCTAATGAAACACTCAATAGAAATTTTTGTGGGATCCCTGGGTGGTGCAGTGGTTTAGCGCCTGCCTTTGGCCCAGGGCGCGATCCTGGAGACCCAGGATCGAATCCCCCGTCGGGCTCCCGGTGC